>NC_059217.1:12465085-13714252 GCF_020615455.1 Coregonus clupeaformis
ATATTCATTAGAAATCCTACAATGTGATTTTCTGGATTTTTATTTCTCATTTTGTCTGTCATAATTGATGTGTACCTATGATGAAAATTACAGGCCTCTCTCATATTTTTTAGTGTGAGAACTGGCACAATTGGTGGCTGACTAAATACTTTTTTCCCCCACTGTATATATACAGTGTGTGTAAATGTAGCAAGTTATGAAGGTAAGGCAATAAATAGGCTATAGTGCAAAATAATTACAATTAGTATTAACACTGGAATGATAGATGTGCAAGAGATGATGTGCAAATAGAGATACTGGGGTGCAAATGACCAAATTAAAAATAACAATATAGGGATGAGGTAGTTGGGTGGGCTAATTTCAGATGGGCTGTGTACAGGTGCAGTGATCGGTAAGGTGCTCTGACAACTGATGCTTAAAGTTAGAGATGAACGTACTTTGGTGTGAAAAGTGCAAATTAATCTCAGAACAACAGCAAAGGACCTTGTGAAGATGCTGGAGGAAAAAGGAATATCTATATCCTATATCGACATAACCTGAAAGGCCGCTCATCAAGGAAGAAGCCACTGCTCCAAAACTGCCATAAAAAAGCCAGACTACGGTTTGTAACTGCACAGATCATTATTTTTTGAGAAATGTCCTTTGGTCTGATGAAACAAAAATAGAACTGTTTGGCCATAATGACCATCGTTATGTTTGGAGGGAAAAGGGGGAGCTTGCAAGCCGAAGAACACCATCCCAACTGTGAACCACGGGGGTGGCAGCATCATGCTGTGCGGTGCTTTGCTGCAGGAGGGACTGGTGCACATCACAAAATAGATGGCATCATGAGGAAGGAAAATTATGTGGATATATTGAAGCAACATCTCAAGATATTAGTCAGGATGTTAAAGCTTGGTCGCAAATGGGTCTTCCAAATGGACAATGACCCCAAGCATACTTCCAAAGTTGTGGCAAAATAGCTTAAGGACAACAAAGTCAAGGTATTGGAGTGACCATCACAAAGCCCTGACCTCAATCGTATAGAACATTTGTGGGCAGAACTGAAAAAGCGTGTGCGAGCAAGGAGGCCTACAACCCTGACTCAGTTAAACCATTTCTGTCAGGAGGATTGGGCCAAAATTCACCCAACTTATTGTGGGAAGCCTGTGGAAGGCTACCCGAAACGTTTGACCCAAGTTAAACAATTTAAAGGCAATGCTACCAAATACTAATTGAGTGTATGTAAACTTCTGACCCACTGGGAATGTGATGAAATAAATAAAAGCTGAAATAAATCATTCTCTCTACTATTATTCTGACATTTCACATTCTTAAAATAAAGTGGTGATCCTAACTGACCTAAGAGAGGGAATTTTTTACTAGGATTAAATGTCAGGAATTGTGAAAAACTGAGTTTAAATGTATTTGGTGCATGTAAACTTCCGACTTCAACTGTAACTTGTTCACATTTATTCTGGGGTTTTTCATATCCCAAAGATAATCCTTAATCATTTGATTGTACTGCTTAAATAGTAAGGGAGAAATGGTCACAGGAAGCATCATGGACACATAATTAAACTGTGGTGCCACAACCATTTTAACAATATTTATTTTGCCCCAATAAAGTAAGTTTAACCTCTACAGGATCGGTGTCCCTATACCAGGACGGTTGTTGCTAACATGCGCTAATGTGACTAGAATTACGTAAGTAACAGTAAACTTCCCAGGACATAGACATGTCTTCTATGGGCAGAAAGCTTATAGTCTTGTTAATCTAACTGCACTGTCCAATTTACAGTAGCTATTACAGTGAACAAATACCATTCTATTGTTTAAGGACAGTGCACAACAACAAAATACTTTTATCACGGCAACTGGTTTGATACATTCACCTCTGAAGGTAAATAATGTACTTACATTCTGTATTCTTGCTCTGATTTGTCATCCTGAGGGTCCCAGAGATAAAATGTAGCATAGTATTAAAATGTAGGAACTGGGTTCTACAGTTTGAACCCCTGCTGTCTCTGGCTCCACACCCACTCCTGGGAGTGTGTAAACTTAAATGTTGTATTACCATATCATTTTTGTATGTTCACTATAGTTATAGTATGTACTTGAAAATGTATCAATTGACCAATTCGGCACATTTGGACAGACTTGCTACAAAATATTGTGCAGTATTGCAATGCTTCACTGGCTCAGTCTGAAACATTGTACTCACACTGCTTCCATCTGGTGGCCAAAATCTAAATTGCGCCTAAACTCCTACATGATAGTATGGCCTTTCTCTTGCATTTCAAAGATGATGGAACAAAACAAAAAAATAGAAAGCAAAAATGTATTTTTGTTTGTATTATCTTTTACCAGATCTAATGTGTTATATTCTCCTACATTAATTTCACATTTCCACAGCTACTAAGTGTTTCCTTTCAAATGGTATCATGAATATTCATTTCCTTGCTTCAGGTCCTGAGCTACAGGCAGTTAGATTTGGGTATGTCATTTTAGGTGAAAATTGAAAAAAAAAAGGGTCCGATCCTTTTGTGGTTTTAAGCAACCTCCATTTATCAAGATTATTCTTTATTTTTTGTAGTAGTGGCATCATATTAATTTGCATGATATTATGTAGTTTGTTGCTCCGTCTTATACCCAGGTAATTCATCCCTGATGGCACCCATTTTAAGTGCAATGAAGTAATTGCAACAGGAGGACAGAATGTGGATACAGGCATAGCTGCTGACTTCTGCCAATCAATCTTATAACCAGATATCTGTGAGAACATGTCAATTGTGTTCAAAACCAAAGGGATTGATGTGGTCAGCATATATAAAAACAGCTTACACTCTCTGGCACCTCCCATCACTCCTTTGATTCCCGAATCAGCTCTGATTGCTGCTGCCAAACCGCCAAAATAGAGTAAGTAATACACTTCCTGAGGGTTGGTGCATAGCCTATTGATTGGACAGTGATATGTTTGGAAGCAATGGAATCCAGAGTCTCTGTGATATCAAAGAAATGTACGTGGAGTGACCCAAAAAACACTGAAAGCAACGAAACATTCTTATAACCCTGTCAAAAGAATGAAACACATTCATTTACTGTAGCATAGTAGTTCTAAAGACATCGTATTGGTTGATATGAATGAAAAGTTGAGATTCTGTTGATTTCGGCAAAATAGAGCTTGCAGGAGTTGTGTGCATTTAAAGGGCCGCTATTTAAATTGATGTGGCAAAGTACCCGGCACCAGGTACTCCCAGCTCCATTTCCTCTAGGGGGTGCATGCTAAGAATGATAATCTTAAAATCTGATATACTAATCAGATGTCTTTGAAGAATTGAGTGAGTACTCCTTCCTTATTTTCTTAACCCAACCAGCACATCCACTCAATAAAATGGAGATGCTTCTTTTAACTTTTTTGGTCCGATTGCCCCTTAGCCTCCAGACCTACCCCTTTATTGTCTGCCATGCCTTTTCGATGTGTTGTGTGTGACATCCTGTGTGAGGATGCACACAGTTGTTTGTGTAGTTGACTGTCTGGTGATTGTAACCCAGCCTATTCAGACACCTGACATACGCTCTCCAGCAGTCATTCAGAATGGTGGAACCTCTTCGCACATGTCGTCTGATGATAGGGATTAAGGATTCCTGTGAACGGTTTTCCACCATTTTAAGAACTGGACTCCGTCTGTTGTGTTTCACCCTCACCCTCATCATCCCAAACACCCAACCCTGTCTTTTCCACGTTGGACCCATCCTTCCACGATTGTACTGAAAGATAGGAACAAGTACATATTGTTATTTTGTGACAGGGAGTTGGCTAGTGGTTAGTCACGCCTTGGAATGGCGGGGGATCAGTAAATCCATGGGAACTAGCATAATGCCACTTATGACACAAGCTAAATTCTGATGGGTGAAGTATAATGTTGAAAGACACGAAACATGGTCCACGGAAACATCACTGATGATGTGTCCAAGAGCATAGAGATGTATTTATTAAATAATTCAGTATATGAAATGGGCAAGCCCTCTATTTTCTATCGATAGCAGTATATCTTCTGAGGAATACTTTAAAAAGGCAACTGAAAATATATCAAGAAATTATCTCTCAGTTCCCAAGCTCAGATAATTAATGTTACTACATCAAAATGGATAATGCTATACTTCTCTCTTCTGTGAGAACTGGATTCATCTATCACCACCAATCTCCGTAGAGAACTTGACCCAATTTGGAAACCCTTCCTCCTCTTGAACCTCCTCAGGGCTTTGTTGCAGACCTTCAATAATGAGAGGTAAGACAAATGTTAGTGATATGAGAAGACTTGAGTGTGCCAAGGAAGCATGACCATCAACTTCTATAGGAGGGCCACCGAAATCAAATCTCACTTAGGGTCACAAATCGTCTTGAGCTGACACTGCTCCTGTCTCATGTGGAAATAGACTTTAATGGAAGTTGTCACAAAATAACTGAGAATGAGTTTGCCTGTTGTTGCTATTTGTACTGTAATGCACTGTAAACACTGCCTGCCCTCCAGGACACCTACAGCACCCGATGTCACAGCAAGGCCAAAAAGATCATCAAGGAGATCAACCACCCGAGCCACAGCCTGTACGAGGTCAGTACAGGTGCATCAAAGCTGGGACAGAGAGACTGAAAAACAGCTTCTATCTCAAGGCCATCAGACTGTTAAATAGCCATCACTAGCCGGCTACCACCCGGTTACTCAACCCTGCACCTTAGAGGCTGCTGCCCTATATAGGCTGCTGCCCTATATAGGCTCCCGAGTGGCACAGCGGTCTAAGGCACTGCATCTCAGTGCTAGAGGCATCACTACAGACCCTGGTTCGATTCCAGGCTGTATCACAATCCGGCCATGATTGGGAGTCCCATAGTGCGGTGCACAATTGGCTCAGCGTTGTCCGAGTTTGGCCAGCGTAGCCCGTCATGGTAAATAAGAATTAGTTATTCACTGACTTGTCTAGTTAAATAAAATAAAATAGACATGGAATCACTTGTCACTTTAATAATGTTTACATACTGCTTTACTCATTTCATATGTATGTCCTGTATTCTATTCTACTGTATTTTAGTCTATGCAATTTCGACATTGCTCGTCCTAATATGTATATATTTCTTAATTCCATTCATTTACTTTTAGATTTGTGTGTATTGCTGTCAATTGTTAGATTCTACTGCACTGTTGGAGCTAGGAACACAAGCATTTCACTACACCCGCAATATCTGCTAAATATCTGTATGTGACCAATACAATTTGATTTAATTTATTTGATAAAACATTCAGCCTATATTCAGTCAGCAAAACAGGCTTTTTAAAATTCAAACAAACTGAGTAAGCAAAGTAATAACTGACAGATTGATTATCAAAATAGATGTTAGTTGCAGCTCTAGAAACAGTACTCAAAACACATTTGTAACAGCTTTTACTTCATTTGCCTGAATAGTGTAGGCTCAGAAGAATAATAAATGAGGACAGCAGCAGTGGTGGAAGCCTCCCCAGTCGCGCCATGCCCTTCCCAGCCTGCCACCATGACAAGTAATCTAAATACCTGTGGGAAACACTGGTCGGGACGGGTGGCCCCTTTAAGAGAGCCCCTTTAAGCTGTGCAGTAAATAATGAATGAAATATCCCCAAAACCTGATTATTAAAAATACCCTTTTACATACAGTTTGAAAGTGAGCAAACATTTCCTCAGAGTGAATATAGGTAAAGAAAGCTGGTGGCTTTTTCAGAGTCAAAATTGCTCATAATTCTGTGTTGATCGACAACTGTAACAATCACAATGCACCTCTCACTTTTCTCTGGCTTTTCGTCATTCTTGTCAGGGTCCTTGAGCTCTGTGCAATGCCATCCTCTATAATATCAACTTGCCTCAAGTGTAGCCCCTGTGCAAATCTGCAATATTGCAACAAAGAAATTAACAAATCAGATCAATAGTATATGACAATAGAAACCCAAATCATTTTTTCATAATTTAAACCCACGATAGGCCCCAGACTCAACCCATTGAAACCCAGCTTTTGGTAACACAACCTTAACTTGCCCTTAAACCACATTCTCTTCAGCCTGGAGAGACCTACTCGCCATACCTTGTTCCACTTCTGTACTAACCTATGCCATGGAACACTAACTAACATGTAATTACTTAGCAGAGAGCCCCACACTCACCAGTACCTTGTGTATGGTTGTTATGCTTAATTTTATCTGGGGCTGAAAGAGCATGGACTTTCTGTGGGTGACAGCTATTAACAAACAAAGTGGTTAAATGATGTATTTTCTGAGCTTGGCAGGTCTACCACTAGCCCAACTATGTAATCATTAATGAAGCATGCCATCCCAGTGTAAAAACAAAACAAAAAAAGTGTTAGGGATTTTTGGAAGCCCTTTTGGGTAATGCAGACCCTGATTGTGAACCACTTTCTAAAAATGACATTATCCAAAACGTTCTTATTGTGTCAAATTCATTAACCTAGCGATGAAGAAATGTTACCCAATCTGTAAGTGGAGCCCGAGAATGGCTAAACATTGAATCCTTCCGGATGGAGCAGGAGGGAGTCTGATGATGCCTCCTCTTGTTTCGGCAAAACCTGCAAGGAAACATGCACATTTAACTCAGATACAGGTGCGTGTTTTAGAGACTGACACTAAGTGATAATTGAAATGAAACGTAGGCTAAGTAATTCTATTACATTAAATTCCACTCTACTATGATTATCAATTAACTTGATCAGTAGCAGTAGGAATACATCCACATTGTTGGAAATAGGAGAACAAAAGCTTTCCAGAAAGACATTAAACGTCTTGAGTGGTAGGCTGCAGGCCAAAAGTAGACCAGAAGGGTCTAAGCTCTTCACTCGCTCTACATGGGTTTGCAGTCAAGAGTGTCCAGAGTTGGAATGCAGCCTGGACTCAGAGGAGCGTAAGCCCTTGTAGAAAGACTGGAAATCAAATTACTCGAGCAGGACATACACAATTATGAAGGACACTTGCCACTGGAAAGCTTAGATTATTCTCTTCAATGCATGTTCATAGCAAGATTTTAAAAAAAACCGGCTGGTGAAATAATATATGGGTCCATGTCAGAGGAGGCTGGTGGGAGGAGCTATAGGAGGATGGGCTCATTGTAATGGCTGGAATGGAATAAATGGAACGGTATCGAACATATAGAAACCACATGTTTGACTCCGTTCCATTTATTCCATTCCAGCCATTACAATGAGCCCGTCCTCCTATAGCTCCTCCCACCAGCCTCCACTGGTCAATGTCAACCCGGCCTGGCAGTGTACATGCATAGAACCTATGAGACTAGCTAACTAGGCTACATACAAGCTCAATATGAAAGATTCACTGTACATTTACATATTCAAACATTTATTCCAGTACAGTATTCCTCATTTCAAACTTTAACAAAGTTCTCTAGACCAATCAATACCAGTTGTAACATTAAATTACCATATGTATCCATCTTTGCACGCAAGCCAGATCATTTTCTGCTTGTGGCCACAGATAGGACACCTCACAGATTTCTTGAGCAGGCCTTTCTTCTGGACGTATTTGATAACCTTATTTTTTGTTTTTCTGTTGTTTCCTGCCGACAATATATCACTTAGCACACAAGTCATGTCCAATTCAAAATCCTTGGGTCAGGTAAAAACAGTATTTCTTCTTCTTCTACTTCTTCAGTGGGGTTTATCGGCAGTTGGCATCCAACGTTATGGTGCATTACCACCATCTACTGTACTGGAGTGTGGGCCAGAGACAGGGAGAAACTAAATCCTACCTGCCAGCCCTGTTGCTCTTAAAAAATATAACAAAATATTTGAGACTATATCTAATGATGTTCTACTCAATATACTCTTTAAACTAACTTCCTGTATCCCCTTCTCCCTCATACTAGATCTCATCCTCTCTCTTTCCCTCTGATACTGCCCACACTGTAGCAATACATGCTCCACGGTCTCTGTTTCCTGACAATAATCACACTTTCCTGTTGGATGCTTTCCTATCACATTTAATGTATTATTCAACTGGCTGTGTCCCACCCTTAATCTTGTAAAAAATAGCCTCCTCTCTTCTGTCCCTTCCTGCCGTCCTCCCTTCCCAGACTTTCCTCTGTACTTATAATAATAAATTATAGAAATAAATGCCTTCCTTTATTATCTCTATTCCACTGCTCCTGCCATCTCTGCACCATCACTGTATATATCAGTCTTTTTGCCTCTGCCTTGCTCATTGAAACTTCAACATCAACATCCCCACTACTAAGTGCTTGTTTAGCCTGTTCATCTACTGCCTCATTCCCCTCCACCCCCACATGGGCTGGGACCCAAGTAAATATTATCTGAATATCCATCTGTTTAATCCTGCCATGGGTTTGTAGCACCTCATAAAGCAGGTCTTGTCTGCTATGTGAGCTAAAGGACTGGAGACTCATTAACACTGCACATGAATCAGAGCAAATTACTACTCTGTCTTGTTTGACTTTCTCCACCCACTGCAAGGCCAACAGTATGGCCATCATCTCCGCTGTATATATACAGCCAGATTATCTGTAATACGTTTCCTGACTTCCACCCCACTTTCCTGCACTACAAATGCTGACCCAGTACGTCCTGTCCTGGGATCTTTTGAACCATCTGTGTAAATGGCCACAAAATCCTCATACACAGTTTCCAGACATATCTTATAGAAATCAGATGGATCAACACCCTCCCTATCTTTCTGTAGTCTCTCCAACACTTCTAGATCAACGACTGGAGGTGGGAGTAGCCATGGTGGATTTACAGGAATAACTACCATTGGACTAAACTCCCTTCCATACAGTCCCATCTCCTTCGCCTGGGTATTACCCACCCACCCAAAGCTCCCGGCATTCCTGTAAAATCCCTTTCGCAGGATGAGACACCCGATGTCCTTGTAGGTTGACCCAATAATTAATTGCCAGCTGCTGTCTCCTAATCTGCAATGGCATATCCCCCATCTCCACCTGTAGTGCAGCCACTGGGGACGTCCGAAACGCCCCACTACATATTCTGAGTCCTTGCCCCTGTATGACATCTAGCCTTTCCAGTGAGGTCCGGGCTGCCGAACCATATGATATATTGCCATAGTCTATTACAGATCGGATCAATGCAACATACATGGTCTTCAATGAGGAACGCCCAGCCCCCCACTCCTTCCCCGTCAGACAGCGCATCACATTTAGCACCTTCTTACACTTTCCCACCACTCTCTCAATGTGTTCTGCCCAGGTCAGTCTAGTGTCAAAGTATACCCCAAGGAACCTGAAGGCCCCCACCTTCTCCAAGTTTCTCCCATATAACCTCAAGCATACCTCATCTCCCACATTCATTCTGGTAAAGAACACTGTTTGAGTTTTCTCTACAGAGAACCTGAATCCCCACATTAATGCCCACCGCTCTACCTCATCAATTGCTTCCTGTACCTTCCTGACTATGTATGGCACATTTCTTCCCCTCTTCCATAAGGCCCCATCATCTGCAAATAATGACCTCCCTATATCCAGCTGTACCTGAAAGTAAACATCATTGATCATTGAGAACAACAGAGGACTAATCACGCTCCCCTGTGGTGTACCGTTATCCAACAAGTAGCTGCCTGATAAAGACTTCCCCACCCTCACCTGGATAGACCTTCCAAACAGGAAATCCTTTATCCAGTTGTCCGTTCTTCCTCCTACCCCCATAATATCAAGTTTGATTAACAACCCCTCCTTCCACATCATATCATATCCCTTCTCCACATCAAAAAAGACAGCTACAACAGTCTCCTTGTTCACCCCGAGCCTTCCTGACCTCTGCTTCTAAGCAGAGCACTGGATCCATAGTTCCCCTACCTTTCCTGAACCCTCTCTGATGTGGCGATACTAGCCCTCTGCTCTCCAGGAAGTAAGTTAGCCTCTCCGTCATCATACGTTCCATAATCTTACATACATGTGATGTTAAAGCTATTGGCCGATAGCTTGTTGGCTTCTTTGGATCCTTCCCGGGCTTCCGGATTGGTACCACTACTGCCTCCTTTCAACTGCCTGGAATTTTCCCCTCCTCCCACACTCTGTTGTACAACACCAATACCTTATCCAGTGCCTCATCACTAAGATGGGCTAACATAACATAGCACACCTCAGCTTTCCCAGGTGAAGTTAACCCAGCCTTACCTATTGCTCTTTCACCTCTGCCCTGGTAAATGGTGCATTCAACGCATCATTTACATCCTCCCTCCTATCCAGCACTCCAGGATGCTCCTCTCTCGTGTTCTCTCTCCCCATCTGCCCCTCGTCTGACAAATTTGCGGAGCTATGCACTTGGACAAATGCTTTGGCCATCATCTCTGCTGTCTCCTCATCTGTTACTGCCACATCCTCCACACTCGTCAACACTGGATAATCCCACTCTCTTCTGACCCCACTCATCCTCTTAAACATCCCCCACACTTCTCCCACATGTAAAAAAAAAAAAAAACAGTATTGGATTTGAGCGCGCATCTTAAGAGTTTAAATTTGTATCCAGCTGGAAATTGTAGAAATTGTTGTGACAGACCCACGTGCAGGAAATTGTAGTAAAGATACTCAGCAAAAAAAAAAGACGTTCACACTTGTTGAACGACATCAAGGACAAAAGCGCAGTGACAGTAAACGACCAAGGACAACCAAGGTAAATAAATAGTAAGATATTAACGTAGTTAACATTTCGAATTGAATTTGTCTTGACAATCGGTGGATTTCATGTGACATCTCAGTGCAAATGAGGCGCGTTTTGTGGGACCATCTCGTTCTCGGTCCCAGCCTGTCGTTAGCAACATAGCTAGCTATCTAGTAAGGTAGCTAATGTTAGCTAAGGACTAAGTGACACAGCTGTAATTTTGCTGGTTTACACAAACAGTAGCTAGATAGTTGTACAGTGGCTTGCGAAAGTATTCACCCCCCTTGGCATTTTTCCTATTTTGTTGCCTTACAACCTGGAATTAAAATTGATTTTTTTGGGGGGTTGTACCATTTGATTTACACAACATGCCTACCACTTTGAAGATGCAAAATATACACACAAAAAAACAGAAAACTATTCACCCCCCCCACCCCAAAGTCAATACTTTGTAGAGCCACCTTTTGCAGCAATTACAGCTGCAAGTCTCTTGGGGTATGTCTCTATAAGCTTGGCACATCTAGCCACTTGGATTTTTGCTCATTCTTCAAGGCAAAACTGCTCCAGCTCCTTCAAGTTGGATGGGTTCCGCTGGTGTACAGCAATCTTTAAGTCATACCACAGATTCTCAATTGGATTGAGGTCTGGGCTTTGCCTAGGCCATTCCAAGACATTTAAATGTTTCCCCTTAAACCACTCGAGTGTTGCTTTAGCAGTATGCTTAGGGTTTGTCCTGCTGAAAGGTGAACTGCCGTCCCAGTCTCAAATCTCTGGAAGACAGAAACAGGTTTCCCTCAAGAATTTCCCTGTATTTAGCGCCATCCATCATTCCTTCAATTCTGACCAGTTTCCCAGTCCCTGCCGATGAAAAACATCCCCACAGCATGATGCTGCCACCACCATGCTTCACTGTGGGGATGGTGTTCTCGGGGTGATGAGAGGTGTTGGGTTTGCGCCAGACATAGCGTTTTCCTTGATGGCCAAAAAGCTCAGTTTTAGTCTCATCTGACCAGAGTACCTTCTTCCATATGTTTGGGGAGTCTCCCACATTCCTTTTGGCGAACACCAAATGTGTTTGCTTATTTTTTCTTTAAGCAATGGCTTTTTTCAACAAAATAGGAAAAACGCCAAGGGGAATGAATACTGTTGCATGGCACTGTACCTCCCATAGATGGTAAGTATTGCTTTATTCATCTTCATTTTTGGTTCCAGTAGAAACAACTATACACTTACTTTGGGGAGAAAGTTATATATCTGACCCGACCAAAGCACCAGTCTCTGTTGGCTCTTTGATATTGTTTATGTGACACATCTGTTATTATGACACTGCAAAGAGCTAGCTAGTAGGTAGAACCTCTGTAAGTAAGCTTCAGTTCATATTTCAGTTCAGAAGTGCGGCAACAATGTATTGATCAGAGAGGGTGGAGGGAGCCTCGCCCCATGCAAATGCTTATACCCCTTTCACATCAAGAACCAGGGTTTTATCCTGTATATTTGAAGTGGGTTTAACCCGTGTCAGACCCATTCACACTAATCCTACGACACAGGTAGTAAGCATGCTGGGCCATTCATGGGAAAGACCTGTTTAGCACACAAGTAGGGCTGTTGCATTTAAACATTACTGACTAAGGGTCAGTGAACACAGATCGACCCATACAGACAAATGGCTCACCAATGTTTTACATGTGTTATTAGGTCGACCCTGAATATATCTTGATTGTTTGTGTTTTGAATATTGCGAAGGAAAGAATGGTTATTGGACCAGTTGGTGTGTATCACAGAAATGTGCATCAGCCAGGCTATAAACTATAAAAAGGGCAGGCCGGTCCACGGCCTAGTGGTTGGGAATAACTGCTGTAACCAATCACCTGTTGGCTGACAATAGCCTAAATGTTCTCTTTATTTCTCCATTTAGGGGTTAGACTCCCTCCCTAGGACAACCAAGTCCTGCCTCATCTGTCGGTCAGTGTGTTTGCATTGTTTAATGACATCTTTAAACAGTTGATCTGTAGAATATCTTATAACATTGTGACGAATGCCCTTTGTTTGAATTTTAGTGTCTGTATCAAGTCCCTCTGACCATACAACTGAAAAGATGAAAATTGAGATCAAGATGGAGGCTTTGGAAGAAGAGCAGGACTTCCTCCGCAAAACTGTTAACCAGTTGTGTGGTAAGATAATGTCAGTAGTCTGTCTCCATATCTGCCTGGGTTTTTGCCAACATAATTGCTGTCAAGCCAACCAAATTTGTCATTAAAGAAGAGAAGGTGGCTTATATCACAGACAGTCACTGATAAAGACTGTAACCAATCATCTGTTGGCTGACATTAGCCTGAATGTTCTCTTTATTTCTTCCTTTACTGCAGGACAAGGGGGTCAGACTCTCTCCCTAGGATCAAGTCCTGCCTCTTCTGTCGGTAAGTTCATTTGCATTGTTTGTTGGCATCTTTAAAGTTTTGTTTTAAAGTAAGGGACAGAGAACTTTCACATACAATAAGAGTGATAGTAATTAAGATGATGAAATGATGATAGCTACAAGTTTGACTCTAGAGCTGTATCTGTAAACCTTACTAGCTGTTAAATCATTCCTCTGACCTTGTTTCCTCAGACAGGGTTTAAGAATTGTTCCTAAGTGTCTTGGTTTTGTTCACGCGAAATTAGGCAAATATGACTCTGTGTATGCGACATGAACACAGCTAGTCATCAATGTGTCATTTCACATCACAAAAGGGGCGGGCCCAGGTACGCAGACCATTCATTCATGATCCAATTTTGGCAGAAATGTGCTGCCTGTGTATACTACTGCCTGATTGGCTTGGCTGCATTCATGCAGAAAGGAAATTAGGTAATCTCATGGAGGTATTGTAATAAGTGTGCTTGCTGAAAGGAAGAACAATTGTTATTCTGCATTTTTAATATTATTATTCCTCTTCCGCCCACTTTCTGTGCTCCCTATCTACTTTAAAAACTATTATCACCACTTGAACTGTATTCAGTCCAGGGTTACATGCTATTTCCAGCTATGACTTTTCTTCTTGATACTACTTTCACTTTTTATGTTACAGACCTTTTAATACCCCAAAAGCTCCCATAGACTCCTATTCAATTTCTTCAACATTCCGAACTGGCCATTGTTAAGTCAGCTGAGTCCTATCTCATGTAATTTCAAATTAAATCAGCTCCTGAGTACCTTAAGGGCTGCTTATCTCCCACTTTGATACCATTTGTTTTCTTTCTTTTTTTGTTTCACTACCCTAAATACATCACCTGCCTCAACTACTCTAAATACCCCAACTACCCCAACTATTAATGAATGGAATTCTATGGGAGACATGCTTTTAAATCGGCACATGCTCATTGTTTAAGCTAGCGACTCCATTTATCTTTCCAGAGGCTTTAAAAGTCTTTAACAGAATCGTTGAGGAATCGGATCGTAAAGTATAGGAATCAATTAAATCTTATCAATATCAAACCGTAGCGTGTGTGTGAGTGCCAGTGAGTGGGAAATGGAGGGATTCAATTAAATGCTTTGATAGCCCTATTGTTTAATTACTTGAATACAAATCATGTGGGGAAAAAATTACTTGTTTAACAGGTTGTGGCGGGTCGTTGGCCCCCTGGCAAAAGCAATATGGCATATTTGATATAGTTTAAAGTATAACATGAACAAATTACCTGAGCAGTAAGAGTAACTACATAGTATTAGTTACTAGATAGTAATACTTTTAATAACAACATTGTAGTTTTATTGGAATTGAACTATGTAATTACATGGTAATATTGTTTAGAGCCCGAGGTTATTACACAGGTAGAACAAGGTATGTGGGAGGGAGGACTCAGGGAGGCATCCTGTAATAACCTGTGTCACCAAACTGTAATTACATTTGTGAGAGAAAAATGACGTCTTTACCTGATTTGTTTAATATAAATAGTTTACAATGAATTTGCTTAACAATAGTAGAGACATTTATTTAGTGCCAATGCTGTGCTTCTGAGAATGGATGGTTCATCTCTTCCACGTTCACTCCCCGCAGCTGGTCTAGGCGTGTAGTCAAGGACGTGGGATAGAGATAAACTTGAGGAACAGATAAACCTGTATTGTTTCAATTTCTCTTTGCTTCTGAGTAACCTGGTCACACGGCATAAGACAAAGACCCTCTGAGAATTGACCACAGTTCTTCAGCCCATCCTTTTCTTTTACTATCTTCCAGGGGCACAGCTGTGGGGAGATAGAAGAGAACGGAGGCTAGCTTGGTTGAGAAAGGAGTAAACGGAACTGCCGTTATCGCTACATTGTTATGCGCTACAACCTCACACACCCAATACACCTGGCCACAAGAAGAAAACAAGATAGCTTATGATGCCCTGATCTGCCGGGGAGGGGTGGAACCAACCATGACTAAGCAGTTTTGTGTTTCTATATAAAGTCCTTGAGTTTCTGTATTATTTGGGCTCTCACTTCATTCACTTTGTGTTGTGTGACCAGCTCCCTTATTGCAATACGTTTTTAAGTAATACCTTGATTGATTATTGACTTTGCCTCCTCATTATTGATTAAAGGTAGAATTTCCATCACACATTCCGATTACTATTTACCTACATTGTTGTTACTAAGAGCATTACTATGTTGTTGCTATATAACATCAACTTAACTATAACTGTTATCATGTTTTCTAATAAACATCCTCAATCATTCTGTACATGCTGAAGTTGATTTGGTTTTCTAGCTTAAGCTTTATTTAAGTTATGGCAGAAGGAAATGTATAAATATGTTTAGAATAAATGCTATTGTGTTCAGATTTCAGCAAGCACATTAATAAATTGCTTTATGTTTTATATGTTAACAGCCAAAACCCCGGGCGACATAGCAAAAAGGTACAAGAAGGTCCTGGCGACCTACAAAAAGAAGGCAAGCATATCCACTGATTTCCACAGCATGGGTGTGGATCGCAACACTGGAGTGCCCCTCTGGCAGAGATCATGCTAGTGGCGCCGGAGTTCCTTTGTTCACAGCCAGCGTTTGACAGCTCTTAAGAGACACTCAACCAATATGCATGAAGGATAACCAAAAATGCAACAGCAAAAGTGATGAACTGCTCCCTACCACTTATAAGTTAAAATAAACACTGATTATGCACACTCATTCACACACATACACTAAGTAGAGATAATGTGAGAGAAAGTAAGAGTAAGATACAATGAGTTCCCTTAAAAAAAAAAATGTTTGGTCTGTTTTCCGAAATGAGGCGGATGGAACTGCTCCATATCCCCTATAAACTTGATTTTAACTGTTAAAGATACAGCATGTTCTGGCTGTAAATTCTAAACAAAAATAAACATCATATTGTGAGTGGTTGACGCTTGCTCCAGATGTGCAGTGGAGAGAGCAGTCTGTACACGTTCCACGAAAGATAATCAGAGAATTTACATTAAGTTGCTTGTTCCTGTCTAGAAACGTAGTTACGATACTTTTCTTTATAACAACATTGTAATAACTGACATTTTGGTATGTCCTGTGAAATATGTAATTGCATTGACAGTACATTGTAATTACACTTATAGGTGTGTAACAACAGTTATTCTACATTGAAGTGTATTTTCCCAATAATTGTAATAAAAGGGTTTACCCTACTGTGTTTCACTTTACTTGAAGCTGCTTGCTGATGAGTCCCTACATTAACATTATACGTTATATTATTTTGAGCAACATTTCACTTACATTACACCTTTGAAGGCAGAGAAATAAACCCTTAAATCCCTTATTTACAAAGGTTATACCATTATCTGTTTCACTTTACATTAAGTTGCTTGCTCCTGGGTAGGTACAATATAGTTACATGCATATCCATTGTAAATACATTGCTCTTACATTTAATTCAGTCCATCCTTTAAGCCAAATAATATGGAAATAAGATAACTGAAGCTGTAGTTAATGATAGGGTGTGCATTGTTCCAAACAGCTGACGGAGTCCTAGCCTAGCTTAATTTGGTGGTAGTGCCTTATGTAGTTACATGTAACAAGGTTACATAATACGATGCATTGTTAACATGGTGCTACACAGGAGACTGCAAAAGTGTAATTACAGAACATGTTAGTTACATTTGGAACAAAACATCTTGTAATTACATATACATAAACCATGAGTAATTACACATGTGGAATAACCTCCGACAAGCTGATTTGTAATTACATTTTACATTTACATTTTTGTCATTTAGCAGATACTCTTATCCAGAGCGACTTACAGGAGCAATTAGGGTTAAGTGCCTTGCTCAAGGGCACATCGACAGATTTTTCACCTAGTTGGCTCGGGGATTAGAACCAGCGACCTTTCGGTTACTGGCACAACGCTCTTAACCACTAAGCTACCTGCCGCCCCACTTGTGTAATAACCTATATCACTAAGCCTTTTGACAGTGTAATTACAGAGTATTTACATAGTAATTACATGTAACTACTATGTTATAAAGACATGTATTACTATTTAGTTACATATTAATTAACGCACACTTACGGTAAAGCATTTACCTGTAATATTTATATCGCAAAAATAATTTGGTTGTGTTTACGAGGGCCTTGGTTAACAGAATATGATTTTTATTTGATTTCAAATAGCACAATAGCATTTCCATTAGTTTATGTTATTGTAGGCTATGTAAAAAAAAGTGTTCAATCAATTTTATTAGTGGAGTGCCTATTTTACAACTATGAAATAGAAAGCATATATGTTGGAACACGGTATCAGCTTCTTTTCATAACATCAAAATAAATAAATAAATACCCCAACCAACAAGGCGCACGGTCAAAAGACACGTGGTCAAATTATGAAAACATCAGTAGCCTAAACATCATTATAAGCGCCACGTGGCCTTGATAAATAGTGAAACTCGACACAAAAGCAATAATGCCAATATAATGAATGTGTCGATATGAAAGCAGTTAAAAATAGTCAATTATTGTCAGCTCTTGCTTACATTGTGTGCATCTTCACGCAATGGCATCAGTTGGATTTCATTTAGCTGTTATCCCTTGTCCTAACAGTTGACAAAATGTTTGTAACTTTCACTTGCGTGGCACACTTTGACATACCTTTGTTTGGTTGTAGTGCGTAATAGTCTCCAGTTTTCTCTTGATTGTGTTGCCGTTTTCTTGTCATTCTTCAGCACCGTTGTGGCTGTGCAGGGGCCTTATTTTGCGCAGAGGGAGGGAGCTCTCGTCTCACTTTGTTCATGGTGCCTGCCAGACTTGTTTTCTTTGCAAGCAACTTGTTCGCCAATGACAGTGAAGTGAAGAAATTGTCCATGGTGACATTTCTCCCCTAGCTAATGTAAGGTTCTACAAGCTCCATCCCCACATTCTCCAACTCTCACTCACCTGCTGCCCAATGTGGATATTTTCCCAGATAATGAAAGCCGTTCAGCATGTACAATTACGCACACTCTCACTGTGTAGCCTACTCCAAGTAGGCCAGAGTAGACTGATAAGACTGCTTTGATTCGGTGGACTGATTTAGGGTACATACCATTTTAAGATTATAATTAGAATGGATCAATACAATAGAAGAGCCTGCCCTGTTCTTCATTCACAACTGGTGATTACATAATTATGCATCGTTCGCTTCCCCTCGCTCATCAACTCCCCTTCTCCCCATCATACTTTACTTAATTTATTTAATCTGTTGTTATATGTGTGAAATTTGTTTCGGTATAGTTTAGGATCAGTTTCGAGGCAATTATAAGGGTGATTATCAGCTGGGCATTCCACGTTCAACTGTCGGAAGAAGGAGCGGAGCAGGCCCTACTGTTGGGAGAAGGAGGGGCAACGGGGGGAAACCATTAAAAAAATTACACTGGTTACAACTCCAGTTCTGTTTGTGATATTAATATTCTAACACCGACAGTGTGTTATATAGACTTATTTAGGAAAAGTCCAGGATGGAGGGGGGCATGACTTAAAAAATTGCAGAATAAAAATAAGAATAATTAATGAGCAGTCAAAATGACTGCTTTAGCGGTTCTAGTGTTAAGGAGATTGGGGGTAAGGCCCTGCCTGCGATAGACTAGGGCCCATCCAGGGGGTGTACTTGTACATCAAGCTGCGTCAAGCCACAGAAACAGGAGATAGGCTCCTGCTCTATGAGCTACTTACTTACTATGTTCTGCCACTGCCAGCTACTGCGCCCATAATTCCGGTTGTGATAGTAGCACAAATATTTCTGACACACCCTTGAACCTATAACGCTACCATCAGCGCTAACATTTACATTTTAGTCATTTAGCAGATGCTCTTATCCAGAGCGACTTACAGTTAGTGAGTGCATACATTTTCATACTGGCCCCCCGTGGGAAACGAACCCACAACCCTGCCGTTGCAAGCACCATGCTCTACCAACTGAGCTACAGGGGACACAAACCATTGCATTAGGTTTGTTAAAATAAATCCCATTATCTTACAATAAGAGGAAACACAGAACCATTTAACTATAGAATTGACATTAAAATACAGGGCAAAAATATAGCAATTTTAGTCACTATGATATGCTGTGAACTGATATTTATATCATAAAACCACCCCACCTTTAGACATTAAAAAGCCATGAAGCCATCTTGATCAGCTCAGAAAAATGGAAGAACTGTATACTCCAAATTCATTATAGCTTAAACACGATAAGAAACAGAAGCTGATTATAGCAAGAAAGAAACACATTAAAGAGAGAAAGGAACGTTTTGCCTCTTCCAGACCAGCAGGGTATTCTGGAGCTGGGCCGCAGGGCACTCCAGCCGCGCCTCTCCCCTTCATCAGCGTCCGCTCGTCATGTCCTATTACCATGGCAATAAACCTGAACACTCCACTGGTGCCAAACACCTGACTCCATCTCCCTCTGTCCAAATGACAAATATGCATAATCTGCCCTGCTGAGGAGACGGCAAATAAGGGGATTCATGACAAATTGGGTTGGGAGGTATTTTATGCAGAGGACCAAAGCAGAGCAGATAACTGCTAGAAGCAAAAGAAACACACAAAAACACGTTGACATACACATAATTGTGTTAATGAGATGAGAATGAGTTTTGGCTGGGCTGCTAGCTAGGCTAATTACCACCCAGAAGAAACATGGCCATGCTGGTGGGAGAATATCAAGGAAGGGATTGTTCATTTACTTGGCATTTTGATTTCGATGAGGTTAAAAAAAAAACAGCAGGGGTTCATGGCATTGGAAACTGTGCTGAAACTTGGTGAGTGGTAATGTGTGCTGGAGACTGGATTGAAACTTGATTAGCGTGAATGTGTTTTGGAGATGTGGCTGAAACTTGACTGGGAATATGTGGGAGAGAGTAGTGATCCAGGCGGCGGCGGCGAATTAACTTCCTCAATATCTTGATGGATGTGCTTCTAGGAACTTAATTAGACTGAAATTCACTCCGGATAAGTGGGCGTTCAATAAATGTCTGGCTTTTCAATGCAGAGTGATATATTCGAGAGCGTTTCAAATCAAATCCAATTCGCAGGCAACTGTCATAGAATAATTAAGCTGTTGATGTATGCAGACTAGAGAGAGCAGAAGTCTGAATTTAGGACATGGGTTTGGACACTTGCTTGAAGTGGACTGAAATACGTACTCATTTAGGGTGCCTGTAGACCTACACCTTATATTTACATTTACATTTACATTTACGTCATTTAGCAGACGATCTTATCCTGAGCGACTTACAAATTGGTGCATTCACCTTATAGCCAGTGGGATAACCACTTTACAATATGTATACATATATATTTATTTTTTATTTTTTGGGGGGTTGGGTAAGGGGGGGTAGAAGGATTACTTTATCCTATCCCAGGTATTCCTTAAAGAGGTGGGGTTTCAAGTGTCTCCGGAAGGTGGTGAGTGACTCCGCTGTCCTGGTGTCGTGAGGGAGCTTGTTCCACCATTGGGGTGCCAGAGCAGCGAACAGTTTTGACTGGGCTGAGCGGGAACTGTGCTTCCGCAGAGGTAGGGGGGCCAGCAGGCCAGAGGTGGATGAACGCAATGCCCTCGTTTGGGTGTAGGGACTGATCAGAGCCTGAAGGTACGGAGGTGCCGTTCCCCTCACAGCTCCGTAGGCAAGAACCATGGTCTTGTAGCAGATGCAAGCTTCAACTGGAAGCCAGTGGAGTGTGCGGAGGAGCGGGGTGACGTGAGAGAACTTGGGAAGGTTGAACACCAGACGGGCTGCGGCATTCTGGATGAGTTGTAGGGGTTTAATGGCACAGGCAGGGAGCCCAGCCAACAGCGAGTTGCAGTAATCCAGACAGGAGATGACAAGTGCCTGGATTAGGACCTGTGCCGCTTCCTGTGTACGGCAGGGTCGTACTCTCCGAATGTTGTAGAGCATGAACCTACAGGATTGGGTCACCGATCTTGATGTTAGCGGAGAACGACAGGGTGTTGTCCAGGGTCAGGCCAAGGCTCTTCGCACTCTGGGAGGAGGACACAACGGAGTTGTCAACTGTGATGGCGAGATCATAGAACGGGCAGTCCTTCCCCGGGAGGAAGAGCAGCTCCGTCTTGCCGAGGTTCAGCTTGAGGTGGTGATCCGTCATCCACACTGATATGTCTGCCAGACATGCAGAGATGCAATTCGCCACCTGGTTATCAGAAGGGGGAAAGGAGAAGATTAGTTGTGTGTCGTCTGCGTAGCAATGATAGGAGAGGCCATGTGAGGATATGACAGAGCCAAGTGACTTGGTGTATAGCGAGAATAGGAGAGGGCCTAGAACTGAGCCCTGGGGGACACCAGTGGTGAGAGCACGTGGTGCGGAGACAGATTCTCCCAACACCACTTGGTAGGAGCGACCTGTCAGGTAGGACCCAAACCAAGAGTGAGCCGCGCCGGAGATGCCCAGCTCGGAGAGGGTGGAGAGGAGGATCTGATGGTTCACAGTATCAAAGGCAGCAGACTGGTCTAGAAGGACAAGAGCAGAGGAGAAAGAGTTAGCTTTAGCAGTGTGGAGAGCCTCCGTGACACAGAGAAGAGCAGTCTCAGTTGAATGACCAGTCTTGAAACCTGACTGGTTTGGATCAAGAAGGTTATTCTGAGAGAGATAGCAAGAGAGTTGGCTAAAGACGGCACGCTCAATAGTTTTGGAGAGAAAAGAAAGAAGGGATACTGGTCTGTAGTTGTTGACATCAGAGGGATCGAGTGTTGGTTTTTTGAGAAGGGGTGCAACTCAAGGATGAGTTTATGAGTGAGGTGAGGTAAGGGAGAAGGTCACCGGAGATGGTCTGGAGAAGAGAGGAGGGGATAGGGTCAAGCGGGTAGGTTGTTGGGCGGCCGGCCATCACAAGTCGCAAGATTTTATCTGGAGAGAGAGGGGAGAAAGAAGTCAAAGCATAGGGTAGGGCAGTGTGAGCAGGACCAGCAGTGTCATTTGACTTAACAAACGAGGATCGGATGTCGTCAACCTTCTTTTCAAAATGGTTGACGAAGTCATCCACAGAGAGGGAGGGGGGGGAGGAGAAGGTGGCAAAGAGCTTCCTAGGGTTAGAGGCAGATGCTTGGAATTTAGAGTGGTAGAAAGTGGCTTTAGCAGCAGAAACAGATGAAGAAAATGTAGAGAGGAGGGAGTGAAAAGATGCTAGGTCCTCAGGGAGTCTAGTTTTCCTCAATTTCCGTTCAGGCTGCCCGGAGCCCTGTTCTGTGAGCTGGCAATGAGTCATCAAGCCACTGGGCAGGAGGGGAGGACCGAGCCAGCCGGGAGGATAGGGGACATAGAGAGTCAAAGGATGCAGAAAGGGAGGAGAGGAGGGTTGAGGAGGCAGAATCAGGAGATTGGAGGGAGAAGGTTTGAGCAGAGGGAAGAGATGATAGGATGGAAGAGGAGAGAGTAGCGGGAGAGAGAGAGCGAAGGTTGCGACGGCACATTACCATCTGAGTAGGGGCAGAGTGAGTATTGTTGGAGGAGAGCGAGAGAGAAAAGGATACAAAGTAGTGGTCGGAGACATGGAGGGGAGTTGCAGTGAGATTAGTAGAAGAACAGCATCTAGTAAAGATGAGTTAAAGCGTATTGCCTGCCTTGTGAGTAGGGGGGGATGGTGAGAGGGTGAGGTCAAAAGAGGAGAGGAGTGGAAAGAAGGAGGCAGAGAGAAATGAGTCAAAGGTAGACGTAGGGAGGTTGAAGTCACCCAGAACTGTGAGGGGTGAGCCATCCTCAGGAAAGGAACTTATCAAGGCGTCTCCAAGGGAACCTGGAGGGCGATAAATGACAAGGATGTTAAGCTTGAATTGGCTAGTGACAGCATGGAATTCAAATGAGGAGATAGACAGATGGGTCAGGGGAAAAAGAGAGAATGTCTACTTGGGAGAGATGAGGATTCCTGTGCCACCACCCCGCTGACCAGATGCTCTCGGGGTATGCGAGAACACATGGTCAGACGAGGAGAGAGCAGTAGGAGTAGCAGTGTTTTCATTGGTAATCCATGTTTCCGTCAGCGCCAAGAAGTCGAGGGACTGGAGGGTAGCATAGGCTGAGATGAACTCTGCCTTGTTGGCAGCAGAACGGCAGTTCCAGAGGCTACCTGAGACCTGGAACTCCACGTGGGTGGTGCATGCAGGGACCACCAGGTTACAGAGGCAGCAGCCACGCGGTGTGAGGTGTTTGAATAGCCTGTGCGGAGAGGAGAGAACAGGGATAGACAGAGGCATAGTTGACAGGCTACAGAAAATGGCTACAATAATGCAAATGAGATCGGAATGAAATGAACTAAACATCTGGGAAAGGAGAGAGCGGGGCCTCCCTCACTTACGTTTCACTGAAACACCCAAATATAACTCTCCCAACTTCTACCTCAGAAACTATAATTGTTGTAAACTACAGCGGTTCAATGTTTTCTAGGAATAGACGAACTTAGTTTATTCAGCTAGCTAACTTGGTACAGTATTCTTCCGTGAAAATTGTCCAGGGCACCTAGTCATATGACACCACAGCCAACTAGAATACCGGACTCCAACAACATGGTTTAGCACCAATACTCGGCCACAACAAACCACCAGTGTGTCAACACACCAAGCAGATCATTCGTGTCCGTGTCTAACGTTGTGGGTTAGTCCCGACAGCTTGAGCGAGTCCGTCGTCAACTTATTCTGCCAGTTAGTTAGCTAGAATAGTTAGCATACTAGCTAGCCATTGCTTTCAGACAAAGAAGAAACCCCTCCTCCCACGGCACGAACACACAGAGAGAGCCAAGCTAACGTTAACTAGTCACCCATGTCCCGAATTCCCTTGAACGACTCTGGCTACCAGTATGTAAAAACAAAACACAAATGTAGGTTATAACTTACCCCTAGCAGCTACTGTTAGCTAGCCAAGTGCAAAGCTAGCCACTGAATTGACTCAGCCAGTTCGCATCTGTTCGCTAGGTCGTTCCAGCCATTGTTTAGTAGCTATCCAGGTAGCAACAAGCTAGCTAAATTTCAAGCACAGTAGCCACTTACTACCTAACGTTAACGCTTCAGACAATGAGGTTAGAAAAACAGCTGAATGGTAGACATTATTGTATGTAACTATTGTAGGCAGCTAGCTGGCGTAATTACAGGCACTCTCAGGCGTGAAACAACTATCCACAGTTGCAAATAGTTACCAGTAGCTACCCGCCAGCTAGTCCAGGTAGTGGGTTAGCTAGCTTCGTGCTTCACTGGGCTCAGCCGAATACAATACTAACCTACAATAATTACATACAACAACCCACGATAACTACCTACAATACCTAACTACAATCTAAATACATAGTTTAAGCTTTACTCGACAAAGCCCAAACTATGTACATAAGCCATATAAGCCAAGCTTACCTCCCGCCAGAGAGAGACACAACCTCACCCGACGACGAATCAAACCATTCTATTTAGGTGCAATATTCTATAAGAGGTACCATTACTCAAGCAGTAGAACATTTGAGGTGCCGGTACAGAATTCTTGATAGTTTGATGGATTACATCAACACACCAATTCATAGGGTCAAATACATCTCCAAGCACTTATACATCTGCTGATTTGGATAGTAATTGTAAGACCACAACATCACCTCATGTTCTTTATTCACAGTCTACAGAGAGGCCGTTCCATTCTGAGCTCAATGAAACCAGACTATTTCTCATGTGTTGAGCTGCAAAGTGACTTCAGAGGAAACGCGAGACATCCTTTGTACTAACTAGCCGTGTGCTACTGAAGCTATTGAAGCCCAGTAGACTGTGAAGCTAATATTAAGAACCCAAACAAAACACTGGAGATATGAGAACATAAAGATCAAGTTAAGGACGATTGGAGATGGGAAAACAAACAACAAAGGAAAATGTTGCTTTGCTATAAAAAAAATAACGTTTAAAAAGTGCTGACAACTGAAAGGGCTACAGGATGAATTTGCATAGCATAAACTAAACTTCCGTCTGGGGAAACAACGTTAATATGTAATGAATTAGATAAAGTAGCTTTGGCTAAATAGAATGTGCATATTTGCAAATCATCTCTGATAGCAAAACAAATTATTAAATATAAGGGTGCTCGGCAGAGTACCTGGGCAAAAGATGACAAAGCTAATGGGGTATCTCTAACAACGCAACCGTCAGAACACATCAGAACACATCACACAACTAATCCAGTGATTTAAAATATTGATTACGCTATTCGGTAAAAGCTTACAAACCATTTCTTATTGCTCGCGGGTCATTAAACACTCATCCAGAGCACTATGGCAGTGGGCTATAACATAGAGAATTGTGATTAAATGAATGGAAGTGTTTTGCATTGTTACGGTTCCATCAGACGGGTTTCTGAATGTCTGTGATTCCTTTGTTTCCATTACCGACACACAAATAGCAGACAGGGTAAACGGTTGATTTGTTCATTATTAAATTACTTCCTGGTGTGAGACTATAGCTATGGAATTCATGTCAGAGGACAAGACGAGCACTCAAAGGAGAAGCATTTACCAAATGCTAAAGGCCAGAGCAGATATAGAGTGACTTACGCAATATGAGGTAGATGTCATAGAGAATACATGTCAATAAAGTCAAAGAAGGCACAAGCACTTGCACTGAGTGGGTGAAGGCGATGCTTAAGAGGTAGGCCCTGGCTTATGGTTCGACAGAGCTTGACAAACCGACAGCAGATTTAATCTTATTCTAACCTCGTAACCAAACCAGATTTGACTCTATTCTACCACAATTTGAGGACAGTCTCTTAGGGTTTTTGTTTTTGTACAACAAGTTGCTAGGTACATGTCTCCCGAGTGGCGCAGTGGTGTAAGGCACTGCATTGCAGTGATAGTTGTGCCACTAGAGATCCATGTAGCTGGCCTTGACCGGGAGACCCATGGGGCAGCGCACAATTAGCCAGCGTCGTCCAGGGTAGGGGAGGGAATGGCCGGCAGGGATGTAGCTCAGTTGGTAGAGCGTGGCGTTTGCGACGCCAGGGTTGTGGGTTCGATTCCCACGGGGGGCCAGTATGAAAATGTATGCACTCACTTAACTGTAAGTTGCTCTGGATAAGAGCGTCTGCTAAATGACTAAAATGTAAATGTACATGCATCTATTAATATTATATCATGCTGTTTCACTAGTAAGGTGTTGTCATCTCACAAAAATGAAACCGATTTCAACCTCAACCTAAAACATCAACGTGTGTGCCTCAGGGACCATGAGTGCAAGTCTGCCACAAGAGACTGCATCTCATACCAAGGCAGAGTCATCAGGAAAGGATTATCTTTTTTACACACACAGGCGTGTTCTGTTTTCTACATTAGTCCTTGTTTCTCAGAAGTTCAAATGCCTTGACAGTTAAGTGAATAACTGTTAGTAACACCATGATCAAAGGAAACTACCAGTGTCTTCATGATGTTGGACCAAACAAGAGCATCTCTTACACAGTGAGAGCAAACCACAAAACATTTCTTCAGCCTCCTGAGGTTAAAGAGTCGCTGCCGTGACTTCTTCACCACGGTGTCTGTGTGGTTTGAGCATTTCAGCTCCTTGAAGATGTGTACGCCAAGGAACTTGACGTTTTTGACCATCTCCATAGCGGCGCCGTTGATGAGCATGGGGGTGTGCCCAGCCTGGTTCATCCTGAAGTCCAGAATCAGCTCCTATTTTTATCTTTAATTTAAACTTTATTTGAACAGGGATATATTTTGAGACCTAGGTCTCTTTTACAAACGTGCCCTGTATGTACAACATAAATATACACGTTATACCCAAACTATATACAGTGCATTCGGAAAGTATTCAGACCCCTTGACTTTTTCCACGTTTTGTTACATTACTGCCATATTCTAAAATGTATTAAATAAAAAAGTTTCCTCATCAATCTACACACAATACCCCATAATGTCAAAGCGAAAACAGGTTTAGAAATTGATGCAAATGTATAAGTATTCAGACCCTTTGCTATGAGACTCAAAATTGAGATGCTTCTACAACTTCATTGGAGTCCACCTGTGGTAAATTCAATTGATTGGACATGATTTGGAAAGGCACACACCTGTCTATATAAGGTCCCACATTTGACAGTGCATGTCAGAGCAAAAACCAAGCAATGAGGTCGAAGGAATTGCCCTTAGAGCTCCGAGACAGGATTGTGTCGAGGCACAGATCTGGGGAAGGGTACCAAAAAAATTCTGCAGCATTGAAGGTCCCCAAAAACACAGTGGCCTTCATCATTCTTAAATGGAAGAAATTTGGAACCACCAAAACTTATCCTAGAGCTGGCCACCCGGCGAAACTGAGCAATCATGGGAGAAGGGCCTTGGTCAGGGAGGTGACCAAGAACCAGATGGTCACTCTGACAGAGCTCCAGAGTTCCTCTGTGGAGATGGGAGAACCTTCCAGAAGGACAACCATTTCTCCAGCACTCCACCAATCAGGCCTTTATGGTAGAGTGGCCGGACGGAAGCCACTCCTCAGTAAAAAGCACTACAGCCCGCTTGGAGTTTGCTAAAAGCCACCTAAAGGACTCTCAGACCATGAGAAAGAAGATTCTCTGTGATGTACTGGGAAATACACACTATCCTCTGTAGCGCCTTGCGGTCGGATACCGAGCAGTTTCCATACCAAGCGGTGATGCAACCAGTCATAATGCTCTCGATGGTGCAGCTGTAGGACTTTTTGAGGATCTGATGAAAATCTTTGCAGTCTCCTGTGGGGGAATAGGCATTGTCGTGCCCTCTTCACAACTGTCTTGGTGTGTTTGGACCATGATATTTTGTTAGTGATGTGGACACCAAGGAACTTGAAGCTCTCAACCTGCTACACTACAGCCCTGTCGATGTGAATGGGGGCATGCTCGCACCTCTTTTTCCTAGTACTCCACGATCATCTCCTTTATCTTGCTCACGTTGAGGGAGAGGTTGTTATTCTGGCACCACACTGCCAGGTCTCTGACCTCCTCCCTATAAGCTGTCTCATCGTTGTCGGTGATCAGGCCTACCACCATTATGTTGTCGGCAAACTTAATGATGGTGTTGGAGTCATGCGTGGCCATGCAGTCATAGGTGAACAGGGAGTACAGGAGTGGACTAAGCACGCACCCCTGAAGTTCCCCATGTTGAGGATCAGCGTGGCAGTTGTGTTGTTGCCTACCCTTACCACCTGGGGTCGGCCTGTCAGGAAGTCCAGGATCCAATTGCAGAGGGAGGTGTTTAGTCCCAGGGTCCTTAGCTTAGTGATGAGCTTTAAAGGCACTATGGTGTTGAACGCTGAGCTGTAGTCAATGAACAGCATTCTCACGTAGGTGTACCTCTTGTCCAGGTGGGAAAGGGCAGTGTGGAGTGCAATAGAGATTGCGTCATCTGTGGATCTGTTGGAGCGGTATGCGAATTGTAGTGGGTTCTAGGGTTTCTGGGATGATAGTGTTGATGTGAGCCATGACCAGCCTTTCAAAGCACGTCATGGCTACATTGCCCTACTAAGCAAAAGGGCAGTAACTGCTCATTGAGTGTAACTGAGAAAAATGGCTTAAAATTGTTTTCATTGTCCATCCAAATGATTTGTAATCTGTTGTCTTACTATGATGTCATGTTGTATTCATATTGACCCTGACCTCTGACATGACCTTTGACCCTCAATGTAAGTTACTGCCTTCTTGCTAGGTACAGCCAGTTTCCATTAGATTATTCGTTTTTGCACAAACATGTGTTCAAGTATTTGTATGTGGCTGTCAGTTTCTTTCATATAGTTTGATAATTGTATCAGCAATGAACAATCAATAACACTAAGGTAAACCATAGACACTGCAGCCCAAAGCTTGGTGAAACCAAGGTAAAAGGCAGTAACTGATGTGAGTGATGGCAGTTAGTACTTTTTTTCCTTGGTTTCACTCTAATTTTTTGCAGTTACTCCCATTTTCTCTATAACACAAGACAATGGAGGCAGGATATTTGTCCACATGATAAAGCATGTGTCAATGTATCAAAAATGTAATTAACTCATTTTTTACCAAATGTGCATTTACTGTTCTTTTGCTTGGTAGGGAAGTAAAGATGTGAGTGCTACGGGGCGGTAGTAATTTAGGCAGGTTACCTTGGCGTTCTTGGGCACAGGGAATATGGTGGTCTACTTGAAACATGTAGGTATTACAGACTCGCTCAGGGAGAGGTTAAAAATGTCAATGAAGACACTTGCCAGCTGGTCAGCACATGCTCTGTGTATGCGTCCTGGTAATCCGTCTAGCCCTGCGGCCTTCTGAATGTTGACCTGTTTAAAGGTTTTACTATTATCAGCTACGGAGCGTGTGATCACAGAATCGTCCGGAACAGCTGGTGCTCTCATGCATGGTTCAGTGTTGCTTGCCTCAAAGCGAGCATAGAAGGCATTTAGCTCATCTGGTAGGCTCACATCACTGGGCACCTTGCGACTGGGTTTCCCTTTGTAATCCGTAATAGTTTGCAAGCCCTGCTACATCCAACGAGCGGAGGGGGATTCAATCTTAGTCCTCTATTGACACTTTGATGGGTCGTCGGAGGGCATAGCGGATTTCTTATAACGTCCGGGTTAGTGTCCCACTCCTTGAAATCCACATTAATCCAAATGCCTAAATATTTATATGCGGGAACACGTTCAATTGGAGAGCCATCTAATGGGTAAACATGTAGTTCATCTGAAATATTCTTACGAGAGTTTAAAAACAACATCTATTTAGTTTTGCCCGTATTAAGCACAAGGTTTAAATCAGAAAGGGATTCCTGCATAGCTATAAAATCTGACTGTAGTTTTGACACAGCCAAGATCAACAGTCGGGGCAATAGCATACAGTACATAATGGTATCACACGCATATACAGTGGGGAAAACAAGTATTTGATACACTGCCGATTTTGCAGGTTTTCCTACTTATAAAGCATGTAGAGGTCTGTAATTTTTATCATAGGTACACTTCAACTGTGAGAGACGGAATCTAAAACAAAAATCCAGAAAATCAGATTGTATGAATTTTAAGTAATTCATTTGCATTTTATTGCATGACATAAGTATTTGATCACCTACCAACCAGTAAGAATTCCGGCTCTCACAGACCTGTTAGTTTTTCTTTAAGAAGCCCTCCTGTTCTCCACTCATTACCTGTATTAACTGCACCTGTTTGAACTCGTTACCTGTATAAAAGACACCTGTCCACACACTCAAACAAACAGACTCCAACCTCTCCACAATGGCCAAGACCAGAGAGCTGTGTAAGGACATCAGGGATAAAATTATAGACCTGCACAAGGCTGGGATGGGCTACAGGACAATAGGCAAGCAGCTTGGTGAGAAGGCAACAACGGTTGGCGCAATTATTAGAAAATTGAAGAAGTTCAAGATGATGGTCAATCACCCTCGGTCTGGGGCTCCATGCAATATCTCACCTCGTGGCGCATCAATGATCATGAGGAAGGTGAGGGATCAGCCCAGAACTACACGGCAGGACCTGGTCAATGACCTGAAGAGAGCTGGGACCACAGTCTCAAAGAAAACCATTAGTAACACACTACGCCGTCATGGATTCAAATCCTGCAGCGCACGCAAGGTCCCCCTGCTCAAGCCAGCGCATGTCCAGGCCCGTATGAAGTTTGCCAATGACCATCTGGATGATCCAGAGGAGGAATGGGAGAACGTCATGTGGTCTGATGCCAACAACCTCCTTCCCTCAGTAAGAGCATTGAAGTTGGGTCGTGGCTGGGTCTTCCAGCATGACAACGACCCGAAACACACAGCCAGGGCAACTAAGGAGTGGCTCCGTAAGAAGCATCTCAAGGTCCTGGAGTGGCCTAGCCAGTCTTCAGACCTGAACCCAATAGAAAATCTTTGGAGGGAGCTGAAAGTCCGTATTGCCCAGCAACAGCCCCGAAACCTGAAGGATCTGGAGAAGGTCTGTATGGAGGAGTGGGCCAAAAACCCTGCTGCAGTGTGTGCAAACCTGGTCAAGACCTACAGGAAACGTACGATCTCTGTAATTGCAAACAAAGGTTTCTGTACCAAATATTAAGTTCTGCTTTTCTGATGTATCAAATACTTATGTCATGCAATAAAATGCAAATTAATTACTTAAAAATCATACAATGTGATTTTCTGGATTTTAGATTCCGTCTCTCACAGTTGAAGTGTACCTATGATAAAAATTACAGACCTCTACATGCTTTGTAAGTAAGACAACCTGCAAAATCGGCAGTGTATCAAATACTTGTTCTCCCTACTGTATGTTGATGATGTAAAGAATATTTGCTGGTCTGTGGTGTGTAATTATATATACATTTACATTTATGTTATTTAGCAGACGCTCTTATCCAGAGTGACTTACAAATTGGTGCATTCACCCTATAGCCAGTGTGTTAACCACATTTAATCAATGTATATATATATATATATATTTTTTTTTTTGGGTGGGGGTTGGGGGGGTAGAAGGATGAGGAGCAACCAGCCACTGTACTTGACACATTTATGAAATTGCTTATTCCAGTTACTAATAAGCATGAACCCATTAAGAAAATGACTGTAAAAACTGTTAAATCCCTGTGGGTGGTTTGAGGAATTGACAAATTGTATGGTTGAGAGGGATGAGGCAAAAGGAATGGCAAATAATCTGGATGCACAACCGATTGGCATACGTACTGTAAATTGAGAAATCATATGACCAAATTGAATAAAATGTACTGTGAAACAAAGATAAATTATATAAAGAATGATAGTAAAAAGCTTTGGAGCACATTAAATGAAATTTTGGGCAAAAAAGCAAACTCAGCTCCATCATTCATTGAATCAGATGGCTCATTCATCAAATAACCCACTGATATTGCCAATTACTTTAATGATTTTTTCATTGGCAAGATTAGCAAACTTAGGCATTAGATGTCAGAAACAAATGCTGACACTACACATCCAAGTATTACTGATCAAATTAAGAAAGACATGCATTGTAATTTTGAATTCCAAGCATGGCACTTACACAAATGAATGATGATTGGCTGAGAGAAATGTATCATAAAAAGCTTTTTTGTTAGACTTCAGTGCACTTTTGACATGATGTTATAGTTTTACACCCCATGTTATATTGTGGATAAAGAGTTACCTGTTTAACAGAACACAGATGGTGTTCTTTAATGGAAGCCTCTCCAACATAATCCAGGTAGAATCAGGAATTCCCCAGGGCAGCTGTCTAGGCCTCTTACTTTTTTCAATTTGAGTACAGCCAGTGTGTCTATGTATGCGGATGACTCAACACTATACACGTCAGCTAATACAGTGACTGAAATCACTGCAACACTTAACAAAGAGCTGCAGTTAGTTTCAGAATGGGTGGTTAGTCCTAAATATTTTTAAAAGTATTGTGTTTGGGACAAATCATTCCCTAAACCCTAAACCTCAACTCAATCTTGTAATGAATAATGTGAAAATTGATGTGACTAAACTGCTTGGAGTAACCCTGGATTGTAAACTGTCATGGTCAAAGCATGTTGATACAACGGTAGCTAAGTGTCACACCCTGATCCGTTTCACCTGTCTTGTGCTTGTCTCCACCCCCCACCAGGTCTCTCCCATTTGTTCCCATTATCCCCTGTGTATTTATACCGGTGTTTACTGTCTGCCTGTTGCCAGTTCGTCTTGTCTCATCAAGCCTACCAGCGTGTTGTTCCGTATTCCTGTTTTTTCCTAGTCCCTGTTTTATAGTCCTCCATTTTCTGATCTTGTCTGCCTGCCCTGACACTGAGCCTGCCTGCCATACCATTCAGCCTGCCCTAACCTCGAGCCTGCCTGCCACCCTGTACCTTTCGGACTCAGACCTGGTTTATGAACTTCTGCCTGTCCTCGACCTGCCTCTTGAACAGTGGCGGCTCCTGAAAAAATTCTCAGGAGGGGCAATTTTTCTGATGATTTAGGTGACCTACACACATTTTAAAAAATATATGTCCAGCAACAACATGAAGACAGGGGCAGCATATAAGTCAATACCAGAAGCATTTATTGACTGATCTCAAAAGTGTTGGCTTACCAGGGTTGGTGGAGCCCTCAGTTTCATCTTTGCCTCGCAAAGCTAACTCAAACACTCCGCAAAACTTCACACACTGGATTAGCCGGCTGAGGATGTGGCGGTTCTTGCTAATGTCGTAGTAAATATATTTGTTATAGTGAATATGGAATATGATATGTTGAGTAAAATGTTGTGCTAAGATCTATTTAGGTCAGGAGCTGGTTATAAGTTCTGTTCCTATCCAATAACAATGGACAAAAGGGTCCTATCTTGTCAGCCTTGTCAGCAGGAGGCCAAGGACAACACCCACGCCATAGGCCTCTCAGTTCTTCCAACTCACGAGTTCTTGCTCTGAGGACACACACACACACAAACACACACACACACACATCATCACTGTTAAAACACACACACACACACACACACACACACACACACACATCATCACTGTTAAACACACACACACACACACACACACACAAATCCCCTCTCTTAGGCTGAACATTTGAAGACAGAGAACCCGACTCAGAGCCAATGCAACAGTGACAGTAGCCTGGAGGGGACCTCGCCCAACTCATCAGGACCAATCAGAAGATCAGAACTACTAGATTCAACCTACTTCATTTATTGCATAAAATGTCTGCACACAATGTTTCGGGGCTCTCTTCAGATAATAATAATAATAATAATAATAATATGCCATTTAGCAGACGCTTTTATCCAAAGCGACTTACAGTCATGCGTGCATACATTTTTGTGTATGGGTGGTCCCGGGGATCGAACCCACTACCTTGGCGTTACAAGCACCATGCTCTACCAGCTGAGCTACAGAAAGTGGATACTCATGGATGCGCATCGCAATTGTAAAATGTCAACACAATTGGAGACACCACGTCATTTTTGGAGACATGTTATTGACAGTAAACTATTGTAGATGCGACTGCTAACTAAATAAAACATTTTAGCTGGCTAGCTAATCATCTTAGCTAAATGTGGGGCAAACAATTCAGTTATTTACCGTTAATTTGAGGGATTGGGGTGAAAGAAATCGAGTTACATAGTGATACTTTACGATATACTGTATTGACAATATCGCAATATTTTAGCGCTAGTTGGCTGTACCTGCACCAAAACACCATTATTGTTCCTTCATAGCTTGTTCTCAATCTTTTCACATTGGGAGCCAATTTGTTTTCAGCACTTTTATTTCCATGACTGATCAAAACTCGTTCTCATGGCTTTCTGATCCCTCTGCAACAGACATATGGTGCGCAATAAAATCACAGTATCGAATCGCAATACGTATAGAATCATGAGACTCGCAATGCTGATGCATATATCTTATCGTGAGGTTCCTGGCAATTCCCAGCCCAAGTTCATTTGCCACAACAAATCTCTTCGCTAGCAAACGCGATGTCTTCTCCAAAACGGCAATGTGTCTCCAGCAATGTTTACTTTTTTGACGTTCTATGGCATCTCCACTTTCCAAGCATATATGACCACATGTAATATTTTGGTAAGTGATGCAAATAGTGAACTATGTAGGGCCAGGATGTAAAATATATGTAGCTGCAGCAATTTCTCTTATCTGATATGGTAAGTAATGGGGCTTAATTTATAGCTCCCTAAGAGTTTGACGAACGGGTCCGTGAACGCGATTCCAGATATCTTTACCTCTGAATAAACTGCCTTTATTATACCATATCCACCCTGTCCAAAGTCTCTACTTGGTCTCAGTTCTCCAGTAAACTTGTGATTATCAACACTAACCTCATCGTTGTGGCGGCGGACAGCTAGCCTGTATCCCTCATCCAGTTGAGTGAGTGGCAATGTCTTTTTCGTTCGTACCAATTTTTGGAAAATCCTCGGGTGTAGGACTTTCCGCCTTTAGTAGAAACCTGTTGAATTATTAAATTTGGTCTGGGAGGTCCTAATTGTTTCGTTGCCAATTTATCTTCATTTGTTCGCCGACAAAAAGGAACTTCTTTCAAACAATCCGCTCTTTTCTCAGTTACGTTCATGGTTACGTAACGTATGACGAAAGCGCGTAAGTGCAAGCCCACAGACACCCATTGAGATTGTATTGAAGGCTCTGAAATTTGAAAAAATAGATTTTACATGGGAGTCTATGACAGACTTCTGGGCGATTTTCAACCTGACTGAAATCACCCCAAAAAGGGGGGAGCCATTTGAAGCACGACTTTAGCCTGATTCGACATTTAGTGGCAGTGTGGCACTGTGGCAGATCAGACGTATAGATTACAACACTGATAACTACTGTTGCCGTGATATAATTGATTAGAAAAAAAATCCCTTCCTTTTCCCGTTTGGCAGTGCGTCGCCCATATCGCCCTATTGAACAGGCCGCCCCTGCTCTTGAATACCCCTCAAACCATCTGCCTCCTGTGTCTGCATCTGTGTCTGCATCTGGGTCTCATCCTGCGTTGTTATGGTACGAACTGGCCATGACTGACCCAGCAGACTCAGACCAGCTCCACAACACAGTCTCCATGCATGGAACCACCATTGGAATACATGAGGAGCTACTCCAGAACCTTATGGAAGGACTCCATACGCTGGCGGGATGCCATGACCAGGGTTTCAAAACATTACTGGAGCAATTCCGTGGACTATCTATCAGGCAGCATGCCACAACGGAGACCTCCTGGACGCTCAGTAATCCCCTTACCAGTGGTGAATTTGTACAGCCTACCCCGGCTTTCTGAGAACCCTGCTTACCTCCTCCAGACTACGTGGTAGACTATGCTGGGGACCCTGGAACCTGCCGGGCGTTTCTTTCCCATGCTCCCTCATCTTTGAGCTGCAGCCCTCTTCGTTCCCTTCGGACCGTTCAAAAATAGCGTGTCTGATAACGCTAACGTCTGGAAGGGCGCTCACTTGGGCTACGGCAGTTTGGGAGCATCAGTCCACCATTTGCCTTCATTTGGAGGATTTCATGGCGGAGGTGAGGAAGGTGTTCGATTCTCCGGTGTCCGGGAGAGAGGCGACCCAAAAGCTACTTAGATTGTGTCAAGACCCCCGTAGTGTGGCAGACTACGCGGTAGACTTTCGCACGTTGGCCGCCGATAGTCCCTGGAACCCGGAGTCTCAGTTCGATACCTTTCTTCATGGATTATCAGAGGAAATTAAAGATGAGCTCGCAGCTCGGGAGTTACCCCTGGACCTCAACTCCCTCATAGCCTTAACCATAAGGATCGATGGGCGCTAACGGGAACGCAGGAGGGAGGGGAGGTCTGTTTTCAGCCCCACTCGTTCGTCCACGGCTGCTTGCTCGCTCCCGAAGAACCCCGGAAGTCCCTGACACCTGCATTTCCGGGAGGATCCAAAGTCACCCGAGTCTCCTCAGGAACCATCTGGAAAGGGCAACTCCTGAGCCTATGCAACTGGGCAGAGCTAGATTTTTGCCTCAGGAAAGATTATGCAGGCTTAACTACAACAGTTGCCTGTATTGTGGTGCTACAGGGCATTACAAATCCACCTGTCCAGTAAAAGACCAGACTCATCGGTTAGGTACAAGTACAATGGTGGACCATGCTGGGAGGGTTTCAACTCCTATTACTCTTATCCCTTTCCATGTTATCCTGCTGTGGGCTGACCGGTCTAAATCTCTCCGGGTGCTCACTGATTCTGGGGCTGATGAGAGCTTCATGGACTCTTCTCTGGTATCTGAGCAGGGTATCTCGACACAACTCCTCTCCTTTTCCATGAACGCCAGAGCACTGGACGGACGCTCCATTGGCAGGGTCACTCATAGTACGGTTCCTATTAACCTGCGGGTGTCGGGCATTCATAGTGAGTCCATACAGTTTCTTCTTATTGAATCTCCCCATGTTCCTGTTGTTTTGGGATTTTCATGGCTCCAGAGGCACAGCCCCCTTATAGACTGGCCCACTGGTTCTATCCTGGGCTGGAGCCCGTTCTGCCACTCACGTTGCCTTAAGGCTGCGCAGCCTGCCCCGGGACGTCCTCCTGCGGGCTCTGGTAAAGCCTCGGATCTCTCCGCCATTCCCGCGGAGTACCAGGACCTCCTAGAGGTTTTCATTAAGGTTTGCGCCACCTACCTTCCTCTTTATTGTCCCTACGCTTGCGCTATTGACCTCCTCCCGGGCACCACACCGCCTCATGGGTGGCTATATTCCCTGTCTGGCCCTGAGAACAAGGCCATGGAGGAGTACATTGACGACTCTCTGGCTGCTGGGCCCATTCATCCTTCTGCCTCCCCTGTGTCCATGTATCAACTACCGGGGCCTCAATGACATCACCGTTAAGAATCGTTACCCTCTATCACTCCTCTCCTTGGCTTTCGAAACTCTCCAGGGGGCAACCATTTTTTCCAAGTTGGACCTTCGTAACGCCTACAACCTAGTTTGGATACGCAAAGGAGACGAGTGGAAGACAGCATTCAACACAGCTAATGAACACTATGAGTACCTGGTCATGCCGTTTGGACTCACCAACGCTCGCGCGGTGTTCCAGGCCCTGGTCAACGATGTGTTCCGGGACATGTTAAATCGGTTTGTGTTTGTCTACCTCGACGACATCCTTGTTTTCTCCCGTTCTGCTCAAGAACATGTTCTCCATGTTCGACAAGTCCTATAGCACCTCCTGGAGAACCAGTTGTTTGTGAAAGCAGAAAAGTTTAAATTCCATTGCTCCACTATCTCCTTTCTGGGATACGTCATCGCTGAAGGGAATTTTCAGATGGATCCTGAAAAGGTGAAAGTGGTGGTGGATTGGCCCCAGCCCACATCCAGAGTGCAGCTGCAACGTTTCCTAGGATTTGCACATTTCTACCGCCGCTTCATTTGTGGCTACAGCACCCTGGCTCCTCCCCTCTCTGCACTCACTTCTCACCTGGTGCCGTTCACATGGTCCCCAGCTGTTGACAGCATGTTTTTGGACCTTAAGCATCGGTTTACTACAGCCACCATCCTCATCCATCTGGACCCGTCCCGTCAGTTCGTGGTTGAGATCGACGCTTCTGACATTGGAGTGGAGCCGTCCTGTCCCAGGGTCTGCCCAGGACCAAAAGCTGCATCCCTGTGCCTTCCTGTCCCATCGTCTCAACCCCGCTGAGAGAAACTATGATGTAGGAAATCAGTAACTTCTGGCAGTCAAGATGGCGTTGGAGGAGTGGAGGCACTGGCTTGAAGGGGCGGAACATCCATTTTTGATGTGGACCGACCATAGGGGGGGGGGCCCGGCTAACCGGATGTTTGTCCCAGATTCGGCCCGATCTCCGGTCCTGTAATGGGCTTATTCCTCCAAGCTCACCTGCCATCCTGGCTCCCGTTGAACCCTGGCCTGGTTTTTGGTGGCCCACTATGGTTTCTGACGTCTCAGCATTCGTCACTGCATGCACAGTATGTGCTCAGAATAAGACTCTGCGGCAAGCTCCGGCTGGCCTCCTTCAACGACTCCCTGTTCCTCATCGCCCCTGGTACCATATCTCCGTGTACTTTGTCACTGGGCTTCCTCTGTCTGATGGCAACACCACTATCCTTACAGTGGTGGATAGGTTCTCTAAAGCTTCCCATTTCATCCCTCTCCCCAAGATACCTTCAGCCAAGGAGACGGCCCAACTAGTGGTGCTGCACGTCTTCCGAATCCATGGACTCCCTGTCTACATAGTCTTCAATCGTGGTCCTCAATTCTCGTCCCGATTCTGGAAGGCGTTCTGCACCCTCATTGGGTCGTCGGCCAGCCTGTCCTCCAGGATTCACCCCCAGTCCAACGGCCAGTTGGAGCGTGCCAATCAGGACCTGGAGACGACTCTTCAGTGCCTTGTCTCGACCAACCCCACCACCTGGAGCCGGTAGCTTGTGTGGAGTACGCCTGGAACACTCTTCCCTGCTTGGCCACTGGGCTCTCGCCCTTTGAGTGTGCCATGGGATATCAGCTCCTGCCCTTCCCTGAGCAAGAAGAGGAGGTCAACATACTCTCGGCCCAGATGTTCGAGCTCTCTTCCAGGTACACCGACAGCGGCGGACGAACATCTGGGCCGGACTCCGGCACCCCGCTATCGTCTCGGGCAGAGGTTATGGTGGAGTCTCGTAAACGTTCCCATCATTTTATTGGTCCTTTCTCCATCTCTAAAGTCCTTAGCCCCTCTGCTGTTTGTCTTCTGTTGCCCCGTACCCTCTGTATACATCCCACTTTTCATGTGTCCAGGATTATGTCTTTGTCTCACAGCCCTTTGTCTGCTGTTCCCAGGCCCACCCCTCCTCCCCGTCTCATCGACGGCCATCCGGCGTACACGGTGAGACACCTGCTGAGTGTTCGACCTCGGGGCAGGGGTTTCCTGTACCTGGTTGACTGGGAGGGTTATGTCCCAGAGGAGAGGTGCTGGGTCCCCACTAAGGACATCCTGTACCTGGCCCTCATCGCTGACTTTCACTGCCGGCACCCTGGTCAACCAGGTATGCGCCCGGGTAGGACGCCAGGTTCCACCTATGGGGGGGGTACTGTCACACCATGATCTGTTTCACCTGGCTTGTGCTTGTCTCCACCCACCACCATACACTCCATCTCCTGTGTACTTATACCGGTGTTTTCTGTCTGCCTGTTGCCATTTCATCATGTCTCGTCAAGCCTACCAGCGTGTTGTTCCGTACTCCTGTTTTTTCCTAGTCCCTGTTTTCTAGTCCTCCCAGTTCCGACCTTTTCTGCATGCCCTGACACTGAGCCCGCCTGCCATACCATTCAGCCTGCCCTGACCTCGAGCCTGCCTGCCGCCCTGTACCTTTCGGACTCAGACCTGGTTTACGAACTTCTGCCTGTCCTCGACCTTCCTCTTGCCTGCCCCTTGTATTCAATAAATATCAGAAACTCAAACCATCTGCCTCCTGTGTCTTCATCTGTGTCTCATCCTGTGTTCTTATACTAAGATGGGGAGAAGTATGTCTATAATAAAGCGCTGCTCTGCCTTCTTAACAACACTATCAACAAGGCAAGTCCTACAGGCCCTAGTTTTGTTGCACCTGGACTACTGTTCAGTTGTGGGATCAGGTGCCACAGAGAGGGCCCTCGGAAAATTACAATTGGCTCAGAACAGGGCAGCATGGCTGGCCCTTAAATGTACAAGGAGAGCTAACATTAATAATATGCATTCAAAAATCTCTCATGGCTCAAAGTGGAGGAGAGATTGACTTCATCACTATTTGTTTTTGTAAGAATTGTTGACATGCTGAATTCACAGAGGTGTCTGCTTAAACTACTAGAACACAGCTCGGACACCCATGCATACCCCACAAGACATGCCACCAGAGGTCTCTTCACAATCCCCAAGGTGAAGATTCACCTTCCAACAGGACAACGACCCTAAGCACACAGTCAAGATAACACAGGAGTGGCTTCGGGACATGTCTCTGAATGTCCTTGAGTGGCCCAGCCAGAGCCCGGACTTGAACCCAATCTAACATCTCTGGAGAGACCTGAAAATAGCTGTGCAGCAACACTCAGCTTGAGAGGATCTGCAGAGAAGAATGGGAGAAACTCACCAAATACAGGTGTGCCAAGGTTGTAGCGTCATACCCAAGAAGACTCGAGTCTGTAATCGCTGCCAAAGGTGCTTCAACAAAGTACTGAGTAAAGGGTCTGAATACTTATTCAAATGTGATATTTCCGGGTTTAAAAAAATTATAATTTGCACAACAATCTAAAAACGTGTTTTTGGTTTGTCATTATGGGGTATTGTGTGTAGACTGGTGAGGGGAAAAAACAATTTAATCAATTTTTGAATAAGGCTGTAATGTAACAAAATGTGGAAAAAGTCAAGGGGTCTGAATACTTTCCAAATGCACTGTATGTGTGCCATTCAGAGCGTGAAGGGGCAAGACAAAATATTTAAGTCCCTTTGAACTGGGTATGGTAGTATGTGCCAGGTGCACCGCTTTGTGTCAAGAACTGTAACGCTGCTGAATTTTTCACGCTCAACAGTTTCCCATGTGTATCAAAAATGGTCCACCACCCAAAGGACATCCAGCCAACTTGATACAACTGTGGGTAACATTGGAGTGAACATGAGCCAGCATCCCAGTGGAGCGCTTTCAACAACTTGTAGAGTCCATGCCCCGCCGAAACTCAATATTAGGAACGTGTTCTTAATGTTTTGTACACTCAGTGTATTTTTGTATAGATTACACCTAATATAGAATAGAAGAGCCATTTGAATTTCATTTTATTTCACATTTCATTGAATTTCACATTTCATTGAGCATCACGTTACTGTACCTTGGCTCTTTGGTTCTGGTACCAGACCTGCACAACTCGCACACACAGACCAGTCTCCGCTGCCAAGGTCTCCCTTACCTTGGAGAGAGAGGGAAGGACAGAGGGAAGGAATGGGGAGTGAAAGACAGAGGGAGAGGAAGTAAACATGTGATGTGACCCTTATAGTCTACCTGTTCACTTCCATGATTACACTCTAACAGTACGCCCAATTAACTTTCACTATCAAATCCCAGACCCTTGATGAAGACAATAATGATCTGTTGGAGAGTATTCTGATTGAGGACCCTTCAAAGTGTAATCTACACCCCCTGCCTTTCTGCATTATTTTTAGGACCGGTTGGTGATGTGGTGTACCCTAGGCTCCGACCTTTCGACAGGGCTTGTTGGAGACCTGGAAGGAGGCTTTGAAGAACCATCTCTGCTCAGTAGTCAGATTGGTGTGTGGATGTTTGGGTTGTTTGTGTTCAGTGTCATCCTCTCCACCGCTATGCCTGCCAGAAACCTCCACACTGACCTCCTCCTCTTCAGTCAGGACAACTGTTAAAAATCCCCTTATTACCATTGTTTGTTTACAGACACACACACACACACACACACACACACAAAGCCTGCTGCCTCAGTTTTGATGATGGTAATTTGCATATACTCCAGAATGTCATGAAGAGTGATCAGATTAATTGCAATTAATTGCAAAGTCCCTCTTTGCCATGAAAATTAACTTAATCCTCCAAAAACATTTCCACTTCATTTCAGCCCTGCCACAAAAGGACCAGCTGACATAATGTCAGTGATTCTCTCGTTAACACAGGTGAGAGTGTTGACGAGGACAAGGCTGGAGATCACTCTGTCATGCCGATTGAGTTAGAGTAACAGACTGGAAGCTTTAAAAGGAGGGTGGTGCTTGAAATCATTGTTCTTCCTCTGTTAACCATGGCTACCTGCAAGGAAACACATGCCGTCATCATTGCTTTGCACAAAAAGGGCTTCACAGGGAAGGATATTGCTGCTAGTAAGATTGCACCTAAATCAACCATTTATCGGATCATCAAGAACTTCAAGAAGAGAGGTTCAATTGATGTGAAAAAGGCGTCAGGGCGCCCAAGAAAGTCCAGCAAGCGCCAGGACCGTCTCCTAAAGTTGATTCAGCTGCGAGATCAGGGCACCACCAGTGCTTGCTCAGGAATGGCAGCAGGCAGGTGTGAGTGCATCTGCACGCACAGTGAGGCAAAGACTTTTGGAGGATGGCCTGGAGTGATGAAGGGCAGCAAAGAAGCCACTTCTCTCCAGGAAAAACATCAGGGACAGACTGATATTCTGCAAAAGGTACAGGGATTGGACTGCTGATGACTGGGGTAAAGTCATTTTCTCTGATGAATCCCCTTTCCGATTGTTTGGAGCATCTGAAAAACACCTTGTCCGGAGAAGACAAGGTGAGCGCTACCATCAGTCCTGTGTCATGCCAACAGTAAAGCATCCTGAGACCATTCATGTGTGGGGTTGCTTCTCAGCCAAGGGAGTGGGCTCACTCACAATTTTGCCCAAGATCACAGCCATGAATAAAGAATGGTACCAACACATCCTCCGAGAGCAACTTCTCCCAACCATCCAAGAACAGTTTGGTGACGACCAATGCCTTTTCCAGCATGATGGAGCACCTTGCCATAAGGCAAAAGTGATAACTAAGTGGCTCAGGGAACAAAACATCGAAATATTGGGTCCATGACCAGGAAACTCCCCAGACCTTAATCCCATTGAGAACTTGTGGTCGATCCTCAAGAAGCGGGTGGACAAACAAAAACCGACAAATTCTGACAAACTCCAAGCATTGATTATGCAAGAATGGGCTGCCATCAGTCAGGTTGTGGCCCAGAAGTTAATTGACAGCATGCCATGGCAGATTGCAGAGGTCTTGAAAAAGAAAGGTAAACACTGCAAATATTGACTCTTTGCATAAACGTAATGTAATTGTCAATAAAAGTATTTGACACTTATGGAATGCTTGTAATTATACTTCAGTATACCATAGTAACATCTGACAAAAACATCTCATTACACTGAAGCAGCGAACTTTGTGAAGACTTGTGTCATTCTCAAAACTTTTGACCACGACTGTACACCTAATCTCCTCTCTACCGACAAGGTAATGTAGCAGTCAGTCTAGCAGTCAATCAATCCGACTATGTACAGGTACAGTATAACTACCTGTGTAGAATTGTTCCTCTTACATCAGCCTCACCAACACTTTCCCTGTCCTTTTCACCTGACATTACAGCTTTGATTATAGAGTTGTTGTTCCCAGATCAGCAGCAGACAATAAACATCAGGCTACCTCTTTATGACATGATTCGGGTAAAAACAGCCCACATCATCATTCAACTCCAAGTAGGCCAATGGTCTGGTTGGCACAGAGTAACTAGATGAACAGGAGGAGAGGTGAGGTGAGACTCAGATATAAACAACAGTGTGGGGGAAGGGACATGTCACAACGATGTGGAGCTGGCAAAAATTATAGAACCCTGGACAGGCCAGTAGGGGAACAGGGAGGGGGTTGGGGTTGGTCGAGGCAGAGCTGTGGGGGCAGTACCTGACATGGGGCCCCCTGCTAATTGGTCAGGTCAGATTTCTCACGGTCAAGTGGGTGTCAGCCCATTGGGCAGCTTGGCATGGGGCGATCCAGATGCCACGGAACGCAGTGGGCACCATCCCCAAAAAGTTTACAACCCAAACCCACCCTTTCTCTTGTCAGAATCCCCCTGCCCCACTAACATTTTCGACGCTACCTCTACGGTTTCCGTCGCTACCTCCACCTCTCCTCCCTCTCTTCTCTGTTTAGTACAGACGCCCCGGTGTCCCCCCCCCCCCCCTACTTAGTATCTAATTTGAACTACTTAGTATCTCATTCAAATGATTTAGTATCTCGTTTCAACGACTTTGTTAAAAATATACAGTATATACTGTATATATGTATATACTGTATATATATATATATATATATATATATATATATATATATATATATATATATATATATATATATATATTCTACTAAATCCTATATATTACGTTTTTTTTAAGTCATTCAAATCAGATAATTGTTATTTTGTCTAATTAGGCCTCATTTGTTATGCAGATTGTCAGACCATGTAATGGTTGCTGCAAACATTCATTCACTGATTCCATCCATTGATATGATTATTCATTGACAGTTATTTGATAGCCTAAAGCAGGGCTGCTTTTGAATTCCAGAGCATGTAAGTGTGCGAGTGTGGAGCAAGGAGCAGAGCGTAATTAGAGCAGATTTAAAAAATGATGTCCGCCTTTCTCTCCCGCTACAATTTCGCTCTGGTACTGCTCAGCCACAAGTTCTGGGCATGCTCTGACTAGCATTTTTTCTTTTACTTTATCACTATTCTTTTAATTAGGCCTATTCGGTTCTAATTATTAGCCTACCCCACCTACAGTAGCTTATATCTTGTTAATATTCTACTTTCTAACATTAGGATACATAGTTTCTATTTTGAATGAATGTATTAATGTATGTTTTAGGTAGGCAATACATAGGCTGCTGTAAAATGTATGTAAAAAAATATTGGAATAGAAACACCATAATATATATCAATTTAATTAAGCTAAAATATCATAAAATAAAGAATAAATATTAAAGGCCTGTATCTTTTCATAAATAAAAGGGAATAGACTATAGCAAACTGCAACGGTCAAATGATTTTTGCACAGAAACAAGCACCAACAAGCTTCACATGTGCATTGAGCGTTAGAAATGCGCACTACAAATTAAATGTTATTATTATTAATATTATAAAGACAAATGCATATGTAAAAGCTTAATTACATAAATTCATATTAGTGGGAATATAGCCATAATATAAACAAGAGAGAATGGAATATATTTGAAAAGACCAAAATGTAAAAACACAATGAGATCATATTTCTCAAAAAATGTGTTATTTGTTACAGTGTCTTTTGTGCTCATTTTTTATATTTGGTTAGAGAAATAAAACAAGTAGGTGGCCGGTCCAGTGCAGTAAACTTAAGTGAACTACAGTGCCTTCAGAAAGCATTCACACCCCTTAACTTTTCCCATATTTTATTGTGTTACAGCCTGAATTTAAAATGGCTGAAATTTAGATTTTGTGTCACTGATCTACACACAATACCCCATAATGTCAAAGTGGAATTATGTTTTTAGACATTTATGCAAATTAATAAAAAATTAAAATCTGAAATGTCTTGAGTCAATAAGTATTCAACCCCTTTGTTTGACAAGCCTAAATAACTTCAGGAGTAAAAATGTGCTTAACAAGTCAGATAATAAGTTGCATGGTCTACATCTGTGTGCAATAATGGTGTTTAACATGATTTTTGAATAACTACCCCGTCTCTTTACCCCACACTTACAATATGCAAGGTCCCTCAGTCGAGCAGTGAATTTCAAGCACAGATTTAACGAAAAAGGCCAGGAAGGTTTTCCAATGCCTCGCAAAGAAGGGCACCTATTCAATGTCTATTGGTAAAAAATAGACATTGAATATCCATTTTAGCATGGTGAAGTTATGAATTACACTTTGGATGGTGTACTGTATCAATAGGCCCAGTCACTACAAAGATACAGGCGTCCTTCCTAACTCAGTTGACGGAGAGGAAGGAAACTGCTCTGGGATTTCACCATGAGGCCAATGGTTATTTTAAACCAGTTACAGAGTGGGTGTGATAGGAGAAAACTGAGGATGAATCAACAACATTGTAGTTACTCCACAATACTGATCTAAATGACAGAGTGAAAAGAAGGAAGCCTGTACAGAATACAAATATTCCAAAACATGCATTGTGTTTGCAATAAGGCACTAAAATAATACTGCAAAAAATGTGGCAAAGAAATTAACGTTTTTTAAATCAGCTTGAAAATCTATGACAAGACTTGAAAATGGCAATGATCAACAACTAACTTGACAGATCTTGAAGAATTGAAAAAATAATAATTGGCAAATATTGTACAATCCAGGTTTTTACCCAGAAAGACTCACAGCTGTAATCGCTGCCAAAGGTGATTCTAACATGTATTGACTCAGGGGGTTGAATACTTATCTAATCAAAAGATATTAGTGGTTTATTTTCCATAATGTTTTATATTTTTCTTCCACTTTGACATAAGAGTTTTTGTGTATATCGTTGATAACAAATCACAATTAAATCAATTTTAATCCCACTTGTAACACAGAAAATATATACAAAAGAATACATATAGGAGTAAATCAGCCTGAATATCAGGATGCACAACTGCAACGCGTTTTGACTACCAATTCATAGGCACATTGCATCTGAAACTGTTCTTTAGAGATTGCAACCCCTCTGTGTTTAGGGCTCCATCTATGTTCATTCCACCTGGGCCTATTGACCCAGCTGTGGATACGTACTACAGACTGGTGCATAAAGACATATCCAAGCTAGATACCTCTATCCCCTATGTCAGGAATAACGTTACCCGCTCTGATAAACAAGCCCTTAAATCTCCAGAATGCCACCTCTATAGTCATCTTGCCAGAGTACAAGGGAGGCGCTGTTACTGTATGACTGCACTGTCTATAAAACGGAAGTACTCAGGCAGCTGAATAATCAGACATTCTATATAAGAGACAGCTTTCGGCTATAATCGAACAGACTGTCACCGAGGGCATGCACAATGGTGATATCACCAAAAAAGAACACAGATTATTGGTGCGTAAAAACAGCTCCACACCAGTAATCTGCAGTTCCTAAAATACTGTTTAATTAAATAAATCCCCAAAGGGACATAGGTTTGGCAGAAGGCATGAAGATCTCTGCTCGGCTTCAAATGCCACGATTGATAAATATGCCCCTTTGTATTATGACACTTTTGTTTACCAAAGACCCCACAATTAGACATTAGTTAAACTTATAAAAAAAGACTCCACACAACATTATTGTCCATAGAATCTTTTGACTCCTGATAGCTTGAAGTGTTTGAAAAAGCCTACTCGGTATGTGCCAGCATGCGCAGAATAGTAAGGTAGTAATCGTTTTATTATTATTATTATTATTATTATTATTATTATTATTATTATTATTATTATTACTACAGCATGAGGCTATAAAACTGCCACAGCAAGTTGATCCCTGCAATGCCAGTATTTATTTTGCAACCCGTCCGCCAAAAACATCCGTTACGCAAGGTTCTCCCTCTCAAGCGCTCTTTATCGAGGAGCTTTGCCTCATCATCAAATGAATAGGTTGCTGTCATATCTTCCTCATGTTTCAGTAAACCATTAGCCAACACTTTAAAGGTTAAACGAAGTGGCATCATGAACGTTTATGATTTCTTAATTTTATTTTAAATGTATTTTTTCCTGTTATTGTGACCTGTAGGCTATAACAAGTTAAACCTTTCAATTGAAGGCCTATTACAAACCTCTTTTTGTAGGCTAAGAAAAGCATGTTGTTCTCAGCATAAACCAGCCTATTATCTCTGAAGGTCTTTCATTTATTGGTGATGGATACTTTAATTGTACATTTAGGCTACTTTTAAAACGCTGACATAGGATACTTCTCTGCTAGAGCATGTGAGATAACTAGTCCTACCAGTAAGTGTGGTCAAAGTTATTCCCTTATGATATCACGTTACCGCCCTACATGTATTCTATTGATGAATGTTTACTTCGTGTGTTGCACACATTTCATTCTAGCTCACAATCAAGGACGGCTGTGTATTCCCTCCAGCAGCGGTGAAGTGTAGGTCTATGACTATGTAGTCTTGTGACACTGTCCTACTGGACTCTATGCCGGTATCTACTTCACTATAATAGAGAACTATGGTATGTTGGAATCTCGTTATCTTCCTGCAGATGGCAGTATTGAGTCATAACCTGAGGGCCTACTTATTTTCTTTCTCCAAGGAAATTAAAATGTATTCCATACACAGTATATTCCATTCTCCTTTCTCTTGTTTATATTATTGCTATATTCCCACTAATATTCCTTTATGTAAGTAAGCTTTTACATGTGTATTTTTCTGTCACTATAATAATAATAATAATAATAATAATAATAATAATAATAATAATAATAATAACAACTCGATGGTAACTTTACAATAAGGTTGTGGTGGTTGCTTTAACTCTTTAAAATTATTTTTGGGGTAATGGAAAAAGTTACAAAAGTTAAACTTCACTATTTAAAGCAAAGCAGTTACATATAGTCAAAGTTACTGAACCACACACCTCTACTGAACCAGAGCTAGCTAGCTATGCCCAGGACCAGAGCTGGACCAGAGCTCTTGCAGACCAGAGCTGTAGTTGTGGCCAGTAGTTGTGTAGTTGTTGTAGTATCTGAACAGTTTTTTAATTTTGGCTGACGTTTGCAAATGGTGTGTTAGAGGAATTTTACTCTGCTTTGCTGAAACATCTGGAAAGCATTATTATAGGGGCCCCCTGAAACAGAGGAGACTTGAATATGTGGAAGCCAGGTATTGGTCTATTCAAAACACCCATATTATGTTACATAGGATAAATACCATGTTTGAACAAAGGACGGGGAGAATAGTCATTTTTAGATTGGGTTAGTTGTTCTCCGGATTTCTTTAGAAATCTGTAAATTGACGCTGTAACCTTTGATATAATAAACCTTTATAATCAAGTACAGTGTCCGCGGATTTCTTGTCTACACAGCATATCAGCATTGTTGTCTCGACACCACATTAATTGGCGACGAGGATTTTTGGGACGTGTTGCGTCTGTTCAGCGTTTCATCATGGGCCGCGAGCTGACTCCCGCTACAGAGGCCGGCAGATAAGGTGAGCTTTCTCACAACTTTGGGCGCTGGTCAGTTCGTGTGCTGTGTGTGCGTTGGGGGATGTACCGTTAAAGAACTTGTGTGTGCGCCTTGCTGTTATTTGCTGTGGGATGACAATCCGTTCTAAATTTCTAAATTTGTTTGAGTTGAAAACAACGCAAACAGGGGGGAGTGTCTATAGGAATTGATAACACTGGGCACAGGGATATTACATTTAAAGGAGTGTCCAGGAATAGAATGAAGGAATAAGACAAGGAAATAAGGAAAAAAGTATACTATTAGGACGTCGCTGATCTACGGAAGCCCTCAAATGAGGCGATCATTAAGATGGGCCGCAAATCCTAGGAAAGTCATTAGGTTGACTTTCGGGTCAGTTCTGGGAACTGTGAGATTGTACAATATATATTCAATTGCATGTTACCTCTCGGGATATAGATGACGAAGTTTATGTCCGATGTAGCCTCTCATTGAATATCTGCAACTCAAGGTAGCAGAAATTTAGGAAGGAATATAAAGGAAAAAATGAGCGACGTAAGCATGCTTTAGAGTATTATATGAACGGATACATTCTTGTTTGATTATGTGTGTGTGTGTATGTGAGACAAAGAGAGCCTATGCGTGTGTGTACATGGGGAGGTCTCTGCTGTGTTCCAGCTGTGTGTTGACTCATGCTATGATAAAATTTATGTTAGAGATATATACATATATATGTTTTGGTTGAGAACAGGGGTTTTAGTTTTTTGTAAGGAAATATGTTAATTACGGTTAAAACCTTTTGTGTTTTGTGTTGGTTTGTGTGTTTTGTTCAGTGTTACTGTTTGTCTGTGTTGGGAAAAAACGGAGGGACAGCTGGTCTGTCTGCTGTTTGACTTAGAGAAAAGTTGCTTGCGGGAGCTCCTCTCACCATGAAATTGCACTGGTGAATGAGCTGCGCATGTGTGGGATTTTAGGAAATTAGAGTTGCGCGGAGTGAGTGTGCAACTCCCCTGCCTGCACTGAGCTGCTGTGACACACAGACTGAAAAAATAAAGGGGGAGACTTTGAATACACACGGATAAAGTATTCTGTTTGTTAAGTGGCTGTTGCTTAATTATGAAACTATTTGATTGAGATAGATTGAATTTATAAATAAGAGTTATGTTGACGGATTAAAAATAAAAAATAAAAACATTAAATATTATTGCGCTATTTATTATATTCCTGAGTTAAGCTGTTTACTTATTTCTTAGCACGAATGTGAACATGGGTTTGTCTAAAAGGGTATTGTATGGTTGAAATAACCCTGTGAGTGCATAAAAGACTAAATTGTTGTCTGTTTCTTTTGTTCTTCTGTGATGTGAGAAACGAGAAGGAGGAGACAGAGAGAGATGAGGTGCTGACCAGTTCGTCACGCGACAGCGTGTGCTTCCCCGGATCCAGTCCAATTAAGGCCAGTACTGTTCTATCCACAATCTTACTTTCCCTTACAGGATATAATAGATACATTGTGTATGCATAGAATATTTCATGTTGTGACCATTTAGCAGGGACTTGGCAACAGACTGATCAATTGATGTAATTGAGAATTGCACATTAGGGTTTTTTTTTTTTGTGCATGAGTTGTTTTGATTAGAGTTGTGCTGGAAATCCAGCACTGAGATTATTCTGTAAAATTAAGGTGATTGGGTGCTTATTAAGCAATTGGTTTGTGGGTGCTGTAGTGTTGCTGGATTGCAAGTCTTTCTTTTTTGATTGCTATGAAGTTGACTAGTTTCCTTTACTTTTCCTGATCGGATGTGGTAAGATTGCCACTAATCAATAATTTGGTAGAAAAATAAAAATAAAAAATAGGAGGGAAAGATGAGCTACATAGCTTAAAGTTTTTTGGGTTTACTAATTAATTGGTTTAAAACAATAATAATAATAAAATAATTCACAATAAAGGAATATAAAAGAGTTGTTACAATGGGGGAAAAGGACAGTTAAACTATGAAAGTAATTACTCCTGTTGATGTAGTACAAAATAGTAATCCATTAGTTTCGAAAGCAGGTGTTTTGAAGACAATAAAAAATCCTCAGAGTAACACACCTTTGTTGCCTTTGAAGAAACCAGATGAGACTTATCATATGGTTCATGATTTGAGAGCAGTGAATGAAGTAGGGACCTTTGAGAGCTATGGTTAAAGATTCTGGGAGTGGTCAACTCCATAGCAATCTTTCCTGGACACAGGAAGGCCTTGTGGCATTTGAAACGATCAAACAGAGGTTACAGGAGGCACCTGCACTCACACTACCAGACTACTCTAAGAATTTTTTGCTATATGTGTCTACTTCTACTGGAGGTAAATATGCATGTGCAGTTCTTTGTCAGCCGACAGGTACAGGGACGAATCCTCAGCCTTTTCCCTACTACTCTACTGCCTATTCAGAAGTAGAACTAGGGCTACCACTGTGCTACAGAGCAATGGTGGGAGTATATTCAATGTATGACAAAGCATAATCTGTTACGATGGGTTACCCAGTAACAATTCTTACCCATCATAGTCTCAGAAATCTTCTGAACTATGGGAAATATACATTGACTATGCCTAGGCTCAGAGACTATCATAGGCTCTTAGAGCAGGAAGATGTCACCCTAGTGAGGTGTGATACAGTGAATCCAGCCGAGAATTTGCCAACTTGGATGGTGAGCCACATGATTGTGTTCAAGAAGCAGAGAAATACTCAAGGCTTAGATCAGATTTGCAAGCCTTTCCATTACGTGAGGCAGACCTGGAGTATTGGACTGATGGGTCTTGTTATCGTGTGGGAGATAAATTGTTTGCTGGCTATGCAGTAGTTAAAGCCCAAGGAACTGGATTTGTTGTTGAAAAGGCTGAAGTAATACCACAGCCTGCGTCTGCACAACTTGCTGAACTTAGCAGAAGGAAAGCGAGTGACAATATATACTGATTCAGCATATGCACATAGTGTATGTCATTTGTTTGGAGCAGTGTGGAAAGGTTGAGGGTTTAAGAAAACTGATGGTTCTCCAATACAACATCATGCGCAAATAATGTAATTGTTGCATGCTATGATGAAGCCTAAAGAGATAGCGATAGCTAAGTGTGCAGCTCATAAAACCGATGTGTCAAAAGTCACACAAGGGAACAAAGCTGCTGATGAAGCTGCAAAAGCCGTCACAGGAGCGGACAAATTGGGCAAGGTTTTTCTGGTCACTCATGGAGTGGACTTGGAAGACAAAATTACACTTAAGGATGTGATTTTGATGCAGGATGCTGCTTCTACGATCGACAAACAGTTATGGCTAGACCGAGGTGCCGTCAAAGATGCTACTGGTCTTTGGAGAAACCATGAGGGGTTGATAGTAGCGCCTCTAGACCTATTAGGTCTGATGATTCAGGAAGCACATGGGTTAGCTCATGTTGCAAGGGGGGAGGTTAGGAGAAAGATCACAAAGGTGTATGGTTTTTGGGCACCATATTTGCTTGAACAGGTTGACTATGTCATAGGCAGGTGCACAATCTGAATGAAAAATAATGTTCGCAGGGGTGTGACTGTTCTTTCTGGTCACATTCCTACACCGAGAGGTCCTATGCGTGAGTTGGTTATCGACTTTGTTGATATGATAAAACCAGTTGAAGGGAAAAGATACATGCTGGTGGTTGTGGATAGATTTTCACGATGGCTGGAGGCATGTCCAACCAAGCGAAAAGATGCTCAGTCGGTTGCTAAGTTCTCGTGTAAAGAAGTCATAAGCAGGTGGATAAATCAGTGAAATTGATTTTTTTTTTTAACTAGGGTTGAAGTAACTCTAGAAAATTTTTAACATCTGATTGTGTGATCATTTTTCACGTCTTTACATATTATTGTGATATTTAGTATTTTCTTATGAATCAAAGGGGGGAAATGGAATGTGATTCATTTTATATATCATTTTTATATTATTTTTGATATTGATGTTTTAATTTGCATGTGTTGTTTTGCAAAAGATACTGGTTGGTGTTTTCTTTTCTTCCAGAAGTATATGGGGATGTGTAGAGTGGGATTCAAATACTCAAACATGGACAATATGAATGGACTGGAGGAAGTGGAACAAGGAAGGTGTGGAAATGTTCAGATTCCATAATCGATTTACCTTGAAAGTCGACACTGCTGAGGAGATGCAGTGTAGTGGACTACATTCCAGTGTCTGCAATGATATATAGACATATTTGCATGTGTAATACATAATTTGTGTTATATTCTTTCTGTATTAATTGTTTGAAGAATGATGTTTTCTGTTGTTGGGTACATGTGGGGACATCAGATGTTTTTGTTTTTTTCGTGGATGCTTAGTGATATTGGGTCTAGGCAGGGACAGAGAGAATCCACAGGAGGGTCCGATGGGTCGACCAGCCTGAATGTGGACATTTTTTATTGTATTTTGTTTTCTGAGGTTTTCATGTGTATTCAATTGCATCATAGCTTAAAATGCATTGATAAAGATTTATAAATTGATCTGGAGTACTTAGGTGGTCGCCTGGGGCAGAGGGGCCGTGAGAGAATTTTCCTGTCTTGATTGATTGATGGATGTTTGGAATGAAAGCTGCCAGACAGGTTTTTCGCTATTGCACTCCATAACAATTTGTTTACAAATGTGTCTACATAAATATGTGTTTATTCTCCATAAATTTTGTTTTATTGCTAAAGTTACTCAAGAAGCCTGATGTAATAAAAATTGTTATTCGTCATAATCCTATTCTTTTTGTTTTCGAGACTTAATTAGTCTCGAAGGGGGGAAATATGTAGTATCTGAACAGTTTATAATTTTGGCTGACGTTTGCAAATGGTGTGTTAGAGGAATTTTACTCTGCTTTGCTGAAACATAGGAGACTTGGATATGTGGAAGCCAGGGTTTGGTCTATTCAAAACACCCATATTATGTTACATAGGATAAATACCATGTTTGAACAAAGAACGGGGAGAATAATCATTTTTAGATTGGGTTAGTTGTTCTCCGGATTTCTGCAGAAATCTGTAAATTGACGCTGGAACCTTTGATATAATAAACCATTATAATCAAGTACAGTGTCCGTGGATTTCTTGTCTACACAGCATATCAGCATCGTTGTCTCGACACCACATTGTCATCAGTAGTTGTGGTCAGTAGTTGTGTGGTGAGTAGTTGTGGTCAGTAGTTCTGGTTAGAGCTGTGGCAGTCATGAAATTTGGTCAGCTGGTGATTGTCAAGCAAATTCTGTGGCATTATTTTATATTATTTTATAGTATGAAGAATACAATTGAACATAGCTGAATAAAATATAAAATACATTTTCTCCAAATGTATGAGTTCTGCTTTGCTTTTTGGACAGGCTGTACACACTTCATCAGTCTCTCATTCACTATTTGACAAGCACTTGATAATGCCTCGTATTTCCCGACTGCATCCCCTTTGTGTGGCCGTAATGCCTCCTACAAAAATCTATGCCTTTTGCGTCCAGTGGCCGTTGTGCCCTTGTGCCGAAGCACCTCTCACTCATGTGGCTCTCCATCACGTGATCGGGTCTTTCTCACAGGCTACAAGTGAAAACAGATACATCGGGGACGCAACTGCACACGTCCTTATCCAATTCCGAGGCGCATATTGAAGACATTGGAAGAACTGTCCACATTTACTTTTCATCAGTGAACATGATGAGCAGGCCTAATGAACAACAAAAGCACTAGCCTATGTCAATCTACTATCCCCCACACTACAAAAGTTGACCTATTCTATTCTATGCGAGAAATAAATATTCCAAACATAGTCTGGGACAGTTGTGGGATGCGATAGATCACAAATTAATACAACCACTAGCATCAACAAACCTGTTTTAAGCAATGAGCCTGATGCAACAGATGAGAACATTTAGCTTAAAATGTTGATACACTATTAGGCTATTTCTTAACTTTATAAGCGCAGCAATGCGCATATGGCAGTAGGCTATAAGTGCAAATGTTCCATTAGCAGGAAAACACCATTCTCAAAAGTGACCACAAATGTGGTGTAATGTAATGCTTTTATTTTTAGGGTGCATTTTTATGGTGAAAATGTTCTTCCTCAAACTTGAAACTCACGCACTGTGTATGTATGCCAGTTAGGCTCTACACTCGTTATAAAGTGGATTAATGTGCTTAATTTTAAGAAGTTATTTGGCCACTTTAGTTGTCATACAAACCTTATCAGAACATATAGGCCTATGGGCTAGGCTACATGAGGTGTGCAACTATGATTTGAAGAAGTCGCAAAAAAAAGCATTTAGCTGTTTCTTGCCTTAAGCTGAGCATCATTCACAAGTGATAATATATAATTCACAACTGATAGGCTAATATTGTCACCCCCCCCATCACACTATTCTTGATTTAATATTGTCTTTACATATACTAAATAATATATGTGTGAAATTTGTTTTGATTTAGAACGGACCATTATCATGCACCTGTCTCGAAACAGGGGCACCTGAAAAAATACATGTCATTCATACATTTGATTAGATTTTCAATCACATTTGCATTAATGTCAGCGTGATTAGAGGGACAATAGAGTACTGAGTACAAGGCAGTTAGCATGTTTGGTAGGCTGGTAATGACCATCTGAGCTTGGAGAAGCCTAATTACCGTGACTAAACGGTCACATAGAATTTGACTGCCGTCATGACTTGTGAGCGCCGGTGTGGCGGTAATATGGTTACCGTATCAGCCCTAGTTGTGGTCAGTAGTTGTGTGGTTGTGTTGCAGGTTCTTTGGGCCCAACAGTATGGACGTGGTCAGTAGCAGAGCATATGAGCGGAGTGGAGCGGGAGCGAGCATGGAGCGTGAGCGGACGGATTTTGAACAGAGCGCAGAGCGGCATTTTTAAAAGGACGGAGCGTCGCCCTATGTCCCGCTCCAATTTCGCTCGCTCACACCACGAGTCTGAAGCATGCTCAAGCCTGACCCAGAATCCATCTGTTTAATTTAATTTGTGTCGTCCATGAATTTGTATTTTATAGAGCGAGAGGAGCAGCAGCAGCAACAAGAGAAAAGGGTTGAGGAATTCAAACGTTTATTCACTGCACGCAAAGGCCCAACCATAACAAGGGAGAGAAAAAGAGAGCTGGATGTAGCATTTTTTAAAATGATTTTCATGGACTATGAACCGCTGAGTAAAGGAGAACGCGAAGGGATGCAACACTTCGTCAGCGCAGCTCAACCGGGCTACACCCCCCCCAAGAAACTATGATAAATCAGTACTTTACTTTGTCAACTGCGTTGAGCGCTGAGCGATAATGAGCGGACTGGCCTGATGTGGCTTTGAGCGGGGGAGCGGAGGGGTGAACAGCTCCGTGAGCGAGGAGCTGAGATTCTCACCGCTCCACTCCGCTCATATGCTCTGGTCAGTAGTTTTGGTCAGTAGTTGTGGTCAGTAGTTGTGGTCAGTATGTTGTGTGGTCAGTAGTTATGTGTTCAGCAGTTGTGTTGTTGTGGTCATTAATTGTGTGGTTCAGTAGTTTTGTGTTCAGTAGTTGTGGTCAGTAGTTGTGTGGTTGTGGTCAGTAGTTTTGGTCAGTAGTTGTGGTCAGTAGTTGTTCCAGGTCATGCCATAATGTAGTTCTTTTGGTAGATACTTCTCCCTATTAGTTGAAATTGTATTTTTTCAAAGCCATTTTAGCTGTCGCGCTAGATGTTCGGACCGAACAGATTCACAAATCATGGGAATTTGTCGCTCTATGAAGATGTTGTCTCCCGCCGAGGCACATGTTTCTAGGCAACCCCCCTGTAGTTGCCTTGGCAGGCCTGCTCCCTCCATGGCTAAAGCCAGTGTGAGAAATATGCTAACTAGCATAACTTTGTGCTATGAAACTAAATAAATACTGCACTCTGACCCACAAAACTTATTTGCTAGATTCATGATAGTGTTGTTACACAAAGCAAGGAAAGTGAACTTCAAAACGTGATGTAGTTTTATTGGAATTTGCAGCTGTTGTTGGTAAGTAATGAATCATCTATCTTCTGACATGACTTACTGCATCTTCAATGAAAGCAGTTGATGGGTTACTAAAACAGGCTCTACCTCTTGATTTGTAGAAGCTATTCCTGTTTTGAATTCAGATTTGAAAAGCAGACAATTAGAGGTAGATTTCATCCGCTCATACATTTTGTCTAAGTTGTTTTGTCAAAGTGGTCAAAGTAGCTGATTTGTGTCAAAAGATGTAATTACAGTGAATGGAATGTTGGAAGTGATGACGTCACAATCGGACCTTTAGAATGTCCTATAAAAGTGGCTGGAGGACAATAAGGATGACAAAAAGCTAATATACTGAACAAAAATATAAACACAACATGTAAAGTGTTGGTCCCATGTTTCATGAGCTAAAATAAAAGATCCCAGACATGTTCCAAATGCAAAAAAAGCTTATTTCTCTCAAATTGTTTACATCCCTATTAGTGAGCATTTCTACTTTGCCAAGATAATCCATCCACCTGACAGGTGTGGTATATCAAGAAGCTGATTAAACAGCATGATCATTACACAGGTGCACCTCCAACGTCGTTTAAGAGAATTTGGCAATACGTCTAACCGGCCTCACAACCGCAGACCACATGTAACCACGCAAGCCCAGGACCTCCACACCCGGCTTCTTCACCTGATATTTTAGCTTAATTCAATTGATTAAAATTATGGTGATTCTATACCAAGAAAAACAAAAATACATTTTACAGTAGCCTATGTATTGCCTACCTAAAACATATGCAAATACAATTGAAGTCCTTCAAAATAGAAGCTACATATCCTAATATTAGAAAGTAGAATATAAACTAGATACAGTGGGGAAAAAAAGTATTTAGTCAGCCACCAATTGTGCAAGTTCTCCCACTTAAAAATATGAGAGAGGCCTGTAATTTTCATCATAGGCACACGTCAACTATGACAGACAAATTGAGATTTTTTTTTCCAGAAAATCACATTGTAGGATTTTTAATGAATTTATTTGCAAATTATGGTGGAAAATAAGTATTTGGTCACCTACAAACAAGCAAGATTTCTAGCTCTCACAGACCTGTAACTTCTTCTTTAAGAGGCTCCTCTGTCCTCCACTCGTTACCTGTATTAATGGCACCAGTTTGAACTTGTTATCAGTATAAAAGACACCTGTCCACAACCTCAAACAGTCACACTCCAAACTCCACTATGGCCAAGACCAAAGAGCTGTCAAAGGACACCAGAAACAAAATTGTAGACCTGCACCAGGCTGGGAAGACAGCATCTGCAATAGGTAAGCAGCTTGGTTTGAAGAAATCATATGAAGAGGTCATATGTGGTCCTCTGTAGCTCAATTGGTAGAGCATGGCGCTTGTAATGCCAGGGTAGTGGGTTCGATCCCCGGGACCCCCCATACGTAAAAATGTATGCACGCATTACTGTAAGTCGCTTTGGATAAAAGTGTCTGCTAAATGGCATATTATTATATGTTGTCCCCAGCTTGCTGTTGCCACACCGATGGGTTTTGATAATTTAACACATCTTGACAATGTGCCAGTTGAGCTCTACCTCAGATCGCGCACTGTCTGTGTGTGTAGGTGTGAGATTGTCTGTGTGTGTGTCTGTGATCTCTCACATTCCAGGGCCCATGCTGCCCCTTCCGCCTGCAGTCACCTTGTTCTCTGAGAGAATTGGTGCAACCAATTACCTTCAAAAGTCACATAATTACTTAAATAAAGTCCACCTGTGTGCAATCTGTGTCACATGATCTGATCTGTTCTGAAAGGCCCCAGAGTCTGCAACACCACTAAACAAGGGGCACAACCAAGCAAGCGGCACCATGAAGACCAAGGAGCTCTCCAAACAGGTCAGGGACAAAGTTGTGGAGAAGTACAGATCAGGGTTGGGTTAAAAAAGATATCCGAAACTTTGAACATCCCACGGAGCACCATTATCTCCATTATTAAAAAATGGAAAGAATATGGCACCACAACAAACCTGCCAAGAGAGGGCCGCCCACCAAAACTCACAGACCAGGCAAGGAGGGCATTAATCAGAGAGGCAACAAAGAGTCCAAAGATAACCCTGAAGGAGCTGCAAAGCTCCACAGCGGAGATTGGAGTATCTGTCCATTGAACCACTTTAAGCCGTACACTCCATAAAGCTGGGCTTTACGGAAGAGTGGCCAGAAAAAAGCCATTGCTTAAAGAAAAAAATAAGCAAACACGTTTGGTGTATGCCAAAAGGCATGTGGGAGACTCCCCAAACATATGGAAGAAGGTACTCTGGTCAGATGAGACTAAAATTGAGCTTTTTGGCCATCAAGGAAAACCCTATGTCTGGCGCAAACCCAACACCTCTCATCACCCCAGGAACACGGTGGTAGCAGCATCATGCTGTGGGGATGTTTTTCATCGGCAGTGACTGGGAAACTGGTCAGAATTGAAGGAATGATGGATGGCGCTAAATATAGGGAAATTCTTGAGGGAAACCTGTTTATGTCTTCCAGAGATTTGAGACTGGGACGGAGGTTCACCTTCCAGCAGGACAATGACCCTAAGCATACTGCTAAAGCAACACTCGAGTGGTTTAAGGGGAAACATTTAAATGTCTTGGAATGGCCTAGTCAAAGCCCAGACCTCAATCCAATTGAGAATCTGTGGTATGACTTAAAGATTGCTGTACACCAGCAAAACCCATCCAACCTGAAGGAGCTGGAGGAGTTTTGCCTTGAAGAATGGGCAAAAATCCCAGTGGCTAGATGTGCCAAGAGACTTGCAGCTGTAATTGCTGCAAAAGGTGGCTCTACAAAGTATTGACTTGGGGGGGGGTGAATAGTTATGCACGCTCAAGTCTTATTTCTTGTTTGTTTCACAAGAAAAAATGTTTTGCATCTTCAAAGTGGTAGGCATGTTGTGTAAATCAAATAATACAACCCCCCCAAAAAAGCAATTTTAATTCCAGGTTGTAAGGCAACAAAATAGGAAAAATGCCAAGGGTGTTGAATACTTTCGCAAGCCACTGTACCAGCACACCTCATATAACTTATAGGCTATAAATTACTTACTTTAATTAATAATAAAACACTGAATGCTTTGTGAAACTAGAATAAAATGATAATTTAGCAAATCCAGAATACAGAAAATGACAAATATTTATTTACGACCTTGCCAATGTATTATTCCACTGGGCACAGACATCAGTTCAATGTCTAGTTTTGATTTACATTTGGTTCAGTTGTCAACTAACATGAATTCAACGTGAAATCCCGCCCAAAATTCCCCATATCATTGGATTTAGGTTAAAGATGCACTATGCATAAATCGCGCCACCATTTCCTGGTTGCAAAAATGTCAGTTTATGTGACAAAACAAGCAAGTATAGTGTAGAGAATCACTGTACCATCTAAACCACTTTGAAATATATTTTCCATAACACAAAATATTGTATTTTCAGCTGTTTGAAGCTGTTGTAACAAACCGAAAGTAAAAGATGCAAAAAGGTATTCTAAGGCTCGCTTTCAATGAGAATGACAGATCTGTAACTCACATTTCTATGTGAATTTGGTTGGGTCGGCCCAAAAGTTACATATTGCAGCTTTAAAAGATGGACAAAAGATTCCCTTACAATGATGACTTTTTTCAAATTCAATCAATTTTCCATGTTGATTCAACGTCATCACATTTATATATTTATTTTTTTGACGTGGAAACAACATTGATTCAATCAGTTTTTGCCCAGTGGGATGCTTATTAAGGACATTTTATTCATTGTGTTGACAAAATTATATTTTATGTTGAATTATAAGCCTATAAAGGTGTTCAATATTATCCTTTTAGACCTAATATTTCCATATGAAAATATTTATTAAAAAATGGTGGCACACGTCTTGCATTTTGCCTCTTATTTTACGGAAGAAGTTGCCCTTTCCTTCAGTCAAATGACCTGTGTTCTTTTTTTCAAACCCATAACCATGTCTGTGAGGTGTAGATTTTTGTTTCAAAGTAGATTTGTTCAAGCCTACCAAGAAACACTCTGTGTGACCCTGATTTAGCCCACTGCAGTAAAATGTTATTAAAATGTAGACTAAAGCTTGTCAGAAGAAATTAGGATGTAATTAGGATGCTAATCTTCATTATTAGGCTGGTTATTTTTATTTCCATCCCATTCTTGGGAGAAAAAAAACGAAACAATAATGAAAAATAAATATGGTGGTGGAACTGACTAACCCTGTGTATAGCTTCTTACTTTCTGGTGTTCTTCTTATTTCTTCCTGTGGTTTCGTTCTACCTTATGCTATTTTTTGTGCTACATTGACATTGATTACTGCATTCTTTGGTTTGGAGCTTGCAAGAAAGGCATTTCACTGTACTTGTGCATGTGACATTAAAACTTAAAACTTGAAAAACTACAATGTGAGTAGCCTGTCGACAATAAAATAGTCCAAAAATGAAAAACTTCAAAAAATGAAGATGAAGAAATGAAGAGAAATGGCTGAATTCAACAGAGGCAATGGTCAACGTTGGCCCGGCCGGGTGTACCGCCTGCCAGGCAGTGCCAGTCCTCCCAGACTCCCACACAGGCAGTGGTTTACCACAGTTTTGTGAGGCCATACGCAAGGTCTGAAGCTAATTTCCTGCAATTCTACAATTTTGCCATGAGGCTGAGAGAAAATGTTGCAGTTTTAAAGCTAATTTCCTGCTATTCTACACATTTTGCCATGAGTCCCCCCCTTCCTCTGTCACATCTCAACCACGTTGGGTCAATTCTGAATTCGGAGGATTCTATTTTATGTACTTTCCTTCGCTCCGTGTACTGGATATTAGCCTATTGGACGCATTCCCCCATCATTTGAATAAAACACATAGCACATTGGCAGATTCTCTAGCCAGCTGAGAACTACTGGTACATAGGTCTACTCACGGCATCTAGTGGCTCACTGAGGAAACAAGACATTCTGACGCAGGATATGGATGGTCCATGAAAGATATCACAGTATTCTGAAGAAATGTTATACAATTCATCTTTGAATAAAATAAGCTTTTTAATACTGCATTGGGTTGCTTTTAAAATGGATACCTGAAATTACCTATTTACTCCAATCATATTGTAACAATTCTATTAGAATGTATTTTAACAGTGTAGTTTTTACACCATACCCCTCCCCCTTAAAACCAGGCCCTCCCCACACCCCCAAAAAAATCCCTTTTTTACAATAATAATAATTTGTGCTTGGTACAAAATATGTCTGTTTTACAACTTGAATCAAGTTTAATCTTCATATCAATTACATTGTGGGAGTATATACAGAGACAGCCTAGGCAGCCAATATTGGGCGCTAGATCTGCACTATTGCCTAGGATTGACGTGCCCAATTTGATGTGCCCAATTTTCCACCACCATTTTCTGACAATTTAGGATGTTGCACAACCGCGTTCAGCCAAAGGTGTGCAACATCCTAAGTTGTCCAAAAATCGGAAAATGGTGGTGTAAAATTGTGTTTTATTAAGACAGTACACATATTTATCCTTATATATTTTTTTTGACAGACAGACAGCCATTAATGCTAGTTAAGGAGGAAAATGATGCCTTTGCAGCCTGAATGGAGGATGCTTTATGTACGAGCCGGTACAAGGGGGACACAAGTGTATTACCAGCTGGTCACATCAATAGATGATAGTGCAGCTCTAGCGCCCACTATCGCCTGCCTAGGCTAATACAGAGAGAAGGGGGATTTGTGTCATGTGATTTGATGCGGCGCTTCAAGCATCTCCATGAGGAAGGTGTCTATGGGAGTGTCTCCTATCAGCTTGAAGAAGAACAGGTGCTCCAGACACTTCAGGCCTATGGAGCGCAGGGCGGGGAGACGCAGCAACAGTTTGGCAAACCTAGGAGGAGGGAGAATAGAATAAAATAGAACATTATTTTCCATCCAGGATGGAAATGTTCCTTTGACATCACCTTACAAGAAGGAAAAAGGATCAGGGCCCGGATGCATAAAACATCTTCAGTGTTTCCTTTAAGTGTTTACCTTAAAAAATGATTTTCCCTTACCTAAGGGAATTGTTTAAGGGTGTTGCATAGAGCCCCTCAATGATTTCCTTAGGTAAGGGCATACTTAAGGGGTTTGAAGGCATGTATGGAAGAAAGAGTACCTGGTTACCATGGAGACACCCTGATTCACTAACTAAACATCTCGTCATAAAGATCGCTTTCATTTTGTGAGATAGCAAAATATAACTTTTACTATCAAGACAGGATAACCAAATTGCTTCAGAAGATAATAAACCCCGTTTCTTGTAATAGTTACTTTTTTCTCAACTTGTTTATATTACTTTCTAGTACGTCAAGCTAGCTTGCAGAGTAGCTACAGTGAGGGAAAAAAAGTATTTGATCCCCTGCTGATTTTGTACGTTTGTCCACTGACAAAGAAATGAACAGTCTATAATTTTAATGGTAGGTTTATTTGAACAGTGAGAGACAGAATAACAACAAAGAAATCCAGAAAAACGCATGTCAAAAATGTTATAAATTGATTTGCATTTTAATGAGGGAAATAAGTATTTGACCCCTCTGCAAAACATGACTTAGTACTTGGTGGCAAAACCCTTGTTGGCAATCAGAGGTCAGACGTTTCTTGTAGTTGGCCACCAGGTTTGCACACATCTCATGAGGGATTTTGTTCTACTTAGGAGTGCTCCTAATCTCAGCTTGTTACCTGTATAAAAGACACCTGTCCACAGAAGCAATCAATCAATCAGATTCCAAACTCTCCACCATGGCCAAGACCAAAGAGCTCTCCAAGGATGTCAGGGACAAGATTGTAGACCTACACAAGGCTGGAATGGGCTACAAGACCATCGCCAAGCAGCTTGGTGAGAAGGTGACAACAGTTGGTGCGATTATTCGCAAATGGAAGAAACACAAAATAACTGTCAATCTCCCTCGGCCTGGGGCTCCATGCAAGATCTTACCTCGTGGAGTTGCAATGATCATGAGAATGGTGAGGAATCAGACCAGACCTACACGGGAGGATCTTGTCAATGATCTCAAGGCAGCTGGGACCATAGTCACCAAGAAAACAATTGGAAACACATTACGCCGTGAAGGACTGAAATCCTGCAGCGCCCGCAAGGTCCCCCTGCTCAAGAAAGCACATATACATGCCCATCTGAAGTTTGCCAATGAACATCTGAATGATTCAGAGGAGAACTGGGTGAAAGTGTTGTGGTCAGATGAGACCAAAATGGAGCTCTATGGCATCAACTCAACTAGCCGTGTTTGGAGGAGGAGGAATGTTGCCTATGACCCCAAGAACACCATCCCCACCTTCAAACATGGAGGTGGAAACATTACGCTTTGGGGGTGTTTTTCTGCTAAGGGGACAAGACAACTTCACCACATCAAAGGGACGATGGACAGGGCCATGTACCGTCAAATCTTGGGTTAGAACCTCCTTCCCTCAGCCAGGGCATTGAAAATAGGTTGTGGATGGGTATTCCAGCATGACAATGACCCAAAACACACGGCCAAGGCAACAAAGGAGTGGCTCAAGAAGGAGCACATTAAGGTCCTGGAGTGGCCTAGCCAGTCTCCAGACCTTAATCCCATAGAAAATCTGTGGAGGGAGCTGAAGGTTCGAGTTGCCACGAAACCTTAATGACTTGGAGAAGATCTGCAAAGAGGAGTAGAACAAAATCCCTCATGAGATGTGTGCAAACCTGGTGGCCAACTACAAGAAACGTCTGACTTCTGTGATTGCCAACAAGGGTTTTGCCACCAAGTACTAAGTCATGTTTTGCAGAGGGGTCAAATACTTATTTCCCTCATTAAAATGCAAATCAATTTATAACATTTTTGACATGCATTTTTCTCGATTTTGTTGTTGTTATTCTGTCTCTCACTGTTCAAATAAACCTACCATTAAAATGATAGACTGATCATGTCATTGTCAGTGGGCAAACGTACAAAATCAGCAGGGGATCAAATACTTTTTGTATATACTCACTGTATATCTAACTAGCTGGCTAGCTTTGTAGCCTTGGATTGTGCACAGTGGTAGTCGGTGCCGTTTAAGATGAGGGAGGACGATTTTCTTTTTAATGAGCATGGCCTTATTTCTATTACAGCCTATTTGATGACTCTCATTCATATCCCATTCACCCAGTTCAATGTAACAGTGATAGGTTTAGGCTACTACATGATACTCAAATTTTCCCTATACCTATCATGAGGTTGCTACAACCTAACCTATGAATGAAAGTTTAAATGTAGGCGCATAGAGGCAGAGACAAAAATGTTAGTTGACAGACAGTGACACATGGACAGACAGTGACACATTCAATACCGCCTTGCACACTCTTGCCTGCATCTAGCGGATCTAATGTGTAATCATTAGTCCAACAGTTGCAAACGAGAGTTTCTATTGGACAAATTCAGGTGTTTATCCCCATTTCGTTCCGTTTGCTTCCGTTTAAGAAACGTTTTTCAACAGAATCAGCGTAATGAATACAACCCTGATCACATGTAAAGACAGTTCACTTTCATAGCAGCCACGTTGTATTCCTTCTCACTTCTATGCGCGCTCCTCCTCTCACCTTTTACCTTCGCTTGTGGACTTCAATGCACAACACATCAGATGCATGTGACCAGGCGAAAAAACCTTTCCAAGCCAAACAATATCATAACCGCTACAGACAGCCTACATTGTTGTCACCAAAGTAACATCAGTTAACATAACTAATAGAACTAACGAGTTTGTAAACCTGCTACAATCATGCAGTAACATTACAGTGTACAGTCAGTAAGCAGTTTAGCACTTACACTGGCGGGCCCCGGTGGCAATACATTTGTAAAACCAAAAGTTTATCTTGACTTGGAAGAGTTCTAGTGTTGTATTGGATAGTCATAGCCAGCTAGCTAACATAGCATCCCTCTGTTTGAGCAGGGTGTTTGAGTAGTCTGAACTAGTTAGCTGCATCTCTTTCTCTTGCTTCTTCATTTTGGAATAAATTAATTTGTTCAAAATTGTTCAACTATTGTCTTTCGCTCTCTTTGAGTCAACTACTCACCATATTTTATGCACTGCAGTGCTAGCTAGCTGTAGCTTATGCTTTCAGTACTAGATTAATTATCTGATCCTTTGATTGGGTGGACAACATGTCAGTTAATGCTGAAAGAAGTCTGAAGTTGTCATAATTACTGTGTAAGTCTATGGAAGAGAGTGAGAACAATGAGACTCCTAGGTTTTTTATTGAAGTCAAGGTACCCAGAGGAGGTCGGAAGCTAGCTGTTCTCCGGTTACACCATGGTGCTACCCTACGACCTTTATTACAAAACAGTGTGTTTTAATAAATTATTTGGTGATGTGAATATATTTAGTATAGTTTTATCTAAAAAGTATAACTTTTTAAAAGTTTTACATTTTATTTTTATGACATTCGCTGGGGAGGATGGTCCTCCCCTTCCTCCTCTGAGGAGCCTTCACTGATTGTGCACCTTCCATTGTTTAGCTAAGTAGCTAGCTAGCTGGTTGATGTTTTCCTTTTTTAACCAGAGCAGATGAAAGCAAAATTCACCTCCACACATGCTGTTTACATTGATATCCATTCTGAATGAAGCAGTTAAGGGACCTGGTGGGCACCCTTAACTTTTTCCACTTAATTTAAGGGGGAAATTCACCTTTAAATGTTTTGTGCAACTGACTTAAAGTTAACGAAACGTTAAGGGTAAAGATAAGGGGAAAATTAACTTAAAGTGTTTTATGCAGCCAGGCCCAGATACAGTACACATCATACACATTGAAAACAGTCAGCCTAGTGCCTTTTGAAAGTATTCAGACCCCTTGACTTTTCCACATTTTGTTAAGTTACAGCCTTATTCTGAAATTGATTAAATATATATATATATATATATATATATATATATATATATATATATATATATATATATATACATATATACTTATATATTTTAGCAATCTACACACAATACCCCATAATGACAAAGCAAATACAGGTTTTTACAAATTTTTGCTAAAAAACAGAAATAACTTATTTACATAAGTATTTAGACCCTTTGCTATGAGACTCAAAATTGAGCTCAAGTGCATCCTGTTTACATTGATCATCCTTTAGATGTTTCTACAACTTGATTGGAGTCCACCTTTGGTAAATTCAATTGATTGGACATGATCTGTCAACTGGGGGACCTGTCAGTATAAGGTCCCACAGTTGACAGTGCATGTCAGAGCAAAAATCAAGCCATGAGGTCGAAGGAATTGTCCGTAGAGCTCCGAGACAGGATTTGGTCGAGGCACAGATCTGGTGAAGGGTACCAAAAAACTTCTGCAGCATTGAAGGTCTCCAAGTACACAAAAGCCTCTATCATTCTTAAATGGAAGTAGTTTGGAACCACCAAGACTCTTCCTAGAGCTGGCCGCCCGGCCAAACTAAGCAATTGGGGGAGAAAGGCCTTGGTCAGGGAGGTGACCAAGAACCCAATGGTCACTCTGACAGAGCTCCAGAGTTCCTCTGTGGCGATGGGAGAACCTTCCAGAAGGACATCCATCTCTGCAACACTCCACCAATCAGACCTTTATGGTAGCGTGGCCAGATGGAAGCCACTCCTCAGTAAAAGACTCTCAGACTATGAGAAACAAGATTTTCTGGTCTGATGAAACCAAGATTGAACTCTTTGGCCTGAATGCCAAGTGTCACGTCTGGAGGAAACCTGGCACCATCCCTACGGTGAAGCATGGTGGTGGCAGCATCATGCTGTGGGGATGTTTTTCAGCGGCAGGGACTGGGATACTAGTCAGGATTGAGGGAAAGATGAATGGAGCAAAGTACAGCGAGATCCTTGATGAAAATCTGCTCCAGTGCTCAGGACCTTAGACTGTGACAGGACAACGACCCTAAGCACACAGCCAAGACAACGCAGGAGTGGCTTCAGGACAAGTCTCTGAATGTTCTTGAGTGGCCCAGCCAGAGCCCAGACTTGAACCCGATTTAGCTGTGCAGCAACCTGACAGAGCTTGAGAGGATCTGCAGAGAGGAATGAGAGAAACTCCCCAAATACAGGTGTGCCAAGCTTGTAGCGTCATACCCAAGAAGACTCGATGCTGTAACCGCTGCCAAAAGTTTGTCAACAAAATACACTTGTAAATGTGATATTTAAGGTTTTTTTTTTTATACATTTGCTCAAATTTATTTTTGCTTTGTCATTATGAGGTATTGTGTGTAGATTGATGGGGGGACAATTAAATCCATTTTAGAATGAGGCTATAACGTAACAAAATGTGGAAAAGGTCAAGGGGTCTGAATACCTTCCGAATGCACTGTATATGTAAACACATAGATAACACATAACCGCTGCCTTTATTACACTGTATACTTTGATGGGGAAGTCACAAGAAACAAAGATTAAGCCTGGCTATGACCACGTCATAATACTCTTAAATGGTCTTCTTTTGTTCATGTCCTCTTTTCAAGGAATGGCTCACTTTCCTTTAACTTTTTCCCCACAGATAATTGAGTGTGCCTGATAGCTGTCCATAATATTACAGTTAACAAACAATTTATTTGAAATAAAGATAAATAAATAAACATAAAGGAGAAAATGGAAGTTATCAGATTGTATTGGGATGTGTCCTGTGTGTATGATCTGAGTAGTGTACCTGCCGGGCTGGTCTGGGTACTTGGCTTTGGTGTAGGACTCCAGCGAGGCGTAGACTTTCTCCCTGAGCCCGTCCACCTCTGGTGGATTGGATAGCCCCTTTGCATCTGCAACAACAGAGCCTTCACAGTCAGTCTGATGCCTTTATAACTTCACCTTCTCCTGTTAGACTAGACACACCTTTCCTCTCCTTTTTCCACTTCAGTCAAACTGGATACTTACACAAAGGCCAGGATTCAATCAGATGAACGTTAACCCGCGGTAACCAACAATCGCATAGCATATCATGGTTTTTGTTTAGGCGGTGTCGGAGATGTAACTGCATTAGAAATGTCAAATCCACAAGCGGCTCCCGGCATTATTCCTGCCACAGACATTGCCATTGGATGCACCGAGTCGCATTAGTAGAAATCCCATGCAGCCGTGTTAGAAGTTTGAACACTGGAATATAAATCCTTCTTATTTAATTGAATCATTTTCAATTTGAGCGTCATTATTTTCTATAGCCTACACTTTCTCGTTCTGAACTTCTAACATTGGTGGGACGGGTGTGGCTTTATGACAATGACCACAGGAGAAGCCGCTCACCGATTGGACAGTTCCAACGCAGTTACACCTCCAACATCGCCTAAATAAAAACAATGATATGCTATGTGGTTTTCGGTTACTGCGGGTTAATATTGATCTAAATTTAATCTGGTCCAAAGTCCTAGTCACACCACAACATTAAAGATACAGTCATTCTGCCCACGCATTTCACAGACACCAAAAGGGCGGCAGGTGGCTTAGTGGGTAAGAGCGTTGTGCCAGTAACCGAAAGGTTGCTGGTTCTAATCCCCGAGCCGACTAGGTGAAAAATCTGTCGATGTGCCCTTGAGCAAGGCACTTAACCCTATTTGCTCCTGTAAGTCGCTCTGGATAAGAGCGTCTGCTAAATGACCATTTATTTATTTAAAAGAATGGTGTGGCTATTGAGACAAAATTACTTGGTGTTACCTTAGTTTGTAAACTGTCATGGTCACAACATATAGTTTCAATGGTTATAAAGATGGGGAGAGGTCTGTCCATAATAAAGAGATGCTCTGCTTTTTTTGACACCACACTCCAAAAAGCAAGTCCTGCATGCTCTAGTTTAGTCTTATCTGGATTATTGTCCAGTCGTGTGGTTGAGTGCTGCAAAGAAAGACCTAGTTAAGCTGCAGCTGGCCCAGAACAGAGCAGCACGTCTTGCTATTCATTGTAACCAGAGAGCTAATATAAATACTATGCATGCCAGTCTCTCTTGGCTAAGAGTTGAGAAGAGACTGACTACATCAGTCAAAGACTCCAGTCACCCAAGTCATAGACTGTTCTCTCTGCTACTGCACGGCAAGTAGTACCGGAGCGCCTAGTCTAGGTCCAAAAGGCTCCTTAACAGCTTCTACCCCAAGCCATAAGACTGCTGAACAGTTAATCAAATGGCCACCCGGACTATTTGCATTGACACTGCTGCTACTCGCTGTTTATTATCTATGCATAGTCACTTTACCCCTACCTACATGTACAAATTACTTCGACTAACCTGTACTCCCGCACATTGACTTGGTACCAGTACCCCCTGTATATAGCCTCATTATTGCTATTTTATGATGTTACTTGTATTATGTTTTTTGTTTTACTTTAGTTTATTTAGTCAATATTTTCTTAACTCTATTTTCTTAAAACTGCATTGTTGGTTAAGAGCTTGTAAGTAAGCATTTCACGGTAATGTATTCGGCGCATGTGACAAATACAATTTGATTTGATTTGATCACTTCTTCTTATAAGGAACATTCATGTGTTGAAAATTCCAAATTGTTTGCATAGTCAACTTACACACAGCTCTGACACACACACTTACCCCACCAGACTTGCCACCAGGTGTCTTTTCACTGTCCCCAAATCCAGAACAAATTCAAGAAAGCGTACAGTATTATACAGAGCCATTATTGCATAGAACTCCCTTCCATCTCACATAGCAAACTTGTCTTCAAGTTGTCTTCACGGCACAACGCCTCTCCCCTATTTGACCTAGATAGTTTGTGTGTATGTATTGATATATAGGCTACGTGTGCCTTTTTAAATTGATGTAGGTCTGTCCTTGAGCTGTTCTTGTCTATTAATGTTCTGTATTGTGTCATGTTTCATGTTTTGTGTGGACCTCAGGAAGAGTAGCTGCTGCTTTCGCAACAGCTTATGGGGATCCTAATAAAATACCTCCCCAAAAATGACAATGACTCATAGTAATCTATTGTATGGCTTCCTTAGGTCATGTTCTCTAACATGAAGACTGTCCAGGCCACAAGGCCATATCGATTCATCTCTGACTGCTACATCAATAACCTCATTCCTTCCCTCACGCGCCACGTAGAGAACACAGAAAAAGGACGTAATTTAACAAACTCGTATCAGAAATGCTGCTGTTACCAAGCAGATATGACCCACTGACCTGGATTGAAGAGGACGATGGCTCGAAGGCAGCCCAGCTCTGTCTTGTCCATCTCCATGTCTTTCATTTTAGACACCAACTCTGTCAATACTCTGTCAAAGATGGAGCCCACTCCGGCACTGTGGGCACTGCTTCTGTGGACGTGGAGGCCTGTGGCCAATAGGATGCCGTCTTTCACTGTGACAGAGCGGTGTGAGAAGGACGCGATGAGTAGCTCATTCCAGCCTGAACATAAATACACAAACACACAGGGAGCGAGCTGACAAGGTAAAAATCTGTTGTTCTGCCCCTGAGCAAGGCAATTAACCCACTGTTCCCCTAGCGCCGATGATTTGGATGTCGATTAAGGCAGCCCCCCTGCACCTCTCTGATTCAGAGGGGTTGGGTTAAATGCGGTTGAATGCATTCAGTTGTACAACTGACCAGGTATACCCCTTTCCATTTACTTTAACTTGGCAACCAACATAAATAAATAATATGCCATTTAGCAGACGCTTTTATCCAAAGCGACTTACAGTCATGCGTGCATAATTATTTATTTTTTTGTGTATGGGTGGTCCAGGGGATCGAACCCACTACCTTGGCGTTACAAGTGCCGTGCTCTACCAGCTGAGCTACAGAGGACCACATGGATGCTAGTGTTTATCTATTGCTTCCTTTCTCTTTCTTTATCTCATCTCACCCTCTAGCTTCATATCTCTCCTTTTCTATCTCCCCACTTCTCTATCCCTCTGACTTTCTCTTCAAATATCTCTTTCTCTTTCTCTCTTCATCTCAAATCAAATCAATCAAATCAAATTGTATTTGTTATATGCTTCGTAAACAACAGGTGTGGACTAACAGTGAAATGCTTACTTACGGCCCTTCCCAACAATGCAGAGAGAAAGAAAATAGAGAAATAATAGAAAAGTAAAACAAATAATAATAAAAGTAATAATAGATACACAGAGTAACGATAACTTACTATATACACAGGGAACCAGTACCGAGTCGATGTGCAGGGGTACGAGGTCATTGAGGTAAATGTGTACATAACTAGGAATAAAGTGACAGATAATAAACAGTAGCAGCAGCGTATGTGTTGAGTCAAAAATGTTTGTGCAAAAAAGGTCGATGCAGATAGTCCGGGTAACTATTGGGTTAACTCTCTCTCTCTCTTCATATTATCTATCCCTTTGTTTCTCTCTCTCTGTTTCTCTCTCTGTTTCTCTCTCAGAAAATTTCTATCAGGTTATTAAAACCTCTTCAGCTCATTAGTGATGCTGTGTGACATTTCCGTTCCACGTGTGTGTGAAATATCCCACCAGGAATATCCCAGCATAGATCAGCGTTGGGCTGTTTTGTTAAAAAAATAGTCACTACTGAGAATATGTACAGCACAGATATGGCTCTGATTGGAAACTGGTGTGTGCAACATCAATATGGTTGATAGCTATAACCAGAGTGAAAATAGACTATGGCTATAGTTCGATTTTCTAGCCCTCTAATCAAAGTGTGCTTCTGTCTAAGAAAAAAATATGAGTACTTTGAGTATGAGTACTAAGTGCTGTACCTGCCCGTAGTAGAATAACCTGGTTGTCTAAGGGCAGCTCTGAGAAGTGAGGGATCCTCTTTGCCCACTCCACCAGGGTGAACAGCTGTTTGTCTGCTGCCTGGCAGATGTTGGTGACCGGGTCGTTCGTCTAGACAGAAGATAAAGAGAGATACAACATATCTGAATAATATTCCATCTTAGCCATTTAACATTAAATGGATAGCATTTACAAGAGGGAGATGTTATTTCCATGTTCAATAGTAATGCTCTGATTGTGTTTATGTTCTATGTCATCCTTACCGAGTTGCCGGGGCTTTCATCTGCATATGTCTCTGTCTTGGGCTCCACGGCAAGCTCTGCGTCCAGAATCTTATTGACGGTCATCTCCTCATTAAAACTACTGGTGGACTCCACCTCCTTCTCCCCCTGCTCCTTCCCCCGCTGCCTCTCCTCCTGCACCGCTGCATGGGGTCACAGGGCAAAGGTCAAAGGTTAGAGATAGTCCAACTGAACAAACCACTCCAAAGGGATACAGCAAATTGAAACATATTGAACACCTTTGCCACACATGCTTACAGCAGTTACAGTACAACACAGTACAGTACTGTAGACATACCACACATACCAATAAATACCCATACATTACAGACCCGCCCCCCAACACACTCACAAGAGCACACACCCTCCCTCCTTCCCTCTTTCCTTCTCTCTACATGCATACACTTACACACACCTTCTCTCTTCATGCCCATGGCTAGGCACTTCTGGTAGCGGCAGTACTGACAGCGGTTGCGCTGTCGTTTGTCTATCAGGCAATCCTTGCTGTCTCGACACATATAGGAGAGGTCTTTCCGGATGGTTCTCTTAAAGAAGCCTTTGCAGCCTTCACAACTGTACACACCATAGTGCTTCCCTGGGTAAACAACATGCAAAACATAAACTCCACTGCTTTTCCTGAGAAACTGCTCCAAAAATGTAATACCTTTCCCTCTTAATCAATGTCATAGTCCATTGTTATTGGATGAGGACTGGAGAACAAAATCTACAATGAGGTAATTTACAAAATCTAAAATAAATGGGAATGAATCTCCACAACAAAAGTAACGACAATAGTGGAGTCACTGCCACCTGTATCGGGGGCTAGGGCTGCGGTGAGTCCCTATTTCTCACCTGAGGATCGGTCTCCACAAATGGCACAGATGTGTTTGGACATGCCTCCAGGGCTGGTGCAATTGTAGTTGATGTTCCCCAGATTTTGGAGACCTGTAGGAGGCTTGATGTCCTCTGAAATACTGACACTGTTCATGCTGTTCATCTGGAGCAAGGGAGGAAAGAGAAGAGAGAGAAAGAGATGAGTGGGAGAGATGGGGGAGGAGAGAGCGTGGAGTGGAGGAGAAATGGGGGAAAAGTGAGTGAATCAATGATTCAGTCGGTCAGTCCTGTTCTTTCTTTTACTTCTCTAAATCCTTCCTCTCTTCCTCTAATCCTCCATTCTCCACACACGTGTGTTATGAAAGTGGCTGAGGGTGCGATGACATGATCCCATTACTGGTCAAAGACAGTGTCTGTGTTTCCTCTGTGAGATTTGGCATGCAGGTTTCGATTGTTTGTCGACAGGAGTGGGGGTGTGCACGTAGGAGGAGAGCTGAGCTGTAACATTCACCAAGCTGCAGTTCTGACTTCTCACCAGCAGAGAGCAGAGTAGAGTCACACCAGCTTTAGGCTGCGAATAAACTGGGAAAGGGATTTTATGGTATTTTATGGGTTCAGTATTTGTATTTATTTATTATTATTAATTTTTTATTTAACCTTTATTTATCCAGGTACTTTCATTGAGATAAATCCAATTTTTCAAGAGAGACCTGGTCCAACCAAGATAGCAGCAGGGGGGAACAAAGTTTCAGACAAATTTCAGACAACAATTTACAGACATAAACACACCTTAAGCTAATTATAGACATAGACACACATACATTACAATTACATACAGAGACATCATAGATAAATCAATATGTACCACCTTATGAAATTGCTGGTGACAATCACATTCCTCAGTAACATGAGAGTCAATCAACCTGGAGTTTCAAAATGGTCTGGAGAGAGTTCCAAGACCAAAGAGCCGAGTGACTTAAACAGTTTTTTATATAATATAATATATAATATATAATATGCCATTTAGCAGACGCTTTTATCCAAAGCGACTTACAGTCATGCGTGCATACATTTTTTTGTGTATGGGTGGTCCCGGGGATCGAACCCACTACCTTGGCGTTACAAGCGCCAGGCTCTACCAGCTGAGCTACAGAGGACCACATTGAACCATTCTGATTTTTGGAGCTGTTAAAAGAAAGTGGGAGTGAGACCATAGCTAGTAATTATTTATTTATTTAAGAAGAAGAAGAAGAAGAAGAAGAAGAAGAAGAAGAAGAAGAAGAAGAAGAAGAAGAAGAAGAAGAAGAAGAAGAAGAAGAAGAAGAAGAAGGCGGCAGTTAGCCTAGCCGTTAAGAGTGTAAGGCCAGTAACCGAAAGGTTGCTGGTTCGAATCCCTGTGCTGACTAGATTAAAAATTAGTTAATGTGCCCTTGAGCAAGGCACTTACCCCTAATTGTTGCCTTGGATAAGAGCATCTGCTAAATTTAAAAAATGTTAGAAGAGGAAGAAGTTTCACAGTTTAATTGATGATTAGAAAGAAATGTATTTATTAGTTTTAGCTAGCTGTGTTGTAAATCCTTTCCCACAGTTCCTAATTCCTGAACACACGTTGTCAAAATTATATTTTTATGGGCTCTTTATCGTCTTTCTGCACTTTACACCTCTCCTGTAGACCACTAGATAAAATAGATACGATAACATTGGAAAATGTGCATGCATGTGAGTGTGCATGGGCTGGTGTGGGCATGCGCGCGTGTCTGTGCATGTGTCAGACAGTATGGACAAAGTAAACATCAGTGACCTATATTGTGTGTATTTGATGACTGGTATAAAGTTATTTGTTTTTATTAAAGTTCACTGTGGAGAAGGCTGATTCACAGCTGTATGTGGAGGCAAACATGGTCAGGATGTCTAGTGCCAGTTTCTTGAAAACATGGACATCAGCTGCAGGCACCATCTTTCCCCAGAAAGTGACAGGGTCACAATCACCAGCCTGCTCTTTCAAGAGACACATTTTCTTGCAGCTCAATCAACTCCATTTGCTGCGATGCAACATCAACCCATCTGAAGATCTGTTCAAATCAAATCAAATCAAATTTTATTGGTCACATGCGCCGAATACAACAAGTGCAGACATTACAGTGAAATGCTTACTTACAGCCCTTAACCAACAGTGCGTTTATTTTAAACAAAAAAAGTAAGAATAAAACAACAACAAAAAAAAGTGTTGAGAAAAACAAAGAGCAGAAGTAAAATAAAGTGACAGTAGGGAGGCTATATATACAGGGGGGTAACGGTGCAGAGTCAATGTGCGGGGGGCACCGGCTAGTTGAGGTAGTTGAGGTAATATGTACATGTGGGTAGAGTTAAAGTGACTATGCATAAATACTTAACAGAGTAGCAGCAGCGTAAAAAGGATGGGGTGGGGGCAGTGCAAATAGTCCGGGTAGCCATGATTAGCTGTTCAGGAGTCTTATGGCTTGTGGGTAGAAGCTGTTGAGAAGTCTTTTGGACCTAGACTTGGCACTCCGGTACCGCTTGCCGTGCGGTAGCAGAGAGAACAGTCTATGACTAGGGTGGCTGGAGTCTTTGACAATTTTGAGGGCCTTCCTCTAACACCGCCTGGTATAGAGGTCTTGGATGGCAGGGAGCTTTGCCCCAGTGATGTACTGGGCCGTACGCACTACCCTCTGTAGTGCCTTGCGGTCAGAGGCCAAGCAGTTGCCATACCAGGCGGTGATGCAACCAGTCAGGATGCTCTCGATGGTGCAGCTGTAGAATTTTTTGAATGTTTTGCTTCTTCTGACAACTTTGTAACATTTGTGACCAAGAAGGGGTTCTGGATGAGCAGCAGCAGTTCTCTTCCAACAGTGAAGTCATCAAAACAAGCCTTGAAGTTCTCCATCAGCTTCTGGATGAAATCAACATGGTTGGGAACATCTTTGTCTCCCTGCGTTTGCACCAGAAGATTGGGGGAAGTGGACAAGTTCTCCCTGGAGATCATTTTTGAAAAGCTCAAATTTCTTCTGGAAAGCCCGGACTGCTGTTATCATATCACACACTGTGTTGTCTTGTCCCTGCAGGTTAACATTCAGTTGATTAAGGTGTGATGTAATGTCTGTCAAAAATGCAACCGTTTCCATCTTCTCCTCATCTTCCAAAAACTCAGAAAACTGAGTTGCCTTGTTACTCTTTTGCTCTGATAAGAAAGCTTTGATTTCCTCCTGAATGGCCCAAAAGCATTCCAAAATGTCCTGCCTTTGCTGAGCCATCTGACATTGTTGTGCAGTAGTAAGTCATCAAAACTGGCATTGGACTCTGTCAGAATGCCTCATAGCAGGCGGTGTTGTAGGGATGATGTTGCTCTCAAAATGTTGATCAGTTTCATCATCGTTGTCACGACCTCAGAATACTCTTTTCCCAGACTGGCACACAGGACAGATTGATGTATGATGCAGTGATATGATGACAGGTCAGGGTGGTCCTCTTTCAAACGTACAACCAGTCCCCTCCCTCTTCCTATTATGGCTGGAGCTCCATCTGTGGTGATGGAGACCACTGACTTCAGATCTATCCCCCGTTTTGTCAGCATCCCTTTGATGGCCTCATGGATATCCTCTCCCCGCGTATGTGCTTCTAGATTTGTTAAGCCCAACAGCTCCTCACAGAATTCCTTCTTTGTTTCGTTATAAAATCTGACAAACAACAGAAGCTGGGCATTATCAGTGTTACCTGTTGATTCATCCACAGCTAATGAAATGCATGGTGCATTCTGAATGGCCTCATCAAGTTGTGAAGTTAAATCTTCAGCTAATATTTCTGTTCTCCTCATTGCTGTGGAATCTGACAGTGGGATCTGTTTGATCTTTTCCCTGAGTCCAACTTGTTGTTTACCTTCAAGCAAGGTGTCAGCAACTTCACACGCATTATTTTACTATCTCAGCATCTGAAAATGTTTTTTTGTGTTTTATCAAAACCCAAGCTATCCTCAGTGAACACTCCATTGCATGTTGTTGGGCTATCAGGGAATTGACAAGGACTTTGGTGGACCTCTCATATTGGGATTTGAGTTGGTTAATCTTGTATGTTCTCACCTCCGTGTTCAGGGGATACATCTGATAGAATTGACTATGTCTGAGGTCATAATGCGCTTAACATTGGCACTTTTCATGAGAGCTATGGACTCACTGCATATCAGGCCCATTGGTTTTGTGCTAGTTGCGGGGAGAATGAATAAATAGTGTTCTGTCCACTTGTCTTTGAATATATATATATATTATTTTTTTTACAAGCCATATTAACAAAGATACTGGTAACTAAGCTCCTTCTATCTGTGATCTTCACCGTTGAACTGCGATCAAATCTTTGTTTCTTTCTGCCTGCTTGTCCAAGGTGCCGTGAAGGATATTTTGATTAATGTGATTGGGTAAGACGCAGCCTTTTGTATTTGCATATAACCACGCGATTGGATTAGACGGGGCATTAGTTGAGCCGGGCGTTGCTTCGAGAGAGAGAGTGAGAAAGAGAGGTTGTTGAGTTTAAGAGGCCTCAGCGCCCTGTTGATTTTTTAAAGCTGTCAAAAAAATTATTTATTGACTTTTATATAACAAAATGCGATGTTGTCCGGTCCGGATTGACCATTCTCTGGGTCCGTATGTCACGGTTTCGGCCGAGGCGGCTCCTCCTCCTTGTTCGGGCAGGTTTCGCCGGTCGTCGTCTCCGGAGTTCTAGCTGCCACCGCTCGATGTTTCGTGTTTGTTTGGTTTTGTCTGTTAGTCACACCTGTTTTGTGTTAGGTCTCGTTTAGCACCCTATTTAGTTTCCTTGTTGTTAGGTTTGTGTTGTGTGTGATTGTTCGTGTCGTGGTTGCGCTACCTGTTACGGTACACTATTTTCCCGTAGTTTCCTCCTTGTGTTTAGGAGAGATTTACGCACCTTTGTGTGCGCTTGCATTACGCCTGTGTGCGTCTTTTTGCCTCCGGGCTGTTGTGGATTATTTTTGTGCTAAGTAAAGTCTTGTTGGACTTACCCTCTGCTGCCTGCGCCTGATTCCACACCACACCTATACACAGCAACGTGACAGAATCACACACCACCAGATGGAATCAGCAGGAGCACCCGTCGACCCCATGGAGGAGCGTCTCCTTGGACACGAGCACCGGATCAACCGGATCGGGCACGCCTTGGAGGGCGTCATGGACACCCTTCGTCGATGGGAGACCAGCGGGGTTCCCATAGCCCCACCTATCGCACCATCACCTTCACCACCGGACAACCAGCCCGTCCATCGACCGGAACCCAGTGGGATTCGGCTCTCGCTCCCGAGGGCGTACGACGGCACCGCTGCCGGGTGTCAGGGGTTCCTCCTACAAGTGGAGCTCTACATTGCCACCATACACCCGGCGCCCTCGGGATACGAGAGCGTGTCCGCCCTCATCTCCTGTCTCACCGGCAAGGCGTTGGAGTGGGCCAACGCTGAGTGGAGGGGAATAGACGCCGCCACCGTCACGTATGCGGAGTTCTCCCGTCGCTTCCGTGCGGTCTTCGACCATCCACCAGAGGGGAGAGCGGCGGGGGAACGTCTATTCCACCTCCGACAGGGGATGAGGAGCGCTCAGGCGTTCGCACTGGAGTTCCGGACTCTAGCGGCTGATGCGGGGTGGAATGAGAGGGCCCTCATAGACCACTTCCGATGTAGCCTTCGGGAGGACGTCCGCAGGGAGTTAGCCTGCAGGGACAGTACACTAACATTTGACCAGCTGGTGGACATGGCCATCAGACTGGACAACCTGCTGGCGACCCGCGGACGTCCCAGGTGGGGCCCCCCCATTCCACCCTCCAGCGCCTCCGAGCAGTGTCCGATGGAGCTTGGAGGTGCTGGCGCTAGAGGGAGAGGAGGTAGGAGCCCGAGGGGGGCAGTCTCCTGCACCAAGTGTGGGCGCGGAGGGCACACCGCGGCTAGGTGCTGGGGAGGGTCCCCTGGTGAGGGAGAGAGCCGGTCGTACAGTGGGGAGTCCACCCAGGTGAGTAGGCGCCCTACTTACCCAGAGCTTTCTGTCGTGCACATTACCTTACCTGTTTGTTTCCCACAGGTTGCACCTCGGTCCCAGCATAAGGCGCTAGTCGATTCAGGCGCAGCTGGGAATTTTGTAGACCGGAGATTCTGTATTAAGTTAGGGATTCCCCTCCTTCCAGTCGACAAACCCTTTCCTGTACATGCCCTAGATAGTCGTCCGTTAGGGATCTGGGTTGATTGGGGAGGTCACAGCGCCACTTAGGATGAGGACGCAGGGGGGTCATGAGGAGACGATTCAACTCTATCTGATCGACTCTCCTGCGTATCCGGTGGTACTGGGGCTTCCCTGGTTGATGACCCATGATCCTACTATTTCGTGGCGAGAGAAAGCTCTTAAAGGGTGGTCTGCTCAGTGTGAGGGGTTATGTCTGGGTGTTTCCGTAGGGGCGACCTCGGTGGAGAGTCCGAACCAGATGCCAGCACTGCACATTCCTCCTGAGTATGAGGATTTGGCGCTCGTGTTCAGTAAGACCAGAGCGGCACAGTTGCCACCTCATAGACAAGGGGATTGTGCGATAGACCTCCAGACAGGAGCAGGCGCTTCGCGGAGCCATGTGTATCCTTTGTCACAGGAGGAGAAAAGGCAATGGAGACTTACATTGCCGAGTCTCTGAGACAAGGATACATACGGGCCTCCACTTCTCCCGCGTCCTCGAGCTTCTTTTTTGTGAAGAAAAAGGATGGAGGTTTGCGTCCGTGTATTGATTACCGCGGTCTCAATCAGGGGACGGTGAAGTACAGCTATCCACTTCCTCTGATTGGGACTATGACGGAGTCCTTACACGGGGCAAGGTTCTTCACAAAATTGGATCTCAGGAGCGCATATAACTTGGTGCGCATTAGGGAGGGCGATGAGTGGAAGACAGCATTTAGTACTACATCCGGCCATTACGAGTATCTCGTCATGCCATATGGGTTAATGAATGCTCCATCAGTCTTCCAATCGTTTGTAGACGAACTTTTTCCGGGACATGCAGGCGCAGGGAGTAGTGGTGTACATAGATGATATTCTTGTGTACAGTGCTACTCGGGCCGAGCATGTAGCCCTGGTGCGCAGGGTATTGAGGAGACTGTTGGAGCATGACCTGTATGTCAAAGCTGAGAAATGTCTGTTCTTCCAGGAGTCAGTTTCCTTTTTGGGTTACCAGTTGTCTGCGTCGGGGGTGAGAATGGAGGTGGACCGAGTGTCCGCCGTGCGTAATTGGCAAACCCCAACTACGGTTAAAGAGGTGCAGCGGTTCTTGGGTTTTGCGAATTACTACCGGAGGTTTATCCGGGGTTTTGGACAGGTGGCAGCTCCCATAACGCCTCTGCTGAAGGGGGGTCCGGTGCGCTTGCAGTGGTCAGCTGAGGCGGACAGGGCCTTTGGGAGACTGAAGGACCTGTTTACCTCGGCCCCGGTGTTGGCGCACCCGGATCCCACTTTACCCTTCCAAGTTGAGGTGGACGCGTCTGAGGCCGGTATCGGGGCAGTTCTTTCTCAACGATCCGGTACACCACCTAAGCTCCGCCCCTGTGCTTTTTATTCTAAGAAGCTCAGTCCGGCGGAGCGGAATTATGACGTAGGGGACAGGGAGCTGTTAGCCGTAGTACAGGCCCTAAAGGTGTGGAGGCATTGGCTTGAGGGGGCTCAGCACCCTTTCCTCATTCTGACCGACCATCGTAACCTGGAGTACATTCGGGCAGCTAGGAGGCTGAATCCTCGCCAGGCTCGATGGACTATGTTTCTCGCCCGGTTTGTGTTCAAGATCACTTACATCCCTGGGTCCCAGAACGGGAAGGCAGATGCTCTGTCCCGTCGGTATGACACGGAGGAGAGGTGCGTGGAGTCCATTCCCATACTACCGGAGTCTTGTCTGGTGGCACCGGTGGTGTGGGAGGTCGATGCGGAGATCGAGCGGGCGTTACGCACCGAGCCTAGTCCTCCCCAGTGTCCGGTGGGTCGGGTGTACGTCCCGCTCGAGGTCCGGGATCGGCTGATTTATTGGGCTCACACGTCCCCCTCCTCTGGACATCCGGGTATTGGCCGGACGGTGCACTGTCTTAGTACGAAGTACTGGTGGCCAACGTTAGCCAGGGATGTGAGGGTTTATGTCTCCTCCTGCTCAGTATGTGCCCAGTGTAAGGCGCCCAGACACTTGCCCAGGGGTAAATTACAGCCCCTGCCCGTTCCACAACGACCCTGGTCTCACCTCTCGGTGGATTTTGTTACCGATCTTCCCTCCTCCCAGGGGAATACCACCATCCTGGTCGTTGTGGATCGGTTCTCGAAGGCCTGTCATCTCCTTCCCCTGCCGGGTCTTCCTACGGCCCTACAGACCGCTGAGGCTCTATTTACTCACGTCTTCCGGCATTACGGGGTGCCCGAGGATATAGTGTCCGATCGAGGCCCCCCAGTTTACCTCCAGAGTCTGGAGAGCATTTATGGAACGTTTGGGGGTCTCGGTGAGCCTTACCTCGGGTTACCACCCGGAGAGTAATGGGCAGGTTGAACGAGTCAACCAGGATGTGGGTAGGTTTCTGAGGTCATATTGTCAGGGCCGGCAGGAGGAGTGGGCGAGATATGTGCCCTGGGCCGAGATGGCACAGAACTCTCTCCGCCACTCCTCCACCCAACTAACCCCTTTTCAGTGTGTATTAGGGTACCAGCCGGTCTGGCACCATGGCATGAGAGCCAGATCGAGGCCCCCGCTGTGGATGAGTGGGTGCGGCGCTCGGAGGAGACGTGGGACGCTGCACACGTCCATCTGCAGCGTGCCATACGTCGACAGAAGACGAGCGCCGACCTACACCGCAGTGAGGGGCCAGTGTACGCACCTGGAGATCGAGTCTGGCTCTCAACCAGAAACCTGCCCCTCCGCCTGCCCTGCCGGAAGCTGGGTCGGCGGTTTGTGGGGCCTTTTAAAGTCCTGAGGAGATTGAACGAGGTGTGTTACAGGTTAGAACTACCTATTGATTACAAGAATATTAACCCCTCGTTTCATGTGTCTCTCCTCAGGCCGGTGGTAGCTGGTCCACTCCAGGACTTTGAGATTGAGGAGACTCCTCCGCCCCCGTTGGACATCGAGGGGGCTCCGGCGTACACGGTTCGGACCATCCTGGATTCGAGACGCCGGAGGGGGGGTCTCCAATATCTCGTGGAGTGGGAGGGGTACGGTCCGGAGGAGCGGTGCTGGGTGCCAGGGAGGGACATTCTGGATTCGTCCCTGATGACCGAATTCCATCGTGGTCATCCTGCGCGCCCTGCTCCGCGTCCCCCTGGTCGTCCCCGAGACCGGAGGCGGCGCGCGGCTAGGGGGGGGTACTGTCACGGTTTCGGCCGAGGCGGCTCCTCCTCCTTGTTCGGGCAGGTTTCGCCGGTCGTCGTCTCCGGAGTTCTAGCTGCCACCGCTCGATGTTTCGTGTTTGTTTGGTTTTGTCTGTTAGTCACACCTGTTTTGTGTTAGGTCTCGTTTAGCACCCTATTTAGTTTACTTGTTGTTAGGTTTGTGTTGTGTGTGATTGTTCGTGTCGTGGTTGCGCTACCTGTTACGGTACGCTATTTTCCCGTAGTTTCCTCCTTGTGTTTAGGAGAGATTTACGCACCTTTGTGTGCGCTTGCATTACGCCTGTGTGCGTCTTTTTGCCTCCGGGCTGTTGTGGATTATTTTTGTGCTAAGTAAAGTCTTGTTGGACTTACCCTCTGCTGCCTGCGCCTGATTCCACACCACACCTATACACAGCAACGTGACACCGTACCCGGACTGCGGTCCGCCATTTTAGTTTTGCTGCTTTAGAGGAACTGCAGGCATTTCCTATAGTTTATTTATGACAGCAATCTGCTTTGTCTAGTCCCTAATGGCTGTCTGGACTAAGGCCTGGCTTTGACCTTACAGGAGAAAACTGCTGGAGAGGTAGTTTCTTTCTCTCTCTCTCTATTGCTCTCTCTCTGAGCTTTAGCAGTGAGCATTGTTAGCCCCACAGAGTCACAGCTAAATGAGCATTCAGCCCCCTGCCTTCTCCTGATGCTGGTGAATCAATGATGAGAGAGAGCCCTTTCCCTTTCCCCTTCAGTCATCACCATGCCTCTCCCTACAGCCAACATGCCAGACACATGGCCTACACATGACTAACATAATATGCTAATTGAAAATGCCATTCACATGCTTATGACTTCTCAGGCACCAACATGCCCCAGACATGCCACATGCATTTTTAATCCTTCATACATTCTTTATGCAGTACACGGCATACAGTCAGGTCCAGAATTATTGGCACCCTGGACAAAGATGATAAAAGATGAAAAAAAAAAATGGACCACTATATTATTTTATGCTAATACAATTGCAAAGATTAAAGAATATGTTTAACAAGTAATCTTTTTTTCGCAAAAAGATAAGGATCAAAATTATTGGCACCCCTGTTTTCAATACCTTTCAATTCCTCACCTTGTGAGGATAATGTTTTTTTTTTCACCTTTATTTAACATTTACATTTTACATTTACATTTTAGTCATTTAGCAGACGCTCTTATCCAGAGCGACTTACAGGAGCAATTAGGGTTAAGTGCCTTGCTCAAGGGCACATTAACGTCATTTAGCAGACGCTCTTAGCCAGAGCGACTCACAAATTGGTGCGTTCACCCTATAGCCAGTGGGATAACCACTTTACAATTTGGGGGGTGGTTAGAAGGAATACTTTATCCTATCCCAGGTATTCCTTAAAGAGGTGGGGGTTTCAAATGTCTCCGGAAGGTGGTGAGTGACTCCGCTGTCCTGGCGTCGTGAGGGAGCTTGTTCCACCATTGGGGTGCCAGAGCAGCGAACAGTTTTGACTGGGCTGAGCGGGAGCTATGCTTCCGCAGAGGAAGGGAGCCAGCAGGCCAGAGGTGGATGAACGCAATGCCCTCGTTTGGGTGTAGGGACTGATCAGAGCCTGAAGGTACAGAGGTGCCGTTCCCCTCACTGCTCCATAGGCAAGCACCATGGTCTTGTAGCGGATGCGAGCTTCAACTGGAAGCCAGTGGAGTGTGCGGAGGAGGGGGGTGACGTGAGAGAACTTGGGAAGGTTGAACACCAGACGGGCTGCGGCATTCTGGATGAGTTGTAGGGGTTTAATGGCACAGGCAGGGAGGCCAGCCAACAGCGAGTTGCAGTAGTCCAGACGGGAGATGACAAGTGCCTGGACCAGGACCTGCGCCGCTTCCTGTGTAAGGCAGGGTCGCACTCTCCGAATGTTGTAGAGCATGAACCTGCAGGAGCGGGTCACCGCCTTGATGTTGGCGGAGAACGACAGGGTGTTGTCCAGGGTCACGCCTAGGCTCTTCGCACTCTGGGAGGAGGACACAGCGGAGTTGTCAACCGTGATGGCGAGATCATGGAACGGGCAGTCCTTCCCCGGGAGGAAGAGCAGCTCCGTCTTGCCAGGGTTCAGCTTGAGGTGGTGATCCGTCATCCATACTGATATGTCTGCCAGACATGCAGAGATGCGATTCGCCACCTGGTTATCAGAAGGGGGAAAGGAGAAGATTAGTTGTGTATCGTCAGCGTAGCAATGATAGGAAAGGCCATGTGAGGATATGACAGAGCCAAGTGACTTGGTGTATAGGGAGAAAAGGAGAGGGCCTAGAACCGAGCCCTGGGGGACACCAGTGGTGAGAGCACGTGGTGCGGAGACAGCTTCCCGCCACGCCACTTGGTAGGAGCGACCGGTCAGGTAGGACGCAATCCAGGAGTGAGCCGCGCCGGAGATGCCCAGCTCGGAGAGGGTGGAGAGGAGGATCTGATGGTTCACAGTATCAAAGGCAGCAGACAGGTCTAGAAGGACAAGAGCAGAGGAGAGAGAGTTAGCTTTAGCAGTGCGGAGAGTCTCCGTGACACAGGTAAGGTAACCAGGTAAGCCAGTTGAGAACAGGTTCTCATTTACAACTGCGACCTGGCAAAGATAAAGCAAAGCAGTGCAATAAAAACAACACAGAGTTACATATGGGGTAAAAAACATAAAGTCAAAAATACAACAGAAAAGATATATACAGTGTGTGCAAATGTAGCAAGTTATGGAGGTAAGGCAATAAATAGGCTATAGTGCAAAATAATTACAATAGTATTAACACTGGAATGCTAGATGTGCAAGAGATTATGTGCAAATAGAGATACTGGGGTGCAAAAGAGCAAAATAAATAACAATATAGGGATGAGGTAGTTGGGTGGGCTAATTTCAGATGGGCTGTGTACAGGTGCAGTGATCGGTAAGGTGCTCTGACAACTGATGCTTAAAGTTATTGAGGGAGATAAGAGTCTCCAGCTTCAGAGATTTTTGCAATTCGTTCCAGTCATTGGCAGCAGAGAACTGGAAGGAATGGCGGCCAAAGGAGGTGTTGGCTTTGGGAATGACCAGTGAGATATACCTGCTGGAGCGCAGACTACGGGTGGGTGCTGCTATTGTGACCAATGAGCTAAGATAAGGCGGGGATTTGCCTAGCAGTGATTTATAGATGGCCTGGAGCCAGTGGGTTTGACGACGAACATGTAGTGAGGACCAGCCAACAAGAGCGTACAGGTCACAGTGGTGGGTAGTGTATGGGGCTTTGGAGACAAAACGGATGGCACTGTGATAGACTACATCCAATTTGCTGAGTAGAGTGTTGGAGGCTATTTTGTAAATGACATCGCCGAAGTCAAGGATCGGTAGGATAGTCAGTTTTACGAGGGCATGTTTGGCAGCATGAGTGAAGGAGGCTTTGTTGCGAAATAGGAAGCCGATTCTAGATTTAACTTTGGATTGGAGATTCTTTATGTGAGTCTGGAAGTTGAGTTTACAGTCTAACCAGACACCTAGGTATTTGTAGTTGTCCACATACTCTAGGTCAGACCCGTCGAGAGTGGTGATTCTAGTCGGGTGGGCGGGTGCCAGCAGCGTTCGATTGAAAAGCATGCATTTAGTTTTACTAGTGTTTAAGAGCAATTGGAGGCTACTGAAGGAGTGTTGTATGGCATTGAAGCTCGTTTGGAGGTTTGTTAACACAGTGTCCAATGAAGGGCCAGATGCATACAAAATGGTGTCGTCTGCGTAGAGGTGGATCTGAGAGTCACCAGCAGCAAGAGCGACATCATTGATATACATGGAGAAATGTTTTATGAGATTGGAGAAGACATCGGGAGGGATCTTAGACCATTCCTCCATACAAAATCTTTCCAGATGTTTGATATCCTTAGTCTGTTCTTATGTACTGCCCTCTTCAATTCAAACCACATGTTTTCAAATGGCTTTCAAGTCCGGAGACTGAGATGGCAAAATGTTGATTTTGTGGTCAATGAACCATTTATTTGTGGATTTTGATGTGTGCTTGGGGTTATTGTCTTGCTGGAAGATCCACTTGTGGCCAAGTTTCAGCCTCCTGGCAGAGGCAACCAGGTGTTTGGCTAAAATGTCCTGGTACTGGGTAAAGTTCAGGATGCCGTTGACCTTAACAATAGCCCCAGGAACCAGTGGAAGCAAAATAGCCCTATAACATCAAAGATCCACCACCATATTTTAAAGGATGTATGGGGTTATTTTCTCCTTATGCATCCTTATTTTGATGCACCACTGATGTGCATGGCCAAAGAGCTCTATTTTCATGTCATCCAACAAATGTAAATGCTTACAGTTTGCTAAACGGCATTGGCACTTGGATTGGAACCAGTGCCATGGTCAGATAAATGTCATATAGCAAACTCCAGGCGTTTACATTTGTTGGATGACATGAAAAAAGAGCTCTTTGGCCAGCACACCAGTGGTGGGTTTGGCATTTCTAAATAAGGATACATAAGCAGAAAATAACCCCATACCTACTTTAAAATATGGTGGTGGATCTTTGATGTAATGGGGCTATTTTGCTCATCTTTTTTGCTCATCTTTAACAAGGGTGCCAATAATTCTGGATCTGGCTCTACATAGGATTCAGACATGCTTTACACACGCTATAATAGGGCTAAATGCATACTTAGCTCATGCTTTGATTGGGACCTTCATCTTATATTATCCATACCAACTTGACTGCACTTGTTTTTGACACCTTTACGAACAAGCCATTTTCTGAAATGCTCCATATAAATCCCAGAGATGGATAGAGTTGAATAACTATTAATATTAACTATAAATACAAACTATTATTAGTAACTATATTGTAACAGTAAGAGTATACAGTGAGGGAAAAAAGTATTTGATCTCCTGCTGATTTTGTACATTTGCCCACTGACAACTAAATGATCAGTCTATAATTTTAATGGTAGGTTTATTTGAACAGTGAGAGACAGAATAACAACAAAAAAGTCCAGAAAAATGCATGTCAAAAATGTTATAAATTGATATGCATTTTAATGAGGGAAATAAGTATTTGACCCCCTCTCAATTAGAAAGATTTCTCGCTCCCAGGTGTCTTTTATACAGGTAACGAGCTGAGATTAGGAGCACACTCTTAAAGGGAGTGCTCCTAATCTCAGTTTGTTAGCTGTATAAAATCAAATCAAATCAAATTTTATTGGCCACATGTGCCGAATACAACAGGTGCAGACATTACAGTGAAATGCTTACTTACAGCCCTTAACCAACAGTGCATTTCTTTTTAACAAAAAAATAAATAAAACAACAACAAAAAAAGTGTTGAGAAAAAAAGAGCAAAGTAAAATAAAATAACAGTAGGGAGGCTATATATACAGTGGGGTACCGGTGCAGAGTCAATGTGCGGGGGCACCGGCTAGTTGAGGTAGTTGAAGTAATTTGGAGACACCTGTCCACAGAAGCAATCAATCAATCAGATTCCAAACTCTCCACCATGGCCAAGACCAAAGAGCTCTCCAAGGATGTCAGGGACAAGATTGTAGACCTACACAAGGCTGGAATGGGCTACAAGACCATCGCCAAGCAGCTTGGTGAGAAGGTGACAACAGTTGGTGCGATTATTAGCAAATGGAAGAAACACAAAATTACTTTCAATCTCCCTCGGCCTGGGGCTCCATGCAAGATCTTACCTCGTGGAGTTGCAATGATCATGAGAACGGTGAGGAATCAGCCCAGAACTACACGGGAGGATCTTGTCAATGATCTCAAGGCAGCTGGGACCATAGTCACCAAGAAAACAATTGGTAACACATTACGCCGTGAAGGACTGAAATCCTGCAGCGCCCGCAAGGTCCCCCTGCTCAAGAAAGCACATATACAGGCCCATCTGAAGTTTGCCAATGAACATCTGAATGATTCAGAGGAAAACTGGGTGAAAGTGTTGTGGTCAGATGAGACCAAAATCGAGCTCTTTGGCATCAGAGGAGGAGGAATGCTGCCTATGACCCCAAGAACACCATCCCCACCATCAAACATGGAGGTGGAAACATTATGCTTTGGGGGTGTTTTTCTGCTAAGGGGACATGACAACTTCACCGCATCAAAGGGACGATGGACGGGGCCATGTACCGTCAAATCTTGGGTGAGAACCTCCTTCCCTCAGCCAGGGCATTGAAAATGGGTCGTGGATGGGTATTCCAGCATGACAATGACCCAAAACACACGGCCAAGGCAACAAAGGAGTGGCTCAAGAAGAAGCACATTAAGGTCCTGGAGTGGCCTAGCCAATCTCCAGACCTTAATCCCATAGAAAATCTGTGGAGGGAGCTGACGGTTCGAGTTGCCAAACGCCAGCCTCGAAACCTTAATGACTTGGAGAAGATCAGCAAAGAGGAGTGTGACAAAATCCCTCCTGAGATGTGTGCAAACCTGGTGGCCAACTACAAGAAACGTCTGACCTCTGTGATTGCCAACAAGGGTTTTGTCACCAAGTACTAAGTCATGTTTTGCAGAGGGGTCAAATACTTATTTCCCTCATTAAAATGCAAATCAATTTATAACATTTTTGACATGCATTTTTCCGGATTTCTTTGTTGTTATTCTGCCTCTCACTGTTCAAATAAACCTTCCATTAATATTATAGACTGATCATGTCCTTGTCAGTGGGCAAACTTACAAAATCAGCAGGGGATCAAACACGTTTTTCCCTCACTGTAGCTCGGCTGGCAAAGACAACTGAGTGCACACTACTGAATGGAGAAAAATATGCATCCATCCATAGTTCACAGTCAGTCAGTCTCCATCAGATCCATATCCATACTATCACTGTAGTAATGGATATCATCCTCTCCTCCAGCCTGCAGTTCTGTCTTTGTTTCAACCATGGAGCATATACTGTATTTCTGGCTAACTATCAAATCACAGAGCCTCATGGCCTTTGTAGTTTATATAATAGGGCACATTAAAGAGAAATCCTATAGCATCTTATAGTTCATTGTGTGGGATGCTAAAAGAGCGATGTTGGTGTTGTTGGGTGCTGTTTATTGTTGAAAATGTGCTCAGTTGGCCTCACGCGTGCTTGGCTATTGTGGTGAATGACCCTGTAATAACGTAGATGGGAGGATGAAAGCTCAGCAGAGAGGGAAAAAGTGAGGGATGGTCTTTCTTTGGCAGTTACTGCTGTAATCCATTAAAGTCCTGATACTCCACAGAGAATAGACACACACACACACACACATTGCGTCCCACTTGGATAGTGTCTTAAGTCCACCTAGCCTGTTTGACCCACAACATGCCACTAAGAGCTGACCTTTAGGCTAAAGGTTTATATGTCAGGAGGGCAGAGGACCGGTGGTGGATTACAGTACTGTCGTGTCCTGGTCAGAGATTGGATACAGCTAACCTTCACACTGAGTATCCAAGGCATGTAAAAAAATGCACAAGTAGAAAGCAGGTTTTTAAAAAACTGGTTGGTTCTCTCCTTTGGTTACCATAGGTTGGGCCAGACAGTTCATATCATATCCAAAATCATTCTACTTCATGCAACCTTTATTTATACAGTTAGTGTCATTGAGATAAAATCTTATCTGGAAGAGAGACTTGTTCTGGATGGTAGTAGTCAGCAACATTAGATGTTTTCTGATTTCACATTTGATGCTGTAGTTAAACTATCCAGTGTTTCTTTTTATTAAGTATGTTTCAGAAGTTCAAGGACCAGCCATGAAATGGGTTTAGAATATTTGAAGAAATGGAATGGATATGAGAACGAGAATGAGGATTCAGTGGGGAAATGAGAATGGACCGGATGAAGCCAAGGGCTTTAGATGAAAGATGGAGGAGTTGATTCTGTAGGGTTTGGCTTGGAGTCTCAGGTAGACATCGCCATCAGGCCAAGGTATTTAGGCTGCTGTGTTGAAGGCAATCCCCAAAAAGAACTACAAGTTAGTCGGACCCTTGAGAGGAAGTGAGCTGTTCTTGACTGCAGGTGCTGAATGGTTGGCACTATAGCTGAGGTATTATAGGCATACTGACAAGATGCCCACAGAGTGAGATAAAAACTTAGGCCCCAGGAGAGCAAGCAGAAGTGACAGTGGCAAGGTTAAAACTCCTTTGAAGAAAACCTTGAGAGGAACCAGGCTCAGCTGGGGAGCCAATCCTCTTTTGGCTTGTTGGGTAGGATACGGTTTGTGAGGAAAATGGTGTCCGTGAAATGAGACAGACAAAGACACTGCCTGAGTTAATGCAGGTTCTGAGAGATGAGCATGTTGTGGGCTGTCCTGATGTTGATGTCAGAACGGATGTAGGAATTATAGGCTTGAGAGGACCAGCGGCCGAGGAGTGTGGTCTTTGATGCCGTGTCGGGATGCAATGGAAGCGGCGCCGATGTGGAAGGAGTGTACAGAGAATTGGTCATCAGGCTTGCCGGACAGGGATAGTATTTGTCTCAGATGGGAATGGAACCATTGGCGAGAGGTGTTGGAACCAGATACAGTGATGAATAGTGGATCAAATGGAGAGGCATGTTGAGATTGTCTGAGCTGCAGGAAGTAGGTGAGTGGTTCGGAAGGGCTGAGGGTAGCCAGAACAGGTAGACTGGTGTGGTTCTGCCAAACTGATAGTGTTTGATGGTGGAAATGAGGGTCTCTTAGTCAAGGATAGTGACATCTGACACACTGGGATGACAAGGGTTGTAGATAGCAGATGAGAATGTAAACTCTGAACATCGCAGGAATCCCCAAAAATGCCTAAATAAACAAATTCTAGTGTGGAAGAGACTGTGATGGCGATGTAGCCAGACCACAGCATCTGGATGCAGTCAGACAGGATGTCAAGTGTGATGGGCTGGCGGCGAGGGGGGTGGTGGACTTCGGTGCGTTGGAGGCCCTTGAGAAGGGAGACATGCGGGTGAGAGGAGGAACATGAAACCCAGTAAGAAATTTGAGAAAGAAATTGATCCCATCCAGGTACATCTGGATGGAGGATGTCCGCATGGAGAGGGATGAGCTGGCATGTGTGGCAAAGGCAGAAATGATGACCAAGTCGTTGGAGGGAAAAGGCAGGTGATAGATGGTATGTAAATGCTGGAAGCATCTCCAGGCTGTCCAGTAAGAGGACAGTGTACTTGGTGTAACTGCAGATATGGATTGGCGTGACTGGGAAATGAGGCGAAGGAGTGGATGGTTCACAGGAAGGTAGTCATGGAATAAGGAGGGGGTTGGTAGGGGTTCTGCATATGGGACCAAGCGCCTAAATCTCTGAAAATGGAGGCGGGACAGAGAATCAGCGATTGAGTTACATTGGCCGGGTACATGTGCAGAAGGTCCAAATCCGCAGTCATGGTGGAGACGAGGTTGGCCAGTAGTCATTTATCAGCAGAAGAGATAGAAGGCCCTTGGCAGGGGCGGAGCCATGGCGTCCAGGATGTTTCTGGGCAGAGCTGTAGGCCCGAGCCATCCATGCTTGCGAAGAGGGGAGGCTGGTGAGCTCTGGCATGCAGCTTAGCCTGGAGGCCGGCCACGGCATTCCGTTTGTGAGGCCTGGAACGGTGGCAGGGCACCGAGATAACGGACCACAGCCATCTGGTTAGAGGTGTGTGTACCTAATAATGGAGAAGGGAGAGTCTGGAACTTGGACCGATAACGTCTTGGAATCCAAGGCAGTGAGATCAATCTCCATTGTAAACGAAGTAAGTAAGCTAACTTAAGTAAACTTTGAGTAGCACTTTCGATAAATCGAGGTCAGTGTCTTGCACGCGGTGCAAAACAGAGAGGAGGAATGACTGTTTGGTCAGGTTTAAGTAGGGAGGTAGTGGTGATTAAGGAGAGTGAGAATAGGTGTTGAGGCTGATTAGCAGTTAGTAGCAGCTGGAGCTAGTTTGAAGAGTTACGTTCAAGGCAACTAGTTAAGCGTTGCAAACAGTAGTTGAAGCTGATTGGCAATGGTTAGAAGCTGGTGCTTGTTGAGTCGCTAGGGAGTGGAGTTCAAGGCAACTAGTTAAGTGTTACATTCAAGTCTGGTCCTTTCTTCTGAATTTTTGTTAATCCTTAACAACATTAAAAAGCATATTTTCTATGTTGTATTGGTGTGGGCGTACCCGAACAACAGAATGGTGTGGGTGTATACCCGTCATAAAAAATATTAATGCGAGTAGACCGCTGATTGGCCGGAGGATGACATCATCCTCTATGAGGAAATAGCAAGTATCTTTGAGATACAAGTTTGAGGTGGGGTTTTTGAAGTGTTTTCTTCTTCAATTTATGCTTTGGCCACATATAAGAGTATAGGATGAGTCAACAACATTATTTGGGTATGAGTTAACTGAATATGAACTTTGATATTTACTGGACAGTTACTTTAAGCTAAGTGGCACACACCTCTCTCATCTGTGGACTGTGGAGAGATCCGAAGTTAATTCCTGGTGTGCAGGGCAGCGAGCCATGAATGGCCAGGCCATTCATGGGCGAGCGCAAAGTTCTCATGGGGGATGGGAGGGGCCTGGAGGTGCTGATGACGGAGGGGTGTCCCACCAAGCCGCCCATTGGAGGGTCGTGGGAGTGGGGCGTACTCATTGGCCAGGGGGAGTCTATGGGAAGGAGTCAGAGAGACAGGGTTAGAGACTGGGTAAGGCGGACATACCTAGAGAGAGCGACATAGAGATAGAAAATAGGTTGGGACAGACAAACATACAAATAGACATGGTTAGGACGTAGAGAGAGCGGGTTAGGACGTAGAAAGAAATACTACAATCAGCAAACCTGACATCAACACCTTCAACACCTTCAAGAAACAAAACACTTCCAGGTCACAGAGGTCAGTCCAGTCAGTGATTCTGTTTGATCAAACCAGCTTGTGTCAAGCTAATGTTAGCAATTATTTAAATAATAACCACCAGTCTCGACTTACACCGAGTAGCCTTGCATACAGTGCACTGAAAATGTAACTACGCAGGATGCAGTAAACATATTTTGGTCACGGTGTGCTGACTTTGCTGTGCATCCATCAATGTAAACTGACAGGCTGGCTTTTACATAGTTGACCTACTCAGGCACCAGGGTAACAGGGCATGGTGTGGAGCCACATGCATGGAGCTGCGAGGAAATTCATCATCACTGCAATTTACTGACACACACACACACACACACACACTCGTAGGCACACACTCGTAGGCACACACACATTTACACACACTTCCAACCGTGCAACCCATCCCCCTTACCCCCTTTTATTTTCCCCAAACTGTACCTGCATTCTTGCAGGTACAGTTTGTTCTCATATGGTATTCTCAGCGTCTAAAAATGGTGTGTGTGTTTGTGTGTGTCTGTGCTGCACCATTACCACTAAACACAAACACACACACGCAAGAGCGCTCACACATTGCACACACACACACATTCACACAAAGTGTGCTGGCTGTGACACATGACACACTTTGCCACAGGCCCTCCCCTAAATGTCACATTCTAACAGTGGTCCAGGGTGGGGGGGTTGAGCATCTGCAGAACCAAAGCACACTGACAGACAGAGAGAGCCAGCACAGAGACACACGAGGATCCTCTCCCTCTCTTCACCTCTCTTTTTCTCTCATTCTCCCTTTTCTCTCTCGCTCTCTCTCTCTCTCTCTCTCTCTCTCTCTCTCTCTCTCTCTCTCTCTCTCTCTCTCTCTCTTCAACTCCTTAACTCTTTCTCTCCTGAGCTTTGGTGCATTCTGTTTTCATTATCCTAAAGCTGTTTTAACAGCTTGATGTAAGTAACAGGGCCGGTTCCAGGCATAAGCTACATAAGCGGTTGCTTAGGGCCCCAGGCCGCTATAGGGCCCCTGACCAAAAAAGGGCTCGCACCATTACAATACAGTGCATTCGGAAAGTATTCAGACCCCTTCCCTTTTTCCACATTTTGTTACGTTGCAGCCTTATTCTAAAATGGATTAAATAAATGTTTTTCCTCATCAATCTACACACAATACCCCATAATGACAAAGAGAAAACAGGCTTTTAGAAATGTTTGCTAATTTATTACAAATAAAAAACAGAAATACCTTATGTACATAAGTATTCAGACCCTTTGCTATGAGACTCGAAATTGAGCTCAGGACCATCCTGTTTCCATTGATCATCCTTGAGATGTTTCTACAACTTGATTGGAGTCAACCTGTGGTAAATTCAATTTATTGAACATGATTTGGAAACGCACACACCTGTCTATATAAGGTCCCACAGTTGACAGTGCATGTCAGAGCAAAAACCAAGCCATGAGTTCAAAGGAATTGTCCGTAGAGCGCCGAGGCAGGATTGTGTCGAGGCACAGATCTGCAGCATTGAAGGTCCCCAAGAACACAGTGGCCACCATCATTCTTAAAAGGAAGAAGTTTGCAACCACCAAAACTCTTTCTAGAGCTGGCCGCCCGGCCAAACTGAGCAATCAGGGGAGAAGGGCCTTGGTCAGGGAGGTGACCAAGAACCCGATGGTCACTCTGACAGAGCTCCAGAGTTCCTCTGTGGAGATTGGAGAACAGTTCCAGAAGGACAACCATCTCTGCAGCACTCCACCAGTCAGGCCTTTATGGTAGAGTGGCCAGACGGAAGCCACTCCTCAGTAAAAGGCACATGACAGCCTGCTTTAGTTTGCCAAAAGGCACCTAAAGGACTCTCAGACCATGAGAAACAAGATTTTCTGGTCTGATGAAACCAAGATTGAACTCTTTGGCCTGAATGCCAAGCGTCACGTCTGGAGGAAACCTGGCACCATCCCTAGAGTGAAGCATTGTGGTGGCAGCATCATGCTGTGGGGATGTTTTCAGCGGCAGGGATTGGGAGACTAGTCAGGATCGAGGGAAAGATGAACGGAACAAAGTACAGAGAGATCCTTGATGAAAACCTGCTCCAGAGTGCTCAGGATGTCAGACTGGGGCGATGGTTCACCTTCCAACAGGACAATGACCCTAACCACACAGCCAAGACAACGCAGGAATGGCTTCTCTGAATGTCCTTGAGTGGCCCAGCCTTGAACTTGAACCTGATCAAACATCTCTGGAGAGACCTGAAAATAGTTGTCCATCGACGCTCCCCACCCAACCTGACAGAGCTTGAGAGGATCTGCAGAGAAGAATGGGAGAAACTCCAAATACAGGTGTGCCAAGCTTGTAGCATCATACCCAAGAAGACTCAAGACTGTAATCGCTGCCAAAGGTGTTTCAACAAAGTACTGAGTTAAGGGTCTAAATATTTATGTAAATGTGATATTTCTGTTTTTATTTTTAATAAATTAGCAGACATTTCTAAAAACCTGTTTTTACTTTGTCATTATTGGGTATTTTGTTTAGATTGATGAGGGAAAAAACAATTTGATCAATTTTAGAATAAGGCTATAATGTAACAAAATGTGGAAAAGGTCAAGGGGTCTGAATACTTTCAGAATGCACTGTATTACTGTGTAACCGAAGGTTATGGATGAAGACGTCATGAGAATAAAATAACCGTCATAACCGTTAAAAATAAAAATACTTGTTTTTTTGTTTGTTGTTTTTTGTTGTTGTGTGGAATGAACATCTGACTGAAGATGGGATGGCCGGGCATTCTTGTGGTTGAGTCCGTTTCTGCGGTAACATGGACTCTTAACAACGTGATGAAAGTGGGTTGTCCTTGCTGAAATCAAGCAAGTCGTTGTAGCAAACTAGTCTTCGGTTGCCTAGGCATCACCCCGCTCCCTGCAGTAGTAGCACACATAGAAATAGAATGAAAACAACATGTTTGGAATCTCTAACCCTGGCAATTTGACTGGTAAACTCATTGGACACTCGCAATGGCTGCCTGATATTGTGACACAATAATTTCCATGGTAATGTAGAATGTTCATTCAAATAATGTTAACTGATGTAGCTCATGCAATGGAATGTATTTTTTACTGTATAATGTCAGTTGAATTTGATCAACAAATCACAGCACATATTGATGGGTACACTTCCTGCTTTTACTTCCTGCTTTGCTTCTATGGGTACACTCGCAGTGGCCACCAGTCCACCCATTATGCCATAATTTACTTGAATAGGGACACCCGTTCTATTCATTATATTTCTATGGCAGCACATGCGGAGGAGGAGAGGAGAACATGTGCGTCTTCGAATAGTTATTACGGTAAACAAATTAATTTGGCTGGCCAATAACCGTCATCCAAAATTCCATGAACGTCACAGTCCTACTTTAATGTAGTGGGAAAGAGTATGGAACAGACATAGCTGAATTCAACAGTTCTCCATATCAGACATATACAGTAGCATACGGTGGAACCACAGCTGTTTGGCTGGTAATTCTGTTCTGTATGCCAGAGATCAGATGTTGTGCAACTTCCTGTTTTAACAGAAAACTACAGCCCCCTCTCCCCTGTACTGTATGGGCTACAGCACCCACGCCTTTTCCACTGGCCTGTACCGTATGGGCTATAACACCCACCCCCACCCCCTGACTCTATGGGCCCACCCAAGAAAACAGACAGCCCCACCCCTCTCTCCCTGACTGTATGACTGACTGAGTGCCTTCAGAAAGTATTCATACCCATTGACTTATTCCACATTTGTTGTGTTACAGCCTGAATTCAAAATGGATTCAAAAATATTTTTTTCACCCATCTACACAAAATACCCCATAATATCAAAGTGAAAAATATGTTTTAGAAATGTTTGCAAATTTATTGAAAATGAAATACGGAGATATCTCATTTACATAAGTATTCACACCCCTGAGTCAATACATGTTAGAATCACCGTTGGCAGTGATACAGCTGTAAGTCTTTCTGGGTACGTCTCTAAGAGTTTTGCACACCTTGATTGTACAATATTTGCACATTATTATAAAAAAAAATATTCAAGCTCTGTCAAGTTGTTGTTGATCATTGCTAGACTGCCATTTTCAAGACTTGCCATAGATTTTCAAGCCAATTTAACTCAAAACTGTACCTAGGCCACTCAGGAACATTCAATGTTGTCTTGGTAAGCAACTCCAGTGTATATTTGGCCTTGTGTTTTAGGTAACTGTCCTGCTGAAAGGTGAATTTGTCTCCCAGTTGTCAAGGGCTGAGCGTAGATGTGGTGCAGAAATCAAGCGCAGGACAACAGAGGCTCTTCAACAGTCTTTAGTGAGGATCAAACAAAACAAAAGACTCACGGCAAAATCCCAGCCGGAGGGCAAGCGAAACAATTACGCACACAGGGAACAGTGCGTAACCCAAACTGCGCACACAGTGCAGACACTCTCTCAAAACCAAACAGAACGAGAGAGAACAAACTGACGCCTAGCTGACACGAAACAATTACACACAACACATGACAAAACCTAAGAGAACGTATAGGGCACATAATCAACACTAACAAAGAACAGGTGTACAAACAGACCAAACCAAACGCACATCGAAACATAGAACGGTGGCAGCTAGTACTCCGGAGACGACGACCGCCGAAGCCTGCCCGAACAAGGAGGAGAAGCAGCCTCAGCCGAAACCGTGACACCAGTGTCTGTTGGAAAGCAGACTAAACCAGGTTTTCCTCTAGGATTTTGCCTGTGCTTAGCTCAATTGTGTTTCTTTTTATAAAAAAAAAACCTCCCCATTCCTTGCCGTTTACAAGCATACTCATAACATGATGCAGCCATCACCATGCTTGAAAATATAAAGAGTAGTATACAGTGTTGTGTTGGATTTGCCCAAGACATATCACTTTTGTATTCAGGACATAAAGTTAATTTCTTTGCCACATTTTTTGCAGTTCTACTTTAGTGCCTTATTGCAAACAGGATGCATGTTTTGAAATATTTTTATTCTGTAGAGGTGTCCTTCTTTTCACTCAGTCATTTAGGTTACTATTGTGGAGTAACTTCAATGTTACTTTTCTCCTATCACAGCCATTAAACTCTATAACTGTTTTGAAGTCACCATTGGCCTCATGGTGAAATCCCTGAGCGGTTTCTTTCCTCTCCCCGGCAACTGAGTTAGGAAGCACGCCTGTACAGTGAGGGAAAAAAGTATTTGATCCGCTGCTGATTTTCTACGTTTGCCCACTGACAAAGACATGATCAGATCATGATCTATACTTTTAATGGTAGGTTTATTTGAACAGTGAGAGACAGAATAACAACAAAAAAATTCAGAAAAATGCATGTTAAAAATGTTATAAATTGATTTGCATTTTAATGAGGGAAATACGTATTTGACCCCTCTGCAAAACATGACTTAGTACTTGGTGGCAAAACCCTTGTTGGCAATCACAGAGGTCAGACGTTTCTTGTAGTTGGCCACCAGGTTTGCACACATCTCAGGAGGGATTTTGTCCCACTCCTCTTTGCAGATCTTCTCCAAGTCATTAAGGTTTCGAGGCTGGCGTTTGGCAACTCGAACCGTCAGCTCCCTCCACAGATTTTCTATGGGATTAAGGTCTGGAGATTGGCTAGGCCACTCCAGGACCTTAATGTGCTTCTTCTTGAGCCACTCCTTTGTTGCCTTGGCTGTGTGTTTTGGGTCATTGCCATGCTGGAATACCCATCCAAGACCCATTTTCAATGCCCTGGCTGAGGGAAGGAGGTTCTCACCCAAGATTTGACGGTACATGGCCCCGTCCATCGTCCCTTTGATGCGGTGAAGTTGTCCTGTCCCCTTGGCAGAAAAACACCCCCAAAGCATAATGTTTCCACCTCCATGTTTGACGGTGGGGATGGTGTTCTTGGGGTCATAGGCAGCATTCCTCCTCCTCCAAACACGGCGAGTTGAGTTGATGCCAAAGACCTCGATTTTGGTCTCATCTGACCACAACACTTTCACCCAGTTCTCCTCTGAATCATTCAGATGTTCATTGGCAAACTTCAGACAGGTCTGTATATGTGCTTTCTTGAGCAGGGGGACCTTGTGGGCGCTGCAGAATTTCAGTCCTTCACGGCGTAGTGTGTTACCAATTGTTTTCTTGGTGACTATGGTCCCAGCTGCCTTGAGATCATTGACAATATCCTCCCGTGTAGTTCTGGGCTGATTCCTCACCGTTCTCATGATCATTGCAACTCCACGAGGTGAGATCTTGCATGGAGCCCCAGGCCGAGGGAGATTGACAGTTATTTTGTGTTTCTTCCATTTGCGAATAATCTCACCAACTTGTTGTCACCTTCTCACCAAGCTGCTTGGCGATGGTCTTGTAGCCCATTCCAGCCTTGTGTAGGTCTACAATCTTGTCCCTGACATCCTTGGAGAGCTCTTTGGTCTTGGCCATGGTTGGAGAGTTTGGAATCTGATTGATTGATTGCTTCTGTGGACAGGTGTCGTTTATACAGGTAACAAGCTGAGATTAGGAGCACTCCCTTTAAGAGTTTGCTCCTAATCTCAGCTCGTTACCTGTATAAAAGACACCTGGGAGCCAGAAATCTGATTGAGAGGGGGTCAAATACTTATTTCCCTCATTAAAATGCAAATCAATTTATAACATTTTTGACATGCATTTTTCTGGATTTTTTTGTTGTTATTCTGTCTCTTACTGTTCAAATAAACCTACCATTAAAATTATAGACTGATCATGTCTTTGTCAGTGGGCAAACGTCCAAAATCAGCAGGGGATCAAATACTTTTTTCCCTCACTGTATCTTTGTATTGACTGTGTGTACTGATACGCCATCTAAAGTGTAATTAAGAACTTCACCATGCTCAAAGGGATACTCAATGTCTACTTTTTTATATTGAAAAACCTTGGAAAACCTCCCTGGTCTTTGTGGTTGAATCTGTGTTTGAAATTCACTGCTCGACTGAGGGTTCTTACAGATAGTTGTATGTGCGGGGTACAGAGATGAGGTAGTCATTAAAAAATCATGTTAAACACTATTATTGCACATAGATTCAGTCCATGCAACTTATTATATGACTTGTTAAGCACATTTTTACTCCTGAACTTATTTAGGCTAGTCATAACAAAGGGGTTGAATACTTATTGACTCAAGACATTTCAGCTTTTCATTTTTATTAATTTGTAAAAGTGCACGGACACCGTCTGATGGTGGGATGCCTGACAGAAGGTTATCGTGCTCTGAAGGAAGAATGTTTTGTGTGTGTGGCAGGAAGCCAACAAAAATCTGAGGGCTGTGGTGGTTAACGGGGCTATCCTCGCCTGACCTGACCCACCTCCACAGGCTGTCCGACGCAATGCTATTTACATTTACATTTTAGTAATTTAGCAGATGCTCTTATCCAGAGCGACTTACAGTTAGTTAGTGCATACATTTTTTCATACTGGCCCCCCGTGGGAATCTAACCCACAACCCTGGCGTTGCAAGCACCATGCGCTACCAACAAAGCTACACGGGACTTATTTGATGTAAATCACTTCACAAAGGCTCCGTAATGTACGTTTCTGTACTGCTCACACTCACATTCCATAATGGAGGAACAAACCTTGAAAGATCATCGCAGACTTTAGAATGTTGTAGACTGACTCCAACAAAACGTTCAAGTTGGCCACACACAGACGCACAAACACAAATATTGCATGCTAATGCACACAGTCATACACACACACACACACACACACACACACACACACACACACACACACACACACACACACACACACTGGGTTCCACATGGCTTCACTGTACTGTGGCTTTGTGACCTTCTATTCTACTGAAAACAAACAGACAGAACAGCTGTGTTCACCTTTGGCAATTGCTGTCAAGACTCAAAGGTCGCTTGTTGCCAAATCCCTCCCGACCAAGTTCAAAAGAGAACATATCAGTATCCAAGGGTTACAGAGATTATTCTGAGAAAACGCTTGCAGAGAGGTACAGTGTGCTGCTGCCTGCTGCTTCCCATGAAACTCAGACTGGAAAGCCTATGCCAGTGTATGGCGGTCTGTAATACATAACATCATAATAACCATAATGCTGAAATGACAATACTGTCCAGAGCTAGGCTATATAATTATATAACACATGCCCAGTCCCGATCAAGCAATTCACATTACTCATTTATATTCACATTACTCTATTACTTCAAAATAGAATGGGTACACTTGAGAGGAAAATACAAATGGTGATGTGTATTACACTGTTTATGTTTCCGACTTGATGAGGACAGATACATGTATGGGGATAAAGAGACATTCAGCTACATTCAGAGAGGGCTACAGTAAGTAAGAAAAGAGCCCCGTCTTTGCGCTCTCATAGCACACAAAAGAGCACACTGGAAGTCACCATTGTGTCCCGTTTATTTATTTTTGCGGATAAACCCAAACCACAAACCTTTTAAATCCCTGCTAGTTAATTACAGACTAGTGGATAGCTAAATAGATTAAGCACTCCAGTGTGTGGTAATTCAATAAGCCTGCGGCCCACTAATTAATGATATCTACGCTCTGGACTGGAGAACAGACTACTGTGTGTGTGTGTGTGTGTGTGTGTGTGTGTGTGTGTGTGTGTGTGTGTGTGTGTGTGTGTGTGTGTGTGTGTGTGTGTGTGTGTGTGTGTGCGTGCGTGCGTGCCTGCGTGAATGCGTGCGTGTGCGTGCCTGCTTGTGTGCGTGGATGTAGGAAGGGGGGTCGACATAGAATGACACACACTTCAATATCTATCAGATCATCCCCTACATAGAGAAGTGCATCCCCTACCGCGTGCATCGATCTGCAGTGTGTGTTTATGTGTGTGTGTGTTTGTGTGTGTGTTGCACTGTGACAGACTGATACAGAGCGTAATAATTCCTAAAGCAATCAGGAGAACAGACTGGGAGAGTCATTAGATTAGCAACAGTTAATCAAAATTCTTAAACGTTTTTAAAAACAATTCCAATAAATGCAACGGGTTAGACAAACTTTTTACATTTTTAAAATCCATCAGATATTGACTGAATTATAGCACATAAAACATTTTACTGGCAAGGACAAATAATGAGTTCAGGGATTCTGGTTGGAATTCAGGTATTTAATTAGTCAAATTTCACTTTTTATTTTCTTAGAATGCACTCATATATACATTTTATTATTGTAGCAGGTATTTTTTTAAATATTTTGTGTTAAAACAAAGAAAATGATATGTGCCTCATTTGCATAAATACACTGGGTGTATTTGCATAAATGAATAAATTAATATAAAGGGTTGGAACAGGGCTGCAACCACCAAAAACTTGCTCTGTCTACCCTACCTGCACTCACCTGTGCTGTCTAGACTGCCTCATTAATTATTGTTGTTGTCACGTTCTCATGCGTAATTCAACAAGTGTGTCAATAGAAGGAAACCCTCGGAATAAAAATCAACATGCTTGGCGCTAGATTACACCTATCTAAACATACGTTACATTGTTTGCAAGATCAGACTTAATATCACTATAATCCGAGTGTTCATTTTCTGAAGTTGCTTTCACTTCAGCGCATCTAATTTGTAAACATTTTAACTGTATTTAATTCTTACTTTTTTTAATTCCAAAAAGAATTTACACACATCAAAATGAAGTTATCTTTCTTGTGACATAAGTGTTTAGACAGCGCATTAAATCCCAGACAAAGCTTTAGCGTTCTTATAGATTCAACGGAAAGACAATGTATTCCATTGAGCCCATTTCAGCCGTTACCGGGGTGTGTTTGACAGGTCATTACAAACATTTCTGTGGTGGTAATGTTAACGGGAAAAAACTACATGCACAAGCAAGAGTATGAAAGAGTTGCAGGAGTAAAATAAAAGCAATCAATCCAGCGATATTTAAGTGACAACTGGATTTTGCACCCCTCAAACAGGAAATAGATGGCTGAAAAAGACGGGGCTTGTGCATTGCCACATTAGATAATGGTGTTAAGCACATTCCACGGAGGGCCGAGTGTCTGCAGGTTTTCGCTCCACCCTTGTACTTGATTGATGAATTAAGGTCACTAATTAGTAAGGAACTCCCCTCAACTGGTTGTCTAGGTCTTCATTGAAAGGAAAAACCTGCAGACACTCGGCCCTCTGTGGAATGAGTTTGCCACCCCTGGTGTTAAGGATTAACAAAAATTCAGGAGAACAGACTTGAATGGAACACTTAACTAGTTGCATTGAACACAGCTCCCTTGCAACTCAACAAGCACCAGCTTCTAACCATTGCCAATCAGCTTCAACTACTGTTTGCAACACTTAACTAGTTGCCTTGAACGTAACTCATCAAACAAGCTCCAGCTGCTACTAACTGCTAATCAGCCTCAACACCTGTTCTCACTCTCCTTCGTCACCACTACCACCCTACTTAAAGTTGACCAAACAATCATTCCTCCTCTCTGTTTTGCGTTGCATTCAAGGCACTGCGTGGCAAGACTTGATTTATTGAAAGTTCTACTCAAAGTTTACTTGGTCACTTAAGTTAGCTAATTGACTTCGTTTACAATGGAGATTGATGTCACCGCCTCGGATTCCGATATGTTTTCAGACCAAGTTCCAGACTCTCCATTCTCCATTATCATGGACACGCCACCTCTAACCAGATGGCTGCGGTCCATTGTCTTGGTGCCCGCCACCATTCCCGGCCTCACAAAGAACTGGAATACTTATCAGCTTTTCCCACTCTCAATCCCTCCCTCTCTGCCCTTGTCTCTTCTGCCAGCAGTGCCCTCCCCACATTGTACGCCTGCTCTGGCCCCTCATCCTCCTTGTTCCTACTTTTCTCGCTGGCCCTGTGACCACTGCCTTGGCAGTGGCTCACCCACTCTCTCTGCCAGGCAGAGCGGAGGTGGAGAAGGTCAAAGTTGCAGGTCCATTATGATATTCCGAGAGCAACTTTGCATATGTAACAAGGTAGTTAGAAATGCCAGACGGGCTCATTTTTTAAAAACTTGATCACTAATAATCTGAATAATTTGTGAGTGCTCTTCTCGACAATTGATGGCCTGATAAATCTTACCCCTGCAAACCTATGTGAATTTTTTAGGCATATTTCAAAGATAAGCTAAACATTAGGCTGGTTATAAGTCAAGTAAGACCTGATGAGAAGTTTGTGTGGTCTAGCCTGGTACTATAGTTCTTGTGAGTAACCTAATTTATCTTCCTTTAACTCTGCCTCAGACATTGTTATCTCGTACCATACAAACTTATCTCGTACCATTCTGATAGATTGGAGAAAGTCAGAAAACATGTTTGTAACATTAATAATTAGATTGTTATTCCATTGGTTACCTTGAGGCATACACTCCAGGGGCAGAATGGCCCACACACATTGAATATTGCACTTTTAAATGTTAGAGCAATCACTAGTAAAACCTTTCTCGTGAATGACCTCATTACTGAGCGCAAAGTTGATTGCATGTTTCTCACTGAAACATGGCTGTCATCAGACTGTAGTGCCGTTCTACAGCTTTTCATCCTCAATCAGAAAAGGGACAAAGGGTGCGGGGACAGCCTCTATTTTTACTAATGCTGTAAGGACATTTCGTTTGGTGACTTTGGGTCTTTTGATATCATCATGCTATACTGTTTAAATGTAAGCCACCAGTGTAGGCCATAACCCTGGAAAGGCCACCAAAGCACTGCCCCAATCTATTTATTGATTTATCTGAACTATTGTCTATTGTCCTTGAGAACTATGATAGAATCCTTGTGTTGGGCGATTTTAATATTAATGTTGACAAAGAGACTGACTTCAAGGCCATTGAATTTATGAATCTTTGAGCTCTATGGACTTTATCCAACATGTTACTGGGCCCACCCATAACCGTGGCCATACTCTAGCCCTGGTTATTACCAAGGGGCTTTCTATTGACATGTCCTCTGTTATTTATGTTGCTTTATCTGATCACCACTGTGGATTTTTTACTACCTTGTTACCCATAGTACAAGATAATACTGAATGCAGTATTAAGAAATGCTATCTTACCTCTGAAGTTGCTACAGATTTTGAGTGTATGAACAATACTCCACCACCTATTCTGCCTTCCTCTTGTGATGATTTAGTTGATAACTTTAATAGCAAATTAAGGGAAACCATTGATGCCAAAGCTCCAGTGAAGTTGGAAAAGGCCACATCCAAACGGAGAGCCCCTTGGATGAGTGAGGAAACGAATCAGTTAAAGAGAAATTGCAGAAAGGCAGAGCGGAAGTGGAGAAACTCCAAGTTGCAGGTCCATTATGATATTCTGAGAGAGCAACTTGGCATATATAACAAGGCAATTAGAAATGTCAGACAGGCTCATTTAAAAAAACTTGATCACTATTAAATCAGAATAATAGTGAGTGCTCTTCTCGACCATTGATGGCCTGATAAATCCTACCCCCGCAAACCTATGTGAACTTTCCTCCACATCTAAATGTGATGAGTTTGCAGCATATTTCAGAGATAAGATAACAAACATTAGGCTGGATATCAGTCAAGCAACACCTGATGAGAAGTTTGATGATACAGTTGAAGTCAGAAGTTTACATACACTTAGGTTGGAGTCATTAAAACTCGTTTTTCAACCACTCCACAAATTTCTTGTTAACAAACTATAGTTTTGGCAAGTCGGTTAGGACATCTACTTTGTGCATGACACAAGTAATTTTTCCAACAATTGTTTACAGACTGATTATTTTGCTTATAATTCACTGTATCACAATTCCAGTGGGTCAGAAGTGACTGTGCCTTTAAGCAGCTTGGAAAATTCCAGAAAATTATGTCATGGCGTTAGAAGCTTCTGATAGGCTAATTGACATCATTTGAGTCAATTGGAGGTGTACCTGTGAATGTATTTCAAGGCCTACCTTCAAACTCAGTGCGTCTTTGCTTGACATCATGGTAAAAAATCAAAAGAAATCAGCCAAGACCTCAGAAATAAAATTGTAGACCTCCACAAGTCTGGTTCATCCTTGAGAGCAATTTCCAAACGCCTGAAGGTACCACGTTCATCTGTACAAACAATAGTACGCAAGTATAAACACCATGGGACAACGCAGTCGTCATACCGCTCAGGAAGGAGATGTGTTCTGTCTCTTAGAGATTAATGTACTTTGGTGCGAAAAGTGCAAATCAATCCCAGAACAACATCAAAGGACCTTGTGAAGATGCTGGAGGAAACAGGTACAAAAGTATCTATATCCACAGTAAAACAAGTCCTATATCAACATAACCTGAAAGGCCGCTCAGCAAGGAAGAAGCAACTGCTCCAAAACCGCCATAAAAAAGCCAGACTACGGTTTGCAACTGCACATGGGGACAAAGATTGTACCATCACAAAGCCCTAACCTCAATCCTATAGAAATTTGTGAGCAGAACTGAAAAAGTGTGTGCGAGCAAGGAGACCTACAAACCTGACTCAGTTACACCAGCTCTGTCAGGAGGAATGGGCCAAAATTCACCCAACTTATTGTGGGAAGCTCGTGGAAGGCTAGCCGAAACGTTTGACCCAAGTTAAACAATTTAAAGGCAATGCTACCAAATATTAATTAAGTGTATGTAAACTTCTGACCCACTCGGAATGTGATGAAAGAAATAAAAGCTGAGATAAATCATTCTCTCTACTATTATTCTGACATTTCACATTCTTAAAATAAAGTGGTGATCCTAACTGACCTAAGACAGGGAATCTTTAATAGGATTAAATGTCAGGAATTGTGAAAAACTGAGTTTAAATGTATTTGGCTAAGGTTTATGTAAACTTCCGACTTCAACTGTATGTGCCCTAGCCTACCACGCAAAGGCACTATGGATTTATTTTCCCTAGTTGACATAGACATGCTCAGGAAAGTGATATCACAACTTAAGCCTTCTACATGCCTTCTCGATCCTATCCCCACCACCTTCAAAACAGTTTTTCATTGCATCTGAAGAAATGCAAGCTATTGTTAATCACTCCCTGTTCACAGGCACTAAAAACTGCTAAGGTGAAACTCCTGAAGAAAAGTAATCTAGATTATTCAGCTTTTAGCAATTTTAGGCCAATCTCCAACCTTCCATTCTTAAGCAAAATTCTGGAGAAATTGGTGTTCACAGCTAAGTTATTTTTTAAAGTGCCAACTGTATTTAAAAAAAGAAATCCTATCTGCTTTTCATGCCTCTCCGGTTTAGTTCTAAATTGGTTTAGGACCTATTTAACCGGTTGAGTTTGTTTTGTCACCCTTGGTGAACATAACTCAGAGAAAATACATATCACATGTGGTGTTCCGTTACGTTCGATTTTAGGTCCGGTACTGTAAACTTTATATATGTTACCCCTTGGCAGGGTTATCAGAAACCACAGCATTGATTTTCACTGCTACGCAGATGATACATAACGTGGTCCTCTGTAGCTCAGCTGGTAGAGCACGGCGCTTGTAACGCCAAGGTAGTGGGTTCGATCCCCGGGACCACCCATATACACAAAAATGTATGCACGCATGACTGTAAGTCGCTTTGGATAAAAGCGTCTGCTAAATGGCATATTATTATTATTTATATTTCTGTGTCACCAGAGGATTTTAGCTCCACGGATACATTATTAGACTGTATTAGTGATTTGAATACTTGGATGGCTCACAACTTTCCCCAGCTAAATCAAGACAAGACCGAGGTACCTATTGTTGGAGCCAAAGTACAGAGCGAGAATTTGGCCGCACATTTTAATAAACGGGCAATAAAAAAAATGGGTGTTATTTTAGATTCTGAACCACCTGGGGAACATTGCCAAGGTGCGGCCGTTTCTCTCTCAGGCTGACAGAGATTCATCCATGCTTTTATTACAAGCAGGCTTGACTACTGTAATGCTCTCCTGTCTGGTCTACCCAAGAAAGCCATTGGTCAACTGCAAAACATACAGAATGCTGCAGCACGGGTACTGACCAAGACCAGATGGATAGCACACATTATACTGGTTTTAAGTTCTCTGCACTGAGTTTTAGATTTAATTTTAAGATTCTTCTATTGGTTTTTAAATCAATCCACGATTGTGCACCCCAATACATGTCAGACATGCTTTTAAGTTATGTACCCAGTAGGTCTTCTGGCACTGGCCTTTTAACTATCCCAAAGCCTAGGAACAAGAGGCATTTAGAGGCAGCCTTTAGTTATTATGCCCCCAGCCTCTGGAATAGCCTGCAAGAGACCCTGAGTGGGGCCGACACTGTAGACATATTTAAGAGATCTTAAAACACACCTTTCAGCTTTGCTTTTCCTTAGGGTTCTTTTTAGTCGTTCAGTTTTTATTGTTATTCTTACATTTTTTATCCTCTTATGTTTGTTGTGTAGTAAATATTTCAGTTTTTATTTTCATTGTTTTTATTCGTTTTTTCCTGTGAAGCATTCCATGTCTGAAATGTACCTCATCCCCAGTCCTGACTTCTTCTTGCAGTATGCCACGGTCAACTATGCCATCACTTATTAAACTTGCTGGCCATGCAGCCTGGCTTGCCAAGGCCAATATCATCTCCGCCTTCATGGTGCTGCCCCTCCATCCCGACACTTGGCATCTCTTCTGAGTTTGCTGGGAGGGGCTGTATTACTTCTCTGTCCACCTGACTTTTGGATGCAAGAGCAGCCCTCGCTTAGCCATATATGGGAAGCACAGCCGCGAGCTGCCCAGTGACACAAGCCTACCAGACGAGCTAAACCACTTCTATGCTCGCTTCGAGGAAAGCAACACTGAAGCATGCATGAGAGCACCAGCTGTTCCGGATGACTATGTGATCACGCTCTCCGTAGCCGATGTGAGTAAGACTTTTAAGCAGGTCAACATTCACAAGGCCGCAGGTCCAGACGGATTACCAGGACGTGTACTCCGAGCATGTGCTGACCAACTGGCAAGTGTCTTCACTGACATTTTCAACATGTCCCTGACTGAGTCTGTAATACCAACATGTTTCAAGCAGACCACCATAGTCCCCGTGCCCAAGAACTCTAAGATAACCTGCCTAAATGACTACCGACCCGTAGCACTGACGTCTGTAGCCATGAAGTGCTTTGAAAGACTGGTCATGGCTCACATCAACAGCATAATCCCAGAAACCCTAGACCCACTCCAATTTGCATACCGCCCCAACAGATCCACAGATGATGCAATCTCTATCGCACTCCACACTGCCCTTTCCCACCTGGACAAGAGGAACACCTACGTGAGAATGCTATTCATTGACTACAGCTCAGCATTCAACACCATAGTGCCCTCTAAGCTCATCACTAAGCTAAGGATCCTGGGACTAAACACCTCCCTCTGCAACTGGATCCTGGACTTCCTGACGGGCCGCCCCCAGGTGGTAAGGGTAGGTAACAACACATCTGCCACACTGATCCTCAACACGGGGGCCCCTCAGGGGTGCGTGCTCAGTCCCCTCCTGTACTCTCTGTTCACCCATGACTGCATGGCCAGGCACGACTCCAACACCATCATTAAGTTTGCCGACGACACAACAGTGGTAGGCCTGATCACCGACAACGATGAGACAGCCTATAGGGAGGAGGTCAGAGATCTGGCCATGTGGTGCCAGGACAACAACCTCTCCCTCAACGTGACCAAGACAAAGGAGATGATTGTGGACTACAGGAAAGAAAGAGGACTGAGCACGCCCCCATTCTCATCGACGGGGCTGTAGTTGAACAGGTTGAGAGCTTCAAGTTCCTTGGTGTCCACATCACCAACGAACTATCATGGTCCAAACACACCAAGACAGTCGTGAAGAGGGCACGACAAAGCCTATTCCCCCCTCAGGAGACTAAAAAGATTTGGCATGGGTCCTCAGATCCTCAAAAAAATTCTACAGCTGCACCATCGAGAGCATCCTGACTGGTTGCATCACCGCCTGGTATGGCAACTGCTTGGCCTCCGACCGCAAGGCACTACAGAGGGTAGTGCGTACAGCCCAGTACATCACTGGGGCAAAGCTTCCTGCCATCCAGGACCTCTATACCAGGCGGTGTCAGAGGAAGGCCCTCAAAATTGTCAAAGACTCCAGCCACCCTAGTCATAGACTGTTCTCTCTGCTACCGCACGGCAAGCTGTACCGGAGTGCCAAGTCTAGGTCCAAAGACTTCTCAACAGCTTCTACCCCCAAGCCATAAGACTCCTGAACAGCTAATCATGGCTACCCGGACTATTTGCACTGCCCCCCACCCCATCCTTTTTACGCTGCTGCTACTCTGTTAAGTATTTATGCATAGTCACTTTAACTCTACCCACATGTACATATTACCTCAACTACCTCAACTAGCCGGTGCCCCCGCACATTGACTCTGCAACGGTACCCCCCTGTATATATAGCCTCCCTACTGTCACTTTATTTTACTTCTGCTCTTTTTTTCTCAACACTTTTTTTGTTGTTGTTTTATTCTTACTTTTTTTGTTTAAAATAAATGCACTGTTGGTTAAGGGCTGTAAGTAAGCATTTCACTGTAATGTCTGCACCTGTTGTATTCGGCGCATGTGACCAATAAAATTTGATTTGATTTGATTTGATATATGGCAATGGTCTATTTGCATATAGGCGTACCGGAGCTCTGATTAGTTATGCTGCACCGGTCTGTGTAGAGTACGGGCTGAGTTGTGCTTGTCAATGCAATAGAATCCTACTCCGATGTGTTCTGCCTACAACAAAATCTCTTGCATACTAAGTCTTGCATAGTTCGTTTTGGTATGTTGCATTGAAAATGGCTAATATTGCATTGATTCGATCATAATTCCCACAGTAAAGGGAAACGTTGATAGTGTTAACTAAGGGGAAAACCTCTAGAAAGTTGAGTGAAGTTCAATCTCGTGCTTCTTTGTACAGGCTGATATTTCTTCTCTGGGGCAGTGCCGGGGGTAACAGAAGGCCCCTCCACTCGCCTCAAATTCCTCTGCATCATGCTGGACACAGTCTCCTTTCAGGCCTCCATGCATCTCGACAATCTTTAGCGTATATCCCTCCTCCTGTCCAATTACTTGGAATCTCCCCACTGCACTAAACGTAAGCTGCTTTCACTGCTGGGCCACCTGAATTATGCCATCAGGATCATCCATCAAGGCCGCTCCTTCCTGTCCCACTTTCTCCCCCTGGCCGCCTCCGTGCCTTCCCTGCTTCCCACCGTGGTCTTTGACCCCTCGTGCCTCTTGGAGCTCAGGCTTTGGCACCTTCTCCTCAGTTATTGGAACGGTATCACCTTTTTCTATGATGAATGTGTCTCTTCTCCTGAAGACTTACAGTTCTTCACTGATGCTGCCCCTTCCATCGGGTACAGGGGTTTCTACAGCGGTCATCTATATAGCTTCCTAAACTTGCCTCCTTTCCTGCGGCCCCCTCCTCCGCCCTGTTCGGGTTGTCATAGCTGCTTCTCTCTGAAGGCACGAATGGTCCAGATGGTGTAAATAGACAGTTTTTTTTTTTTTTTGTCTATTTTGTATATATTTCAGACAGCTGATGTTCTGAAAGAGCTGAAAAATATGGACCCCTACAAATCAGCTGGGCTAGACAATCTGGACCCTTTCTTTCTAATATTAGCCGCCGAAATTGTCGCAAACCCTATTACTAGCCTGTTCAACCTCTCTTTCATAACGTCTGAGATCCCCAGAGATTGGAAAGCTGCCACGGTCATCCCCCTCTTCAAAGGGGTAACACTCTAGATCCAAACTGTTACAGACCTATATCCATCCTGCCATGCGTTTCGAAAGTATTTGAATGTCAAGTTAACAAAGAATCACTACTCTCGGCTGGTCTGACCTAGAGTATGTGGACAACTACAAATACCTAGGTGTCTGGTTAGACTGTAAACTCTCCTTCCAGACTCACATTAAGCATCTCCAATCAAAAGTTAGATCTAGAATTGGCTTCCTATTTCGCAACAAAGCCTCCTTCACTCATGCTGCCAAAATGCCCTCGTAAAACTGACTATCCTACCGATCCTTGACTTCGGCGATGTCATTTACAAAATAGCCTCCAACACTCTACTCAGATAATTGGATGTAGTCTATCACAGTGCCATCCGTTTTGTCACCAAAGCCTCATATACTACTCACCATTGTGACCTGTGCGCTCTTGTTGGCTGGCCCTCACTACATATTCATCGCCAAACCCACTGGCTCCAGGTCATCTATAAATCACTGCTAGGCAAATCCCCGCCTTATCTTAGCTCACTGGTCACCATAGCAACACCCACCCGTAGTCTGCGCTCCAGCAGGTATATCTCACTGGTCATCCCCAAAGCCAACACCTCCTTTGGCCGCCATTCCTTCCAGTTCTCTGCTGCCAATGACTGGAATGAACTGCAAAAATCTCTGAAGCTGGAGACTTTCATCTCCCTCACTAACTTTAAGCATCAGTTGTCAGAGAAGCTTACCGATCACTGCACCTGTACACAGCCCATTTGTAATTAGCCCACCCAACTACCTCATCCCCATATTGTAATTTATTTTGCTAATTTGCACCCCAGTATCTCTATTTGCACATCATCTTTTGCACATCTATCATTCCAGTGTTAATACGAAATTGTAACTATTTTGCACTATGGCCTTACCTCCATAATTTACTACATTCGCACACACTGTATATATATTTTCTGTTGTATTTTTGACTTTATATTTTGTTTACCCCATATGTAACTCTGTGTTGTTGTTTTTATCGCACTGCTTTGCTTTATCTTGGCCAGGTTGCAGTTGTAAATGAGAACTTGTTCTCAACTTGCTTACCTGGTTAAATAAAGGTGAAGAAAAAAAATTTGGAAAAAAAGGGACATACTCATCCATTCCCGACAACCTTTCCGTGGTACACATCATTAACAAGGGCCGTTCTGACTCCCTCCCTATCATGAGTTTCCTAAGATGTCTAACATGGCTAACTGTCACCCATCAGTTCCTTCTCAGAGCTGCACATGTACCCGGCCAATGTAACTCAACCGCTGATTCTGTCTCATCTTCAATTTCAGAGATTCAGGCGCTTGGCCCTGTATGCAGAATCCCTACCAACCCCAGTCACTCCTTCTTCCATGATGACCTTCCTGTGAACCATCCACTCCTTCGCTTCATCTCCCAGTCACGCCACTCGAGCCTATCAGCTGTTGCACCAAGTACCCTGGAGATACTTCCAGCGTTTCCATATCATCGCTCACCTGCCTTTTCCCTCCAACGACTTCTTCTGCCTTCGTCACCCATGCCAGCTCATCCCTTTCCATGCGGACATCCTCCATCTAAGCAACTTCTTTCTCAAGTTGTTTACTGGGTCCCCATGTTCCTCCTCTCACCCTCTCTATCCTCAAAGGCCTCCAACTTACTGAAGTCAACCACCCTCTTCACCGCCAGCCCATCACACTCGACATCCTGTCTGCCTGCATCCAGACGCTGCAGTCTAATTACATCTCCATTGCAGTCTCTTCCACACTAGAATTAATGTTTCTTTTGGCATTTTGGGGATTTCTGCAATGTTCAGAGTTTACATCCTCATCTGCTATCTACAACCCTTCTCGTCATCCCAGTATGTCAGACGTCACCATCCTCGACAAAGATACCTTCATCTTCACCATCAAACACAGCAAAACCGATCAGTTTGGAACCAAACCAGTCTACCTGTTTTGTGTACCATCTACCCTCAGCCCTTACGAAGCACTCGCCTTCTTCCGGCAGCTCACACAATCTCAACATGCCTCTCCATCCGATCCACCATTCATCACCAATACTGGTTCTATCGCCTCTCACCAACGGTTCCATTCCCATTTGAGACAAATACTATCCCTGTCCGGCTATCCTGCTGACCAATTCTTTCTGACAATCCTTCCGCATCGGAGCCGCCTCCATGGCGTCCCGACAAGGCATCCGAGACCACGCTGCCCAACTCCTCGGCCGCTGGTCCTCTCAAGCCTATCCTTCCTACATCCGCTCTGACATCAACAACATCAGGATAGCCCACATCATGATCATCTCTCAGAACCAGCATTTACTCAGGCACAGTCCTCCTGTCTCTGGCTCATTTCATGGACACAGTTTACCTCACGCACCGTATCCTACCCAACCAGCCAAAAGAGGATTGGCTCTCCAGCTGAGCCTAGTTCCTCTCAAGGTTTTCTTCATTCAAGGGAGTTTTTTTTCCCTTGCCACCTTCGCTTCTGCTTGCGCTCCTGGGGTCTAAGGTTGGTTCACTTCATGGGCATCTCGTCCGTATGCCTCAACTATATCGCCAACCATTTAGCACCTACAGTCCAGAACAGCTCACTTCCTCTCCAGGATCCGACTAACATGGAGTTCCCCTTTTTGGAGATTGCCTTCACCGCAGAAGCCTAACTACCATGGCCTGATGGTGAGGTCTACCTGAGACTCCAAGTCAAACCCTACAGACTCAACCCGTCCGGATCCTTCATCTGCAGCCCTTGGCTTCATCCGGTCCATTCTCATTTCCTCACTGAATCTTCATGCTCACATCCATTCCATTTCCTCAAATACTCGAAACCCATTTCACGTCTGGTCCTTAAACCCGTGAACTGCCAACATGTAATTAAGAAGTGACTCTAGAGCTCAGTGAGTTTCAACGTGGCACCGTTATAGGATGCCACCTTTCCAACAAGTCAGTTCATCAAATTTCTGCCCTGCTAGAGCTGCCCCAGTCAACTGTAATTGATTTTATTGTGAAGTGGAAATGTCTAGGAGCAACAACGGCTCAGCCGCGAAGTGGTAGGCCACACAAGCTCACAGAACGGGACCGCCGAGTGCTGAAGCTCGTAGTGCATAAAAATATTCTCTGTACCGAGTTCCAAACTGCCTCTGGAAGCAATGTCAGCACAATAACTGTTTGCCGAGCAGCCGCACACAAGCCTAAGATCACCATACGAAATGCCAAGCATTGGCTGGAGTGGAGTAAAGATTGCCGCTATTGGACTGGAGCAGTGGAAACGCGTTCTCTGGAGTGATGAATCATGATTCACCATCTGACAGTCCAAAGGGACGAATCTGGGTTTGGCATATGCCAGGAGAACGCTACCTGCCCCAATGCATAGTGCCAACTGTAAAGTTTGGTGGAGGAGGAATAATGGACTGGGGCTGTTTTTCATGGGTCGGGCTAGGCACTTTAGTTCTAGTGAAGGGAAATCTTAATGCTACAGCATACATTGACATTCTAGATGATTCTGTGCTTCCAACTTTGAGGCAACCGTTTGGGGAAGGCCCTTTCCTGTTTCAGCATGACAATGGTTTGTCAAGATCAGTGTGGAAGAACTTGACTGGCCTGCACAGAGGCCTGACCTCAACCCCATCCAACACCTTTGGGATGAATTGGAACGCCGACTGCGAGCCAGGCCTAATCGCCCAACATCAGTGCCCGACCCCACTAATGTTCTTGTGGCTGAATGGATGCGAGAAGATCCTCTGCTGTCCCGTGTCTGAGTCTCAAATCAATACAGTGATGATGAGCAGCCAAAAGAGAGCTTTGGGACTGTTATTCACAGACACTGTTATACTAACAATCCAAATGCTATCCATTGCTACTGAGGGGTTTTCAGATGTGTTCCCACTCCAAGTTCCTAGTTTCTCTAAATAAATCTTAGAGTTTTCTATGTCAGCTCAGAGCAAATTGTTTATAAAACATAATAATACATAAAACATAGACCTTTCTTTCTTTCTTTCTTTCTTTCTTTCTTTCTTTCTTTCTTTCTTTCTACCAAGTCTGAACACATAATACAGATGGACCAGAGCTGGAGAGTATTGACCTAAACTGTCCTGTAGTAAACTCTCGCTGACACACTGTGAAAATGTAAATCTTCTCCCTCTCACTCTCTTTTTTTCTCTTTCTCTGTCAGGAACAGAGATTTCCCCTAAAGCAGTAACTTTCAGTCCAGCAGGGGAAGTAGGCAAGCCCGCTATTCAACCTATGGACAACAACGTTTCCAAAAGTAGGGCAAAACAAATGGATACATTTCCTCATGCTCCAAACAGAGACATTGACACATTGACACTGAGAACATTTCAAAAGAGGAAGGGGATCGATGGTTGGACGGGTGCTGAGACAGACAGAAGGAGATAACAGATGTTTTGGTTCAGAGATAAAGAACCTCAACTCAAACAACAACTGGACAGGACCAGCCAGACCCAACCAAATGATTCCCGATCAGGAATGAAGTGGACAGACTGGCCAAACGATCGCCGCACAACAAAGAAAAACAACTACTAGCAGAAGTGACCAGCCCCCGGCCCTGTTCCAAACTAACATTCCCATGTGGTTACTGGTGATGGTGAAGCAACTCTCTCTGCTTCATAGAAGTATTGAGGCCAGGGTATGAGAAGGGGAGGGGAGGAGGGGAAAGGGGAGGAGGGACCGAGGGCCGAAATAAGGATATATGTGCTGTTGCTGGCAATGGGACATCCCTGTCCTCTCTAACTCCTCTGGAACACTCCTCATTCCCATCCAACCTGCTCATATGCACCCAGTGACCCCATGACCTGGGTAGGATGCCCCACAGCCAGAGACTTGGACACACTCCCAGACTGCCCCAGGCTCAGCGTAGTGCACAGAGAGGATTTGAATGATCATCATGGATCATGGCCAGATCAGCACACATGTGCACTGCAGACAGCAGAGATAAGACGCCACCATGCTTAAAAATGGTGGTCGGTAGTATTCATCTGCCATCACAGACAGTGTTATAGATGTAAAACTGCTGCTGTGTCCTGAGAGGGAGAAGAGAACAGACAGACAGACAGACAGACAGACAGACAGACAGACAGACAGACAGACAGACAGACAGACAGACAGACAGACAGACAGACAGACAGACAGACAGACAGACAGACAGACAGACAGACAGACAGACAGACAGACAGACAGACAGACATCAGGGATTAACCCCATAGAGAACAATGAGTGTTCTCTATGGGGACTGACTGGGATGATTTCTGATTTCTACACTCATCAGCTGCTTTTATCCCTGGCGTTGAAACCCATTACATGTCTTATTATACCAACTTAATGGTCACATTTTACAATCAGTTGTTTTATAGAGCCATGACACATGCCTTGCTCAAGGGCAATAGAGAGAGAGAGTAGTAAACCCTGGTGGTTCACACACACAGGCATTCTCTTCACACACACAACAGACACACACATGCATGTGCGCGCACACAAACACACACACTGTGTCGTTCCTCTCGGCTGATAATGGCTGGTGACAGCCTGAGTGTGTCCAGAGAGGAAGGACCGTGTCTCTGTCTCTCTTCTGTCTTTGGTCAGAGGGAACATCAACACCTTGCTAACCAGAGGAAGGGGAAAACACAGAGGGAGAGGGGTTATGGAGAGATACAGAGTGACAGGCAACAGCGACAGAGAGAGATGGAGAGAGGGGAGGAAAGGAAAGAGAGGAAGACAGGAAAAAATAGGTGTTGAGGGAAGAGACAGTGGGTAAAAAGAGAGAGGTTGCGCAGAGAATGAGACAGAGTTGTTATGGTTATAGCTTGGTGTTGACATCACCTCAACGACCACCTTTGAACCCTGAACTGAGTGGGCTTCCATACTCAGATCACAATATTTATATTTTTCTCCTTCACTCTCTCCATGCCTGTTGCACACATGAAATCATTTGACCTCTTCTTACCATGCACAATCATTCGTGACACCATATGACAATAGTTAAAAGAACTAAGAGAATACCAAAGAAGAGGCAACCAAACCATACTCCATCAATCTACACTAAGACACAGAAGAGCCTGAGAACAGGCCCATTCTGGTTCCCCTCATAGGAGTCCCCTGACCAAAATACAACCCCAAACTCTCTCTACTTTTGAAGAGCCCTCACTCTGACTTAACAGTAACAGCCGTCAGTCAATTCAGACTGTATCTTAAACCACATGTTTGCAAACAACCCCCACATACCATAAACCACATATTACACACATACTGTACTGTAGTAGTTTAGGAACCCATCAAATGAAAACAGAACTCAGAACAGAACAGAGCATCTCTCCTGATGCTTAAGATCATACTTTGAAAAAAACACAACAAACAGCCCATAAAACAACCCTAAATACTAAAAGACAGCTTAATTAAAGTGTCTTCTTTCAATCCCCTTTTGAAAGCAAAAGCTTCAGGATTTTGCAGTGTAGCAAACTTGTTTGTAAACACACACACACACACACTCCTCTCGATCCCCTCTCCACTGACACTGACCGTCTGTCTGAATAAATTCCCCTCCCTGATCCATGGTCTTTACTTTGGGGAGCCTGGCAGTCAGAGTGTTGCGGTCCTGCGTTATTCGCAGTGGCTATAACCCAGCTCCCTGCTGGGGATTCCAAATGAGGGTGATGCCATAGGGTGCCACATGGCTCCAGAGAGGGTGGAGAGAAAAGGATGTACTCCGACTCCTGCTCCCGCTCCAACAGGAGATAGAGACGAGCAGACAGAGAGGGAGGGACAGAGGGAAGAGGAGAGAGAGAGAGGCGGAGTCTGCCCGCATAGTTTATGGTATTACCCAGATTATTCTCTGATCAAACTGAGGAACCGTTTGCTGTCCGTCCCCCCCTCCCTCCCCTATCTGAGGGCTACGGGTGTCAGTAAAACTATCTACATCGGATACACATGTTGTGGCAAAGCAGGGGGTTTGTGCTACACACACACACACACACACACTCAGTGCAACTAGCAGTTTCCTATTTCGTTCTCAATGATTCACAGCCAAAGAGTATGTGCAGAGATAATAAACCGAGAGTCAGTAATGCAATACCGGCCAACATCTAAAAAAAAAGTTCCTTGAGTGCACGTGTGAGAGTGGGTGTGTCCGTTTGTGTCTCAGTATAATTTTGGAGAGCTGAACAGAGTGGATTGAACTGGGCATGTCTGTAATTTCCCAGGATGCCTTTCTGCAATTAGGGCAGCATACATGCCTGTTTGCGCTGTGGTGGCAAACTGCACGTCGCCTGTGTGTGTGTCCCTGTCACTCCGTACCTTAGAGCAAAACCAGTCCTGTGTGTGTGTGTGTGTGTGTGTGTGTGTGTGTGTGTGTGTGTGTGTGTGTGTGTGTGTGTGTGTGTGTGCATGCGTGTACAAAGGGCCAAAAGGTAGAGACAACAATACATCACACAAAGCAGCCACAAGTGTCAGAAAGAGTGTCCATGATTGAGTCTTTGAATGTAGAGATGGAGATAAAACTTTCCAGTTTGAGTGATTTTTGTAGCTCGTGTGTGCTTTGGGGACCTTTAACAGAATGTGACTGGCAGAACGGGTTTTGTGTATATATACTGAAAAGTAATAGTTTAGCATTTTTAGGATATTATTCAAGTCACCAGCCTCCATTGGGGTGTGTGTGTGTGTGTGTGTTTTCATAAGCACTGACCGAAGAAGCCGACTCACATAGGGTTTTAAATCAAGTTGATCTGAGGAGGTATGAGGGGGAGGCAGTTTAGTTGGCTGGATAGTGTGGACTGGACATAGTGTATTTTCGCAGAGAGGACTGTGGTATTGACAGGGAAGAAGACTGAAACATGTGACATCTTTTGTCCCCCTGTGTTTTCAAGGAAAATAACTGACAGAGGGGGAATCAGATAACAGAGAAAAGAGAGAGACAGAAAAGCAAAGAGAAGAAAAAAAGAAAAAACATTTCCCCACCTGTGAAGCAATCAACACGGTGTGTGTGTGTGTTGTTTATGGGGGGTGATTAATGCCATACATGAACTGAATATTGGGGCTTTAGAACGCCTTACCAACACCTTGTTGAACATGTGAACGCATGTGTGAACGCATGTGTGAACGTGCATTTTATATTTATTTATTTGTGCCCTTTTTTTTGTAACTGTACTTTACTATTTATATTTTTGAAAACGTTTTATTTTATTCCACTATATTCCTAAAGAAAATATGTAGGCTACTTTTTACTCCCATACATTTCCCCTGACACCCAAAAGTACTTGTTACATTTCGAATACTATGTGTGTGAATTGGACAGCAATATGGTCCAATTCACACACCTATCAATATAAGGCGTTGTCAGCCCTACTGCCTCTGATCTGGCGGACTCACTAAACACAAATACTGTGTTTGTAAATGACGTCTGAGTGTTGGAGTGCTGCCCCTGTCTGTCTGTAAATTAAAAAACCAAGAAAATTGTGCCGTCTGGTTTGCTTAATATAAGGAATTAGATGTTGGCTATAACATTTCCTTTACTTTTTTTTTTTTACTGGGTGACTTTCACTTTTACTTGAATCATTTTCAATTAATGTATGTTTACTTTTATTCAAGTACGACACACCCCCACAGCCCCCGCAAGGTATCTACACACAATAAACATATATTTTTTAATGTTTGCAAATTTATTGAAAAATAAATATAGAAAAATCTCATTTACATAAGTATTCACAACCCTGAGTCAATACATGTTAGAATCACCTTAGGCAGCATTTACAGCTATGGGTAAGTATGGGTAAGTCCGTAAGAGCTTTGCACACCAGGGGCCTCATTTATCAATATTGCATAGAAACTATTCTAAAATACTACTCACGAACGGAATTTAGAATGGTTGTACGCATAGAAAAAGTGTGATTATCAAACAATCCTACAAGCGTCATACGCACACCAGTAGGAGATAACCATTGATAAATACCAATTGTTCTCAGCCTGAGTGCTCATGCATGACCTTGGCAGTTTGCATTTTGAAATGCCCCTAATTAACCATATATGGTCAAAATCCTCCCTTTAAAGCCTTTGCTGAATATACAACGCAGTACCATAAAATATACTGGCGCAACCAAAAACAGCTAAGAAAAAAAGTATTTTCCCAGACTGAAATATAGGTGCTAGTGTCAGAGATTGAGTACAACCAAAATGTTTTATTTGGCTCCCTCAGTTGTGGCTTGACCAGTAAAAATATAAACATAGCTACAAAGACAGCACCATCAGGACAATTCAAGTTGCTTAAGCAATTGCAAATATACTTCAAATGAGTAGACAACACTCACCAATAAGCCATCCATCCTCAACAGCTCCCTCCTGTAGCCCTATAGGCCAATATTGCTGTTCTGCAGAATGAGTTGTGCGTTCCACCTGGCCAACACATTCAGCTGCGTCTTTTGCCCATCACATAAACTATCACCTGCAAATAAAGAGTAAACGCCTTTTCTGTTCACATAGTTGAAATCGTTTTGGGACGGTGATTTTATGGCGATGTGGGTGCCGTCTATTGCTAAGTTCGTATTTGGGAACCCATTGATGGCATCATGGCAAAGAAACCCCTCTTGATTTCAACCTGTTGTGCGATGGTGTATGGAGATTGTATGTGTTACTGTTCGTTTTGATGATAATTGCATCCAAACATTGGCTCATCGAGGGCTGTGAGATGCCGATCAGCAAGCTCCCGCTGAAAAGTGCCCGTTCCCAAAAACCAGAGGGTGGATAGCACTTGGATGTGCACTGGAATGGCATGTTTTTGCCTATTTAAAGTAGGTCTTAAATCTTCACAAAAATCCTTTAAGATTGTTTTTTGGAAAAGATATCTGATGAGCCAATCTGTACTTTCTGCAGAAAAAGTCCCACCTCTCTCTAAAAACGCACTCTCTGCGAAATGCAGCATGTGCCAAATCTTCAATCTCATTCGATTTCCCATTATCTCAGTCTCACAGTTAAACCGGTGCACCTTGCACCTACTACCATAACCTGTTCAAAGGCACTTAAATATTTTGTCTTGCCCATTCACCCTCTGAATGGCACACATTAAAATCAAATCAAATCAAATTTGCACCGAATACGACAGGTGTAGACATAACAGTGAAATGCTTACTTACAGCCCTTAACCAACAATGCATTTATTTTTTTATAAAAAAGTAAAATAAAACAACAACAAAAAAGTGTTGAGAAAAAAAGAGCAGAAGTAAAATAAAATAACAGTAGGGAGGCTATATATACAAGGGGGGTACCGGTGCAGAGGGGGCACCGGCTAGTTGAGGTAGTTGAGGTAATATGTACATGTGGGTAGAGTTAAAGTGACTATGCATAAATAATTAACAAGTAGCAGCAGCGTAAAAAGATGGGGTAGGGGTGGGAGTGGGGGGGCAGTGCAAATAGTCAGGGTAGCCATGATTAGCTGTTCAGGAGTCTTATGGCTTGGGGGTAGAAGCTGTTGAGAAGTCTTTTGGACCTAGACTTGGCACTCCGGTACCGCTTGCCGTGCAGTAGCAGAGAGAACAGTCTATCACTAGGGAGGCTGAAGTCTTTGACAATTTTGAGGGCCTTCCTCTGACACCGCCTGGTATAGAGGTCCTGGATGGCAGGAAGCTTGGCCCCAGTGATGTACTGGGCCGTACGCACTACCCTCTGTAGTGCCTTGCGGTCGGAGACCGAGCAGTTGCCATACCAGGCGGTGATGCAACCAGTCAGGATGCTCTCGATGGTGCAGCTGTATAATTTTTGGAGGATCTGAGGACCAATGCCAAATCTTTTCAGTCTCCTGAGGGGGAATAGGCTTTGTCGTGCCATCTTCACGACTGTCTTGGTGTGTTTGGACCATGATAGTTCATTGGTGATGTGGACACCAAGGAACTTGAAGCTCTCAACCTGTTCCACTACAGCCCCGTCGATGAGAATGGGGGCGTGCTCAATCCATAGCTGTGTTCAAATACTCATACTAACCGCACTAACCGTACTATTTGTGACGTGAATAGAGTATGTAGTATACTTATTGGTCATAGTATGGATATAGTTAGTGTGCCAAAAGTTCCCGGATGTCGTACTAAATTTGCCAAAATACGAAGTATACAAGCAGTGGACACTATTTCCGTGCTTTTAGGGCCCATAATGCAATTCTTCAGAAAATGGGCGTGGCTTCACAAAGTTTTCAGATTTGAAGAAAATGGCGGAATATATGCAGCGAGAATGGATACAAATTCATGGCTTTAACTAATTATGACAAATGTTAAGAAAATGTTTAGTAATGTAATAAAGTAGTGACTTTTCAAATAAGTTACGTTACATATTATGTTGGCTGACAATTTGATAGCTACGCTATCCTTACGAACCACATAGAATTACAGCAGTATGTTGTCATGAGCACTCTCTCTCCCTGGTAGCAACATTAATTGCATTCAATTATCTTCCACTCTGCTCACCTCCCTCTCTCTACTCAGCCTAACTAGCTCCACCTGCCCTGCTCTGCTCTTGTTACCTGGCCAGCTGCACTGCATTTCCCACTCACCATCCTCACCTTGCCTCACTCTGTTCTAATTACTCTGCCAGCTGAACTGCATTTCCCCACTACCTCTCCCAGTATATCAAGCCCTGGTTTTCAGCCAAGCCCTGTCAGATCGTCTTCAAACCCGGACCAGTAACCTGCCTGTCTGCGCTCTGACTCCTGTTTGTGATACCGATCCTTTCTTGACTGCCTCCTTGTTCTACTGCCCCGTCTATCCCAACCTGCCTTCTGGACCTCGACTACTCTCCGATCTTCAGCCCCTCCGGTAACTCGTTTCTGCCTTCTGTCTCTCACCACGATATTTGCCCAGCCCTGATCTGTACTTCTGCCTGCCATTCATATTGCTGTTGTGTGTGTGTGTTCCCCCAGGGCTCCGACCACCAGATGAGCGTGCCCAGACGTTTCACCACCCTCAGCCCGATACGCCGCTCCATCACTGGGGACACACACACTAAGCACTTGGACTGGACACCCCCGGACATTTGGTGACCCCCGGAGCACAGGTACCCACAGGAGGACCCTGAAAGACCCCTGACACCCCTGGGACTCCTCTTCCCGCCTGTAACCTTGAATAAAGAACTCTGAATTTGAACTTGCGCTCTTGGGTCCTCTTCTGTTCGTGACAGAACGATCTGACCATCATGGACCCAGCGCACTCCCTGACCACGATGGAGGAAGAGCCAGAGAGGACTGCCCTACAGCGACTGGAACGCTCTGAGGGAGACATAAATCGGATGGCTGGCGACATCGCTTCCCTTCTCCAGCTATTCAACCAGCAGCAACAACAGTTCCAACTGCAGCAACAACAGCTAGCCCAAGCCCTGCAACTACTCTCAAGCCCGGCTACTCCACCTGCACCCCCCCTGGTCCTTTTGTTCCTGTACCACCGATACTCCTTCATCCCTCCGCTGGAGGTCCCAATGCTGCAGGCCCGGCAGTGCTGCCACCAGATCCCCACGCTCCTGAACCAAGGATTGGGAACCCGGAACGTTTTGATGGCAACCAGAAGCAAGTAAGACCATTCTTGAGCAGCTGCCGAATCCAGTTTGCACTACAGCCCAGGACTTTCTCAACAGAGGGAGCCAAGGTGGGGTATGTCATCACACATCTCACCGGTCGAGCTCGGTTGTGGGGAACGGCGGAATTCGACCGGCAAACCCCAGCCTGTGCCTCCTTCAGTGCCTTTGAGGAGGAGATGTTAAAGGTCTTTGACCTAGGCTCGCCAACAGCCGAAGCGTCACAAGCTCTGCTCACCATCCGTCAGGGCAATCGGACAGTGGCAGACTTCTCCATTGACTTTCGTACCCTGGCCAGTCACAGCTCGTTTAACCCAGAGGCACTGGTGCAAGCCTTCCTCCATAGCCTGGCGGACTATATCAGGGACGAGCTTGTTTCCCATGACCCGCCCTCAACGCTTGATGCCGCCATTGACCTTGCCGTTCGCATTGACCGCCGTATACAGACCCGGAGGAGGGAGAAGGGCCGTCTCAGTCAACCTGCCATCCGTACTCGGGTCGATACCGCTTCTGTCCAGCCCCTGCCTGTCAAGTCCCATAGCCAACTCAATCAGCCTGAGCCCATGGAGATTGGCCGTGCCTCTCTGACTCCCGAGGAGCGTCGGCGCCGTCTAAGCTCCAACCTTTGCCTCTACTGTGGTGGCGAGAATCACCGTGTCGCTACTTGTCCGGCAAAAGCCGCAGCTCACCAGGTGTAGGGGAGATCCGGGTGAGCTCAACAAGCCTTCAGTCTCCCTCCATCCGAAAGACCCTGCTTCATCTCCGCCTTCAGCTTTCTGACAAGACTCATACATTGGCCGCCCTTGTGGATTCCGGAGCCGAAGCAAACATCATGGACCCTGAGCTTGCACAGCAACTGGGCGTGAACCATCATCAACTGACACAACCCATTCCTGCACGAGCCCTGGATGGGCATCATCTTGGCACTGTCACTCATATCTCCGCCCCTGTGACAATCCTGCTGTCAGGAAACCACCAGGAGTCCATCCAGTTTCACCTCCTACACTCACCTGGCCAACCACTCATTCTTGGATACCCGTGGCTCCGTCAGCACAACCCCCACATCGACTGGGAGACAGGAACAGTCCGTGAGTGGGGGAAGGAGTTGTCACCAGACCTGTTTAAGGGGGGCCACCCTGCCCGTTCACCGGGGAAGGATCTAGCGCTACCTCCGACATATCCAATGTTCCGGCCTGTTACCACAGCCTGAAAGAGGTGTTCAACAAATCCAAGGCGACATCTCTACCCCCCACACAGACCCTATGACTGCGCGATTGATCTCCTGCCTGGCACAGCACCTCCCAAGGGTCGTCTGTATTCACTGTCAGCCCCGGAAAGAAAGGCCATGGAGGACTACATTAATGACTCTCTTGCCTCCGGGATAATTAGACCGTCGTCTTCCCCCGCAGGAGCGGGATTCTTCTTTGTCGGCAAGAAGGACGGTTCTCTTCGTCCATGCATAGATTACCGGGGTCTGAACGACATCACGGTTAAGAATCGCTACCCACTGCCCTTACTTTCGTCTGCCTTCGAACTGCTGCAGGGAGCCACTGTATTCACTAAGCTGGACCTTCGCAATGCCTACCATCTGGTGCGGATGAGGGAGGGAGACGAATGGAAGACAGCGTTCAACACACCAACCGGCCACTATGAATATCTCGTCATGCCCTTCGGCCTCACCAATGCCCCAGCAGTTTTTCAAGCCCTAGTGAATGATATCCTCAGGGACATGCTAAATACGTTCGTATTTGTGTACCTTGACGATATTTTAATATTCTCAAAGACTCTGTCAGAACACACGCACCACGTCCGGTTGGTCCTGCGCCGCCTGCTGGAGAACTCTCTTTTCGTGAAGGCAGAGAAGTGCGAGTTCCATGCCAAGACCGTTTCATTCCTGGGGTATGTGGTGACCGAGGGCAGCATTCAGATGGATCTCACGAAGGTGTCGGCTGTCACTTCCTGGCCAGTTCCTGAGTCTCGGAAGAAGTTGCAACAGTTCCTGGGCTTTGCCAACTTTTATAGGAGATTCATCAGAAACTATAGCACAGTGGCTGCACCCCTCACGGCGCTAACCAGCACTAAACAACCGTACCAATGGACATCAGCTGCTGATAAGGCCTTCAATATCCTCAAGACATGTTTCACTTCTGCTCCCATCCTCCAGATGCCAGATGCAGCAAGGCAGTTTGTGGTGGAGGTAGATGCTTCGGACGTGGGAGTGGGTGCAGTGCTTTCTCAAAGAGCAGCTGAGGATGGCAAGATGCACCCCTGTGCCTTCTACTCCCGTCGGCTAACCCCTGCCGAATGCAACTACGACATTGGGAACCGCGAGCTGTTGGCTGTCAAGCTCGCCCTTGAAGAATGGCGGCACTGGTTAGAGGGGTCAAAGGAACCATTCGTAGTGTGGACAGACCACAAGAACCTGGAGTATATCCAAACAGCCAGGAGGCTGAACTCCCGTCAACAGCGGTGGTCTCTGTTCTTTACGCGCTTCAATTTCACGCTCTCCTACCGCCCGGGATCTCGCAACATTAAACCTGATGCTCTTTCCCGGATGTTTCAGAAGGACGAGACCACCGCCATGACAGCTCCCATTCTTCCCAGCCACTTGGTCGTAGCGGCCCTCACCTGGGAGATCGAGAAGCAGGTCATGGAGGCTCTTCGGGACCAGCCAGGTCCAAGCACCAGCGCCCCCAACCGTCTGTTTGTTCCAGCAAATCTCAGGTCACCTGTGATTCAGTGGGGGCACGAATCCCGTCTGGCCTGTCATCCCGGCATCACTCGCACCCTTCATCTGGTCCGCCAGCGGTTCTGGTGGCGGGGGATGAGACGGGATGTCCGAGAATTCATCCGAGCTTGTCCCACTTGTAACCGAAACAAGACTCCCAACCAGCCTCCTGCTGGGTTGCTGCAACCCCTACTCATACCCAAGAGGCCCTGGTCCCACGTTTCACTGGACTTTGTTACGGGCCTTCCGCCCTCTGACGGACACACAGTCATCCTTACCATTGTTGACCGCTTTAGTAAGATGACCCACTTCGTGCCCCTTCCCAAACTACCCTCTGCTAAAGAGACCTCCCAGGTGGTCCTGGAACATGTGTTTCGTATCCATGGCCTACCCCAGGATATAGTGTCAGACTGGGGCCCGCAATTCTCAGCAACCTTTTGGAAGGAGTTCTGTCATCTCCTTGGGGCCACCGCCAGCCTATCGTCTGGATTCCACCCGCAGTCAAACGGCCAGACTGAACGCATGAACCAGGAGCTGGAGAAGGCACTGAGGTGTGTGGCTTCCCAAAATCCCCGGGCCTGGGCTCAACACCTGCTCTGGGTGGAATATGCCCATAATTCACTCACCAGTTCCTCCACCGGGCTCTCCCCCTTTCAGTGTGTCTACGGGTATCAACCTCCACTGTTTGCCAGCCAGGAGGCGGATGCCACCTGTCCGTCTGCTCTTGCGTATGCCCGCCGCTGCCGCCGCACTTGGGCCCAGGCTCGCACTGTGCTCCTGAAGTCTGGAACCAGCTACGCCGTCGGTGCCAACCGACGGAGGACCCAGCACCTACTTACCGGGTTGGTCAGAAGGTCTGGCTGTCTGCCCGGATCTGCCGCTGCGGGGTTGTATCACGAAAGCTGGCCCCTCGCTTCATTGGTCCTTTTCCTGTGCAGAAAGTCATCAGTCCAACGGCGGTCCGACTTCAGTTGCCCGCTTCCATGCGGGTCCACCCCACCTTCCACGTCTCCAAGGTCAAGCCGGTCCATGAAAGTCCCCTGGTCCCTGCAGCTCCGGCGCCACCTCCTCCGCGCCTCGTAGATGGCGGTCCTGTCTTCACCGTCCGGCGGCTGCTCCGCTCTAGGCGAAGGGGTAGGGGGTCTCCAGTACCTCGTTGATTGGGAGGGATATGGTCCAGAGGAGAGGACCTGGATCCCGGCCAGGAGGATAGTGGACCGGACCCTTATCACTGACTTCCACCGACTACATCCTGATCAGCCTGCAATCCGTAGGGGCCGTCCAAGAGGGGTTCCCTAGCCGTCCGGCCCGCCCTGCTCCTGTCTCAGTGCCTGTCCTGTCTCCCGACCGTGACCCTCCAGCTCCTTCTGAGGATGAGGAGATTCACTCGGACCGCTCGGAGGAGTTCTGACCCGCCGCCTGCTCCCCTCCACCCTCCCGGCATGATGTTGTTCTTGGGACTTCTGGGGCCGTCCCTTGGAGGGGGGGGTCCTGTCATGAGCACTCTCTCTCCCTGGTAGCAACATTAATTGCATTCAATTATCTTCCACTCTGCTCACCTCCCTCTCTCTACTCAGCCTAACTAGCTCCACCTGCCCTGCTCTGCTCTTGTTACCTGGCCAGCTGCACTGCATTTCCCACTCACCATCCTCACCTTGCCTCACTCTGTTCTAATTACTCTGCCAGCTGAACTGCATTTCCCCACTACCTCTCCCAGTATATCAAGCCCTGGTTTTCAGCCAAGCCCTGTCAGATCGTCTTCAAACCCGGACCAGTAACCTGCCTGTCTGCGCTCTGACTCCTGTTTGTGATACCGATCCTTTCTTGACTGCCTCCTTGTTCTACTGCCCCGTCTATCCCAACCTGCCTTCTGGACCTCGACTACTCTCCGATCTTCAGCCCCTCCGGTAACTCGTTTCTGCCTTCTGTCTCTCACCACGATATTTGCCCAGCCCTGATCTGTACTTCTGCCTGCCATTCATATTGCTGTTGTGTGTGTGTGTTCCCCCAGGGCTCCGACCACCAGATGAGCGTGCCCAGACGTTTCACCACCCTCAGCCCGATACGCCGCTCCATCACTGGGGAACACACACACTAAGCACTTGGACTGGACACCCCCGGACATTTGGTGACCCCCGGAGCACAGGTACCCACAGGAGGACCCTGAAAGACCCCTGACACCCCTGGGACTCCTCTTCCCGCCTGTAACCTTGAATAAAGAACTCTGAATTTGAACTTGCGCTCTTGGGTCCTCTTCTGTTCGTGACAGTATGTACTGGCATGTTAGCTAGTTACCTAACGTTAGTTGGCTACTAATACATCGAACTTGCCAGGCAGTATATTAACTATAATCTAACTAACTACCCAAAATTTTTTGACTTGATTATTCACGTCATTTTTAGCTAAATGGTATAGTCGATGTGCATTCTCAATGGACATTGTTAGTTCTGGCTACCTACTCCGATTTCAGAGCACTCTCGTCTGAGTGTGCCAGAGCGCAGGTTAATTGATTAATTTACGAACGCTCAACGCCCGTTGAATATATGGCAGGTGTCAGTAAACGTTGGCAAAAAAAAGCGTAGTAAAATTGTTGCCAGCAGCACAGTTACATTCACCAACGCTCTGGATAACATGAAAACCGCCTAACCAGCTCTGCTAGGGCGAGTAAAATGGTCAGACGCGCTCCGAGAGTGAAACGCTCTGTATTTACGAACGGACAATCTGACAATGCTCTGAATTTACAAACGCCCAGAGCGCACTCTGAGCGCACTCTGGCACTCCAGATTGAATTTACGAACACACCCGAAATCGTAAAATGCTATCTAGTCATTTGTTATGTTAACAAGCTAGCAAGAGGTTACATAGCAACAGCATCAACTTCCGGTAGACAGGCGAAGCGCTAGTACGCTCAACTGAATGGATACCGTTTGTTTACAGTATACAAAAATTAACTAATAGCATATAGTAGTATATGTTATATGTATATATATGTTAGTATGGGTATTCGAACACAGCTCTTGTTTCAATTGTCTCAAGGCTTAAAAATCATTATTTGACCTGTCTCTTCCCCTTCATCTACACTGATTTAAGTGGATTTAACAACTGACATCAATAAGGGATCATAGCTTTCACTTGGATTCACCAGTTCAATCTATGTCATGGAAAGAGCATGTTCTGGACACTCAGTGTACATATCATGTTTATTGTGTTACTTTATATTAAATTTTTTACTTTAGTTTATTTAGTAAATATGTTATTAACTCTATTTCTTGAACTGCATTGTTGGTTAAGGGCTTGTAAGTAAGCATTTCACGGTAAGGTCTACACCTGTTGTATTCGGCGCATGTGACAAATAACATATGATTTGATTTGATGTCAAGATATGTTGCATGAATTCACAATGGAAATACAATGAAGTCGAAAAATTATTATTCTTACAATTTCACACATTTTCAACATACATTTTCCCCATTCTACGCTTGACAAGCAGTTCCCATATTCCACCGCTTAGCACTGCACGTATGCATGGTAATGGCTGTGCATACATTGACGCACACTCTCAAGGAAATGTTCATATTGATAAATCTCAAACTTTGCCACTCAGGAACATTCAATGTCGTCTTGGTAAGCAACTCCAGTGTATATTTGGCCTTGTGTTTCAGATTATTGTCCTGCTGAATGGTTAATTTGTCTCCCAATGTGTGATGCGTGATTTGAAGGAGTCAGGCGCAGGAGGGTAAATCACAGTATACAGAGTTTGTTCCGTAATCCAGCGTAACCAGTCCAGTGCACAAAACAGGCGCACTGGAACAAACATGCACACTGGGAAAATACCCCAGCAATACAAAATACTGAGCTCAACCGAGCTACTAATCCTCACAATGAACAATCACCCACAAGGACAAGGGGGCAGAGGGAACACTTAAACACGTACTAATGAGGGGAATGTGAACCAGGTGAGTGTAATTGACAAGACAAGACAAATGGAATGATGAGATATGGAGCGGCAGTGGCTAGAAGGCAGGTGACGACGAACGCCGAAGCCTGCCCGAACAAGGAGGGGAGGCAGCTTCGGAAGAAGTTGTGACAGTACCCCCCCCTTGACGCGCAGCTCCAGCAGCGCGCACTGACACCGGTCTCGGGGACGGCCAGGAGGACGCGGAGCAGGGCGAGCCGGATGGCAACGGTGGAAATCCCGCAACAGGGAGGGATCGAGGATATCCCTCACCGGGACCCAGCACCGTTCCTCTGGACCGTACCCCTCCCACTCCACGAGGTACTGAAGGCCCCCCACCCGATGCCTCGGATCCAGGATGGAACGGACAGAGTACGCCAGGGCCCCCTCAATGTCCAGAGGAGGCGGAGGGACCTTCCACACCTCAGACTGCTGGAGTGTACCAGCCACCACCGGCCTGAGGAGAGACACATGAAACGAGGGGTTAATACGGTAATCATGGGGGAGTAATAACCTATAGGTAACCACGTTGATTCTCCTCAGGACTTTGAACGGCCCCACAAACCACGGGCTCAGCTTCCGGCAGGACAGGCGGAGGGGCAGATTCCGGATCGAGAGCCAGACCCGATCACCCGGTACGAAGACCGGGGCCTCACTGCAGTGGTGGTCAGCGTTGGCCTTCTGACGACGCACAGTGCTTTGGAGGTGGACGTGGGCAGCGTCCCACGTCTCCTCCATGTGCTGAAACGAGTAATCCACTGCAGGAGCCTCGGTCTGTCTCTGGTGCCACGGTGCAAGAACCGGTTGGTAACCTAAAACACATTGGAATGGCGTTAGGTTAGTGGAGGAGTGACGGAGAGAGTTCTGGGCATATTTGGCCCATGGCAAGAACACCGATCACTCCCCCGGCCAGTCCTGGCAGTAGGACCGCAGGAACCTACCCACATTCTGATTTACCCATTCCACCTGCCCATTAGACTCGGGGTGGAAACCAGAGGTCAGGCTGACCGAGACCCCAGACGTTCCATGAACGCCTTCCAGACCTTGGATGTGAACTGGAGACCCTGGTCAGACACTATATCCTCTGGTACCCCGTAGTGCCGGAATAATTATGTAAACAGGGCCTCCGCAGTTTGCAGGGCCGTGGGGAGACCGGGCAGAGGAAGGAGGCGGCAGGCCTTGGAAAAGCAGTCCACAACGACCAGGATGGTGGTGTTACCTTGGGAGAGGGGAAGATCGGTAAGGAAATCAACACTCAGGTGAGACCATGGTCGTTGTGGAACTGGTAAAGGTTGTAACTTACCTGCTTGGAGGTGCCTAGGTGCCTTTCTCTGGGCGCACACCGAGCAGGAGGAGACATACACCCTCACGTCCTTAGCCAAGGTAGGCCACCAGTACTTTCCGGTCAGGCAGCGCACTGTACGACCGATACCTGGGTGACCAGAGGAGGGTGATGTGTGTGCCCAGTAGATCTGACGATCACGGATAAGAGCAGACACGTACCGCAGCCCAGCTGGACACTGAGGTGGAGATGGCTCTGTGCGTAACGCCTGCTCTATATCCGCGTCCATCACCCATACTACTGGTGCCACAATGCAGGAGGCCGGGAGTATGGGGGTGTTGTCTCTGGGCCTCTCCTCTGTGTCATGCAGCCGTGACAATGTTTCTGCCTTCACGTTCTTCGTACCCCGGATGTATGATAGTGTGAAATCAAACCGGGTGAAGAATAGGGCCCACCTGGCCTGGCGAGGATTCAGCCTCCTCGCTGCCCGGATGTACTCCAGGTTACGGTGGTCCATCCAGACGAGGAAAGGGTGTTTCGCCCCTTCGAGCCAGTGCCTCCACACTGTCAGGGCTCTGACTACAGCCAACAGCTCCCGATCACCAACATCGTAGTTCTGCTCCGCCGGGCTGAGCTTCTTAGAGAAGAATGCACAGGGGCAGAGCTTGGGTTGCATGCCCGAGCATTGAGATAGGATAGCGCCTATCCCTACCTCGGACGCATCGACCTCCACTACGAATGGTAGTGATGGATCGGGGTGGGCTAGTACCGGGGCTGAGGTGAACAGATCCCTCAGGTTACATGAAGGCCCTGTCAGCCTCAGCAGACCAGCGTAGCCGGGACGGCCCACCCTTCAACAGAGATGTAATGGGAGCTGCGACCTTGCCAAAGCCCCGGATAAACCTCCGATAGTAGTTGGCGAAGCCAATAACGCGCTGCACCTCCTTAACCGTGGTTGGAGTCGGCCAAATAACGCACGGCTGAAATGCGATCTCCCTCCATCTCCACAACTGAAGTGGTAATGCGGTATCCGAGGAAGGAGACGGACTGCTGGAAAAACAGACACTTTTCTGCCTTGGCATAAAGGTCATTTTCCAACAGTAGGGCCAGTCCTTTGCGAACCAGGGACACATGCTTGGCGCGCATAGTGGAATACACCAGAATGTCATCGATGTAGACCAAGCATGTCCCTAAACACCTCGTTCACAAATGACTGGGAGACAGATGGAGCATTCATTAAACCGTAGGGCATCAGCAGGTATTCATAATGCCCCGTGGTTGTGCTGAATGCTGTCTTCCACTCATCCCCCACTTGGACATGCACTCCGGAGATCTAATTTGGTGAAGAAGCGCGCCCCATGCATTGACTCGATCACTGAAGGAATGAGGGGGAGAGGATAACTAAATCGTATCATCTCCTTGTTCAGTGATCGATAATCAATGCAAGGGCGCAGACCGCCGTTTTTCTTCTTCACAAAAAGGAAACTTGAGGAGGCGGGTGAAGTGGAGGGACGTATAAACCCCTGGCGCAGGGAATCATGACGTATGTTTCCATAGCCTCCGTTTCAGCCTGTGACAGGGGATACACATGACTCCTGGGAGGCACAGCGTCTACCCGGAGGTTTATCGCGCAATCCCCCGCCCGATGAGGTGGTAACTTGGTCGCCTGCGTTTTCGAAAACGCTTGCACCAAATCGAGGTATTCTGGGAGAATGCGCACGGTGTTTCCGTTGCACCAACGGAAACACCGAGACACCTACCCTGACACTCTCGCGACCACCCTGTGAGAACCCTCTGCAGCCATGAGAATGTGGGGTTGTGGAGTGCTAACCAAGGGATACCTAGTACCACAGGGAAAGCAGGAGACTCAATAATAAAAAAAATTGACTTGCTCGCAATAAGTCTCGTGGGTAACCATGGTGATTGGTGCGGTAACTTCCCTAACAAACCCGGACCCTAATGGTCGACTGTCAAGTGCTCTGATGGGGAGTGGAATGGATAGGGGAACCAATGAAATGCCTAGACTGGTGAGAATGTCCTGTCCATAAAGTTCCCAGCTGTGCCTGAATTGACTAGCGCCTTACAACTACAATGTGATCAGGAACGTGGATGGGTAGGGTACAGTGCGCAGCAGAGGGCTCTGAACATAGGTGGGTGATTATGTGATGCGTGATTTGAAGGAGTCAGGCGCAGGAGGGTAATTCACAGTATATAGAGTTTATTCCGTAATCCAGCATAACCAGTGCAGTGCGCAAAACAGGCACACTGGAACAAACATGCCCACAGGGAAAATACCCCGGCAATACAAAATACTGAGCTCAACCGAGCTACTAATCCTCACAATGAACAATCACCCACAAGGACAAAGGGGCAGAGGGAACACTTAAACACGTACTAATGAGGGGAATATGAACCAGGTGTGTGTAATTGACAAGACAAGACACGTGGAATGATGAGATCTGGAGCGGCAGTGACTAGAAGGCCGGTGACGACGAACGCCGAAGCCTGCCTGAACAAGGAGGGGAGACAGCTTCGGAGGAAGTCGTGACACAATGTCTATTGGAAAGCAGACTGAACCAAGTTTTCCTCTAGGGTTTTGCCTGTGCTTAGCTCTATTCCGTGTTTTTTTATCCTAAAAGAAATACACATAACATGATGCGGCCACCACCATGCTTGAAAATATGAAGAGTGTTAATCGGTGATGTGTTGTGTTAGATTTGCCCCAAACATTACACTTTGTATTCAGGACAGAAAGTTAATTTCTTTGCCACATTTTTTTCAGTTTTACATTAGTGCCTTATTGCAAACCGGGTGAAGCATGTTTTGGAATATTTGTATTCTGTACAGGCTTCCTTATTTCCACTCTGTGATTTAGGTTAGTATTGTAGAGTAACTACAATGTTGTTGGGCTTGTTCGACAATGTTTGAAGGGCTCAAGCAAGCAATTTGCAAAGAGTATATACCTGGGCATCTTTTGCACTGGTACTGGTAGATTAAGAAAATTATGAATAGTACTTATATTTCATTTGACAGCTCTTCAAGTTTGCCATTCCAAAATCAATGATTGCATGTGATTATAAATTCTAACTTATGTGCACTGGAATCTTACAGGCTTAATAAAGTTGGATGGTAAGATGGGTCAGTCAATTTGTTTATTGTAGTCATGGTCATAAAATGCAAGGCAAGATACCAGGAAGGGAAAATCGATCAAATCAGCATCCCATTCAGTTCACATATTTTGAAGCTAGTTATTGCGCAATGCATCGCTACACCCAGAGACATAAATGCATAATGTTATAACTAAAAGTAGAATATAGGCTAATCCTTTGTTAATTAGGGGGTGGTGTCACGGTTTACTAAGCCAGAACCCAGAAGCAGACCAGGACAAGGTAAGTGGTGTCAAAGGTGAGTGTTTATTTAACTGATCCACGAGTGCAGCTGAATAATCCAGGGAACAGAGCGGGCGGCGTGGATGAGTTGTTGAGGGTGCAGTAGTTGGTCCAATGATGGCTCGGCAGCCGCCGACCATCAGGCAGAGGTTGGGTGAAGGTTCCGGACGAGTGACTGCAGGGAGAACAAAACGGAGGTAAGCATACAACAAGCAGACAAGGTGCAAAACAACAAAACTAATGCTCTAAGCTCTAAGACTAGATCCGCTGATAAACATACTGTTCATGGCTAACGATCCGGCAGGGAATGGATGTTAGGCCAGAGCCTAAGAAGGGTGATGATCAGGACCAGGTGTGCAGATTGCTGATGGGATGCAGGTGCGGAAATCAAGAGAGCTCCCGCCTAGCAACGTTGCCCGGCAACCAGGCAGGAGCGTTCCAGAACCCTCGGGAAACTGGAGATCACGAGCAGAAAGACTAGTACACAGACAGGACCCGACTCAGACTGCCGGGATCGTTACAGTACCCCCCTCCGCCAACGCCACCGGGCGGACTCCCCGGAGCGCCAGGATGGAGGCGGTAGAAGTCACGAATGAGGTCAGCATCTAGGATCTGTCGCCGCGGAATCCAACTCCTCTCTTCAGGACCATACCCCTCCCAGTCCACGAGATACTGGAAACCCCGGCCCCGCCGTCTGGAATCCATGATGCGTCGCACCGTGTAGGCAGGACCACCTCCGATCATCCGAGGAGGAGGAGGAGGAGGCGGAGGAGGCAACAGAGGACTGAGGAAAACAGGCTTGAGGCAGGAGACATGAAAGGTGGGATGGACTCTGAGCGTCCTCGGTAGTTTGAGTCGAACTGCCACCGGATTGATCACCTTCTCCACCACAAACGGACCAATGAACTTCGGTAACAACTTCCTAGACTCAGTCCGTAAAGGAAGATCCCGTGTGGCCAACCAGACCCTATCTCCGATGGTATAGGTGGGAGCGGGGATCCGGCGACGATTCGCCTGGAGCTGATACCGGTCCGAAACTCTAAGGAGTGCCTTTCTGGCCCGATGCCAGGTCCGGTGGCAACGGCGAATATGGGCCTGAACAGAAGGCACTGAGAGCTCCTTCTCCTGAGAAGGGAACAAGGGAGGTTGGTAGCCATACAGGCACTGGAAGGGAGACATCCCAGTGGCAGATGTAGGGAGAGTATTGTGGGCATACTCAACCCAAGGCAACTGAGCGACCCAGGAGGTGGGGGTTGGAAGAGACCAGGCAGCGTAGCGTGGATTCCATCTTCTGGTTGGCTCTCTCCGCCTGACCATTAGATTGGGGGTGAAAACCAGATGTGAGACTGACTGTAGCTCCAATGGCCAAACAGAAGGACTTCCAGACAGCAGAGGTAAACTGAGGGCCACGGTCGGAAACGATATCACTGGGCAAACCGTGGACCCTGAAAACCTCCCTAACCAGGATCTCGGACGTCTCCGAGGCAGAGGGAAGCTTGGCAATAGGCACAAAGTGGGCGAACTTGCTGAATCTGTCCACGATAGTCAGAACGACCGTGTTCCCCTCAGAAGCGGGCAACCCAGTGACAAAGTCCAGGGCCAGATGCGACCATGGTCGCGGGGAATAGGAAGGGGGTGAAGTAGTCCAGAGCTGGGCCGATTGGTACTCTTATTCTGCGCACACACTGGACAGGCAGCAACAAAACCCCGAGTATCCTCGGCCATGGCAGGCCACCAAAAAGCGTCTGCGAAGAAACGCCATCGTCCGAGCCACGCCAGGGTGACAAGCCATCTTGCTGGCGTGGGACCATTTGAGGACAGCAGGACGAACCGACTCAGGCACAAACAACCGACCGGGTGGACCGTTACCGGGACCGGGCTGCGTCCGAAGGGCCGCCATCACCTCCTCCTCAATCTTCCACATAACTGCTCCCACGACGCAGTTCCGGGGGAGAATTGTCTCGGTCTTGGACCCACTCTCTTCCGTCTTGGAGAACATCCGGGACAAGGCGTCCGCCTTGCCGTTCTTAGATCCAGGTCGGAACGTCAGGGAAAACTTGAATCGTCCGAAAAACAACGCCACCTGGCCTGACGGGAGTTGAGACGTCTAGCCGATTGCACGTAAGCAAGATTCTTGTGGTCAGTCCAGACAATAAACGGTTGCTCCGCCCCTCCAACCAGTGGCGCCACTCCTCCAAGGCAAGTTTCACCGCGAGAAGCTCCCGGTTACCCACATCGTAATTCCTCTCCGCAGGCGAAAGGCGACGAGTAGTAGGCGCAGGGATGGAGTTTACTGTCCGTGGAGCATCGCTGCGACAGGATGGCGCCAACTCCCACATCAGACGCGTCCACTTCAACGACGAACTGACGGGCCGTGTCCGGTTGAGAGAGAATCGGTGCGTTGGTGAATCGCCTCTTCAAATCCAGAAACGCTCGATCCGCCTCCGGATTCCACTTGAAGGTCCTGATACTGGAAGTCAAGGCAGTTAACGGAGCGGCCACACGGCTGTAATCCCGGATGAATCTGCGGTAGAAATTCGCAAACCCCAAAAATCTCTGGAGCTGCAATCTCGTCCCGGGCTGGGCCCATTCCAGAACTGCTCTAACCTTCTCCTGGTCCATCCTAATCTCTCCCCTGGAGATGATGTACCCGGGAAAGGATGTCGTGTGGGCGTGAAACTCGCACTTCTCGGCCTTCACGAACAGGCGATTCTCCAACAATCGCTGCAGAACCTGCCGGACATGCTGGACGTGGTCGGAAGGTTCCTTCGAGAAGATCAGAATGTCATCCAGGTAAACAAACACAAAGAGACCGATCATATCTCTCAGGACGTCGTTCACCATACTCTGGAATACCGCTGGAGCATTGGTCAGTCCAAACGGCATCACCTGATACTCAGTGGCCCATCGGTGTATTGAAACCCGTCAACCACTCGTCCCCCTCTCTGATCCGGACCATGTGATACGCATTGCGTAGGTCTAGCTTGGTGAACACCGTAGCACCCTGTAAGGAGTCGAAGGCAGAACTCATCAAGGGCAGGGGATACTTGTTCTTGACCGTGATGTCATTCAACCCCCGATAATCAATACACGGTCGAAGAGAGCCATCCTTCTTACCCACAAAGAAGAATCCTGCCCCCAGGGGTGATGACGAGGGACGAACGAGACCAGCAGCTAGGGACTCCTTGATGTAGGTCTCCAAAGCCTCACGTTCAGGTCGGGAGATACTGTATAACCTTCCCTTAGGGTAGACAGCTCCAGGGAACAGGTTGATGGCACAATCATATGGTCGGTGGGGAGGGGAGTGACAGAGCCTTCTGCTTACTGAACACTTCCCCCAAATCGTGATATGTCTCGGGAACCAGGGACAAATCTGGGGGTTTAGCCTCAATCACCTGACTGGGAACCGAATGGGGACAGGCAGTCTTGAGACAGTTAGCATGACAATCAAGGCTCCAACTCGTTACCTTGCCCGTCACCCAATCGAACGTGGGATTGTGTTCCTTCAGCCAGGGGTATCCAAGGACCAGAGGAACATGGGAAGACGGCAGAATGAAGAATGAAATCATCTCAGAATGATTCCCCGACAACAGCATCTTAACCGGTTCAGTCCTCATCGTGATACGTGCCAGACTACTGCCGTCCAGAGTGGTAGCTTCAATGGCTTCCGGCAATTGCTCCTTGGAAAGCCCCAGCTGTTCCACCAACTCGGCATCAAGAAAGCTTCCATCGGCACCTGAATCGATAAAAGCGTTAATCGCTAAGCTCTGATTCCTGTTCATAAGGGTAGCCGGAAACGGGGTCTGACAGAGGTTTGAGAGGTCGAAACTGGCTCGCTAAAAGTCCTCCCAACTTTAGCGAGCCGCGCAGTTTGACGACCGCCGGGAACCAGTGGCGAGGTAATGTCCCGAACCACCACAGTAGAGGCAACAGTTAGTCCTACGTCTGGGTTGGCGCTCCTCCTTGGTTAACCCGTGCCGCCCCACTTGCATGGGTTCAGAATCGGGAGACAGGACCTCTCCACTAATCCTGTGTGGTGGATGATGATCGACGTATTCTGGTCCAATCCCCGACCCGACTGGCACCTGAGAAGCTGATCGGTTGGACGGGACCCATTGCTTCTCCCTCCTTCGCTCTCGGACTCGATTATCCACCCGAATAGACAAGGCTACCAAGCTGTCCAGGTCACTAGGCTCCGGATAGGAGATCAACTCATCCTTGAGCTGCTCCGACAGACCCTGGTAAAAGGCCGCTTGCAGAGACTCCTCATTCCACCCACTCTCCACAGCCAACGTCTTGAACTCGATCACGAAGTCGGCCACGCTGCGAGTTCCTTGGCGAAGCGAAAACAGGCGCCTAGCTGCGTCCCTCCCTCGGACGGAATGGTCGAAGAGCTTCCTCATCTCGGCCGTGAACCCCTGGTATGAAGCCATGCAGGGATCCTGTCGTTCCCAAACGGCTGAAGCCCACTCCAGCGCTCGACCACGCAGCAACTCAATCACAAAGGCTATCCTAGCTTTGTCTGTGGCATAAGAGTAGGGCTGTAGATCGAACACTAATCCACACTGCATAAGGAAGGAACGGCATCTTCCCAGCTCCCCCTCATATTTATCCGGCGTCGGAACCTTGGGCTCACGGAAGGGCACAGCTCCAGACGCGGCAGGCGAGATGGGTGAAACCGGTAGTGGATCCTCCACCGGAAACTTGCGCTGGTTCTGGACCTCCGTCAGACCGGTAGAAAGGTTCCGAACTGACAACGCGATCTCCTGTAGTACCGTGCTATGATGGCCCAACATCTTCTCCTGATGGGTAATGGCATGGCGGAACAGAGTCCAGGTCCGCTGGGTTCATTACTGGCCGGATCGTTCTGTCACGGTTTACTAAGCCAGAACCCAGAAGCAGACCAGGACAAGGTAAGTGGTGTCAAAGGTGAGTGTTTATTTAACTGATCCACGAGTGCAGCTGAATAATCCAGGGAACAGAGCGGGCGGCGTGGATGAGTTGTTGAGGGTGCAGTAGTTGGTCCAATGATGGCTCGGCAGCCGCCGACCATCAGGCAGAGGTTGGGTGAAGGTTCCGGACGAGTGACTGCAGGGAGAACAAAACGGAGGTAAGCATACAACAAGCAGACAAGGTGCAAAACAACAAAACTAATGCTCTAAGCTCTAAGACTAGATCCGTTGATAAACATACTGTTCATGGCTAACGATCCGGCAGGGAATGGATGTTAGGCCAGAGCCTAAGAAGGGTGATGATCAGGACCAGGTGTGCAGATTGCTGATGGGATGCAGGTGCGGAAATCAAGAGAGCTCCCGCCTAGCAACGTTGCCCGGCAACCAGGCAGGGAGCGTTCCAGAACCCTCGGGAAACTGGAGATCACGAGCAGAAAGACTAGTACACAGACAGGACCCGACTCAGACTGCCGGGATCGTTACAGGTGGTCACATAATGCATTATAGTCTACCGATACCTTCTAGATAGCCTAGTTAAGAAGAAGTTTGGAATGGATAAGCCAATATGGTGATAACAGAGGCAGACAGACACCTTCACTTTTTTAAACTAAATGCATAGATATTATACACAGAATAAAGGCAGTAAAAATAATAATTTAATTTCACACTAACTAAATAATTTTATTGAAAGCAATAACAATGAAAGTCCATGTTGCCGCACACAGAGACCACTCATATCATTTCATCTAACCTTTATTTTTATTTAACCAGTTTAACAGAACAGCCAACAGAAAAGGTCTGTGGGCCGCTGAGCGGAAATTGAGGAAAACTAAACTTCCGGAGGACCTATCATCCTTCCACTCCCTCCTCTTCCTCTGTATCTACTGCTAAAGCTGCTTTCTATCTTCAATCCTGGGAAACTCTCCTCCTTAATGCTCCACCTCCTCCCCCTCCCTCCTCCCTCACTGAGGACGACTTTGTCAACCACTTTGAAAGAAAGGTTGACAACATCTGCTCCTCATTCACTCAACCTACTAAGCCCACTGATCCCACTCACACAGAACTATCCTATTCCTTGACCTCTTTCTTCCCTCTCTCTCCAGATGAAATCCTGTGACTAGTGATGTCCAGCCGCCCAACAACCTGGCCACTTGACCCCATCCCCTTCTCCCTCCTCCCTTCTCCAGACCATCTCTGGAGAGCTTCTCCCATTCCTCACTTCCCTCATCAACTCAACCCTGACCACTGGCTGCATCCCCTCTGACTTCAAGATGGCCAGAGTCACTCCCCTCTTCAAGAAACCAACACTCGACTCCTCTGACGTCAACAACTACAGACTAGTATCCCTTCTTTATTTTCTTTCCAAAACAATTGAGCGTGCAGTCTCTGACCAACTCTCTCGTTATCTCTCTCAGAACGATCTTCTTGACCCTAACCAGTCAGGCTTCAAGACGGCTCACTCAACTGAGACCACTTTCCTATGTGTCACAGAGGCTCTCCGCTCTGCTAAAACTGACTCTCTCTCTTCAGTTCTCATGCTCCTGGATCTATCCGCTGCCTTCGACACTGTGAACTTTCAGATCATCGTCTCCACCCTCACAGGGTTGGGCGTCTCAGGCACTGCACACTCCTGGATGGCATTCTACCAAGCAGGTCGCTCCTACCAGGTGGCGTGGAGAGGATTTGTATCTGTACCACGAGCTCTCACTACTGGTGTGACTCGGCTCTGTCATATCATCACATGGTCTCTCCTATCATTCCTATGCAGATGACACTCAACTACTCTTCTCCTTCCCCCCTTCTGACACCCAGGTGGTGACACACACTTCTCTGCGTGCCTGGCAGACATCTCAGCTTGGATGTCGGCCCACTACCTCAATCTCAACCTTGACCAAACGGAGATGCTCTTCCTCCCGGGGGAGGCCTGCCCGCTCCAAGACCTCTCCATCACGGTTGACAACTCCACTGTATCCCCCTCCTAGAGTGCAAAGAACCTACCTCCATTCGGCACACCACATACACACACACCCATGGCCCAAACTGTGGAGAGGAGAGGAATGAATGAAAAATGACGTTGAGCAAACAAGACTTATGTGTGAATAATGCGAAAAAGTAAAAAAATATATATATTTGAAAGATGCTCGTTTTAAAATCAGCGGGACTAAAAATATTTTCATCCCTAAGTGGTCTGTCTGACCACCCACTCCCGCCCACAGCATAAAAAATGCCCTCTACTATGATCAACCTCTGATAAATGGGACATGAAAAACACAAGGCAGAGGCAATTCTAGCAGAAATATGTTTTCATTTATTCATGCATTCACACGTGCGTTCACACGTTGACGCGTTCAACAAGGCATGTGAACATGTCAACGCACGTGTGAACGACGGAACCAGTGAAGGTGCGCTTGAACGCCTTAGAAAATAATGTGTCTCCATTGACAGTCCATGTTAATTCAAGACTCTTGAATTAGGCGCTGTTACACGTTAAGTGTTTGGTGAAACATATCAGTAGCTACGTTAATCTCTATATTGATACATATCACTCTTCATAGTTGTACATGTGTGCTACTGTGTGCATGGGTGTGTGTGAATGCGTCTGTACATGCGTATGTGTGAGTGTGTGATGGCACGGAACAACATGATGGAAATGGCACTCTGAGCACCTAAAATAGACGTGAAGCTGCACACCGTTCTGTTCTGTTGACTTGTAATGAAATAGGTGCCGATACTCATTTTGGGTGCCGGTACTGTTTATAATTAGGTGCAGGAGCTCCACAATACTTTTGAGATAATATTCTATAAGAGGAACAGAAGCTCAAGCAGTAGAACATTTGATGTGCCGGTCCTCAGCTCCGGTGAGCTCATGCCCAAGTCAAGCACTGGTTACCTGTTGCTGCCATTCTGGCTCCTATGGGCCAACAGGGAAGGTTATAGGCTCCACGCTTACAGTAAGAACTCAGCTTGGAAGGATGGTCATAATAGTTCATTACATTTACGTTTACATTTACGTCATTTAGCAGACGCTCTTATCCGGAGCAACTTACAAATTGGTGCATTCAACTTATGATAGCCAGTGGGACAACCACTTTTTTTTAATGGGGGGGTGGTGGAGGGGGGGGGGGTAGAAGGATTACTTTTATACTATTCCAGGTATTCCTTAAAGAGGTAGGTTTTCTTCCGTAGAGGTAGGGGGGCTAGCAGGCCAGAGGTGGATGAACGTAGTGCCCTCTTTTGGGTGTAGGGTCTGATCAGAGTCTGAAGGTAAGGAGGTGCCGTTCCCCTCACAGCTCTGTAGGCAAGCACCATGGTCTTGTAGTAGATGCGAGCCTCAACTGGAAGCCAGTGGAGTGTGTGGAGGAGTGGGGAACTTGGGAAGGTTGAACACCAGATGGGCTGCAGCGTTCTGGATGAGTTGTAGGGGTTTAATGACACAGGCAGGGAGCCCAGCCAACAGCGAGTTGCAGTAATCCAGACGGGAGATGACAATTGCCTGGATTAGAACCTGTGCCACTTTCTGTGTAAGGTAGGGTCGTACTCTGCGAATGTTGTAAAGCATGAACCTGCAGGATCGGGTCACCAATTTGATGTTAACGGAGAACGACAGGGTGTTGTCCAGGGTCACGCCAATGTTCTTTGCACTCTGGGAGAAGGACACAATGGAGTTGTCAACCGTGATGGAGAGATAATGGAGCGGGCAGTCCTTCCCCGGGAGGAAGAGCAGCTCCGTCTTGCCGAGGTTCAGCTTGAGGTGGTGATCCGACATCCACACTGATATGTCTGCCAGACATGCAGAGATGCGATTCGCCACCTGGTTATCAGAAGGGGGAAAGGAGAAAATGAATTGTGTGTCATCTGCGTAGTAATGATAGGAGAGACCATGTGAGGATATGACAGAGCCAAGTGACTTGGTGTATAGAGAGAATAGGAGAGGGCCTAGAACTGAGCCCTGGGGGACACCAGTGGTGAGAGCACGTGGTGCGGAGACAGATTCTCGCCACGTCACCTGGTAGGAGCGACCTGTCAGGTAGGATGCAATTCAAGAGTGAGCAGCGCCGGAGATGCCCAACTCGGAGAGGGTGGAGAGGAGGATCTGATGGTTCACAGTATCAAAGGCAGCAGATAGGTCTAGAAGGATAAGAGCAGAGGAGAGAGAGTTAGCTTTAGCAGTGCGGAGAGCCTCCGTGACACAGAGAAGAGAAGTCTCAGTTGAATGACCAGTCTTGAAACCTGACTGGTTTGAATCAAGAAGGTAATTCTGAGAGAGATAGCAGGAGAGTTGGCTAGAGACGGCACGCTCAAGAGTTTTGGAGAGAAAAGAAAGAAGGGATACTGGTCTGTAGTTGTTGACATCGGAGGGATCGAGTGTAGGTTTTTGGAGGAGGGGTGCAACTCTCGCTCTCTTGAAGATGGAAGGGACATGGCCAGCGTTCAAGGATGAGTTGATGATTGAGGTGAGGTAAGTGAGAAGGTCTCCGGAAATGGTCTGGAGAAGAGAGGAGGGGATAGGGTCAAGCGGGCAGGTTGTTGGGCAGCTGGCCGTCACAAGTTGCAAGATTTAATCTGGAGAGAAAGGGGAGAAAGAAGTCAAAGCATATAGGGCAGTGTGAGCAGGACCAGCGGTGTCATTTGACTTAATAAATGAGGATCGGATGTCGTCAACCTTCTTTTCAAAATGGTTGACGAAGTCATCCACAGAGAGGGAGGAGGGAGGGGAAGGAGGAGGAGGATTCAGCAGGGAGGAGAAGGTGGCAAAGAGCTTCCTAGGGTTAGAGGCAGAGGCTTGAAATTTAGAGTGGTAGAAAGTGGCTTTAGCAGCAGAAACAGAGGAAGAGAATATAGAGAGGAGGGAGTGAAAAGATGACAGGTCCTCAGGGAGTCTAGTTTTCCTCCATTTCCGCTCGGCTGCCCGGAGCCCTGTTCTGTGAGCTCGCAATGAGTCGTCAAGCCACGGAGCAGGAGGGGAGGACCGAGCCGGCCGGGAGGATAGGGGACATAGAGAGTCAAAAGATGCAGAAAGGGAGGAGAGGAGGGTTGAGGAGGCAGAATCAGGAGATCGGAGGGAGAAGGATTTAGCAGAGGGAAGAGATGATAGGATGGAAGAGGAGAGAGTAGCGGGAGAGAGAGAGCGAAGGTTGCGACGGCACATATCTCCTCTCATCACTAATGTCCGATCTCAAATGTTAATGTTAATCTTAATTGTTAATTATTTCACTGGCTACACCTATAGCGTATATAGCCTATCTGTGTGTGCACAAAGTGTGTGTGTGTGTGTCTGTGTGTGTCTGTGTGTGTGCAAAGCGTGACACATGTTTGGTCGTAAGTCTTCATTTGTGACTCTGCTAAACTGACTATGAGTGGGCCTCTTGGTTCATGAAACTGAAAGCAGGAGAATCATTGATCCTTGGCAGCAGCTAAACAGAGTTCAGAGTGCTACTGTCAACCAGTCCTCGAGTGATCTCTCTCTCTCTCTCTCTCTCTCTCTCTCTCTCTCTCTCTCTCTCTCTCTCTGCCATTCCGCGAATCCCTCCATCTCTATCTCCCTCCACTATTTTTATCACCAGCACTTTTCAGATCTGTGAGTTCGCTGCATATTATTTCCCTGAACCGCAGCAGAGTGAGTGAATGCCTGCACATCTGTGAACCCTCAGACCGACAGGAAACCACAGAAATGCCAAAAAGAGACAAAACCTGCTGATTCGTCTGTAAAAGCAGACTGCTCTGTAGGCCTGTATCAAACATGCTGAAACTCAACATCATGTTGAAGAAATGTTGACATCAATAAAGTCTTATTTACAACTTACCCAGATGATCTCCAAACTTTATTAAACTCTGTGCTGCTGCATCTGCCCTCACACTGGTTTGCTTACAGTTTTTCTCAATTGCTAAAACACTAAACCCTATTGTCTGAACCAAATGCTCAGTTGCCTGAACCCACTGATTGAATCAATCACTCTTTTGGCAAAACCATAAGCACTTTTCACCTGTTTAGACATAACTTGCCAACACATTTTCATTGTGATGCACCCGTGCTGCATAATGGTGAGCACAGGTAACCTCCTGAGTGGCGCAGTGGTCTAAGGCACTGCTTTGCAGTGCTAACTGTGCCACTAGAGATCCTGGTTCGAATCCAGGCTCTGTCGCAGCCGGCCGCGACCGGGAGACTCATGGACGGCGCACAATTGGCCCAGCGTCGTCCAGGGTAGGGGAGGGAATGGCCGGCAGGGATGTAGCTCAGTTGATAGAGCATGGCGTTTGCAACGCCAGGGTTGTGGGTTCGATTCCCACGGGGGGCCAGTATAAAAAAAAAAAATGTATTCACTAACTGTAAGTCGCTCTGGATAAGAGCGTCTGCTAAAATGTAAATGTAGGTGACAAAAGTCAAACACAATTAGAGCACAGGTGTCACCACTTGAACACAACAACTCAAAATTGATCACACTTGTGGCTAATGATGTGAGGGAACATATACAGTAAGCCAGTTCAGAGAGCACTGGTTTGTGAGGCCCTACAATGGATAGAAATCTGAGAGGAAGAGTTCGTAGTCGAGGTGGTCAGCGAAGACAAAGAACAGTAATATCTGATGAAATCAGAGCTACTGTGATTGACCATGTTCTTGTCCATGGTATGAGCATGAGGGAGGCTGGACAAAGGGTACAACCAAACATCAGTAGATTCACTGTGTCCACCATAATCCGAAGATTTAGAGAAGAGAACAGGTAATTACCTTTTTTTGACATTATAGTACAGTATGTAAATGTTGACAGCAATTACTGTATGACATACTATATACTGTACCACAGTATACTGTAAGTAAATATATGTTTCAGTACATCACTGTACCAATGTACTGTAGTATTGTAATGGAGGGTTGGTCGAACTGTTTGTAGGCCTAGTATTCCATGTATATTTTTTGTAACTCCATGTTCTCTTTTTGTAGAATTGAAAGACTGCCACATGGGGGTGGGAGGACAGGTATGTTCTCCCCACACCAAGATACCCTAATTGTTGATATGGTCCGTGAGAACAATGCCATTCAACTGAGCGAAATTCAGCAGAAGATCATTGAGGACCATTTAAATTTTGAGGGTATCAACAGTGTCAGCCTCTCTACTGTTGATCGTGTCCTCAAGCGCAACAGACTGCACATGAAACAGCTATACAGAGTGCCCTTTGATCGCAACTCAGACAGAGTCAAAGAGCAAAGATTCCAGTATGTACAGGTTGGCATATATCCAGACACATTCAATGTTGATTACTCTAAGTAGTGATTTACTGTAGTGGCCTAAATCACTTTTTCCATATCACTTACAAAACTATATCTATTTCTACAGAGGGTTTTTCAACTGGATGCAATGGAAAGACCCCATCAATACATCTACATGGATGAAGCTGGGTTTAATCTCACCAAAAGGAGAAGGAGAGGCCGTAATGTGATTGGCCATCGGGCCATTGTTGGTGTTCCTGGGCAGCGTGGTGGCAATGTCACATTATGTGCTGCCATCAGCAATCATGGGGTTGTCCACCATCATGCCAACCTGGGGCCCTACAACACTCACCAGCTCCTCATTTTCCTCAATCACATGCGAGATGCTTTGTTAGGGCAGCAGGATGAGCATCCCATCTATGTTGTTGTTTGGGACAATGTGAGTTTTCACAGAGCCCTCCAGGTTAGAGAGTGGTACAATATGAACCAAGGTTTTATCAATCTTTGCCTTCCACCGTACTCCCCTTTCCTAAACCCCATTGAGGAATTATTCTCCTCATGGCGGTGGAAGGTATATGAACGCCAACCTTACACCAGGGTAAATCTCCTGCAAGCCATGGGACTTGCCTGTGGTGACATAGGTGTGGAGGCATGCCAAGCCTGGATACGGCATGCCAGGGGTTTTTCCCCCGTTGCCTGGCCAGACAAAATGTGGCCTGTGATGTGGATGAAGTCCTGTGGCCTGACCCAGTACGGAGACATGATGCTGTGGCTGAGTAATGCACTTATTTGTATATTTTTGTACTTTATTTTTACATGGGCTTACTGTACACAAGTGGCAAATGCATAAGATTTCTGTTTGTTTTTACAAGTGCTACATGTAAATGCACAAGATTTCTGTTTTGTCTTTTTGTACAAGTGCTAAATGCACAGGTTTTTTTTGTTTTGCAACGTGCATTTAGCCTACAGTGAACAATAAACATTTATTTCTCCAGCTTCATGTCCTGAGCATTGTGTTTTCTATTTTTCTACGTAGTGTTTAGTGACTGTTCAGTAGTGTTTTTTATTTTGATTGACTCGGGGCACGATTTGACAACATAGTTCAGTTTTGAGCACAGATTGAACTGTTTTGAGGTGAACGTTTGGTTTTGCAAGAAGAGTCTGAGGTTTTGTGAATGTAGCTTGAAAATTGGGTTTTGTGTTCACAGTTAAGAGAAAAGGAGAGCAGCTTTCAAGAAATGTGTCTTAGCAATCGAGAAAAACTGTAATGCACAGATTCTGTATCACATGATACAAATGACAAGGGAACAGTTTCATTTTGATCGTCTATGGCTATGAAACCACAGTATATTACAGCTAATATGCTTTCCCATTCAGTAGGTTGTCCTGAACAGTGTGTCAATTTACTTAACGTTCAGTTACCTTGAATGGCCTCACAGCCTACACAGAAGAATGGCCTCACGTCTGCTACAACCATTAATGTACAGTACCAAAAACATAATATTCAATTGTTTAATGTGTCATATCATAAATCTGCAATCTCTGTTATCGAACATGCATAACATAACACGTTACTAGGCCTATGTCCTTGTTATGCCAGTTTCACAACTTATCACAACTTCAACAGACACTTATGTAGAACATCCAGTTTCAATTAACGCAACATTCAGCTTTTGAGATGGCCACACTGTTTTTTCAAAGAAACATTTTGCACAAACACAGTCCTTACAACGTTATGTCCTGAATGTGACCAGTTTAGTTTTGGATGCAATGTTCAGACATTCACAGAAGAAGCAACAACATAACACAATCATCCAAACCGGAAAATGTAGGCTACATTAGTCCTAGCGCTAACTGAGGAAAGATTGACGTAACACAAGCGGTCATATTTAGATAACTCTCGGCTGACAGAAACCATAATATGAATTAGCTAATAGCAATTACTATTTACATTTCATCACATCACTGGTGAGCTCACCATTGATCAAAATAATTGAGTAAAACACTTTCTAAAAATCAAAAGTAATCCGACGATGGGTAGTTTGTGTGTGACGCCATGTTTGTTTTTTCGCGTTAACCAAAGATAAGAAGAGGAGACCAGATGAGTTTGTTCTGTTTGCAGTACGCATGTTGAAGGGGATGTGTCATCTACCATCATTCACTTCCCATTCACTTCCCTTCATTCACTTCCGGAAGATTACTCGATCGATGAGTGAACCATCCCTTCACCTTATTTTGTTATAACATCTTTGGTCTGACAGATGTTTACGTGACACACAGAATTCATTGTATAATGTCAATAAACATGGCGCCACACATAGCTGGCAAATAGCTCAGCATAATCAGTACAACATTCAAAAACGTATTTTACACACATACAGTGGGGAAAAAAAGTATTTAGTCAGCCACCAATTGTGCAAGTTCTCCCACTTAAAAAGATGAGAGAGGCCTGTAATTTTCATCATAGGTACACGTCAACTATGACAGACAAATTGAGAAAATTCACATTGTAGGATTTTTAATGAATTTATTTGCAAATTATGGTGGAAAATAAGTATTTGGTCACCTACAAACAAGCAAGATTTCTGGCTCTCACAGACCTGTAACTTCTTCTTTAAGAGGCTCCTCTGTCCTCCACTCGTTACCTGTATTAATGGCACCTGTTTGAACTTGCTATCAGTATAAAAGACACCTGTCCACAACCTCAAACAGTCACACTCCAAACTCCACTATGGCCAAGACCAAAGAGCTGTCAAAGGACACCAGAAACAAAATTGTAGACCTGCACCAGGCTGGGAAGACTGAATCTGCAATAGGTAAGCAGCTTGGTTTGAAGAAATCAACTGTGGGAGCAATTATTAGGAAATGGAAGACATACAAGACCACTGATAATCTCCCTCGATCTGGGGCTCCACGCAAGATCTCACCCCGTGGGGTCAAAATGATCACAAGAACGGTGAGCAAAAATCCCAGGACCATACGGGGGGACCTAGTGAATGACCTGCAGAGAGCTGGGACCAAAGTAACAAAGCCTACCATCAGTAACACACTACGCCGCCAGGGACTCAAATTCTGCAGTGCCAGACGTGTCCCCCTGCTTAAGCCAGTACATGTCCAGGCCCGTCTGAAGTTTGCTAGAGTGCATTTGGATGATCCAGAAGAGGATTGGGAGAATGTCATATGGTCAGATGAAACCAAAATATAACTTTTTGGTAAAAACTCAACTCGTCGTGTTTGGAGGACAAAGAATGCTGAGTTGCATCCAAAGAACACCATACCTACTGTGAAGCATGGGGGTGGAAACATCATGCTTTGGGGCTGTTTTTCTGCAAAGGGACCAAGACGACTGATCCGTGTAAAGGAAAGAATGAATGGGGCCATGTATTGTGCGATTTTGAGTGAAAACCTCCTTCCATCAGCAAGGGCATTGAAGATGAAACGTGGCTGGGTCTTTCAGCATGACAATGATCCCAAACACACCGCCCGGGCAACGAAGGAGTGGCTTCGTAAGAAGCATTTCAAGGTCCTGGAGTGGCCTAGCCAGTCTCCAGATCTCAACCCCATAGAAAATCTTTGGAGGGAGTTGAAAGTCCGTGTTGCCCAGCGACAGCCCCAAAACATCACTGCTCTAGAGGAGATCTGCATGGAGGAATGGGCCAAAATACCAGCAACAGTGTGTGAAAACCTTGTGAAGACTTACAGAAAACGTTTGACCTGTGTCATTGCCAACAAAGGGTATATGACAAAGTATTGAGAAACTTTTGTTATTGACCAAATACTTATTTTCCACCATAATTTGCAAATAAAATCATTAAAAATCCTACAATGTGATTTTCTGGAAATAAATTCTCATTTTGTCTGTCATAGTTGACGTGTACCTATGATGAAAATTACAGGCCTCTCTCATCTTTTTAAGTGGGAGAACTTGCACAATTGGTGGCTGACTAAATACTTTTTTTTCCCCCACTGTATGTGTCCATTACAATCTATGCAAAAATCGGAATGCATTATTTGTCACCAGTACTTGAAAACATGTGTATAAAACTGTAAATACATTATCATCCATATATACAGTTGAAGTCGGAAGATTACATACACCTTAGCCAAATACATTTAAACTCAGTTTTTCACAATTCCTGACATTTAATCCTAGTAAAAATTCCCTGTCTTAGGTCAGTTAGGATCAACACTTTATTTTAAGAATGTGAAATGTCATAATAATTGTAGAGAGAATTATTTATTTCAGCTTTTATTCCTTTCATCACATTCCCAGTGGGTCTGAAGTTTACATACACTCAATTAGTATTTGGAAGCATTGCCTTTAAATTGTTTAACTTGGGTCAAATGTTTTGGGTAGACTTTCACAAGCTTCCCACAATAAGTTGGGTGAATTTTGGCCCATTCCTCCTGACAGAGCTGGTGAAACTGAGTCAGGTTTGTAGGCCTCCTTGCGCGCACATGCTTTTTCAGTTCTGCCCACAAAATGTCTATAGGATTGAGGTCAGGGCTTTGTGATGGCCACTCCAATACATTGACTTTGTTGTCCTTAAGCCATTTGCCAAAACTTTGGAAGTATGCTTGGAGTCATTGTCCATTTGGAAGACTAATTTTGCGACCAAGCTTTAACTTCCTGACTGATGTCTTGAGATGTTGCTTCAATATATCCACATAATTTTCCTTCCTCGTGATGCCATCTATTTTGTGAAGTGCACCAGTCCCTCCTGCAGCAAAGTAACCCTACAGCATGATGCTGCCACCCCCATGCTTCACGGTTGGGATGGTGTTTTTCCTCCAAACATAACAATGGTCATTATGGCCAAACAGTTCTATTTTTGTTTAATCAGACCAGAGGACATTTCTCCAAAACGTACAATCTTTGTCCCCAAGTGCAGTTGCAAACCGTAGTCTGGCTTTTTTATGGCGGTTTTGGAACAGTGGCTTCTTCCTTGCTGAGTGGCCTTTCAGGTTATGTCGACATAGGACTCGTTGTACTGTGGATATAGATACTTTTGTACCTGTTTCCTCCAGCATCTTCATAAGGTCCTTTGCTGTTGTTCTGGGATTGATTTGCACTTTTCGCACCAAAGTACGTTCATCTCTAGGAGACAGAACGCGTCTCCATCCTGAGCGGTATGACGGCTGCGTGGTCCCATGGTGTTTACACTTGCGTACTATTGTTTGTACAGATGAACGTGGTACCTTCAGGCGTTTGGAAATTGCTCCCAAGGATGAACCAGACTTGTGGAGGTTAACATTTGTTTTGCTGAAGTCTTGGCTGATTTCTTTTGATTTTCCCATGATGTCAAGCAAAGAGGCACTGGGTTTGAAGTTAGGCCTTGAAATACATCCACAGGTACTTCTTCAATTGACTCAAATGATGTCAATTAGCTTATCAGAAGCTTCTAAAGCCATGACATCAGAGCTGTTTAAAGGCACGGTCAACTTAGTGTTTGTAAACTTCTGACCCACTGGAATTGTGATACAGTGAATTATAAGTGAAATAATCTGTCTGTAAACAATTGTTGGAGAAATTACTTGTGTCATGCACAAAGTAGATGTCCTAACCGACTTGCCAAAACTATAGTTTGTTAACAAGAAATGTGTGGAGTGGTTGAAAAAACGAGTTTAAATGACTCCAACCTAAGTGTATGTAAACTTCCGACTTCAAATGTAAATACATACATACACTACCAGTCAAAAGTTTAGAGACACCTACTCATTCAAGGGTTTTTCTTTATTTTTACATTTTTTTTACATTGTAGAATAATAGTGAAGTGGGGCACACCACTATTCAGACAGAAACAGACACTCGCTCTCCACATCAATATGGCTCAGCCACGTTTACTGATCATTATTGGATCTGTGTTGATAAGGTATATCTTTATTTACCAACAAATTGGAAAGGTTGCTGTGTTTTTGGTAAACTAAAAATCTTAATTGTTGTAATGTATAAAACCAACTCCTCCATTCCAAGCAGATTAAGACGGGTTATAAGGATTATTTCACAATTGAATACATTTTACATTTTAGTCATTTAGCAGATGCTCTTATCCAGAGCGACTTACTTTTTTTTTTTTTTTATACTGCCCCCCCGTGGGAAACGAACCCACAACCCTGGCGTTGCAAACGCCATGCTCTACCAACTGAGCTACATCCCTGCCGGCCATTCCCTCCCCTACCCTGGACGACGCTGGGCCAATTGTGCGCCGCCCCATGGGACTCCCGGTCGCGGCCGGCTACGACAGAGCCTGGATTCGAACCAGGATCTCTAGTGGCACAGCTAGCACTGCGATGCAGTGCCTTAGACCACTGCGCCACTCGGGAGAAAATGAATGACGTTCCAACTGAGTCACGACGATCCTCGAAACTTGAAAAGTTTTGGCGCGGGTTAATTCCTTTTTATGGGGCATCGGAAAATGCCCATGATTTAGATCGATTAGATATTATTTAGAAAATTTGGTAAATTTAACCACTTCAGGATTCTCGATAATGAAACCGGAATTGCAAGCCACTTGCTATACAGAATAGGGTAGCACTTGGAATGTTGCTAGAATGGGAGGGGGAGTGTGCCAAACCATAGGCGACCATTACTGTACATTCATTCGCAAGGATGAGGGTAACTTGACTACTGTAGTGGAACATCTGAAAGAGCTTAGCAGTGATCTCGCAAACGAACACCAACCAGACAACAAATGGAATCCGTTTGGATGGGTTCAATCATTACAGTGGCTTGCTAAAGTATTCACCCCCCTTGGCATTTTTCCTATTTTGTTGCCTTACAACCTGGAATTAAAATTGATTTTTTGGGGGGGTTGTATCATTTGATTTACACAACATGCCTACCACTTTGAAGATGCAAAATATGTTTTATTGTGAAACAATCAAGAAATAAGACAAAAAAACAGAATACTTGAGCATGCAGAACTATTCACCCCCCTAAAGTCAGTCAATACTTTGTAGAGACACCATTTGCAGCAATTACAGCTGCAAGTATCTTGGGGTATGTCTCTATAAGCTTGGCACATCTAGCCACTGGGATTTTTGTCCATTCTTCAAGGAAAAACTGCTCCAGCTCCTTGGATGGGTTCCGCTGGTGTACAGCAATCTTTAAGTCATACCACAGATTCTCAATTGGATTGAGGTCTGGGCTTTGACTAGGCTATTCCAAGATATTTAAATGTTTCCCCTTAAACCACTCGAGTGTTGCTTTAGCAGTATGCTTAGGGTCATTGTCCTGCTGGAAGGTGAACCTCCGTCCCAGTCTCAAATCTCTGGAAGACTGAAACAGGTTTCCCTCAAGAATTTCCCTGTATTTAGCGCCATCCAGTATTCATTCAATTCTGACCAGTTTCCCAGTCCCTGCCGATGAAAAACATCCTCACAGCATGATGCTGCCACCACCATGCTTCACTGTGGGGATGGTGTTCTCGGGGTGATGAGAGGTGTTGGGTTTGCGCCAGACATAGCGTTTTCCTTGATTGCCAAAAAGCTCAATTTTAGTCTCATTCTGGGGAAGAGCATCTTCAATATGTACCCATTGTTCCTCTCCAATGCATTTAACTGTCACTAGTATAAACCTTGTATGGCGAGTTGATACAATTCCAAGTCTGGAAGGTTAAATCCACCCTCAGACTTAGGAAGAAGCAAAACGTTCCTTTTTATTCTATTAATTTTATTTGCAGAGTATACATTTTTAAAGAATGTCTTCGTGGGGTAATTGGTATTACTTTAAATAAATACAAAAACTTAGGCAGCCATGCCATTCTAAAGAGGTTTATTCTACCTGTAAGATTAATGGGAAGATTATTCAATTTAATTAGATCTGCTTTCATATTGTTGAGTAATGGAATAAATTTGTCATTATATATTTGTGTTTTTCACTTATTAAGCATCCTAAGTATTTAATATTTTTGTGGCCCACTTTAAGGATTGCTGTACTGTAGATTGTGAGTTATTATTACATGTTTTCCTATTGCCATTAGTTCTTTTTTTCTACTTTTATTTTATAACCTGAGATTTTTGAGTGTTCTGAAAATACTTTTATAAAATGGGGCATTGAGTTTTCAATATTGGTCAGGTATATCAGGAGATCATCTGCAAATAAGAATATGAAAGCAGATCTAATTAAATTGAATAATCTTCCCATAAATCTTACAGGTAGATGTTTAGGTCCTGTCTAATTCTTTCTGCAAGCGGTTCAATTGCCAGTGCACATTTTGTACTACAACAATATTTAAATTAGCTCCCAATGCATTTCAATGGCAAAAGAAGGGCCAATGACTTGAATGGTAGTTTTTTTAAACAAATTCAACATTTACATTTTAGTCATTTAGCAGACGCTCTTATCCAGAGCGGCTTACAGTTAGTGAGTGCATACATTTTCATACTGGCCCCCCGTGGGAAACAAACCCACAACCCTGGCGTTGCAAGCGCCATGCTCTACCAACTGAGCAACAGGGGACTACACTTGTCTCCTCCTGCAGAACTTAAGCTATCAACACCAAACCAATGTTGAGATGTTCAGACTGACTGAACTTAGATCGCTTGCATTCAGATTTGTTCAACTGTAATTATAAACATTTACATAAATTAGCATAAAATAACTCGAAGCGTTCAAGCTAGAGACACCAAACCAACTTTTCTCATTTTCAGGCTATCCTAATTTCAAATTCTTAAACATTTTTATCAACAATAACTACATACATTTGCATAAAATAACCATCTAACTAAGTCTTGAACCATTCAAGCTAGAGGCACCAAACCAACTTTCACATATTCAGGCTGTCCTATATTATCCTATCCAATCAACCAAACAAACAATCCATTAATTAATTAATCAATCAATCTTTCCATCTACTTACTTTTTCAACTATAACCAGTCAACTATACTGCAGTCACTACCACTACTATAAATTATTTCACAACCATAAATACTTTAAAACAAGCTAGCAAGCACACCACATTTTCTTCAGGAAATGCACTTTTCTAGTTTTAAATTGAGAACATATAGCTCAACATGTAAACAACGTGTGAGTTTAGCTATTTTCTGCTTCAGATGACATCATACTGTAGGCCTATGGCTGCATTGGTGATGCATGCCATGTGATAAACTGCTAAATGGATTCCCATAGCTGATATACTGAGAGGGAGTGACAATCAAATAAAACAGATTGGCGATCTTGCAACTAGACAAAAGGGAAATGTTCATTTGAGAATACAACACAGACACATTACAGACAGAACCCCTTCCTCTCTTTATTGCAGGATTATGATATGTGATTAATCACCATTGACCAAGTCCTAAAGCAAAGGGAATTCCTAAATCTTTGTCAGATTATCAGATTAGTACCAATCCCACAAGGTATGACTGTCACGATCATCATAAGAGGCAGACCAAGGCGCAGCGCGATATGCGTACATCTTTTAATGAGTACTTAAACAAATAACAAAACAACAAACGATAAGTGAAGTCCTAGGCTAATACACCAACACAAACCTTACGGAACAAGATCCCACAAATGACAAGTGCACAACAGGCTGCCTAAGTATGGTTCCCAATCAGAGACAACAAGACACAGCTGCCTCCGATTGGGAACCACCCCGGCCAACACAGAAACACACGATCTAGAAAAGAACACATAGAAAACAAAACATAGACACTACACATATAAACTAACACCCTGGCTCAACATATAAGAGTCCCCAGAGCCAGGGCGTGACAATGACTCCAAACACCCAGAAAAGGCTACTCTCCTTGATGTTATCGTCACAAATAATCCTGGTAGGTATCAGTCTGGTGTTTTCTGTAATGACCTTAGTGATCACTGTTTTCCAGCCTGTGTTCGTAATGACTGCTCACCGAAACAACTTGTCCTGATTTGTCATAGACACTTGCTAAAATACTTTAATGAGCAAGCTTCCTTCATGACCTGGTCTCTGTAAATTGGTATAGAATCAGCTTGATCCCCTCTGTCCAAGACACTTGGTTTTTCTTTTTAGATATTTTCAGTGGAATTGTTAACAAACACGCCCACATAAAGAACATGAGAATTATAAACAGGTTCAGCCCCTGGTTCGACCATGATCTGGCAGAGTTACTCCACCTAAAGAATTCCATTTGTCAAAAGGCTCGGCACACACATACTCAGGCTGACTGGCTCTCGTTCAGGCAAGTGAGAAATAAGTGCACTCAGGCTATCCGGAAGGCCAAAGTTAGTTACTTTAAAGAGCAGTTCTCTCTATTGTTGGTCTAACCCCATGAATTTCTGGAAAACGGTCGAAGACCTGGAGAATAAACCCTCCTCCTCACAGCTGCCCATGTCCCTTAATGTTGATGATGTGGTTGTTACTGACAAGGAGCACATGGCTGAGCTCTTTAATCACCACTTAATTAAGTCAAGATTCCTATTTGACTACTCAGCCTTGCCTCATTGCCCGTCCAACATTTCCTCATCTCCCACCCCTTCTAATGCGACTAGTCAAGATGCTCCTCCCTCTTTTTCCCCTGCCCCGCTACAAAGTTTATCCCTGCAGGCAGTCACTGAGTCTGAGGTGCTAAATGAGCTCCTTAAACTTGACCCCAAAAAACCATCTTATTCAGATGGTTTGGATCCTTTCTTCTTTAAGGTTGCAGCACCTATCATCGCCAAGCCTATCTCTGACCTTTTTAACCTGTCTCTCCTCTCTGGGGAAGTTCCCATTGCTTGGAAGGCAGCCACGGTGCGTCCTTTATTTAAAGGGGGAGATCAAGCTGATCCTAACAGTTATAGGCACATTTATATTTTGCCCTTACATCAACAACATAGCTCAACATAAGCTCTCTCATCCATTTATATGCAGATGATACAGTCTTAAACTCAGCTGGCCCCTCCCCGGATTTTGTGTTAAACGCTCTACAACAAAGCTTTCTTAGTGTCCAACAAGCTTTCTCTTCCCTTAACCTTGTTCTGAACACCTCCAAAACAAAGTTGATGTGGTTTAGTAAAAAGAATGCCCCTCTCCCCACCGGTGTGATTACTACCTCTGAGGATTTAGAGCTTGAGATAGTCACATCATACAAGTACTTGGGAGTATGGCTAGACGGTCCACTGTCCTTCTCTCAGCACATATCAAAGCTGCAGGCTAAGGTTAAATCTAGATTTGGTTTCCTCTATCATAATCGCTCCTCTTTCACCTCAGCTGCCAAACTAACCCTGATTCAGATGACCATACTACCCATGCTAGATTACGGAGACGTAATTTATAGATCGGCAGGTAAGGGTGCTCTCGAGTGGCTAGATGTTCTTTACCATTCGGCAATCAGATTTGCCACCAATGCTCTTTATAGGACACATCACTGCACTCTATACTGCTCTGTAAACTGGTAATCTCTGTATACCAGTCACAAGACCCACTGGTTGATGCTTATTTCTAAAACCCTCTTAGGCCTCACTCCCCCTTATCTGAGATACCTACTGCAGCCCTCATCCTCCACATACAACACCTGTTCTGCCAGTCACATTTTATTAAAGGTCCCCAAAGCACACACATCCCTGGGTCGCTCCTCTTTTCAGTTCGCTGCAGCTAGCGACTGGAACGAGCTGTAAAAAATACTCAAACTGGACAGTTTTATCTACATCTCTTCATTCAAAGACTTAATCATGGACACTCTTACTGACAGTTGTGGCTGTTTCGCGTGATGTATTGTTGTCTCTACCGTCTTGCCTTTGTGCTGTTGTCTGTGCCCAATAATGTTTCTACCATGTTTTGTGCTGCTACCATGTTGTGCTGCTGCCATGTTGTGTTGCTACCATGTTGTTGTCATGTGGTGTTGCTACCATGCTTTGTTGTTGTCTTAGGTCTCTCTTTATGTAGTGTTGTGGTGTCTCTCTTGTCATGATGTGTGTTTTGTCCTATATATTATTTTATTTATCCCAGCCCCCGTCCCCGCAGGAGGCCTTTTGCCTTTTGGTAGGCAGTCATTGTAAATAAGAATTTGTTCTTAACTGACTTGCCTAGTTAAATAAAGGTTAAATAAAACATAGTTCATTTTGAATAATAGTTTAACAATGAAAACAAGTTTAAACACTTCAATTCAAAGAATCAACACATCATCACTTCAAAATGTATAAATAAGCTAACTCATATGTAAATATTAAACAACTTCATCTTAACAACAATAGATAATTGAGTAGTAACAAGTAGGTTATTATTACTAAAGCATCATTTCAGGTGAAGAAAGAAAACTCCATACCAGCGTTGGCCAAACTTGCTGCACTGATCCCTGATCTACTGGGTGAGCAGACTTCTATTCCAGCCCAGAAATAGCACACTTGATTATCAACTTATTCCAAGATGGCGTAGCAGTGCGGTCATGTACTCTGTAGTGTGTGTCAGGGGTGCTGAAGGTGGGTGTGGTACAGGAATCAAGCGCAGGACGCAGAAGCTAAGTCCAAAAGACTTTAGTGAATTATTCACGTAGTACACGAGAACAATAAGCCCGGAGGCGAAATAAAGGTGCACACAGGCGTCAACCAAAAGGCGCACTAACATGTGCGAAAACCTCGCCAAACAACGGAGGGAAGATACGTAGCTCAGAAAACCAAACAGAAGAGCAATCACACACAACACCATACACATACAACGAGAACTAAATAGGACACTAATGAGGACTAACTAGACACAGGTGTACAACATCAAGACAAAACCAAACGAACATGAAACATAGATCGGTGGCAGCTAGTACTCCGGGGACGACGACCGCCGAAACCTGCCCGAACAAGGAGGAGGAGCAGCCTCGGCCGAAACCGTGACAGTGTGTCCGTGTAAATAGCATGTTTTTTGTTTTTTTTGTCTTTTTCGTAAATATTTCCCTATCACATCCTTCTACTAAATATACTTTCCTGCAACCCGCCTCACTCAATGTGGAACGGATTCTATTATTTACTTACCTTTTATCTAGAATCTCCAGTTGAAACTAGCTAGCCAGCTAACTAGCTACTTGCTATTAGCCACCGTTAGCGGTTTTCACCCAGAACATCGTATTTTCTGCCGGAATAACTGAATCACCGGATCGCAACCAGCTAGCCACAACCGAATGGATGTTGCTGTTGGAAAATCACCACTGCCCCCGAAGCAAGCACCAGTTAGCCTTGAGCTAGCCTCGAGCCAGGCCCATATCCCGGCTATCTACCTCTCTGTCTACCGGACGGGAGTAGCCAGCTAAGTAGCTACCTGCTATTAGCCACCGATAGCGTTTTTTTCACCATTGTCCGTGGCCTGCACTACCTACCAGCCAGCTCTAGCCTGGACTATTATTGGCCAGTCTGCACAGCGCGTTATCGACCCAGAACATATCGGATTTTCTGACGGAATCACTGAATCACTGGACCTTTAACACCGGATCATCGCAACTAGCTAGCTGCAACCGAATGGATTTTGTGGTTGGCTAATCAGCCTTGAGCTAGCCTCGAGTCAGGCCCATCTCCCGGCTATCTACCTCTCTGTCAACTGGACGGGACCTCCTAGTGTCGACCCGGAGCCCCACCGATCCATCACGACTGGTCTGCCGACGTAATCTTCTGTGGTTTCAACAGGCTTCCCGTTGCGACGACCACGAAGATCCATCTGCTAGCCCCAGCCCGCTAGCATACGCATTTCAACAGCCGTGCTTCCTGCTCGCCTGTGCTGTAGCACCAATACGAACTGCTCTCGGGCTCACATATTGCTGTTCACTGGACCTTATGATCACTCAGCTGCACGGCTGATGCCTGCTGGACTGTTCCTTTACACGGTACTCTGTTTAGCCTCAGCCCAAACTTTCATCGCCATTACCAGTTGTTGTCTTTTTTCTCAAGAATAACACCTGTGATTGCTTTATGCCTCTATCTCATGTCAATATGCCTTGCCTATTGCTGTTCCAGTTAGTTCTTATTATACAATTTCACTGTAGAGCCCCAAGTCCCTCTCAAACTGCCTCAAATAGCTCCTTTGTTCCACCCCCCATTCACTCTGTACCCAACGCACTAGAAGACCAGTTCTTAAAGCCTTTAGCTGTATCCTTATTCTAGTCCTCCTCTTTTCCACTGGTGATGTAGAGGTTAACCCAGGCCCTGCAGCCTCCAGTATCACTCCTTCTCCCCAGGCGCTATCATTTGTTGACTTCTGTAACCGTAAAAGCCTTGGCTTTTTGCATGTTAAAATCAGAAGCCTCCTCCATAAGTTTGAGTTATTCACTGCGTTAGCACACTCCGCCAACCCTCATGTTCTAACAGTGTCTGAATCATGGCTTAGGAAGGCCACCAAAAATTCAGAAATGTCCATCCCCAACTACAACATTTTCTGTCTAGATAGAACTGCCAAAGGGGGTGGAGTTACAATCTACTGTAGAGATAGCCTGCAGAGCTCTATCATACTATCCAGGTCTGTTCCGAAACAGTTTGAGCTCCTACTTCTAAAAATCCACCTTTCCAGAAATAAGTATCTCACTGTTGCCGCTTGCTACAGAACCCCCTCAGACCCCAGCTGTGCCCTGGACACCATGTGTGAATTGATTGCCCCCCATCCAGTTCGTACTGCTTGGTGACCTAAAATGGGATATGCTTAACACCCCAGCCATCCTACAATCAAAACTAGATGCCCTCAATCTCACACAAATTATCAAGGAACCTACCAGGTACAACCATAAATCCGTAAACATGGGCACCCTCAAAGATATCATCCTGACTAACTTACCCTCTAAATACACCTCCGCTGTCTTCAACCAGGATCTCAGCGATCACTACCTTATTGCCTGCATCCGTAACGGGTCTGCGGTCAAACGACCACCCCTCATCACTGTCAAACTCTCCCTAAAACACTTTAGCCAGCAGGCCTTCCTAATTGACCTGGCCCAGGTATCCTGGATGGATATCGATCTCATTCTGTCAGTAGAGGATGCCTGTTTGTTCTTTAAAAGTGCTTTCCTCACAATCTTAAATAAGCATGCCCCATTCAAATAATTCAGTACTAAGAACAGATATAGCCCCTGGTTCTCCTCAGACTTGACTGCCCTTGACCAGCACAAAAACATATATGCGATATACGCGATATGCAACTTTTAAGGGGAGTTAGGAATAAATATACACAAGCAGTTAGGAAAGGAAAGGCTAGCTTTTTCAAACAGAAATTAGCATCCTGTAGCACTAACTCCAAAAAGTTTTGGGACACTGCAAAGTCCATGGAGAATAAGAGCACCTCCTCCCAGCTGCCCTAGGCTAGGAAACACTATCACCACCGATAAATCTACAATAATCGAGAATTTCAATAAGCATTTTGCTACGGCTGGCCATGCTTTCCACCTGGCTAACACTACCCCGGCCACCAGCTCTGCACCCTCCACTGCAATTTGCCCATGGCCCCCCCGCTTCTCCTTCACACAAATTCAGACAGCTGATATTCTGAAAGAGCTGCAAAACCTGGACCCCTACAAATCATCTGGGCTAGACAATCTGGACCCTTTCTTTCTAAAATTAGCAGCCGAAATTGTCGCAACCCCTATTACTAGCCTGTTCAACTTCTCTTTTGTAACATCTGAGATCCCCAGAGATTGGAAAGCTGCCGCGGTCATCCCCCTCTTCTAAGGGGGTGACACTCTAAATCCAAACTGTTACAGACCTATATCCATCCTGCCCTGCCTTTTCAAAAGTTTTTGCAAGCCAAGTTAACAAACAGATCACCGACCATTTCGAATCCCACCGTACCTTCTCCGCTATGCAATCCGGTTTCCGAGCTGGTCATGGGTGCACCTCAGCCATGCTCAAGGTCCTAAACAATATTATAACCGCGATCGATAATAGACAGTACTGTGCAGACGTCTTCATCGACCTGGCCAAGGCTTTCGACTCTGTCAACCACCGCATTCTTTTTGGCAGACTAAATAGCCTTGGTTTCTCAAATGACTGCCTCGCCTCGTTCACCAACTACTTATCAGATAGAGTTCAATGTGTCAAATCGGAGGGCCTGTTGTCTGGACCTATGGCAGTCTCTATGGGGGTGCCACAGGGTTCAATTCTTGGGCTGACTCTTTTCTCTGTGTATATCAATGATGTCGCTCTTGCTGCTGGTGACTCTCAGATCCACCTCTACGCAGATGACACCATTTTGTATACATCTGGCCCTTCATTGGACACTGTGTTAACAAACCTCCAAGCGAGCTTCAATGCCATACAACACTCCTTCTGTAGCCTCCAACTGCTCTTAAACACTAGTAAAACTAAATGCATGCTCTTCAATCGAACGCTGTTGGCACCCGCCCACCCGACTAGAATCACTACTCTCGGCGGGTCTAACCCAGAGTATGTGGACAACTACAAATACCTAGGTGTCTGGTTAGACTGTAAACTATCCTTCCAGACTCACATTAAGCATCTCCAATCCAAAGTTAAATCTAGAATCGGCTTCCTATTTCGCAACAAAGCCTCCTTCGCTCATGCTGCCAAACATGCCCTCTTAAACTGACTATCCTACCGATCCTTGACTTCGGTGATGTCATTTACAAAATAGCCTCCAACACTCTACTCAGCAAATTGGATGTAGTCTATCACAGTGCCATCCGTTTTGTTGGCTGGTCCTCACTACATATTCATTGCCAAACCCACTGGCTCCAGGTCATCTATAAATCACTGCTAGGCAAATCCCTGCCTTATCTTAGCTCATTGGTCACCATAGCAACACCCACCCGTAGTATGCGATCCAGCAGGTATATCTCACTGGTCATCCCCAAAGCCAACACCTCCTTTGGCCGCCATTCCTTCCAGTTCTCTGCTGCCAATGACTGGAACGAACTGCAAAAATCTCTGAAGCTGGAGACTCTTATCTCCCTCACTAACTTTAAGCATCAGTTGTCAGAGCACCTTACCGACCTTACTGAAATTAGCCCACCCAACTACCTCATCCCCATATTGTTATTTATTTTGCTCATTTGCACCCCAGTATCTCTATTTGCACATCATCTCTTGCACATCTATCTTTCCAGTGTTAATACTAAATTGTAATTATTTTGCACCATGGCCTATTTATTGCCTTACCTCCATAACTTGCTACATTTGTACACACTGTATATATATTTTCTGTTGTATTTTTGACGTTATGTTTTGTTTACCCCATATGTAAGTTTGTGTTGTTGTTTTTATCGCACTGCTTTGCTTTATCTTGGCCAGGTCGCAGTTGTAAATGAGAACTTGTTCTCAACTTGCTTACCTTGTTAAATAAAGGTAAAAAAAAAAAAAATAGATTTGATAAATTGAATCAGGTGTGTTATTGCTGGGCTGAAACAGAATACTGCACACCCAGCAGACCTCCAGCATGGTTGGCCTGCTCCAATTGTAACAGGTTTATACATTGTGTGTGATGTTTAACTGTATCTCGTATACAACATTTGCTAACATAGGTAGGCCTACACATAAAACCCATGGCATATAGAATATACCCTTAGTCTCTTGGGACATTCATTGGGATCTCTCTCTTCATCTGCAGACAGGCTTTCACAGCTTTCCATATCTGAGGACAGAAAACATCACAAAGAAACAGGCTTCATTATACTCAAATTAGACAGCAATGAATATTATGTTGCAAATATCTTTCTGTCCTCAAAGCTTTCATATCTAGGGACTGGAACTGAATAAGTTTTTCATAATGTCCTCCCACAAAATTACCTGCCCTATCCAGTAGCCTCTCCCTGGAGCTGCAATTTCACCTTCTTCTATGGCTGTTATCTACAAATACAAAAAGTTTCCTACCAAGCCCTTTGCACTGATGTTCCTGGAGATACACTTGCTTGGTTGGTAGTGGGACAGGAGGGACTAGTCTGAGTCTGTGGGGGGTGTTGGCACTGTGTGCGAAAACATAAAACAAATTAGTGTGGCACAAGTTACTTCAATAGTACACGGTACAATGCAATGTCATATTCCTGTATAAACCCCACTGTATCTTGTGCATATGCCAAATACATTGATTTAGATTTGATAACATCTTTGATGGAATATTAGTAAATTATAGTGAGAACGTATGCACCGTTTATGAATCCAACCATCAATTCGCCATCAATGCTCTGTTGACTATAGCTAAATAGGAAGGGGGGGCATTACCACCAAATAAGTCAGTGTCACAACAGTGTCCTTTACATACATAGGATGTGGTTTTGTGCTGTAACCAGTAACATGTGTCATTCTAATGTCACCATCCTATTACTTGATGGTCCATAGTCCACCTGTCACACCCTGGCTATGGGACTCTAGTTGTTGAGCCAGGGTGTGTTTGTTCTATGTGGTGTGTTTCTATGTTGGGGGTTCTAGTTCGTCTATTTCTATGTTTTGCCTGAGTGACTCCCAATCAGAGGCAACGAGTGTCAGCTGTTGGCTGGTTGTCTCTGATTGGGAGCCATATTTAAACTGTCTGTTTTCCCTTTGTGTTTGTGGGTTCTTGTTCCGTGTTCGGTCATTGTCACCCTGGACTTCATGAGTCGTTTCTTGTTTTGTATCTTGTTTACGCTTTAACTAATTTAAGTATGTTTGTTCATCACGCTGCGCATTGGTCTCTCCCTGACGATCGTGACAGAAAAACCCACCAAAACTGGACCAAGCAGCGTGAAGAGGAGAGAGGAAGGACTTGGGATCGATGGAGTAGGGGTCTCGACTGGGCTAAGCCGAGTGAAGAGCAGAGAGGGTGGACTTGGGAACAGTGGAGGAAGAGTCTCGACTGGGTCAAGCCTAATGAAGAGCAGAATGGCTGGAGTTGGAGGCAGAAGAGCGAGAGTTGGGCGAAAACTATAGAGGCCTGGCCCACGGGGAGGAGAGACCCCCAGAATTTTTTTTAGGGGGGGGCTCACGACGTCGGGGCAGCAGGAGGCCGCGATAGAGCGGTCCAGCGGGTTGGCAGAGGAGGCCGCCATGTTAAGGGGGCCACTGGTCACTAAGGGGAAGGAAAGTGTGGAGGCACGGCGAGAGGTACTGGGGTGTGTTACCAGTCCGGTCCGGCCCGTTCCTGATCCCCGCGTAGGGCCAGGGGTGTGTGTCCCCAGTGCGGTCCGGTCTGTTCCTGTTCCTCGCATCGAGCCTGTGGTGCGCGTCGCCAGCCCGGTCCGGCCTGTTCCTGCTCCCGCGCTCGAGCCTGTGGTACGCTCGCCAGCCCGGTCCGGTCCGTTCCTGCTCCCGCACCAAGTCAGTAGTGCGCCCGTCAGCCCGGTCCGGCCCGTTCCTGCTCCCCGCACCAAGTCAGTAGTGCGCTTCGTCAGCCCGGTCCGGCCCGTTCCTGCTCCCCGCACCAAGTCAGTGGTGCGCTTCATCAGTCCGGCACGGCCCGTGCCTGCTCCCCACACCAAGCCTACGGTGTGCGTCGCCAGCCCGGCCCGGCCTGTTCCTGCCCCTCGCACCAAGCCTACGGTGCGCATCGCCAGCCCGGTAAGGCCCGTTGCTGCTCCACGCACCAAGCCTACGGTGCGCGTCGCCAGCCCGGCCCGGCCTGTTCCTGCCACTCGCACCAAGTCTACGGTGCGAGTCGTCAGCCTGGTCCAGCCCGTTCCTGCTACTCGCACCAAGCCAGGGGTGCGAGTCGTCAGCCTGGTCCAGCCCGTTCCTGCCACTCGCACCAAGCCAGGGGTGCGAGTCGTCAGCCTGGTCCAGCCCGTTCCGGCCACTCGCACCAAGCCAGGGGTGCGAGTCGTCAGTCCAGTGAGGCCCGTTGCTGCTCCACGCACCAAGCCAGGGGTGCGTATCGTCAGCCAGGTCCGGTCCTTTCCTGCCTCACGCACCAAGCCAGGGGTGCGCGTCGTCTGTCCGGCACAACCCGTGCCTGGGTCACCGGTGCCTAACCAGGTACCGGTCAACGGCTCCACTACGGAGTTGAAGCTAACCGCTCCTGCTACGTCCAGTCCAGCTCTAGCCAGCGGGGCCAGACCGGACCAGGGGCGCTATGGGGGGTTTGTTGGAGGGTGGTGGGCAAGCCCGGAGCCAGAACCGCCGCCGAGGAGGTATGCCCACCCAGCCCTCCCCTGTTTTGCTCTTTTTGAGGCGCGGTCGCAGTCCGCCTTTAGGGGAGGGGTACTGTCACACCCTGGCTATGGGACTCTAGTTGTTGAGCCAGGGTGTGTTTGTTCTATGTGGTGTGTTTCTATGTTGGGGGTTCTAGTTCGTCTATTTCTATGTTTTGCCTGAGTGACTCCCAATCAGAGGCAACGAGTGTCAGCTGTTGGCTGGTTGTCTCTGATTGGGAGCCATATTTAAACTGTCTGTTTTCCCTTTGTGTTTGTGGGTTTTTGTTCCGTGTTCGGTCATTGTCACCGTGGACTTCACGAGTCGTTTCTTGTTTTGTATCTTGTTTACGCTTTAACTAATTTAAGTATGTTTGTTCATCACACTGCGCATTGGTCTCTCCCTGACGATCGTGACACCACCAATATGTCATGTAGATGAGCCATTGTTTACTTGACTGACCACGCTGGATATTAATTCAGTCGTTCTGGTGGGTAGTTCACACTAGGTAGGAATCAATGCTGTATATAGGCAGGCAATGTGCTGAACAGGCAAACATACTGTAGCTAAATATTTGGGTTGATTACCAACAAAATAATTATTGAATCACAAAGCATAACAGAAAATGCATACAGCATTTCTTACCTCTCTTTCAGAGTTGGGGTTTGCACAACCACAACTTTTACAGCCTCAGGTACCCTCAAAATCAGTCTCCACCAGTATCTCCCTGAGAAATACATGTTTGTGTGATGTTACTGTACCGAATGTTATAGCTAGATGAATTTATTGCGGTGGTCCTGGGCCGAAAAATGCTTTCAACCACCTAGCTAGCTAGCATTATCTTCTACAAACCAAACACACTAACGTTATCACGTTAACAATCTACATATCTAGCTTTAGCTAGCTAATGTTAGCTACTTGATGTAAAGGCATTGACCATCTTGTGGGGTTTATGCAGTGTAGCTACATGATGCTATTGTTAGATTCCTTTGAGTACAAAACAGTCTGAATACAGAAGATGTTAGATGGCTAGCTAAGTAGCCTTGTTAGCTAGCTTGAACATTGAACACACTAAGGTTAAGAGCTAACGTAGCTAGCAGGCTAAAAACGCAATCGAACACTTACCTACCAGTCCATGAGAATGGTGGGCATTTCCGGGTCACTTTTCCACCTTTCAATATTAATTCCAATGTTTATCCTGTTTCTGGATTTTTCATGAGCAGTGTTTTTCTCGCTTCTTTTTCTCTTTTGGGGTCGAGTTGATTCAGATCCAGGAACCAAGAATGATGCTTATTTCTGTTGTCCATTCTACAAGAACAGTTTATCTGCAAACAAGTTAGCTAGCTTGTTGGCTTCGTTGGCTCTGTGTTTGTTTCTGGCAGCTGTAATGTTAGCTTGCAAGTGACTTTCACTTCCTCTCCAGCGCCGATGCAGAAGGGTCATTCGAGTAGGCAGGATTTAATGCAAAGACACCTTGCCCAGAAGGCCAGCCCAATGCGGCGCAGGGCTCAACCCACTTGTTTTTGTTCAAAGTGAAAACATTACATATGTAATTTTTACATAGGGGCGCCCATGACCTGGGGATTCCTGCTTTAAAAAGTAACTGGCGTAGTCTGGTAGTATTTTAGCTAACCCTAGTCGGCAGGTGTTACTACAATATACTATGATCATGTCCGCAAAGACACTACAGCAAATAATATATTATTCTACAGTCATGTCCGCAAAAACACAAGAGTGAAAGCTATAGCATACTAGAGTCATGTCCGCAAAAACATTACAGTGAATACTATAGTATACTACAGTCATGTCCGCAAAAACACGAGTGAATACTATATTATACTACAGTCATGTCCGCAAAAACACTACAGTGAATACTATAGTATACTACAGTCATGTCCGCAAAAACACTAGAGTAAAACTACAGTATACTACAGTCATGTCCGCAAAAACAATACATTGAATACTACAGTGTACTACAGTAAAGTCCGCAAAAACACTAATGTAAATACTACAGTATACTACAGTCATGTCCGCAAAAACAATACAGTGAATACTATAGTATACTACAGTCATGTCCACAAAAACACTACAGTGAATACTACAGTATGCTACAGTCATGTCCGCAAAAACACTAGAGTGAATACAATAGTATACTAAAGTAATGTTCCTAAAAACACTACAGTAAAACTACAGTATACTACAGTCATGTCCACAAAAACATTACAGTAAATACTATTGAATACTACAGTCATGTCCGCAAAAACATTACAGTGAATAATACAGTGAAGTCTGCAAAAATGCTACACTTAATATTATAGTATACTGCAGTCATGTCCGCAAGAACACTACAGTGAACACTATGGTATACTACAGTTATGTCCACAAAACAACTACAGTATGCTACAGTCATTTCCGCAAAAACACTACAGTGAATACTATAGTATACTACAGTCATGTCCACAAAAACACTACAGTTAATACTATAGTATACTACAGTCATGTCAGCAAAAACACTAGAGTGAATAGTACAGTGCACTACAGTCATGTCATCAAAAACAATACAGTAAATACTACATTATACTATAGTCATCTCTGCAAAAACACTACAGTGAATACTACAGTATACTACAGTCATGTCCGCAAAAACACTACAGTAAAACTACAGTATACTGCATTCTTGTCCGCAAAAACACTACAGTGAATACTATAGTATACTACAGTCATGTCCGCAAAAACACTACAGTGAATATTAGAGTATACTACAGTCATGTCTACAAAACAATACATTGAATACTACAGTGAAGTTCGCAGTCATGTCCTCAAAAACATTACAGTGAATAAAGTCAGCATTACACTACAGTGAATACTATAGTATACTACAGTTATGTCCACAAAACACTAGTGAATACTATAGTATATAAATATAGTAATGCTACAGTATTTAGACCTTAGTATACTATACTATTTTTTCATGTGGGTTGGATGCCCTTGTCAACAGGGTTACAAACGGCTTAAAGGGGATCAATCCTGTAATGTTTTTATGAGAGAGGGGATGAAGGGAGAGATTGAGAGGGGATGATGGGAGAGATTCATAGAGGGAGACTGAAACGGAGAAGGATGGAGAGATCTAAGGAGGGATGGTGAAACTGCTAAAGGAGAGAGGAAGAGAGCTCCTCCTGTCATTGAATAAGCTCTGTGACGTGCTGAGCCCACAGATTGTCACCCCGTTGTCCACGGTGACCTTTTAAATTTTTATAGCTTTGCTTTGCTCTGTCAGTTTATTCTTTCCCTGTATTTTGTTTCCTGGGTTGCCAGGTGTGTGTCCCTGAGAGGGGGTTTAGCTTTTGATTTTGTTCCGGTTCGTGTGATGGTGATGTGATTATAAGCCTGCCAAAGCTCTGGACTTAATTTGAGATTTGTTTAAAAATAACTCAACATACCAGTCTAACTAGAGGAACTAATGACTGTAAAATCGTATTATCCAGATGAATCATGACCACCTTGCTGTGCTGTAGTCTATGTGGACAGTGATGTCTCTCCACCCTGTATCCACTCTGACCCTGTGTACTGTACTCTGTCATGTTCAGGATATGGTCACATTTTTTGCTTCACACCACCTGTGGTTTTGTCAGAATGGGAAATTAGACTGACATGATGGAAAGAATAGCTCGACATTACCCAGCAAGTTGAACCGTTTCATTTTGCGGACACGCCGCGGTCATGTTCGTCTCTCTCGGCTATAGTACTTTGCACCTGTGGCTTACTGGCTTTATGTAAGTGTGAGATTAAATCTGAGGTGGTGGAAACACTTGCAGTGGTTCCTGTGGCTGTGGCCGGCATCCAGTGAGGTTCCAGCAACCAACCCTGACCGTCGCCATGCTAGCAGCAGCAGCAATGTCAGTTCAGTTTGGCAGGCTTCCTCAGCAGCAGGCAGGTCTCTGGGGTTGAGTTTCTCTTCTCAACTGAGCGCCTTTTCATCTCAGTCTGGTTCTCCATACTAGATCTGAAATGTAGAGCTATCCTTAGTTCTAGCCTATACATACTTGCCAAAACATCAATGTTGGTGCAGCACCCCTAACCCAAAACATCTTCCCACGGCTATGCCTGGCTCTCTGATTATTAGCTTTCTATTTTTTTGGCCGAGTTGCACCGTTCGGTGGATACATTTGCGATGGATATCACCTAATGTAAACAGTCGGTAATGGAGATAGCAGGCCTTTAGTTGTACCCATGGTGGAGCAGGCCAGACTTCAGGCTGGGCTTCCGACTCACCAGGAGCTTCAGCCCAGGGCCTCTTAGGTGAAGGAGATCACGTCTCTCTCTGTGTGTGCTTAATGGCTCTTACTCTTTCCCCTTATGGCCTACTTAACTCCAGATAGATGGAAGCACACAGATGGAAAATCTAATGGCCCTCTTTTTCTATCTATCTGTGCATCTCTCCACTGCGTCAGTGAATCTAGATCCCTGAGTTTATGTGATGGCAAGTTTTAACCATGTATGGAAAAGGAGGGGGAAAGAAAAGCAAGGTGTAATCATGGTGGGATTTTACTGTGTATTATTTCTGTCAAGGGCCCTGAGTAGAGCAGGTTGAGAATGACAGAAGTTGTGGTATGTAGGGAGTCTCAGGAGAGACTGGCTGGCTCACACATTAGCTATCTATCTATCCCACAAACATTCTGTGCCTGTCAGCTTCGTCTGAACGGATGTAATTTACCTAAAATCTAGATTCTCTCTCTCAGGTATTTAACTACTTACTTTAAGCTGTGGGGCGAGAGTTGAGAGAGATTAGCCCATATGGTAGCTGTCTGATTTGTGAATACCATGTTTATGACTCAATATTGATGTGAGGTGCTTTCATGTTGACTGTCGCCTTTGGCTGTGACTTCCTGACCTGACTTCCTGACACCTTTGAGTGTGTCGTTTGAATTGTCTGTATTGGCGCCTCACTGTCCTGTAGTGTGATGACACTATAGATATATTATAGGGCCTGGTTGAGCAGTAGACACATTGTTTTGGCAGTTTATTCATACTTTAGTTACTTTGCAGTTGGTCAGTGTTACAGGCCTTGGTTTGTCCATTTATATTTTGAGGTTGGACGTTAGTACGTTAGCACGTTGGGCGCACAGATTGGTGTCACCTCGTTAGTCAGTCATTGTTACACCAGTGCTGGTTGTCATCTCGTTAGTCAGAAGGTGTTTCACCTGATATTTAAGAACGGCTGGCCCAGTGGTCCAGTTGAATTGAGAGATGTGGAGGATTAATACCTTTAGTTGTCTCTCCCTATTTGATTTCAAAAAAATCTGATCTTCCCTGTTTTCATTTTGCTCCACTTTTTGGTTTGCTTCCTGTCTTTACATTTGATGTGGGTTTCAGTTTGTTTCCTTCTTCTTGGGCAAATTTAGTGGGTGCTCATGGTGGAGGTCTTTTAGGTCCCAGTTGTTGTTACGGTCTTAGAGTCATTGTTCTTTTTTGTTCCTGAACTGCTGTGGTAAGATACTCAATTCAATTCAAGGTGCTTTATTGGCATGGGAAACATATGTTTACTTTGCCAAAGCAAGTGAAATGGATAAACAAAAGTGAAATAAACAATCAAAAGTGAACAGTAAATATTACACTCACACAAGTTCCAAAATAATAGAGACATTTCAAATGGCATATTATGTCTATATACAGTGTTGTACTGATGTGCAAATAGTTAAAGTACAAAAGGGAAAATAAATAAACATAATATGGGTTGTATTTGCAACTGGTTGCCCTTTTCTTGGGTCAACAGGTCACACATCTTGCTGCTGTGATTGCACATTTTGGTATTTCACCCAATAGATGTGTCTCTAATATGGTCATACATTTGGCAGGAGGTTAGGAAGTGCAGTTCAGTTTCCACCCCATTTTGTGGGCAGTGTGCACATAGCCTGCCTTCTCTTGAGAGCCAGGTCTGCCTACGGCAACCTTTCTCAATAGCAAGGCTATGCTCACTGAGTCTGTACATAGTCAAAGCTTTCCTTAATTTTGGGTCAATCACAGTGATCAGGTATTCTGCCACTGTGTACTCTCTGTTAAGGGCCAAATAGCATTATAGTTTGCTCTGCTTTTTTGTTAAATTCTTTTCAATGTGTCAAGTAATTATCTTTTGGTTTTCTCATGATTTGGTTGGGTCTAATTGTGTTGCTGTCCTGGGGCTCTGTGGGGTCTGTTTGTGTTTGTGAACAGAGCCCCAGGACCAGCTTGCTTATGGGACTCTTCTCCAGGTTCATCTCTCTGTAGGTGATGGCTTTGTTATGGAAGGTTTGGGAATAGCTTCCTTTTAGGTGGTTGTTGAATTTAACGGCTCTTTTCTGGATTTTGATAATTAGCGGGTATCGGCCTAATTCTCTGCATTATTTGGTGTTTTACGTTGTACACAGAGGATATTTTCGCAGAATTCTGCATGCAGAGTCTCAATTTGGCCACCAATGGAATGGGTGGAGTAAAAGGCCAGCAACACTATTATTCAGAGCCCCATGAAATGCCACCATATATACAGTACATTCTACAGACCCTACTGAGTACTCCCTACAATATTGTTATTGCAGCACCCAGAATACTTTTCACTCTAAAAGCCAATATGTATTCCATATACAGTGATTCACATTGGGCGCATTTATATGACCTTGGAACATGTTTTAGAACCCACATTTAATGCAAATGTCACTTAAATATGAGCAAATATGAATGATTAATAATGTTTAGACAATCATTTTTCAGATATCATTAATAAAAACAGGTTGTTGACACTTTTATACTATTACGTGGGGGACTATTATTTAGAAATGTTTCAAAATTCCGTGACCCGGAAATACTATTTTAGTGTTGGTGACGAGCGCTGATCATGTGATGAGTTCGCAAATCAAATGCCCAACTGTGGTGCCACCGGACAGTGAAAACAAGTAAGTTGAATTATTGTAATTTAAATTAGTTTGTAGTAGTTAAGTGTTGAATTAGGCTACATACTGTAGTCGTTATTTCAAATAATTTCGGTGACTTCACAGCAATTGCTAGCTAGCCAAAATTTTGCTAGCTAGAAGGTTCAGCTAAATAGAAATCCCCTTAGATACATCCACGTCTCATAGTCACGTCATGAGATTAGTAAATGAGTAATATAATAATACGAATCGAATTGAGTTTCCCATCTCCCCATTTAGAGTTTCTGGTGAAGCACAGAAATGCCCTTAACCAGATGGTGTGACAAAGGCATTTCCTAACAGACCTGCTAACTTTATTTGTTGTTACTTTTAAGGTTGGAACCAACATGTAGTACCTCCAGCAGGAAGATGCCAGAACCATTCGTCCGACAGCTCAGGGACGAGCTACACTATTCACAGTCCTGTGTAATGTTCAATGTAGTTGTATTGCTGGATTTTTTAAAACTGAAAGTATTTGTATTGTTTTAAAAATGTACAATAAAAAGCAAATGTATGGTTTAAACATGTCTTTAATGTTTATTTGTTTTAGCTGTTAGTGACCCATATGGTAATATATGTAACATAATCTTCTTGTAAGTACTAATACCCTTCTATAGAAATCAGTCCTTATCACAAATTTGACATCTGTGGTCAGATGTTCTACCTGATATTACATGTTCTGCCTGACATTACCTCATATGATATAAACAGACATCAATCACAGACAACACCCACACAAACCTATTTCACTGTAATTTCTAGAGTCTTAATTAACATAACTAAAGCCCACAGCCACAGGAGAACACACTTCTACCTAATTACCAAACCCTCAAATCAGTCCCCCAAGAAGCGGATGTTTACAACCACGGGTTAAACCACTTGGTTATCCAATTTAATTACCGAATTTGATTACACCCCCCCCCCTTCATCAATCACGAGGTATGAAATACAGTTTGACAGAAGCCACCCTACATCAACTACTGACCTTCAAGTAGCCAAAACCACACTACCCACGCTACTATCCTTTCTCTCCAAAGGAAACCTCTAACTAAAGGCCTAAAATGGCAAAGTCACTCAAATTCACAATCTTTGGGGAATAGTAACTTTCGCATTATGGCGATCATGTAAAAATAATATGTATATTATATACTTTCAAAATATAATCAGAAAATGGCACTTAAAGAAATAACATTTTCTGTAGAGTATAACACCCTAGAAAGTATATTAGCAAAGCACAGTGCAAACAGAGGTTAAAAAAACATTGTAGCTGCACTATATGAAAACAAAAGCACAACAAAAAAACAACAGAGAAACAATGGTGACCCATACCAAGACATTTTATATTTAAGTGGTTGGACTGCTAGCGTTCACAGATGGAAATTACTTCCTGAGTGTAGGCCTCTATTGCTGTGATAATTTCAATGGTATCACAGATGGGTGACACAAGCTTTAATTTGCATGAATTAGTTCCATATACAGCAGGGGTGTCAAACTCATTTTGTCACGGAACGGCATTCTGTCTTCAACAAGGGTTGCACTGATTTTTGTAAATATTTCCTTGCTGTCAAAATTAGCAAAAAATAGTCCTCTAGTCATTGTTTTTGGAATTTCGATGCTCACTGACTGTCTAGCTTACATTTCAGTGATTATTAGCGAGCTGGAAACTGTATGCATGTACAGTAAGTCCATTATAATTTCTAAACATTTTGACTTGGTTTAAGTCATTTTAAAGTATATTGATTTCATTTATTTAAAAAAAATGTTTTTACTCAAACCACCCGCGGGCCAGATTGGACCCCCTCGTGGGCCGGATCCAGCCGGCAGTCCTTATGTTTGACACTCCTGATATTGAGCCTCAAGAAAATGAGAGAGATGTGTGAGATAGAGACTGAAGAAGATAAAGAGAGAAAGAAAGAGAGTGAACAACATGACAGCCATGGGGGAAACGCTATGAGGTGAAAGTATCTGTGTTATGACAGGGTGACTCAGGGTTCAATGCTCGGCCCCCTGCTGTTGCTCAGCAATTACTCTGGTTAGTCAGTCAGTCCAGCCAAACACGGAGCCCGGCCCTGGTCTTTGGCCCTCAACAACCATGACGGATATCCAAACTGAAAACAGAACATGGCTAATTGACACTGACCATTTGAGCTACCTTGGTATTGCATAACGGTATTCCCCTTGTCCTCACTCATCCAAGGATAAGGCCGGGTGTCACACCCTGACTCAGGGGACGTTTATTTGTAGAGTCAGGGTGTGTATATTCCTTGTTATGTTAAGTTTTCTATGTTAGTGTCTAGATCGTGTAGATCTATGTTGGCCAGGGTGGTTCCCAATCAGAGGCAGCTGTAGCTCATTGTCTCTGATTGGGGACCATACTTAGGCAGCCGTTTGGCACCAGTCTGGGTGGGATCGTGTTCCGTATAGGTATGTTATTAGTCTACCTTGGACTTCACGTATCGTTTGTTTGTTGTTTTTGTCGTGTGTTCAGTACTAAATAAATATGTACGCTTATCACGCTGCGCCTTGGTCCGTCTCATCCGTAAACGATCGTGACACCGGGAGAAAACCCAATACCAAAGTTCAGTCAAATACATTGAGCATGTAATCTTTAAAAACGATTTTTTGCTGGGAGTTACGGGCTTGTGCACCTCATACTCCGTGATCACGCTATCTGTTAACGAGACAGAGAGAGACAGGTATAATCACTGCATTAGCAAAAATAAACAAGATGTCTATTCATCAGTTTAATGCTATCTGGGCCTGGCTGTACACACTCCTCTTCCCTCGTCTCCCTGTGTGTGTGTGTGTGTGTGTGTGTGTGTGTGTGTGTGTGTGTGTGTGTGTGTGTGTGTGTGTGTGTGTGTGTGTGTGTGTGTGTGTGTGTGTGTGTGTGTGTGTGTGTGTGTGTGTGTGTGTGTGTGTGTGTGTGTGTGTGTGTGTGTGTGTGTGTGTGTGTGTGTGTGTGTGTGTGTGTGTGTGTGAGTGAGTGAGTGAGTGAGTGAGTGAGTGAGTGAGTGAGTGAGTGAGTGAGTGAGTGAGTGAGTGAGTGAGTGAGTGAGTGAGTGAGTGAGTGAGTGAGAGAAAGGATGCCACTACCATGGGACACAGTGCTTTGAGTTAAGGCTGAGGGTTTCCAGGGTCTATAGTAGAGTGGGAGGTTAGTTAGGGGTTAAGAGCCAGAGTGAGTAATGAAGGGATGAAGTAAACCGAGGAGAGAGCTGAGTCACACACTGGCTCTATCTCCCGTAGAGATAAACACAACGGTTCTAAACAAAGCAAGTTATGCAAATCAGGGAGCTGAAGGAAAGAAAGAAGTAGCGAGAAAGGACCGAACCCCGGGGACTGCAGCGCTGCAGATGGACCAGGTCAACACAGTCACAACTGTTGTTGTTCAGCTCAACTTCGAACACACACATTACCACAAATAAGGTCATCCTATCCTTGTGGATCTCACAAAAAAAGTAATGGAAGATTGGATGCCCTATGGATACCTTGAACAATTGAATAAACAAGCAACCCTTCATAACTTTTCATACCAGTTTTTGAGAAAAGTAGCTGTGGATTTGACCAGAGTCCATCTCTGGATTGGATTATATCGACTCTGGATTTTACAGTTGGTGTCAGTTTAAAGTTTTTTGATATACTATTTATTTAGTTATATGGCATGGAATAAAAAGTTATGAAGGTTTCCCTCTACCTACTGGGGAGAGTATGTCAATGATTGTTTCTCAATATGCATACTACCGTGCTCCACACTCACGTTCCAAGTACATTCTCCGAGGACGTTCTCTTGAGTACATTATTGTGAGGACGTGAGTGTGGAGAACGCATAAAAATGTACTTTTGAGAAGCACTGCGCACTCCCTTGCTAATGTTACTGCATTACCTTTGACCAATAAAGACAAAACAAGATCAATACATAAAGTAAATACAAGCTTCTAACGTCACAATTATCAGTTAGCTATATGTGAATCGTATTCATCTAGCTAGCCAGCTAGTTTTAGATGTAAAAAAAAAACGACCTAAAACTAATGTTGTTATGAAAGGTTGATGGCCAACGTTAGCTATGAATTCTTTGTGGGTAGCTAACTAGCAACCAATTATTTGGTTAGCCAGCAATCTACACACACTTCAGTGGATATTTTAGGCAGCCAAAATGAACACAGTATGTATTTCTTAACGTATCAAGATACAATATTGTAGTCAGGCAACATATGAGATGTGAATGGGCAAAATGTAATTCCAAAGTCAGAGTACATTTTCTCTCGCTTCAGCTCGAAAATGTCCGCCATTGTTTTCAAGAAATGTTGCATCGTTTTTAAAGTGATTGCGTCATATTTCGTCAACAATCCTTTTTTTAAATTCTTTTTTTGCTTGTATCGATGCATGCTTCGAAATATGTTCAAACGGAGTATGCATCTGAGAAGAACCCTCTGTAGTCTGTATATTGAGAAACACCCAGTGACTCCAGCTCTGTTGAATAGACAACAGACTCTGTCCTGTTAACACAGACCAGGCCCCACACAGCATGTAGAGTATTTATGAACGGATCTCTGCAAGCATGTTAAAATGTACATTACCACACCACTGATGCTTCATATACTATCGCCTTTTATTTCTTTGTCTATATGACTGGTACCATAGAGTGGTGGGTCTGTGGTGAGAGAGTGCCACAATAACATAACACACACCATATGGACTGGAGCACTGGACAAGCAGAGAACAGAACACCTCAGACATTCAGTTTTACTACTGCTCTCATATGACCCAGAAAAGGGGCTGAGTGAGGAAAGCTTTTAGAATGCCTCAGCTCAGAGCATACGTGGAGAGGTGGGTAAATCCTGCTGCAGATGTTTTTTCTTCTAGAGACACCTGTCCAAGGCATTAGCCTCAACAGCCCCATAAACACTCAATAGGGTTCTCAAAAGCCCCATAAACACTCAATACGGTTCTCAAAAGCCCCATAAACACTCAGTAGGGTTTCCATACAGTGGAGCATCTCATGGGGTTTCATCAGATGGGCCGCATCTTAAATTGCACGCTATTCCCTTTAGGTCCTTGCTATCCGGGTTCCTTGGGACGTCACAACTCTGATGTCACTCTATTGAAGTTGACATTTAAAATGGTTAGGGTTAGGTTAGGGTTAAGGTTTAGGTTAGGGACATCCCAATGATACCGGATAGCAGTAACCATTCCATTTATACAATAGTGCATCACCCTATGGGCCCTGGTCAACAGTAGTGCACTATAAAGGCAATAGGGTGCTATTTGGGCTGCAGGCATGGTGTGTTCCCTATATGATGGCTCCATCTCCAGCTGCATGGGGGATTCCCTGGATGTCAATATAAATAGAGAAGTATGGAGATGTCATGCTGCCTGCGTGTGACTCCATCACCGCACATCCCCCCCTGCACCTGGCAGGAGACTGGGCCTTTTAAAATGTTTACAGTATTTTTACTGGCAACGCAGAAAGTCACCTCAGGGAAAGGGTTTTGTACTTTGTCACACTGTTTGCTTCAAATGGGGGTAGGAGATGCTACGACATGAGATACACCTCATCGATGATATTCCAGCCTATGTGGGGTAGAAAAATTTTAAACATGAAAAGCTATTCCTAAAACTATGTTTCTGCACACTGTTCGCAAACATCTTCTAGCAAATTACTAAACATCATAAATCTCCTTAGCACACTGATTGAGTGGCCAAAACACTGAGACAGCCAGGACACACACACGCACATGGAGGGACCTACCTCAAACAGCAGGAGTTTGAGGTACCTGCCAAAACCCCCTCAGAAACGAGCCCTGTCTGTCTGCCAGGTCTCTCCTTTCTCCTGGTTCCATTTGGACACCTTCCAGAAAGCTCCTTCCTTACCGCACAGCCCCTTCATTGGCAGCCCACTCTGCTGTGTGCCAGTGTGTGCTACTGCTCAATGTGTGTCGTTTAAGCCTCTGGGTCTGACAACACAACATTAATGGAAACTCGAGGGCATTTCTAATGAGGTGGTCTGCCAGTTTGGCATAAATATGAGGGAGAAGAGAGCAGGCACTGGGCACAATTTGTGATTTAGTTTCTCTGGCATCCAAAAGGAAGCAATTTGTCAGCAAATATAATAATGGCATTTTTAGAGTCAATAAAAACAAATTAGGTTCTAATAAGACAATTAGTGGGCCATTTAATAACCCCCTGGAGTCAATTGACTCACCTGTGCCTCACATGGTGAACTAATGTTTAATATTGAATAGCTCCCCTTGTGTTTATACTAGAGATTTACCGTTTCTTGTAGTGGCTGTAGCTCAATCCCCTCTTTCCGCCTATATGAAGTGTGCGCTTATTCCGTAACATGGGGCTTGTAAAAGCGACCTTTTTCTACACATGAGAGGATCCAGACAAGAAGATTGTCACAAAATCATCGGTAAAACCCAAACCGTGTGAGCTACAAACTAATATGTCACCAATATCAAAAGGGGAGACTCCCACGAACACGAAGGTGTCCATTGTTTGGCTTTATGACAGCCACAAGCTTTATGGAAGTCGTCTGAACTGTCTGTCTTGGACGTCCTTATTTTTTTTATGTATGTAAAGACAAGGTTAAATCAAGTATAGTGTGATGGGTGACATTAGCCTATCTCCTGTGAATGATATATTATCACTTGTGAATGATGCCCAGCTTAAGGCATGCTTTTTTTGGCGACTTTTTCCAATCATAGTCGCACACCTCATGTAGCCTAGCCCACAGGCCTATATGTTTTGATAAGGTTTGTATCACAACTAAAGTGTCCAAATAACTTCTTCAAATGAAGCACATTAATCCGCTTTACAATGGGTGTAGAGCCTAACTGGCATACATACACAGTGCGTGAGTTTCAAGTTTGGGGAAGAACATTTTCACCATAAAAATGCACCTTTAAAATAAAAGCATTACATGCATATTCACATTTGTGGTCACTTTTGAGAATGGTGTTTTCCTGCTAATGGAACATTTGCACTTATAGCCTACTGCCATGTGTGCATTGCTGCGCTTATAAAGGTAAGAAATAGCCTAATAGTTTATCAACATTTTAAGCTAAACGTTCTCATCTGTTGCGTCAGGCTCGTTGCTTAAAACAGGTTATTTGATACTAGTGGTTGATTTATCTATCGCAGACTATGTTTGGAAAATGTATTTCTCGCACAGAATAGGTCAGCTTTTGTACTATGGGGGATATGAGATTGACATAGGCTAGTGCTTTTGCTGTTCGTTAGGCCTACTCATCTTGTTGACTGATGAAAAGTAAATGTGGACAGTTCTTCCAATATCTTCAATATGCGCCTCGGAATTGGATAAGGACGCGAACAGTTGCGTCCCCGATGGGTCTGTCTTCACTTGTAGCCTGTGAGAAAGACCTGATCACGTGACTGAGAGCCATGTGAGTGAGAGGTGCTTCGGCACGCAGCGGGGAGAAGGGAGTTATAATGAATATATTCAGCCCAAGGGCATAACGGCCACTGGCCGCAAAGGGTATGGATTTACAGCTAGAAAATCCGAGGCATTATCAAATAGTTTGTCAAATAGTGAATGAGAGACTGATGAAGTGTGTGCAGCCTGCGCAAAAAAAGTAAGCAGAGCTCATGCCTTTTATGCAACTTTTTTTCAAATCATCATTAGAGTCGCATCATGCAGCCTTAGAATGTATTAAAAATCTAAACATATAGCCCAACATTTGTATCACAACTAAAGTTACATAAATAAATAACTAAGGTCTGCGTGGAAGATGCTAAATGTGTTTATGTTTATTAACGGTCAATTACCGTGAGACCGGCTGTTATTTGCTTGACAATCACCCGGCTGACAAAATGTCATGACCGCCACAGCCCTAATCCCAACTACTGCTTACAGCACTGTGGTGCTCAACCTTCAACCCCCGTTACACTCTGCCACTGTGCAGTGAACCTAGAATCCCCAAGAAGGAAAGAGGCGTGTGTGTGTGTGTGTGTTACGTCATTTCCAAACATTCTTCTCTTCTAAACATGTCGCTTCCAAACGATTGAGCTTCTTTTAAACGAAGGGGATCGTTATATAAACAGAGAGAGTGACCTTCATTGTTTTTAAGGAGCCAACCCTTTAGCCAGAAATATTTGTATAAATATTACTCACATACTCTAGCAGGAATATATAAATACTTATGGAAATATACTAATGGTAATATACACTGAGTATATAAAACATTAAGAACACCTGCTCTTTCCATGACATAGACTGACCAGGTGAATCCAGGTGAAAGCTATGATCCCTTATTGATGTCACTTGTTAGGAGACCGGATAAAGAAGGATTTTTAAGCCTTGTGACAATTGAGACATGGATTGTGTATGTGTGCCATTCAGAGGGTGAATGAGCAAGACACAAGATTTAAGTGCCTTTGAACCGGGTATGGTAGTAAGTGCCAGGTGCACCGGTTTGTGTCAAGAACTTCAGCGCTGATGGGTTTTTCAAGCTCAACAGTTTACCATGTGTATCAACCAACCAAAGGACATTCAGCCAACTTGAGTGGGAAGCATTGGAGTCAACATGGGCCAGCGTCCCTGTAGAACGCTTTAGACACCTTGTAGAGTCCATGCCCCGATGAATTGAGGCTGTTCTGAGGGCGAAAGAGGGGGTGAAACTGAATATTAGGATGTTTGGTATACTCGGTGTAGATACAGCTTCACTTAAGTTTCAAACAGAGATTACATAAAACGACCATGTTCTTCAGACACTGTGTCATCTGTGCCACGTATGGGACTATAAGAGTTAGGACGGCCAAGGCCAAGTGTGCCTGCATTGCTACCAGACTAGGCAGGATAGGGTAAATGGGGTCTTCTGTGTTGGTTAGTCTCTCTGTTAAGGAATGTGATCAGAGCAACACAGCATATCTGGATAAATAGCATATTATAACCCATGTTAGCAGTTTTTTTCTCTCTCTCTCTCTCTCGTTCTCGCTCTCGCACTCTCTCAACACCACAAGCTTGAAAAAAAACATGATTTTATGTGCAAACAACTAAGGGTCCTTGAAATAAGTACATCTGATATGAGACTGGTACGAGAACAGAAGCACATTGTTTTAATTTGGCGGGTGAGTGTGAATGCATCTACAACAGTTATTGTAATTAAAATGTCATTTTTTGGTGGTATAAACTAACATCTTACGGTGTCAGTATCATCTCCTTGAACACAACCATTGTTGGGGATTCTGGGCAATAAGTGGGAAAGCGGCTATAGGATTTCACCATTTACATGACTTCAATGAACCATGTGACCAGCGTGGCCTTAAGCATTACACCCTGACGAGACGGACCAGGAACAATGTTTACCTTGATCTGTCTTCATCTTCTAGAACGCCCCAGAGAGAGAGAGAGAGAGAGAGAGAGAGAGAGAGAGAGAGAGAGAGAGAGAGAGAGAGAGAGAGAGAGAGAGAGAGAGAGAGAGAGAGAGAGAGAGAGAGAGAGAGAGAGAGAGAGAGAGAGAGAGAGAGAGAGAGAGAGAGAGAGAGAGAGAGAGAGAGAGAGAGAGAGAGGGAGAGAGTCTTTCCCAATTGAATGCCCTGCTCTTCATCTTCTAGAACGCCCCAGAGAGAGAGAGAGAGAGAGAGAGAGAGAGAGAGAGAGAGAGAGAGAGAGAGAGAGAGAGAGAGAGAGAGAGAGGGAGAGAGTCTTTCCCAATTGAATGCCCTGCTCTTCCATCCCTGCTGAATAACAATATCAAGTTCCACTGACTCAATAATTTCTCCCTGGGCTAGCTAACTGCTAATTGAATCAGATGCTACATCCAGAGCCAGAATGGTGGAAGGGGGAGGGAAGGGGATAGATGGAGGGAAAAAAAGAGAGTGAGAGAAAGAAAGAAAAGAGTGAGAGAAAATGGGAAGAAGACAGAGAGGATCAGTGATAATAACAGGTCCAGCTGAAAAGCCAAGAACAAACTGATTTCTCTCTTTCATCACATCCTCATATCAGCCCAATACAGTATCTCTCAACACGAAACTCTTCCACGTCAGAGTTGGTTTTTTCACTGGGGGTTTGAGTGTTACTGGGGGAGCTGATACTAACCCACCCCAGATATTGCTGGAGAGATAAGGTACAGTATGTGACCTATCATGGATGCAAAACATGGAGTTCCATTAAATCAGGATCAGTGGTCCAGCCAGCCGAGAGAAGGATCATAGAGAAAACAACACGATGATGATGTCATAGAAATCAAGGCCAAGCACAAACAGATCTTCACATAGGATCTTAGGAAAAACTTTGGCCACACCAGCGTGACAATTACAATAAACAAATAGTTCAGACAGAAATGTAAACCAATCATGCAGGTCTTGAGGTGAACAAATAGAGAACTTTATAAAATCCTGGAGTGGCCAAAGTGATGGTGTGGTTTTGGTGTAATAAATTGCAAACAAAAATGAAGTCAACTGGATGTCAACTGAGTCAGTGGTGTTCTGAAAACATGAGTGGTTTCTGAAACCACACATCCTTACACCCTAGCATAATGAATAATGACTCGGATGACTGCTCTTCAAATGAGCGAGCTGAAAGCTCAAACACACACACGATTACATGGTGGATGACAAAATGCCGCACAAACACTCAAAATAATGACACACACAGAGATTTTTGAAAATATAGTCTTGTGGTCTGAGCGTGCCAGTGTGCATGGTGATAGAAGTGTACCCTTGATGGGATCGTGATTGGCTCTCATGCATCCACTCAATTTTCTTCCTTCCTGTTGAATTTGCCAATCAATGCCTGATTGAGGTCTTACAGTACCAGTGGCAACTTCTAACAAGTCCCATCAATTTCTCATTGTGTGTGTGTGTGTGTGTGTGTGTGTGTGTGTGTGTGTGTGTGTGTGTGTGTGTGTGTGTGTGTGTGTGTGTGTGTGTGTGTGTGTGTGTGTGTGTGTGTGTGTGTGTGTGTGTGTGTGTGTAGTTGATACTTACTTCACTCAAACAAACAATGTGCTGAAAATAGCCCAGTGTGTACCAAGTGTGTAATCAGAGGTTGAGTGATATGAGGACTGGGTTCTGAGGACCCTGCAGACACACATTACACAAACACCTCATCCAAAATAATGTTTGTACTGTTAGAGTATAGAGTACTCACTGTAGTACTGAAGTACTGTAATACTGAGTTACCGGTATATAATAAGTTAAGAGTGTTTTGAATTTTTCACGTCTATGAAAGTTGTAGAAATGTAAGCGCTCCTAAGCACAGATGCATCTAGACCTAAAAAGGAAAGCGGCTGTAGAATCTGTTCCCTCTGTCATCCGTTCGCTGACCGTTACAAGGCCCAGGCACTGACAGGCTCTCCAACAGCAACCAGAGGGTCAGAGTAACTCTAAGAGTTATGTAAACACTGCAGAACTTGGCACAGGCTAGCCATTAGCCTACACCTGAGTTTCTTGTTAGACTGAGCAAACATACTCAGAGACCTTTCAGAGACACTCAGGGCTACAACATGGCTAATGGCTGGGTGGGCTGGAGATGGGAGTGAAAACCAACTGTAGTAACTCAATTCCAGAACTTTGATCCAAAAGAGGACAGGACAGAAAGAGAGACAGAGAGGAGATGAAAAGCCGTAAGTAAGCAGACTATTACAGTGTATTACAGAGATCTGTAATAATCTGTATACAGAGTTCACTTACCATTAATGTTCATGGATGGCAACACCACAGACATCTTGGGCCTACTTCCTTTGTTGTGGCTGGTGGCAGGAAGTAAAAGATGATCCTGAGAAGTAGGAACAGTCAAAAGGTCAGAGGTCATACAGTATTAAGAAGGACACCTTGACTTATGTCAAATACCACATAACATCAGACAGTATGTTCATCAGATAGATGGCTTCATACTGAAGGGGGTAAAGGATCCTGAGAACAAGGAACAGTCAAAAGGTCAGCGGTCAAACAGCATGAAGCACACCTTGATCTATGTTAAATACCACATAGCATCAGACAGTAATTTAATCAGATAGATGGCTTTAGACTGAAGAGAAAAAAGGAACCCTGTGGTTGCTTGTAAATCAAAGGGAAAACCCTCTGACCCGCAGCTCTGTACGCTGTCAGTCTGTCTGTAGCATGTCTTGAGTCAGTTTGACCAAATTCCATACAGTCAGTCAGTGGATGAGCTACTGACCGTTACGTTCCCAAGCAAGAAAGCAAAATTTTTCGCTCAAACAGAAGGGGGAACTAACATAGAGTCATTAACAACAACCAAAGCTAAACATGTGTGGTTCTAGGTAGTGATGTTAACGTTTGATAGCGGAGCTCCGAGGCATGTGTCAAAATCACTAAGCAGTGTACTTCGAAGCAGTGAGCCGATGCCTGTATATTTTTATCAGAAGCACAAGATCAATGACGTCCGAAGTGTTGTTTCATCAAACAACCACCTGATGGGTTTGGTATTGGATTGGTAGAAGACAAAAAGGCTACGCTACGCATGCGCTACAGCATGTGGGATGTCATCTATAATAATTTGGCTGCTCTAAGTTATTTTGACCAGCAGGTGCCACTAGTGTACACTGTGTTGTACAAAGCCTTGAGTAATGAACCTATTTTCAACACAATTGGCAGGAAAACCTCAATGCTTCAGGAAACTTCAGTTCCCCATCACTAGTTCTAGGAGGGGTTCTGAAAGACACTCATGAGGGTGTCCACTCAACGTTGACTAGCAACAACAAATGGGACCTAAAACACACCCACCATGAGCGCCCACTAAATTTGCCCAAGAAGAGGCAAACAAAATAAAACCCACACCAAATTTAAAGGAAGCAAACCAAAAAGTGGAGCAAAATGAAAACAGGGAAGATCAAATAAAGGATTGTTTTATAGAAATCAAATAGGAAGAGACAACTAAAGGTGTTAATCCTCCACATCTCTCAAGCCAACTGGACCACTGGGCCAGCCGTTCTTAAATATCACCTGTGCCAAAACAGGTGAAACACCTCCTGACTATGATAAGCCAGCACTGGTGTAAAGGTGGCTACAACCTCTATGTGCATGCGTGCACATGGGTGGAGTTGGTTTTTCAGGAGCAGTCTTTTCAGTGCATTCCACCCAGAGAGGAAGTCTGCCTTGTGTAGTGTATTTCCACTAGGGGGCTTGGGGAGCCAGAGTAGCTGATCAAGCAAGAGGGCCCTAGGCACTCTTTTTGACTAGCTAGCGACGATGTTTGATCTTCCGGATCCGGTGTCATATGTCTTTTTACAAATTCTAGCTAGATCTCAGGCTAATCTGGTGTTCTATGCTTTACACACTGCTTTTTAGCCACCGAAGCAAACATGTCTCTCTTTGAATTGCAATTGCTAGAGCTTGAACAGCATGAGCTTGAACTGCTCTTACTACTCAGGAGGAGAAGAAGAAAAATACTTGGAGAGGGGGCGATGGAGATTACAAGTCTCTTGTCCAACCTGTGCGAAGCATTGACGAGGAAAGACATTTACAATATGAACGTTGCCAGATTTGACGACTTGCTTCAGTGGCTTGCCTCTCACATCTCGCACGAGAGAACTCATAGCTTGCCTGTAAGTGCTGCAGAAAGTCTGTGACCCATTGGTTTTTGGCGAGTGGCAGCACACAGCAAAGTACCGCTGCGAGTCAAGACCGAGACCGGGAGGTGGACAAGGGGTCTGAGAGAGTCCAATTCAAGACCATTTTCTATAGCAATATAGAGTGGGAAAGGGGCCATGCATTTGGACAATTAATAGACACTGCAGTAAATAAAACCGAATAAAAATATCTGTCTTGTCCAGGACCAGCGCCAATCAGAGCTACAGTATGCCACTTTGAAGAATCTCAAATATAACATATATTTTGATTTGTTTAACACTTTTTGGGTTACTACATGATTCCATATGTATTATTTCATAGTTTTGATGTCTTCACTATTATTCTACATTGTAGAAAATTGTTTTAAAAAATAAAGAAAAACCCTTGAATGAGTTGGTGTGTCCAAACTTTTGACTGGTACTGTACATTATCTTCTTCTGGTTGATGACTGTTTATGTGTCATGTTGTGAGCTACACACTTGGTTTTACTGTTTGGTTTTTGCTGTTTGTCTTATTCACACTTTACAAATCACAATAAAGAGTACTATAATGACAGTCACCTCATCCTTGTTTTAGTTTTTCATATATTTATTGGGGGGCTAGACCCTCAAGACATTTACCTAACCTTGTGATATGTGTAGTGGCCTTTCAAAGATAACTTTCCTGCTATGTTAAATGGGTGAGAATGGCTGTCAAAATGTAGACAAGGCTAGACCGTTGAGAAATTAATCTCATCTATATAACACAAGGTTGTACATGGTCATGGGTAGTGGCCTTTCAATGGAGACCTTCCTGCTTTGGTACATGGGTGTGTCCAGCTGTAGACAACAAGAACACCCCAAGACATTAACCTCATCTACATACAGTGCCTTCGGAAAGTATTCAGACCCCTTTACTTTTTCCACATTTTGCTACATTACAGTCTTATTCTAAAATGGATTAAACATATACAAATCCTCAGCAATCTACACACAACACCCCATAATGACAAAGTGAAAACTGGTTTATTTATTAAAAATAAAAACAGAAATACCTTATTTACATAAGTATTCAGACCCTTTGCTCTGAGACTCGAAATTGAGCTCAGGTGCATCCTGTTTCCATTGATCATCCTTGAGATGTTTCTACAACTTGATTGGAGTCCACCTGTGGTAAATTCAATTGATTGGACATGATTTGGAAAGGCATACACCTGTCTATATAAGGTCCCACAGTTGACAGTGCATGTCAGAGCAAAAACCAAGTCATGAGATCTAAGGAATTGTTCGTAGGATTGTGTCGAGGTACAGATCTGTCTGCAGCATTGAAGGTCCCCAAGAACACAGTGGCCTCCATCATTCTTAAATGAAAGAAGTTTGGAACCACCAAGACTCTTCCTAGAGCTGGCCGCCCGGCCAAACTGAGCAATCGGGGGAGAAGGGCCACAGTCAGGGAGGTGACAAAGAACCTGATGGTCACTCTGACAGAGCTCTAGAGTTCCTCTGTGGAACATCTCTGCAGCACTACACCAATCAGGCCTTTATGGTAGAGTGGCCAGACGGAAGCAACACCTCATTAAAAGGCACGACAGCCCACTTGGAGTTTGCCAAAAGGCACCTAAAGACACTCAGACCATGAGAAACACGATTCTCTGGTCTGATGAAACCTAGATTGAACTTTTTGGCCTGAATGCCAAGCGTCACGTCTGGAGGAAACCTGCCACCATCCCTATGGTGAAGCATGGGGGTGGCAGCATCATGCTGTGGGGATGTTTTTCAGCGGCAGGGACTGGGAGACTATTCAGGATCGAGGCAAAGATGAGCAGAGCAAAGTACAGAGAGATCCTTATTGAAAACCTGCTCCAGAGCGCTCAGGACCTCAGGCGAAGTTTCACCTTCCAACAGGACAACGACCCTAAGCACACAGCAAACACAACGCAGGAGTGGCTTCGGGACAAGTCTCTGAATATCCTTGAGTGGCCCAGCCAGAGCACGGACTTGAACCCGATCGAACATCTCTGGAGAGACCTGATAGCTGTGCATCAACGCTCCCCATTTAACCTGACAGAGCTTGAGAAGATCTGCAGAGAAGAATGGGAGAAACTCCCCAAATACAGTTGTGCCAAGATTGTAGCGTCATACCCAAGAAAACTTGAGGCTGTAACCGCTGCCAAAGGTGCTTCAACAAAGTTCTGAGTAAAGGGTCTGAATATATGTATGTGTCATATTTCAGTTTTTAATTAAAAATAATATTAGCAAAAATGTCTAAAAATGTGTTTTTGCTTTGTCATTATGCGGTATTGTTTGTAAAATTATGAGGGAATAAAACAATTTAATCAATTTTAGAATAAGGCTGTAACCTAACAAAATGTGGAAAAAGTCAAGGGGTCTGAATACTTTCCGAAGTCACTGTAGCTCACAAAGCAGTACAAGTTTACTGAGTGACTGATTCAAAACAGTAATATTTTTTGCCACAAGTACAGATAACCAGACAAATACATTTTCAGACCTTTTAGATATTTATTTACTATCATGAGGAAAATAGTGCAATGTAAAACAATGTAATACACAGGGGAAAAGTGTGATGAAAGGGGAAATAAGATTTTAAAAAGCTAAGTAAACACCTGTAACATGTGAATGAGGAAATAAGTACATAATCATGCACAAAACTCCCCACAGTAAAATGCCAACCACCCTAACGTATGAATAAGGGAAAAAAAGAAAACAACAACAATTTTTGGGGTGAGACAAACGGGAGTAGTGGATCAACAGGAGTAGACACCATCCATGGTTCCATGATGTGGTAGACGGCCTTTGCTGGACACTGCTGCTGTTTATGTAACTCCTGCTGCAGTTTCTTTAACTCATCCACCCGCTGCATAATATCAGTGTCCAAAGGATCCTCAGCTGTCTTCCTTTTCTGGCCATTGAAGCTGGGTCGGGGAGATGGGGAAGAGGTTGATGGAGTTCCAGGGTAGAGAGCACGGGTGCGCCTAGACAGTGGGTTGGGTGTTTGTGAGAAGGGCCTGGGCTTTGGGGAGAGGGGCCGGAGAGGTGATGAAGCAGGCCGGGGAGGTGATGAATCAAAGGGCAATGAACCACCTGTAGATGGGCCCTCAGGGCTCAGCTCCATCTATGGACTGTCCAAAACACCAACACTTACAAGCAGATGGCGAATACATTAGAATAGAATGCAAGCAATCTTAAAACATTTCCATGGGCTCCTTTGAGTTAAATGTTTACCCAAAATAACTGATTTCATAAACTTCTCAATCTAATGAACACAAACACAACACACTGTCTGTTTTCTGATGTTTGAACCAGCCCTGATAATCATTATGATAACACAGGCACTAAATATTTCCCACTCACAATTTCTCCCATCCAGATAAGATCACAAACACACACACCGACTGTACAAAAGGATTTGGCTGCATAACGAGTACATACCGTATCTGGCATATTGATGTCTGTCTGACGATGTTTCACGTGAACACGAAGCCAATCCAGTTGTTTGACAATCAGTGGGACACACACCAGTGGCAGCCCCACTCCTCTTCTCCTTCACCCTTTTCAGATTGCGAACACACCGGTTCCGAATCTATTTCCATGTTTCTTTGATATCATACTGGTGTTTAAATTTCGTGATATCTCCCTCCAGCTGTTGTCTTTTGCTTACTTGTCCGAATACAACCGCATCGAAGGGTTGTAAAGGTTCTCGTATTGTCTCACCAGCTTGCATAGACGCTCCTCCAAACTGATTGTAGACATAATTGCACAAAAAAGGAAGCTTGCAAGTAGGAGAAGCGAAGTAGTAGAACGTCCATCTATTCTGTGTTTATTCCAGAAGCAATACTGGAAAATATGTGATGTAGACACAGAGGTGGACTTTTGTTGCAAAACTCACTCATACTGCCCCTCAGTCTTCACAAGGAACAACCGGTTGCAACCCAGTCTCCAATTAATGATGTACTATATGTACAAATTAGCCAACATTTTTATGTACTAATAGCACAAACTCTTGGCACATCGAACTCCATCAATGCCACGCCACTTCTAAATCCCTTAACTCGATGCTCTCGGAGTGTGTGCTATTTGTACAAAGATACATAACTGCTTATTTGGAATGTAGCTAGCTAGCTATTTTAAAGTGAAAGCGAGGTAAGTTATCGGATAAGAAATGACCAATCATCTAGTAGTTTCTGTATTTTGGGCCGCATAATTCTAGACTATTATTTTATTTTAAATAGTTATGTGTATTGCTTTATCGTATACTGGAAGTTACCTATATTTGCTCTGGCCAACATTGTTATTTGCTCTGGCCAACTTTAGCTTGTTGGTTCCAGGGAGTGTGTGGGCCTTTTTGCTAGCTGTTTAAAAGTCTACTCGCTGTTGTTTTCATTTATGTAAAAAGACAATCAATTATATCAATTGTGTAAGCACATGGAAATACTTTTTAGCATATTATTTATTTATTTCAGACTTATGACTTAAGTGGCGGGATGTGAGTGACGGACTGTGAAACTCAATCTCCCATGATTCCATTGTCCCGGAACTGACCATATAATTAATCAACTTATGTTGTATTCCGCACCAAACTTAAGAAAAAACAATTACTCTGCATATCTTACTCTGCATATACAGTGCCTTCGGAAAGTATTCAGACCCCTTGACTTTTTCCACATTTTGTTAGGTTACAGCCTTCTTCTAAAATAGATTAAATAGTTTTTTTCCCTCATCAATCTACACACAATATCCCATAATGACAAAGCAGAAACAGGTTTTTAGATTTTTTTGCTAATTTATAAAAATAAAAAAAACAGAAATATCACATTTAAATAAGTATTCAGACCCTTTACTCAGTACTTTGTTGAAGCACATTTGGCAGCGATTATAGTCTCGAGTCTTCTTGGGTATGATACTACAAGCTTGGCACACCTGTATTTGGGGAGTTTCTCCCATTCTTCCCTGCAGATCCTCTCAAGCTCTGTCAGGTTGGATGGGGAGCGTTGCTGCACAGCTATTTTCAGGTCTCTTCAGAGATGTTCGATCGGGTTCAAGTCCGGGCTCTGGCTGGGCCACTCAAGGACATTCAGAGACTTCTCCCGAAGTCAGTCCTGCGTTGACTTGGCTGTGTGCTTAAGGTCGTTGTCCTGTTGGAAGATTGAACCTTCGCCCCAATCTGAGGTCCTGAGCGCTCTGGAGCAGGTTTTCATCAAGGATCTCGCTGTACTTTGCTCCAATCATGTTTGCCTCGATCCTGACTAGTCTCCCAGTCCCTGCAACTAAAAAACATCCCCACAGCATGATGCTGCCACCACCATGCTTCATCATAGGGATGGTGCCAGGTTTCCTCCAGACGTGACGCTTGGCATTCAGGCCAAAGAGTTCAATCTTGGTTTCATTAGACCAGAGAATGTTGTTTCTCATGGTCTGAGAGTCTTTAGGTACCTTTTGGCAAACTCCAAGCATGCTGTCATGTGCCTTTTACTGAGGAGTGGCTTCCGTCTGGCCACTCTACCATAAAGGCCTGATTGGTGGAGTGCTACAGAGATGGTTGTCCTTCTGGAAGGTTCTCCCATCTCCACAGAGGACCTCTAGAGCTCTGTCAGAGTGACCATCGGGTTCTTGGTCACCTCCCTGACCATGGCCCTTCTCCCCCGATTGCTCAGTTTGGCCGGGCGGACAGCTCTAGGAAGAGTCTTGGTGGTTCCAAACTTCTTCCATTTAAGAATGGAGACCACTGTGTTCTTGGGGACCTTCAATGCTGCCCAAAAAAATGTGGTACCCTTCCCCACAATCCTGTCTCGGAGCTCTACGGACAATTCCTTCGACCACATGGCTTGGTTTTTGATCTGGCATGCACTGTCAACTGTGGGACCTTATATAGACAGCCTTTCCAAATCATGTCTAATCAATTGAATTTACCACAGGTGGACTCCAATGAAGTTGTAGAAACATCTCAAGGATGATCAATGGAAACAGGATGCACCTGAGCTCAATTTCGAGTCTCATAGCAAGTCTCAATACTTATGTAAATAAGTTATTTCAGTTTTTAATTTTGATTACATTTGCAAAAATGTATACAAACTTGTTTTCGCTTTGTCATGATGGGGTACTGTGTGTAGATTGCTGAGGATTTTTATTTATTTAATCAATTTTAGAATAAGGCTGCAACGTAACAAAATGTGGAAAAAGTCAAGGGGTCTGAATACTTTCCGAAGGCACTGTAATGTATAATAATAGAATAAACAATTGTATTTAGCATTTTAATTACATCTGTGATATTGTAGCTAGTGTTTTTTTATACTACACTTATCCAGAAGGCTCTTTCTGACAATAAACAAGTAGCTATAATAGTATGTGAAATTAGTAAAAGTACTTTTATTTAATAACTTTAGAATCACCTTCTCTGGTGAATATTGAGAATGGGTTAATATATTTGTCTCTCAAGTTAATCTGATTGTTAAATATTTAACAAACGTTGTATTTTGGTGGAATGTACTATCGACATAAAAATGTAAGATAACATTATGAAGTACACCGAGTATACCAAACATTAGGAACACCTTCCTAATATTGAGTTGCACCCCGCCTTTTGCCCTCAGAACAGCCTGAATTTGTCGGGGCATGGACTCTTCAAGGTTTCGAAACGTTCCACAGGGATGCTGGTCCATGTTAACTCTAATGCTTCCCACAGTTGTGTCAAGTTGGCAGGATGTCCTTTGGGTGGTGGACCATTCTTGATACACACGGGAAACTGTTGAGAGTGAAAAACCCAGCAGCGTTGCAGTTCTTGACACAAATCGTTGTGCCTGGTACGTACTACCATAATCAGTCCTTAATCACAGATTTGACATCTGTGGTCATAAGTCACGCCTCCTGGGTCAGGTTCTACCTGACATTACATCATATGATATAAACAGACATCAATCACAGACAACACCCACACAAAACTAATTCACTCTAATTTATAGTGTTAATTAACATAACTAAAGCCCACAGCCACAGCAGAACACACCCCTACCTAATTACCAACCCCCCTAATCAGTCCCCCACAAACCGGATGTTTACAACCATGGGTGAAACCTCTTGGTTATCTAATTTAATTACCTAATTTGATTACCTCCGGACAGGTCCCCCTCATAAATCACAAGGTGTGAAATACAGTTTGACAGAAGCCACCATACATCAACTACTAAGGTCCTTGTTCCCTTTATATAAGCTCCAGGACTTTGAATTTCCTTGGACAAATAGAAAACAAATGTACTTACTACTTGATGAATTAACTATTAGCAGCTGAAATATCAGAAATGAGATCTGAAATTATCTCTATGAAAAATGTCTGTGTACACTTTACTCTTGTCTTTGTAAAATAAAATAAAACAAATAAATGAAAATAAGATTCAACAGGTTGGCAAAGAGCAGCATTTGGCAGACAGAACCTTAGTGAGTAAGAGGTGCTCATGTTGACCCAAGTCAGTTGTTATAGTGACCCAAGATGTTAACCCTAACCCGTCCGTCCAATTGGCCTGATTGCACTTTTATTGAAGTGCACTTACACAAAAATAAACCTTTTTCTGTTGGCCAAATAGTTAGCTTACTGAAAATAAAATTTTAAAGAAATAAGAATGAGTAGATTCAGAACGCTTTGTTACATGATGATGCATAATACTTTTTGTTTTAAACATACAATACATTTGCACTGTAGGCAAACATCTTGTATAAAACATCTGCATCTGGATTCACTCATTCGTTGACCACCCAAGATAAGTTTGATACTGTTAACATTTATATTTTTATCATACAATTTTGACTTCTTCAGTTTTGTGTATCCATAAACTGTGTTCTCTGGCTAGCTATTAAGGGAAATTTGAATAACAATTAGTCAGTAGCTACCTAGTTGAGAATTTGGTGTTGTTTCTTTGTGTGGAGTACTGCTTATGTTATCCCATTTAAGAGAGCAATTTGTTTTTAGAATTTTTTACAAATTAATAAAAGAGCTGAAATGTCTTAGGTCAATAAGTATTCAACCACTTTGTTATAGCAAGCCTAAAGAAGTTCAGGAGTAAAAATGTGCAGAACAAGTCACATAATAAGTTGAATGGACAATAATATTGTTTAACATGATTTTTGAATGACTACCTCATCTCTGTACCCCTCAGTCGAGCAGTGAATTTAAAACAAAGATTCAATCACAACGACCAGGGAGGTTTTCCAATGCTTCGCAAAGAAGGGCACCTATTGATAGATGGGTAAAAATAAAAAAAGCAGACATTGAATATCCCTTTGAGCATGGTGAAGTTATTCATTACACTTTGGATGGCGTATCAATACACCCAGTCACTACAAAGATACAGGCGCCCTTCCTAACTCAGTTGCCGGAGAGGAAGGAAACCGCTCAGGGATTTCACTATGATGCCAATGGTAACTTTAAAACAGTTACAGAATGTAATGGCTGTGATAGGAGAAAACTGAGGATGGATCAACAACATTGTAGTTACTCCAAAATACTAACCTAAATGACAGAGTGAAAAGAAGGAAGCCCGTACAGAATAAAAATATTCCAAAACATGCATCCTGTTTGAAATAAGGCACTAAAGTAAAACTGCAAAAAATGTGGCAAAGAAATGAACTTTATATCCTGAATACAAAGCGTTATGTTCGTGGCAAATCCAATACAACACATCACTAGCTAGGTTTCCAACCAATTAGCGACTGATTTTCATGCGAATTTGATGAAATCAGCATAAAAACAATATGCGCATTTTCCCACTAGAGATGTGTTTCCATCAAATTGACTTGTTGCAGATAAAAGGCTGTGCGTGATGATGTAGTGCACATTAAAAAAAACTTTTGCCGTTAATACAAAAATTATACATCAAATGGGTTTCCATCGCATTTTCAATTTTCTGATGGTTTCTTACAAAAACAAAATGTGTTATATAGTGACTGTGCCCACTCTGGTATTGGCATGTGCGCTCTAGCCAATGTACTAGTATGACACCTACTCGTCGAACATCTCATTCCAAAATCATGGGCATTAATATGGAGTTGGTCCACCCTTTGCTGCTATAACAGCCTCCACTCTTCTGCGAAGGCTTTCATTTTTTTTTACATTTTAGTCATTTAGCAGACGCTCTCATCCAGAGCGACTTACATGAGCAATTAGGGTTAAGTGCCTTGCTCAAGGGGCACATCGACAGATTTTTCACCTAGTCGGCTCAGGGATTAGAACCAGTGACCTTTCGGTTACTGGCACAGCGCTCTTAACCACTAAGCTACCTGTCGCCCGACTAGATTTCCACTAGATGTTGGAATATTACTGCGGGGACTTGCTTCTATTCAGCCACAAGAACATTAGTGAGGCCGGGCACTGATGTTGGGTGATTAGGCCTGGCTCGCAATCTGCATTCCAATTCATCCGAAAGGTGTTCGATGGAGTTGAGGTTAGGGCTCTGTGCAGGCCAGTCAAGTTCTTCCACACCGACCTCGATAAGCCATTTCAGTATGGACCTCGCTTTATGCACGGGGGCATTGTCATGCTGAAACAGGAAAGGGCCTTCCCCAAACTGTTGCCACAAAGTTGGAAGCACAGAATTGTCTAGAATGTCATTGTAGCGTTAAGATTTCCCTTCACTGGAACTAAGGGGCCTAGCCCGAACCATGAAAAACAGCCCCAGACCATTATTCCTCCTCCACCAAACTTTACAGTTGGCACTATGCATTCGGGCAGGTAGCGTTCTCCTGGCATCTGCCAAACCCAGATTCGTCCGTTGGACTGCCAGATGGTGAATCGTGATTCATCACTCCAGAGAATGTGTTACCACTCCTCCAGAGTCCAATGGTGGTGAGCTTTACACCACTCCAGCCGACGCTTGGCATTGCGCATGGTGATCTTAGACTTGTGTGCGGCTGCTTGGCCATGGAAACCCATTTCATGAAGCTCCTGATGAACAGTTCTTGTGCGGACGTTGCTTCCAGAGGCAGTTTGGAACTCAGTAGTGAGTTTTGCAACCGAGGACAGACGATTTTGACCAGGGCAGCTCAAGCAGGGCAGAAATTTGACGAACTGACTTGTTGGAAAGGTGGCATCCTATGACGGAACTGCGTTGAAAGTCACTGATCTCTTCAGTAAGGCAATTCTACTGCCAATGTTTGTCTATGGAGATTGCATGGCTGTGTGCTCGATTTTACACACCCGTCAGCAACAGGTGTGGCGAAAATAGCTGAATCCACTAATTTAAAGGGGTGTCCACATACTTTTGTATATATAGTGTACATTGGGTCTGGGGCTTTCCTGTGTCCATTTCAGAGCGGGACTTATAACTCCCATCACCATCATCATTCATATTATTCAAAGTTAACCATGAAGTGTTTGATGTGAATTTCGATTGCATTAGGCCTCCTTGCTCGCACACGCTTTTTCAGTTCTGCCCACACATTTTCTATAGGATTGAAGTCAGGGCTTTGTGATGGCCACTCCAATACCTTGACTTTGTTGTCCTTAAATCATTTTGCCACAACTTTAGAAGTCTGCTTGGGGTCATTGTTCATTTGGAAGACCCATTTGCGACCAAGCTTTAACTTCCTGACTGATATCTTGGGATGTTGCTTCAATATATCCACATAATTTTCCTTCCTCATGATGCCATCTATTTTGTGAAGTGCACCAGTCCATCCTGCAGCAAAGCACCCCCACAGCACTGATATAGATACAGTGAGGGGAAAAAGTATTTGATCCCCTGCTGATTTTGTACGTTTGCCCACTGATAAAGAAATGATCAGTCTATAATGTTAATGGTAGGTTTATTTGAACAGTGAGAGACAGAATAACAACAAAAAATCCAGAAAAACGCATGTCAAAAATGTTATAAATTGATTTGCATTTTAATGAGGGAAATAAGTATTTGACCCCCTCTCAATCAGAAAGATTTCTGGCTCCCAGGTGTCTTTTATACAGGTAACGAGCTGAGATTAGGAGCACACTCTTAAAGGGAGTGCTCCTAATCTCAGTTTGTTACCTGTATAAAAGACACCTGTCCACAGAAGCAATCAATCAATCAGATTCCAAACTCTCCACCATGGCCAAGACCAAAGAGCTCTCCAAGGATGTCAGGGACAAGATTGTAGACCTACACATGGCTGGAATGGGCTACAAGACCATCGCCAAGCAGCTTGGTGAGAAGGTGACAACAGGTGGTGTGATTATTCGCAAATGGAAGAAACACAAAATAACTGTCAATCTCCGTCGGCCTGGGGCTCCATGCAAGATCTCACCTCGTGGAGTTGCAATGATCATGAGAACGGTGAGGAATCAGCCCAGAACTACACGAGAGGATCTTGTCAATGATCTGAAGGCAGCTGGGACCATAGTCACCAAGAAAACAATTGGTAACACACTACGCCATGAAGGACTGAAATCCTGCAGCGCCCGCAAGGTCCCCCTGCTCTAGAAAGCACATGTACAGGCCTGTCTGAAGTTTGCCAATGAACATCTGAATGATTCAGAGGAGAACTGGGTGAAAGTGTTGTGGTCAGATGAGACCAAAATGGAGCTCTTTGGCATCAACTCAACTCGCCGTGTTTGGAGGAGGAGGAATGCTGCCTATGACCCCAAGAACACCATCCTCACCGTCAAACATGGAGGTGGAAATATTATCCTTTGGGGGTGTTTTTCTGCTAAGGGGACAGGACAACTTCACTGCATCAAAGGGACGATGGACAAGGCCATGTACCGTTAAATCTTGGGTGAGAATCTCCTTCCGTCAGCCAGGGCATTGAAAATGGGTCTTGGATGGGTATTCCAGCATGACAATGACCCAAAACACACGGCCAAGGCAACAAAGGAGTGGTTCAAGAAGAAGCACATTAAGGTCCTGGAGTGGCCTAGCCAGTCTCCAGACCTTAATCCCATAGAAAATCTGTGGAGGGAGCTGAAGGTTCGAGTTGCCAAACGTCAGGCTCGAAACCTTAATGACTTGGAGAAGATCTGCAAAGAGGAGTGGGACAAAATCCCTCCTGAGATGTGTGCAAACCTGGCGGCCAACTACAAGAAACGTCTGACCTCTGTGATTGCCAACAAGGGTTTTGCCACCAAGTACTAAGTCATGTTTTGCAGTGGGGTCAAATACATATTTCCCTCATTAAAATGCAAATCAATTTATGACATTTTTGACATGCATTTTTCTGGATTTTGTTGTTGTTATTCTGTCTCTCACTGTTATTCTGTTATTCTGTCTCTCACCTACCATTAAAATTATAGACTGATCATGTCTTTGTCAGTGGGCAAACGTACAAAATCAGCAGGGGATCAAATACTTTTTTCCCTCACTGTACTTTTGTACCTGTTTCCTCCAGCATCTTCATAAGGTCCTTTGCTGTTGTTCTGGGATTGATTTTTACTTTTCGCACCAAAGTACGTTCATCTCTAGGAGACAGAACGCGTCTCCTTCCTTGAGCGGTATGACGGCTGCGTGATCCCATGGTGTTTATACTTGCACAGATGAACGTGGTACCTTCAGGCGTTTGGAAATTGCTCCCAAGGATGAACCAGACACATTTTTTTCTGAGGTCGTGGCTGATTTCTTTTGATTTTCCCATGACAAGCGAGAGTAAGTACACATATTAATTTTCGAAACATTTTGTAATCTGTTCATGTTGCAAACTATTATTTTCTCTAGACTTTTCTCTAGAATGCTTATACAATCTAGCTAGCTAGCTAACTAGCTAGTTAATGTTACAACACAGACAGAAGTGGATAGCTAGCTAAATACAGTGCATTCGGAAAGAATTCAGACCCCTTGACTTTTTCCACATTTTGTTACTTTACAGCCTTGTTCTAAAATTGATTAAGTAAATAAAAATATAATTAATCTACACACAATACCCCATAATGACAAAGCGAAAACAGGTTTTTAGATTTTTTTGCTAATTTCAACAACAAAAAATAAAACAGAAATACCTTACTTACACAAGTATTCAGACCCTTTGCAATGAGACTCGAAATTGAGCTCAGGTCCATCCTGTTTCCATTGATAATCCTTGAGATGTTTCTACAACTTGATTGGAGTCCATTTGTGGTAAATTAAATTGATTGGACATGATTTGGAAAGGCACACACCAGTCTATATAAGGTCCCACAGTTTACAGTGCATGTCAGAGCAAAAACCAAACCATGAGTTAGAAGGAATTGTCCATAGACCTCCGAGACAGGGTACAAAAAATGTCTGCAGCATTGAAGGTCCCCAAGAACACAGTGGCCTCCATTATTCTTAAATGGAAGAAGTTTGGAACCACCAAGACTCTTCTTAGAGCTGGCCGCACAGCGAAACTGAGCAATCGGGGGAGAAGTGTCACATCTGGAGGAAACCTGGCACTATCCCTAAGGTAAAGCATGGTGGTGGCAGCATCATGCTGTGGGGATATTTTTCAGCGGCAGGAACTGGGAGACTAGTCAGGATCGAGGGAAAGATGAACGGGGCAAAGTACAGAGAGATCCTTGATGAAAACCTGCTCCACAGCGCTCAGGACCTCAGACTGGGGTAAAGTTTCACCTTCCAATAGGACAACGACCTTAAGCACACAGCCAAGATAACGCAGGAGTGGCTTCGGGACAAGTCTCTGAATGTCCTTGAGTGCTCCAGCCAGAGCCCGGACTTGAACCCAATCAAACATCTCTGGAGAGACCTGAAAATAGCTGTGCAGCGACGCTCCCCATCCAATCTGACAAAGCTTGAGAGGATCTGCAGAGAAGATTGGGAGAAACTCCCCAAATACAGGCATCATACCCTGATTCAAAACTTACAATCTTTCAATTTAAATGATTATATGAAATTCTAGCTACCAATAGAATGTTATTGATATGGGGGATACAATCTTTTTTGCTGCGAAGAGACAGAATCATTAGATTATTTGTTTTGGTAGTGTCCATTTGTAGCTTGCTTTTGGACACAGGTCCAGGAATGGCTAAAGGATTGCAATATTTACCTGGAGCTAACCTTGCAGATAGCATTACTGGGTGATCTGAAAAGTCATAGTCAATCGATCAATAATATAATAATACTTTTAGCAAAAATCTGTAGAAACAATGAGAATAGAAAGGTTCAGAACTTTTGTAAAACATCACAGTATAGTTGAAAAATATATGGCAAATAGAAATCCTATATGGATGGTGTTAAGAGATAGATGGGTGGTGTTGAATGGAGTTGAAGGATGGGACTAATAACAACTATCAACAAATAATGACAAGATAACTAATAATGTAAGCATACTGTGTCCATATTAAGTATATAGGTTGTAGGTTGGGAGCTTTTGTGAAAGAGCACAGTTAGAAAGATATGGCATATAGAAGCAAACCGGATGGACATCATGAAAATGATCCGAGAGGTTGAGAGTAGAAGAAGTTCAAGAGAAAAAACAAACAAAATATAATTATTTTAAAATTGACTGTGTCCATAAAATGTAGATAGTAAGTATAAGCTGGAAGTAGAGGCCTAAGCATTGTTGTTCACTAGTTTACTCCAAGTAGGGAAAGGGTGGTGGTGTTGGAAAGTAATAAAGGGGAATATATATTTTTTAAAGGATATGTATGTATGTATGTATGTATGTGTGTATATATATATATATATATATATATATATATATATATATATATATATATATATAAACGTATATATATATATATATATATATATATATATATATAAACATGGGGGATTGGAAGTGATGCTGACAATTACATTGATAGAAGTTACAATCTATCTGCAATATTAAGCTTATCTACCTCCTAAATTAAAAATAAATAAATAATAATAATAATAATAATAAAAAGTACCTAGTTAAGGGTCTGAATACTTATGTAAATGTGATATTTCCATTTTTTATTTGTAATACATTTCCTACAATTCTAAAAACCTGTTTTTGCTTTGTCATTATGGGGTATTGTGTGTAGATTAGGGGAAAAAACTATTTAATCAATTTTAGAATAAAGCTATAACGTAACAAAAATGTGGAAAACGTCAAGAGGTCTGAATACTTTCCGAATGCACTGTATCTTTGGCTAGCTACAAGGCGGAAAAGCATAGCTAACTGATTTGCTAACTATCTAACTTGCTGTATGGGTTAACTAGCTATCTAACTAGCTATCATATTTCGTGAGAGAGGGGAATTAATAAGCCACCTAGAAGGGGTGATGAGGACAATGAGTTGGCCAAATGTAGCTACCTAGCTAGCTACTGCTGGTGATTAGCTAGTCATTGGTGTTTGTGCGTGTAGCTAACTAACGTTTGTAGTTATGTAGTTAGCTAACATTAGCAAAAAAAAATGTATCTACTAGCTAATGTTAGCTACTCTGGGTAATGTCACCTACAGTCAGATGCTAAGTTACCTGGATGGTAAACAAGGCGGGAAAGCATAGCCAGCTGGTTTGCTCACTAGCTTGCTGTAGTTATCCAACTATCATAGTTAGATAGCTGGCTCGTAAAATGGGCTTAGTATGGTGCTAAGAGAGGGGAAGGAGGTTGGCTTTATTTACCTACTGTTGGGGTGTTGACTTTTTTTGTCATGATACATTTGATTACTGCACCATTTGTACTTTTTAGTTAATCAAACATGTTTAAAGAGCGCAAAATCATGAATCAGGTCAAAGTTTTGTTTAAACTCCCTGTGTGTGCATGTGTGTCTGTGCGCACTATCACTGACAAATGCAGTTACAAAATGAGAGAGCTGTGCATTCTCCTACCAGAGTTTTGTTAGGCTGATGCACTATTTTGCTGAGTGAAAACTGTAATAGCTAGCTAGTGATATTTTCATACCAATGGCATAACTGTTAACTGTCATGGTAGGATCATATTAACAGAACAGTTTTTACAATATGTTGGCATGCCCTGCTCTAAAACACTAGTAAAACTAAATGCATGCTCTTCAATCGAACGCTGCTGGCACCCGCCCACCCGACTAGAATCACTACTCTCGACGGGTATGACCGAGTATGTGGACAACTACAAATACCTGGGTGTCTGGTTAGACTGTAAACTCTCCTTCCAGACTCACATTAAGCATCTCCAATCCAAAGTTAAATCTAGAATCAGCTTCCTATTTCGCAACAAAGCCTCCTTCACTCATGCTGCCAAACATGCCCTCGTAAAACTGACTGTCCTACCGATCCTTGACTTCGGCGATGTCATTTACAAAATAGCCTCCAACACTCTACTCAGCAAATTGGATGTAGTCTATCACAGTGCCATCCGTTTTGTCACCAAAGCCCCATATACTACCCACCACTGTGACCTGTATGCTCTTGTTGGCTGGTCCTCACTACATATTCGTTGCCAAACCCACTGGCTCCAGGCCATCTATAAATCACTGCTAGGCAAATCCCCGCCTTATCTTAGCTCATTGGTCACCATAGCAACACCCACCCGTAGTATGCGCTCCAGCAGGTATATCTCACTGGTCATCCCCAAAGCCAACACCTCCTTTGGCCGCCATTCCTTCCAGTTCTCTGCTGCCAATGACTGGAACGAATTGCAAAAATCTCTGAAGCTGGAGACACTTATCTCCCTCACTAACTTTAAGCATCAGTTGTCAGAGCACCGATCACTGCACCTGTACACAGCCCATCTGAAATTAGCCTACCCAACTACCTCATCCCTATATTGTTATTTATTTTGCTCATTTGCACCCCAGTATCTCTATTTGCACATCATCTCTTGCACATCTATCATTCCAGTGTTAAGACTAATTGTAATTATTTTGCACTATGGCCTATTTATTGCCTTACCTCCATAACTTGCTACATTTGAACATACTGTATATATATTTTCTGATGTATTTTTGACTTTATGTTTTGTTTTACCCCATATGTAACTCTGTGTTGTTGTTGTTTTTATCGCACTGCTTTGCTTTATCTTGGCCAGGTCGCAGTTGTAAATGAGAACTTTTTCTCAACTGGTTTACCTGGTTAAATATTTTTATTTTTTTATTTTTTTATAATAATAATGCCAAGGCTCATTTTTGCTTTTTGCTTTTTTTCACAGATATGTTGGTGGCCTGTTACACAACGTTTGTCATGTAACAGTTTGGTTTTTGCATAGCTGATGTTAAAACATAAATACATTTGAATAATTTTGATTACAAAACGCTATATATCCACTGGGGGGGTATCATTGCCTACAAAAAGACGCCATTTCTATTTCTCTCTATAGTAGTGTTGTATTAACTAGGCTCTATGTCCCTGTGTGTGTATGAACCAGTGATGATTCGCTCACCCCCTATTGACCAGGAGATGAGCCAAGCCGCCCCGCCTCGCTACCTCCAAAACTGTCTGGAGGGTAAGATACAGTATATAGGTCTCTCCATGGGTGGGAGATGGACATTTAAGCTTATCAATGCTCTCTTTATTTTACTGACTTGTTGAATGATTGATCCATTCATCCTTCCATTCCTCCATCTCTCCCCAGCCTTCCTCTCCGCTGAGGACCCAGTGAGGGTGGAGCTCAGTCAGAGAGCTGTTGAGGGACTGGTTAGGAAGAACACTTCTACAGCCAGTGACGTGAGAGGTCACATGGTTTAGATCAGGGATGGGCAACTGGCTGCCCGTTTACATTACCAAGTACATGAATGGGGTATTACGCTGTTTGAGAAAAGGTTTGAATCCTAATCAACCCATCCAATGTGAGTACATCTGTTGTTGAAATACAGTAGATCAATACATTTACAGTACCCTAGCAGGTGTCGAGCTGCGTAATGTATGCTGCACAGCCTTGTTAGTGCATAAGGCCAATTAGATTTGGAACTTACAGATATTAGTTGGCAGGGGTCATTACTTTAACATTATTGTGTTTAGAATTCTGGTAGATGTTTTTGAGGACCCTTTTTCCATCAGTTTGACAAGAAAGCAAAGCCTTTGCTTATTCCTAATTTTTAGGATGGAAAATGGTTGAACAATGTATATATGCCTTAATTTCAAAAAAAATATAGACTCTTAGCTTTAATTTGACACGCAATTTGGCATGCTTGCATGAACTTCACATGTTGGTGCTCGCGGTTCCTTTTAAATGAAAATGACCCCATCTAATTTTGCAAAGATAAGAATGAATGTCAATGCAATTAACATGTAAAGATGAATGAACTACTCACAAAATGTATGTTGCGGACATTGTCATCCAACATTTTAAAACAACACTTTAATTTGCATCAATGGTTTATTAAGTACCTTTCCTAAACAGAAGATAATTAACCAAGCTACAGCCATGCAATATGGTCTTTGGTGCCCTCTGGTGCTACTTCGCAAGGCAGATCACAGACTACTTTGCACCTGTCATTTAACCATTTCCATCTTTCTGCAAAATGAGGCAGCCCATGTAATTTACAGTTTTAACACTCATTATTTGATCAAAACAACAGAATACTCCCATACCCCATATTTAATAGTTTATTTCCATTTAAGGCGCATTGTTTTTTATCTTTGTTTTCATCAAAATCCTTGTCAGGAATACCAAGGTTACCTCACCTGTCAAGGCAAACCCCTGGTTACGAAACATCATGATACACACACCAGAAGGCTGCTGTCTCACACAGTAGTTTTACTTTTTAATGGACGTCATCCATAGGAGGAAGATTTTAAATAGGACATAACTTTTTAGAGTCAATAGAAATCACTCTGAAGAATCACATCCATCATTATCAACCCAATCTCATACATACTGTGCATACAATATACACCATACTGTAGATACAATACACACACACCCAGAAGTGTCTTCAAGACCACAAATTACATTTACTGTTTCTGACTTTTGTAGAAGACTAAACTAGTAAAGTGCCCGGTGGTCCAACACAGCACCGCTCAATCCCATTACCAAAACGTTCCTAGTGCTGCTGAGATTATACTATTGTAAGACACAAACCTCCACAGACATTTTTATGAAGTGTATTTCTCGCTCTCTCGGTCTTGGAGATATTCTGTGGTGAGTTAGGCCCAACACATCTATGCATGTCCCTGTGTGCTGTGACCATCATCGTCTTCACAGTACACTGAACTTGTCCAGGTCCATCATGTCATAGGCGGCCGTTTGGTCAGAGGAGAGGAGCTTGTCCTGGAGGTGGTCATCCACCATCTCCTCCACAGCAATCAGTCCCAGGCTGGCTGGCAGCTCCTCCTCACCCCCCCCAGCAGCATGGTGAAAATGAGAAAGGCCTCCTAGTAGACTATGATCGTGGAGCCTGGGGGGCAGCTCCTCAAAACAATGAATGACAGCCACGGGCTGGTCCCCTCGAAGGCTCCCCGTAGCTGTCCATCGATGTCCAGCTTGACCTGTTCGCTGTCCTGGGCGGCCTCGCTGGCCCCGTCGATGTGGAGGACAGATGAGGCATTGAGAGCGGAGGAGAAGGCAGAGGCCAGGCGCTGGGCCAGACAGTGCATCGTTCTCTCGCTCCTGCGGCCCGCTGTCAGCATCAGGCGGACTGGCTCGGTGGGTCTCTCCAGGTGGATCCTGCTCCTCCTCCACAGCTCAGTGCGCTGGCCGGGGAACGCCACCTTCACCTTATCCATCTCTCGGAGGAAGATCTCTGTTCGGTTGAACTCTGTGTTCTCAGGGGGAGACTCAGGGCTGAACAACCTCACCACTACGAAGGCCAGCAGAAGCCCTAGAAACCCAGCGAGCATCACCTGTGCGAAAAGCATAAACAGGCTTTCAATTTCCATGGTTTAGGAATTAAAAAAACCCTATAGCCTATTTCCTTGAATTGCAGGTGCCAGATCAAATAAGTCAGAGAGTACCTACTGTCTAATAAACAATGAAAGAACAAAGGAAACATACTACATAGCCAAAAGTATGTGGACACCTGCTTGTCGAACATCTCATTCAAAAACCATGGCCATTAATGTGGAGTTGGTCCCCCCTTTGCTGCAATAACAGCCTCCACTCTTCGGGGAAGGCTTTCCACTAGATGTTGGAACATTGCTGCAGGGATTTGCTTCCATTCAGCCACAAGAGCATTAGTGAGGCCGGGCACTGATGTTGGGTGATTAGGCCTGGCTCGCAGTCGGCGTTCCAATTCATCCCAAAAGGTGTTCGTGGGATTGAGGTCAGGGCTCTGTGCAGGCTAGTCAAGTTATTCCACACCGATCTCGACAAACCATTTCTGTATGGACCTCGCTTTGTGCACAGGGGCATTGTCATGCTGAAACAGGAAAGGGCCTTCCCCAAACTGCTGCCACAAAGTTGGAAGCACAGAATTGTCTAGAATGTCATTGTAGCGTTAAGATTTCCCTTCACTGGAACTAAGGGGCCTAGCCCGAACCATGAAAAACAGCCCCAGACCATTATTCCTCCTCCACCAAACTTTACAGTTGGCACAATGCTTTCGGGCAGGTAACGTTCTTCTGGCATCCGCCAAATCTAGATTTGTCCGTCGGACTGCCAGATGGTGAAGGGTGATTCATCACTACAGAGAACGCGTTTCCACTGTTCCAGAGTCCATTGGCGACGCGCTATACACCACTCCAGCCGACACATGGCATTGCAAATGGTGTTCTTAGGCTTGTGTGCAGCTGCTCAGCTATGGAAACCCATTTCATGAAGCTCCCGACAAACAGTTATTGTGTTGACGTTGCTTCCAGAGGCAGTTTGGAACTCAGCAGTGAGTTTTGCAACCGAGGACAGACGATTTTTACACTCTACGCGCTTCAGCACTTGGCAGTCCCGTTCTGTGAACTTGTGTAGTCTCCCACTTCTCGGCTGAGCAATTGTTGCTCCTAGACGTTTCCACTTGCAGTTGACCGGGGCAGCTCTAGCAGGGCAGAAATTTGACGAACTGACTTGTTGGAAAGGTGGCATCCTATGACGGTGCCACGTTGAAAGTCACTGAGCACTTCAGCACGGGCCATTCTACTGCCAATGTTTGTCTATGGAGATTGCATGGCTTTGTGCTCTAATTTATACACCTGTCAGTAGTGGGTGTGGCTGAAATAGCCAAATTCACTAATGTGAAGGGGTGTCCACATACTTTTGTGTGTAGCTGTCTTACTGGACAGCTCTTTGCCTTCTTTAGTAGCCCTCTGCACTGTGAAGAGTTGGAGTCCGGTGCCAGGGTGGGGGCTCTTCGGCTCTTCAGCTCTATTTCCCGCCTCATCTTCCCCTTCCTCTCCAGAGTGCCTCTCACTGCTCCCCACAGGGGTAGAGGTAGGGATGGCCTTCTCATCCTCCTGTACACCGGTGGAGACTGGCGTTTCTGATACATTCGCAGAGGCCTCTTTTAATGCAACACGCTCACCCAACCAAAAAGGGGGGAAAAAAACATTTAAACAGTGCCACAAAAACACTGAAAATATAGTGAGCTAAAATCCCAGAATTAATACAAAATTCTCAGTGACATATGATAATAATACAATTTAGGTAGGTATGGAAGTCTTACCCTCTCCAACCCCACTGTCTAAGTTGTCTGTGCCCCATTAGTTATATCTTTGGGAGCTTCTTCAAGTTTCAGGGTGGGTAGTGTCTTCACTCCAGGGACTGGGTGCGGGGCAGCCTTCTCCTCATCATAATCTTTCTCTTTACCTCCCTCTACAGACCCTTTCTCATTTCTCTTCAGAACGGCATCAATGGCCTTCACAGTCTCTGGTTCATTGGCTGGCGTTACGGTCACTCAAGCAGAGTCTCCTCTTTCACTATTGCAAGATGAAAAACAAAGGACACAGTAACCCAGAATCGTAGAATTGGGTGGTAAGAAGTATTTGTGTGTGAAACTTAACTTTTCTCACTTTCACTATTTCCTTGAGTTGCAAGTGCCAAAACAAATCAGTCAGAGAGTACCTACTGTCTAATAAACAATGAAAGCAGAAAGGAAATATCTGTCTTACTGGACCGCTCTTTAGGTTCTCCCTCTCCAGAGCCTCTCTCACTGCTCCCCCCAGGGGCATTGTTGGCCTTTGCAGCCTCTGGTTCACTGGCTGGCAGTTTCGTCACTGCAGCAGGGAGCTCTGTCTCCTCTTTCACTTTAATAGTGCCACAGGAAAAACTAAAACAGAGGATGAACACAATACGCCAGAATTATGGAATTGGACGGGACCATTTTTGGGAGTGAAACTTGTACTTTTCTCATCTTCAGTATTAGGCTCCTCTATCTCCTTCCCACTGTCCTGCTCCTCTGAACCTAATGTATGTGAAGGTAAAGAGGAATCCTAGTTCTGGATGCCCTGTTCTAGTACCAGATTATCTTTCTCTACAGTGCTCTGTGTACTGTCACTCTCTTCCTGTTGTTATTCATGCTTGTTGCTCACTAGGGCATGGCTCTGAGAAGTAGTGGAGAGTATGAAGTCATTAGTGTAATATTTTCAGCATGAACTAGCTAGTTACCTGTCAGGGCCTGAGAAATGGTGCCTCCGGATCTGCCATTCTTCAATGAGGACACCTCACTCACTCACAGTGGGCCATTGGATTCCAAAGGTGTTGTTGACGTGTATGTCAAATGAAATTATTGGCTAAAATACACAAAAACATTGCAATACATTTAGCATCATTAGCAAGCCAAGTTAGCCAACATTAGCTGGCTAGCTACAACGACCTGCTAGCAATTTGGTGAGCTAGCTAACGTTAGTAGCTATAAACATCGGTAGTGGTAATTTACCAGCATTATTTGCACAATAGTGTTATGAACATAGCCACTTACCCACTGTATCGCATTCCTCAGATAACCCAGTTTGGAATTTGCTCCTTGGTACAGAAGAGCAATAAGAAATGTCAAAGGCTTGGAGTCGCAAAATGACAGCTGAGCTCATAGCCGGAACATTCTCTAGCTATTTGTTTCCAACAAAATATGTAGAACGTACTACTTACTATATTTCCGGTGTTCTGTCAAAACAGTTCCTCACTAGGTTGAAGATGATAGTGTTGTCTTGCAGCAGGACACAGTAGCACGGCCCTGTCTGTCTACTGCATGGATTAAGGTACCATTAGGGATGTTGCAGTGACCATATTACCACCACACAGGCAGTCATGAGTCATGACCGCAGTAAAATTCATCAATGCAAATGCAATCGAAAATCATATCAAACACTTATCATCAAAACAGTATCATGCTTTTAAAACTCACCTCACTTTGATGATCAATTTGAGAAAGAAGTTCAACAGCAGGTTCAAACTGAGTGTAAACATAGTCAAAGCCTAACACAATGAAATGGAAAATTATGATTGTGCTGTTATTTACATTTACATTACATTTACAGTGGGGGAAAAAAGTATTTAGTCAGCCACCAATTGTGCAAGTTCTCCCACTTAAAAAGATGAGAGAGGCCTGTAATTTTCATCATAGGTACACGTAAACTATGACAGACAAATTGAGAAAAAAAATTCCAGAAAATCCCATTGTAGGATTTTTAATGAATTTATTTGCAAATTATGGTGGAAAATAAGTATTTGATCACCTACAAACAAGCAAGATTTCTGGCTCTCACAGACCTGTAACTTCTTCTTTAAGAGGCTCCTCTGTCCTCCACTCGTTACCTGTATTAATGGCACCTGTTTGAACTTGTTATCAGTATAAAAGACACCTGTCCACAACCTCAAACAGTCACACTCCAAACTCCACAATGGCCAAGACCAAAGAGCTGTCAAAGGACACCAGAAACAAAATTGTAGACTTGCACCAGGCTGGGAAGACTGAATCTGCAATAGGTAAGCAGCTTGGTTTGAAGAAATCAACTGTGGGAGAAATTATTAGGAAATGGAAGACATACAAGACCACTGATAATCTCCCTCGATCTGGGGCTCCACGCAAGATCTCACCCCGTGGGGTCAAAATGATCACAAGAACGGTGAGCAAAAATCCCAGAACCACACGGGGGGACCTAATGAATGACCTGCAGAGAGCTGTGGCCAAAGTAACAAAGCCTACCATCAGTAACACACTACGCCGCCAGGGACTCAAATCCTGCAGTGCGAGACGTGTCCCCCTGCTTAAGCCAGTACATGTCCAGGCCCATCTGAAGTGCATTTGGATGATCCAGAAGAGGATTGGGAGAATGTCATATGGTCAGATGAAACCAAAATATAACTTTTTGGTAAAAACTCAACTCGTCATGTTTGGAGGACAAAGAATGCTGAGTTGCATCCAAAGAACACCATACCTACTGTGAAGCATGGGGGTGGAAACATCATGCTTTTGGGCTGTTTTTCTGCAAAGGGACCAGGACGACTGATCCGTGTAAAGGAAAGAATGAATGGGGCCATGTATCGTGAGATTTTGAGTGAAAACCTCCTTCCATCAGCAAGGGCATTGAAGATGAAACGTGGCTGGGTCTTTCAGCATGACAATGATCCCAAACACACCGCCCGGGCAACGAAGGAGTGGCTTCGTAAGAAGCATTTCAAGGTCCTGGAGTGGCCTAGCCAGTCTCCAGATCTCAACCCCATAGAAAATCTTTGGAGGGAGTTGAAAGTCCGTGTTGCCCAGCGACAGCCCCAAAACATCACTGCTCTAGAGGAGATCTGCATGGAGGAATGGGCCAAAATACAAGCAACAGTGTGTGAAAACCTCGTGAAGACTTACAGAAAACGTTTGACCTGTGTCATTGCCAACAAAGGGTATATAACAAAGTATTGAGAAACTTTTGTTATTGACCAAATACTTATTTTCCACCATCATTTGCCAATAAATTCATTAAAAATCCTACAATGTGATTTTCTGGAATTTTTTTTCTCATTTTGTCTGTCATAGTTGACGTGTACCTATGATGAAAATTACAGGCCTCTCTCATCTTTTTAAGTGGGAGAACTTGCACAATTGGTGGCTGACTAAATACTTTTTTTCCCCACTGTACGTCATTTAGCAGACGCTCTTATCCAGAGCGACTTACAAATTGGTGCATTCACCCTATAGCCAGTGGAATAACCACTTTACAATTATTTTTTATTTTTTATTTTTATTTTATTTTTTAAATATTTTTATTTTTTAGGGGGGGGGGGGGTAGAAGGATTACTTTATCCTATCCCAGGTATTCCTTAAAGAGGTGGGGTTTCAAATGTCTCCGGAAGGTGGTGAGTGACTCCGCTGTCCTGGCGTCGTGAGGGAGCTTGTTCCACCATTGGGGTGCCAGAGCAGCAAACAGTTTTGACTGGGCTGAGCGGGAACTATGCTTCCGCAGAGGAAGGGGAGCCAGCAGGCCAGAGGTGGATGAACGCAATGCCCTCGTTTGGGTGTAGGGACTGATCAGAGCCTGAAGGTACGGAGGTGCCGTTCCCCTCACAGCTCCATAGGCAAGCACCATGGTCTTGTAACAGATGCGAGCTTCAACTGGAAGCCAGTGGAGTGTGCGGAGGAGCGGGGTGACGTGAGAGAACTTGGGAAGGTTGAACACCAGACGGGCTGCGGCATTCTGGATGAGTTTGGGAGTGAATACAATACATAGCCTACCAAATACATAGCCTACCAAATATTACACATGGCAGAAAAACATAAAACAAAACTAATTTAAGATGTCTTTGGTACATAACTTATCTAGCCTATACTCTAAAACAAATTTTAGTAATCACCTTTGAGTGTGGACTGTATTATTATGCATACTGGATGGACACACTTGTTACCTTATGCTACGCTCCAAAATGTATATCCAAGCGTCTGGGAGAGAATGTATAGCCCTAGGCGATGCTGTTGGTTCATTGATTGCAGGGCGGTTTACAAGTTAGCATACAATTACAGTGATCTTGTATTTGATTTTGAATAGCCTAGTAATAGGGAATCTTTTCATATATTCATAATTAATTGCGTGACACATTACTTTTAGCTATGCAGAATATCTTGCCACTGTAGATTTCCATCTCCTCCTCTCTCTCTCCTTTAAACTGTCAACAGTTTAGTGAAATATGTTTCCTTGCTAAAAATGTTACTATTGATGTTCCTGAACAGATTTTACTTGGTTTCCCAAATTAAGTACTGGGTAGCTGCAGGAACAGGGTTGGAGAACCCATGGCATACAGAGTTTGGGCGGAATATCACCTGTCACGCAGTGAGAGCATGCTCCTCAAACAGTGGTTGATGCGTGGAGTGAAATAAGTGTTCATATATTTATTTCTCAGCTGCTCATATTAAGCACAGCTCTGCTATAAAACCGAAGTACCCTACCCGGCATCATTGAAAAATGGACCGGTGGGAAAGCGCATGCCTTTGAGTGCATATGGATTAGTGCTGACCCCAATTAGTCGACTGGTCATCGTTTGGTCGTTAGGCTGTTGGTCAACCGAGATTGTTTTAGTCGAGCAGTAACAAATATACAGTTGAAGTTGGAAGTTTACTTACACCTTAGCCAAATACATTTCAACTCTGTTTTTCACAATTCCTGACATTCAATCCTAATGTAAAAATCCCCTGTCTTAGGTCAGATAGGATCACCACTTTATTTTAAGAATGTGAAATGTCAGAATAATAGTAGAGAGAATGATTTATTTCAGCTTTTATTTCTTTCATCACATTCCCAGTGGGTCAGAAGTTCATATACACTCAATTAGTATTTGGTAGCGTTGCCTTTAAATTGTTTAACTTGGGTCAAACGTTTTGTGTAGCCTTCCACAAGCTTCCCACAATAAGTTGGGTGAATTTTGGCCCATTCCTCCTGACAGAGCTGGTGTAACTGAGTCAGGGTTGTAGGTCAGGGCTTTGTGATGGCCACTCCAGTACCTTGACTTTGTTGTCCTTAAGCCATTTAGCCACAACTTTGGAGGTATGCTTGGGGTCATTGTCCATTTGGAAGACCCAATTGCGATCAAGCTTTAACTTCCTGACTGATGTCTTGAGATGTTGCTTCAATATATCCACATAATTTTCCTTCCTCATGATGCCATCTATTTTGTGAAGTGCACCAGTCCCTCCTGCAGCAAAGCACCCCCACAGCCTGATGCTGCCACCCCTGTGCTTCACGGTTGGGATGGTGTTCTTCGGCTTGCAAGCGGCCCCCTTTTTCCTCCAAACATAACAATGGTCATTATGGACAAACAGTTCTATTTTTGTTTCATCAGACCAGATGACATTTCTCCAAAAAGTACGATCTGTGTCCCCATGTGCATTTGCAAACTGTAGTCTGGCTTTTTTATGGTGTTTTTGGAGCAGTGGCTTCTTCCTTGCTGAGCGGCCTTTCAGGTTATGTCGATACAGGACTCGTTTTACTGTGGATATAGATACTTTTGTACCTGTTTCCTCCAGCATCTTCACAAGGTCCTTTGCTTTTGTTCTGGGATTGATTTGCACTTTTCACACCAAAGTACGTTAATCTCTAGGAGACAGAATGCATATCCTTCCTGAGCGGTATGACGGCTGCGTGGTCCCATGGTGTTTATACTTGCGTACTATTGTTTGTACAGATGAACGTGGTACCTTCAGGCGTTTGGAAATTGCTCCCAAGGATGAACCAGACTTGTGGAGGTCTACCATTTCATTTCTGAGGGCTTGGCTGATTTCTTTGATATTCCCATGATGTAAAGGAAAGAGCCACTGAGTTTGAAGGTAGACCTTGAAATACATCCACAGGTATACCTCCAATTGACTCAAAATCAGAAGCTTCTAAAGCCATGACATCATTTTCTGGAATCTTCCAAGCTGTTTAAAGGCACAGTCAACTTAGTGTATGTAAACTTCTGACCCACTGGAATTCTGATACAGTGAATTATTAGTGGAATAATCTGTCTGTAAACAATTGTTGGAAAAATTGCTTGTGTCATACACAAAGTAGATGTCCTAACCGACTTGCCAAAACTATAGTTTGTTAAAAAGAAATGTGTGGAGTGGTTGAAAAACAAGTTTTATTTACTCCAACCTAAGTGTATGTAAACTTCCGACTTCAACTGTATATATTTCTGCCCATTTCAGTGAACTAATCCATTGCGGAGGCCTAGACTAGAAGCCAATTTATGCTTGATTCGAAAATGTGGTTGGAGGCTCCATATGGAGAGTGTGATGCAATTGCGGAGCCTCCAGAGGCATGCAGAGGCCAAATCGAGCTCTGTACCGCATCGCCATGCGCCTCCTAAATTTTGTAACAATGCGGAGGGCTCTGTATAACTCCACATTGACATGATTGGTTGACAGTAGGTGGGGGCGATACATCCTGTATAAACACAAACTCACTTCCTTGACAACAGCTCTGCGCTGCTCCGCGAAGGGCAAGTAGTATTAATGCCCTGACTTTTGCTGAGGCCATTCTTGCCCTGACTTCTGCTGAGGCCATATCACCATAAATGCTGATTGACCAATCGCCCAGATGCACAATGCGCTCTCTCCCGACAATTTGTGCACATTCATTGTTTCATAACTTCATTGTGTGAATTGTTTGCGTTTGATTGTTGGTGTATATCAATTCCCCATTACATTACAGTCATTTAGCAGACGCTCTTATCCAGAGCGACTTAAAGTTAGTGAGTGCATACATTTTTCATACTGGCCCCCCATGGGAAACGAACCCACAACCCTGGCGTTGCAAGCACCATGCTCTACCAACTGAGCTACAGGGGATTACATACAGTGGGGGAAAAAAGTATTTAGTCAGCCACCAATTGTGCAAGTTCTCCCACTTAAAAAGATGAGAGAGGCCTGTAATTTTCATCATAGGTACACGTCAACTATTACAGACAAATTGAGAAAAAAAAATCCAGAAAATCACATTGTAGGATTTTTAATGAATTTATTTGCAAATTATGGTGGAAAGTAAGTATTTGGTCACCTACAAACAAGCAAGATTTCTGGCTGTCACAGACCTGTAACTTCTTCTTTAAGAGGCTCCTCTGTCCTCCACTCGTTACCTGTATTAATGGCACCTGTTTGAACTTGTTATCAGTATAAAAGACACCTGTCCACAACCTCAAACAGTCACACTCCAAACTCTACTATGGCCAACACCAAAGAGCTGTCAAAGGACACCAGAAACAAAATTGTAGACCTGCACCAGGCTGGGAAGACTGAATCTGCAATAGGTAAGCAGCTTGGTTTGAAGAAATCAACTGTGGGAGCAATTATTAGGAAATGGAAGACATACAAGACCACTGATAATCTCCCTCAATCTGGGGCTCCACGCAAGATCTCACCCCGTGGGGTCAAAATGATCACAAGAACGGTGAGCAAAAATCCCAGAACCACACGGGGGACCTAGTGAATGAACTGCAGAGAGCTGGGACCAAAGTAACAAAGCCTACCATCAGTAACACACTACGCCGCCAGGGACTCAAGTCCAGACGTGTCCCCCTGCTTAAGCCAGTACATGTCCAGGCCCATCTGAAGTTTGCTAGAGTGCATTTGGATGATCCAGAAGAGGATTGGGAGAATGTCATATGGTCAGATGAAACCAAAATAGAACTTTTTGGTAAAAACTCAACTCGTCGTGTTTGGAGGACAAAGAATGCTGAGTTGCATCCAAAGAACACCATACCTACTATGAAGCATGGGGGTGGAAACATCATGCTTTGGGGCTGTTTTCTGCAAAGGGACCAGGACGACTGATCCGTGTAAAGGAAAGAATGAATGGGGCCATGTATCGTGAGATTTTGAGTGAAAACCTCCTTCCATCAGCAAGGGCATTGAAGATGAAACGTGGCTGGGTCTTTCAGCATGACAATGATCCCAAACACACCGCCCGGGCAACAAAGGAGTGGCTTCGTAAGAAGCATTTCAAGGTCCTGGAGTGGCCTAGCCAATCTCCAGATCTCAACCCCATAGAAAATCTTTGGAGGGAGGTGAAAGTCCGTGTTGCCCAGCGACAGCCCCAAAATATCACTGCTCTAGAGGATATCTGCATGGAGGAATGGGCCAAAATACCAGCAACAGTGTGTGAAAACCTTGTGAAGACTTACAGAAAACGTTTGACCTGTGTCATTGCCAACAAAGGGTATATAACAAAGTATTGAGAAACTTTTGTTATTGACCAAATACTTATTTTCCACCATAATTTGCAAATAAATTCATTAAAAATCCTACAATGTGATTTTCTGGAGAAAAAAATTCTCATTTTGTCTGTCATACTTGACGAGTACCTATGATGAAAATTACAGGCCTCTCTCTTCTTTTTAAGTGGGAGAACTTGCACAATTGGTGGCTGACTAAATACTTTTTTCCCCCACTGTGTGACACTCTGGCTCCATGGACTTTGATTATTGAGCCAGGGTTGTTCATTTTCTTTGTTTGGGTGTATTTCTATGTTGGGTATTCTAGTTGTTCATTTCTATGTTTGGTGATTGTTCTTGATTAGTCATATGACTCCCAATCGGAGGTAACGAGTGTCAGCTGTCGGCTCGTTATCTCTGATTGGGAGCCATATTTAAACTGTGTGGTTTCTCCTTGGTTTTTGTGGGTTTTTGTTCCGTTTCGGTGAGTGTACCGTGGACTTCATTGAGTCGTCTTTTGTTTTGTATAATAGTTACGTTTATTGAATAAAGTCATGTTTCTTGGACACGCTGCGCCTTGGTCATACTTGGACGACATAGACGACCGTGACAGAAAAACCCACCATAAAAGGACCAAGCGGCGTGTCAAGCGGCAACAGGATCCACCTACACAGGATTTATATCCACCCATAAAGGATTCATGGACATGGGAGGAGATTCTGGATGGTAAGGGGCCTTGGGCACAACCGGGAGAATATCGCCGTCCTCGTGAAGAGCTGGAGGCAGCTAAAGCCGAGAGGCGGCGATATGAGGAGGCAGCACGGAGGCAAGACTGGAAGCCTGTGGGTACTACCCAATAATTTCTTGGGGGGGGGCTAAGAGGGAGTGTGGCGAAGTCAGGTAGGAGACCTGCGCCTACTCCCTGGACTGACCGGGCAGACACCGTGTTACGCAGTTGAGCGCATGGTGTCTCCTGTACGCAGGCAATGCCCGGTTCGGTACAGTCCAGCTCCACGTATCGGCCGGGCTAGATTGAGTGTTGAGCCGGATGTCATGAAGCCGGTCCCACGCAGCTGGTCACCAGTGCGTCTCCTCGGGCCGGCGTACATGGCACCAGCCTTGCGCATGGTGTTCCCGGTTCGCCCACATAGGCCGGTGCGGGTTATTACACCTCCCCGTACTGGTCGGGCGACGGGGAGCATCAACCCAGGGAAGGTTGGGCAGGCTCAGTGCTCAAGGGAGCCAGTACGCCTGCACGGTCCGGTATTTCCGGTACCACCTCCTCGCTCCAGCCCAGTACCACCAGTACCTACACCACGCACCAGGTTTCCAGTGCGTCTTCAGAGCCCTGTGTCTCCTCCACGCACTGGCTCTATGGTGCGTGTCTCCAGCCCTTTACCACCATTGAGTCGTCTTTTGTTTTGTATAATAGTTACGTTTATTGAATAAAGTCATGTTTCTTGGACACGCTGCGCCTTGGTCATACTTGGACGACATAGACGACCGTGACACACTGTATATCACCAGCAGTACATTTACCATTAATTCCTATAATTTCTAATCTACAATGTTTTTTACTTTGGTTATGGTCATTTCTTTTAATGCATTCAATATTATTTTTCCAGTCTTCCTGTTCTCATTGACAGAGTGGACACATTGTTTGCAGTGTGCAACCTACGCTACACTTGTGAGAAACAAGTTTTGGTTTATTTAATTCAATTTACTAGTTCTGTCAATTTAGTAATTGTCTTTTGTTTGGAGCTCTCCTGTCAATGTTGAATAAGGACAAGCACACATTGAAGTAGGCCTATAGGCTACCTGGCCTGCGCACAAATGTAGGCATATAAATGTGCCCATTTGGGGATCTGATAGTATTTCTGATTGCCTTAACACACCACCACTGACCTGTGGAGCTTCTCAAAATTATAATTTTTTCACCTCAAACAGCAAGCAAACAAAGTCTGTTTTTACATCCATTTAGAATTACAATAGTTCATCAATGTAGGCCTATTTGAAAAATCTTTCCAGCTCTCTCCGTTTCGATAACCACTCAACCTGAAAGGGAAAAAATTTAATGCTCTGATCCAGTGGAAACATCATAAAATAGGCTTCTTATCAGTGCTTGACTTGGACTGAAATAGGTTCCGGTACTCATTTAGGGTGCTGGTACTGTTTATATTTAGGTGCAGGAGCTCCACAATCATTTTGAGCTAATATTCTATAAGAGGAACAGGAGCTCGAGCAGTAGAACATTTGAGGTGCCGGTACTCAGCTCCAGTGAGCTCCTGCCCAAATCAAACACTGCTTCTTATCCCATGCGCAAATTGCCTACAGCTGTCCCTGTCCCGAGCTCACTGGTGCAGGAAACTCTGAGGGCCCAGAATATTTTATACAATGTTGCAAGTTCGCTAGTGCAAGCTTCCTGCCAATCCAAGTTAATAGTTGATACCATTTTCAAGTTCATTGCAGACATGCTATGTGTAGCCAATGTGATTTATAGGATATTTGTACATAGCTGGCAATGGCAATAGAAGTTACTTTTTAGGTTCCTATCATTTTCATTTAGATTTGGATAGAATTTTGATTAACCACATGACAATACTTTTGAGATATGAAGACCTTATTATAAATTAAATTAAACCGTTTCATGAAAATATGCATATGAAAACCATAATTGGCACACAGATCGGTAGAAATGTTAAGATAAATTGGCATTCAACATGAGAAAGGTTGCCAACTCCTGTAGCCTTTTTCCGGCAACTTCAGGAGAGTAATGGCAGAATCTGTGAAAGCCAGCAGGAACAGGAGAATAGTTGGGTCAGGTTATGTTTTTTTTCTTCTGGTTATCTAATTTTGAGCAATGGATTGGTCGAAAGAACAAACGATTCTTAGCCCTAGTATGGATGACGTCTTTTTCCCCTGCCCTTGTTCCTGCCCGTTTGATAATGGGCCATTCTAAATCGAAACTAATTTTACATATGAGTAAAGACAAGATTAAATTGAGAATAGTTTGATGGGTGAAAATATGATCACTTGATGTGAGAACAGCTGTGCAGCTCGAGGCAAGGAACAGAGCCGAGCTTCTTTTGCGGCTTTCTCAAATCATCAATAGCCTATAGTCACATCATGCAGTCCATATATGTTTTGATTTCTAAGATATTCTAAGGTTTGTATCATTCACAACTAAAGTTGCCAAATAACTCTAAATATAGTTTATAGGACCTGTTTCAAATGATCACTTTTATAGTCAACATAGCCACTTCATATGCACACTCACTCCGGAATGGTAAACATACCCTTTCTATTTTATTCAGCTATGTTTTTTATTATATTCTTCTTACTATACAATCATATAATATAAAATAATGGCACGGGACTTATAAGCATATCTTGTCAACTAAATGAACAAGCCTGCAACCTATGGTATGGAGCATAACCAGACAACATACAGTAGGCCAACTCATATTCTGTTCTTCTGAAATACATGTTTCTTTAGACCTGACTAAAATAAATAATGGATTTATTGTGATGGTGTATATTACATTTATTTATTAGACTATTTTTAATTGTAGATATTCCAAAGGCGCCCATCAGCGGCTTGTATGCAGCTTGTGTGAGTGGACTCCGTGGAGGCCTGGAGATGCTAAACTTGTTTTACCATGACAATTACCGGCTGACAAAATGTAATGACTGCCACAGCCCTAGGTACCATTTATTGACTGCAAACTATATCAGTTATATCATTGTTCATCTGTTAGTTTGGAACAAGTGGAGATTCAATTAATCCTGTCTATATCAAAAACTCAAATGTTAAACATTTTTCTTAAAGATTTTGATTGATAAATTAACTGTTTGACAAGATCTTTGGTCCTCAAAAATCCCTTTTCATTATAAATGTTCAATGAGTATGTGTTAGTTAGTGGGAATCTGGCCATTGTTTTTGTCAGTGTTGTTGTGCATGGATAGTTGAAAGTAGTAGTGAATGACAGTGATGATACTGTAGAGTCAATATGGTGACCTGATTGTGAATATGATTGCTTGGCCATTCCTTCCTTTCCTGAGAGTGTTACTTCCCAAGCCATCCCTCCTTCCTCTATCGCTGTGTGTGATTGGCTGTTTCTAACTGGAGAGATTTGAGAACTTTATGTATGTAGAACCTTTTCTGTTGAAAAGGGTGATCCCTTTGCCTCATTGCAAAAAGCTGCATGTGCTGAGAAGAAAAACGGAAACTAGAGCTGTGCCTTGATCAGTCCAGTAGATGGCAGGCTCTTTGACCTGGGAAAAGAGAGTAGGGTTTGTGGTCCAATTCTCTACCCTTTTCCATGTAGACGGTGTATACTACTCTATTCACTCTGCTATATGGATTGAAAAAGGAGTGGCGAGAGAAAGAAACATGGTGGGAACTGGGAACCATATTTAGCCCATGCCTACACCAATCCGATGCTTTTCAGTCCGTACCAGTGGTGTAGTGGAGGGTATACCCACTTATTTTTCCGTGGGCATTACGTATACTCTCTTCTTAATCCCCATTGATACTTACCAAAGTAGTGTAGTGGAGGTAAACTCCGTTTCAATTAATAAGGCTGATGGAACAGACCAGAATGTTTAGCTTAAAATGTTGATAAACTATTATTTGTTCACATTTTAGGCACAGCAATGCACATATGGTGAATGCAATGCCTATGAGTGAATTATCCAAAATGCAATTTGCGGGAAAACGCTGTTCTAAAATGTGCACCGCACATGTGTGGTTTCAAATAAAATAAAATACAATTGTATTTGCCACATGCGCTGAATACAACAGGTGTAGACATTACAGTGGAATGCTTACTTACTTAACCAACAATGCATTTTTTTTATTGATGTGAATATGATATTCTATAGGCCAGGCCCTATTGGTCACGTGTATGCGATACATACATGTGTCACGTAAAGAGAGCAAGGGTTGAGGGAATAGGGAAGGGTTTTCCTAAACAAATGAGGGATTTCGGTAACAGAACATTTCAGTCAGAAATGGCTGTAATTATGTTGCAGCTTCATCAACACGGATAGCGCGATAAACACTGTGGTGGTCGCTGTCTTCTTTTTTTTAACACAGTGCAGCAAGTCTGAGCCCGGCCCAGCACAATCAAATCAATTGCTGATCAGACTCCTTCTAGTCATGTGTGTGTCTTAATGATTTAATCAAACAGTGTGCTTAAAGCATCAGACAAGCTCAGTGAATATAGTTGATTTGATTAAAACACATAGGATGTGTCTATATATGGAAAAATACATTTTATACCCACTTCTCCAGGCACCACTACACCACTGGACCTTACATAAGGAGATAGTGAGCAAATGCGCACTTCAGAGAGCAAGGTAGAGAATTGGACCGCAGCCTTTTCTCTCCTCCCAGATAGAAGAATGGTGGTCCTTTTAGGAACTTTAGTGGTTGATCGCAAAAGAAACATTGGTGCTTTGTAGGCAGGGTTTCTCCTAGTTTTATATACAGTAGACCGGCCACAGTGAACTTTGAAGAAAGACCCAGAGCCTACACCCACATATCCAAGTAAAACCAATCATAGTCTACTACTTTAAGGCAGGGGAGATCACCTTGCCTGGTTGGGTGGCTGCCCCAATAAAGAGGTAGTAAAAACATTGATTAGGTCATTCACAGGCTCTGACACAGTGTCAGCGTTCAAAGCCGCTATGTTGTCACTGAGGGGAGACTATTCTGGGGCCTGGCTGCAGCAGATTGCTGTGGGGCTGTAGTATTCTGAGACCTCCTGGGGGTATTTTTGTGTCTCTGAAGCATAGGTATGTAATGGTAGTCTGGCTGACACCAGCTCTCAAAGTCTCGCTGTGTAGTCATCTGGGTCGCGCGTCAGCCAGGCTAATGTAATGGTGCCATGAGACCAAAAGAGGGATTTTCAAAATGAAGGAGCCTGGCTGTAGTGCACTTGACGTCATCATGGCTGCATTATACTTTAACACTGAAATGATGTTGTTTGACACATGCACAGATCTTCTCAACCTGGGCCCACTAGTTACCTCCCTCCCTTGATTTCCCATCTGCAGACAGACCCAACAGTTGTGTCCTTCGTTCCCATGGGAATGTGCTCAAAAGTAGGTGGTGAGAACTTAGCGGTCAGACAGATTTGTAAAAAAAATCTTTATATTAATAAATAACTTGGTGAAATCCTCCTGCTTGGCCTCAGCCTGCTGTGTATGTTTGACCTCTGTTTCCTCCTCTCCGTGTTCAACACCAAGTCTATACATCTACTGCGGCTCCAGATGTTTGTGGTGAGACTTTCCGTTAATTGGATTGATCTTTTAACAGTTGGACTACAAGAACAAGTTGTTAAGCATGAGAGAACTTCATCCCCCATTCCCCTCCTCCTCAACTCTGTGGCCTTTTAACACCCACATATTTTTAATGTATTTCTTGGCTGGAGTTAATGTACAGTGAGTGCAGTGAGGATTTAGAATTGCTTACAGAGTTAAAAGGCTGTGTGTTTTCTCCCCTCGCCTGCTGCCCTGAGGGAGTGAGGGATGAGGAGTTCTAGCTGAACTTAAGAGTGTGTTGTTAATGGGCCCGTTTGAGGCTGCTGCAGCCTGGCTGCCAATTAGTTTTTATAACGTCTCCTATCTACAGCTCACATACTTAATACTGTACAGCAGGCCTCTTTCTCTCACTCTCTCTCGCACACACACTCTTCTCTCTGTCACACACACACTCTTTCTTTCTCACACACACACACACAATCTCTTTGTCACACACACATGCTCTCTCACACACTCTCCTGACGGCATCCCAAGCCGCGTTCTCAGAGCATGCGCAGACCAGCTGGCTGGAGTGTTTACGGACATTTTCAACCTCTCTCTATCCGTCTCTCGTCCCCACTTGCTTCAAGATGGCCAGCATTGTTCCTGTACCCAAACAGGCTAAGTTACCTGAAGTAAATTACTATCGCCCCGTAGCACTCACTTCTGTCATCATGAAGTGCTTTGAAAGGCTATTCAAGGACCATATCACCTGCACAATACCCAACACCCTTGATTCACTACAATTTGCATACCGCCCCAACAGATCCACGGACGACGCAATCATTGTTGCACTGCACACCTCCCTATCCCACCTGGACAATAGGAATACCTACAGCGCCTTCAGAAAGTATTCACACCCCTTTACTTTTTCCACATTTTGTTGTGTTACAGCCTGAATTTAAAATGGATTACATAGAGATTTTTTTGGTCATTGGCTTAGACACAATAACCCATAATGTCAAAATGGAATTATGTTTTTCGAAATGTTTACAAATTAATTAAAAATGAAAAGCTGAAATTTCTTGAGTCAATAAGTATTCAACCCCTTTGTTATCAAATCAAATCCAAAGAAAATTGCCACCTGCACCGAATACAACAGGTTTAGACCTTACAGTGAAAGCCCTTAACCAACAATGCCGTTTTAAGAAAAAAAGTGTTAAGTAAAAAATAGAACAGTAAAAAATAAAAATAACAAATAATTAAAGAGCAGAAGTAAAATAAAATAACAGAAGGGAGGCTATATACAGGTGGTACCGGTACAGAGTCAATGTGCAGGGGCACCGGTTAGTCGAGGTAATTGAGGTAATATGTACATGTGGGTAGAGTTAAAGTGACTATGGATAGATAATAAACAGAGTAGCAGCAGCTTAAAAGAGGGGGTGGGGTGATGGGGGACTATGCAAATAGTCAGGGTAGCCATGATTAGCTGTTCAGGAGTCTTATGGTTTTGGTGTAGAAGCTGTTAAGATGCCTTTTGGACCTAGACTTGGTGCTCCGGTACCGCATGCTGTGCGGTAGCAGAGAGAACACGTCCTGGATAGCAGGAAGCTTGGCCCCAGTGATGTACTGGGCCATACGCACTACCCTCTGTAGTGCCTTGCGGTCGGAGGCCGAGCAGTTGCCATATCAGGCGGTGATGCAACCAGTCAGGATGCTCTCGATGGTGCAGCTGTAGACCCTTTTGAGGATCTGAGGACCCATGCCAAATATTTTCAGTCTCCTGAGGGGGAATAGGCTTTGTCATAACCTCTTCACAACTGTCTTGGTGTGTTTGAACAATGATAGTTTGTTGGTGATGTGGACACCAAGGAACTTGAAGCTCTCAACCTGTTCGACTACAGCCCTGTCGATGAGAATGGGGGCGTGCTCAGTCCTCTTTTTTCCCCTGTAGTCCACAATCATCTCCTTTGTCTTGATCAGGTTGAGGGAGAGGTTATTATCCTGACACCACATGGCCAGATCTCTGACCTCCTCCCTATAGGCTGTCTCATCGTTGTCGGTGATCAGGCCTACCACTGTTGTGTCGTCGGCAAACTTAATGATGGTGTTGGAGTCGTGCCTGGCCATGCAGTCATGGATGAACAGGGAGTACAGGAGGGAACTGAGCACGCACCCCTGAGGTGTCCCCGTGTTGAGGATCAGCGTGGCAGATGTATTGTTACCTACCCTTACAACCTGGGGGCGACCCGTCAGAATTGTCAGATTTGCCAAATGGAGGGCGAGGGAGAGCTTTGTACGCGTCTCTGTGTGTGGAGTAAAGGTGGTCTAGAGGGTTTTTTTCCCTCTGGTTGCACATTTAACATGCAGGTAGAAATTAGGTAGAACGGATTTAAGTTTCCCTGCATTAAAGTCCCCGGCCACTAGGAGCGCTGCCTATGGATGAGCGTTTTCCTGTTTGCTTATGGCCTTATACAGCTCATTGAGTGCAATCTTAGTGCCAGCATCGGTTTGTGGTGGTAAATAGACAGCTACGAAAAATATAGATGAAAACTTTCTTGGTAAATAGTGTGGTCTACAGCTTATCATAAGATACTCTACCTCAGGCAAGCAAAACCTTGAGACTTCCTTAGTATTAGATTTTATGCACCAGCTATTGTTTACACATATACACAGATCACCACCCCTTGTCTTACCGGAGTCAGCCGTTCTATCCTGCCGATGTAGCGTATATCCCGCCAGCTGTATGTTATCCATGTCGTCGTTCAGCCACGATATTACAGTTTAATGTCCAGTTGGTAGGATATTCTTGATCTTAGGTCATCCATTTTGTTTTCAAATGATTGTACGTTGGCTAATAGGATTGATGGAAGAGGCAGATTACTCGCTCGCTGTCGGATCCTTACAAGGCACCCCAACCTACGTCCACGATATCTCTGTCACGATCGTTTACGAACGAGAAGGACCAAGGCGCAGCGTGATATGCATTCATATTTATTTAAACTTAAGCACCACGACAAAACAACAAACGAAACGTGAAGTCCAAGGTAGCATACAAACAACATACCTTACACGGAACAAGATCCCACAACTAACAGGTGTCAAAAGGCTGCCTAAGTATGGTCCCCAATCAGAGACAACGAGCTACAGCTGCCTCTGATTGGGAACCACCCCGGCCAACATAGATCTGCACATGCTAGATCTAAAACATAGAAATCAAACATAGCAACACACAACACGGAAAATACACACCCTGACTCAACAAATACAAGTCCTCAGAGCCAGGGCGTGACAATCTCAGTTTCTGTCTCATGCGAATGACAGGGATTTGGGCTTTGTTGGGTGTCTGTAGAAAATCCTTCACGTCCGACTCGTTGAAGAAAAAAGATTTGTCCAATAAGAGGTGAGTAATCGCTGTTCTGATATCCAGAAGCTCTTTTCGGTCATAAGAGACGGTGGCAGAAACATTATGTACAGAATAAATTATAAATAACGCGAAGAAACACACATAATAGCACAATTGGTTAGAGGGCCGTTAAACTGCAGCCAACTCCTCCGGCGCCATCTTGAATCAAGTCTAAATAAGTTCAGAAGTAAAATTGTGCTTAACAAGTAACATAATAAGTTGCATGGACTTAGATTTAGGGTAGGGGCGGGGCAAGCGTAGACAAGATGGCGTATTGAATAGAAATCGGTACAAAACACCTCAAGATAAAAACATAATATTCAAAATCAGTAAGTTAGACTAAATATTAGCATTTCATATATTCGCAGTTAATATAATTCAATCTGGATAATAACAGAAATAAGATCATAAGGCTAGAGAAATATATCGACAAATATTACTACAACAAGCAACACCCAAACATGACTGAAGACAAGCGTGGAGAGCCGATCCCCAAAAGGAAACGCGACTCATCGACTGATACAGATGATATATGCTTTTCACCACTGGGTATGGTAAGTGTGGAAAGCGACCTGTTGAAGTCGATAAATGACAAATTGGGCATATTAGAATTGGTCAGTAAAGACGTAAAAGAGTTGAAAGCGAGTCTTCAAATGAGTGACGAAAAAGCTTTGGTAATGGAGAAAGAAACCAAAGAAATAAAAGTGACAGTCTCTAAAATGGAAACGGACGTTAGGGAATTAAAAAAGGAGAACAATCTTCTGAGAGAAGCCTTACTAGACATCCAAACTAGATCGATGAGGGAAAATCTAGTACTTACGGGTATTCAGGAAAAGGAGGGAGAAATAACAGAGAATATTATGAAGGACTTCCTGCATACAGCGCTACAAATCCCACTCGAGGCTGTCGATAAAATCCAACTCGAACGTGTACATCGTTTCGGAAAAAGAGGACAGAAATATGAGCGCCCAATCGTTGCCAAATTTGCTTTTTTTAAGGATAAAGCTATGGTGAAAAGCCTGGGAAAAAGACTTGCTGGCACGAAAATAGGCATGAATGATCAGTTCCCGAAGGAGATTGTAGAAAGGCGCAAAGTTCTGTATCCAATCTTCAAGGAAAACAGATTAAAAGGGAAACGTGTTGCACTAGTGGTGGATAAATTATATATTGACAACCAAATGTTCAGAGACACAAAGACTACTCCATGGCTATTCTAAAAGTTGTAATAGAGGAGTCAAATATTGGAGCACCTGATACTAGCAATGATATGGATTGTAATATTAAATAACATTTATAGTAAGTATAGTATTTTATAAATGGATAAAACGATATAACAAGCAGAATAATACATCTTTAAATACAAATAATTAGAACATGGCTTTTTTGGCGGGAGGTTGTTGTTTTGGCGGATGGTTGTTGTGGTTGGTCCTGTGTTCTCTCTGGCGTCCTTTCCCCCCTTGCGGCAGATGTGGATGCGGGTGCGTTTGCACGCTCGGCCCATTTCTTCCGCAGTCAACCATGTGGTGTGCATTTTTGTGTTTGAAAAGGTGCGGCGTTAAGTGAGTGAGAGGGGAAATGGTTGCATATCCCAGAGCCGACCGGGGGTCTATGAGCAGGGGTAGTGAGAGAGAGAGCTTTCAATTTTGTGTAGATGAGGGATATACATTTTTAAATATAGTATACATCTAATCTAATTATTCATTGTCCTATCATGATGGAAAGATCCCTAACCCTATAACCTGGACACCCACCTGAGCGACCCATATACCAAAGAGAAGTTCCCATCTATTTTATGGACCTGCTGTGAATATGCAGCCTAAACAGAGAAATAAATGCGGTCAGAGACCTACTTGAGCAGCACCGCCCCCTCAAGATTCTGAGCCTGCCTGGCAGGGTTGGTCCTACAAAGCCAGAGCCCCCTGATGGGAGAGCATAATATACAAGGAAATTCTCAAAGCTGCTAATGAGAACCTTGACGACCTTTTACCTAGCCGGTGGGGATTCCGGTGGGTTACGCCCACCCAGGTAGTGGCAGTGCTGGCAACACTGGCTGCAGTAACCCATGGGGGGGGGGGGTCACACTCGGACAATCAGAGAGGGGGTTTATCATTGTGGCCCTGGTGGCACAAAATAATCAAAGGTCTGACCGCATGGAGATGCTTGGGGAAATGGTTACAACAGGGGATCAGAGTGTTTGTGTCTCAGGTGAAGAGGGTGGATCTGATCTCCATCACCTAGGACTTGACATAGATTAAGTAGATTAATCAAATCTCACATTGTTATCAATTTCTGCTCAATCTGCATGCTTTCTCAATCAGCTTTAACTGTATGTGCACTCGTAGATCAAGTTATTTCTCGAGTTGGGCTCTGGGATATAACAGCCATTGAGTATCGGATTTTATGGTGGATTGTGGAGGAGGGGGTTGAGTATGTTGGAGTATGTGAGTATGTGCGTGTGTGCTTGTCTGGCATCTGTTGTGGGGGGTGGGGATGTTGGGGGGGTATGGGATGGACCGCAGGAATTATTTGCTAGGATAATAATTGCTTGTCAATGAATTAAATGTAATACAATGGCAATCCGGGTTATATGTTAGAATCCTATGCGTGAACTGCCGACATTATTACGCATATTAATTGATAAAGATGGAAAATAGGATATGCATAATAAAAAAATAAAAAAAAAGTTATATAGATATATATATATAGAGGTGAAAGCATTGGAAATGCTTTTGGCGGTTAATCTGCTTCTGTTTTGTGGGTGGCACTGTGTGCTGTTTTCGATGGATGGGTCCTGGCCTCTCGGGGCCTTAGGGATACGGAGGGACGTGGGTGGGATGCTGATCACCCGGATGACGGCTCAACTTGGGATGGGGAGGGGCTTTAGCGGGGAATTAGTGGAGAACAATTGAAGGGTTACTCCGTAGCAATGCAAATATCACGGTACAGCTATATGGACACTCAATCATTACGCTATTTTTATTGGTAAATTTACAAACATATATAATGATAAATAGACTTGAAACTTGTATCTCATTATGGTGTATGGTGAAATAAGTATAGCCAGTTATAATTGTAATGGCTTAGCTGATAATAACAAAAGAAGAACAATATTTACATGGCTCAAAGAGAAGGAATATAATATCTATTGTATACAGGAAACTCATTCAACAATTCGAGATGAAGTAGCGTGGAAAAAAGAATGGGGGGGAATATACTTCTCCCATGGGCAAAGAAATTCAAAAGGGGTGATGATATTAATTAATAGTAATTTCGATCCGAATGTGCAAATTGTCCAAATAGATACGCAAGGTAGATGGATTATTTTAAATATGGTATTGGACCATAAACAGATATGGCTCATTAACCTTTACGGACCAAATAATGATGATCCACAATTCTTTGACAATATATATAATAAATTATCAAGCCTGCAAGCAACTCAAGACAATATTATTATGGTGGGGGATTATAATACTGTTTTAAATAGCTCAATGGACCGAAAAGGAAATCACACCATAAACAATCACCCACATGCTCTTAAGGAAATTGTGAATGTCATGGATACATTAGAACTAGTAGATATATGGAGGCTTAAATATGCTGATCTAGTGAGATATACATGGCGGAGACTGAATCAAGCTAGTCATCTTGACTTCTTTCTTATCTCATTCTCGTTGGCACCAAAAGTAAAAAAAGTGTTGATAGGGGACAGAATGCGGTCGGACCATCATATAATAGGCATATACATTACTCTGACTGAATTTCCACGTGGGCGAGGATATTGGAAATTTAATCAAAGCCTATTGGATTATAATTTATTTATAATTAGAACAAAGGAATTTATAACTGACTTTTTCCAACATAACATAGGTACAGCGAATCCCCTTATTGTATGGGACACCTTTAAATGTGCCTTTAGAGGCCGTGCAATTCAGTACTCATCTCGAAAACAAAAGCAATTTAGGTCAAAAGAGTTTATACTAAGAAAGGAAATAGAAAGTCTAACAGAACAGATAGATGGCAATAAAAACTGTAACATAGAGGCTCAGAATAAATTAGAGGAAAAACAAAAAGAAATGGAAAAACTTATTCAAGAAAGATCAAGTGTAATATATTATAAAAATAAAGCAAACTGGATGGAATATGGGGAAAAATGCACACATTTTTTTTTTTTATCTTCAACATAGGAATGCTACCAAAAAGAACTTAATGAAACTGGTTACAATTGACGGAGTCACCCATAATTCACCAAATGATATTTTGAAGGAAGAAACAAAGTACTTTAAGCATATGTTTTCTTTTCAGTCGCCTCCATCTCCTCTAACTGAAGCTAATTGTAGAGATTTTTTTCTATTGATAATGTCAAATTAACAGCCACACAGAAAGACTCATGTGAAGGTGAAATTACAGAGGAGGAACTTCTGGATGCAATTAAAGACTTTAAGTCCGGGAAAACTCCAGGGTTGGATGGCATACCAATCGAGGTATACCAAACCTTTTTTGATATACTAAGAGGACCGTTATTAGCATGTTTTAACCACTCCTATGTAAATGGTAGATTATCTGACACTCAAGAAGAAGGTCTGATCTCATTATTACTGAAACAGGATACAAGTGGAAAATATAAAGATCCAGTCCATTTACAAAATTGGAGGCCCCTTACACTTCAGTGGTGTGATGCAAAAATCCTAGCAAAATTTATAGCGCATAGAATTAAAAAGGTATTGTCGGATATTATTCATTCTAATCAGACAGGTTTTTTACATGGAAGATACATTGGAGATAATATAAGGCAAGTATTGGAAACAATAGAACACTATGGAAAATATGGGAAACCAGGCCTGCTATTCATAGCAGACTTCGAAAAGGCATTTGATAAAGTTCGACTGGGGTTTATATATAAATGCCTGGAGCATTTCAATTTTGGAGAATCTCTTATAAAATGGGTCAAAATCATGTATAGTAACCCTAGGTGTAAAATAGTAAATAATGGCTATTTCTCAGAAAGTTTTAAACTGTCAAGAGGAGTGAAACAAGGTTGTCCACTATCGGCATATCTATTTATTGTGGCCATCGAGATGTTAGCTATTAAAATCAGATCCAATAATAATATCAGAGGATTAGAAATACAGGGCTTAAAAACAAAGGTGTCATTGTACGCAGATGATTCATGTTTTCTTTTAGATCCACAACTAGAATCCCTCCACAGCCTCATAGAGGATCTAGATACATTTTCTAACCTCTCTGGATTACAACCAAATTATGACAAATGTACTATATTACGTATTGGATCACTAAAAATACAATTTTTACATTACCATGTAGTTTACCAATAAAATGGTCTGATGGTGATGTGGATATACTCGGAATACATATCCCAAAGGAAATAAATGATCTCACTTCAATAAATTTTAATAGAAAGTTAGCAAAAATAGATAAGATCTTACTACCATGGAAAGGAAAATACCTGTCAATTTGTGGAAAAATCACCCTGATTAACTCTTTAGTATTATCCCAGTTTACCTATTTGCTTATGGTCTTGCCTACGCCTAGCAAACAGTTTTTTAAATTATATGAGAAAAAAATATTCAATTTTATTTGGAACGGCAAGCCAGACAAAATTAAAAGAGCATATTTATATAATGAATATGAATTCGGAGGACAGAAATTATTAAATATTAAAGCATTATACCTATCACTAAAATCTTCAGTCATCCAAAAGTTATACTTAAATCCGAACTGGTTCTCAAGCAAATTAGTAAGATTGTCTCACCCACTGTTCAAGAAAGGCCTTTTTCCCTTTATTCAGATTACAACCTCTCACTTTCAGTTATTTGAAAAGGAAATAATCTCCCAAATGTCACTATTTCTAAAACAAGCAATAGAAAGTTGGTTGCAATTTCAATTTAATCCTCCAGAAACGACAGAACAAATAATGCAACAAATATTGTGGTTAAATTCAAATATACTAATTGACAAAAAACCTTTATTTTTTGACAGAATGTTTAAAAAAGGTATAATCTTCGTAAATGATATCATCGGTAGGACTGGTGGAGTTATGTTGCACATGCAGCTAACAAAAACATATGGAAATGTCTGCTCTACCCAAAATTACAACCAAATAATTGCAGCCTTACCGCAAAAGTGGAAGAGGAAAGTTGAAGGGGGAGAAAGTAAGGAACTTGTCTGTCGGCCTTGCATTAAAGAACATAATTGGTTAAGGAAAACTGTGATAAATAAAAAAGTATATCAGTTTCACTTAAGGACCAAAGGATTGACAGCCGTCCCATATAGATTGCAAAATAGTTGGGAAGAGATCTTTGACGTACCGATCCCATGGCATAGTGTTTATGAACTGACACGCAAAAACGACACCGGATTCAAAAAATTAGAATCTTTCAATTTAAATTATTATATAAAATTCTTGCTACCAATAGAATGTTATTTATATGGGGGATACAATCTTCCCAGCTCTGCAGATTTTGCTGTGAAGAGACAGAATCATTAGATCATTTGTTTTGGTTCTGTCCATTTGTAGCTTGTTTTTGGACACAGGTCCAGGAATGGCTAAAGGATTGCAATATTTACCTGGAACTAACCTTGCAGATAGCATTACTGGGTGATCTGAAAAGTCATAGTCAATCAATCAATAATATAATAATACTTTTAGCAAAAATGTTTATTTTTAATTCACAATCTGTAGAAGCAATGAGAATAGAAAGGTTCAGAACTTTTGTAAAACATCACAGTACGGTTGAAATATATATGGCAAATAGAAATCCTATATGGATGGTGTTAAGAGATAGATGGGAGGTATTGAATAGAGTTGAAGGATGGGACTAATAACAAATAACAACAAATAATAACAAAGATAGCTAATAATGTAAGCATACTGTGTCCATAATAAGTATATAGGTTGTATGTTGGGAGCTTTTGGGAAAGAGCACAGTTAGAAAGATATGGCATTTAGAAGCAAACCGGATGGACATCATGAAAATGATCGGAGAGGTTGAGAGTAGAAGAAGTTCAGGAGCAAAAAAAAATAAAATAAATAAATATATATATATATATATATATATATATATATATATATATATATATATATATATATATATATATATAGATATAGATATATATATATAATTATTGTAAAATTAACTCTGTCCATAAGGTGTAGATAGTAAGTATAGACCGGAAGTAGAGGCCTGGGCGTTGTTGTTCACTAATTTACTCCAAGTAGGGAAAGGATGGTGGGGTTGAAAAGTAATAAAGGGGAATATATATATATAAAATAAAATAAAACATGGGGGATTGGAAGTGATGCAGACCATTACATTGATAGAAGATACAATCTATCTGCAATATTAAGCTGATCCATTCCCCCCCCCCCCAAAAAAAAAAAAATATATATATATATATATATTTTTTTTAATTAAAGTTGCATGGACTCACTCTGTGTGGAAGAATGATGTTTAACATGATTTTTGAATGACTGCCTCTTCTCTGTACCCCACACATAAAATTATCTGTAAGGTCCCTCAGTCGAGCAGTGAATTTCAAACACAGATTCAACCACAAAGACCAGGGAGGTTTTCCAATGCCTCGCAAAGAAGGGCACCTATAGAATACCACAGTATGAGTCATAATACCCATAAAACCTAGCGGTCAAACAGGGATATGGTTCCAATCGTTTTTCCACCATTCAGTTTTCCCATAGGGGATTTTAGAAACAATTAAAATAAGGTCTGTGTTTCATGTAGGCTTACCCTGGCATGACTTTTTGATAACACTGTAAAGCTCTCTAGGACAAGGTGACTTTTAGCAATACAGTGGGGAGAACAAGTATTTGATACACTGCCGATTTTGCAGGTTTTCCTACTTACAAAGCATGTAGAGGTCTGTAATTTTTATCATAGGTACACTTCAACTGTGAGAGATGGAATCTAAAAAAATCTAACAAAAATTCAGAAAATCACATTGTATGAATTTTAAGAAATTAATTTGCATTTTATTGCATGACATAAGTATTTGATCACCTACCAACCAGTAAGAATTCTGGCTCTCACAGACCTGTTAGTTTTTCTTTAAGAAGCCTTCCTGTTCTCCACTCATTACCTGTATTAACTGCACCTGTTTGAACTCGTTACCTGTATAAAAGACACCTGTCCACACACTCAATCAAACAGACTCCAACCTCTCCACAATGGCCAAGACCAGAGAGCTGTGTAAGGACATCAGGGATAAAATTGTAGACCTGCACAAGGCTGGGATGGGCTACAGGACAATAGGCAAGCAGCTTGGTGAGAAGGCAACAACTGTTGGCGCAATTATTATAAAATTTAAGAAGTTCAAGATGACGGTCAATCACCCTCGGTCTGGGGCTCCATGCAAGATCTCACCTCGTGGGGCATCAATGATCATGAGGAAGGTGAGGGATCAGCCCAGAACTACACGGCAGGACCTGGTCAATGACCTGAAGAGAGCTGGGACCACAGTCTCAAAGAAAACCATTAGTAACACACTACGCCGTCATGGATTAAAAATCCTGCAGCGCACGCAAGGTCCCCCTGCTCAAGCCAGCGCATGTCCAGGCCCGTCTGAAGTTTGCCAATGACCATCTGGATGATCAAGAGGAGGAATGGGAGAAGGTCATGTGGTCTGATGAGACAAAAATAGAGCTTTTTGGTCTAAACTCCACTCGCCGTGTTTGGAGGAAGAAGAAGGATGAGTACAACCCCAAGGACACCATCCCAACCGTGAAGCATGGAGGTGGAAACATCATTCTTTGGGGATGCTTTTCTGCAAAGGGGACAGGACGACTGCACCGTATTGAGGGGAGGATGGATGGGGCCATGTATCGTGAGATCTTGGCCAACAACCTCCTTCCCTCAGTAAGAGCATTGAAGATGGGTCGTGGCTGGGTCTTCCAGCATGACAACGACCCGAAACACACAGCCAGGGCAACTAAGGAGTGGCTCCGTAAGAAGCATCTCAAGGTCCTGGAGTGGCCTAGCCAGTCTCCAGACCTGAACCCAATAGAACATCTTTGGAGGGAGCTGAAAGTCCGTATTGCCCAGCAACAGCCCCGAAACCTGAAGGATGTGGAGAAGGTCTGTATGGAGGAGTGGGCCAAAATCCCTGCTGCAGTGTGTGCAAACCTGGTCAAGACCTACAGGAAACGTATGATCTCTGTAATTGCAAACAAAGGTTTCTGTACCAAATATTAAGTTCTGGTTTTCTGATGTATCAAATACTTATGTCATGCAATAAAATGCAAATTAATTACTTTAAAATCATACAATGTGATTTTCTGGATTTTTGTTTTAGATTCCGTCTCTCACAGTTGAAATGTACCTATGATAAAAATGACAGACCTCTACATGCTTTGTAAGTAGGAAAACCTGCAAAATCGGCAGTGTATCAAATACTTGTTCTCCCCACTGTATATATATATATATATCTTTCCTGATCTATCTTATATCTCTCAGATACTTCAAGGGGTTTTAAAATTCTAAGTCAAAAAGCTTAATGATCCTTGGTATGACCTTCTTAAAACAATTCCATATAGCTTAGTTAGTCCGATCCTTCAGCTCCATTCAACACCTCCCATCTATCTCTTAACACCATCCATATTGGATTTCTATTTGCCATATATTTTTCAACTGTACTGTGATGTTTTACAAAAGTTCGGAACCTTTCTATTCTCATTGTTTCTACAGTTTGCGTATTGAAAATAAACATCTTTGCCAAAAGTGTTATTATATTATTGATCGATTGACTATGACTTTTCAGATCACCCAGTAGTGCTATCTGCAGGGTCAGCTCCATGCAAATATTGCAAATCTTCAGCCATTCCTGGACCTGTGTCCAGAAACAAGCTTCAAATGGACAGTAGCAAAACAAATGATCTAATGATTCTGTCTCTTCACAGCCAAATCTGCAGAGCAGGGAAAATTGTATCCCCCATTCAAATAACATTCTATTGGTAGCAAGAATTTTATATAATAATTTAAATTGAAAAATTCTAAGTTTTGAATCCGGCATCATTTTGCGTATCAGTTCATAAACACTATGCCATGGAATCGGTACGTAAAAAATCTCTTCTCAACTATTTTGCAATCTATATGGGACGGCTGTCATTCTTTTGGTCCTTAAATGAAACTGGTAAACTTTTTTATTTACCACCATTTTCTTTAACCAATTATGTTCTTTAATGCAGGGCTGACAGACAAGTTCCTTACTTTTTCCGTTCCTTACTTTTTCCTCCTTCCACTTTCCTCTTCCATTTTTGCGGTAATGCTGCAATTGTTTGGTTGTAATTTTGGGTAGAGCAGACATTTCCATATGTTTTTGTTAGCTGCATGTGCAACATTTTTATCAATTAGTATATTTGAGTTTAACCACAATATTTCTTTCAATATTTGTTCTGTCATTTCTGGAGGATTACATTGAAATTGCAACCAACTTTCTATGGCTTGTTTTAGAAATAGTGATATTTGGGAGATTATTTCCTTTTCAAATACCTGAAAGTGAGGGGTTGTGATCTGAATAAAGGGAAAAAGTCCCTTCTTGAACATTGGGTGAGACAATCTTTCTAGTTTGCTAGAGAACCAGTTTCCTGATCTTTCTTATATCTCTCAGATATAGGACAGACACTTCAGAACAAACTTCCTTTAGATTTTTTTGGGGGACTATCTGTTGTTCCATGTAGTGAATATGTTATTCAATGCGTTTGTATGGGCTAATAGCAATAACTTAACATAAGCATAACATAAGCTTTCGCTGCACCCTCTATAGCATCTGCTAAACTGTGTATGTGACCAATACGTTTGATTCCTCAGTGCAGTAAGGTTGGCCCAGCTCCAGGAGATCTGCAGCTCATCTTCTCAGTATCCTATAAAACTATGTTTGATTGATGCTCGCATTTTTTCATAACTGGCACATATGATTGTTTTATTAAGGTAGTAAAGGTAAGCCGAATATTGGCATGTCAGAGAATCGGACGTAAATCAACATGTAGGCTAAGGTTTCTATTCTAACCCTCTCTTTTCAATCAACATTGTTTACTAGAAGGAAAATGTCCTTGTTTTGAAGTTCAGCCAATTAGATCACTTACGGTTAAGTATTAAAAGTACTTATTACTCCAGCCCTCCCCACCCCCTATTAGCTAGTAGACCTGCCCTGGCCTGAATCACACAAGTCTCTCTTGTGGATTTAGGATTTAAAAGTAATGTTAGTGCCATCGGCCCATTGGCAACCCTACCTATAAAATACTGCCAGTAGGCAGAGTCTGGTGTCCGTCCTTGTCTGATCAGGTTCGAGGCCACAGCCTGACACTGGCACCGGTCCCAATCTGTGCCCTCCCTACAGGTGCTGCTTAGGCTGGCAAGAGGAGCCATCTTTATTTTGTTCTCTCAGCAGCAGATAGAAGTCCTCCCATTTCTGATCAGATGTCTGTCTGTGTGGGTCCCTGTATACCACCGTGCTACTGCGATGTGTTGTGTCTGTTCCTCCTCCTTACCACCCGATCAGGGCTTTGCTGCCTGCCAGTTAGCACAAGGCCAGCCTCAGCATTGTCTGGGAGAAGGCACGCACGCACACACTCTCTCTCACACACACACACGTTTGTTTTACTATTTTCTATCCTTGTGGGGACCAAATAATTTATTCCCATTCAAAATCCTATTTTGCCTAACCCCTAAACCTAACCCTTAGTCTAAGCTTAACCCTAACCTTAACCCCTAACCCTAACTCCTAACCCTAAACCCTAAACCTAACCCCTAACCCTTAATTCTAATGCTAACCCTAATTTTAACCCTGACCCTTAACCTAACCCCTAAGACTAAAATAGCCTTTTTCCTTGTGGGGCCCGGGAAATGTCCCCACTTGTCCGAATATTCCTTGTTTTACTATCCTTGTGAGGACTTCTGGTCCCCACAAGCATAGTAAAACCAAACACACACACACACACACACATAACACAAGGAATGCAGCTGCCTCCAATCATGGAGTAGTCCATACTACCCTTAAGAACCACTTTCCCCTCTCTTTATTGAGAATGTCTTCTTGTTGGAACAGGTTTATTTGGAAGACATACCTCACTCCTTCCTGTCAATCCCCACTCCTTCCTGTCAATCAGAGATCATGTAAGAGGATAACACTGGTTTCTCATATCTGAGCCAGAAAGTGTCTGGCTGTCTAACAAGCCATGGTATAAAGTAAGTGTACAAAACATTAGGAACACCTGCTCTTTCCATGACATTGACTGACCAGGTGAATCCAGGTGAAAGTTATGATCCCTTATTGATGTCAATCAGTGTAGATGAAGGGGGGGAGCCAGGTTAAATAAGTATGTTTAAACCTTGAGACAATTGAGACATGTTGAATGGGCAAGACAAAATATTTAAGTGCCTTTGAATGGGGTATGGTAGTAGGTGCCAGGCACACCGGCTTGAGTGTGTCAAGAACTGCAACGCTGCTGGGTTTTTCACGCTCAACAATTTCCCGTGTGTATCATGAATGGTCCACCACCCAAAGGACATCCAGCCAACTTGACACAACTGTGGGGAGCATTGGAGTCAACATGGGCCAGCGTCCCTGTGGAGAGCTTTCGAGACCTTGTAGTGTGCATACCCCGACGAATTGAGGCTCTTTTGAGGGCAAAAGGTGGTGCAAATCATTTATAGGAAGGTGTTCCTAATGTTTTTTTACACTCAGTGTATATCATACAGCAACCCTATTCCCTAGCAATCCCCTGGTGTGTACACACACACACACATACACACAGCAGAGTGTCAACATGTGGGTTAATGCCTCAACCACCCACCCTATTCCTTAGCCTGCGTGACGTTGACAAGGGTCCCCACTACGCTGTGGACCAAAAACCTCCAATCTCGCCGGCTGACCTAGATCTGTCTTTGATGTATAGAGGGAAGGTAACGTGGCTGAGAGTAAAATTTCTTGGTCCCCTGCTCTTTCACCTTTAGTGGTTAAAGGCTGCCTGGTGGGGGCTGACGCAAGAGGTTGAGGCGAGACTGTGGCTGTGGAGGCTGATGCAGGAGGCTGTGTAATGGGACTGACAGAGCAGAAACACCTCCATGGGTCCCTAGGCCACAGCTTTACCCCCAGGAGGCCCCAGCAGATGCAGGGCCATTCCTGGAAGCAGCTCAGGGTCGCGCAGATTAGGATTTATGGAGGGGGTGTGTGCATTGGCCTTTTTTTTCTCTCTCTCTCGTATATACAGTGCCTTCAGAAAGTATTCATACCCCTTGACTTATTCCACATTTTGTTGTGTTACAGCTTGAATTCAAAATGTATTAATTTTTTTTTTTTTTTATGACAGTCACGAAGCTGAGCTTAGTCTTTCTTTATGGCATACTGCCTAGCTTGTAAGTGATGTGCCGTTATGGGAACATGTGTGAGACATACAGCCTGCAATTTCAAAATTATTTGACCATCAAAGTGTTCAGGGCTGGACCAAAAACATTTGAGGCTGCAGCCCTGGAAGCCCAGGCCTAATGACGCCACTGGACTGTGATGCATCAGAGTGTGTGTTCTAATGGTGTTCTCATGGAGGCTGGGATAGAGTTGTCCTGAGTTGTCCTGGTAAGACTTTCAAAATCCTAACATGGCTAAACCTCTCACATTAAACAATCATATTTTCTGTAGTTTTTTTGTCTTGCACTAAACGAAGTGGCACAGACTGAAGTCACACAAAGTTATTTATATATGCATTAGATGACTAACAGGGGTCGCTGTTTTGAAGTCACTCGCCTCCATCTTGGCACTCTCCACCAAGAGCTATAGAAATTGATGTATTAATGTCTACATTTGTTTTTGCAACATTTATTCTATTACAGACATTTTAATGGATACTTCTAAATTATATTATGTGAGCTAAACATAAAAATACAAAATGTCTTTTTTTTTTTTTCTAATGTTACTACAACAAAAACAATACTTAAATACATTTACATTTGTCCTTGAAACATTTAGTTGAAATACTGTAGAATTCCATTAATTCCTATGGAGGACTACTTCTTCTGGGGAGTGCCAATATGGCCGACCAGTGGCTTCAATGCCTCTCATTGGCCAATACATTGCATCAGCAATCCATGGTTTACAGTTGAAGTCTGAAGTTTACATACACCTTAGCCAAATACATTTAAACTCAGTTTTCCACAATTCCTGACATTTAATCCTAGTAAAACTTCCCTGTCTTAGGTCAGTTAGGATCACCACATTATTTTAAGAATGTGAAATGTCAGAATAATATTAGAGAGAATGATTTATTTCAGCTTTTATTTCTTTCATCACATTCCCAGTGGGTCAGAAGTTTACATACACTCAATTAGTATTTCGTAGCATTGCCTTTAAATTGTTTAACTTGGGTCAAACGTTTCGGGTAGCCTTCCACAATAAGTTGGGTGAATTTTGGCCCATTCCTCCTGACAGAGCTGGTGTAACTGAGTCAGGTTTGTAGGCCTCCTTGCTCGCACTATCTTTTTACATTTTACATCATTTAGCAGACACTTTTATCCAGAGCGATTAGGGTTAAGAGCATTGCTCAAGGGCACATTGACAGATTTTTCACCTAGTTGGCTCAGGGATTCGACCAAGCGACCTTTCGATTACTGGCCCAACGCTCTTAACCACTAAGATACCTGCCGCCCAACTTTTTCTATCGGACTGAGGTCAGGGCTTTGTGATGGCCACTCCAATACCTTGACATTGTTGTCCTTAAGCCATTTTGCCACAACTTTGGAAGTATGCTTGAGGTCATTGTCCATTTGGAAGACCCATTTGCGACCAAGCTTTAACTTCCTGACTGATGTCTTGAGATGTTGCTTCAATATATCCACATAATTTTCCTTCCTCATGATGCCATCTATTTTGTGAAGTGCACCAGTCCCTCCTGCAGCAAAGCACCCCCACAGCATGATGCTGCCACCCCGTGCTTCACGGTTGGGATGGTGTTCTTCGGCTTGCAAGCCCCCCCTTTTTCCACCAAACATAACGATGGTCATTATGGCCAAACAGTTCTATTTTTGTTTCATCAGACCAGAGGACAATTCTATAAAAAGTACGATCTTTGTCCCCATGTGCAGTTGCAAACCATAGTCTGGCTTTTTTATGATGGTTTTGGAGCAGTGGCTTCTTCCTTGCTGAGCGGCCTTTCAGGTTATGTCGATATAGGACTCGTTTTACTGTGGATATAGATACTTTTGTACCTGTTTCCTCCAGCATCTTCACAAGGTCCTTTGCTGTTGTTCTGGGATTGATTTGCACTTTTTGCACCAAAGTACATTCATCTCTAGGAGACAGAACGCGTCTCCTTCCTGAGCGGTATGACAGCTGTGTGGTCCCATGGTGTTTATACTTGCGTACTATTGTTTGTACAGATGAACGTGGTACCTTCAGGCGTTTGGAAATTGCTCCCAAGGATGAACCAGACTTGTGGAGGTCTACAATCTTTTTTCTGAGGTCTTGGCTGATTTCTTTTGATTTTCATCATGTCAAGCAAAGATGCACTGGGTTTGAAGGTAGGCCTTGAAATACATCCACAGGTACACCTCCAATTGACTCAAATGATGTCAGTTAGCCTATCAGAAGCTTCTAAAGTCATGGCATAATTTTCTGAAATTTTCCAAGCTATTTAAAGGCACAGTCATCTTAGTGTATGTAAACTTCTGACCCACTGGAATTGTGATACAGTGAATTATAAATGAAATAATCTGTCTGTAAACAATTGTTGGAAAAATTACTTGTGTCATGCACAAAGTAGATGTCCTAACCGACTTGCCAAAACTTTAGTTTGTTAACAAGAAATGTGTGGAGTGGTTGAAAAACAAGTTTTAATGACTCCAACCTAAGTGTATGTAAACTTCCGACTTCAACTGTATATACATCATTGGTCACACACTACAAGATTCTTCACTTGGTCGTGAGGATTCTCGATACCACTATGTTTTGCAAAAAGAATGATGCGATTATGTGATTAGATTGTTAATGTAGCTAGAACGAGATGTGGCTCAAAGCAGCCTCATAAACTTTTTCAGTCCGACATTCACGCTTGTCATAGAGTTTTTGAATTGAACTTCAGAGCTTTAACGATCTGGTATTTTAACTTTGGTGTTCTGTGTCAGTAGGTGCATTGTGTTGTTTTGTAGTTGGAATTCTTTGGATTTAAAGATGCACTGTGCAGAAATCGCTCCTCCAGTTCCTGGTTGCTAAATTCTAATAGTTCACCTAATTTCAGTTTATGTAACAAAACAAGCAGTCATTGTGTAGAGAATTATTGTACCATCTAAACCACTGTGAAATATACTTTTCATAACCAGAAAAAAAGTGTATTTTCAGCTGTTTGAAGTTGGTGTACAAAACCGAAAGTAAAAGATGCAAAAACTAAACTTCAGAATGGAAGGCATAGTCGCCCAAAAAGTTACTTATTGTAGGTTTAAAAGGACAAACTTTAATGGAGCAAAGCTTATTGTTAAAGGTCTTGTTGTTCTCATTATGAACACCTGCATCTTGACACACATAGCTTTTGTTTTCTCCCAACGTTTACACTCTTATAGGGATATAGGGATCTTCGGTTTGTCCCCATAGGGGAACCCTTTTTGGTGCTAGGTAGAACCTATCCCTCCGCAAAGAACCCTTTTGGAAACTTTTTTTCTAAGAGTGTATCTGTTCAATGTAGAAGAATACAGTGGTGTGTATAAATTGGTCTGTCTTGGAGAGGGATTCTACGAGCAGTCCGCATTACACAGGCCTACAGCCACATTGTCATTGAGGTCTGTCAGACTGTCCCCACCCCCAACAAGATTTCCCAGAAGGTGGGGATTTACATTTACGTTTCCAAGATAAGAGAGCCTATACTACAACAATCCTCCTCTGACCATCCACTGGGCTCTACCCCTGCCATCAGTCTCATCAGTGTGAGATACATTTCTACTAGGCATACACACACACTCCCCTCAATCTGTACACACACACACTCACACTCTCCCCAGCCTCATTCCCCCAATCGCGCCCACCGACCGCCTGCATATGAAAGGATTAATATATTCCGCTAAACAGACAAAACGTTACAGGATTATCCTCTTTTAAACTCCTCCCTGCATTAGGGGATGTACTCTTTGGCACAGGGACATGTCTGATTGTCTGTCTCTCTTTGTCACACCTGGCCTTATTAGGCTCTCATGATAATTTCCTAAAGGGGAGGGGGAAAGGGGGAAATACCGTTGATTGGCACCTAAATCACCTGTCCCTCTAGCTATACTTACCTTTAAACATGGAGTTTGATCTAAATGAGAATACAAATAATGCTTCATTTGGAACTGCAATGCAATCATCCCTATGGATGTAGAGACAATGGAGAGTAAAGTGATAAACTGTGCTAGCTGCAGAAGCATGGCTGAGGAGGATAGAAGAGAAGAAAACTAATGGAGACAACTTAAGCACAGAGGCATAACCTGATTTCAGCCAAGTGTCTTTGTGGTGCCAGCAGACAAAAACACATTTCATAAGCAGATAAATGTGCTTCTCCCTCCCAGACCAGGCCGACGTACTGTAGATTCATCTTTGGATTTCTCAGAGTCAGACGTGATAAGAAATCATATTGGCTGGAGCCGGAGCCCTTTGGTTAACGAGAGAGAGCACTGCAGAGACATTCTACTCACGTGGATCATCCGGCCACATGGCTGAACGCACAGGCAGGCAGGCAGTACACACTGTCTGCACTAGATATGAAGTCTACCCAGGAGTTGCCTGGGGTATATACTACATCATTTTAAATACACCACATATTTGTTACACTGTCACAAAAATGTAAATGCTAGACACAATATTTAGGTACATCTAATAGGCTAGGTGTCATCATCTACAATATCTCACATAACAAAAGACAAGTGCTCAATTTGAGTTTGTATTAATGGCTTTGAATGCTGAATGCTGAGCACCCAAAATAGCATATTTTCATGGTTTGGAAACTATGCCGTTGTGAGCAGGCGATGTCAAAGATGCTAGCCCCCCCACCTCTCTACACATCTCTCTCCCCCACCTCTCCACTCATCTTTCAGTACCAGTTGCATCTGCGTAAGCGGGGTGTGCCCACTAATCTATCTCCATGGCTGTGCCCATGGCCTCCTCCTCTGCACAGTAGTCTGATATCTCTCTCTCTCTCTCTCTCTTTCTCTCTCTCAGGCACTGGTATCAGGTGTACCTCTTTATCTGGCTCAGACTGTGGGAGAAAGAGACATCTGTATTCCTCTCTCTTTCTTATTTGCAACAATAGCCTACTATGGTCTATGGTCTTTTCAAATATTTCCATACATCTAATTGAGTTTACAGTTTAAATGAAGCCATGTCACTTTCATATGGAGTAAACAATGTCTCTATTCTATACATTTGACCTCTATGATACAACTCATTTATAATAGTTTGAGACAGACAGCTGAAGGCCTATTACAGTTTCTGTCTCGTGTAAGGGGTGACCCAAGGTTAGTCAGACATGTTGTGGCAGACAGTGACCTGCTGATCTACTCATCTGCAAGGAGTGTGATGACAAATATTATTAAGCCACTGACAGGATGGCTAGGCTAAACCCTGCGCGAACATCTCACCTGGCGCAAAGCTGTGATTATGTGCTCCATGATGCATATGTTTTTCTGCTCACACCCTCAGATGGTCACAATAATCCAATATGATATCTGTTCTATCTGTTCCTCTGAGATCCATAATCCTTCCTCTCTCGTTCTCTCTCTGCCAGCCAGGCTGCCCAGCTAGCAACCTCCACCCTCTCTCCTGTTACCAAGGTAACAGTGTTCCGGTTCCTCCAAATAGCTGCTTGTGCTAAGAGGAGGATTTTCAGGTGAGCCAGTCGTGATTGACTGGGTGAATGCAATATGTTGATTAAGCTTTCCATGAATCAAACTGAACTTCTGTGCATGCCCTCACTGCCCGTCTCTTTACTCGACTTAACATTCCCTGGACTCAACATAAGTAGTAATACCAAACATGATAAAGGTAATAATCTGAGTTCTGAGCAGCTGTACCCAGTCAGTTTTCAGTTATTATTCATTGCTACAATTATTTTAGTTTTTACAGCAATAGATTTATATAAAACTGTAAGCGCAGTTATTAAGTTGAAACGCTTAAGATGTGTCAGTATTCAGTGATTATTCAGTCCAGCTGCAACCATCTGCAGTCAGACCCCCCATTCTCCTTATGTTCACACTCATAAAAATGTGTTTTACGATATGAACATGTATTCATACAGTTGAAGTCGGAGGTTTACATACACCTTAGCCAAATACATTTAAACTCAGTTTTTCACAATTCCTGACATTTAATCCTAGTAACAATTCCCTGTTTTAGGTCAGTTAGGATCACCACATTATTTTAAGAATGTGAAATGTCAGAATAATAGCAGAAAGAATGATTTATTTCAGCTTTTATTTCTTTCATCACATTCCCAGTGGGTCAGAAGTTTACATACACTCAATTAGTATTTCGTGGCATTGCTTTTAAATTGTTTAACTTGGGTCAAACGTTTCGGGTAGCCTTCCACAATAAGTTGGGTGAATTTTGGCCCATTCCTCCTGACAGAGCTGGTGTAACTGAGTCAGGTTTGTAGGCCTCCTTGCTCGCACACGCTTTTTCAGTTCTGCCCACACTTTTTCTATAGGATTGAGGTCAGGGCTTTGTGATGGCCACTCCAATACCTTGACTTTGTTGTCCTTAACCCTCCCGTTGTCCTAAGGTCAAAATGACCCGCCACTGTGTTGAACCAACTTTATTTAATTTTTATATTTTTTGGATCATTTGTGAGAAGGAGGCAGTGATATTTTCTTTAAAGTCTCACTGCCTCGTTCTCACAAATGATCCCAAAAAAATAAAAAATAAATAAAGTTGGTTCAACACAGTGGCGGGTCATTTTGACACTAGAACAACGGGAGGGTTAAGCCATTTTGCCACAACTTTGGAGGTCTGCTTGGGATCATTATCCATTTGGAAGACCCATTTGAAACCAAGCTTTAACTTCCTGACTGATGTCTTGAGATGTTGCTTCAATATATCCACATAATTTTCCTTCCTCATGATGCCATCTATTTTGTGAAGTGCACCAGTCCCTACTGCAGCAAAGCACCCCCACAGCATGATGCTGCCACCCCCTTGCTTCACGGTTGGGATGGTGTTCTTCGGCTTGCAAGCGTCCCTCTTTTTCCTCCAAACATAACGATGGTCATTATGGCCAAACAGTTCTATTTTTGTTTCATCAGACCAGAGGACATTTCTCCAAAAAGTATGATCTTTGTCCCCATGTGCAGTTGCAAACCAAAGTCTGGCTTTTCTATGGCGGTTTTGGAGCAGTGGCTTCTTCCTTGCTGAGCGGCCTTTCAGGTTATGTCGATATAGGACTCGTTTTACTGTGGATATCAATACTTTTGTACCTGTTTCCTCCAGCATCTTCACAAGGTCCTTTGCTGTTGTTCTGGGATTGATTTGCACTTTTCGCACCAAAGTACGTTCATCTCTAGGAGACAGAACGCGTCTTCTTCCTGAGCAGTATGACGGCTGTGTGGTCCCAAGGTGTTTATACTTGCGTACTATTGTTTGTACAGATGAACGTGGTACCTTCAGGCGTTTGGAAATTGCTCCCAAGGATGAACCAGACTTGTGGAGGTCTACAATCTTTTTTCTGAGGTCTTGGCTGATTTCTTTTGATTTTCATCATGTCAAGCAAAGAGGCACTGGGTTTGAAGGTAGGCCTTGAAATACATCCACAGGTACACCTCCAATTGACTCAAATGATGTCAGTTAGCCTATCAGAAGCTTCTAAAGTCATGGCATAATTTTCTGGAATTTTCCAAGCTGTTTAAAGGCACAGTCATCTTAGTGTATGTAAACTTCTGACCCACTGGAATTGTGATACAGTGAATTATAAATGAAATAATCTGTCTGTAAACAATTGTTGGAAAAATGACTTGTGTCATGCACAAAGTAGATTTCCTAACCGACTTGCCAAAACTATAGTTCGTTAACAAGAAATTTGTGGAGTGGTTGAAAAACTAGTTTTAATGACTCCAACCTAAGTGTATGTAAACTTCCGACTTCAACTGTAGACTTTAAACAATCTTGAGTGTTTGAAAAAGGGTACAGCACAGTATACAGTGCTTTCGGAAAGTATTCAGACCCCTTCCCTTTTTCCACATTTTGTTACGTTACAGCCTTATTCTAAAATTGATTAAAATGATTGTTTTCCTCATCAATCTACACACAATACCCCATAATGACAAAGCAGAAACTGTTAGAAATGTTAGAAATGTTTGCAAATGTATTAGAAGTAAAAAACAGAAATACCTTATTTACGTAAGTATTCAGACCCTTTGCTATGAGACTCGAAATTGAGCTCAGGTGCATCCGGTTTCCATTGATCATCCTTGAGATGTTTCTACAACTTGATTTTAGTCCACCTGTGGTAAATTAAATTGATTGGACATGATTTGGAAAGGCACACACCTGTCTATATAAGGTCCCACAGTTGACAGTGCATGTCAGAGCAAAAACCAAGCCATGAGGTCGAAGGAATTGTCCGTAGAGCTCCGAGACAGGATTGTGTCGAGGCACAGATCTGGGGAAGTGTACCAAATAATGTCTGAAGCATTGGAGGTCCCCAAGAACACAGTGGCTTCCATCATTCTTAAATGGATGAAGTTAGGAACCACCAAGACTCTTCCTAGAGCTGGCCGCCCGGCCAAACTGAGCAATTGGGGGATAAGGGGTTTGGTCAGGGAGGTGACCAAGAACCCGATGGCCACTCTGACAGAGCTCCAGAGTTCCTCTGTGGAGATGGGAGAACCTTCTAGAAGGACAACCATCTCTGCAGCACTCCACCAATCAGGCCTTTATGGTAGAGTGGTCAGACGGAAGCCACTCCTCAGTAAAAGGCACATGACAGCCCGCTTGGAGTTTGCCAAAAGGCACCTAAATGACTCTCAGACCATGAGAAACAAGATTCTCTGGTCTGATGAAACCAAGATTGAACTCTTTGGCCTGAATGCCAAGCGGCATTCCATCCTTGATGTACAGAGAGATCCTTAATGAAAAACTGCTTCAGAGCGCTCAGGACCTCAGACTGGGGTGAAGGTTCACCTTCCAACAGGACAACAACCCTAAGCACACAAATAAGACAATGCAGGAGTGGCTTCGGGACAAGTCTCTGAATGTCCTTGAGTGGCCCAGCCAGAGCCCGGACTTGAACCCGATCGAACATCTCTGGAGAGACCGGAAACTAGCTTTGCAGCGATGCTCCCCATCCAACCTGATAGAGCTTGAGAGGATCTGTAGAGAAGAATGGGAGAAACTCCCCAAATACAGGTGTGCCAAGCTTGTAGCATCATACCCAAGAAGACTCAAGGCTGTAATCGCTGCCAAAGGTGCTTCAACAAAGTACTGAGTAAATGGTCTGAATACTTATGTAAATGTGATATTTCCGTTTTTTATGTCTAAAAAACTGTATTTACTTTGTCATTATGGGGTATTGTGTGTAGATTGAAAACAATTTAATCAATTTTAGAATAAGGCTGTAACGTAAGGCAAGGGGTCTGAATACTTTCCGAATGCACTGTATGTCCTATATAGAGGAGACTGTTTGTTTTAATAATTCCAATACAGTTGCATTGAACATCTTCCTAATATTGAGTTGCATCCCCTTTTGCCCTCAGAACAGCCTCAATTTGTCGGGGCATGGACTAAAGGGTGTCGAAAGCGTTCCACAGGGATACTAGCCCATGTTAACTACAATTCTTCTCCCAGTTGTGTCAAGTTGGCTGGATGTCCTTTGGGTGGTGGACCATTCTTGATACACACGGGAAACTGTTGAGCGTGAAAACCCCAGCAGTGTTGCAGTTCTTGACACACTCAAACCAGTGCGGCTGGCACCTACTACCATCAGAACTGTGTCTATGGTGAACCCCTTCAACACATAGGCACCCAGTCACCCACCCCTCCAGCCCCCAGGTCCTCAGTCCTCCAACCATCCAGCCACCCACCCTTCCAGCTCTCCAGTCCTCCAGCCACCCACTCCTCCAGCCCTCCAGTCCCCAACCCCCACCATCCCCCGCCTTCAGCCACCCAACCCTCCATCTCCCAGTCCCCCAGTCTGCCTCTTAGCCTATTGTTCTCCTCGTGGTATGAAAACCTTGACCTTCAGCCACACATCAATCCCAAAGCTCTTGTTTTTCCACACAGAAGAACAACACACTTATCAGGTTGCATCTCTCCCCTCACTCCCTTCTCTCCTCTTCCTCACACTCATGGCAGCCAGACAGGTAGGCAGCCAGGGGAGTACGGGGGAGACAGAGAGTCCAGCAGGCCCAGCCAGGCTAAATGATTAGTTTTATCAATGATAGGAGAGTAATCCCGGAGGTGGTGACTCTGAATCCCACTTTTGAGAGGAATTGTGTCAGTGTCATCCAGTGTTCTGGAAAATGATGGTGAAGGTTAGGTCAAAGTCAGCCACCCTGGCGGCCCCCGGCGGCCCAGGACTGGTGTGACCAGGGTCTCAGGAAGCTGCTCTCTGGAACACGGTGAAACCAAATGACAGAGCGGTGCAACGAAACAGCTTCCTGTGACCGTAAACTGTGTATGTGTGTATGGGCAGGAGGCAGCATTGTATCAGTGTGTTTACAGAGGAAACCAGCCAAGCCCCACACTACCACCACCCATCCTGAACGCACACAGCACAACGCCACATCCAAGGTGATAATTACGGTGTTTCTGTTACACCATCAATTACAGGGGAAACTGAGGCTCCACTAGCGCTGCTGCTGCCGATAACTTGGCCCTCGCAAAACAATTTCCCCTTTTTACAGAATCACAGTCCCTTTCCCTAAACAAAATCAGAAGTAGTAAGCAGTGCCAAACAAACTGCCAAACATTGATGAATTTCCTTTTCCTCCTGTTGCTATTATTTGCTACCGACCGGACCCCCGTCAGCAAGGTGAAATGTTCCAGAGACAGCGAGGCGAGGCATATGTGGCCTGGACCAGGGCCATGAACAGTTCTTTCCGGGGCCTGGTGCTCAAAATGTGGCCACAGCTGCCCCTTAAATGTACACAGAAGTGTAATATCAATAACATGCATGTCAATCTCTCCTGGCTCAAAGTAGAGGAGAGATTGACTACTTCACCACTTGTCTTTGTGAGAAGTATTGAATTGAAAGCACCGAACTGTCTGTTCAAACAGCTAACACACAGCTCAGACACTTATAGATACCCCACAAGACATGCCACCAGGGATCTCGTCACAGTCCCCAAGTCCAGAACAGACTCTGGACAACGCACAGTACTAAATAGAGCCATGACTACATGGAACTCTCTTCCACAACAAGTAACTCAAGTGAGCAGTAAAATCAGATTTAAAAAACAGAATAAACAACACCTCACGGCACAACGCGGACTGTGAAGAGACACACAAACACACGCATATGCACACACACTCTAACACACGCACTCTACACACACACACACACACACACACACACACACATTGTAATGTTGTGGTATTGTGGATTTTATATTGTAAATTTGTAATGTTAGAGTAATAATGGAATAATGTCTCGTAAAATGTATATTTTTATTTATGATGTAGGCTGTTGTTGTGTTTTAACACTGTTTGGACCCCAGTTACTCATTTTAAGGTTAAATAAATACTGTTACATTAAGATAGCCTTAACATTAGGCTATTTACTGTCTTACAAAAGTAATATTGAATCATGCTTGGTTGACAACACAAGCAAATATCAATATTTAAAGGATATCTATCTACTGCTTGGATAGTTCCACCTGAGCCGCTGGCTTAATCCTATTCTTTAACTTTTATTTTTGGTTGAGATGGAGATGCGAATCCAACATATCATTTTATTTGTCGACAAGTTAATAGGCTATTTATAGTATTGCAAAACTGATATTGAATTGTGTTTGATTGTCAACACAACCAAATTTCAACTTTTTAAGCAGATGTATCTTCTGCTTGGATAGCTCTGTCTGTGCTACTGAGTCTGGCTTTAATTCCAGTTTGTCTACAAATTATTAATCGATATGTTGGATTCACGTCTCCATTTCAACCAAAAAAGTTAAAGAATAGGACTAAGTCAAATCAAATGTAATCCTATTCTTTAACTTTAATTTTTGGTTGAGATGGAGACGTCAATCCAACATATTTATTATTAACTTGTAGATTCCATTGGAAATCAACCAAAGCTTGAATCTCTAGGCATATTGTATTGTCTATTTTTAGTTGAATCCTGGGCTGAATTTAGATAATAGCCGTTGATGACTTCCCAAACGCTATATACAGTAGGCCTAAATAGCACAATTGATGATATATTACTGATAAAGTATGGTTACATTTCATTTGCACTGTTGAACCTACCCTTTGGAATGACTTCAACAGCAACAGTGAATATATTAAGTGGAGATTTCTCAACAATCATTCTCATGATAACACATTGGTAATAGTCTGTGACAAATATGAAAGCTAAGCTGGGCTTGGTTAAAATCCTGGTTGGGAGACAGAAGGGATAGCTGTAGATAGATCAACTCACCAGTAGGAGGTGCTGCCCAGCCTGTTATTTTTCTGATAGTGGATATTACGTTGAAGATCTGCCGTTGTTTCAAAGGTACAAATTCAACAGATTTTATACAAGGTTTGTCTATGTTGAAAATTGGTTACCATGATGACATAATCCTGTGGTTGAACACAACAGTTTACATTGATGCATTTGTTCAAATCCAATGTATTTTCCATGTAGATTCCACATCACAATACTTTGACAAATTACATTGAAACAACGTTGATTCAACCAGTTTGTGCCCAGTGGTTAGCTACACACACTCGACTGGTGATCGCATTTCCAGCCATGCATGTTTGGATACCGGGCATGCGCAATCTCCGTACAGGGCAGACCAACAGGCACATACAGAGACATTCTCGGTGCAGCCTACAGGCAGGGTGGGGGGTGGGAGACTTTACGATGTAACGACGACTTGTGGGCAGTGGGTTCAGAACAACAACGACAAAAACTATATACAACAACAAAAGCATTTGACCACCACCCAAAAGGGCACAAGTGGGAGGGGAAAGGGGCATGTGCTCAGCACAGGTAGACTCCTATCTGTGCACGTGCATGGACTCCCCCTGCGGACGGCTGCTCAGGAGCAGGCATCAAAGGTCTTGAGTAGAGCCCCAATCCCAGGCTGCATTCCCAGCCTCACTCCCAGGGCACATTCCCAGCCCAAGCCTCAGCCCCTGACCCAGCCTCAGCCCCTGACCCGGCCTCAGCCCCTGACCCGGCCCCAACCCTAGCCTCAGCCTCAGCCCCTGCCTCAGCCTCAGTCCTAGCCCCAGCCCCAACCATAGCCCCTGCCCCTGCCCCAGCACCTGGAACACATTACTGCCCTGGAACACATTGCTACATCCTGCACTTAACACTCAGCTGACCACAGCCCACTCTCAACCAGGACCCAGAACTCCGCTCCGATCGCTTACCAAGAATAGGAGAGGAACTAAATGGGCCCATATTGTGTCTCCACTTCCCAGATGGACAATAAATAAACTAGTATGTTTATGTTCTCGCATAGAGGGGAAAAGGAAGTTGGAGAGAGAGGCTGTACTTCAACAAACAGAAACAAGCAGTAGGCATGTCTTTTGTATAAGCCTACACATCTACTTTGTGATGAGAGTTGCCCTAAAAACAGCCGTGAGACTCGCACTGCAAAGAGAGCAGCTGCTATGAACAGACCTTTTAGAAAACATGGGAGAAAATATGAGCATGTGTATAAATACCCCAATCAGATCCCAGTGAAGGCTTAACTAAGTGAGCAGGACATGACATGACATGTGTTATCTGCATCAGGGAAGGGAAGTGTTGTGCTCCACATTGACTAATGAGGCGTTTCCCACATGTTCCCTCTCTGACAGCCTTGGTGTCATCCCACTGGGCACACCACGTCATTTCAGCATGGACATTTTAGTAATATTTGGTTGAGACGTTGAGCAATGAGATTTCAACCTTTATTCACCCACTCAAAAAGACATCCAGAAGTTTGTTGAATTCCGAATGTGTCATCAATATGCTTTTAACCATCTAAAAGCACAACCAAATTCCAACGGACAAACAATGTCAGATTTGTGGTTTACTTGTCATCTTAATGTGTTATCACTGCGCTTTCAACCATTTAAAAGGACAACAAAGTTAAAATGGGAATACAATGACAAATATTTTGTATTTTATCACTGTGCTTCATCTAATAGCACAACCAAATGATCTGGATTGCAGTTGAGATTACACTAAAAGTACATTGTGCATGTGATCAATGCTGTTTAAGATTCTGCACAGATTATTATAGCAATTGTGAAGAGCTCCACAGACCTGCAACTTTTGCATGCTATCTTGAACAGGCACACTTTCTATTATTACATAATAAGACATTTATAGTTACAGTAACCTCAAAATGTGGCCATGGATGTGTTACTCATTTTAAGGTTGAATAAATACTGTTACATTAGTTTGTAAGACAGCCTTATCTTTAGGCTATTTACTCAGTGCTTAATTTGAGCCGGCACCTATTTGCCTGGCTCAGGTACCTATCGCGGCATTATTTATAATTTTGTTCACTATTTGCACTGTAAACATTCTAATAAAACAGATCAGAGTTAAATCAAGTTGCCTCCTCGTTATTTCTCCTGCCCTCCAGAAAAACCATCATGTAAAAGCGCGGTGATTCTTCTGTGTAATCATGCTTCCACACTGATTCCAGACATGCTCTCTTATTTGGACATAGAAGTTATGGGGTGGGCCGGCGAGGTAAGTATCTGATCTTGAAACAGGTCTTGGCAGTGGTGGTCAGCTACTGAAGAGGTCCCTACATAATCAAGTCACATAGCCTAGGCTAGTCATCTCCCTACTGAATTTTAAACGTGGGAAAGCCAAATAAAAAATGGATAAGAAAAGCCAATCGAGTTTGATTACGTTTTTCAAGTAAAAAATCCAGAGAAAGATAGTGAATCGAACCCGAAACGAGCCAGAGAACTGTCAGTGCCGGATGAGAGGAGTGAGGGGTAAACTGCTCCTGATGGCGATGCCTTAGCTAGCAGCGCTGCTAATCCTGCCAGTTCAGCATCAACACCAGCACTAGAGCCCTTCACCAGCCCTACCTATCCCTGTGACATTCAGGCCCTACCCTACCCAGGCCCGATTGCTTCTGCCAAATTTAATGCCTGGGCCTGCTTTACCCGAAATCAGAAATAACTTCCTCTGTTAGTAAATCCATTAGCTGCTCCTCTCTGTCTGTCAATCGCTCCATGCGTGCAGGCAGCTTGCTCTGCATGCACTCTGCTCATGGCGCTCTGAGTCTGAGTATCCATAGCAATGGCTCCGCTTGGGCTGCTCTGCTCAATGACGAGACATGAGAGATCATAACATGGTATCAGAAGTGCTTCAACCTCGTCAAATATAATACAGGAGAGATTATTTCACAGAAATTAAATGTAAGGAATATTATTACTTTCTGTGAAATAATCTCTCCGGTCTTATATTTGACGAGGTTGAGGCACTTCTGACACCATGTTATGATCTTAGTCAGATATGACTGTACTGTGTAGCAGAGCACGAGCAAATGGCTCAGCTTCAAAATGTTAGTGATCAATTTAGTGATACCCGAACTCTACCCTACTAGTTATTGATGAAAAAACAGGCCCTACCCGGCCCTAACCCCGATGTATAAGGTCGTGGCCCGTCGGGTTCGGGTCGGGTAGCAGAGCTCTAACCGGCACTATCAACTAGCTAGTAGGCCTACTAGCGAGCCAGAGTCTTCCGAACAGCTTACAAGGAGGCTAAACGTCACAGGCCCACTCATAGTTTTGAGCAAGAAATTGACTGTCAGGAGTTAAATGGACTTGACACGGGGAGAATTTTCCATTCCAATGTTGCTTGCTCCAACATACAGCAACATATTTCAAATGAAGCGGAAACAATTTGAAAGAATAGTACAGTGCTCTCCCAAAATCAGCCTAATGCTCGATGATGCTACTAGTTTGAAAAAAAATGGCGCCTTGATTATACAGTATACATCAGACTTCAGCTGGCAGATATGGATGTACCTTTAAAAAATATATACAGTGGGGAAAAAAAGTATTTAGTCAGCCACCAATTGTGTAAGTTCTCCCAATTAAAAAGATGAGAGAGGCCTGTAATTTTCATCATAGGTACACGTCAACTATGACAGACAAATTGAGAAAAACAAATCCAGAAAATCACAATTTAGGATTTTTAATGAATTTATTTGCAAATTATGGTGGAAAATAAGTATTTGGTCACCTACAAACAGGCAAGATTTCTGGCTCTCACAGACCTGTAACTTCTTCTTTAAGAGGCTCCTCTGTCCTCCACTCGTTATCTATATTAATGGCACCTGTTTGAACTTGTTATCAGTATAAAAGACACCTGTCCACAACCTCAAACAGTCACACTCCAAACTCCACTATGGCCAAGACCAAAGAGCTGTCAAAGGACATCAGAAACAAAATTGTAGACCTGCACCAGGCTGGGAAGACTGAATCTGCAATAGGTAAGCAGCTTGGTTTGAAGAAATCAACTGTGGGAGCAATTATTAGGAAATGGAAGACATACAAGACCACTGATAATCTCCCTCGATCTGGGGCTCCACGCAAGATCTCACCCCGTGGAGTCAAAATGAACACAAGAACGGTGAGAAAAATCCCAGTACCACACCCCCCGTGAATGACCTGCAGAGAGCTGGGACCAAAGTAACAAAGCCTACCATCAGTAACACACTACGCCGCCAGGGACTCAAATCCTGCAGTGCCAGACGTGTCCTCCTGCTTAAGCCAGTACATGTCCAGGCCCGTCTGAAGTATGCTAGAGTGCATTTGGATGATCCAGAAGAGGATTGGGAGAATGTCATATGGTCAGATGAAACCAAAATATAACTTTTTGGTAAAAACTCAACTCGTCGTGTTTGGAGGACAAAGAATGCTGAGTTGCATCCAAAGAACACCATACCTACTGTGAAGCATGGGGGTGGAAACATCATGCTTTGGGGCTGTTTTTCTGCAAAGGGACCAGGACGACTGATCCGTGTAAAGGAAAGAATGAATGGGGCCATGTATCGTGAGATTTTGAGTGAAAACCTCCTTCCATCAGCAAGGGCATTGAAGATGAAACGTGGCTGGGTCTTTCAGCATGACAATGATCCCAAACACACCGCCCGGGCAACGAAGGAGTGGCTTCGTAAGAAGCATTTCAAGGTCCTGGAGTGCCCTAGCCAGTCTCCAGATCTCAACCCCATAGAAAATCTTTGGAGGGAGTTGAAAGTCCGTGTTGCCCAGCGACAGCCCCAAAACATCACTGCTCTAGAAGAGATCTGCATGGAGGAATTGGCCAAAATACCAGCAACAGTGTGTGAAAACCTTGTGAAGACTTACAGAAAACGTTTGACCTGTGTCATTGCCAACAAAGGGTATATAACAAAGTATTGAGAAACTTTTGTTATTGACCAAATACTTATTTTCCACCATAATTTGCAAATAATTCATAAAAAATCCTACAATGTGATTTTCTGGATTTATTTTTCTCATTTTGTCTGTCATAGTTGAAGTGTACCTATGATGAAAATTACAGGCCTCTCTTATCTTTTTAAGTGGGAGAACTTGCACAATTGGTGGCTGACTAAATACTTTTTTTCCCCACTGTATATTGTGGAAGTGGATGATTTATCTGCTGGGGAATTATCTGTTTTGGAGGGTGTGAAGTTTACTGAGGACTTTCTCTCCAAAACCCTCATTGGAAATACGTGTGATGGTGCGTCTGTCATGCTGGGACGCAAGAACAGAGTAGCAACAAGGCTCTTCCCTAATATACACTACCGTTCAAAAGTTTGGGATCACTTAGAAATGTCCTTGTTTTCCATGAAAACACATGAAATTAGTTTGAATAGGAAATATAGCTAAATGAATAGGAAATGTAGTCATTGACAAGGTTAGAAATAATGATTTTTTATTGAAATAATAATTGTGTCCTTCAAACTTTGCTTTCGTCAAATAATCCTCCATTTGCAGCAATTACAGCCTTGAAGACTTTTGGCATTCTAGTTGTCAATTTGTTGAGGAAGTCTGAAGAGATTTTACCCCATGCTTCCTGAAGCACCTCCCACAAGTTGGATTGGCTTGATGGGCACTTCTTACGTACCATACGGTCAAGCTGCTCCCATAACAGCTCAATAGGGTTGAGATCCGGTGACTGTACTGGCCACTCCATTATAGACAGAATACCAGCTGACTGCTTCATCCCTAAATAGTTATTGCAAATAGTTATTGTTTGGAGCTGTGCTTTGGGTCATTGTCCTGTTGTAGGAGGAAATTGGCTCCAATCAAACGCCGTCCACAGGGTATGGCATGGCATTGCAAAATGGAGTGATAGCCTTCCTTCTTCAAGATCCCTTTTACCCTGTACAAATCTCCCACTTTACCACCACCAAAGCACCCCCAGACCATCACATTGCCTCCACCATGCTTAACAGATGGCATCAAGCACTCCTCCAGCATCTTTTCATTTGGTCTGCGTCTCACAAATGTTCTTTTCTTTTTATTGGCCAGTCTGAGATTTGGCTTTTTCTTTGCAACTCTGCCTAGAAGGTCAGCATCCTAGAGTCGCCTCTTCACTGTTGACGTTGAGACTGGTGTTTTGCGGGTACTATTTAATGAAGCTGCCAGTTGAGGACCTGTGAAGTGTCTGTTTCTCAAACTAGACACTCTAATGTATTTGTCCTCTTGCTCAGTTGTGCAACGGGGCATCCCAATCCTCTTTCTATTCTGGTTAGAACTAGTTTGCACTGTTCTGTGAAGGGAGTAGTACACAGCATTGCGCGAGATTTTCAGTTTCTTGGCAATTTCTCGCATGGAATAGCCTTCATTTCTCAGAACAAGAATAGACCGACGAGTTTCAGAATAAAGTTATTTGTTTTTGGCCATTTTAAGCCTGTAATCGAACCCACAATTGCTGATGCTCCAGATACTCAACTAGTCTCAAGAAGGCTAGTTGTATTGCTTCTTTAATCAGCACAACCGTTTTCAGCTGTGCTAACATAATTGCAAAAGGGTTTTCTAATGATCAATTAGCCTTTTAAAATGATAAATGTGGATTAGCAAACACAACGTGCCATTGGAACACAGGACTGATGGTTACTCTGTACGCCTATGTAGATATTCCATAAAAAATCATTGTATTTCTGATCAATTTGATGTTATTTTAATGGACAAAAAAAATGAACAAACTTTTGAACGGTAGTGTATGTATTTTTTTAACGAGTCCATCATGTTTTTGTAAAAAAACAAATTAATCCATATTTGTACTGTATAATGCGGTGCAAATGTGTATCCGGGACTACTTCAGCAGGAGGTAGCTATTACTCACCGCCACGTTGTAAACATCGAGTCCTTGAACATTTGGTGGTTTACATACAATTTATAGACCACTAGATGAACAGTCTGCTTCTCTGCTCGGAGCCTTTTGAAAGTGGGGTACAGGGCACATCGTCTCTCCACTATTTCATGGGGAAAGTGTTCATTAATAGAGAACGGGGTGTTCCTCAGTTACCTACCTGTTTTAACAAGGCACTTTTCATTTTGTAGTGAGTTTTCAACATGTCCCTGACTGAGTCTGTAATACCAACATGTTTCAAGCAGACCACCATAGTCCCTGTGCCCAAGAACACTAAGATAACCTGCCTAAATGACTACCGACCCGTAGCACTCACGTCTGTAGCCATGAAGTGCTTTGAAAGGCTTGTCATGGCTCACATCAACACCATTATCCCAGAAACCCTAGACCCACTCCAATTTGCATACCGCCCCAACAGATCCACAGTTGATGCAATCTCTATTGCACTCCACACTGCCCTTTCCCACCTGGACAAGAGGAACTCCTACGTAAGAATGCTATTCATTGACTACAGCTCAACGTTCAACACCATAGTGCCCTCAAAGCTCATCGCTAAGCTAAGGACCCTGGGACTAAACACCTCCCTCTGCAACTGGATCCTGGACTTCCTGACGGGCCGCCCCCAGGTGGTAATGGTAGGTAACAATACATCTGCCACGCTGATCCTCAACACGGGGGGCCCTCAGGGGTGTGTGCTCAGTCCCCTCCTGTACTCCCTGTTCACCCATGACTGCATGGCCAGGCGTACGACTCCAACACCATCACAAAGTTTGCCGACGACACAACAGTGGTAGGCCTGATCACCGACAGCGATGAGAAAGCCTATAGGGAGGAGGTCAGAGACCTGGCCGTGTGGTGCCAGGATAACAACCTCTCCCTCAACGTGATCAAGACAAAGGAGATGATTGTGGACTACAGGAAAAAAAAGAGGACTGAGCACGCCCCCATTCTCATCGACGAGGCTGTAGTGGAACAGGTTGAGAGCTTCAAGTTCCTTGGTGTCCACATCACCAACAAACTATCATGGTCCAAACACACCAAGACAGTCATGAAGAGGGCACGACAAAGCCTATTCCCCCTCAGGAGACTGAAAAGATTTGGCATGGGTCCTCAGATCCTCAAAAGGTTCTACAGCTGCACCATCGAGAGCATCCTGACTGGTTGCATCACTGCCTGGTATGGCAACTGCTCGGCATCCAACCGCAAGGCATACAGAGGGTAGTGTGTACGGCCCAGTACATCACTGGGGCCAAGCTTCCTGCCATCCAGGACCTCTATACCAGGCGGTGTCAGAGGAAGGCCCTAAAAATGGTCAATGACTCCAGCCACCCTAGTCATAGACTGTTCTCTCTGCTAACGCATGGCAAGCGGTACCGGAGCGCCAAGTCTAGGTCCAAAAGGCTTCTTAACAGCTTCTACCCCCAAGCCATAGAACAGCTAATTATGGCTACCCGGACTATTTGCAATTTAAGGTTCTCTATATTATACAGAATGTTTGTTTCTCAGTTATCAGCCACCTGTCACATCATCAACCACCTTTCCTGTCTTTTAGAAAATGGACCTTGAATGTTTTGATACACCTACAGGATACAGAAGGTGTAAACGGTACAGTGAAATGGTTACTTGCGTATTTGCATAGTAGCAATATAAAAATAGAAAGTATATATAAATATTTTATCATTATTGAATCTGCAGGTAGCTAAAGCTAACCAACTACGTTAAATGTTATCTAGCTATAACTAGCAATGCAAATGGCTTTCTGATATACAAATAATGTTACTACACAGATCATACACGCAATGTTAGATAGCGAGCAAGCTAACATTCACTAGCTACCTAACAGTACGCTTTAACTTGCCAATGAAAACAATTTTCTGACCAAATTTGAAACATATAATATCTGAAAATGTAGTTGGAATCTTACCCATATACACGGATGAATGCATCATGGGCAGACTACTACCCCTTTAACTCTGTTTGTTTGTAGTTACAGCTTGTTTGGTCCGCGTTGTGTCAAGTCACTCCGGTTCACACTGACCGTAGTAGTAGTCCATCACAACTTTTTCCCACTGATCTTTGTCTAATTCAGGGCAGCAATGCTGTTGAGAGCAGTCCATGTTGTTGAGAGCAGTATATATATACAGTACCAGTCAAAAGTTTGGACACACCTACTCACTCAAGGGTTTTTCTTTATTTTTACTATTTTCTACATTGTAGAATAATATTGAAGACATCAAAACTATGAAATAACACATATAGAATCATGTAATAACCAAAAAGGTGTTAAACAAATCAAAATATATTTGATATTTGAGATTATTCAAAGTAGCCACCCCTTTGCCTTGATGCTAGCTTTGCACACACTTGGCATTCTCTCAACAAGCTTCATGAGGTAGTCACCTGGAATGCATTTCAATTAACAGGTGTGCCTTGTTAAAAGTTAATTTGTGGAATTTCTTTCCTTCTTAAAGCTTTTGAGCCAATCAGTTGTGTTGTGACAAGGTAGTGGTGGTATACAGAAGACAGCCCTATTTGGTAAAATACAAAGTTATTATTATGGCAAGAACAGCTCAAATAAGCAAAGAGAAACGACAGTCCATCATTACTTTAAGACATGAAGGTCAGTCAATACGGAACATTTCAAGAACTTTGAAAGTTTCTTTACGTGCACTCGCAAAAACCATCAAGCGCTATGATGAAACTGGCTCTCATGAGGACCGCCACAGGAAAGGAAAACCCAGAGTTACCTCTGCTGCAGAGGATACGTTCATTAGAGTTAACTGCACCTCAGATTGCAGCCCAAATAAATGCTTCACAGAGTTCAAGTAACAGACACAACTCAACATCAACTGTTCAGAGGAGACTGCATGAATTAGGCCTTCATGGTCGAATTGCTGCAAAGAAACCACTACTAAAGGACACCAATAAGAAGAACAGACTTGCTTGGGCCAAGAAACACGAGCAATGGACATCTTTCCTTTGGTCTGATGAGTCCAAATTTGAGATTTTTGGTTCCAACCGCCGTGTCTTTGTGAGACGCAGAGTAGGTGAACGGATGATCTCTGCATGTGTCGTTCCCACAGTGAAGCATGGAGGAGGAGGTGTGATGTGGTGGGGGTGCTTTGCTGGTGACACTGTCAGTGATTTATTTAGAATTCAAGGGACACTTAACCAGCATGGCTACCACAGCATTCTGCAGCAATACGCCATCCCATCTGGTTGGCGCTAAGTGGGACTATCATTTGTTTTTCAACAGGACAATGACCCAAAACACACCTCCAGGCTGTGTAAGGGCTATTTGACCAAGAAGGAGAGTGATGGTGCTGCATCAGATGACCTGGCCTCCACAATCACCCGACCTCAACCAAATTGAGATGGTTTGGGATGAGTTGGACCGCAGAGTGAAGGAAAAGCAGCCAACAAGTGCTTAGCATGTGTGGGAACTTCTTCAAGACTGTTGGAAAAGCATTTCTCATGAAGCTGGTTGAGAGAATGCCAAGAGTGTGCAAAGCTGTCATCAAAGCAAAGGGTGGCTACTTTGAAGAATCTAAAATCTTAAATATATTTTAATTTGTTTTACACTTTTTTGGTTACTACCTGATTCCATATGTGTTTTGTCATAGTTTTGATGTCTTCACTATTATTCTACAATGTAGAAAATAGTACAAATAAAGAAAAACCCTTGAATGAGTAGGTGTGTCCAAACTTTTCACTGGTGCTGTATATATCTTTCAAAAAAGCCTAATTTCTGCCAAATAACGTTAAAAAAAATATATATATATATATTTCAAATACCTCTCCTGTGAAGTAGTGATGTGCGACATATGCCTAGTTTCTTGAAATGGGTCACATATACGGTTAGATTTGGAGATAGAAACTCTAAACTCAGCTCGGGTGGCAGCTGCTGCTGCTTGCCTGAGGAAAGGTGCCTGAAGAAAGCCTTTCTAGGATACAGATTATCCTCCAAGGTTACCGTATCTACCGCTGCCACACCACCACTCTGCCACTCTTCCAGGCAGGATAGTTTCAGCTCAGAGTACGGTGCTCTGCGTCTCTGGAAAACTTGCACTTCTCAGTAAATGTCACGCTGACCTCTAGTAGTGTAGAGAGGTAGACAATGAGCTGCAGCACCGCTCTCTCTCTTTCTCTCTCTCTTTTTCTCTTTTTATCGCTCCCCCCCCTCTCTCTCTCCTTCTCTCTCCCTCTTTCTCCCTCTTTCTCTCTCTCTCTCTATCATTCTATTCTGCTCTCTTTCCCTATTCCACTCTATCTCCCTCTATTCTGCTCTCTCATAGTGAAATATAATAACACTTCAGAGATGAGAGATGGCAGAGAGGGAATAAAACATATCTGCTGCTGCCTGGAAGGATTGGAAGCTGTACAGTTAGTTACTCTGACCAGGACTAGATGAGCTATCACAGCTACAGCTCAGTACATGATGGTAACTGTCAGTCATTCAATGGACTGCAGTTTTGGCACTATATCCACTCGTCAATGATGAAAGTATGGATCTCTGAGGTCAAATCAAATCAAATTGTATTGGTCGCGTACACAGTTTAGCAGGAGTTATGGCGGGTGCAGCGAAACACTTATATTCCCAGTTCCTATAAATCAATGCAGTAAATGCACACAATACTCCCAAATTCAGTACAGCAGTAGATATATATATAGTATGTAAACATAATTAAAGTGACCAGTGTTCATTGACTATGTACATAGGGCAGCAGACCCTAAGGTGCAGGGTAGAGTACCCGGTGGTAGCCGCCTAGTGACAGTGACTAAGGGGCAGAGTAGGGTAATGTAGTTTACAAAAGTTCAATCAGGAAGGCTGGTCTGAATGGCATGTCACTTTTAATTCATATAGTAAGCACAATATAATTAACATTGCTTCCTATCTTACCTCATCAGCATAGCAGGTATTTACAGTGCAATTGGAAAGTATTCAGACCCCTTGTCTTTTTCCACATGTTGTTACATTACAGCCACAATACCCCATAATGACAAAGCAAAAACAGGTTTTTATAAATTGTTGCTAATTTATTTAAAAAAAACTAAAACAGAAATATCTTATTTACATAAGTATTCAGTCCCTTTGCTATGAGACTCGAGACTCAGGTGCATCCTGTTTCCATTGAGATGTTTCTACAACTTGATTAGAGTCCACGTGTGGTAAATTAAATTGATTATACATGATTTGGAAAGGCACAAGTAAATACCATCCCTACGGTGAAGCATGAAGGTGGCAGCATCATTCTGTGGGGATATTTTTCAGTGGCAGGGACTGGGAGACTAGTCAGGATCGAGGGAAAGATTAACAGAGCCAAGTACAGAAAGATTGTTGATGAAAACCTGCACCAGAGTGCTCAGGACCTCAGACTGGGGCGAAGGTTCACCTTCCAACAGGACAACGATCCTAAGCACACAGCCAAGACAATGCAGGAATGGCTTCAGGACAAGTCTCTGAATGTCCTTGAGTGGCCCAGCCAGAGCCCGGACTATGAACCCGATCTAACATCTCTGGAGACCCCTGAAAATAGCTGTGCAGCAATGCTCCCCATTCAACCTGACAGAGCTTGAGAGGATCTGCAGAGAAGAATGGGAGGAACTCCCCAAATGCAGGTGTGCCAAGCTTGTAGCGGCATACCCAAGAAGACTCGAGGCTGTAATCGCTGCCAAAGGTGCTTCTACAAAGTACTGAGTAAACGGTCTGAATATTTATGTAAATGTGATATTTCTGTATTTTATTTTTAATACATTTGCAAACATTTCTAAAAACCTGTTTTTGCTTTGTAATTATGGGGTATTGTGTGTAAATTGATGAGAAAAACCCCAATTAAATCAATTTTAGAATAAGGCTATAACGTAACAAAATGTGGAAAAAGTTAAGGGGTCTGAATACTTCCCGGATGCACTGTATATGGTAGTGTCTATAACGTTACCTCATCAGTATAGCAAGTATTTACACTGAGTGTACAAAACATTGGGAACTTTCCATGACATAGACTGACCAGGTGAATCCAGGTGAAAGCTATGATCCCTAATTGATGTCACCTGTTAAATCCATTTCAATCAGTGTAGATGAAGGGGAGGAGACAGGTTAAAGAAGGATTTTTAAGCCTTGAGACAATTGAGACATGGACTGTGTATGTGTGCCATTCAGAGGGTGAATGGGCAAGACGAAAGATTTAAGTGCCTTTGAACGGGGTATAGTAGTAGGTGCTTGGCGCACTGGTTTGAGTGGTGGCTGTTTAACAGTTTGAAGGCCTGGGGATAGAAGCTGCTTATCAGTCTCTCTGTCCCAGTTTTGATGCACCTACTGTCTCTGTCTTCTAGATGGTAGTGGGGTGAACAGGCCGAGGCCGTGGCTCAACCGCACCACCCTCTGAATTGGTGAATTGAACGCTAGGCTGCCGACTATGTGTGATGAATGTATTGGATGACAGTATCATCCCATTTCTATTGCTGTAGTGAGAGGCAGGTTGTTAGAGAAGATTACCTTACAGTAGTTACCCCATCTGTGCTTCCGTAGGACAGGGTATCATCACACACTCACATATCTATTATGGATGTACTAATTATTTACAAACATAATCTCACCACCGTTATTAATTCTCCACTGTCCTTCCCATCTTTGTATGCAATTAAGTTGAGTGGGAGGAAAACTAGTGGCAGAACCATTGATCTGTCTTTCAAGGATTGGAGATTCACTAACCCCACTTATCAGATAATCAACCACAGATCTGGGCTGGACGAGGGGACGGCGGAGAAATCTATATGAGTGAACAGGAAGGAAGGCACGGGAACGACCAGGAACAACAAACAATCAGGAATATCCCACTGGGCACAAACTTGTTGAATCAACGTTATTTCAACGTCAATTTTCATGGAATCTACGTGGAAAATACATTGGATTTGAAAAAAGTAATAAACTGTTGTTTTAAGGGTGACATTTCAACCACAGGATCATGTTTTTATGGTAACGAATGTATAATATGTTGAATTTTTACCTTTGAAACAACTGCAGATCTTCAACATTATATCTACTATTAGAAAAATAACAGGCTGGGCAGCACGGTCTACTCAGTGACACCCAAAGAGCACAACTGTGAAAAGTTTAAACAAAAGTTAGCATCGTAACTCTTATTGCGGGACTTTGACTGTGGGAAATCACCTCCCCAGTCAGCCTACTGTGCATACTGACATTCATATTCAAATCAAATTGTATTTGTCACATGCTTCATAGACAACAGGTGTAGACTAACAGTGAAATGCTTACTTACGGGTCCATTTTCAACAATACAGAGTTAAAGATTAAATAAACAATTTAATAAAATATTGAAATAGTGACAAGGAATAAATACACAGTGAATAACAAATAAAAATAAATAGTAAAAATAACATGGCTATCTACACTGCTCAAAAAAATTAAGGGAACACTTAAACAACACAATGTAACTCCAAGTCAATCACACTTCTGTGAAATCAAACTGTCCACTTAGGAAGCAACACTGATTGACAATAAATTTCACATGCTGTTGTGCAAATGGAATAGACAACAGGTGGAAATTATAGGCAATTAGCAAGACAGCCCCAATAAAGGACTGGTTTTGCAGGTGGTGACCACAGACCACTTCTCAGTTCCTATGCTTCCTGGCTGATGTTTTGGTCACTTTTGAATGCTGGCGATGCTTTCACTCTAGTGGTAGCATGAGACGGAGTCTACAACCCACACAAGTGGCTCAGGTAGTGCAGCTCATCCAGGATGGCACATCAATGCGAGCTGTGGCAAGAAGTTTTGCTGTGTCTGTCAGCGTAGTGTCCAGAGCATGGAGGCGCTACCAGGAGAAAGGCCAGTACATCAGGAGATGTGGAGGAGGCCGTAGGAGGGCAACAACCCAGCAGCAGGACTGCTACCTCCGCCTTTGTGCAAGGAGGAGCAGGAGGAGCACTGCCAGAGCCCTGCAAAATGACCTCCAGCAGGCCACAAATGTGCATGTGTTTGCTCAAACGGTCAGAAACAGACTCCATGAGGGTGGTATGAGGGCCCGACGTCCACAGGTGGGGGTTGTGCTTACAGCCCAACACCGTGCAGGACGTTTGGCATTTGCCAGAGAACAACAAGATTGGCAAATTCGCCACTGGCGCCCTGTGCTCTTCACAGATGAAAGCAGGTTCACACTGAGCACATGTGACAGACGTGACAGAGTCTGGAGACGCCGTGGAGAATGTTCTGCTGCCTGCAACATCCTCCAGCATGACTGGTTTGGCGGTGGGTCAGTCATGGTGTGGGGTGGCATTTCTTTGGGGGGCCGCACAGCCCTCCATGTGCTCACCAGAGGTAGCCTGACTGCCATTAGGTACCAAGATGAGATCCTCAGACCCCTTGTGAGACCATATGCTGGTGCGGTTGGCCCTGGTTTCCTCCTAATGCAAGACAATGCTAGACCTCATGTGGCTGGAGTGTGTCAGCAGTTCCTGCAAGAGGAAGGCATTGATGCTATGGACTGGCCCGCCCGTTCTCCAGACCTGAATCCAATTGAGCACATCTGGGACATCATGTCTCGCTCCATCCACCAACGCCACGTTGCACCACAGACTGTCCAGGAGTTGGCGGATGCTTTAGTCCAGGTCTGGGAGGAGATCCCTCAGGAGACCATCCTCCACCTCATCAGGAGCATGCCCAGGCGTTGTAGGGAGGTCATACAGGCACGTGGAGGCCACACACACTACTGAGCCTAATTTTGACTTGTTTTAAGGACATTACATCAAAGTTGGATCAGCCTGTAGTGTGGTTTTCCACTTTAATTTTGAGGGTGACTCCAAATCCAGACCTCCATGGGTTGATACATTTGATTTCCATTAATAATTTTTGTGTGATTTTGTTGTCAGCACATTCAACTATGTAAAGAAAAAATTATTTAATAAGATGATTTAATTCATTCAGATCTAGGATGTGTTATTTTAGTGTTCCCTTTATTTTTTTGAGCAGTGTATATACAGGGAGTACCAGTACTATGCAGGGGTATGAGGTAATTGAGGTAGCTATGTACTGTACAGCCTTACCTAAGGATTGTGGATAAATGAAAGGAGGTATCAGTCTACTCAGTGACACCCACAGAACACAACTGTGAAGAGATTATATAAATATTAGCGTTGTAGATCTTATTGCGGGACTTTTGGGAAATCACCTCCCCAGTCAGCCTTTTGTGCGTATTGGTTTGTTTCAAGCCTGCCCACATGCCCATAGCTGGCAGCACACAAGTAATCATCAATTCAGAGTGCAGCTGCATGAGACCTGATCCTAATGCCTGTGGTAAATTTGGGTTGACTTTGGATATACCTATAGGGCTAGTTAGGAACCATAGATAAATTACACAATTTACATTAAAATATGTTAAAATTCCAATAGCTCCAAATGTCAATTACTTAAAAACCTCAAACCAACTATAAATTGTAGAAATTCATATTCAAATATTGAAAGAATTTAATGAGAAAACTAAAAGGTGTGCAACATGAAAATATTGTCTCCCGAGTGGCACAGTGGTCTAAGGCACTGCATCGCAGAGCTAGCTGTGCCACTAGAGATCCTGGTTTGAATCCAGGCTCTGTCGTAGCCGGCCGCGACCGGGAGACCCATGGGGTGGCGCACAATTGGCCCAGGGTAGGGCAGGGATGTAGCTCAGTTGGTAGAGCATGGCATTTGCAACGCCAGGGTTGTGGGTTCCACCATGGGGGGCCAGTATAAAAATATATATATATATATAATGTATGCACTCAATAACTGTAAGTCGCTGTGGATAAGAGCGTCTGCTAAATTACTAAAATGTAAATATTAATGGTCCCTAACTATCTCTGGAGATAGGCTATCCAAAGTCCCTCTTGCCAACATACACACACGAGACACCCACATCACACCCCAAAACCAACTCATGTTTGAATTCAGTCATGGCCCATAGAGATAGATAGGACTCATCTTTAAATCTGTGACATTATAGTCTGTGGCAGCATAGGCAGCACCATTGAGGCTACAATCCATTGGAATCTCCACCCAGTTCACTACTTTGACTACTTTAAAATGAGTCCTCTATCTTTCTCTATGTCATGGCCGCTAGCATTTTAATGAACCAAATCTAAAACGAGGCCAAATCGGGAAATTCAGCCGGCCATAAAAAAAAAATGGGGGCGGGAATGGGTTTCCATACTAACACAATTTTGTTAGGCTCGTTGGTTTTGTATAACGCTAGACACTGCAATCCACACATTTCTAGGGGGTTGCGCCAGTCCGTGTTTTCCTACGTACCCTATCTGCCCCAGCTGACTGGCAGTAGTTGTTTACTGAATAGACATACAGAAGAAAAGGTGGGAATCTGAGAGAGGTGCCGTATACGGTAATCGAAGTTTTTCCACATAGCAGTTTATTACGCCATTAAGTTTGTTTACCTCATATTTCTGATTCTTACAGCGGTTATTTACTTTATTTAATCGCCGGTTTTGAAGCTTCGTTAGTTTTTGATATTAGCTGTTTTGCTAGATAATCTGAAGACTGGAGTTCTCACACTTCGAAGCAATGTGCTGGAACCAGGGGCTATTATTTGTTTAGTGGCTAAACGTAACGTTCGCTGTATCTTTTTTTTGTTTGGGTGTTTTCATTTTGTCGTGGGCTGGCTGTAGCGACTGAAGCAGTTCAGAGGAAGGTCGTTGAAAAATATATCCACGTTTTTCCTGCACGTATCCAAAGTTCCTGGGATGTGTTCACATTTCTCTTCTCACGTTTTAAAACGAGGTGTTTTTCCTTTGATACGGTGAAGTGCAATACTTGGAAGTGCATGAAACACTCAGCGACCTGTGGATTACAGCAAGCTAGCCAACTCTCCAACTCGCGTTAGCTAGCTTCTTGGGTCTATAGAAGTTCGGCTACATAACTGGATTTTTGGAAAGAAGAGGACACACATATTTCTAAATTACCAAGCATTTATCTTAAAGAATTGCTTTATGATACGAAAATACTGTCTCTGGGTGCCTTTCAACATTGGAACCTCGTTTATCGTGGAATGAGCCCTTGGCTAGTAGTAGTAGTAGGATCCAACGGGTACCTCCTATTTACTAGTTTAGCTAGCGGTGTGGGATTTCTTTTTCTCGGATCGGAAGACTGTTATATCAAACAGATGAAAGTGAACTATCCCATACAATTGTGGAAAATGACGATTTTTATTCGCCAACGTGTCGCCAGAACCCACGATCACGTTATTTAGTGGTCATTTTCAGGGAGAACCGAAATCACAAAGTTAGCTGAGAAGACATTGCTGTTAAGATACCACGTTGGACCCCCGGCCCCTTTTTATGGGGGCAAACTGGACTACCTAGTTTGCTAACTTGTTTTCTCTTTCTGAATACTTTTTTTTTGTATTGGATTTCTTAGAAACACATCTTAAACGAATTTTGGATATCGTCGAAACACACAAAAAGAGAACACAATCGAAGTCACAATGCGGCTTGGGAACTCAGCGGTTGTTTTGGTTACTTTTATCTACATTGTATGCCAGTGTGTCCTAACAAATGGAGAAAGTAAGTAACGCTATAGTTGCAATACAATGTTATGTTGCTGGTTAATGTGACTCACTATACACACCCTTCTACTAACGTATTATTTGTTGCACATTTTTCTGCACAACATTTTAAACATTGAATTCCATGTTGTTCCCATGGGGGGGAAATGAATTTATTGAAAATGAGTTTTCCTTGATTCTTAAGTAAAGGATTATTTGCAGTAGTCACTGGAACAATATGGCTGTTTCACCATTTTTCACGAGACAATTTTACCTATTTATGGGAAACACATTTGCATCCCATGTTGTTACTAATATATGCTAGCAAAGTTATTACAGAATACCCACCGCCCCCTCTTAAAAATATATTATTGAGGCCTGGCGTGGATGCGTCAACCGGAGTGCCAGATTAGCTCCTGTTACTGGACTAGGGTGGTCTTTTACAGCGAATCTAAACTGGAAGTTGCAGGATTCGCCTGCACGCGTAGGCCTCTTCATGGCTACTTGCTACACACACTCACTTTGTAGCTGGAAATGTAAATGCATTTAGCCATCGTTAAGAAGGTCCCTGAAATCCCCATAAATTCAGGATTGGCCTACATTGTGGGTTTGCTCTAGCTAGCGAGTGAAACATTGGGTTTACTAGTATGACGCTTATTAACTATCGCGAGCGGTGTGGATGTGCGTTCCATGGAATTGTTTACGGGAGGGTTTTGCTCGGCTATACCTATCTAGTTACTGACTACCGTTTTTATATAGCTTGCTAGCAGCATCGATTGCTAACATTTATAGAATCTTTAAATCACATTGCTCCCAAACGCTAAACCCACTGTATGGGTTAGCTGCGTAGCTAGATGAAATTGCTTACGCTTGTCCATCCCTCAAAATAAATGCCAAAAACAATGTTGACATTCACACACTCTCATTTCACAATGTGCCAGACAATTACTGTGAGGATGTTTACTACAGAGTAGTAATGAAATGGAAGAAACTAAACAATATTCCTGCTATAGCTGTATATCCTATTCCGTTTGTTATGAGACATTTTATTCATTGTGTTAATGCGGGACATTTTGGTTGAAAAACAAGGCAAATCAGTGTTTTTAAATTGTGGCATGTAGCTACATTTGAAGCATATTGATAGTTAGTCGTTGGCCTAGTCAATATCCCTTAGCTTTATTTGAGCTATCCATGTCTGAGAGAGAAATATAAACCCCACACTCCCTGTGTTTTGGTCCCAACATTTTCAGACCAGGATTCAATAATTTCACAGCATACCATATGGTTACGTCTCTATAATCCTCTCCTATGTTAGCATGACTCGGAGCCATGCATAATAATGAAGACGTGGTACAAGATAAGGTGCTGTGCCGTACTTGTATTTGATCCACACTACATTTTTTCTTCTAGCAATATGGAATATTTTCTAGATGAGTGGATCTGGAGTAGCTATTTTCAGACTTGGCTGTGGCATTTTTGTGCTGCACCGAAATTTGGCATAATGAAAATGTCTAATTTACAATCTTTGCATATTTCTCTTGCTAACTGACTGTCAGAATGATGCTCAATGTTTGCTTCCCTGTAAAGTTGAGACATAAAGACCAACAGGTCCACACTAGAACATTCTATCTAGAACATAAGAGACTGTTAGTAAAAATTAGGCTAGGATTTCTGTGATGGCCGCAAGAAGTGAAGGCATCGCTGTGTCATTTCTACACTGAACAAACATATATAAATGAACAATTTCTAAGATTTTACTGTGTTACAGTTCATATATGGAAATCTGTCAATTGAAATAAAAAAGTCCCTAATCTATGGATTTCACATGACTGGCTATACAGATATGCATCTGTTCGTCACAGATACCTTCAAACAAAAGGTAGGGCCATGGATCAGAACCAGTCAGTAACAGGTGTGACCACTATTTACCTCATGCAGCGCGACACATCTCCTTCGCATAGAGTTGATCAGGCTGTTGATTGTGGCCTGTGGAATGTGGTCTCACTGCTTTTCAATGGCTGTGCGAAGTTGCTGGATATTGGCAGGAACTGGAACACTCTGTCGTACATGTCGATCAAGAGCATCCCAAACATGCGCAATGGGTGACCATGTCTGGTGAGTATGCAGGCCATGGAAGAACTGGGACATTTTCAGCTGCCAGGAATTGTGTACAGATTCTTGCGACATGGGGCCGTGCATTATTACATTTAAGTCATTTAGCAGACGCTCTTATCTAGAGTGACTTAGAGTTAGTGAGTGCATACATTTTTCATACTGGCCCCCCGTGGGAATCGAACCCACAACCCTGGCGTTGCAAGCGCCATGCTCTACCAACTGAGCTACGGGGGGGCTCATTATCATGCTGAAACATGAGGTGATGGCGGTGGATGAATGGTATGACAATAGGCCTCAGGATCTCGTCACGGTTTCTCTTTGCATTCAAATTGCCATTGAAAAAATGCAATTGTGTTCGTTGTCCGTAGCTTATGCCAGCCCATACCATATCCCCACTGCCAACATGGGGCACTCTGTTCACAACGTTGTTGTCAGCAAACCCCTCGCCCACATGACGCCATACACGCTGTCTGCCATCTGCCTGGTACTGTTGAAACCGGGATTCATCCGTGAAGAGCACACTTCTCCAGTGTGCCAGTGGCCATCGAAGTTGAGCATTTGCACACTGAAGTCGGTTACGACACCGAACTGCAGTCAGGTCAAGACCCTGGTGAGGACGACAAGTACGCTGATGTAGATGTTCCAAAGGTCTGCATCAGTGACTTGTAGGCTATGCGTGGAAGCCAGGATATGCTACATGTGTTTGTTAATTAATGGTCAATTACCGTGAGACCGGCAGTTATTTGCTTGACATTCACCGGCTGACAAAATATCATGACCGCCACAGTCCTAGTTGGACGTACTGCCAAATTATGTAAAACAACGTTGGAGGCAGCTTATGGTAGAGAAATGAACATTCAATTCTCTGGCAACAGCTCTGGTGGACATTCCTGCAGTCAGCATGCCAATTGCACGCTCCCTCAACTTGACATCTGTGGAATTGTGCTGTGTGACAAAACTGCACATTTTAGAGTGGCCTTTTATTGTCCCTAGCAAAAGGTGCTCCTGTGTAATGATCATGCTGTTTAATCAGGTTCTTGATATGCCACACCTGTCAAGTGGATGGATTATCTTGGCAAAGGAGAGATGCTCACTAACAGGGATGTAAACACATTTTCTACACAACATTTGAGAGAAATAAGCCTTTTGTGCGTATGGAACATTTCTGGGATCTTTTATTTCAGCTCATGAAACATGGGACCAACACTTTACATGTTGTTTATATTTTTCCTCTGAAGAACAATCGATTGGTGTCTATTAATCAAATTTGATTTGCCACATGTGCCAAATACAACAGGTGTAGACATTACAGTGAAATGCTTACTTACAAGCCCTTAACCAACAATGCAGTTTTTTAAGAAAGAAAAAAAGTGATGAGTAAAAAATAAAATAAAATGTAAAAAATAAAAAGAAGCAAATAATTAAAGAGCAGCAGTAAAATAAAATAACAGTGGGGAGGCTATATAGAGGGGTACCGGTACAGAGTCAATGTGCGGGGGCACTGATTAGTTGAGGTAATATGTACATGTGGGTAGAGTTAGTGACTATGCATAAATAATAAACAGAGTGGGGGGGCAATGCAAATAGTCTGGGTAGCCATGATTAGCTGTTCAGGAGTCTTATGGCTTGGGAGCAGAAGCTGTTAAGAAGCCTTTTGGACCTAGACTTGGCGCTCCGGTACCGCTTGCCGTGTGGTAGCAGAGAGAACAGTCTGACTAGGGTGGCTGGAGTCTTTGACAATTTTGAGGGCCTTCCTCTGACACCGCCTGGTATAGGTCCTGGATGGCAGGAATCTTGGCCCCAGTGATGTACTGGGCCGTACGCACTACCCTCTGTAGTGCCTTGCGGTCGGAGGCCAAGCAGTTGCCATACCAGGCGGTGATGCAACCAGTCCGGATGCTCTCGATGGTACAACCGTATAACCTTTTGAGGATCTGAGGACCTATGCCAAATCTTTTCAGTCTCCTGAGGGGGAATAGGCTTTGTCGTGCCCTCTTCACGACTGTCTTGGTGTGTTTGGACCATGATAGTTTGTTGGTGATGTGGACACCAAGGAACTTGAAGCTTCTGTAGTCCACAATCATCTCCTTTTGTCTTGATCACGTTGAGGGAGAGGTTGTTATCCTGGCACCACACGGCCAGGTCTCTGACCTCCTCCCTATAGGCTCTTTCATCGTTGTCGGTGATCAGGCCTACCACTGTTGTGTCGTCGGCAAACTTAATGATGGTGTTGGAGTCGTGCCTGGCCATGCAGTCATGGGTGAACAGGGAGTACAGGAGGGGACTGAGCACGCACCCCTGAGGGGCCCCCGTGTTGAGGATCAGCGTGGTAGATGTGTTGTTACCTACCCTTACCACCTGGGGGCGGCCCGTCAGGAAGTCCAGGATCCAGTTGCAGAGGGAGGTGTTTAGTCCCAGGGTCCTTAGCTTAGAGAGCACTATGGTGCTGAACGCTGAGCTTTAGTCAATGAATAGCATTCTCACGTAGGTGTTCCTCTTGTCCCGGTGGGAAAAAGCAGTGTGGAGTGCAATAGAGATGGCATCATCTGTGGATCTGTTGGGGTGGTATGCAAATTACGTGGGTCTAGGGTTTCTGGGATAATGGTGTTGATGTGAGCCATGACCAGCCTTTCAAAGCACTTCATGGCTACAGATATGAGTGCTATGGGTCGGTAGTCATTTAGGCAGGTTATCTTAGTGTTCTTGGGCACAGGGACTATGGTGGTCTGCTTGAAACATGTTGGTATTACAGACTCAGTCAGGGACATGTTGAAAATGTCAGTGAAGACACTTGCGAGTTGGTCAGCGCATGCTCGGAGTACACGTCCTGGTAATCCGTCTGGCCCTGCGGCCTTGTGAATGTTGACCTGCTAAAAAGTCTTACTCTAGTCCTGTATTGACTATTTGCCTGTTTGATGGTTGTCTGAAAGCATAGCGGGATTTCTTATAAGCATCCGGGTTAGAATCCCGCTCCTTGAAAGCGGCAGCTCTACCCTTTAGCTCAGTGCGGATGTTGCCTGTAATCCATGGCTTCTGGTTGGGGTATGTACATACGGTCAATGTGGGGACGACGTCATCTATGCACTTATTGTTGAAGCCAGTGACTGATGTGGTGTACTCCTCAATGCTATCTGAAGAATCCCAGAACATATTCCAGTCTGTGCTAGCAAAACAGTCCTGTAGCTTAGCATCTGCGTCATCTGACCACGTTTTTATTAACCGTGTCACTGGTGCTTCCTGCTTTAGTTTTTGCTTATGAGCAGGAATCAGGAGGATAGAGTTATGGTCAGATTTGCCAAATGTAGGGCGAGGGAGAGCTTTGTACGTGTCTCTGTGTGTGGAGTAAAGGTGGTCTAGAGTTTTTTTTCCTCTGGTTGCACATTTAACATGCTGGTAGAAATGTGGTCAAACTGATTTATGTTTCCCTGCATTAAAGTCCCCGGCCACTAGGAGCGCTGCCTCTGGATGAGCGTTTTCCTGTTTACTTATGGCCTTATACAGCTCATTGAGTGCAATCTTAGTGCCAGCATCGGTTTGTGATGGTAAGTAAACAGCTACGAAAAATATAGATGAAAACTCTCTTGGTAAATAGTGTGGTCTACAGCTTATCATGAGATACTCTACCTCAGGCGAGCAAAACCTTGAGACTTCCTTAGTATTAGATTTTATGCACCAGCTGTTGTTTACAAATATACACACAGACCGCCACCCCTTGTCTATAGAGTCTGCCGTTGTATCCTGCCGATGTAGCGTATATCCCACCAGCTGGATGTTATCCATGTCGTTGTTCAGCCACGACTCTGTGAAAGATAAGATATTACAGTTTTTAATGTCCCGTTTGTAGGATAAACTTAATCTTAGGTCGTCCAATTTATTTTCAAATGATTGAACATTGGCTAATAGGATTGATGGAAGAGGCAGTTTACTCGCACGCCGTCGGATCCTTACAAGGCACCCCGACCTACGTCCACGATATCTGTCTCTTTCTCATGCGAATGACAGGGATTTGGGCCTTGTCGGGTGCCTATAGGATATCCTTCGCGTCCGACACGTTGAAGAAAAAATCTTAGTCCAATACGAGGTGAGTAATCGTAGTCTGATATTCAGAAGCTATTTGAGTAGCCTTTAGAGAACGGGTCTGTAGTTCAATCAGATTTAAATCAAAAACCAGATATCAATCAAAATAAGATGTATTAATCTGGTTGTGCTTTGGTTATAAGACTTTCTGACCAGATTTCAACCATTAAAAGACGTCTTTATCAAGTCGTATGCTCACTGGGGAGTGCGTCTAACTTTCTCTTGTTCTACTGCCCCCTTTTCTGTATTACCCTAGCTGTCTCCTGTTTGGTTGTGTCTGCAGTATGCAACATTAAATGTCAAATTCAAAAGAGAATTTTAAACGTGGTGTAGATACATTTTTGCATTTTAAGCTAATTTCCTGCAATTCTACACATTCCTCCATGGAGCTGAGAACGTTTTGCAGTTTTATAGCACATTTCCTGTGATTCTACATGTTCTGCCATTTAAGCAGAGATAACATTTTGCAGTTTGAAAGCTAATTTCCTGAAATTCAATGCATTTTGCCATGGCTAATGCTGTGTTCTTTTTCTCAAACATAATAACAAAATAAACACTGCTAAATTAATGTTTTTGGAATTTTCAATTCTCCCTGGCTGTTTAGATTTTAGTGATCATTAGTTCTCAAAGATTATATTATTTGAATCGCTCTCAGAAGGCTCTCTGTTGTTTTTGTGTAGCGTCTCTCTCGCTCCATGGCCCCTGTTCTGGAACCTCAGGCACTCTGCAGTGAAGCGCACAGTGGCATTTTCCCACAGTATCGTGCGTGCGGAATGTGTTTGAAGTGGCCCACCCTGTAGGTGCTGTTGCAGTTAAGGGGGGGTAGGTCACAGCCTGCTGTTTGCAGCTCAGCTCTCTGCTGACCTCTTCCGGGCCATGGATCTCTTCAATGGCGATCTGGCACGGGAACAGCATGTCCTTGCCAGGGAGTCTGAGGTGGGCCCTTTTCTCTGGCTTCTCTGGCCTTTGGGTGGCCTGTCTCTCTGTCTCTAAGCCCACTCCTCCATGTTCATGAATAAGAACATACATGGGTATTAGGAAACAAGTAAAACAAATCTGTCCCCAGGATTTTCCCCCCACCCATTTCTCTGAATGTAGTGGTAGAAAATGGGAGTTGTGAAAACCATTATTTGTGACCGGGGGACTAAGTGTTTCAGCAGCCTATGGGCTGGAGGTGGAAGGGAATGGGAGGTTCAGCTGTTCCACAAGTGAAACCATAAATCATTGCCATTCAGTTGTCAACCCTCATGGTCGATGTGATGTTGACATCCTCGTTGGAGAGAACACACAAAATGGTCACCACTCACCAGAACCTGGGTGGTGGCTGTACATACAGTGCATTCGGAAGGTATTCAGACCACTTCCCTTTTCCCACATTTTGTTACGTTACAGCTTTATTCTAAAATATATTTAAAAAATGTTTTCCTCATCAATCTACACACACTACCCCCCATAATGACAAAGCGAAAACAGGTTTTTAGAAATGTTTGCAAATAAAAAAAACAGATACCTTATTTACATAAGTATTTCAGACCCTTTGCTATGAGACTCGAAATTGAGCTCAGGTGCATCCTGTTTCCATTGATCATCCTTGAGATGTTTCTACAACTTAATTGGAGTCCATCTGTGGTAAATTCAGTTGATTGGACATGATTTGGAAAGGCACACACCTGTCTATATAAGGTCCCACAGGTGACAGTGCATGTCAGAGCAAAACCAAGCCATGAGGTCGAGACAGGATTTTGTTCGAGGCACAGATCTGGGGAAGGGTACCAAAAAATGTCTGCAGCACTGAAGGTCGCCAAGAACACAGTGGCCTCCATCATGCTTAAATGGAAGAAGTTTGGAACCACCAATACTCTTCCTAGAGCTAAACTGAACAATCGGGGGATAAGGGCCATGGTCAGGGAGGTGACCAAGAATCCGATGGTCACTCTGACAGAGCTCTAGAGTTCCTCTGTGGAGATGGGAGAACCTTCCAGAAGGACAACCATCTCTGCAGCACTCCACCAATCAGGCCTTTATGGTAGAGTGGCTAGACGGAAGCCACTCCTCAGTAAAAGGCACATGACAGCCAGCTTGGAGTTTGCTAAAAGGCACCTAAAGGACTCAGACCATGAGAAACATCTTTACTGATGAAACCAAGATTGAACTTATTTTTTAAATTTTTTTTGTAATATATTTGTTATTTAATTTTTGTGGTACTTTGATCCCTTTGTCTCCCCAATTTCGCGATATCCTATTGGTAGTTACAGTTTTGTCCCATCGCTGCAAATGCCCTACAGAGAGGCGAGAGAGAGGCGAAGGTTGAGAGCCATGCGTCCTCGAAACACGACCCTGCCAAGCCGCACTGCTTCTTTACCCGGAAGTCAGCCACACCAATGTGTTGGAGGAAACACTGTCCAACTGGCGACCGAGGTCAGCTTGCAGGCGCCCGGCCCGCCACAAGGAGTCGCTAGAGCGCGATGGGACAAGGAAATCCCGGCCGGCCAAACCCTCCCCTAGCCCGGACGACGCTGGGCCAATTGTGAGCCGCCTCATGGGTGTCGCGGCCGGTTGTGTCACAGCCTTGGATCGATCCTGGGGCTGTGGTGACACCTCAAGCACTGTGATGCAGTGCCTTAGACTGAATTATTTGGCCTGAATGCCAAGTGTCACGTCTGGAGGAAACCTTTCTCCATCCTTACGTTGAAGCATGGTGGTGGCAGCATCATGCTGTGGGGATGTGTTTCAGCTGCAGGGACTGGGAGACTAATCAGGATCGAGGTAAAGATGAAGAGTTCAGAGATTAAGTCCTGAGCGCTCTGGAGCTGGTTCTCAGACTGTGGCGAAGGTTCACCTTCCTACAGGACAACGACCCTAACCACACAGTCAAGACAACGCAGGAGTGGCTTCGGGACAAGTCTCCGAATGTCCTTGAGTAGTCTCTCTATAAACCTGTGTTTTGCTTTGTCATTATGGGGTATTGTGTGTAGACTGATGAGGAAAAAAAACAATTTAATAATTTTTTGCATAAGGCAAATTGTGGGAGAAGTCAAGGGGTCTGAATACTTTCCGAATACTAAGGTCATTTTCTGCATCAAAGCATTCTGTTTGATCACATTCTAAAATAAGTCCATGTTCTCTGTGAAATGTATTTTATACAAACACATAGCTAGGGTTTCAGAAAGAAAGCCTAAGCCATTGCGATGCAAATGTTTGTCTGAAAAGTTGCGTTTTCCCTAGCCTACATTTTTTATCTTTTTGATTCTTTATTCTATACAAGTAATTGTGTGGCGTTAGTCTATTAAATTAGAATATGGCCAAATGCCACAGATTAAGTCTAACAAAGGCAATAGTAATCTCCGGGGTTGTGAACTAACGGCTTTCCTTGTCCTTCGTCTGTAAGGTGTTTGTGGGGAAGCAGGCAATATGCACTGTAAAATAAATGAACGGTTCGTTCACCCTTCCTAAATGTTTCAGGTTTTATCTCTCAACGTACACTTTTCAGTCGCTTCCCTCTCGCTGTCACAATTTATAATCTGGTTTGTGTGTGTTAAGAGCGAGATCTTCCTCTCGCACTCAGTGTCCACTAGTGATATGACCCTGAGACGGAAAAATACATGCTGCCCTTTGACTTCTGCTATACATCACTGACAGTTTGAGGAGAAAAACATTCGGGGTGTAGGCCTAGTTTCCCTACCTCTCTCGTGATATTGCAGGGCTCCCTTGCAAAAAACGAACTTTGTCTCAATTAGAGGCCGACCTAAATATATTTTCACCGATATTATCGACATATATTGGCCTTTTACAGATCCACACTACCAGTCCAAAGTTTGGACACACCTACTCATTCAAGAGTTGGTATTTATTTGTAAAAATTTTTTACATTGTATAATAATAGTGAAGACATCAAAACTATGAAATGACACATATGGAATCATGTAGTAACCAAAAAAGTGTTAAACAAATCAAATTATATTATATATTTGAGATTCTTCAAATAGCCACACTGCCTTGATGACAGCTTTGCACACTCTTGGTATTCTCTCAACCAGCTTCATGAGGTAGTCACCTGGAATGCATTTCAGTTAACAGGTGTGCCTTGTTAAAAGTTCATTTGTGGAATTCCTTTCCTTCTTAATGCGTTTTAGCCAATCAGTTGTGTTGTGACAAGGTAGGAGGGGTATACAGAAGATAGCCCTATTTGGTAAAAGACCAATCCATATTATGGCAAGAACAGCTCAAATAAGCAAAGAGAAACGACAGTCCATCATTACTTTAAGACATGAAGGTCAGTCAATAATGAACATTTCAAGAACTTTGAAAGTTTCTTCAAGTGCAGTCGCAAAAACCATCAAGCGCTATGATGAAACTGCCTCTCATGAGGACCACCACAGGAATGGAAGACCCAGAGTTACCTCTGCTGCAGAGGATACATTCATTAGAGTTACCAGCCTCAGAAATTGCAGCCCAATTAAATGCTTCACAGTGTTTAAGTCACAGACACATCTCAACATCAACTGTTCAGAGGAGACTGCGTGAATCAGGCCTTCATGGTCGAATTGCTTCAAAGAAACCACTACTAAAGCACACCAGTAAGAAGAGACCTGCTTGGGCCAAGAAACACGAGCAATGGACATTAAACCGGTGGAAATTAGTCCTTTGGTCTGGAGTCCAAATTTGAGATTTTTGGTTCCAACCGCCGTGTCTTTGTGAGACGCGTGTGGGTGAACGGATGATCTCCGCGTGTGTATTTCCCACCATAAAGCATGGAGGAGGAGGTGTTATGGTGTGGGGGTGCTTTGCTGGTGACACTGTGATTTATTTAGAATTCAAGGCACACTTAACCAGCATGGCTTCCACAGCATTCTGCGAGGATACGCCATCCCATCTGGTTTTGGCTTAGTGGGACTATGATTTGTTTTTCAAAAGGACAAACCCAACACACCTCCAGGCTGTGTAAGGGCTGTTTTACCAAGAAGGAGAGTGATGGAGTGCTACATCAGATGTCCTGGCCTCCACAATCCCCGACCTCCACCCAATTGAGATGGTTTGGGATGAGTCGGACCGTAGAGTGATGGAAAAGCAGCCAACAATGCTCAGCATATGTGGGAACTCCTTCAAGACTGTTGGAAAAGCAGGCCAGGTGAAGCTGGATGAGATAATGCCAAGAGTGTGCAAAGCTGTCATCAACGCAAAGGGTGGCTATTTGAAGAATCTCATATAAAATATATTTTGATTTGTTTAACACTTTTTTGCTACCTACATGATTCCATATGTGTTATTTCATAGTTTTGATGTCTTCACTATTATTCTACAATGTAGAAAATTGTAAAAATAAAGAAAAACCCTTGAATGAGTAGGTGTTTCCAAACCTTTGACTGGTACTGGATCTATCTGCTGATAATTCCACTGATAACTGATTTTCAATAAAAAGGATGCAAAAAGGGAATCTCATGCTTATCTGAACCCTTGCAGACTTTTTCGTGATGTTTCATTATTATCACAATGAAAGAAAGAGAATGAGAAGCTCAGTTCTGGTTACTTTTTAAAAGAACCTTCTACTCAAACGGATGAAAATACAATTATGCTAAAATATAATTTATACCTCCAGGAATGAGCCCAATAAGATATTGGTAAAATGTGTGAAAATTATTTGAACATATTGGACCTTTCATATATCCTACAGTGGGGAAAAAAAGTATTTAGTCAGCCACCAATTGTGCAAGTTCTCCCACTTAAAAAGATGAGAGAGGCCTGTAATTTTCATCATAGGTACACGTCAACTATGACAGACAAATTGAGGGGAAAAAATCCAGAAAATCACATTGTAGGATTTTTAATGAATTTATTTGCAAATTTTGGTGGAAAATAAGTATTTGGTCACCTACAAACAAGCAAGATTTCTGGCTCTCACAGACCTGTAACTTCTTCTTTAAGAGGCTCCTCTGTCCTTCACTCGTTACCTGTATTAATGGCACCTGTTTGAACTTGTTATCAGTATAAAAGACACCTGTCCACAACCTCAAACAGTCACACTCCAAACTCCACTATGGCCAAGACCAAAGAGCTGTCAAAGGACACCAGAAACAAAATTGTAGACCTGCACCAGGCTGGGAAGACTGAATCTGCAATAGGTAAGCAGCTTGGTTTGAAGAAATCAACTGTGGGAGCAATTATTAGGAAATGGAAGACATACAAGACCACTGGTAATCTCCCTCGATCTTGGGCTCCACGCAAGATCTCACCCCCGTGGGGTCAAAATGATCACAAGAACGGTGAGCAAAAATCCCAGAACCACACGGGGGGACCTAGTGAATGACCTGCAGAGAGCTGGGACCAAAGTAACAAAGCCTACCATCAGTAACACACTACGCCGCCAGGGACTCAAATCCTGCAGTGCCAGACGTGTCCCCCTGCTTAAGCCAGTACATGTCCAGGCCCGTCTGAAGTTTGCTAGAGTGCATTTGGATGATCCAGAAGAGGATTGGGAGAATGTCATATGGTCAGATGAAACCAAAATATAACTTTTTGGTAAAAACTCAACTCGTCGTGTTTGGAGGACAAAGAATGCTGAGTTGCATCCAAAGAACACCATACCTACTGTGAAGCATGGGGGTGGAAACATCATGCTTTGGGGCTGTTTTTCTGCAAAGTGACCAGGACGACTGATCCGTGTAAAGGAAAGAATGAATGGGGCCATGTATCGTGAGATTTTGAGTGAAAACCTCCTTCCATCAGCAAGGGCATTGAAGATGAAACGTGGCTGGGTCTTTCAGCATGACAAATACACCGCCCGGGCAACGAAGGAGTGGCTTCGTAAGAAGCATTTCAAGGTCCTGGAGTGGCCTACCCAGTCTCCAGATCTCAACCCCATAGAAAATCTTTGGAGGGAGTTGAAAGTCCGTGTTGCCCAGCGACAGCCCCAAAACATCACTGCTCTAGAGGAGATCTGCATGGAGGAATGGGCCAAAATACCAGCAACAGTGTGTGAAAACCTTGTGAAGACTTACAGAAAACGTTTGACCTGTGTCATTGCCAACAAAGGGTATATAACAAAGTATAGAGAAACTTTTGTTATTGACCAAATACTTATTTTCCACCATCATTTGCAAATAAATTCATAAAAATCCTATAATGTGATTTCCTGGATTTTTTTTCCTCATTTTGTCTGTCATAGTTGACGTGTACCTATGATGAAAATTACAGGCCTCTCTCATCTTTTTAAGTGGGAGAACTTGCACAATTGGTGGCTGACTAAATACTTTTTTTCCCCACTGTATGTGTTGTCCATATTATCACATATGCTTTTAGCAGTACCCCAACTGATGCAACATAGTGGCTATAAATAAATGGGGATGGGGTTTCCCCTCTGCAGTTACCCTATTGGGCTAATCATTATCTAGATCCCAAATGTAATATTTTAACTAAGTAGCATCCGATTTGATGAATTTTATGTCCCCAAAAACGTGCATAAACACAGTGAATATATTATAGGCTTACCATTTAGGGTAACTTGGGGTAAACCACCATCCGGGGTAACACCCCCTGCCTGTACTTCTCACAGAAACTTGCCCTGTTTGCCAGTACTCTTGCTCAACCATTATTAGGGGAGGTAGGGTGGCATTTTACCCCACATTACCCTACAATTGACCCGTGTTACATTTAGCCCTACTCTCCCCTATGCACTCACAGCAAATTGCAAGCAATAATGTGCTTAACCATGATGCTGCTAAAAACTTGGGGTTTAAAATGGTGCAAGTCGCACATGTGTGCTGCAGAAACACTGGTCGGGTTCTAGTCTCAATGGGACTCTGCTAAATAAAGGTTAAATAAAATAATTGACGTAATTATTTTGTCAAATGAATGGATTCCCTCCCTGGATTTTCTCAAAGGTTTTATGAATTTATTTTTGTCAGGAATAATGTTGTCATGGAATATATTATGTAATGTCTGACTTGGTGTCATTGATTAAAAAAAAAGCTGATGCCGTTCTTCATTAGAAGTCTGGTGATTCCTAGATAGAAAAGTGTGAATTAATGTAAGGCCATCGTCACTGTATTGAGATGCGGTTGGAAAAGGGAATCCCACGTGATTGTATGTGGCCTATTTTAACTGTCAATGACTTTATGCTATAAAATCCAACTTAAGCCATGCTTATAGTGCTGAGATCAGGCAGAGCCGGGTTGGAAGCCCTTTTGTCAGACGGACGTGAAAGGGTTCAGGCTGCTGCACAGTCACTGGAAGCTCTAGTCTAGAGCACACAGTTACATTTAGGTTAGGCGCATTTCTTAACTCTCCATGGTTAATGTAGTAAATGTAATTTTTAATAAACTGTGAATGTGTTTTTATTTACTGTCGTCCTAAATAAAAGTATTGAATTATTTGTAATATTGAATTATTTTATATTAGGCCAATTTCCCCAATGTGGACAGTTTGTGTTACTACATTACACAAGCTTGCATTTTCACCACTTAATTTTTTTGGGGAATTACACATCCTTTTTGCTTCAGATTGATATTAATATAAAAGTTTACAGTCATCATGAATACATGAAATCAATTGCTTTAAACAGATTCATATATTTGGTTTGGTACCGTTGATTTTGTGTTACGCGCCTGTCCATCGCTGGATTTAGGGCCACACAGGGCCCTATAAAATCAGTTATATTTTTGGTCTAATTCCGTTGTGTTTTCCAAATTCTGTTTTCTCAGTTTTGTTTTTCCAGGTTTTGGATTTTTCAGGGGTTCGCTCTCAATCACACTTTTTAAATAGAAAAACAACCAAATTGGATGTTTTAAGTCCACAACAATGCTTAAACCACATCATGAGACTACTAAATCTTAGACATTTTCATTTTTGGTTGTAGATACCCTTTAATTGAAGTTAGCACCAGCAAAACTTGCTTGGTTAGCTGTCTTTCTGTAGCACACGTGATTGCAGAGTTTGCTAAACAAATCCCCACTGGATGCAGAGTCTATCACCCATTTAGCTATAAAAGAGAGGCGAGATTAGTACTGTCTTTGACGTTACCTTCTCTGGCGGCTGTGTCATCACGCACTCCACGCAACAAACTTTGTTCCTGACTGGGAAATTTGGAATGCAATGTGAGGTAAGCAACCTGTGTTAGAAATAATGCTGCGATTTACAGTTGATAAAGAAGCAAATTATAGATGTATGTCTGTTTCAATAGCGCAAATTATTACACATGAAGTTAATGTTAGCTTGTCTTCCCCCCAAAGTTTTTACAGCCTGAATTTAAAATGGATGAGTTGTTTTGAGTCAAAGTATTCAACCCCTTTGTTATGGCAAGCCTAAATAAGCTCAGGAGCAAAAATGTGCTTAACAAGTCACATAAGTTGCATGGACTCACTCTGTGTTCAATAATAGTGTTTAACATGATTTTTGAATGACTGCCTCATCTCTGTACCCCACATACAATTATCTGTAAGGTTCCTCAGTCGAGCAGTGCATTTCTAACACAAATTCTACCACAAAGACCAGGGAGGTATTCCAACGCCTCGCAAAAGGCACCTATTGGTATATGTGTACAAATAAAAAAGCAGACATTTAATATCCCTTTTGAGCATGGTGAAGTTATTAATTACACTTTTGGTGGTGTATCAATACATCCAGTCACTACAAAGATACAGGCGTCCTTCCTAATTCAGTTGCCAGAGAGGAATGAAGGAAACCACTCGGATTTCACCATGAGGCCAATGGTGACTTTAAGAGTTTACAGAGTTTAATGGCTGTGATAGGAGAACTGAGGATGTGTCAACAACATTGTAGTTACTCCATAATACAAACCTAATTGACAGAGTGAAAAGAAGGAATCCTGTACAGAATAAAATATTCCAAAACATGAATCCTGTTTGCAACAAGGCACTAAAGTAATACTGCAAAAAATGTGGCAATGCAATTAACCTTTTGTCCTGAAAACAAAGTGTTATGTTTGGGGCAAATCCAATACAACACATTACTGAGTACCACTCTCCATATTTTCAAGCATAGTGGTGACTGCATCATGTTATGAGTAAGCTTGTAATCATTAAGGACTAGGGAGTTTTTCAGGATAAAAAAGAAACTGAATGGAGCTAAGCACAGGCAACATCCTAGAGGAAAACCTAGTTCAGTCTGCTTTCCACCACACACTGGGAGATGAATTCCCCTTTCAGCAGGACAATAACCTAAAATATAAGGCCAAATCGACACTGGAGTTGCTTACCAATAAGACAGTGAATGTTCCTGAGTGACTGAGTTACAGTTTTGACTTAAATCTACTTGGAAAATCTATGGCAAGACCTAAAAATGGTTGTCTAGCAATGATCAACAACCAATTTGACAGAGCTTGAATATTTCTTAAAGGTAATGTGCAAATGTTGCACAATCTAGGTGTGGAAAGCTCTTAGAGACTTACTCAGAAAGACTCACAGCTGTAATCTCTTCCAAAGGTGCTTCTGCAAAGTGTGAATACCTATGTAAATAAGATAGTTCTGTATTTAGTTTTCAATACATTTTCCAAAATGTAGATGGGTGAGAATCAATTTAATCCATTTTGAATTCAGGCTCTAACACAACTAAATGTGGAATAACTCAAGGGGTATGAATGCTTTCTGAAGGCACTGTACGTTAGCATCAAAGTTGGCAAGCTAACATTACCACCCGCCAATGAATAATGTTGTATGTTTTTCATATCGAAATTAATGACTGAGCACAGAATGCATCCCTACGCGTTCTACAAATAGAATATCAAACAGAGTTCAGAGCGTGATGTCAGATATGTTATATCAGAATGAGTGCTTCATACAATATCACATTTGACAGCTGTGAGCAACTGGATGTCCTTAAAATGGCCCGCTACAAAATCTTTTTAGCCATAATTACACCAAAAACCAAAGAATTCTGGATGTAATGTTTCTAAAACAATAAATGTATTACCAGCAAGAAGTGACGTGGTATATTGCTCAATGTTATTTCATTTTTTGTGACAGTCTTTTAACCAAAATATCATAGTTCTTTGTGTGATTACCTACCAGCTATGAAACAAAATGACAGAAACACTTTGAAAACAGCTACTGCAGAATTTATTTTGCTATAAATGTGCTCATACTTTAAACTATTTTTATTCGGAAATGCGAGTGAAATGCTTTCATTGTAGAATCCTGACCACCCGCCAACGTGGCTGGTGAAATAGACATCTAACCCGCCAATATCAAAATGAACCCGCATTTGGCGTGTTAATTTTAGGCCCTGCTTGTCAGTGTTGTTATCCTATGCCAGGTAGTGATTCGTGGAAGTTAAATAACAAAGCAACTGATTTTGTTTTTGCCCTGTTTCGTCAGCTTCCCAGAATCTCCATCCGACATTCTAGAGTTTAGATGACTGTCTTCAACAAATTATCTTCTAACCAGTGATGTAAAAATTATTCTTAGATTCCGTTTGACCTTTGAATAGTGTTAGTTGAAACAGCGCATACACCCCAAACAAGTGATTTAACAAAAATACATTTGAGTTACGCTTACCGCATTGGCAACCCACTTCAATCAAAATGCAACACTTCAAAATGGATTAAGGTGTCTTCTACAAGTTGTCCTCTAACCATTATTCCCAGATTCAGTTTTAATTTTTTTTTTTTAGCTGTGTTAGTTTTAACAGGACCTACAACCTTATCTCCCCCCTCTCACGCTATGGATTTCAATGTGAAAATCGATACATAAGTGATTGACGACGGTTTTGTGTTTCTCTTTCTGTTGGTGACCCCTGTATTGAAATTTAACATTAGCTGACTGTCTTCTGCAGGTTGTCCTGTAACCAGTGATGTAAAAATATCTCCAGTTTCCATGTGTCATTTGAGTTTTGGTAGTTTCCACAGCGCATGCAACCTGATTTCCCCCTAATCGATATGAGTGACTTATTGCAACAAGGTTTTTGGTGCGTGTGCAATTGATAAGGTGCTCGTAAAAATATACAAGTCATATCACAAACTGTTTTTGCATATTTGTTATTGATTTGGACAAGTTAACTGTGCTTTGACATTGGGCTATTTATCAAAATGTCTTTTAACAGCATCATTTTCAACTTAAGTTTTAGGAATATAAATTGAACTTTCAACATTAAGTTCCAATGGTATTGTACTTAATCAGGTAAAAACTGAATGAGTCCAAAGTCAAAACTCACTTTTAGGAGATCCAATAGGCCAATGTCAATCTAAAATAACATTTTATGTCTTTTTAAATAGCTCGGCCATTTGAGCCTGTTGTTGTGGATGATTGTGTGCTACTTTGTCATTCTGTATTATTGTAGTGTGTGTGTCTCTCACTGAAGGTAGTTTATTATTATTATAGTTTTATTTTTGTATAGTTTTTTTTTTTTACCCCTTTTTCTCCCCAATTGGTAGTTAGTCCAATCGCTGCAACTCCCATACGGACTCGGGAGAGGCGAAGGTCGAGAGCCATGCCACACTGCTTCTTGACACACTGCTCGCTTAACCCGGAAGCCAGCCGCACCAATGTGTCGGAGGAGACGCTGTACAACTGACCGAAGTCGGCATGCATTCGCCAGGCCCGCCACAAGAAGTCGCTAGAGTGCGAAGAATAGCGTCGTTCAGTTTTGATGATTTAATTGATTAGTTTAAATGTGATGGTCGTAAATAAATCGATTGATGAAACTGAAAGGCGAACACATAGTATAGTTTGTTTATTTTTCCCCCAGATGAATCTGAGGAAAAATAAGTCCTGGACAGAATTTTTTTTTTTTTATTATGTTCTGAAGTTATGTTCTGTACACAGTATTGTGGCCTTTTACTTACATTTGTTAAATATAAGAAAATGCAATTTTACATAAGTATTCAGGCCCTTTACTCAGTACTTTGTTGAAGCACCTTTGGCAGTGATTACAGCCTTGAGTCTTCTTGGGTATGACGCTACAAGCTTCGTACACCTGTATTAGGAGAGTTTCTCCCATTCTTCTCTGCAGATCCTCTCAAACTCTGTCTGGTTGGGTGGGGAGCAGCGCTGCACAGCTATTTTCAGGTCTCTCCAGAGAGGTTCGTTCGGGTTCAAGTCCGGGCTCTGGCTGGGCCACTCAAGGACATTCAGAGACTTGTCCCGAAGCCACTCCTGCATTGTCTTTGCTGTGTGCTTATGGTCATTGTCCTGTTGGAAGGTGAACCTTCGCCCACAGCATGATCTTGCCACCACCATGCTTCACCGTAGGGATGGCGCAAGGTTTCCTCCAGACGTGCCGCTTGGCATTCAGGCCAAAGAGTTTCAATCTTGGTTTCATCAAACAAGAGAATCTTGTTTCTCATGGTCTGGGAGTTCTTTAGGTGCCTTTTGGCAAACTCCAAGCGGGCTGTAATGTGCCTTTTACAGCGGAGTAGAAATACATCAAAACACAATGTTTAAGTTAAGACCCTTGCCAACTAATATAAACATTAACAGTTGAAGTCGGAAGTTTACATACACTTAGGTTGGAGTCATTAAAACTCGTTTTTCAACCACTCCACAAATCGTTATGTTTGGAGGAAAAAGGGGAACGCTTGCAAGCCGAAGAACACCATCCCAATCGTGAAGCACGGGGGTGGCAGCATCATGCTGTGGGGGTGCTTTGCTGCAGGAGGGACTGGTGCACTTCACAAAATAGATGGCATCATGAGGAAGGAAAATTATGTGGATATATTGAAGCAACATCTCAAGACATCAGTCAGGAAGTTTCTGACCCACTGGGAATGTGATGATAGAAATAAAAGCTTAAATACATAATTATCCACTATTATTCTGACATTTCACATTCTTAAAATAAAGTGGTGATCCTAACTGACCTAAGACAGGGAATATTTTACTAGGATTAAATGTCAGGAATTGTGAAAAACTGAGTTTAAATGTATTTGGCTAAGGTGTATGTAAACTTCCGACTTCAACTGTATGTATACATTTGCAAAATGATTTGCCTTCTGAGCAAAGGTCAACCTGAGCATGAAAAAACAAATGTGCTTATTTCCTAATTAAACTACTTTCATATTTACCTTGAATATGTGTTTTATGAAGTCAAGACTACATTTGGCCTTTATATTTGCCAAATTGAATGTTATTGTTACTACAAAGTAGGATACAAAGTCTCAAAATAAGTATTTTCAGTCAACCAGATTTCATAGCATTTGGCTATGGTTCACATAACTTGTTTTGGTACTCACATCTGTACCCCTGTGTTTCTGACCAAGTCGGAAGGTTAATAAAACAATATCAAACAAAAGTCAATTTGAGTGCAAGTATTGAATTCTACAGTGTAGTGAAGATCGAACGCTGATTTGGACAGGCAGTGTCACATCCGTAACGTTTTTGAGGAAAGGTTGTTATTGTGGATGTGTTTTGAGTGTGATTGTATGCAAACTTTCTGTCCAAAGCTAACGTTCATCAAGGCCTTGTCAGTACTCGTTCTAAGCGTAACTGATGTGACCACGGACGCTTCATAACGCTTGTCAGCATCACTGCATAACGCGATCATGATAAAATGTTCATGCCCTTCCTACTGCTTCCGAAGTGTGTTTATGTTAGCAAAGAAGCAAGTAGACAATCTTTATCGGTGTGTGTGATCTATTTCGGGTGTGCTCACGTTGTTCTGCTAACTGGAGCATTGCATGGCATAATAAAGGTCTTAAAATTCATAAACATAATTCATGTCTTAAAAATCCATAAACTTTCACCGGTCATGCAGAGTTTGTTTACTTCCTTGAGTAAGTATGAGTACCCCCCAGTGACAATATTGGTCTTTATCTGTGTAGTCTGCAGCTGTCAAGCCTGAGGTGATTTACAATCTGACAAATGTCTACGAAAGTGCAAACCCTGTGCCACTGGTAGGTTATAATTAAATTAAACTGCTTTTTTTATTTATTACCATTTCACGTAATGAAAATGAAGGTTAACCCTTCATTGGAAAGACATAAACATAATGACATGTCAAGATATAGGAGAGATAAGGGATGAGTGAGGAATGAGTCCAGCTCGCTCAAAGAAACAAGGGAATGAAATGTGTGTACCAATCCCTGTCTAGTGTTAGAGGTATACACTGAGTCTACAAAACATTAAGAACACCTGCACTTTCCATGACACACTGACCAGGTGAAAGCCATGATCCCTCATTGATGTCACTTGTTAAATCCACTTCAAATCAGTGTAGAGGAAGGGGAGGAGACCGCTTAAATTAAGTATTTTTAAGCCTTGAGACAATTGAGACATGACTTGTGTGTGTGTGTGTGTGTGCCATTCAGAGGGTGAATAAGCAAGACAAAACATATACGTGCCTTTGAATGGGGTATAGTAGTAGGTGCCAGGCGCACCGGTTTGTGTCAAGAACTGCAACGCTGCTGGGTTTTTCACGCTCAACAGTTTCCTATGTGTATCAAGAATGATTCACCACCCAAAGGACATCCAGACAACTTGACAATTGTGGTAAACATTGGAGGCAACATGTTCCAGCATCCCTGTGGAATGCGTTCCACACCTTGTAGAGTCCATGCCCCGACGAATTGAGGCTGTTCTGAGGGCAAAAAGGAGGGAGGGGGGCAAATTAATTAGGAAGGTGTTCCTAATGTTTGGTATACTCGGTGGATGTAAGGGCAGGTTGTGGGACTGCTAGATAAAGACTGACTGATGCTGTTGAAATGCAGTTCTTGAGGAGAAATGACCACACATGATTTGTGTACATCTTGCCAGCCAAGGACGACAAGGCTTGGGTGTCAGCAGGTCATGTTGCCCAGTCCCTGTGTCCTTTTGTGGTCAGCAGGGGGAGGAGGTACCATTTCATAGAGACTGTACTGGCAGATTAAAGGGTGTGAGATTAATACAAGCATGATCTTATAAAGAAACTTTGAAGTGAGTTTGAGTTTTTTTGTTTATTCTGTTACGCAGTAGGTGATTGATTATAATATTTAATTAAAATAAACATCTGTCATTAATGGTCTACAATTAAATTACTAAAACATTGCACTCCGTTTCAAATGTACAGTGTCATCATATGCTGTCTGTCTTTTGGGACCCTATCACATAATGTAGAATGTCACATCCATAACAACCTTTTCCTCAAGCGTTATTATGAAAGTGCAAATATTTATATGATAGTTGAGGTATGCAGCACTCTTAATTCGCAATGAAAATAGATATTTTCAAATAAAGAATTGTAAATTCATTTTTTTGCGCATTTGTGGTTGGTTAAGATCTGACCCACGAGTGCACTTTGATAGCCTATGCAATAACTATTCAAGATACTGGTGATTTCTTGGTTCTTTGAGGTACACTGCATTTTTTCCGATGACAACAAAAGTATTATGATGAAGTTTGGTGAAGAAATCTTTATATAAACACTTATTTTGTACAGCGTCACATCCATAACGGAGAATGTCACATCCATAACGGTACATTTTCATAATGTTTTTGTGTGTAGCCAAGCCTTACTTTCAAAGTGGCTATTCATATTTTACCCTAAGACTCTGTCCCATTTCCGTCACATCCATAAGATTTCTTGTTCCGTTACTTCAAAGTAGTATTACTTAGAATTTTGTGTCTACACTTCCCCTATAGGGTTCTACAAATATACACATTAACATTTTCATTTATGCCTGATAAGTCAATTCTGTGAGACATTTTGTTTCTCATTGCAAATGTTACATCCATAACGCTGGAAAGTACCTTCTGTAAGTTTAAGAAATATTGCCTATTGTCTCCCAACTGTTCACTGTGTCCCCTAAATCAGGTAGGCACATTCCTACATATGATGTGGCAGTGCATGAATTTAAATATTCAATGCTTTCAACATATTATGTTATGTAATGATGATAGCCCTTGAATCTCTCAATCAGAGAAGATTACTGCCAAAACATTTTTTACTCAAAGATGGCAACCACCTCACTCTCCCATTTAACCATTGGATACAGTTACTATTAGAAGTTAAAACATTAGAATTATCGACAGGGGTAATGAATGGTGCTTGTCAAGGAATAATTGAGGCCTGGACAAATATAGTTGACTCTGTAAAGAACAATCTCAGCTAAAGCCCCACAAATACAAACTAGGGCTGGGCGATTATATGGAATTAATTTGATTAATTTGAATGTATGTTTTTGCACGATATTCTAAATGCCTGTATCGCAAGAATCAAGATTTTTGTATTTTTATGTCTGCTTGTTCTCATGTTGTCTTTTTGGTCTTGTCTCCTTCGCTCCTTCTCTACTGTGTGCACTTTCCCATTTACACCAGAGATCTGAATATAAAGACAAGATGCTCATGTCTCCGCCCTAACAATGGGAGTCGTTGTCCCAAAGGCGGGAAGGCAGGCGACAAGCTTGGGTCCAAAATAAGCCCATAGAAACGCATTGGGATTATTTTGGACAGATTTTGGTGAGAGTGAAACCTCTCGCTTTGCCTCTTCCTCTCGATTTAAACACGTACACCAAGCCCTTCCCCCTGCCACTCACGCCAACTAAATAGAGAGATCACTTCTTCCTCTCTGACAAGCGGTTTCAACTTGCTATTTTCATTTGAGGTTTGGTCCAACAGAATCGGTCATATGGACACCCGAAACACAGTAAAACATTATTTTACTGTAATAAAGGAGAAGTTAACCTTTCTAACAATATATTTTTTATGTCTCAACTCAAATTGCGCACAGAGCAGACACTACTAAAACAGGAGAATCAATGAACATTGATTCTGGAAAATTAATGCTCAGTTTGTCGCACGCGGCATTGCGGTACCACATACTGCTAGAGGCATTTTAGCCAAAGACTGTTATACTAGCTGTCTAGTCTGTTTTTTCTAAATGTGCAATAAGCATAAAACAGAATTATATAAGGAATTTGCAACTCATTCGCATTCTGAGAAATAAGGTAGGCTACTTGATTTCAACATCTGAACAAAGTGGACAGGCTAGCATGCTGTTCAGTCAGTTGGAGATGGACTGAAGGGTGTGTTCATAACAATTAAACTGTTGAAATATAAAGATTAGCTGGCTACTCACTAGCATGTGGGCTTGTACTTGAGAGATTGTTAATGAGACCTGTGTTAATTTTCTATCATGTCTAGTCATTATTAGTGAATGTGCATTATGCATTGTTCAGGTATTTTTTTTTTTACAAAAGGGGCATTTTCATAGACAGACTTGAAAGCCAGATCAGTGAGTAATGTAAAAAAGCAGGTTAAACTATTTTGGGGATTTTAGCAACCAGGAAATGGTGGAGTGATTTCTGCATAGTGCATTCTGTTACAAAATCTGTAAAATTGAACAGAATGACTGCAATTTAATTGGCTAAAATGGGAAATTATAGTAATGACAAACCACAGTTTGGTCACCTGCTTCTGGCCTACTGTTATGTTCAGGGGAGAGGCTATACGGACACGCCTGGTAGTCAAAATTGATGACGTATGTCGCGCAGCGAGAGTCAAGTCATCCTAATGAGCCCTCCCCAATTAGCTCCCAAGCTAGCTTCGGTTTCTGGTCCAACGCTCTAACCTCTAGGCTACCTGCTGCCCTAATGAGCCCTTCCCAGTTAGCTCCCAAGCTAGCTTCGGTTTCTGGTCCAACGCTCTAACCTCTAGGCTACCTGCTGCCCTAATGAGCCCTTCCCAGTTAGCTCCCAAGCTAGCTTCGGTTTCTGGTCCAACGCTCTAACCTCTAGGCTACCTGCTGCCCTAATGAGCCCTTCCCAGTTAGCTCCCAAGCTAGCTTCGGTTTCTGGTCCAACGCTCTAACCTCTAGGCTACCTGCTGCCCTAATGAGCCCTTCCCAGTTAGCTCCCAAGCTAGCTTCGGTTTCTGGTCCAACGCTCTAACCTCTAGGCTACCTGCCGCCCTAATGAGCCCATGAGCCCCCTCTTTCCATTTAGTGTAACCAACATCCTCAACCACTGAGCATCGGACAACCTTGGACGTTGTTATTTGGTCAGTCCAAATCTGAACCAATCATAGATGTCTATGTTTCACAAGTTTGGACAGCACATTACAGTACAGTTTGGTCTTGTTTTTTTTTTTTTTTTTTTGGGGGAGCTCATTAGAATAATATGCGTAGAATAATATCCAAACATGCAAAGGGTGGTTTGTTTACCTTAGCAAAATAGATTTTGTTTGGCATACCTTTTAAGGTGAGAAATCTGAGTCTCTACGTCGTTCTGTTACCATGGAATATTGCCCTTAACCAACTGTGGTCCTCTGTAGCTCAGCTGGTAGAGCACAGCGCTTGTAACGCCAAGGTAGTGGGTTCGATCCCCGGGACCACCCATACACAAAAATGTATGCACGCATGACTGTAAGTCGCTTTGGATAAAAGTGTCTGCTAAATGGCATATTATTATTATTATTATTATTATTATTATCAAAGGAATATAATATCCATGTTTTCTAAGAATTTGTGCTCCTGCCTGCACACTCTAATTTAAGTTTTATATGTTTAGGAAGAGAGCTTGAAACAGTCAAACTATGCCTACTTGTTCAGTTTCTCTCTTTAAGAGAGGGTTAAATAAAGTGATATCATTCTGGAAAACAGAACAGACACAGTGCTGATTTTCAGGTTATTTAAAGCACAGATCCTTCAGGAGATGCAAATGTCTTCACTTTATTCAATAACATGTCATGTCAACATTACACACACTACTGGAGGCCCCTCCTTTCGCTCTCTTTGGTGGGTTTCTCCAGGTAGAGAACACAGGTATGCTAATTGGTTTATAAAGTCAACCCCGCCCCCCAGCCTTACCCTCATCCCCTTGTTAGTTTACTATGTTAACTGTTCAGAGTTTGAGTTGAGTTTTTTCTGCGTTGTCTGACGTTGTCACTTCTCTGTTGGCTTGCTCTACGATTCATTGCGCTTTATCACGGTCAGGTCATTATTGTTAAAGGGAATGTGTTCTCAAGGACACACATGATTAAATAAAGACAAATAAATAAAGAGTGGACTAAAGTAAACGTTTTGTAAATTGAATTACTTGGTCTCTGCATTAAAAAAAAAACTACTTCAAGAATATTTCTAAAACAGTAGCAAGACAAGCTTTCACCAAATGGACGTACACTTTATTTACTGCTCTAATGGAGCCCAATATGGTGACTGACTGGCTCATTCCCTGGCCTGGCCTGGCATGTGTCTGTATGAGGATAAAACCACTGCAGACTGGGAGCTAGAGCCCAACCTCACTCTCTAGGAATGTTATCCATGTGTTAATGGACCCACTGGGCGGTCACGTGTGTGTGTTAGTTATCAGTGGTGATGGGGAATGCTGAAACACAAAGGTGTGTGTGTGTGTGTGTGCGACCCATAACAAGGTCTGGTTGTCTCTACTCTACCCCTACTGTGCAGGATATGGCCGCCCCTTAATGTGGGCGAGCTGCTGTGGAGCCGCACGCAGCCCCTGGCGCCGACGAAGGTGGCGTTCTCGCGACTAGCTCTTAGGAAACTTTTCAGTATTTTGTGTATTTTTATGTATTATTTTTAACATTATTAGCTCAGAAAGTGTTTACTAGTTTTCTGTGTATTAGGTGTATGTTGTGAAATGGTTAGATATTACTGCACTGTCGGAGCTAGAAGCACAAGCATTTCGCTACACCCGCTATAACATCTGCTAAACACGTGTATGTAACAAATATGTGACAAGTATGAAAAATGTATGCACTCACTAACTGTAAGTCGCTCTGGATAAGAGCGTCTGCTAAATGACTAAAATGTAAATACAATTTGATTTGATCTACCTCACACTCTCCCTCTCTTCTTCCTCCCTCTCTGTATCTCCCTCTCTTTCTCCCTCTGTCCCTGCCTCTTTTCCACTCCCTCCCCCTCTTCCTCTATCTCCCCACTTTCTATTCATCTAGCTCTCCCTCCCTTTCTCTCTCCCTTCCTCTCCATCCCTCCCTTGCTCTGTGTTTTTATGGAGGGTGAGAGGGTTTCACTCTCATCCAGTGGTTCTTTTCCCCTCACACTGCAGATGCACACAGGCATCTCTCTCTCTCTCTCTCTCTCTCTCTCTCTCTCTCTCTCTCTCTCTCTCTCAGCATATATTATGACCTGTTTTGTCTCGCAACAAGAATGATATGAATAAATAAATATATTTTCCCTGGCTTGAACAGGGCTGTTCAGTGATCTGTGTGGAGCCAGAGTTGAGTGGTAGAGAAAGTACAGTAAGCTTGATATGGCTAGCGACGGAGCTAAATGCGTTCAACTAAGCTTCCATTTGAATAATGGAACCTGCTAGCTACAGGAAAAATATGAATGAATTAGGGATGTGACAAATGTAAAATCTTCCTTTAAAACGATAAGAAAAATTCCACGTCAATTCACAATTTTGAATAATGGGCCTGTTACGTACTGTATGTATGACCGTTAGGGCCTGGCAATGAAGTTATATCTACTATCTACCTCAACCCTTTACTGATGTGAAACGCAGCTACAGTAACATTGATTTGAAATTGAGACAATTTAAAAAAGTGCTGCATCAGAAGCGTTTGTACCTTTTTAGACAGTAGAATTCTGCCCCGGCATAGAATGTTCTGTATTGTTTCCCTGACAACAATAAACGTTGCTGATTGATGTGCTGCTGTGTTGTTTTTATGCTGTTGGTCATTTTTATGCTAATGGTAGGGTAGCTAGATGTGTTTTCTTTCTACTAAATGTCTTGGTATTTAACAATCTTTTAAAGTACTTTTTTTTTTAGGAGAGACTGGTCTGTGCTCAGGCAGGCTGTGTGCAGCCACAGATCGAACAATGAGCCAGATATTTCACCGGATGTATAAATGTGACGCATCCAGTTGGCGTTTCCACTCACTACCAAATATGGTGATGAGAGGAAGCCCAGTGGCCGGCATTGGGAGAAGATGAAGCAATCAATGAAACATTTGATCTCCATACAGTTTTCTGTTTCCAAAACTAGAATCTGTAACAGAGTGGACTGCGTTTATGTAGACTTTACCCTTTGCCAAAGTTGATAAAAATAGCATTGTTTTGAAGAATTGCAAGGGCGAATTGAGTTATTGCACACGCGCACTTCACAGATTAGGCGTTCCCTAACGGAAATATGCAAATAAATGGTAGAACGCGCCAATAGGATCTCACTAGCTCGTGCTTGGCTCTGCCCACCTCCTTGCTTGTACTGCCCACTATGATTAATTTGCTACCATGGGAAATGACAGGCTCTGGTCTATCTTGGGTTAGTTATACAAATCTCTGGCGCAGCAGCTTGATATTATTTGATTGACAGTCCTGGTCGCCTAGTGATGGACGTTAGTCCCGCTTCGGAAGTGGCATTCATTTACAGACAAGTAAAATGCCCATTCATATCTCCAGAGAAGGTTTCGTGTCAGCATTTAAAAAGCCATAGTGTAGCCTACCCTAATACTCTTTACATAAGACTTTACGGTATGTTGCCTGTAAAAAAAAGCCCAATTCATACAGTTCCGTTCTTACCACATTCTTGCCGGGATAAGCCTTTATATCTCCCTTGCACATGGCGGCAAGTTTAGGAGTGGGAGTAGACGTGGGCCGATGTGGGTGGACGTCTACTTTAATAAATCCATTGAACATAAACCATCACAAATAAATCCATTATTAATTTGTTTTAGGCAGGTCCAAAGAAACATTATAACACTAATATTTGGAGTTTAATTATGTTACTGGTCTGTGCAGCATATAAGCTACATAGCTGCACCATGCACATGAAATCCATAGTTAATTAAACAGACAAGACACACTAGGTTACCCTGATGTCAACACACATATACACTCACTGGCCACTTTATTAGGTACACCCAGTACCAGGTCAGACCTTCCTTTGCCTCCAGAACAGTTTATATTTTTCAGGGCATAGATTCTACAAGGTGCCAGGAAAACATTCCCCACACCAGTACACCATGCACGCTAACACGGTCGGCAGTTTTATGGTGTTTCCTCCGACACGTTGGTGCGGCTGGCTTCCGGGTTAAGCGAGCAGTGCGGCTTGGCAGGGTCGGGTTTCGGATGACACATGGCTCTCGACCTTCGCTTTTCCCGAATGTTTACGGGAGTTCCAGCGATGGGACAAGACTGTAACTACCAATTGGATATCACGAAATTGGGGAGAAAAAGGGGTAAAAAAAAAAAGAATGTCATCAGAAAATTTGGCCAGCATGTTATGTAGCTTAACAAGTACATTATTTTGCTCCACTCACTTAGTAGCCTAGGCCTACTTCCGTCCAAAAGCCTGTGACTTAATCAATCAATGTGATTTGGTTTCACTGAATATCTGTCTGATCAGTGCTAATAAATGAGCCAACTAGACGAGATGATCATGAGCAGCACTCATTTTAGCTAACATTTCTACAGCCTAATTGTAGCCTAACCAATATCCAAATGGAGATTCAGTGAAAAGAAAAATCTGACATTGATTGATTTCTCAAGACGAGTCCCCACGTTTGTCTCAAAGCAGCGCGAAACGGTGCTGAAATAGTTGACCACACGTGGGTAGGCTATTGCTTCAAATCCTATTATAACAATTGGATGACTTTGGGAATTTCAGTAAGCAACAATTTGTTGCCTTCAATTGCATTAGCTTACTTTATTCCAAGGTTTTGGTCATTCAGTGATATTTATTCCCACAGTTATTATTTATGGATCCATCCAGTTGTGCTTAAGAAAACAGTGCTTGTGGTGGTCTATGTGAAGAGATGGGTGAAGTGACATGCCTCGCAAAGTTTAGAACTGCCAGGAGGATAGTAGTAACGGGCTCTGCCTAGCAACCATTAAGAACATAAGAGCATATTGTGTTCCAATGCCCTCTCAGCATTACGGCTGCATTTCATACTAAGCCGTAGGCAGGACTTTACCACAATCATGACTAGAGCTGTGTTCAAATACTCATACTAACCTCTAACCATACTATTTGTGACTTAAATTGAGTATGTAGCATGCTTATTGGTCATAGTATGGATATAGTTAGTATGCCAAAAGTTCCCGGATGTCGCACTACAGTCGCCAAAATACGAAGTATACAAACGGTGGACACTATTTCCATGCTTTTAGGGCCCATAATGAGAGCGAAACTCTCTGAATTTACGAATGCCAGAGCGCACTCTAGCACTCCAGATTGAATTAACGAACACACCCGAAGTCGTAAGATGTCTAGCTAGTAATGTTATGCTAACAAGCTAGCAAGTGGTTGCATAGCAACAGCATCAACTTCTGGTAGACAGAAGTAGTGCTAGTACGCTCAACTGAAAGGATACCGTTCGTTTACAGTATACTACATTTATTTATTAATTTTTATTTCACCTTTTATTTAACCAGGTAAGCCAGTTGAGAACAAGTTCTCATTTACAACTGCGACCTGGCAAAGATAAAGCAAAGCAGTGCGATAAAAACAACACAGAGTTACATATGGGATAAAACAAAACATAAAGTCAAAAATACCACAGAAAATATACAGTGTGTGCAAATGTAGTAAGTTATGGAGGTAAGGCAATAAATAAGCCATAGTGTAAAATAATTACAATTAGTATTAACACTGGAATGATAGATGTGCAAGAGATGATGTGCAAATAGAGATACTGGGGTGCAAATGAGCAAAATAAATAACAATATGGGGATGAGGTAGTTGGGTGGGCTAGTTTCAAATGGGCTGTGTACAGGTGCAGTGATCAGTAAGGTGCTCTGACAACTGATGCTTAAAGTTAGTGAGGGAGATAAGAGTCTCCAGCTTCAGAGATTTTTGCAGTTCGTTCCAGTCATTGGCAGCAGAGAACTGGAAGGAATGGCGGCCAAAGGAGGTGTTGGCTTTGGGGCTGACCAGTGAGATATACCTGCTGGAGCGCAGACTACGTGTGGGTGTTGCTATGGTGACCAATGAGTTAAGATAAGGCGGGGATTTGCCTAGCAGTGATTTATAGATGGCCTGGAGCCAGTGGGTTTGGCAACGAATATGTAGTGAGGACCAGCCAACAAGAGCGTACAGGTCACAGTGGTGGGTAGTATATGGGGCTTTGGTGACAAAACGGATGGCACTGTGATAGACTACATCCAATTTGCTGAGTAGAGTGTTGGAGGCTATTTTGTAAATGACATCGCCGAAGTCAAGGATCGGTAGGATAGTCAGTTTTACGAGGGCATGTTTGGCAGCATGAGTGAAGGAGGCTTTGTTGCGAAATAGGAAGCCAATTCTAGATTTAACTTTGGATTGGATATGCTTAATGTGAGTCTGGAAGGAGAGTTTACAGTCTAACCAGACACCTAGGTATTTGTAGTTGTCCACATACTCTAGGTCAGACCCGTTGAGAGTAGTGATTCTATTTGGGTGGGCGGGTGCCAGCAGCGTTCGATTGAAGAGCATGCATTTAGTTTTACTTGTGTTTAAGAGCAGTTGGAGGCTACGGAAGGAGTGTTGTATGGCATTGAAGCTCGTTTGGAGGTTTGTTAACACAGTGTCCAATGAAGGGCCAGATGTATACAAAATGGTGTCGTCTGCGTAGAGGTGGATCTGAGAATCACCAGCAGCAAGAGCAACATCATTGATATACACAGAGAAAATATTCGGCCCAAGAATTGAACCCTGTGGTTCATATAGGTCCAGACAACAGGCCCTCTGATTTGACACATTGAACTCTATCTGAGAAGTAGTTGGTGAACCAGGCGAGACAGTCATTTGAGAAACCAAGGCTATTTAGTCTGCCAATAAGAATGCGGTGGTTGACAGAGTTGAAAGCCTTGGCCAGGTCGATGAAGATGGCTGCACAGTACTGTCTATTATCGATCGTGGTTATAATATCGTTTAGGACCTTGAGCGTGGCTGAGGTGCACCCATGACCAGCTCGGAAACCTGATTGCATAGCGGAGAAGGTACGGTGTGATTCGAAATGGTCGTTGATCTGTTTGTTAACTTGGCTTTCAAAAACTTTCGAAAGGCAGGGCAGGATGGATATAGGTCTGTAACAGTTTGGATCTAGAGTGTCACCCCCTTTGAAGAGGGGGATGACCGCGGCAGCTTTCCAATCTCCTGGGATCTCAGACGTTACGAAAGAGAGGCTAGTTTTAGAAAGAAAGTGTCCAGATTGTCTAGCCCGGATGATTTGTAGGGGTCCAGATTTTGCAGCTCTTTCAGAACATCAGCTGTCTGAATTTGTGTGAAGGAGAAGCGGGGGGGCATGGGCAAGTTGCAGCGAAGGGTGCAAAGCTGGTGACCGGGGTAGTGGTAGCCAGGTGGAAAGCATGGCCAGCCATAGCAAAATGCTTGTTGAAATTCTCGATTATTGTAGATTTATCGGTGGTGATAGTGTTTCCTAGCCTCAGTGCAGTGGGCAGCTGGGAGGAGGTGCTCTTATTCTCCATGGACTTTACAGTGTCCCAAAACTTTTTGGAGTTAGTGCTACAGGATGCACATTTCTGTTTGAAAAAGCTAGCCTTTGCTTTCCTGACTGCTTGTGTATATTGGTTCCTAACTTCCCTGAAAAGTTGCATATCGCGGGGGCTATTTGATGCTAATGCAGTACGCCACAGGATGTTTTTGTGCTGGTCAAGGGCAGTCAAGTCTGAGGAGAACCAGGGGCTATATCTGTTCTTAGTTCTGTATTTTTTGAATGGGGCATGTTTATTTAAGATTGAGAGGAAATTACTTTTAAAGAACAACCAGGCATCCTCTACTGACGGAATGAGATCTATATCCATCCAGGATACCTGGGCCAGGTCAATTAGGAAGGCCTGCTCGCTGAAGTGTTTTAGGGAGCGTTTGACAGTGATGAGGGGTGAGTCGTTTGACCACGGACCCGTCATGGGACGCAGGCAATAAGGCAGTGATCGCTGAGATCCTGGTTGAAGACAGCGGAGGTGTATTTAGAGGGTAAGTTAGTCAGGATGATATCTATGAGGGTACCCATGTTTACGGATTTAGGGCTGTACCTGGTAGGTTCGTTGATAATTTGATGGGGGGGGAATCAATTCATATATGGTGTCCAGGGCACAGCTGGGGTCTGAGGGGGGTCTGTAGCAAGCGGCAACAGTGAGAGACTTATTTCTGGAAAGGTGGATTTTTAGAAGTAGGAGCTCCAACTGTTTGGGCACAGACCTGGATAGTATGATAGAGCTCTGCAGGCTATCTCTACAGTAGATTGCAACTCCACCCCCTTTGGCAGTTCTATCTAGATGGAAAATGTTGTAGTTGGGGATGGACATTTCTGAATTTTTGGTGGCCTTCCTAAGCCAGGATTCAGACACTGCTAGAACTTCAGGGTTGGCGGAGTGTGCTAACGCAGTGAATAACTCAAACTTAGGGAGGAGGCTTCTGATGTTAACATGCAAGAAACCAATGCTTTTACGGTTACAGAAGTCAACAAATGATAGCTCCTGGGGAGTAGGAGTGATACTGGGGGCTGCAGGGCCTGGGTTAACCTCTACATCACCAGAGGAACAGAGGAGGACTGGAATAAGGATACGGCTAAAGGCTTTAAGAACTGGTCTTCTACTGCGTTGAGTACAGAGAATAAAGGGGGCAGATTTCCGGGCGTTGTAGAATAGATTCAGGGCATTCTGTACAGACAAGGATATGGAAGGATATGAGTACAGTGGAGGTAAACCTAAGCGTTGGGTAACAATGAAAGGGAGAGCATCACTGGAGGCACCGATTGAGCCAGTCTCCGCGTGTATGGGGGGTGGAACACAGGAGCTATTTGAGGCAGTTTGAGAGGGACTTGGGGCTCTACAGTGAAATTGTATAATAAGAACTAACTGGAACAGCAATAGGCAAGGCATATTGACATGGGAGAGAGGCATAAAGCAATCACAGATGTTATTCGAGAGAGCTAAGACAACAACTGGTAATGGCGATGAAAGTTTGGGCTGAGGCTAAACAGATAAACAGGACAGGGTACCGTGTAAAGGAACAGTCCAGCAGGCATCAGCTGTGCAGCTGAGTGATCATAAGGTCCAGTGAACAGCAATATGTGAGTCCGAGAGCAGTTCGAATTGGTGCTACAGCACAGGCTAGCAGGAAGCACGGCTGTTGTTTGCGTGTGCTAGCGGCCCGGGGCTAGCAGATGGATCTTCGTGGTCGTCGCAACGGAAAGCCTGTTGAAACCACAGACGATTACGTCGGCAGACCAGTCGTGATGGATCGGCGGGGCTCCGTGTCGACTCTAGGAGGTGACGTCCAGTTGACAGAGAGGTAGATAGCCGGGAGATGGGCCTGACTCGAGGCTAGCTCAAGGCTAATTAGCCAACAACAACATCCATTTGGTTGCAGCTAGGTATGCGATGATCCGGTGTTAAAGGTCCAGTGATTCAGTGATTCCGGCAGAAAAACCGATATGTTCTGGGTCGATAACGCGCTGTGCAGACAGTGCAGACTGGCCGATAATAATCCAGGTTAGAGCCGGCTGGTAGGTAGTGCAGGCCACGGACAATGGCTAGCTAGTTTCAACTGGAGATTCTAGATAAAAGGTAAGCCAATAATAGAATCCGTTCCACATTGAGTGAGGCGGGTTGCAGGAAAGTATATTTAGTAGAAGGATGAAAAGTGTGATATTTAAATATGTACGAAAAATATAAATAAAAAATACAAAAAACAGGCTATTTACACGGACACACACAGAGTACACGACCGCACTGCTACGCCATCTTGGGTGCCCATCTTGGGTGCCCAAACGAACTAATATTATGTAGTGTATATACTCATTAAGTATGTAGTATACTGTATGTTAGTATGGGTATTCGAACACAGCTTTGGTATTTGGCGTTAATAAAAGTAGAGGCTTTGTCACTGGCAATACATTTCATATATAAAGAAACGTCTGCAAAAAGTTGGCGCCATACTAAAGTTAAGCGTAAAAACGTTTTGGTTTGAAAGATGTACAGTACCAGTCAAACGTTTGGACACAGCTACTCATTCAAGGGTTTTTTATTTTTTACTATTTTCTACTTTGTAGAATAGTAGTGAAGACATCAAAACTATGAAATAACACATTTGGAATCATGTAGTAACCAAAAAAGTGTTAAACAAATCAAAATCTATTTTATATTTGAGATTCTTCAAATAGCTACCATTTGCCTTGATGATAGCTTTGCACACTCTTGGTATTCTCTCAACCAGCTTCACCTGGAATGCTTTTCCAACAGTCTTGAAGGTGTTCCCACATACGCTGAGCACTTATTGGTTGCTTTTCCTTCACTCTGCCGTCCGACTCATCCCAAACCATCTCAATTTGGTTGAAGTCAGGGCATTGTGGAGGCCAAGTCATCTGATGCAGCACTCCATCACTTTCTTTCTTGGTAAAATAGCCCTTACACAGCCTGGAGGTGTGTCGGGTCATTGTCCTGTTAAAAAAAAATGATAGTCCCACTAAGCCCAAACCAGATGGGATGGTGTATCACTGCAGAATGCTTTGGTAGCCATGCTGGTTAAGTGTGCCTTGAATTCTAAATAAATCACAGACAGTCACCAGCAAAGCACCCCCACACCATAACACCTCCTCCTCCATACTTTACGGTGGGAACTACACATGCGGAGATCATCCGTTCACTCAGACCGCATCTCACAAAGACACGCGGTTGTAACCAAAAATCTCCAATTTGGACTCCAGACCAAAGGACAAATTTCCACCAGTTTAATGGCCATTGCTCGTGTTTATTGGCCCAAGCAGGTCTCTTCTTCTTATTGGTGTCTTTTAGTAGTGGTTTCTTTGCAGCAATTCGACCATGAAAGCCTGATTCACACAGTCCCCTCCGAATAGTTGAGATGTGTCTGTGACTTGAACTCTGTGAAGCATTTATTTGGGCTGCAATTTCTGAGTCTGGTAACTCTAATGAACTTATCCTCTGCAGCAGAGGTAACTCTGGGTCTTCCATTCCTGTGGCGGTCCTCATGAGAGCCAGTTTCATCATAGCGCTTGATGTTTTTTGCGACTGCACTTGAAGAAACTTTCAATGTTCTTGAAATGTTCATTATTGACTGACCTTCATGTCTTAAAGTAGTGATGGACTGTCGTTTCTCTTTGCTTATTTGAGCTGTTCTTGCCATAATATGGACTTGGTCTTTTTCCAAATAGGGCTATCTTCTGTATACCATCCCTACCTTGTCACAACACAACTAATTGGCTCAAACGCATTAAGGAAATAAATTCCACAAATTAACTTTTAAGATGGCACACCTGTTAATTGAAATGCATTCCGGATGACTACCTCATGAAGCTGGTTGAGAGAATACCAAGAGTGTGCAAAGCTGTCATCAAGGCAAAGGGTGGCTATTTGAATAATCTCAAATATAAAATATAATTTGATTTGTTTAACACTTTTTTGGTTACTACATGATTCCATATGTGTTATTTCATAGTTTTGATGTCTTCACTATTCTTCTTCAATGTAAAAATAAAGAAAAACCCTTGAATTAGTAGGTGTGTCCAAACTTTTGACTGGTAGTGTATATCAGACAAACAAACATGCCGTAGCCGAGGCACTTTCAAGGGGGGCCACATTCCATTATGCCTGAAAAGGGTCATCGATACAGGCTACCGGTAGCCTACTGTAATGAGCCTACTGTAATATTATGAGACAAAAACACCCCCACCCAGTCAGCAACGACGAGTACCCCGTGCTCGCAAGACTGGCCTAATCTCGGCGACATCTGTGCCATGAATAGGCTAGGATATTCTGCATGCAACAGACTGAAGACTGAACACACACTCGCATCATTAGCGAAGAGAAAGAGCAGGCAGCGTGAGGGAGAGAGAAGAGGGGCAGTCAGAACCGTGCGCATATGTCTTGGTAATCTGCATCTCGCAATGTCTTGTCTTGCATGTGTCTCATATTCACAAGTAGCTTAAAGTTCACCTCTTCCTCTGTCATTTTATTTAAATTACACAACTTTCCCTAGGCCTTTATAGCCTATCGTCTAGTTAGGCTATACCACATGTATGTTTTGTGATAACTGCACTATGATTATAATTATGTGGAGGAAAAAATATAAAAAACTTTTTTTGGTTAAGGATATTTCTTAACATTAAGGATCCTAACTTAGTTTAAACGTTTTAACATTTAAACGTTCACACCCCTAGAATGAATACTCTCGATTAGCATGAGGGAGGATGTGGATTTAACAGACTGGTGTGGGGAGTTCAGATTGAAGCAAACTGACACTATTTAAATGCTGTTTGTAGGCTACCTTACTTATACAATGTTCTCAGTTTAAGCAGTCTGTTGACCAATGGGTAAAATAATATGTTAATTGTGTAGATACTCCTCTAAGAAAAACAATGGTCCAAACCTCATGTCTATATCATAATCCGTTCAATCGTTTTTAGAGTTTTTACCCTTGTAGGATGGCCGAGATTAAGATGACTAAATCAATGGAGGCCAGAGGGAAAAAAATCTGGAAAATAGCATTGCGTCAGTGTAGGCTGGATGCTGTGCGAGAATTAAGGCAAACTGACAGGCTCACCGTTGAACTCCTCTTTCTTCTTAAATCCGGAGGACATAAAACAATATAGAGGTAAGATAGATATGGATTTTGAGACATGACATGTAGTATTTTCATATTTTAGTATATGCTTTTCATATTATTGCGAAATACCTCTTATTTTTCCAAGATTTCTCAGAAAAACAAGCGTATCTCAACAGAGCTCGGTGCTTATTATCGGATGTATTAGGTTACGAAATCTGACTTTTTGGATATAATGTTAATCATATTTTAGAGAGAGACCCCACTGAACAATTCAGAACATGAATAATCATATTTGTATTGGTAAAATGTATTTTATAACATAAGGAAGTGACATTTAATCACCAAAGCGTGTTTTCACCCTACACTTTATTGATAAGGTGGACAGTAGTAGCTGAGTGACTACCAAAATGTTAATAACTCTGTGCAGGATTGGCTATATACATTTATTGCATTAAGGTCTACCATGCACAATAATATGTGGAACATGGAATCCTCCACCTGTTTGCAGCCATCAAACAGAGAAGCAGGTAGAGACCTTGTACTATGCACTTCAGAAGCAGACAGATGGACCGACATACATGGAGCCTCCTCTCCTGCTTTCCTCCTGCCGTGTATACTGTTCCATGCTCGCGGCAGACAGTTAGCTGCAGAAGAGGGTGTGTGTGTGTGTGTGTGTGTGCTCAGTCAAAAGTCAAAATACTACAGCATGCCAAAGACACGACTCATGTTGTGCTTGGCTCTGTTACAGCAGGAGAATTTAACCATGGTTTACAATACTGTTGCCCAAACACTAAATCTATTATTAATTATTGTACACTTGTTGGAGATTTATTTATTTTTATGTCCCCTTGCCTTCTCGCTCTCCTACTCTCTTCCCCGCGTCGAGTCGGGTTGGAAATATTTTAGGCATGTCCTTAAAAACATGATCCAAGGTGCTAATTTCAGTCAGTGCTGGTAGGGATATTTAAGACCAACTAAAAGCTGGTTTTAGCGGTAACACAGTTGGTTATGGCATGAATTTTGACAGTGGAAACGAGCCTATCCAGCCGTGAGGCACACTGCCCATATGGGAATGGAACAAGAGTAGCCTAATGTGCTTTTGGTGCCTGTATACTTCATATTTAGGAACAGAAACCGTTTTTTACCATTTTGTTTTATTTGATTAAACACCAAGCATAGCCTCCTCTCTCAATTAAGGCTTTTTTTTGTCTTCCCAATGCAATCGAGAAGTAGTCAAGACTGTCGATAAAGGGTTTGGCTCCTGAGACCGCTTGGAAATCAAATCTTAATCACCAAAGCTTTATTAAAATATAAAGTATGAGAGGAATAAAACATGCATTGTAGACAGGCCCACTTTATTTTAGCCATGCAGGTCCCGTTTTGGATGTGCATAAAAACCCTCCATAGGCTGCAATGTTTTAATATTATATGCCCACAGGAAGAGATTATGGTGGCTGTAAGTGTGACATAACCTATTTTTAAAACAAGTTGTTTTCTTTAGAATTTGATTAGACTAATGCATTCTCTTTTTAGGCCTTATCAATAATGAATTTAATATTGCTTATTGACAATGTTTGGCATGTCCATGCTCAACCATAATGCAATTTACAGTAGGCCTAGCCCCTATATCAGTGTGAATGCTATTGAAGCCATGCAATTACTTAGAATAATGTGGACTGCAATTGTGTCCAAGTTAATGTATTTAGCAAAGATAAGTCTACATTTTGTTATTTCATTTCTGTAAGCCATTAAACAAACTGCAACGGACTAACAGTGGAGTTGAATATAAAAAATAAATAAAAAATAAAATAAAATAAAATAAAACTGTGGAGTTGATTCCAAGGCAATACATAGAAGACCGTAAATGCACAACTCGAAGCAACCACATATTTAGCCATGGAGCACATTCTGATTAAGCCTCGACATACCCACAACTTGTTTATTCATCCAAACTCCATGCCAGCAAGTGCTCCGATAATTGTAATATTGAAAATAGGTAAAATATTTCTGACACACTCCTGAACCTATAGCGCTAGCGCCTGCGCTTAGATTTACCATTGCGTTAGGTTTGTTAAGATAGAACCATATAACTGACTAAACAGACCCAGAAGAAAATATAACTAAACAAAAAATACTTTTCATTTCAGTTGACTAAAATGAGACTAGATTAAATTATCTCTGTGACTAAAATCTGACTACTAAGTGGACTAGACAAGAGTTTTCGGAGAAGTTGAGAGCTTTTCAGTGAGAAGCACAATTCATATTAGCAGCACAGTTCTGATCAGCAGTAGGAATGACCAGCCACAACCGGCACACAGCCTACATCAGCTGGTGAGATGAGTGTGGCTCCGCTCTGCCTCCGATCAGGGCTGGTCCTTGCCGTATAACTTTGTCTATATTCATGGAATATCTATCTGCAACGTTCGAGAACGTTTTGCAACTGAGCATTGCCCTGGTAACATTACCAGTAGCCTATATGCAAACATTTGGTGGCACAGAACGAAAAGGATAGCAAACAATTTATTGACTAAATTAATCTTGCCACTATACTATATCTGACTGGGTAAATAACTTTATTGTGAGTTAATGTGGACCCAGTGACTCAAACTTGGACCAGGACTCGAGCACTGGGACTGGGACTTCAGTAGGGACTTGTGACTCGACCATTGGTGACTCAGACTTGGACTCGGACTCGAGCACAGGGGACTTGGGACTCGATTCGGACTCTATGTTTATTGACTCGACTACATCACTGGTCGAAACAGTCATTAGTTCCCGTTCTACTTTGGACACCAATGTGGCTGCGGCGTCTGTGGAACATTGATAACAATGGCAATGACGTGACAGAGGTGTAATCCATACTACTTTTATATATGTTTGTCATATTTCTGCTGTTGGGAAGAGAAAAGGATGTTATGTAGAAAAATATGTTGGTAAGACAAGGCTATGTTTGTTTGTGCACATGGAAGTCAGTGATTTATGTTTACTATAGGTTAATGAGGCAGTACAAATGTAATGTGACTAAAATGAAAGGACATTTAGTTGACTTAAATTGCCCACTGTTTTTGTCATTTTGACAATAACTAGACTAAATCATTATTTAAATGACAAAAATGTGACTAAGACAATGATATTTTTCTCAAAATTACTAAGTATAGACTAAATCTAAAAAAGAGTGCCAAAATGAACACTGAACTAACCTCAACACCAGTTTGAGAGGCGGAGAAGATAGGGTACAGGAAGATGGAGGGAGCAAGGCTGAGAGGAGATGCACGGAGGAAGGAGGGAAGGAGGAAGATTGGGGAGATGGAGGAGGGAGCAGGTCTGGTAGACGTGCGGTGCGTTCAGGGAGACCTGAAGTGTAGTATTGCTGCTCAGCTCACTGTCAGTGTGCCAAGGCTGGAGCACCACTTCTACTGTGGAGAGAGAGGGGGGAGAGGGAGAGGAGGGAGGGAGGAAGGAGTGGGGCAGAGAAAGCTGGGAACCATGCACTCATTACCACCGGCACTTGCGACAAGGAGTGTGAAAGTGTTGTTCTTTTGTACTGTAAAACATTTAAATGCAGTCTCAAACAGCCGCTTGTCCCTTTTTAATAGCCGTGCAATGGAACACATTTCAGCAAATAAACGGCTGTTTCAAATAAGTGCCGGGTCTAAATTAATTGTTTACGAGATTACCATTAATTGTTTACAAGTTTTTATTGTATTTTAAATAAAAGCATACTAAGACAAAAATAAGTGACACTGTGTAAATGATAACACATTAGTGCAGGAAATGAATAAATTGATTAAAATGGTGGAATTAAACAATTAACTATGCAAATGAGCAAAAGCTGTGTGCATTAAGGAAATAGATGCCTCACTCAAATAGAAGCCTGTCTCTTGTAAGGGCCTGTTCTGTTCAGTGATTTAAGCAAATAAACGCCTTGGCTATTCATTGAAGTTTTATGGTATGTATGATTTTTACTGTATAGGGATGCTTCCTGTCATGCAGCGTTTTCAAAAGCAATATGAATTAAATTGAGTGCAATTCAAGTAACACTTTATAGTGCAGCAGTAAATTGGATTCAAGTACAGTAAGTACTGCACATGAGGTACGTGATGTGCCTCCATTGAGCACAGACCTTTACTTATAGGTGCATATTGAATTTTAGGTTACTTAGAAATGACAGACTAATTAATTGTACCAATTTTACAATTGCAGTCTGGCTACTCTAGGGATCTCTTTGTCAAATGTAAGTACAGTGAAAGACCTAGAGGGTTGCTATGGAAGAACAAACACAGGAAATATTACAGCAGATTCTGGATGCCATGCCTGAATATAAGAAGTTCTATGTTTTATTGCAGATTTGATCAGATTAGTCTAAAACCTCTAACTTTATTCTTAAAGTGCCTTGAGAAAGTATTCACACCACTTGACTTTTTCCAAATGTTGTTGTATTACAGCCTGAATTTAAAATTGATTACATTTAGATTGTTTGTCACTGGCCTACACACAATACCCCATAATGTCAAAGTGGAATTATGTTTTTCAAAATATTTACAAATTAATTAAAAATGAAAAGCTGAAATGTCTTGAGTCATTAAATATTCAACCCCTTTGTTATGGCAAGCCTAAATAAGTTCAGGAGTAAACATTTGCTTAACAAGTCACATAATAAGCTGCATAGACTGTGTTCAACATAGTGTTTAACATGATTTTTGAATGATTACCTCATCTCTGTACCCCTGTCGAGCAGTGAATTTCAAACAGATTTAACCACAAAGACCAGGGAGGTTTTCCAATGCATCGCAAAAAAGCAGACATTGAATACCCCTTTGAGCATGGTGAAGTTATTAATTACACTTTGGATGGTGTATCAATACACCCAGTTACTACAAAGATACAGGCGTCCTTCCTAACTCAGTTGCTAGAGAGGAAGGAAACCGCTCAGGGATTTCACCATGACCTAAATGACAGAGTGAAAAGAAGAAAGCCTGCACAGAATAGTATCTTGGCAAATCAAAAACAACACATTACTGTACCACTCTCCATATTTTCAAGCATAGTGGTGGCTGCATCATGTTATGGGTATGCTTGTAATCGTTGACTGGGGAGTTTTTCAGGATAAAAAGAAACGGAATGACGCTAAGCACAGTCAAAATCCTAGAGGAAAACCTGGTTTCGTCTACTTTCCACCAGATAATGGGAGATTAATTCACCTTTCAGCAGGACAATATCCTAAAACACAAGGCCAAATCTACACTGGAGTTGCTTATCAAGAAGACTGTGAATGTTCCTGAGTTGCCGAGTTAGTTTTGCCTTAAATCTACTTGAAAATCTATGGCAAGACCTGAAAATGGTTGTCTAGCAATGATCAACAATCAACTTGACAGAGCTTGAAGAATCTAGAAAAGAATAATGGGCAAGCTCTTAGAGACCTACCCAGAAAGACTCACAGCTGTAATTGCTGACAAAGGTGCTTCTACAAAGTATTGACTCAGGGGTGTGAATACTTACACTACCGGTCCAAAGTTTTAGAACACCTACTCATTCAAGGGTTTTTCATTATTTTTACTATTTTCTACATTGTAGAGTAATAGTGAAGACATCAAAACTATCAAATAACACATATGGAATCATGTAGTAACCCAAAAAGTGTTAAACAAATCAACATATATTTTATATTTGAGATTCTTCAAATAGCCACCCTTTGCCTTGATGACAGCTTTGATGGTGTTCTTGGGGTGATGAGAGGTGTTGGGTTTGCGCCAGACATTGCGTTTTCCTTGATGGTCAAAAATCTCAATTTTTGTCTCATCTGACCAGTACCTTCTTCCATATGTTTGGGGAGTCTCCCACATGCCTTTTGGAAAACACCAAACGTGTTTGCTTATTTTTTTCTGGCCACTCTTCCGTAAAGCCCAGCTCTGTGGAGTGTACGGGTTAAAGTGGTCCTATGGACAAATACTCCAATCTCCGCTATGGAGCTTTGCAGCTCCTTCAGGGTTATCTTTGGTCTCTTTGTTGCCTCTTTGATTAATGCCCTCCTTGCCTGGTCCGTGAGTTTTAGTGGGCGGCCATCTCTTGGCAGGTTTGTTGTGGTGCCATATTCTTTCCATTTTTTAATTATGGATTTAATAGTGCTCCGTGGGCTGTTCAAAGTTTCAGATATTTTTTTATAACCCAACCCTGATCTGTACTTCTCCACAACTTTGTCCCTGACCTGTTTGGAGCGCTCCTTGGTCTTCATGGTGCTGCTTGCTTGGTGGTGCCCCTTGCTTAGTGGTGTTGCAGACTCTGGGGCCTTTCAGAACAGGTGTGTATATATACTGAGATCATGTGACACTTAGATTGCACACAGGTGGACTTTATTTAACTAATTATGTGACTTCTGAAGGTAATTGGTTGCACCAGATCTTATTTAGGGGCTTCATAGCAAAGGGGGTGAATACGTATGCATGCACCACTTTTCCGTTATTTATTTCTTAGAATTCTTTGAAATAAGGTATTTTTTTCATTTTACTTCACCAATTTGGACTATTTTGTGTAAGTCCATTACATGAAATCCAAATAAAAATCCATTTAAATTACAGGTTGTAATGCAACAAAATAGGAAAAACGCCAAGGGGGATGAATACTTTTGCAAGGCACTGTATTTCCTTGCCTTAAAGATTTCCCCAAAATAGTCCTCCCTGACTGAGTATTAGCAAGCTGGACATTCAAGAAACTGTATGAATGTAGGTCCATTGACTGTGCACACTGATAATTAGCGTGCTTGACAGTCAAGAAACTGTATGAATATAGGTCCGTTATCATTTCTACACATTTTAGATTTGGCTTTAGTCATTTGAAAATATATTGAGTTCGTAAACAAATTTACTCAAACCACCGGATTGGACCCCCTCGCGGGCCGGTTCCGGCACACAGGCCGTATGTTTGAATCCCCTGTGGTAGAGCATGGAAAAATATTAAACCAGTTTTAAAGTACACATGGGGTTGTTCCACCTCAAAATCACAAGAAAGAGATTTTTGACACCCACCATCACAAATTGTTCTGAAATAATTTGTTTTTAGGAACAGATAAGATTAGCACTCCTGCAACATTATTTTGTTGAAATATATACTGATCAAAAATATAAACGCAACATGCAAGAATTTCAAGATTTTACTGAGTTATAAGGAAATCAGTCAATTTATATAAATTCATTAGGCCCTAATCTATGGATTTCACATGACTAGGCAGGGGCTCAGCCACGGGTGGGCCTGGGAGGCCATTGGCCCACCCACTGGGGAGCCTGGCCCAGCCGATAAGAATGAGTTTTTCCCCACTAAAGGGCTTTATTACAGACAGAAATACTCCTCAGTTTCATCAGCTGTCCGGGTGGCAGGTCTCAGACGATCCCGCAGGTGAAGAAGCCAGATGTGGAGGTCCTGGGCTGATGTTGTTTGCGGTTTTTAGTCCGGTTGGACGTACTGCCAAATTCTCTAAAACGATGTTGCTTATGGTAGAGAAATTAACATTACATTCTCTGGCAACAGCTCTGGTGGACATTCCGGCAGTCAGCATGCCAATCTGTGGCATTGTGTTGTGTGACAAAGCTGCACATTTTAGAGCTGCCTTTTATTGTCCCCAGCACAAGGTCCACCTGTGTAATGATCACACTGTTTAATCAGCTTCTTTTTGTATGCCACACCTGTCGGGTGGATGGATTCTTCTTGGCTTGTTGTGCATATGGAAAATGTTATTTTATTTCAGCTCATGAAACATGGGACCAAAACTTTACGTGTTGCGTTTATATTTTTGTTCAGTATAATTTGATCTCTGAGAAATTAGGAGAATTGATTGCACCCAAATTTGCTTGCTGAAATTACATGGAACGACCTAATTGGAACCAAAAAGTTTAAAGAAGTAAGTGTTAAGTTTTCCCGAATATGGCCAACGTGTTAATAATATACCCTACCTGTGCATTTTTAAATGCAGCTGTCTTTACCAAGAGGACCGTCCTCTCCTCTCCTTACTAGGGGTCCTTCAGGCCAAGTGTTAGTTGCCCCTGGTGTTTGCCTGTAAGGAATGTGTTGACGGACAGGGCAGGGCTGCTATGTATGTGATCTGAGCTGTAATCTTCACGGTGCCAGCGAGGCTAATAAGAAGACAAATGCTGAGTTAAGGGCTGCTGACCTGGGCAGGAGAATAAGCAGGGGAGGGGTGTACAGACACACAAGCCGAGGAGAGGAAGAGAAGATGGCAATGGAGGGAAGTAGGAGAGGAGAGGTGGGGAGAGAGGGCCGGCGGGACTGTGACTTGGCATGGTCTGTGGGTAGACTGAGGCTTTCCATCAGTAGGCAGTGTGACCTGCTGGTCTACAGCACCGACAAGCACCCCATTGAGCTCACCTGGCTGTTTCCCTCCACGTCCGCCTCTCTCCCTTGATCTCTCCCTCCATGTCTCACTACCTCCCTCTTGTTTCCTCCCTCCGTCTCTCCCTCCTTCCGTCTCATAGTGTCTCCTTCCATAGTGTGGCCCTGTTCCAGACACACACAGAGAGGGCTGGAGTGGCTGCAGTAACACTGATCGTATTTATCATCTGTAGCAGAGGCATACTACTGTATGCTACACACTCCTAACATGCTGAGAATGCCAGTATAACTACAAACTTATTTCAAGGCTGTAAGAATTGTACCATTGTCTTCTTTGCTGTTTTTGAGCTTGCATTAAACTGTCTGTAACTCCCTCTGTGACGTTGGATGTGACCCCTGTGGAATCGACCACGGCTTGGCATGTCCTGTCATCCAATCCTGATAACAGGGGAATATGTCACTGATACACCCACCTGGCTCAAGCCTAGAAGTGACAATTACACCCAGGAAATATTGTTTTGAGTAATTGACTGTTCGCTAAGCCCCGCACCAGAATTTTGGGTAACCAATCATAGCACGCCAATGGATAGCAACTGTCGTCGAGTCCGACACCTCGGACAAGCTCATGTTTAAATCGCATGAAAGCCAGTGAAGACTATGACAACAACAGAGACCTTTCTTACAAAAATAAATGTTAATTTAAACAGTGCACCAGGAGTACTTGCTACTGTGATTCCTGAAATGCAGAGCCTGTTGATGGAGTATTTTTAGAATCTGAAATTATACTTTTGTTAGATTGTTTGCCAGCTCAGCTGGCTAGCTAGCTCTGTCTCATTGACCACCAAACTTTGCTAATGCTAGCTAGCTAGCCACTTAATATAACTTGTTTTTTCTAAATGTACTGTATGTTAGCTAGCTAAGTTAGCTATGTTTTGAAGTCCCCTGTAGCTCAGTTGGTAGAGCATGGCGCTTGCAACGCCAGGGTTGTGGGTTCGTTTCCCACGGGGGCCAGTATGAAAATGTATGCACTCACTAACTGTAAGTCGCTCTGGATAAGAGCGTCTGCTAAATGACTAAAATGTATATGAATACAACTCCCATCCGCTGTTGACATCAGGATACGATTTGAGAGTACTAGTTAGCTCCCAAAGTTAGCTCCCAAAGACCCATGGGTGGTGCACAATTGGTCCAGCGTCGTCCAAGGTAGGGGAGGGTTTGGCCGGCAGGGATGTGGGTTCGTTTCCCACAGGGGGCCAGTATGAAAAAAATTAAAAACATGTATGCATTCACTAACTGTAAGTCGCTCTGGATAAGAGCGTCTGCTAAATGACTAAAATGTAAATGTCAAGTTGTTATAGCTTTGAATGCATGCTGACAGTGAATCCAGAGCCATTCAGTGGCTAGCTACACTAGCTATAAACATACGTTTACCAGGTTCCCTTGAAGCAATTGTAATGATAGTCCATCACAACATACCCAAGAGTTTCCTGATTAGCAAAAGGGTGGTCTGTGTTTATTTCATTGTGTATTAGAAACACAGTTTGAGATCATTGTGAAGGGATTTCGCCGGTGGTTGAATGGGGAATTGGGCTTCCCGGGAGAATGTTGTCCGAGGTTGCAATAGTAACCAAGGGTGGCGGGGCTTAGCGAAGGGTCAATTGTAATTTGAGATGTGAACTCGCTTCCCTGTCAACATTCAGGGCTTATCTATCCAATTGACACCAGTGCATAATTGTCTGTCTGTCTGTCTGGCTCATGAACTGTCTGTCTCTGTCCCATGCAGTATCTGTCTGTTCCTGTTAGCTGTTGAGCTAACTAGACTATGCTGCTGAGTCTGAGTGAGTGAATGGGCTCTGCTCAGCAGAGGGAGGGAGTAGAGCGGACACACAGACATGAGTGTCAGACCCTGCTGGTGTTTTATGTGGACATATAATTCAAGGCCCAGTGCAGTCAGAAATGTGATTTTCCTGTGTTTTTATATTTCCACACTGAGATTGGAATAACACTGTGAAATTCTTAAAATTATGATAATGCCCTTTTAGTGTAAGAGCTGTTTGAAAAGACCACCTAAAATGTCAGCCTGTTTGGTGGGATAGAGTTTTGGCCTGCCTTGTGACATCACCAGGCGGTAAATGAGTTAATAGACCAATAAGAAAGAGTTCCAAACCTCTCTGCCAATAACAGCTAGTTTTCAGTTTTTCCCTCCCCACTTAGACCACTCCCAGACAGTCCTAGCTAAAGTCTTGCTTGAGAAATTACTCTTTGCTAATAAGCTATTTTTGTTTATTTTTTTACCATTTTTTATTGAAAAAAATCACAGTAACTTACTTAATTGTTACCCAGAAATGATTTGATATTGAGATAAAAACGGCTGCATTGGACCTTTAAGTGTAATGGCCGTCAGGAGCAGAGCAGAGTAGGACTCCAAGGGGCTAGCCCGGGCAGCCACTCTGTGTGGGAGGAGAGAAAACACTCTCTCGTCTGTTAGCTGCTATTCTTCCTGCACTTAATGCTCATCTCTCTGTGTGACACCCTTCATTCCTTCCTTCCTTCCTCCCTTCCCCCCCTCCTTCCTTCATCCCTTCCCCCCCCCCTCCTTCCTTCATCCCTTCCCTCCCCTTTCCCTTCCTCCCCCCCTTCCTTCCTTCCTCCCCCTTCCTTCCTTCCTCCCCCCCTTCCTTCCTTCCTTCCTCCCCCCTTCCTTCCTTCCTTCCCCCCTTCCTTCCTTCCTCCCCCTTCCTCCCCCCCTTCCTTCCTTCCTTCCCCCTTTCTTCCTTCCTTCCCCCCTTCCTTCCTTGCTCCTCCCCTTCCTTCCTTCCTCCCCCCCTTCCCCCCCCTTCCTTCCTTCCTTCCTTCCTCCCCCTTCCTCCCCCCTTCCTTCCCCCCTTCCTTCCTTCCTTCCTTTCCCCCCCTTCCTTCCTTCCTCCTCCCCTTCCTTCCTTCCTTCCTCCCTTTCTTCCTTCCAGGAGAGGAAGCCATAAGGGTTTAATAGGAGCATCTAAGGCCACACCGTCAGAGGAATGGTTTTGCCTCTGAAATCTGAATTCAGAGAAAGTCATTTCTAAAGACTTTTCTCTCCTGATTTATGTCGTATTGTAAACATGGCGGCTAGTTCTATTGGCAGCATCTTCCCAAGACTTTGGCAGGAAGTTGAAAGAGATGGCCAAATAGTGGAGATACCGACACCCATCTGTTTCTGACTGGGCTGGGAGGGAGGGTGTATTACCAGCAGCAGCAGCATACCTCTAGTTTGTGGGGTGGCTGTGTGTCTGTTCAGGCCCTGAGGGAGACTGTTGAGGCTGCTTGTTGCTTCTCGCCAGTAAAGTGGGAAGATGAAAAGGAGCATCACATGTTTCTGTGTTGATGTTATCCTCTGTGTCTGTTGTCTCACGCAGGCCCATATTTTAGGCCACTCCCAGTTTGCTGTTCATTACCTGCTCCCGTTTCATAGGCTTTTCTTTGTTTCATAGGCTTTTCTCTTGTGTCCAAACTATTTGAGGAATGCCGTTTCCTGGAGTTCTGTTTTTATTTGTTTGGAGCAGCACCTGGTTTGTAAGTTTTGTGAGTGGCGTCCAGAGTTGTTTTTTTCTCAGCAGAATTGAGGAGAACATTTTCAGGTTGGATTTGGACATTGTGTAATAAATTCAGTACATTATTACTACTTTACTGCCTGCTGAAGAGACAGCTTAGAATACTGTCTGTTACTGTGTGAGTTGTGTATAGTCAAAGGAGCTAAGGAATTAACACAAAGATTTGGCCTCAGAATACCTCAAAGACCCAACAGACGGAGAGACATCCTTTCCTCTGTGACATTGTCGGTACAGGGAAGGTCACCCCAGGAGAGGTTTGCTGGCTTCCTTCTCTTCCTTGGGTCTGGGTCTGGGAGGGCCAGACAGAGGTCTGATGGGGCCAGGCAGAGTTCTGGGTCTGATGGGGCCAGGCAGAGTTCTGGGTCTGTGAGGGCCAGACAGAGTTCTGGGTCTGGGAGGGCCAGACAGAGTTCTGGGTCTGGGAGGGCATGGCAGAGCTCTGGGTCTGGGATGGCCAGGCAGAGTTCTGGGTCTGGGAGGGCCAGGCAGAGCCAAAGTCACCACTGTGATTTAATTTAGCCCATTTGACAGCATGGCCCTTGAATTTTGCTGTTTTATCAGTGGTGCCATCTGCCATGCCTTGGCCTGCAGCCTGCACATTAACTAGACATAGGACTGGGCGGTATACCGTATATTACTATACCGGTATTGATGCACGGACCAGTTTGGGTTTTTACTTTACCTTCTATAACGGTATTTCAGTATTTGGTTTGTTAAATGTGATACGCCACTTTGTTTGGTAGTTTACTCCGCTACTTGAGTAGTCTCTCTCCCTCTCTCTCACCAAGCCCCGCCCCTTGTCACACAAGGAGCGCAGCTGTTGTTGCTCGAGATCATTTGCCGACAGTCTTCTTCAGTCTGCATGGTCAATGCCGCAGATGCAACAATATGTTGATGACAACGATGCAGCTGTCCACTTTGTTTCTTAATATACATCCACAAGCGTTCTATAATGACACTATTAGTTTGTGCATCTTACTGTCTGCAAACAGCTAGTTTGTCTTTTCTTAGCAAGTTGTGGCTAAAATAATTCGCGTTAACCGCTAATGCTAATCGCAAGTTAGCTAATAAATGTACTGAGTCAGAGCAAACGGCCTGATACCAGTGCTATTGTAGGCCTAAATCAGCATGTTGTTTGTGCAACAGTATCTTCTAAATCAGAGGAATTGGCGACACATGAATATGTTAGCTACATGAAGTAAGAGGACAACATTTAATGTACAGTGCATTCGAAAAGTATTCAGACCCCTTGTCTTTTCCACATTTTGTTACGTTACAGCCTTATTCTAAAATAGATTAAATTGTCATACATGATGGATCATTAGCATATACACTAACTTTCACACATCTAGATGGCAGGGCGGGGTGGGTGTGGAGCCAGAGACAGCAGGGGTTCAAATTGTAGAACCCAGTTCCTACATTTGAATAAAAAAAATATTTTTATCAAACACAACTATGCTACATTTTATCTCTGGGACCCTTAGGATGACAAATCAGAGCAAGATTACTGAATGTACAGTTGAAGTCGAAATTTTACATACACTTAGGTTGGAGTCATGACAACACATTTTTCAACCACTCCACACATTTTTTGTTAACAAACTATAGTTTTGGCAAGTCGGTTAGGACATCTACTTTGTGCATGACACAAGTCATTTTTCCAACAATTGTTTTACAGACAGATTATTTCACTTACAATTCACTGTGTCACAATTCCAGTGGGTCTGAAGTTTACATACACTAAGTTGACTGTGCCTTTTAAACAGCTTGGAAAATCCCAGAAAATTATGTAATGGCTTTAGAAGCTTCTGATAGGCTAATTGACATCATTTGAGTCAATTGGAGGTGTACCTGTGGATGCATTTCAAGGCCTACCTTCAAACTCAGTGCCTCTTTGCTTGACATCATGGGAAAATCAAAAGAAATCAGCCAAGACCTCAGAACAAAAAAAATAGAATAGAATAGAATGCAAGTGTAAACACCATGGGACCACACAGCCGTCATACCGCTCAGGAAGGAGACGCGTTCTGTCTTCTAGAGATGAACGTACTTTGGTGCGAAAAGTGCAAATCAATCCCAGAACAACAGCAAAGGACCTTGTGAAGATGCTGGAGGAAACAGGTACAAAAGTATCTACAGTGGGGAGAACAAGTATTTGATACACTGCCGATTTTGCAGGTTTTCCTACTTACAAAGCATGTAGAGGTCTGTAATTTTTATCATAGGTACACTTCAACTGTGAGAGACGGAATCTAAAACAAAAATCCAGAAAATCACATTGTATGATATTTAAGTAATTAATTTGCATTTTATTGCATGACATAAGTATTTGATACATCAGAAAAGCAGAACTTAATATTTGGTACAGAAACCTTTGTTTGATATTACAGAGATCATACGTTTCCTGTAGGTCTTGACCAGGTTTGCACACACTGCAGCAGGGATTTTGGCCCACTCCTCCATACAGACCTTCTCCAGATCCTTCAGATTTCGGGGCTGTTGCTGGGCAATACGGACTTTCAGCTCCCTCCAAAGACTTTCTATTGGGTTCAGGTCTGGAGACTGGCTACGCCAGGACCTTGAGATGCTTCTTACGGAGCCACTCCTTAGTTGCCCTGGCTGTGTGTTTCGGGTCGTTGTCATGCTGGAAGACCCAGCCACGACCCATCTTCAATGCTCTTACTGAGGGAAGGAGGTTGTTGGCCAGGATCTCGCGATACATCCTCCCCTCAATACAATGCAGTCGTCCTGTCCCATTTTCAGAAAAGCATCCCCAAAGAATGATGTTTCCACCTCCATGCTTCACGGTTGGGATGGTGTTCTTGGGGTTGTACTCATCCTTCTTCTTCCTCCAAACACGGCGAGTGGAGTTTAGACCAAAAAGCTCTATTTTTGTCTCATCAGACCACATGACCTTCTCCCATTCCTCCTCTGGATCATCCAGATGGTCATTGGCAAACTTCAGATGGGCCTGAACATGCGCTGACTTGAGCAGGGGGACCTTGTGTGTGCTGCAGGATTTTAATCCATGACGGCGTAGTGTGTTACTTATGGTTTTCTTTGAGACCGTGGTCCCAGCTCTCTTCAGGTCATTGACCAGGTCCTGCCGTGTAGTTCTGAGCTGATTCCTCACCTTCCTCATGATCATTGATGCCCCACGAGGTGAGATCTTGCATGGAGCCCCAGACCGAGGGTGATTGACCGTCATCTTGAACATCTTCCATTTTCTAATAATTGCGCCAAGAGTTGTTGCCTTCTCACCAAGCTGCTTGCTATTGTCCTGTATCCCATCCCAGCCTTGTGCAGGTCTACAATTTTATCCCTGATGTCCTTACACAGCTCTCTGGTCTTGGCCATTGTGGAGAGGTTGGAGTCTGTTTGATTGAGTGTGTGGACAGGGGTCTTTTATACAGGTAACGAGTTCAAACAGGTGCAGTTAATACAGGTAATGAGTAGAGAACAGGAGAGCTTCTTAAAGAAAAACTAACAGGTCTGTGAGAGCCGGAATTCTTACTGGTTGGTAGGTGATCAAATACTTATGTCATGCAATAAAATGCAAATTAATTACTTAAAAATCATACAATGTGATTTTCTGGATTTTTGTTTTAGATTCCGTCTCTCACAGTTGAAGTGTACCTATGATAACAATTACAGACCTCTACATGCTTTGTAAGTAGGAAAACCTGCAAAATTGGCAGTGTATCAAATACTTGTTCTCCCCACTGTATATTCATAGTAAAACGAGTCCTGTATCGACATAACCTGAAAGGCCGCTCAGCAAGGAAGAAGCCACTGCTCCAAAACCATCATAAAAAAGCCAGACTAAGGTTTGCAACTGCACATGGGGACAAAGATGGTACTTTTTGGAGAAATGTCCTCTGGTCTTATGAAACATAAATTGAACTGTTTGGCCATAATGATCATCGTTATGTTTGGAGGAAAATGGGGGCAGCTTGCAAGCCGAAGAACACCATCCCAACCGTGAACCACAGGGGTGGCAGCATCATGCTGTGGGGGTGCTTTGCTGCAGGAGGGACTGGTGCACTTCACAAAATAGATGGCATCAATTGGAAGGAAAATTATGTGGATATATTGAAGCAACATCTCAAGACATCAGTTAGGAAGTTAAAGCTTGGTTGCAAATGGTTCTTCCAAATGGACAATGACCCCAAGCATACTTCGAAAGTTGTGGCAAAATTGCTTAAGGACAACAAAGTCAAGGTATTGGAGTGGCCATCCCAAAGCCTTCTTAAAATAAAGTGGTGATCCTAACTGACCTAAGACAGGGAATTTTTACTAGGATTAAATGTCAGGAATTGTGAAAAACTGAGTTTAAATGTATTTGGCTAAGGTGTATGTAAACTTCCGACTTCAACTGTATGTCTGTTACTTGAACTCTGTGAAGGATTTACTTGGGCTGCAGTTTCTGAGGCTGGTAACTCTAATTAACTTATCCTCTGCAGCAGAGGTAACTCTGGGTTTTCCTTTCCTGTGGCTGTCCTCTTGAGAGCCAGTTTCATCATAGTGCTTGATGATTTTTGCAACTGCACTTGAAGAAATTTCAAAGTTCTTGACATTTTCTGGATTGACTGACCTTCATGTCTTAAAGTAATGATGGACTGTCTTGTTGCTTATTTGAGCTGTTCTTGCCATAATATGGACTTCGTCTTTTACCAAATAGGAATATCTTCTGTATACCACCCCTACCTTGTCACAACACAACTGATTGGCTCAAACGCAGGCAAAGGGTGGCTATTTGAAAAATCTCAAATATAAAATATATTTTGATTTGTTTAACACTTTTTTGGTTACTACATGATTCCATATGTGTTACAATGTAGAACATAGTAAAAATATAGAAAAACCCTTGAATGAGTAGGTGTGTCCTAACCTTTGACTGGTACTGTATTTTAGATGCTTTTCACCGACAGCCGAAACGCAATAATCAGCTAGGCCTATTGCCAGATGTGCTGCTGAAATTGTGGGCTTCCCAACTAGGCATAGTGAATTGAAACAATCCACAGCTATTTTTTTTAAGAAGCTAATGATCCTCTGCGGCTAATCCATGCTCTCTTGTGAAGTAATTTGAATGATTTGATTCATTTCTGTAAAGACAGGAGTAGGCCTAATTATATAGGCCTCCAGCATAATTTAGGCAAATGTTTTTCAATTTAGGCTACTTTTTGACACCAGAGCATGAATAGCCAAAATGAGTAGTCGTACGTCTTTGTCAGGTATCAGGACTATAAAGCCAATGCATCTGCCTGTTTTAAAAACCACATGGATAGGCATTCCTTAAAGTGCATTGCTGGCCGACACTGTATAGCTTAGGCTACTATTCATCTTTGCGGGGAGGGTGTCAATTTTTTTCTCACCTCGGGCAGTATATTGGCCAGGACCAGGCCTGAGTATGGGCATGCCATTTTGATTCCCAGTTACATTGTTTTTCAATTTTGCGCCAAATAGAAATAATAGGACCAAAGCGTAGTTTACATTGTTTAAGGGATATACGTTTTATATATACAGTGCATTCGGAAAGTATTCAGACCCCTTGACTTTCTCTACATTTTGTTCAGTTACAGCCTCATTCTAAATGGATGAAATTGTTTTTTCCCCCTCATCAATCTACACACAATACCCCATAATGACAAAGCAAAATGTGTACATAAGGGTGCTAATTAAAAAAACTCACAAAAGCTCTGTTGAAGGCCTTGAGGCCGATACGTAAAGCTTATTAAAGAACAGTGATACTATCAAGAGCAGTGTGCAGGTTTCTTCTTTTTTTCTCAGATGTGCGAATGCCTTTTGAATTTTGGTAATTTATATTTAAAAAGAAACAACTGAAATTTCACATTTACATAAGTATTCAGACCCTTTACTCAGTACTTTGTTGAAGCACCTTTGGCAGCGATTACAGCCTCGAGTCTTCTTGGGTGTGACGCTACAAGCTTGGCACACCTGTATTTGGAGAGTTTCTCCCATTCTCTCAAGCTTTGTCAGGTTGGATGGGGATCGTCGCTGCACGGCTAGTTTCAGGTCTCTCCAGAGATGTTCGATCGGGTTCAAGTCCGGGCTCTGGCTGGGCCACTCAAGGACATTCAGAGACTTGTCCCGAAGTCACTCCTGCGTTGTCTTGGCTGTGTGCTTAGGGTCGTTGTCCTGTTGGAAGGTGAACCTTCGCCCCAGTCTGAGGTCCGGAGCGCTCTGGAGCAGTTTTTCATCAAGGATCTCTCTGTACATCAAGGATGGAATGCCGCTTGGCATTCAGGCCAAAGAGTTCAATCTTGGTTTCATCAGACCAGATAATCTTGTTTCTCATGGTCTGAGAGTCATTTAGGTGCCTTTTGGCAAACTCCAAGTGGGCTGTCATGTGCCTTTTACAGCGGAGTGGCTTCCGTCTGGCCACTCTACCATAAATGCCTGATTGGTGGAGTTCTGCAGAGATGGTTGTCCTTCTGGAAAGTTATCCCATCTCCACAGAGGAACTCTGTAGCTCTGAGTGACCTTCGGGTTCTTGGTCACCTCCCTGACCAAGGTCCTTTTCCCCCGATTGCTCAGTTTAGCCGGGCGGCCAGCTCTAGGAAGAGTCTTGGTGGTTCCAAACTTCTTCCATTTAAGAATGATGGAGGCCACTGTGTTCTTGGGGACCTTCAGTGCTGCAGACATTTTTTGTACCCTTCCCCAGATCTGTGCCTCGACACAATCCTGTCTCGGAGCTCTACGGACAATTCCTTTGACCTCATGGCTTGGTTTTTGCTCTGACATGCACTGTCAACTCTGGGACCTTATATAGACAGGTGTGTGCCTTTCCAAATCATGTCCAATCAATTGAATTTACCACAGGTGGACTCCAATCAAGTTGTAGAAACATCTCAAGGATGATCATCGGAAACAGGATGCACCCTAGCAAAGGGTCTGAATACTTATCTAAATAAGTTATTTCTGTTTTTTATTTTTAATACATTTGCAAACATTTCTAAAAACCTGTTTTGGCTTTGTCATTATGGGGTATTGTGTGTAGATTGATAAGGAAAACATTTTACTCAATCAATTTTCGAATAAGGCAATAACATAACAAAATGTGGAGAAAGTCAAGGGATCTGAATACTTTCCGAATTCACTGTATATACCGGCAGTTTGTGGGACTGGTAACAGATAAAGACTGACTTCGATGCTGTTGAAATGCAGTTCTTAAGGAGAAATGACCACACATGATTTGTGTACATCTTGCCAGCCAAGGACGACAATGCTTGGGTGTCAGCAGGTCAAGTTGCCCAGTCCCTGTGTCCTTTTGTGGACAGCAGGGGGAGGAGGTACCATTTCATAGAGACTGTACTGGCAGATTAAAGGGTGTGAGATGAATACAAAGCGTGATCTTATAAAACAACTTTGAATTGAGTTTGAGTTTTTGTATTTTTATTCTGTTACTCAGTAGGTGATTGATAATAACTTTTAATATTTTAAATAAAACATCTGTCATTAATGATCTAGAATGAAATTACTAAAACATTGTACGTTTGAAATTGAGTGCAGTGTCATCATTTGCTGTCTGTCTTTTGGGACCCTATCACATTCATAATGCAGAATGTCACATCCATAACAACATTTACTTCTAGTGTTATTATGAAAGTGCAATTATTTAAATAATTGTTGAGGTATGGGAGGGAATGGCCGGCGGCGCACAATTGGCCCAGCGTCGTCCAGGGTAGGGGAGGGAATGGCCGGCAGGGATGTAGCTCAGTTGGTAGAGCATGGCATTTGCAACGCCAGGGTTGTGGTTCGATTCCCACGGGGGGGGGGGCAGTATGAAAAACAAAAAAATATGTATGCACTCTGGATAAGAGCGCCTGCTAAATGACTAAAATGTAAAATGTAGGTATGCAGCACTCATATTCGCAATGAAAATAGAGATTTTCAAATAAAGAATTGTAAATGCATTTTTTAGCACATTTGTTCATTTGTGTTTTTTTAAGGTGGGACCCACGAGTGCACTTTGATAGCCTTTGGAATAACTATTCAATATACTGGTGATTTCTTGGTTCTTTGAGGTACACTGCATTTTCAGATGACAACAAAAGTATTATGATTTAAGTTTTGTGAAGTAATCTTTAATATATAAACACTCATTTTGCACAGCGTCACATCCATAACGGAGAATGTCACATCCATAATGGATATATATTTTCATCATTGTTGCTTTTGTGTGTAGCCAAACCTTACTTTCAAAGTGGCTATTAATATTTTACTCTAAGACTTTGAGATTCACAGACTTTTGCTGATGTGTCCCATTGTCTGAAACATGCATGTCCATTTCCGTCACATCCATAAGTTGTTCCGTTACTTCAAAGTAGTATTACTTAGAATGTTGTAATTGTGTCTACACTTCCCCTATAGGGTTCTACAAATATACACATTAACATTTTAATTTATGCTTGATAAGTCAATTCTGTGAGACATTTTGTTTCTCAGTTTGTGTGCAAATGTCACATCCATAACGCTGGAATTGCCCTCATGGCTCTGTGTTTGTCATGTTCCTCTCAGGACTTTGTAACAAGTAGACTATTAGCTTACAACGGGAGGAGCTAGGCTGTCTTTACTATCAAAGTCATGTTTAGGAACAAATTTTCACTAGTCAGGAAAACTGTTGTTTCTGTCATGTAGGTAACAAATGTTCCTGTTTTAGTCCTCATGTTTCATTTAGTGGTTGAAGAAACTGGACAGTTAGAATTTGTTGTTACTCTTGCACTCTATTGATGTTGTATTGCGCAATGGGTATCCAGTTGAAGACAATGCAGTTAGTGTTGCACATGTTGCCTGTGGGCCTGACTAGATGTGTTAATAAGATAAGGACTGGTTTAGGAATTCCCTTGCTTAGCCCCTCAAATATCACTAACCAGGATTTTTTTATCACCATGTTTATAATGGCCACCCATGAAAAGATGTAATATTAGGCAGATACTGAGTAAATTATTCTAGCTAATCCCAAGAGATTGTTATAAATCGTGTGGGCTGTATGCCTAATATCTCTGACTACCAAAAAGCTGCAGGCGTAATGTGTATTAATGGTGTTTTAGCCTAACATCTTTAGCTGAACTAACCCAAAGTCTCGGGGGATGCTCCATGTTTGGAAAATAGTTAGAGATGAGGATTTAAACCATGCCACAACAAGGCCCCCTATACAAGGACCAGGCCCACTCTGAGTTTCCCTCTCAGCCTCTATCTCTCCCATCCCCGCACACCGCCTGTAGAGGGAATGGGTTGTGATGTGAATCCAGGGTATTCCTACGTTTTTTCTTTCTTTCTGTAAATGGAATGCGAGTGGGTCTGGCCACCATTTCAAATCAAGCTTTATTTATACAGCACATTTCAGACATAGAATGCAACACAATGTGCTTTACAGAAAAAAACAACTCAACAATGAAAATAAAAGCTGAAATATTTACTACACAACAAACATAAGAAAAAAAAAAATAAGAAAAAAAAAAATGGACCCAAAGGAAAAGCAAAGCTAAAAATATGTGTTTTAAGAGCTCTTTTAAATATGTCCACGGTTTCGGCACCCTCAGGTTCCAGAGGCTGGGGACATAATAACTCAAGTCTGCCTCTCCATGCCTCTTGGTCTTAGGCTTTGGGATAGTTAAAAGGCCAGTGCCAGACCTGAAGGACCTACTGGGTACATAACTTAAAAGCATGTCTGACATGTATTCGGGTGCACAATCGTGGATTGTTTTAAAAACCAGTAGAATAATCTTAAAATTAATTCTAAAACTCACAGGCAGCCAGTGCAGAGACCTTAAAACCGGTGTAATGTGTGCTCTCCGTCTGGTCTTGGTCAGGACCCGTGCTGCAGCATTCTGCATGTTTTGCAGTTGACCAATGGCTTTCTTGGCTAGACCAGACAGGAGAGCATTACAGTAGTCAAGCCTGCTTGTAATAAAAGCATGGATGAATCTCTCTGTGTCAGCCTGAGAAAGAAACGGCCGCACCTGGGCAATGTTCCTCAGGTGGTAAAAAGCATCCCTAATCTGTGATTCTAAATTTCGTTCAGAATCTAAAATAACACCTAGGTTTTTTATCTGGTGTTTTATCTTTATTGCCCGTGAATTAAAATGTGCGGCTAGATTCTCTCTGTTCTTTGGCTCCAACAATAAGTACCACAGTCTTGTCTTGATTTAGCTGGAGGAAGTCGTGAGCCATCCAAGTATTTAAATCACTAATACAGTCTAATAATGTATTCGTGGAGCTAAAATCCTCTGGTGACACAGAAATTGAAAGTTTTGTATCATCTGCGTAGCAGTGAAAATCAATGCTGTGCTTTCTGATAACGCTGCCAAGGGGTAACATATATAAACTGAACAGTACCAGACCCAAAATCGAACCTTGTGGAAAGCCACGTGACATGTACACCAAGGGTGACACAACTCTCGACCGGTTAAATAGGTCCTAAACCAATTTAGAACTGGACCGGAGAGGCCAACCCACCTCTCCAGTCTGTCCAGAAGAACAAAATGGTCAACAGTGTCAAATGAAGCACTTAAATCTATGATTACAAGGACTGAGAGCTGTTTGGCACCTGTGTTGGCTCTAAGATAATTTACCACTTTAACTAAGGCTGTCTCTGTGCTGTGGTGGGCATGAAAACCAGATTGGATTTTTTTTAAAATACTGCTGGCACTTAAAAAATCATTTAGCTTTTTGAACACCAATTTCTCCAGAATTTTGCTTCAGAATGGAAGGTTGGAGATTGGCTGAAAATTGCTACGGGCTGAAGAATCTAGATTACTTTTCTTCAGAAGGTGTTTCACCATAGCAGTTTTTAATGCAGTGGGGAAAGTGCCTGTAAACATGGAGTGATTAACAATAGCTTGCACTTCTTCAGATAATCAATTAAAAAACTGTTTTGACGAAGGTGGTGGGGATAGGATCGAGAAGGTAGGTAGAAGGCTTAAGTTGTGGTATCACTTTCCTGAGCATGTCTGTGTCAACCAGGGAAAATAAATCCATAGTGCCTTTGCTCGGTAGGCTAGGGCACATATCATCAAACTTCTCATCAGGTGTTGCGTGACTGATATCCAGCCTAATGTTGGTTATCTTATCTCTGAAATATGCAGCAAACTCATCACATTTAGATGTGGAGGAAAGTTCACATAGGTTTGAGGGGGTAGGATTTATCAGGCCATCAATGGTCGAGAAGAGCACTCACTATTATTCTGATTTAATAGTGATCAAGTTTTTTTAAATGAGCCTGTCTGACATTTCTAATTGCCTTGTTATATATGCCAAGTTGCTCTCTCAGAATATCATAATGGACCTGCAACTTGGAGTTTCTCCACTTCCGCTCTGCCTTTCTGCAATTTCTCTTTAACTGATTCGTTTCCTCACTCATCCAATTAAGCTTGGGAGGTTAGTCAGAGGGCAGCAGGTGCTCTGTATGTGTGTGTGTGTTTGAGTGGAGTGCCATTGACTGGTTCGTTTATATAACTGCTAACGTGTCTCCTTTCTAATTGACTGACAGCCTGTTGGTTGTGACTTTTTCTCTCTCCACCTCTGAAAAAAAATATTTTGTTTGTTTACAGAATAAAGCTAAACTGTGACAGTTATTTAATGCAGGTCGACCAGGCAATCTTTATCTCTGTGCTGCTAAATATAAGCTGAAATTGTATTCATTGTCTTTTTACGAGTTGATTTTGGCTCCCTGCTCATACTGTAGTGTAGGTTCCCACTGCACAAAGAGGGAGAGAGACAACACACAGCACATGAGAGATTTAGTGTTTTTTTGGTTGGTTTGTTGTTAGTTCTACCTTTTGTTGTTTAGAAAAAATATTTGGTACAAAGGAAATTATGGGCAATTCCAGCGTTATGGATGTAACTTTTACACACACAATCACAAACAAAATGTCTCACAGAATGGACAAACAAAACATAAAGGAAACTTTTGATGTGTGTGTCTATAGTACCCCTTTGGGGGAGCTTATACCAAAAAAAGCTGACTTCTAAATATTGGCATGTTGGAGGAAAAATGCAAATAATAAGTATTATGGGTGTGACATGAAATAGACAAGATTTTTGTGGAGACTAAACATATTAGAAAAAGTCAGAATGTGTCAGTCTTACGTTAAAATATGGATAGCCTTTCTGAAGGAAAGGCTTGGCTGAACACAAAAACAATCATTTTCAAAAAATAGTAATCTTACATTATTACTTTGAGAGGAAAAACTATCATGGACTCCGTTATGGCTGTGACAGAGTCTGAAACCGAGTCAAATTGGCCATTTAAATATATAGGATTCTTATAATCTTCAATAAATATAGTACCTAACATCTGATTTGGACCATCATTCTTCCTAACAATTAGTAAGACATGAGGAATCCAATAAAATGATAAAAAGCCACCCACAGACACGCCAATCCCACCCCAACAACCAGTATACAGTATCCAGGGCTCGACATTAACGCTTGTCTGCATGCCCGGGGCAAGTAAAACAAATTGTCGGACATGCAGATTATAGATTTAAGTTGTCCGAATGGACAAGTAAAAAAAAAACACACTCGAAAATCATGATATATTGGGCTACTCCGTTTAGAATTGGATCAAAGTGTCCTCTGGATGCAATGTGTTGTGCACTGTCCTCCCAATCTCTGCAGAGTGCATCACAGTTGAATTATTATAGGCCTGCGTTGACAGGCACGAACTGTCTTTTAATTATACAGTCGCGAGATGCGTTTTGGATTTCAAAGAGAGCTGCGTGTACACATTTATTGATATTCGTTGGTAGTTATTGAGTTATTTGCCCAGTTAAAGCAAATTTGTGAGAGAGAGAGACTATTCAATACTGGTCATGTAATTCTGACAACGTACAAAAAATAGTCTTAGAATAGCCTAATTGACATGATCTCCCCTGAAAACATTATATTTTAGCCTTGTAAATGAACATGTCTTAGTTAGCTAGCTACTTTGGTTTGAAGTCGCCCACCTTAGCCATTTGATTCCTGGTTCATTGATTGAGGGAATTATTTTATAAAGACAAAGTATTTGCTTGTAATTTTAATGTTGCAGGGTCTCCAACCATCCTCCAGGAAAGGCCTGGTGAGCTATTGGGTGTGCAGGGCTTTGCTCCAGCCCTGCTCTAACATATTGTAAAAAATAGGCTGACTCAAGTGTGTTTGAGCAGGGTTGGATCATGTCAAAACTCTTTCTTGAGCTGGCCGCCCGGCCAAACTGAGCAATTGGGGAAGAAGTACCTTGGTCAGGGAGGTGACCAAAAACCTGATGGTCACTCTGACAGAGCTCCAGAGTTCCTCTGTGGAGATGGGAGAACCTTCCAGATTGAACTTGTTTGCCTGAATGCCAAGCTTCACGTCTGGAGGAAACCTGGCACCATCCCTACGGTGAAGCATGGTAGTGGCATCGGCAGGGACTGGGAGACTAGTCAGGATCGAGGGAAAGATGAACGGAGCAAAGTACAGAGAGATCCTTGATGAAAACCTGCTCCAGAGCGCTCAGGACCTCAGACTGGGGCGAAGGTTCACCTTCCAACAGGACAATGACCCTAAGCACACAGCCAAGACAACGCAGGAGTGGCTTCGGGACAAGTCTCTGAATATCCTTGAGTGGCCCAGCCAGAACCCGTACTTGAACCCGATCTAACATCTCTGGAGAGACCTGAAAATAGCTGTGCAGCGACGCTCCCCATCCAACCTGACAGAGCTTGAGAGAATGGGAGAAACTCCCCAAATACAGGTGTGCCAAGCTTGTAGCGTCATACCCAAGAAGACTCGAGGCTGTAATCGCAGCCAAAGTTGCTTCAACAAAGTGTCTGAATTTTTGAATGAATGAATGTATTTTTCAGTTGTTAGCTAAAATGCATTGTTATAATGGGGTATTGTGTATAGATTGATGAGGGGGAAAAAACAATTTATTCAATTTTAGAATAAGACTGTAACGTAACAAGATGTGGAAAAGGTAAAGGGGTCTTTCCGAATGCACTGTACATAGGTAGAGATGGGCGGGTTGTGTGTGGGCGGTAAAAAGTTGGGTCAAAACCAACAAATGGCCATCAATCTAATGATCTGATACACTTGTTCATACAGGCGTCACTGCGCACTCACGCTTATCAATCTAATTATCTAAGAACTCGCGCACACACACCACGTTTCCCCCCCTGGAAATTTGAGACAATAGGCATACACTCTTCCAACGGCCATGGTGCGTTATGAGCTCAAACAAAAAAAAACTTTCTTGGCACTGTTACAATGCGAAAAGAACTGAAGTTGAGTCTCTGTCAGTCTGCCCTCTGAATTCGCTATACATCACTCTGCTGTATAGCCTAGGCGAACAACTTGCAAAAAATCTGTGCATAATGGTAATTATCAAAAACCTTAACCATGGTGCTTTACTAACAATAATATTCCCCCCTCATGGCAACTATCCTTCTAATAACTATAGGCTAGTAGGCTACGTGAGCACACCCAATAAAACAAATTATCTTGGCATCCTGGTGGAGACCGAGGGCTATGCATGTGTATGTGTCCAATGTCAAGTTGCTCTCCACATTCGCTACAACACCGCTATTTTGCAGCCTATTATAAACCTATAGCGGCCCACTTGTTCACCTTATAGAGGCTAGTGACTAGACCTGTTGGCTGTTAGGTTCAAATAATGACAGGGCTTTACCCAAACCCATGCCCCGTGGCTATGCAAGGTCTGTGACATGGGTTTGGGGGCAGCCCTTGAGCTCGACAGGGACGTGCAATCCTTTTATTCACGCAATCCGTGACACAAGATAATAAGCATAGGCCTATGAGACTACTTCATTGGAAGTTAGCCTACATAAAACACCATGCCATTACGCACACATTTGTAAGTTAACCGTTAATTTCTACATATAGGCTGCTGGCCTAGCTGTTACTCTCTAAAAGATACTATGCAAGATGTTGACATACGCTGGGGATTGAGGATATCATTGTAGAGAATTTGAAGGGCACCGTGACATGGACTGATGCACGCAACTCCATGTCTCTTTGCAGTCTGACAATGCACCATGGCCGTTAGAATGGTATTGCTTTGGGGATACCACACACACATGCATACACACACAAGCCATCTGTCTCTACCTATGTATGTAACCACACTGACTTGGATGAAATAGCTTGTCCGTGTGGTTCCTCCTTCTGAAAAGAATCTGTGGCATAACCTCTTCCAGGTCCTCCTAATATGCCTACTTATAATAATATGGTTATTATGTGCTAAAAGAGAAAGGATTTCCTTGTTACTAAAGCCAATTTTAAAATATAGTTTCACCAGCTCATCTAACTGCAGGCATTTCAACGATGACGCACACAGCAACAGGGAGCCAGAGTGAAATATCCCCTACTTTAATCTTGAAATATAACTGCAACTTTATTCTCTAAATAAAATGTTGCCTTTATTCTCGAAATACAGCACAAAGTGCCCTCCACTAATATTGGCACCCTTGGTAAATATGAGCAAAACAGGCTGTGAAAAAAATGTATTTGCTGTTTATCCTCTTGGTCTTTCATTCAAAATATTCACAAAAATCAAACCTGTAATTGAAGTGAAATTATTGAAAAAAATGAATGTGAAATAAATGAAAGATATTTTTCTCCGAAACGTGCCACAATTATTGGCACCCCTAGAAACTCTTATAAGTAAAATCTAACTGAAGTATATTCCCATTCATATTTACATTTGTAAGTTCACCTGAGTGATTAGGAACACTTAAGTGGTAAGCCATGACTTCCTGTTTCACTAGGGTATAAATATGAGGTGACACACTGGCCAAATTCCCATAGTCATCCGTCACTATGGGAAAGACCCGAGAATATTGTAATAATGTGCAACAAAAGGATGTTGAGCTGCACAAATCAGGAAATGACTATAAGAAAATAGCTCAACGGTTGAAAATGCCCATTTCCACTATCAGGGCAATAATTAAGAAGTTTAAAGCAACTGCAGATGTTAACAGTCGGCCTGGAAGAGAACGTGTGTTTATATTGACCCCACGCACAGTGAGGAGGATGGTTCGAGTGGCCAAAAAATCTCCAAGGATCACAGTTGGAGAATTGCAGAAGTTAGTTGGGTCTTGGGGTCAGAAAGTCTCCAAAACTATGATCAGACACTGCTGTCATCAAACAACAAACTCAAGCGCCTACAGTTTTCCAAACGTTACTGGAACTTTCAATGGGACTGGGTTCTATGGTCAGATAAGACCAAAAGAGAGCTTTTTGGAAACAAACACCAGAGGTGGGTTTGACGTAGACAGAAAGATAGTCATGCAGAAAAGTACCTCATCCCCACTGTGAAGTATGGTGGTGGATCTTTGATGTTGTGGGGCTGTTTTTCTTCCAAAAGCCCTGGACAACTTGTTAGGATACATGGTATCATGGACTCCATCAAGTACCAGCAGATAGTCCATCAAAACCTGACAGCCTCTGCTAGGAACCTTAAACTGGGCCGTGGTTGGATCTTCCAGCAGGACCATGATCCAAAGCACACCTCAAAATCAACACAAAAATGGTTCACTGACCACAGAATCAAGGTTTTGCCATGGCCATCCCAGTCCCCTGACCTAAACCCATAGAAAACCTGTGGGATGAGCTGAAGAGGAGAGTCCACAAGTGTGGACCTCGGAATCTGAAGGAACTGGAGAGATTCTGTATGGAGGAATGGTCTCAGATCCCTTGCCATGTGTTCTCCAACCTCATTACGCATTATAGGAGAAGATTCAGCTGTTATTTTATTTTATTTTTTATTTTTTTTATTTCACCTTTATTTAACCAGGTAAGCCAGTTGAGAACAAGTTCTCATTTACAACTGCGACCTGGCCAAGATAAAGCAAAGCAGTGCGATAAAAACAACAACACAGAGTTACATATGGGGTAAAAAAAACATAAAGTCAAAAAATACAACAGAAAATATATATACAGTGTGTGCAAATGTAGCAAGTTATGGAGGTAGGCTATAGTGTAAAATAACTGCAATTAGTATTAACACTGGAATGCTAGATGTGCAAGAGATTATGTGCAAATAGAGATACTGGGGTGCAAAAGAGCAAAATAAATAACAATATAGGGATGAGGTAGTTGGGTTGGCTAATTTCAGATGGGCTGTGTACAGGTGCAGTGATCGGTAAGGTGCTCTGACAACTGATGCTTAAAGTTAGTGAGGGAGATAAGAGTCTCCAGCTTCAGAGATTTTTGCAATTCGTTCCAGTCATTGGCAGCAGAGAACTGGAAGGAATGGCGGCCAAAGGAGGTGTTGGCTTTGGGGATGACCAGTGAGATATACCTGCTGGAGCGCAGACTACGGGTGGGTGCTGCTATGGTGACCAATGAGCTAAGATAAGGCGGGGATTTGCCTAGCAGTGATTTATAGATGGCCTGGAGCCAGTGGGTTTGACGACCGAACATGTAGTGAGGACCAGCCAACAAGAGCGTACAGGTCACAGTGGTGGGTAGTATATGGGGCTTTGGAGACAAAACGGATGGCACTGTGATAGACTACATCCAATTTGCTCAGTAGAGTGTTGGAGGCTATTTTGTAAATGACATCGCCGAAGTCAAGGATCGGTAGGATAGTCAGTTTTACGAGGGCATGTTTGGCAGCATGAGTGAAGGAGGCTTTGTTGCGAAATAGGAAGCCGATTCTAGATTTAACTTTGGATTGGAGATTCTTAATGTGAGTCTGGAAGGAGAGTTTACAGGATAACCAGACACCTAGGTATTTGTAGTTGTCCACATACTCTAGGTCAGACCCGTCGAGAGTAGTGATTCTAGTCGGGTGGGCGGGTGCCAGCAGCGTTCGATTGAAGAGCATGCATTTAGTTTTACTAGTGTTAAAGAGCAGTTGGAGTCTACTGAAGGAGTGTTGTATGGCATTGAAGCTCGTTTGGAGGTTTGTTAACACAGTGTCCAATGAAGGGCCAGATGTACAGTGGGGAAAAAAGTATTTAGTCAGCCACCAATTGTGCAAGTTCTCCCACTTAAAAAGATGAGAGAGGCCTGCAATATTCATCATAGGTACACGTCAACTATGACAGACAAAATGAGAATTTTTTTCTAGAAAATCACATTGTAGGATTTTTTATGAATTTATTTGCAAATTATGGTGGAAAATAAGTATTTGGTCAATAACAAAAGTTTCTCAATACTTTGTTATATACCCTTTGTTGGCAATGACACAGGTCAAACGTTTTCTGTAAGTCTTCACAAGGTTTTCACACACTGTTGCTGGTATTTTGGCCCATTCCTCCATGCAGATCTCCTCTAGAGCAGTGATGTTTTGGGGCTGTCGCTGGGCAACACGGACTTTCAACTCCCTCCAAAGATTTTCTATGGGGTTGAGATCTGGAGACTGGCTAGGCCACTCCAGGACCTTGAAATGCTTCTTACGAAGCCACTCCTTCGTTGCCCGGGCGGTGTGTTTGGGATCATTGTCATGCTGAAAGACCCAGCCACGTTTCATCTTCAATGCCCTTGCTGATGGAAGGAGGTTTTCACTCAAAATGATGGTAGGCTTTGTTACTTTGGTCCCAGCTCTCTGCAGGTCATTCACTAGGTCCCCCCGTGTGGTTCTGGGATTTTTGCTCACCGTTCTTGTGATCATTTTGACCCCATGGGGTGAGATCTTGCGTGGAGCCCCAGATCGAGGGAGATTATCAGTGGTCTTGTATGTCTTCCATTTCCTAATAATTGCTCCCACAGTTGATTTCTTCAAACCAAGCTGCTTACCTATTGCAGATTCAGTCTTCCCAGCCTGGTGCAGGTCTACAATTTTGTTTCTGGTGTCCTTTGACAGCTCTTTGGTCTTGGCCATAGTGGAGTTTGGAGTGTGACTGTTTGAGGTTGTGGACAGGTGTCTTTTATACTGATAACAAGTTCAAACAGGTGCCATTAATACAGGTAACGAGTGGAGGAGAGAGGAGCCTCTTAAAGAAGAAGTTACAGGTCTGTGAGAGCCAGAAATCTTGCTTGTTTGTAGGTGACCAAATACTTATTTTCCACCATAATTTGCAAATACATTCATTAAAATCCTACAATGCATAGTTGACGTGTACCTATGATGAAAATTACAGGCCTCTCTCATCTTTTGAAGTGGGAGAACTTGCACAATTGGTGGCTGACTAAATACTTTTTTTCCCCACTGTAGCTGTTTGAAAAGAATGCTTGAAAATGTCAGCTTGTTTGACTGGGTGGGCTTGTTGGACTGCCTGGTGACATCACCAGGCGGTATAAGTTAATAGACCAATAACAAAGAGTGTGCCCTCCTCTCTGCCAATAACAGCTAATTTTCAGGTTACACATCCCTCCCATTAGGCTCCTCCAATTAAGCCTCTCTCTCAGACCACTCTCAGACAGTCCTAACAAAATTCTTGCTTGAGAAATTGCATTTAGCTAAGAAGCTATTATTTTATTTATTTTTCATTTTAATTGAAAACAATAACAGTAAGGTACTTAATTGTAATCGACCGGCTCGATTCGGTCTTAAGTAGCAAAATTTGAAATGGTGTTTTTTACTTTGGATAGAAGTAGACACTCAGAGCTATAAAATTGTATATCATACACTAGAGTGGAGGAACAATGGGAAAGTAATTCTGGTTTGAACTTCTAACCCCACTTTTGAGAAAATGGCCCTTGAATGTTTTGGTGCACCTACTGGAGAGCTCTTCTTTGTCTACACCCATTCAGCATCGTTCACACCTTCTTAAGCCTTAGTCCCACCCATCTCTTTAAGGATTCACATGAGGCCATGTGCTAAACAGTACGGTAGTGTACTAAACAACCAAAGATTTCAAGACTAAAAGCTGGTTTATACTTTGTCTATCGACATGTCTGTATACAGTTGTCGCAGTGATATCAATGAACATTCTATTGTCGTCTGACATCAAACTTGTCGTTGTCGTTATGAAAAAAGTATACACACAAAAACAACAGGCTGAATGACATCAGCAGCCTGGTGGTCTAAAATAGTGTTTTTTAACACCAATAAACTCATCTGTTTAAAAATTAATTTAGTATATGTCAATCTAGCAAACCAGGCAATTAAAAACAACATTCTAAACAATGTTTTGGTTAGTTTCTAGCTTGAAAGCTAGCTAGCTAACGTTAAGTTAGCTGGCTAGCCAGTTCAAATAATGATCATATCATAAAGCTGACAACGTCTTAACTAGCTAATTTGTATTCATTATTACAGGAAAATAAACTCACAACAAGATCCTTATTTACAAGTTAATGTCGAGCTAATTACAGAAAATAGCTTACGGTTGTGAGTGTGACAATATAAAAGCAGGGCATTCTACCAGAGAATTTTTGAACATGGACACTGTCTCATTTGCCTAATGTTATATCCTACTTTGACTTTGATGCAGGTCATGTTGTTCTTCACATTACCGTCTCTGGTAAATACACACTATATAAAATAAAATCAAAGTTTATTTGTCACATGCACAGGATACAGAAGGTGTAAACGGTACAGTGAAATGGTTACTTGCATAGAGGATTATTTTGTTTATAGCTAGCTAGCTAAACAATGAACCATAATCCCAATTTTTGAAATGTATAATATCGGAAAATGTAGCTAGCTAGACTCTCTTACCCGTATACATGGATGAACGCTTCTCCCTCTCTGTCACAGATGCCATGGTTGCCCTTAGTTTAAAGATGTAATCCAGAGATGGTTGTTTTATACAACAGCCTTTGTGTGTTCTCTTTTCGACTCCCTCTGCATATATTTGCAATCAAACACCTGCATTTTCTCCATCTCCTTAGCTATCATACTCTGCTTCCACCGGGCATTCCACTGACTTCAAAACTCGGTCCTCCAGAGAGTGGAGAGCATTAGCAGCATTATCACAGTTCTTCATGATATCTTTCAAAAAAGCTGCGTTAGAAAGGATTACCTACACATACTGAGCAGCTCATGTTATAGACAGAAGCGAGCTACATGGCAGACCAATCTGAACTCATCTCCAATCTGAACTCATGTCCAGCCCATCCATTATCTCAGCCAATCATGGCTAGCGGGAAGGTTGCTGTCTTTTTCCGTGGCTAAACCATTTAGGCTCTTAATTTCACAATTTTATTCGTATTTACAGATAGCATAAACGTTTGTTATTAAGGCACATGAATGTTCACATGTTCCAGAAGGCATTTCTGCCCCAAAAATGCATTTTGCTAAAAAAAATAAATGTTTACATTCAAATGCCTCTCCTGTAAAGTAATGACACACAACATACGCCTAGTTTCCTGCAACGAGTCACAATTGTTACCCAGAAATGATTTGATATTCAGATAAAAATGGCTGCATTGGACCTATAACTTAGTGGGCTAACACAGTGTTATAATACAGTGTTAAATAAGGATTGTGCTGTATCATGAAAATAGTCACAGGTAAATGGGTTGACTGGCCCTCTGCTTTGCGTGGTGCTGTGGTGCCGTGCAGTAGTAGCTAAGAGGATGCAGCAGTCTTATGAATGGTGTGTAATGTATTAGTGTTTTATGGTTGTTGCTGGAAGAGAGAAAATAGTGATGTTATCTACCTCTTGTGTTTTTTTAGCAGAACAATTCTACACTCATCCTGTGTTGTAAAAACCAACCCTAACCCAATGTTACGTCAATTTATTTACATTTTTGTCTTGAATCAGCTGAGTGTTCCAGGAAATTACAAAATAAAACAATGTCTTACTACTACTCATCAAGGTGGCTACTGACGTGTCTCCTCCTCTCTTTTATCCTGCTCTATTTTCACGCTCTCTTCTCCTCTCCCGCTCTTCTCCCCATTCTATTTTCTCTCTCCTCTCTCCCCCAGTCTGTCAGAGTAAGGACATCCGTAACAACGTGACCAACCTGCAGTTGTTAGAGAACTGCACAGTAATCGAGGGCCACCTGAAGATCCTCCTCATGTTCAAGGCCAAGCCCGAGGACTTCAAGGGCCTCAGCTACCCCAAGCTGACCGTGGTCACCGACTTCCTCCTCCTGTTTAGGGTCTACGGTCTAGAATCGCTCAGCGACCTGTTCCCCAACCTGACGGTGATCCGAGGCAACAACCTGTTCTTCAACTATGCCCTGGTTCTGTTTGAGATGGTGGACCTGAAGGAGCTGGGGCTACACAGCCTCATGAACATCACCCGGGGAGCCGTGAGGGTGGAGAAGAACCCGGACCTCTGCTACCTCTCCACCCTGGACTGGTCCAAGATCCTGGACACGGTGGAGGACAATTACATCATGGCCAATAAGAACGACCGGGAGTGTGGGGACGTGTGTCCGGGCACAGCCCATGGGAAGACCACCTGTCCTCAGACTACCATCAACGGACACTTTGGAGAACGCTGCTGGACTCAGAACCACTGCCAGAGAAGTAAGTGGCCTTTTTAGATACTCAAAGGAATTCTGAAAGAATGGTAAAGAACACACAAAAGAGAGTACTGTATATAAATGATTATATCTCAAACATTGGTAGCCCACACGTTTTCTTTGGTCCTTTCCTGATACTTTCCTGATATGTTCAGTTGGCATATGTGAATGTATGAAGGTCCAGGCCTAATTGCTTGGCATTTTCATCCAATTTCATTTGTTACCTGTGCCAACTTGAAGATTAAAATAAGGTTATGATGTTAAATATAGAATAACTTCAGCTCTGCCTGGATGTCACTCTGACCATTCCTGTAAGTTATTTCACCTCATGCTAGCAGGAATTCTCCAGAGCTGTCTGTTTGGCTGTCTCTCTGTTGTAAAGTAGCAGGATGGATGAGAGAGAGACAGAGAGATAATGATAACCGTGTGGAAGAGAGATTTCCTCCCCAGTGAATTCAGATGAATGATGCTTTTGCACAGATGGCTTTTGAAATGAGAGGGATTGTTGTTCTTTCTATAATAAGTCACGGGCCATGCCTACCCCCTTTGATTTGAATTCATTGACTGGAGCATTTAGGGAATGTTTTTTGTAACTATAGAATAAGGAGAGAGAGAGGCTGGCCTCATACACAATTCAAAGTTCTCAGGCAGACAAGCATGCTGACAATATCATTGGAAAGAGAAAAGGCTTTTGCTGGGAGAGGAGAGAGAGAGGAAGAGGAGAGAGATGAGGGAGGGAGTGTGAGAGAGAGAGAGCTGGGGTGATGGTGAAAGGTGTAGCTTGTGCCAATAAAAATCTTACTGCACACTCCCTTGCTGTCATCCGCTCTCTTCTCTGTGTGTGTGTGATGGATCTGTGTGTGTGTGAATCAGTTCATGTGAAGGGTCAGTGTGTGTGAGTGTTTGTATGCATGTTAGGGCTGGGCGATATATCAAAGTAATTTGATTAATTTGAATGTATGATTTGCGCGAAATTCCAAATGCCTGTATCGCAAGAATCAAGTATTATTCTAATATATTTTTTATGAGCGTTTGTCCGCTTATTCTCATTTTGTCTTTTTGGTCTTGTCTCCTTCGCTACTTCTGTGCTTCATGTCACAATGACACCTTCCCATTCATACACCAAGCCCCTCCCCCTGCCACTCACAACAACACAGATGAAAGATCACTTCTTCCTCTCTGACAACAAGCAGTTGGAATTTGTTATTTGCATTTCATGGTTTGTCTAACAGAATCAGCCATATGGACACCGAAACACATTGAGACATTATTTTACTGTAATAGAGGAGAACATAACCTTTCTAACTATACCCTTTTTATGACTCAGTTGACGGAGAGCAGACCGGGAGTATCAATGAACATTGTTTCTGGAAAATGAATGCTCAGTTTCTGTCACGCGCGGCACCATGTACCGCTAGCAGCATTTTAGCTACAGACTGTTATGTGCTAACTGTTTAGTCTGTGTTTTATAAATGTGCAATGAGTATTAAAATAAGCATTTATATAAGAAATTGGCAACTAATTCTGAGAAATAAGCATCTTATCCAGGTATTCAACATCTAAACAATGTGGACAGGCTAGCATGCTGTTCAAACTGTTGGAGACTGACAGGAGGGTGTGTTCATAACAGTTAAATTGTTCTACCTTGTTAGCTAGCACATAGGCCTAGATCAGGGGTCGGCAACCTTTTTTGTGTGGACTGCCAATTTACAATTTATCCTAACATTTCTAATGATCTGCGTGCCAGTTATGATTTTCATATGTGCATAACAACTAATTGTGTCTACTGAATATCTAATTGCCCACAAACTGAATAATTCCATAGCTTGCTAAACAGAGGAGATGTCCATTAGCACCATGGGTTTGATCTTGGAACACAGATTTTCTTGGTGAATGATACAGTGACATTTAACTGATGATATAGTGCCAATCTTATCTTCAATCAGCTTTGCGAATCACTTATGTTTCCCCACCATAGTCAGTTGTAATAGCGAAAATGTTTTTAATATCGACACCTCTCTCCTCAAAATGATCTGTGAAAGCTTTTGCTACATCTTCCCCTTTAGTAGTACCAAGCATGGGTTTTAGACAAAGCAGCTCCTCACGTACCTGCTCTGAGTCACAGTATCTTGCAACAACTGCCTGATATGGAATGCCATTAACATCCACACTCATCAAGAGCCACGCTAAACACAGGTGCATCTTTTAACGCTACAGTTTGCTGCACCTTTACATTTTCAACCATCTCGGTAACGCACCTTTCAACAGTTCTGGCAGACACAGGCATGTCTTTAATCTTTGATGATTGTCTTTGTTAGGCAGTCCATCAAATAAAGCCTGTGAACTACTGAGGAAAGCCTCCTTGATATATTCCCCATTAGTAAATGGTTTTCCATGTTTAGCAATGCACTGCGCAACTTTGTAGCTCCCCTCTGTAGCTACATTTTTGACTGCATGTAGATTTGTAAACACACTGCTTTGCTTTTCATACCTGGACACGGCCCTCTTGATTCCTTCAGCCTTGTCCGCCTCATCCTTGAAGTTTTTCTCATGTCTCGTTTCAAAATAATTCCGTACACTTAATGTCCGACAAACAACAGTTTTACAACAGAGAGCGCGAACAGACCGGTCCTTCAGCAAAACAAATCCATATTCCTTTGTCCAAAAGGCAATAAATGAGCGGACATCTGCCTTATTTATCTTTGCTGATGACATTTAGCACCCTGAACTTTTTTAAATAACAAAAGAAGGCTTGCTAGCTGCTAGCTCTCATCTTCAGTGCTGCCTTGGTTTTGAATTTGGCGGGAGAGGCGGGTCATCTTGCGCTGAACTAATAATATGAAACTCCTGCAAATTCATGAAAGCCCATAGGCTAATCAGGATTGACATACCTTGGGAACTACAACGTTGCAGTGAATACCAATGCTATTTCGAAACCAATGCACGCAATTTAAAAGATTTTTCCAGTTTATTTATTAAACTGGCAAAAATAATTGAGATAATAAACGTCCAGCCAAGGCTTAGCACGCCACAAAAATAATATATATATAAGGCTGGCACGCGTGCCTAAGGTTGCCGACCCCTGGCCTACAGTGAGGGAAAAAAGTATTTGATCCCCTGCTGATTTTGTACGTTTGCCCACTGACAAATAAATTATCAGTCTATAATTTTTATGGTAGGTTTATTTGAACAGTGAGAGACAGAATAACAACCAAAAAATCCAGAAAAACGCATGTCAAAAATGTTATAAATTGATTTGCATTTTAATGAGGGAAATAAGTATTTGACCCCCTCTCAATCAGAAAGATTTCTGGCTCCCAGGTGTCTTTTATACAGGTAACGAGCTGAGATTAGGAGCACACTCTTAAAGGGAGTGCTCCTAATCTCAGTTTGTTACCTGTATAAAAGACACCTGTCCACAGAAGCAATCAATCAATCTGATTCCAAACTCTCCACCATGGCCAAGACCAAAGAACTCTCCAAGGATGTCAGGGACAAGATTGTAGACCTACACAAGGCTGGAATGGGCTACAAGACCATCGCCAAGCAGCTTGGTGAGAAGGTGACAACAGTTGGTGCGATTATTCGCAAATGGAAGAAACACAAAAGAACTGTCAATCTCCCTCGGCCTGGGGCTCCATGCAAGATCTCACCTCGTGGAGTTACAATGCTCATGAGAACGGTGAGGAATCAGCTCAGAACTACACGGGAGGATCTTATCAATGATCTCAAGGCAGCTGGGACCATAGTCACCAAGAAAACAATTGGTAACACACTACGTCATGAAGGACTGAAATCCTGCAGCGCCCGCAAGGTCCCCCTGCTCAAGAAAGCACATATACAGTGGGGAGAACAAGTACTTGATACACTGCCGATTTTGCAGGTTTTCCTACTTACAAAGCATGTAGAGGTCTGTAATTTTTATCATAGGTACACTTCAACTGTGTGAGACGGAATCTAAAACAAAAATCCAGAAAATCACATTGTATGATTTTTAAGTAATTAATTTGCATTTTATTGCATGACATAAGTATTTGATCACCTACCAACCAGTAAGAATTCCGGCTCTCACAGACCTGTTAGTTTTTCTTTAAGAAGCCCTCCTGTTCTCCACTCATTACCTGTATTAACTGCACCTGTTTGAACTCGTTACCTGTATAAAAGACACCTGTCCACACACTCAATCAAACAGACTCCAACCTCTCCACAATGGCCAAGACCAGAGCGCTGCGTAAGGACATCAAGGTTAAAATTGTAGACCTGCACAAGGCTGGGATGGGCTACAGGACAATAGGCAAGCAGCTTGGTGAGAAGGCGACAACTATTGGCGCAATTATTAGAAAATGGAAGAAGTTCAAGATGACGGTCAATCACCCTCGGTCTGGGGCTCCATGCAAGTTCTCACCTCGTGGGGCATCAATGATCATGAGGAAGGTGAGGGATCAGCCTAGAACTACACGGCAGGACCTGGTCAATGACCTGAAGAGAGCTGGGACCACAGTCTCAAAGAAAACCATTAGTAACACACTACGCCGTCATGGATTAAAATCCTGCAGCGCACGCAAGGTCCCCCTGCTCAAGCCAGCGCATGTCCAGGCCCGTCTGAAGTTTGCCAATGACCATCTGAATGATCCAGAGGAGGAATGGGAGAAGGTCATGTGGTCTGATGAGACAAAAATAGAGCTTTTTGGTCTAAACTCCACTCGCCGTGTTTGGAGGAAGAAGAAGGATGAGAACAACCCCAAGAACACCATCCCAACCGTGAAGCATGGAGGTGGAAAAATCATTCTTTGGGGGATGCTTTTCTGCAAAGGGGACAGGACGACTGCACCGTATTGAGGGGAGGGATGGAAGGGGCCATGTATCGCGAGATCTTGGCCAACAACCTCCTTCCCTCAGTAAGAGCATTGAAGATGGGTCGTGGCTGGGTCTTCCAGCATGACAACGACCCGAAACACACAGCCAGGGCAACTAAGGAGTGGCTCCGTAAGAAGCATCTCAAGGTCCTGGAGTGGCCTAGCCAGTCTCCAGACCTGAACCCAATAGAAAATCTTTGGAGGGAGCTGAAAGTCCGTATTGCCCAGCGACAGCCCCGAAACCTGAAGGATCTGGAGAAGGTCGGTATGGAGGAGTGGGCCAAAATCCCTGCTGCAGTGTGTGCAAACCTGGTCAAGACCTACAGGAAACGTATGATCTCTGTAATTGCAAACAAAGGTTTCTGTACCAAATATTAAGTTCTGCTTCTCTGATGTATCAAATACTTATGTCTTGCAATAAAAAGCAAATGAATTACTTAAAAATCATACAATGTGATTTTCTGGATTTTTGTTTTAGATTCCGTCTCTCACAGTTGAAGTGTACCTATGATAAAAAATTACAGACCTCTACATGCTATGTAAGTAGGAAAACCTGCAAAATCGGCAGTGTATCAAATACTTGTTCTCCCCACTGTACATGCCCGTCTGAAGTTTGCCAATGAACATCTGAATGATTCAGAGGAGAACTGGGTGAAAGTGTTGTGGTCAGATGAGACCAAAATGGCATCAACTCAACTCGCCGTGTTTGGAGGAGGAGGAATGCTGCCTATGACCCCAAGAACACCATCCCCACCGTCAAACATGGAGGTGGAAACATTATGCTTTGGGGGTGTTTTTCTGCTAAGGGGACAGGACAACTTCACCGCATCAAAGGGACGATGGACGGGGCCATGTACCGTCAAATCTTGGGTGAGAACCTCAGCCAGGACATTGAAAATGGGTCGTGGATGGGTATTCCAGCATGACAATGACCCAAAACACATGGCCAAGGCAACAAAGGAGTAGCTCAAGAAGAAGCACATTAAGGTCCTGGAGTGGCCTAGCCAGTCTCCAGACCTTAATCCCATAGAACATCTGTGGAGGGAGCTGAAGGTTTGAGTTGCTAAACGTCATGCTCGAAACCTTAATGACTTGATCTGCAAAGAGGAGTGGGACAAAATCCCTCCTGAGATGTGTGCAAACCTGGTGGCCAACTACAAGAAACGTCTGACCTCTGTGATTGCCAACAAGGGTTTTGCCACCAAGTACTAAGTCATGTTTTGCAGAGGGGTCAAATACTTATTTCCCTCATTAAAATGCAAATCAATTTATAACATTTTTGACATGCATTTTTCTGGATTTTTCTGTTGTTATTCTGTCTCTCACTGTTCAAATAAACCTACCATTAAAATTATAGACTGATCATTTCTTTGTCAGTGGGCAAACGTACAAAATCAGCAGGGGATCAAATATTTTTTTCCCTCACTGTAGATACAATTTTACAAAAACACAGTTTACTTGAAGAACAGTGTAGATGCAAAGTTTGGTAACAGAATGACCGTTTGTGTTGTTTGTGCCATCATTCTGTTACTAAACTTTGCATCTGCACTGTTCTTCAAGTAAATGTATTTCTGTACCATTTTCAGTGGAAATTCGGTCGTCCTTGTGCATAGAGTTGGTTTATTTAACTTTGCAATCATTGGTTTAAAGTAAAAAATCAGAGTCTCAGCATCAATCTGTTACAGTGGAATTGCCCTAATGGGTGATAGAGTGAGAAAAGGAGAGGGAGAGATGGATGGAGTGAGAGAGTGGTGTCCTTTGATGGGGAAAGGGCAGCGGAGCAGGTTTGATGGTCCTCTCCCCGTCATGTGATAGGCACTAGTTTAGTCAAGTGGTGTGTGTCAAAGCAGGAGCCAATTTTAGAACATGATGCAATGCTTCTCGCACGCACAGCGAGGGGTGTGTGTGTGTGTTTGGGGAGTGTGCATACTAGTCTTTCAGCCGAGGAGAGGGCAAGAGAGAGTTTCCATTCCCCCCTTCCTTCCTTCCGACATGTGTTCTATCTATCTACACGTCCGCCATTGCCCAAGTCCCTTCCACCGTCCTCTAGGACTCCAACTGGAACAGTAATAGAAGGGCTTGTATTTGACTTCTGAAAGGCACCTCTTGTAACAGTTAGTGAATGTATGCACTCACTAACTGTAAGTCGCTCTGGATAAGAGCGTCTGCTAAATGACTAAAAATGTAAATGTAAAAATGTAACTAACGGAGGGGGAGAAATGCCATTTACTTGAGTGATTGTGCAATGTTCCAACTGTACGCTCACATGCGGTGCGCACACACACAAGCAGGCACTCCCTCTCCCTCTCTCTCTCTCTCTCCTTTCTGCTGGGTGCGAGTATTTTTAATTAGGGCTTAGTGAATGAAGACTTCCGCACACATGACATGGAGGTACATTAGATGGAGCATTAAACTTAATGGCTGAGTGGAAACTCTGGGATGAGTAATAGTTGTATTGTTTTTACTGTGTTCTGTTCAGTCAGTACACTGCCTGGAATAGAGTAGTGCCTTCAGAAAGTATTCACAAGCCTTCACTTTTTCCACATTGTGTTACAGCCTGAGATTTTGTGTCAGTGGCCTACACACAATACCCCATAATGTCAAAGTGGAATTATGTTTTTATAATTTTGTGCAAATTAATAAAAAATGAATAGCTGAAATGTCTTGAGTCAATAGGTATTCAACCCCTTTGTTATGGGAAGCTTAATACAGTTGAGGAGTAAAAATGTGCTTAACAAGTCACATAATATGTTGCAATAATAGTGTTAAACATGATTTTTGAATGACTACCTCATCTCTGTACCCCACATGTACAATTATCTGTAAGGTCCCTCAGTCGAGCAGTGAATTTCAAACACAGATTCAACCACAAAACCAGAGAGGTTCTCCCATGCCTCGCAAATAAGGGCACCTATTGGTAGATGGGTCAAAACAAAATAAAAAGCAGATATTGAATATCAATTTGAGCATGGTGAAGTTATTAATTACACTTTGGATGGTGTATCAATACACCCAGTCATTACAAAGTTACAGGTGTTCTTCCTAACTCAGTTGCCGGAGAGGAAGGAAACTGACTCAGGGATTTCACCATGAGGCCAATGGTGACTTTAAAACAGTTACGGAGTTTAATGGCTGTGATAGGAGAAAACTGTTGTTGGATCAACAACATTATAGTTATTCCACAAAACTAACCTAATTGACAGAGTGAAAAGATGGAAGCCTGTACAGAATAAAATATTCCAAAACTCCCATCCTGTTTGCAATAAGGCACTAAAGTAAAACTGCAAAAAATATGGCAAAGAAATTAACTATTTGTCCTGCATACAACGCGTTATGTTTTGGGCAAACACAACACAGCATTGAGTACCACTCTTCATATTTTCAAGCATGGTGGTGGCTGCATCATGTTATGGGTATGCTTGTCAATTGCAAGGACTCTGGAGTTTTTTTGTTGTTGGATGAAAATAAATGGAATAAAGCTAAGCACAGGCAAAATCCTAGAGGAAAACCTGGTTCAGTCTACTTTCCAACAGACACTGGGAGACAAATTCACCTTTCAGCAGGACAATAACCTAAAACACAAGGCCAAATATACACTGGAGTTGCTTACCAAGACGACATTGAATGTTCCTGAGTGGCCTAGTTACACGTTTGACTTAAATCGGCTTGAAATTCTATGGCAAGACTTTCAAAATGGCCTGTTACAGACCTGTAACTTCTTCTTTAAGAGGCTCCTCTGTCCTCCACTCGTTACCTGTATTAATGGCACCTGTTTGAACTTGTTATCAGTATAAAAGACACCTGTCCACAACCTCAAACAGTCACACTCCAAACTCCACTATGGCCAAGACCAATGAGCTGTCAAAGGACACCAGAAACAAAATTGTAGACCTGCACCAGGCTGGGAAGACTGAATATGCAATAGGTAAGCAGCTTGGTTTGAAGAAATCAACTGTGGGAGCAATTATTAGGAAATGGAAGACATACAAGACCACTGATAATCTCCCTCGATCTGGGGCTCCACGCAAGATCTCACCCCGTGGGGTCAAAATGATCACAAGAACGGTGAGCAAAAATCCCAGAACCACACGGGGGGACATAGTGAATGACCTGCAGAGAGCTGGGACCAAAGTAACAAAGCCTATCATCAGTAACACACTACGCCGCCAGGGACTCAAATCCTGCAGTGCCAGACGTGTCCCCCTGCTTAAGCCAGTACATGTCCAGGCCCGTCTGAAGTTTGCTAGAGTGCATTTGGATGATCCAGAAGAGGATTGGGAGAATGTCATGTGGTCAGATGAAACCAAAATATAATTTTTTGGTAAAAACTCAACTCGTCGTGTTTGGAGGACAAATAATGCTGAGTTGCATCCAAAGAACACCATACCTACTGTGAAGCATGGGGGTGGAAACATCATACTTTGGGGCTGTTTTTCTGCAAAGGGACCAGGACGACTGATCCGTGTAAAGGAAAGAATGAATGGGGCCATGTATCGTGAGATTTTGAGTGAAAACCTTCTTCCATCAGCAAGGGCATTGAAGATGAAACGTGGCTGGGTCTTTCAGCATGACAATGATCCCAAACACACCGCCCGGGCAACGAAGGAGCATTTCAAGGTCCTGGAGTGGCCTAGTCAGTCTCCAGATCTCAACCCCATAGAAAATCTTTGGAGGGAGTTGAAAGTCCGTGTTGCCTAGCGACAGCCCCAAAACATCACTGCTCTAGAGGAGATCTGCATGGAGGAATGGGCCAAAATACCAGCAACAGTGGTGAAAACCTTGTGAAGACTTACAGAAAACGTTTGACCTGTGTCATTGCCAACAAAGGGTATATAACAAAGTATTGAGAAACTTTTGTTATTGACCAAATACTTATTTTCCACCATAATTTGCAAATAAATTCATAAAAATCCTACAATGTGATTTTCTGGATTTTTTTTCTCTCATTTTGTCTGTCATAGTTGACGTGGACCTATGATGAAAATGACAGGCCTCTCTCATCTTTTTAAGTGGGAGAACTTGCACAATTGGTGGCTGACTAAATACTTTTTTCCCCCACTGTAGCTAGCAGAGAGAAGTGGAGGAGGTCATTCTTGTTATGGAGTAGGTTTTGTAAACCATGCTCAGGCTGCAATTTCCTCCGGTTTTACAAGCAGTCACAAGTCTTTGCAGATTTTCTGGTTGACTTGAACGGCATGTATAAGTGTACGTAACCATAAGTGTGCTGTGGTGTGTTGATAGTGATTAGACCTAAAATTAAAAGGCAACGGTCTTAAAGATACTGTATAAATAAATGCATTATCCTAGATTTCATGCATTTCTTGGATAAAATGTTTTATTTGAAAAGGGCTCAAATGTCATGATTAAGTTAAATATTCACTTTCCAAGAATGTATAGAATTGTATAGCGATGACATTTATAGCTTTGTACTATTTTGCTCCAGTAACATGTCATCAGGTCTTTGTGAATAGATGTAGGTATGTTCATGCCAGAAGGGATGTTGGTTATTAATGGTAACGTGCGCTGGTGTTTGATGTTTTTTTATAAGCCTTGATTACCGCCTGTAATGAGGTCTCTGTCACCTGAGGTGTCCTGAGAGGAGAGAGACGGAGAGGCCGAGGGAGGGAGAAAGAGAGATGGAGGAATGCCCCCTAATGAAGAAGTGAATGCTCTCTTTGTCTGGAGAGGCTCTCTTGCTCTCACCCTCTTCACGGCTTTGAAAAGAGAGATTGGGAGAAAGTGAGAGAGTGTGAAAGATGGCAGGCACACGTGGATGATAAAAATGTCCCTTTTCTCAGGCATGTAATGGATGCCAGACAAGTGACTGATCTGGGCAGGGCTTCCATCAATCGGTGCTGCGGCCCGCTTCAGTGTGTAAAGTCAGGGCTTGGTTGGGCACACGCAGGGCTAGTGGACCAACTGGGCCCTGGTGATGTCAACTCACAATAAGACACTTCGAGTGATACTACCTCCTGCCCCTCTCTCCTCTCCCCTCCCTTTGTAAACAGGTTTTCACTCTCAACCAGGCAGCGCAGCCTGAAATGGAGGCCAACTCAGGGTAGGAGGGAGGTCTGGGGGGTGTTTGTTCAGCTACTAATTGCTGTCTAGGCTAATTATAGGCAAAGATAACTATTAGCTGATCCTTTCTCCTCTTATGAACAGATTTCTTAGACAGAAAACAGGGATATCCAGAGTCTCTTCCTATAACAATTACATTAGAGTGGTAAACTGATGAAAGAGGGAAGGAAAGACTGACCTAGAGAGAGAGAAAGGTAAGAGAGAGTAAACATAGCAGATCTCCTGTGTAGATAGTTGATGTCTGTTCCACTGGCACACAGTGTTCTGCTATTGTGAATGTTATTCGGCCGCGTAGGCAGCCTTCTCTTGTGCCACTGAGAGCACTTTCCAGGTCAAAGTTCATAGGCTGTGGAGGGCTGTGCTCTTTTGTTGCCTCCAACTGTTTTTCAGCCACCTCGTCCGCATGCCGCCCAGAGCACCATTGCCCCCCCAGCTTTTGTCCCAGATGAAGGCTCTGTCACTGTCAGTACCATCCTTCTCTGCAGCGTCACACACACATAGGGCACTATAAAATCAGCGATGCATAGAACGCGGACGGAATCACAGAATCCAGACATTGAAACGGAATTCAACAATATTAAAACATTTATTGAACTTAGTTATCATAAGACATGAACAAAATGCATCAGTGATTCATATTTTCCTTTAACTTTCTGAAGAGGCAACGTGGGAATGCCCCTGTCTGTGTGTGCACATTTGTCTACCACTTTGGGTAGCCGTTAGCGATGATGCTAATAATGATAACCGTCTTCTGGTAGATGCAAAAGCTTTCCCAAAAACCTAAATTAAATGTTTACTACAAAGTAGCCTATGCCTACCCGGCAGAATGATATCATGATTATTTGCAGCAATCCAGTGGCGATTTGTTTAGCAAACTCATGTGCTATAGAAACACCACTAACCAAACAAGTCTCTTGCTGGTGCACACTTAAATTAAAGGGTATCTACTTTAAAGGTTATCTTCACCCATTTCTTAGATATTTCCCAGACCTCAAAATTGGTCTCATGATGTGGTTTAAACATCATTGTGGACTTAGAACATCCAATTTTGTTGTTTTTCTATAACAACAGTGATATTTTGAGAGTGAAAACCTGAAAAACAGAAACCTGGAAAAACGAAATGGATAAAATGCAATTTGGGAAAAAACTGATACAATATTTCATAGGGCCATACACACACTAGGCTAGTAGCTAGCCAGGGGCTGCACTGGTTCTGAAATGGCAGTTAGAGAAGCTATAGCATAAAAGCGTTGATTTACATGTGTTAGTTTCTAAACAACAGAGAAAAAACTCAAACGGATGACAAGGAAAAGCTCAAACCAAGTTTATTTCCCCACTGGGTCAAACAGCTGCAAAGACAAAGACATGTTTACACAAGCACATATAGTTATACCCTTCTACTAGGCGGAGTCAACTCCTTGCACATCTAGACAGCCAATACACCTCTGTTGCTAGTCAGGAACTTAATTGGTTCCTCTCACTGGTGTAGTCATGGCCCCGCCTCCTGCTAGCGCCTTCGTGTGCATGTAAGTATATGTGTGTAACAGGACTGTTCCTTGTCACTTCATCTGACCTGACCTCGGGCCGAATTCCTCACTCCTCCCTACTCCACGGCTGGCCTACCTTATCAGTGACTGAAACCAGGCTGTTGCCTCCCTCCATAGGATCCATGAGATTTAACAATAACATATTTGACAGAATGTAAACTTCCTGCCTCCCCCATTGTCTCACTCAGTAACTCTCCATACACCTAGTTCTTATCCTCCCTCCATTGACCCCAACATATACATTCATTATACATGTAAAGTAATCAATAAGTTCTAGTATGGTAACATGAATAAGTGTATTTCAAGCTAGAATCCAACACATGAAAGCTTGTGTCGCCTTGTCTTTTGCTTTTATGAGTTTTTCCTGACCATGTGACCACTTGACAAGGAAAAATGTATGTAAACCCCTACTGTTGATATCGGCTACCAACAGGGCCAATAGTTTCTGGATGCAGAGTTTCTGGATGCAGATGTAGTCTAGTGATGGGAGACTGTTTTAGATTTCCCCCTCACTCACCTCTGTCCTGCTTAATAAGTTTCTCTCCTGCCACCTCCCTCCACAGATCACTGTCTCACACACACACACACACACACACACACACACACACACACACACACACACACACACACCTTCCTCCTCCATAGATCAGTGTCCTGCTCTACCAGTCAGCACCTCTTTATCATTCTCTCTTTCAAGTGTCGGGCTGAAAACTCACCACGGGTCATCTCCACGTTATTTACACTGATGAACCCAGTTTCCCTTGAGTGGCCGCCATATCACTCTCATCTGCTGAAATGTGTGGCCCAGTGTGGTTTTCTTTAAAAATATATATATTTTCAGTGGGTGGAAAAAAAGGACAGAGGGAGAAAAAAAAGGAACGAAGAGGGAAGGAGGACCCGAGACGAGTACTGCCTGCAAACAGGCAGACTGGGAGAAGAAGAGAAGAGTAAGAGTCCATAGAAGAGAAGAAGGGGCCAAAACAAAACAAATAATGAAAAACAAACATGGCTGTGCTTTTCAAGTGTTGCTCCCGGGTACACACAGCATTCCTGTCAGTGCCTGCTGGGCCAGCCAGCCAACCTCTGGTATTCCTGCTGCTGCATCACAGGAGGGTAGGGAAGGAATGATAGGCTACAGGGCCCAGCCAGTTAACGTTAGCTAACGAACATTCGTACATTGCGCTGTTCCATACATTTGACTTTATTTTAGCGCCCCAAAAACGTAATACTTCCAGGTCAACTGTAATATGAAAACCATTGTAAAGCACAATTTCTCCCCTTTCCAGCAAAATCATTGACGAGACCTTCATGCTGCCCGTCTCTGCATGATTGAAGAAGGCAATGGAGCTCCGCCGGGTCTTTTAAAAATGGCGGGTGGGGAAGCGAAAGCTACTGTGTGATAGTGAAAGGGGGAGATATGTCGTGTGGGGAAGCGGCTTTTTTCACCTGATTTGTCCAACTTATCACCTCTAAAATTGAAATAAAACACTATAAATAGTTTATATAATGTCTCATTACATACCTATTTGAAGGTTTGGGTCGAATTTGAATAGGGTTTTTAGGGCGGCGCAAAATGTATCTTCACAATTAAACCTTGGCTGTCACGTTCTTTTTTAGAGTCATGATGGCTAGCAGTGATTATGTAACAAATTAACAATTGATTGAATGAACTATTGATGAACTCACAAGTAATGAACTTTACAATCACCATTACACTCACCTTTGATCATTTCTTGTTTTTAATCTGCGAGAGAAGCGCTACACCTGGTGGAAAGAGGCTGTACGGCACAGAATGAGTTTCATAATGCGTGCCGTACGTTATGTCGTGACACATCACAATTTAACGTACAGCGTCAGAGGGGTCAGTTATTTCTACTTTTCTCCAATACTATTGGTCCATTACCATGTCAATCAATGCTTGAATAGATACACAAATGTGTACGAATTGGGGTTAGTCACCGTTAATTAGACTATGGCAGTCGGTGGCCATTTTGCATTTTTCTCTCATCAGGTTCTCACAGGGCTCAGCATTCTGGAACTCCTCTGAGATGGAACTCACAGGCACATGTTGGCTGAGAGGACATGGCTGTCACTGCCCAGTGGTATGCTTGTTATAGGGAGTTTATATAGTGTTTTGATCTTTATCTTTGGAAGTTTAATAGTGATTGTATAAAAAAATATAGATTACTTCCACGCATTTCTTTAGTGAGCCATAAAAAGGCAGAGGATATGTGGTTAGTTCCTTATGACCTCCTTTCATATCGCCACTGTTCTATGATTTAATTACAGGTGGTTTTACAAGAGGCTGTCACCCTGTTGAATCACATGATCTCTCTGGCCTGCCTGGTGGTGGAATAATCCCTCCTGTTGCCGCAGCAATGGGATATGCTATGATGTGATAATTACGCTGCAGTGGATTCACTTACCAGCGAGCTTTCAGTTACTGGCCCAGCGCTCTTAAAGGGATACTTTGGGATTTTGGCAATGAGGCCCCCAGAGTGCGATAAACGAGTAGATACCATTTTTATGTCTCTATGTCCAATATGAAGGAATATAGAGGTAGTTTCGCAAGCTAATGCTAACTAGCGTTAGCGCAATGACTGGAAGTCTATGGGTATCTGCTAGCAGGCTGGGACCATTGACTGTGCCTCCCAGTAGATTATTGTAGTAATCGTAGTAACAGCCTGTCACATTCTGAAATTGCCGCCTGCACTGAGCCACGTAAACTATGGAAGCCCATCCCCACCACCAAAATAAATGTATAGTGTCGATAGTAGATCATACAAAAAATATATGTTTTTGCAATTTTAAAATTATGTGTTGATTTCAGGTCCTAGAGTGGTGTGGGGGAATTGTTTTCTTGTGGCCCAGAGTTTTTCCTGATCTGGTAGGGCCTAAACTAACCAACTCTGGACCCTAGTAGGGTAGGACATAGTAATTAATCAGCTGTAAAAAACGCAATGAGCTATGATGGGACCAGCTTTTCTTTCTAATCAAGTCATGTTGTTTTTATCTCCTGGAAAAACTTCTGACCCTAGGGAGGATGAAAACATTAAAACCCCGTCAAACTGTAGCAACCTTGTACTTGTTCAAATGAATTCATACAGACAAAGAGACAAACAATGCTGATGATTGGACAATATAACTAATAACAGGGCTGAGCTTGCTTTATGCAGGGTTGCATCATGTAGGCCTTTGCATCTGTAATTAAAAAGTTATTCCCACCCAAAGTTTGAATATAAACCAATTTTTCACATTTCCTCAGAACACAAATAAATTAGTCTATATTAGGCTATAAATACATTAGGGCTGACCCCATTTTGTTGACTGGTCGATTCTTTGGTCGAAAGGCTGTTGGTCGACCAAGATTTCTTTAGTCGAGCTGTAGCAACATTTTCTTTTCTTTTTTTGATGGTGTACAAGAAACCTGTCAGATTCACACCTGCCTGCGTGGACTAATCTATTGTGGAGGCCGTGGGGATGGCACAGTTCATCACTCTAAGATATGTGCTATTGAAATTGTATATGGCTATATTACACAAGAACAATGGTGCAACACTAATAAAAATAATATTATTTAATAACAAATGCGTTTTCTCCCAAGTTGGATAGTGGTAGCTGTCCGCGGTTCTGAAACATCAGTGTGATGTTGAATTGGCGCCTTTTCCTAGACCATGTTGCTATGTGCATAATTGCAAAGTTACCCAGCATATTTGGTGTTGAGAACAATGCGGCGGAGGCAGCAGTGGAGTTTGGAGACGAGAAAACAGCCCTTGCCTTAATTGTCTTAAGAAAAGTGAGGAGAGAGGAAACCGCAACTTAATTAGGTCTATAATCAACAGCCTAACTGTTAAATGTGCCTGGCTTTAGAAATCATCCATATATATCTACAGAAATAAGACAGATCCTGCTTGTGTTGCCTGTTTGAGTGTTTGTTTAATAGCCTCACACATCCACAACATGTCGGATAAACAATTTCACAAATTCGGCTGTTTTTAATCTGCTGTAATAAAGGCTTTACTTTATGTGAGAACAGCCTCTCTGGTATTATTTAGAATGAATTTAGTGTTTACACTGTTTGAAATCGTCAGATTTTTAAAATTGTTGTAATAATAATAACCCTCCTTGTTCTTGATCTCCTTTTATTGTTATTATTACTATTATTATTATGATCAACATTATAATAAGTAATGTCATTATAATTAGTAGGCTTAGTATAGCAGCCTTGTATAACCACCATCGAGCTGTAGGTATCACGACTCAGGATATGACCCAGATGCAGACACAGGAGGCAGATAGTTCGATTCTCTGAATATTTATTATAACAAAGAGGCAGGCAAAGGGCAGGTCGAGGGCAGGCAGAGGTTCGTAATCCAAGGCAGAGTCAATCAGGGACAGAACGGCAGGCAGGCTCAGGGTCAGGACAGGCAGAAAGGTCAGAACCGGGAAGACTAGAAAGCAAAACAGGAGACATAGGGCTGTGAGACAGAAGTTTAATCCTAAACACATGAAAAGTGGGATGTAACAGAAGACGAACCTCATGCGCAAAACGAACATTAGCCACCAAGGTTCTTGATCCAGGAGGGGGATTCTCTGCTGTTATCAAGCGAATGCTTGTTTTTGGAAGAAGCTAACTGCTTAGCTAGATAGCTAACTAGCTACTAAATGAACAAACCAAATGCAAACTGCAGAGCATTTAGCATATTTTAAACAGTTAACTGAATAGTTATAAGATATCTAGCTGGCAAACATTTAGTTGTGAATTCCATTCTGTAATTAGATCACCTGGCACATGCTGCACGACAGTGAGTGACTCACGAGGCTCCGGCATTTCGTCATTGTGTGCTTGTTAACAAACAACAACACATGACACGTGACTGGGGACTACCATAAGCTACATGATAATGTGACTGGTGAAATGAAGAACGCAATGTTCTTTATTTATTTCCTAACGCATTGCATAAGTTGAATGCAGGTATTTACTTAAAAAGTAGCTACAAATATTCAAATATATAAAAAAAAACAAAGAAATAGTTTCAGCTGTATTTTTCTAAATACCCCAGTATATGGTATGTACAGTATACCGCCCAAGCCTATTTCTTATATGTCTCAGATATAGGACAGACACTTCAAAACCTTATTCCTTATGATTTCTTTTTTGACTGTCTTTTTTGCCATTTATGAATGTGTTATTCGATGCATTTCTATGGGCTATAGTAGTAAAGGCCAAATTCAATATTTTATGTAATATTTTTATTTCTTGATAACTAAAACAATTCCATATGTCAGCTGAGTACCCATCTTTAATCACATCTTTAAGTATCACCCAGCCACCAGAGGGTACCAAAACTATGTAAACAGTCTACTGTGATCCCAGTTGCCAAAAACAGTCCCCCAAAGGTTCTCAATGACTACAGACCAGTCGCCTTGACATCCTTGGTCTCAAGTCCTTTGAGAAACTGATTAAGAAGGAGCTTCTGGACAAAACACAACACCTTCTTAATCCATTTCAGTGTGCATACAGGGATAAGTGTTGTGTACAGGATGCTACTGTCGCCCAACTTTACCTTCTATGGAAGCATCTAGAGGGTAGCAAAACCCATGCCAAGGTGTTATTTATTGACTTTTCGTCGGCTTTTATAACACTATTCCCACCTGTTAGTGAACAAACTTATCATTTTGGTGTAGATGCTAACTAATGTAGTGGGCTGGATCCTTGACTTTCTTATTAACAGAACCCAGAGGGTGAATGGGTGCCTGTCAGGGGAGCTGTCGTCATCAGCAGGCTCTCCCCAGGGTTGTGTCCTCTCACCTCTCCTCTATATCCTGTACTCTGATGATTGTTGTAGCCAGTATAAGAAACGACACATCCTGAGGTTTGTCTGCGACTCTGTATTAGTCAGTCTCCTTCATGCCGATGAAACTGCCCCACGGACTGTTGTTGATGATTTTGTACATTGGTGTGACAGTGCATTCTTACAACTGAATGTGATAAAAACTAAAGATATTGTAACGTAGACGCTGGGAGTCAGGAAGCAGGTGCAGTTGGAGAGTTTAATAGAACGCGAACAATAAACAATACAGAAACAGGAGTAGCTTTGGGACATGGAAACAGAGTCAATAACGCCTGATGGAAAATAACAATATTGTGCTGTATACAATCAGGTCCATAAGTATTTGGACAGTGACACAATTTGCATCATTTTGGCTCTGTACGCCACCACACTGGATTTGAAAGGAAACAATCAAGATGTGCTTTAAGTGTAGACTTTCATCTTTAAATTAAGGGTTTTGTCTAAATTAGTGTATGAACCGTGAAGGAATTACAACCATTTGTATACATAGCCCCCCAATTTTAGAGGCTCAAAAGTAATTGGACAAACTAACATAATCATAAATTAAATTGTGAGTTTTAATACTTGGTTGCAAATCCTTTGCGGTCAATGACTGCCTGAAGTCTGGAACCCATAGATATCACCAGATGCTGGGTTTCTTCCCTGCCAGGCCTTTACTGCAGCTGTCTTCAGTTCCTGCTTGTTCTTGGGGCGTTTTGCCTTCAGCAAGTGAAATGCATGCTCAATTGGATTCAGATCAGGTGATTGACTTGGCCATTGCAGAACATTCCACTTCTTTGCCTTAAAAAAGTATTGGGTTGCTTTCGCAGTATGATTCAGGTCATTGTCCATCTGCACTGTGAAGCGCCGTCCAATGAGTTTTGAAGCATTTGGCTGAATCTGAGCAGACAACATAGCACTAAACAATTCGTCATGCTGCTTTTGTCAGCAGTCACATCATCAATAAATACAAGGGAACCAGTTCCATTGGCAGCCATACATGCCCACGCCATAACACTACCTCCACCATGCTTCACAGATGAGGTGGTATACTTTGGATCATGAACAGTTCCTTCCCTTCTCCATACTCTTCTCTTCCCATCATTCTGGTACAAGTTGATCTTTGTCTCATTTGCCCATAGGATGTTGTTCCAGAACTGTACAGGTTTTTTCTTTTGCAAAATCTGGTCTTCCTGGTTTTGAGGCTTACCAATGGTTTACATGTTGTGGTAAACCCTCTGTATTTACTCTGGTGAAGTCTTCTCTTGATTGTTGACTTTAACACCTACCTCCTGGAGGGTGTTCTTGATTACATTTACATTTACATTTTAGTCATTTAGCAGACGCTCTTATCCAGAGCGACTTACAGTTAGTGAGTTCATTCATTATTTATTTTTATTTTTTCATACTGGCCCCCCGTGGGAATCGAACCCACAACCCTGGCGTTGCAAACGGCATACTCTACCAACTGAGCTACATCCCTGCCGGCCATTCCCTCCCCTACCCTGGACGACGCTGGGCCAATTGTGCGCCGTCGCATGGGTCTCCCGGTCGCGGCCGGCTACGACAGAGCCTTAATCTGGCCAACTGTTGTGAAGTGTTTTTTCTTCACCAGGGAAATAATTATTCTGTCATCCACCACAGTTGTTTACAGTTAGTGAGTGCATCGATTTTTCATACTGGCCCCCCGTGGGAATCGAACCCACAACCCTGGCGTTGCAAGCGCCATGCTCTACCAGTGCAGCTCTGGCAGTGACAGCTCTTTGGACTTCATATTGAGGGTTAACAGCAACATAATGCAAATGCCACACTTGAAATCAACTCTAGACCTTTTATATGCTTCCTTGTAAATGAACTATGAGGGAATAACACACACCTGGCCATGGAACAGCTGAGCAGCCAATTGTCCAATTACTTTTGGTCCCTTAAAAAGGGGACGACAACATATAAAAAGTGCTGTAATTCCTACATCGTTCATCCGATTGGATGTAAATACCCACTTTCAGCTCATATTAATTATTTCATTTCAACTCCAATATGCTGTGGTAGACAGCTAAAATAATAATAACTTGGCCAATGTCCAAATATTTATGGACCTGACTATAAATGGGGAGTAATCAGGAAGGTGATAGAGTCCAGGTGTGCCTGATGATGAGGCGCAGGTGTGCGTAATGATGGGTAGCCAAGGCCGGTGGTTAGAAAACCGGCGACGTCAAACGCTGGAGGGGAGGTGCATGACTAGACGTGACAGATATGTGTGTTGATTTCAGGCGTCAACCCCCTACTCCTCAGAACACTATTATCAAGGGCCAGGTGGTAGACACTGTAGACAACTGAAAGTATCTTGGCAGATACCAGGCTCCTCTCGTCACAGATACGGGTCATGAAGCAGCACGACTTTGGCTACTATATCCGACCCAGCTCCTGTATCACAGAGGGAGGGAGAGAGAGAGAGACTGTCACCACACAGTCATGGAAGCCAACAGTAAATACACGGTTTAGCATAGCCAATCAGAGATCCGGATTCACAGCTTATTCACAAGGGACACGTGCTAGCATAGCACTGACTGGTTGGCATTACTCACTCAGGCCCAGGAGTAGTTCATTGGCACAGTGGAAGGGGGCACCTCCTTACAACATAGAAGACACATATATACACACAACACTGATTACATTATCAATGGTGGTTAGATTAATTCCAGGACAGATTGTATTTTGACCATTAACCAGATCAAATGTGACCAACCTGATTCAAGTGTGCTCCATTACTATGAAGCGGTACTGGTGTCTGCCTCAGCCTTATGTAACAGCTCCTGAGATGGTATGGGGGTTCCCACGACGCTGATGAACAACAAATCCACCAGGTTTTGTACTTAGCTTGTGAATTTAAAAAAAATATAGCAAGAAAAAATACGTTCTCTAGTTTGGAAGTACACTGAATGAGAAAATATAAACGCAACATCTAAAGTGTTGGTTCCATGTTTCATGTGGTCCTCTGTAGCTCAGCTGGTAGAGCACTGTGCTTGTAATGCCAGGGTAGTGGGTTCGATCCCCGGGACCACCCATACACAAAAATGTATGCACCCATGACTGTAAGTCGTTTTGGATAAAAGCGTCTGCTAAATGGCATATTATTATGAGCTGGAATAAAAGATCCCAGACATTTTCCAGATGCACAAAAAGCTTATTTCTCTACAATTCTGTGCACAAATTTGTTTACATCCCTGTTAGTGAGCATTTCCCCTTTGCCAAGATAATCCATACACATGACAGGCATATCAAGAAGCTAATTAAATAGCATGATCATTACTACACAGGTGCACCTTGTGCTGGGGACAATAAAAGGCCACTCTAAAATGTGCAGGTTTGTCACACAACACAATGCCACAGATGCCTCAAGTTTTGAGGTAGCGTGCAATTGGCATGCTGACTGCAGGAATGTCCAACATAGCTGTTGCCAGATAATTGAATGTTCATTTCCCTACCATAAGCCGCCTCCAACGTCGTTTTAGAGAATTTGGCAGTACGTCCAACCGGCCTCACAACTGCAGACCACGTGCAACTACGCCAGCCCATGACCTCCACATCCGGCGGGATCGTCTGAGACCAGCCACCCAGACAGCTGATGAAACTGTGGGTTTGCACAACGAAATAATTTCTGCACAAACTGTCAGAAACCGTCTCAGGGAAGCTAATCTGCATGCTCGTCGTCCTCACCAGGGTCTTGACCTGACTGCAGTTCGGCATCATAAACGACTTCAGTGGGCAAATACTCACCTTTGATGGCCACTGGCACGTTGGAGAAGTATGCTCTTCACGGATAAATCCTGGTTTCAACTGTTCCGGGCCAATGGCCCGGTTTGAGATGTCAACGTTGTGAACAGAGTGCCCCATGGTGGCGGTGGGGTTATGGTATGGGCAGGCATAAGCTACAGACAACGAACAATTACATTTTATCGATGGCAATTTGAATGCACAGAGATACCGTGACTAGATTCTGAGGCCCATTGTCGTGCCATCCATCACCTCATGTTTCAGCATGACAATGCACGGCCCCATGTAGCAAGGATCTGTACACAATTCCTGGAAGCTGAAAATGTCCCAGTTCTTCCATGGCCTGCATACTCACCAGACATGTTACCCATTGAGCATGTTTGGGATGCTCTGTATCGACGTGTACCACAGCATGTTCCAGTTCCCGCCAATATCCAGAAACTTCGCACAGCCATTGAAGAGGAGTGACACAACATTCCACAGGCCACAATCAACAGCCTGATCAACTCTATGCGAAGGAGATGTCGTGCTGCATGAGGTAAATGATGGTCACACCAGATACTGACAGTTTTTTTGATCCACGCTCATACCTTTTTTTTCAAGGTATCTGTGACCAACAGATGCATATCTGTATTCCCAGGCATGTAAAATCCATAGATTAGGGCCTAATGCATTTATTTCAAACCCTTTCCTTAGAAACCCTTAGAGAAAAGGGTTTCTAAGGATACCATTTTTTTTAATGATGCCTGCCTGTTACTGTTTGTATGTGTGTGCCTCTCCTCTATTAATGCATCTATTTCCTGGCTCCACGGACAACCCACCCCCGTCAAGCGAGGGAGGTGTGTGTATGTGTGGGTGCCTACACGCTACCAGCTGCTCCACTAGTACCCAGACTGCAATAACAGTGTGAGGTTCAGCTCACTAACTGGGTGTGAAAGCACTGACTAGGAGTGTCCTGTCAAGTCCTTAAAATGTTTCTCTCCATCTCTCTCTCTCTCCTGTCAAACAACACAATTCTATTATAGAATGTTATGTCTGCTGAATTTGCATGCGCAAGCCAAGCGTCACAACTACGGTCAGTAGCACTGTCAAAGCTGTAAAAAATATTGTCTGCAAACAGGCCATGATGTGTTTGCATACCGCATTGGTAATAAGCCATTATGTGTTTGATCGAATGGGTAAATGTCTGTGTGAGCATTTAAATAAGATCAGTATCTTATTTAGTAGTCCAACATTTTCCCCGACATGCAACCATCACAGAGGCAGCAGAGAAAGGATGGTGATCCTGTTGCTATCAGAGTCCCTGCTGTTTCTGCCTGCCAGCCAGCCACATCCCAAGCAGTTGCACCCGATTCATCCTAGCTAGTCAAAATACAGAATACCCTTACAAAAATGTACCATGGCACTACTATGGTACTTTCATTCATACCATGGTATTAATATGGTACTTTCACTTATACCATGGTATAGTCTGAATAATGGAAATGTACCATTGGTTTAGCCTTGAAGTATGATGGTACTGCCATTGTACCTAAATATTACCATGGTATTGATTCATTTATACCATGGTATAGATCTGAATCATGGAAATGTACCATGGTTGTAGCTTTGAAGTATGATGGTACTGCCATACACCTACATAATACCATGGCATTGCCTCATTTATACCATGGTATAGATGTGGGTCATGGAAAAAACGTGGATTTAAACCACATTATACATTCTACCATGGTAATGCACGATTATGATAAATGGTACCAAGAATTATCATATGGTACCATCTTTATTAATTGTGCATTACCAGTATAATGCAATAAATAAATAAACCCCCAAGGTCAAAAGAGGTTGATTGGTATTATATTGATGAATTTATATACCAGTATGGGCAAGTTTCTGATAAAGTCAGAGGCAGGCTACTATTGTTGGTCCTAATTTGTCTGTAATATCAAAGAAAAAGGGAAATAGTTGCTGTGAAAAAAGGGGTAATTTTATAAGAGTAGCCAAGTCAGTTGATTGAGAGAGAGACAACTGAAAACTGTATTGAAGAGAGAAGCACCAGATTATTTCATATCTTCAATGTTTCAGACTCCCGTCATTCTTCTCACTATACCCTATCCAGGTCCCAAGGTTTAAGAGGGTACACTACACTACTAGACCATGTGTGTTGTGGTTTTTCACTATGAGCTAAAGGGGTTTAAGAGGGTACTAGACCTATGCTTTGCCATTTGCTGAGTGAGTAGTCAATGTTGCATTTTGTGAGTATCATAAATTACTATGTTTTTGGTCACTTTACCCCAAAAATGGTGGGATACAGACCATCATAATACATTGTAAACAATTACCATGCTTTCATGTTTCACTACATGCTGCTAGTACAAAACCATGGTATTTTTTTGTACCATGGTAGTTAGTTCAATGGAATAATATCATGGTTTTTTTTTGGTCACTACGATGGCAGGAACATACCATGGTATTGGTGCAAATACCATGGTATTTTCCTGCCATGGCAGTGACCAAAAAAACATGATAGTACCATGGTATTTTTTTCATTGTACTACCATGCAAAATTTTTGTGAGGGTAATAATCAAGAATTTTGTCAACATTGATGACCGTTTGGAAACTGGAGGTAGGCTGTCTCCCTACTACGTTGACTTCGGTTTGCAGTGTGAGAAAGTCACTCACACATACCTTTGATGTTATTTGCAACTTCTGGGCTAGCTAGCTTTGGCTTGGTACTGAGCTAGAACCAATGCAACCAGACTGAAAACAATTACCAGAAACTGCAATCATTTTCAATATTCTTAGCAATGATTTAGGAATACATGTGACTAAGTATTAGCTAGGCAGCCACTTGTTGTTCTCCTAATGAAATAGAACTTCAGTTAATGAAAATAACTAGCTAACTAGCTAAATAATGAAATAAACAAGCTAGCCAGCTACCTAGCCATGTTGCCCCAAGCTAACGTTATAAGCACCTAGCTAGCTTCATCTGACTAGGGTGGCTCGACCGGACCGGGTCCGACCATCATCAACCAAATACGAAAACTGTCCATAACGTGGGGTATTTTAAATGATGACACATAGCTGTGTGGGAGGGAGGAGTGCAGGTACTGTAATGTTTGTGGTGCCAACAGAAAGGCTGAGGCAAGGGAATCGTTTGTGGATAGCTAACTATAGCTACTGAAACATATGTATTTTTGCTATGTTTTTAGGGGAGAACATTGTTTGCATCCATCAGCTAGCTAACTTTTGTTTTCTGACCAGCACTGTCCCAGAACTTGGGGAAGTGCGGCAGTGGCAGGTGCGCAAGACAAAACTTTACCAGCATCATAGCATACATATCAGTGAATCGCTGTGACATATGAAATACGAATGATAGTGTAATCATAAAAAAATTGATGAACATGTTAAATTATTATGTGACATGCAGTCATATCCAGGTCCTGATTGGTCGACAAGCTTATATGAGGCGTCAAATAGTGTTATTTGACGCGTCAGATAGTGTTATTTGAGGCGTCAAATAGTGTTATTTGACGTGTATCTTTTTTGACAAGCAAAGACCCAAACGGCATTCCATAGCTGGCTGGGAGAGTAATAACAGATAAATGCAGAGTGTATAGAGGAGGGGAGGGGTTAGGGTGGGGCCAGGAGAGGAGAACCTGTGGATGGTGTGTGTTTTCTCTGCTGCTAGGCAACAGAAGAGCAACTGTAAGTGTGTGTGTATGAACATGATGTTCCTATGCGTGTGTGCTTGTGTGTACACCGATTATTCCCAGCAGCAGAAGGCTAGGCCGGCTAGGTATCTAGCATACAGCAGCCTCAACCACGGGACGTGTGTGTGTGTGTGTGTGTGTGTGTGTGTGTGTGTATGAGAGAGGAGGGGGGATTGCATGACGTATACAAGGAAAAACCATGTTCCCTTAGCCAGTGGAGAAGAGGGCTGGGGATTGTTTTTAAGTGTTAGAAGGATCAAATCACCGCTGGTCACCTATCCTGTAAACCTTCCCCTCCTTCACCTCACACACACACACACACACACACACACACACACACACACACACACACACACACACACACACACACACACACACAGAGAGATAGAGTTGTAATAATCATGTAGGTAGGTTGTAGTACCAGTACTGTCCTTCTGTCCAGTGTTGTGTCAACAGGCCCGACTATCAGTCCACAAACGGTTCCCTGGCCTCAGCCTTTCTGTGGGTACCACAAACAATACAGTACCTGCCGGCCTGCACTCCTCCCGCCCACACACCTCTGTGATGAGTAAAGAGTAAAGATCTATTCAAAACGACTGTTTCTATTACACCATATAGCTACACATATTAGCTCCCAGCTAAAGCTGCTTGTTTACTGGCAGGCCTCTCCTCTGTGTGTTTACCTGTTGTTGTAGTTGTCACCTCATATCTGGTTTGACATGCTGATGCCCTCTAGGCTCAGCTCAGTTATACACACAGCCCAACCTCTGTCTAGCTCTGTGTTCAGCCCAAACATTCACAGCCCACAGTGTTTTCCAGAAGCACATGGAGTTGCCAGACAAATAGAAAAGGTAGCCAGCCAGGCTCCCCCAGGCTGTGGGATGGGCTTGCCCCCCGGGTTTATACATTTTTGCTGAACAAGCTCTATTTTGGTGGCCTCTGGTACATCCTAATGCTAGATTGTATTTTCAACCAGCAACTATCAGGAAAGAACACTGATTTTTTTTTAAATCACGCTTTTACAGTGTTCGTTTCATCAACTTCTACAGACTTCAAGCTTCCTTTTAAGAGGATTTTCTCAGCTATCTGCAATACAGGTATTATTGAAGAATGAAGCAGGTGTTTAATCATGGGCTTTGCTACACAGAAAGCAGCAGTTAATTATTCCATTGTCAACACTTTGATTAAATCAGTAGACCTAAAATACCATATAAGAATCATTTGCTTTTAAAACAATTCAGTCTGTTTTCTGTTATCATATTTTGGATCCAGAGTGAGGCTATCTCTCCACTACCTATTGTTCCAGCAGTGAGGAGGATTCACCATCTTCATCAAATGTTTTTATAATTTATCTGCAGATAATCGCCAAAAAGCCTACCAGTATGCAAATTAGGGAGCGAAATAAACGGCTCTCTTACCGATGCGATTCGGTAGGCTACTGACGAGTCACTCACTTTAAAGGGATACTTCAGTATTTTGGCAATGAAGCCTTTTAGCTACTTCCCCAGAGTCAGATGAACTCGTGGATAGAAATGTTAAGTCTCTGCGTGCAGTTTGAAGGAAGTTGCTAACTAGCGTTAGCGCAAATGCTAACTAGCGTTAGCGCAATGACTGGAAGTATTTGGTAACTGCTAGCATGCTAGTAGATACCATAGACTTCCAGTCATTGCGCTAACATTAGTTAGCATTGGCTCGCAAAGCTACCTTGAACTGAAAATAAAAATGATATCCATGAGTTCATCTGACTCTGGGGAAGTAGATAAAAGCCTTCATTGCCAAATTTTCGAAGTATCCCTTTATTATCATTGTCTGGCAAGTCCTGATGGACTTCATATATAAAATACAAACGAGATCTTTAGTTTACTTGTCCCGATGCGATACCATGGACATACAGTAACTATGTTGTATGATTTATGAATGGCAAGGATATGAGATTGACTTTATTCAGTCAGTTCGACACCTGTTCGTCAATCAAAGCACAGTAAATAGCCTATGCGCCACCACTCCGTGGCTGCATATGAAGCACGCCAGGGCCCAATTTGAACTTTTCTTCTCACTGGCCCAAAAGGGCCAGTTGGCCAAAAATGTACTGGCCCGAACAGAATTTCTACTGGCCCGGACATGGTGTAGTTCTTAGGGTGTTTTCACACTTGGTCCCTTTCAGGCAATTTTTGTGAACTCAGTGCGGTTCACTTAATTTTTTGTGCTGTGTGAACACTCCAAAGGAACTCAGACCCCTCAAAAGAGCCCCCGAAGCGAACCGAACTGAAACCATCTCAAGAGGTGGTCTGAGTTCGGTTCGCTTGAATTCCGCGGTCCGGTTCTCTTTTTTAGGGCAATTTGAACACAAAGCTCCCCAGGTTCGCTTGTCATTATTCCCGCACCACACAATAAACTACTGCAACACTGTTTCCCCTGCCTATAACCTCACATTGGTGCCACAAAAGAGAAGATGATGATGTGCAGGTTCACAGGAAAAAATGTGTGCTGTTTTTGGATATTCATTAGCGATTGTTAAGGACGCACAGAAATTCCAAAATGTGTGGAGTTTTTAGTTCAGATTATTTGTTTGCTATATGTGATCTATAGGCTAAAAGAGCTTCATAAGCTGTTTATTGATTGTGGGGTTTGAATAGTGTGAGAAGACAACCTATTTGGTGAGAATCGCAATATAGGGTACAAAATCTATTCTAATTCTTAAAGGGGCAGTAGCCTACCTTGGGTGTACAATTTTCAATTACATCATAATTTATTCTGCAGTTATTCTATTGCTATTTGTTCTGTTAGCAATAACATGTACATGTTAATAGTATCTTCTGTTTACAATTATTATGTCTCACATTTTAATTAAATGCAATCTATAGCTTCCAAAATGTAAGTAGGTATATCTAGCTGTCCGATAACACATTCTGATTGCATGTTGGAAAAAGATCTTGGTTCCTTTCTAAACATAGAAATGTGAATGCAAAGAGGACTCGGTCCACAAAATAGGTGAAGTGAACTTACAAAAGAGTTGAGTCCTCATTCAAAGGCAAGGGCAGTGTGAATACAAAGAGAACTGAGCTATTTTGCTTTTACTATTTTTTTTTACCCCAGTGAACTTTAAAGAGGACTGAGATCAGGTATTTTAAAGAGGACTATATGTGAAAACACCGTTAAATGCATTGGGGTCATGCAGTGCCTATAGGCTGAAATGCTTACTCTCTATATTCAGCTATTAATAGGCTACATTTTGTTATTATGATATGTATTAAAAAGCTGTGTAATATTATTTAGCAATACAAGTCATTACTTTATTCTTTAGAATGGCATTGTATGGGGAAGGGTACCAAAACATTTCTGCACCATTGAAGGTCCCCAAGAACACAGTGGCCTCCATCATTCAGAAATGGAAGCAGTTCGGAACCACCAAGACTCTTCCTAGAACTGGCCTCCCGGCCAAACTGAGCAATCGGGGGAGAAGGGCCTTGGTCAGGGAGGTTACCAAGAACCCGATGGTCACTCTGACAGAGCTCGAGATTTCCTCTTCCAGAAGGGGAACCATCTCTGCAGCACTCCAACAATCAGGTCTTTATAGTAGACTGGCCAGACGGAAGCCACTCCTCAGTAAAAGGCACATGACAGCCCACTTGGAGTTTGCCAAAAGGCACCTAAAGGACTCTCAGACCATGAGAAACAAGATTATCTGGTCTGATGAAACCAATATTGAACTCTTTGGCCTGAATGCCAAGCGTCACATTTGGAGGAAACCTGGCACCATCACTACGGTGAAGCATGGTGTTGGTATGTTTTTCAGCGCACAAAACACACACCCAGGTACTGAGAGGCAGGACAGACAGCAGACTGTCAAACCAGCAGTGTTCCCTGTCATCGCTTACTTTGTGAATGACAGGCACCTATCCTATCAATAGATCGCTAGAAGATGCATATCGTTCATTCTAGTGGGAGAGAGCTCGGCATAAAAGCCTAGTTAATTAAGTGGATATAGTAGTGGAACACACTAAGCTCAACCTCTGTCTAGCTCTATGTTCAGCCCAGACATTCACACAGACCAACATAATCAAATGAAATTGTATTTGTCACATGCTTCGTAAACAGGATAGATAATAAGCAGTAGCAGCAGCGTATGTGATAAGTGGAAAGAGTTCGTGCAACAGGTGTAGACCTTACCGTGAAATGCTTACTTACAAGCCCTTAACCAACAATGCAGTTCAAGAAATAGAGTTAAGAAAATATTTACTAAATAAACTAAAACTAAAAAATGAAATAAAAAGTAACACAAGAAAATTACATAACAATAACGAGGCTATATACAGGGTGTACCAGTACCGAGTCAATGTCCGGGGGTACAGGTTAGTCGAGGTAATTTGTAAAGTGACTATGCATAGATAATAAATAGCGAGTAGCAGCAGTGTAAAAACACTGCTGGGGGGGGGTCAATGTAAATAGTCTGGGTGGCCATTTTATTGTTTGTTCATAAGTTTTATGGCTTGGGGGTAGAATCTGTTAAGGAGCCTTTTGGTCCAAGATTTGGCCCTCTGGGACAAAATGGTCTTTGACCATTTTTTGGGCCTTTGACAATTTTTTGGGCCTTCCTCTGACACCGCCTAGTATATAATTTAGGTCCTGGATGTCAGGAAGCTTGGCACCAGTGATGTACAGGGCTGTACGCACTACCCTCTGTAGCGCCTTACGGTCAAATGCCGAGCAGTTGCCATACCAGGCGGTGATGCAACTGGTCAGGATGCTCTCGATGGTGCAGCTGTATAACTTTTTGAGGATCTGGGGACCCATGCCAAATCTTTGCAGTCACTTGAGGGGGAAAAGGTGTTGTCATGCCCTCTTCACAACTGTCTTGGTGTGTTTGGACCATGATAGTTTGTTGATGATGTGGACCAACAATGCAGTCCTTGCACCAGACTGCCTGGTCTCTGACCTCCTCCGTATAGGCTGTCTCATCGTTGTCGGTGATCAGGCCTTCCACTGTTGTGTCGTCAGCAAACTTAATGATGGTGTTGGAGTCGTGCTTGGCCACGCGGTCGTGGGTGACCAGGGAATTCAGGAGGGGACTAAGCACGCACCCCTGAGGATCAGCATGGCAGATGTGTTGTTGCCTACCCTTACCACCTGGGAGCGGCCCGTCAGGAAGTCCAGGATCCAATTGCAGAGGGAGGTGTTTAGTCCCAGGGTCCTTAGCTTAGTGATGAGCTTTGTGGGCACTATGGTGTTGAATGCTGAGCTGTAGTCAATGATCAGCATTCTCACATAGGTGTTCCTTTTTGTCCAGGTGGGAAAGGGCAGTGTGGAGTGTGATTGAGATTCCGTCATCTGTGGATCTGCTGGGGCGGTATGCGAATTGGACTGGGTCTAGGGTTTCCGGCATGATGGTGTTGATGTGAGCCATGACCAGCCTTTCAAAGCACTTCATGGCTACCAACGTGAGTGCTAAGGGGCGGTAATAATTTAGGCAGGTTATGTTTGCTTTCTTGGGCACAGGGACTATGGTGGTCTGTTTGAAACATGTAGGTATTGCAGACTCGGTCAGGGAGAGGTTGAAAATGTCAGTGAAGACACTTGCCAGTTGGTCCACGCATGCTCGGAGTACACATCCTGGTAATTTGTCTGTACCCGCGGCTTTATGAATGTTGACCTGTTTAAAGGAGAGCATGATCACACAGTCGTCCAAAACAGCTGGTGCGCTCATGCGTGGTTCAGTGTTGCTTGCGGCTGGGTTTCCCTTGGTAATCTGTGATAGTTTGCTATACCTGCCACATGAAACATTCATAAGCCATTAAATGTTTTGTTAACCAAATTCAACACTCTCTCATTGACCTCCATACAAGAAGTCCTTGCTTGGTGAAAAAAAAAATACATTAGTGCCTGTGCTGTCTGAGATATCTTGTGTGACTAAAGTACGAACAAAAATTTTAAAAATAAAGACGAACAGACGGAGACCGATCCACAGTCCACTCCCCGATTCCATCGTAGGGGACAATGAAACCGGTGACTGATATGGTAAACTCCTCAATGTTATCGGATGAATCGTGAAACAGTCTTGTATCTTAGCATCCGCTTTATCGGACCACTTCCAAATTGAGCGTGTCACTGGTACTTCCTGTTTGAGTTTTTGCTTGTAAGCAGGAATCAGGAGGATAGAGTTATGGTCAGATTTGCCAAAGGGAGGGCGAGGGAGAGCCTTGTATGCGTTTCTATGTGTTGAGTAAGGTGAACAACTTTTGTTGCTTCTAGTTGCACAGGTGACACGGTGGTAAAGTTGAGGTAAAACGGATCACCGGCCTCGAGAAGTGCCGTCTCTGGATGTGTATTTTCTTGTTTGCGAATGGCCCTATACAGCTCGTTGAGTGTGGTCTTACATGCTGACCAAACTGGCTCCGCGTGTGTTGATTTTGTTGATCCCCACCAGACACGTTTATGACTCGCAGGTTAAAATACCAAAACCAACTGTGAACCAACTATATTAATTTGGGGACAGATCGAAACACACATGAAACATTCATATACATTTAGCTAGCTTGCTGTTGCTAGCTAATTTGACCTGGAAAATAAACATTGGGTTGTTATTTTACCTGAAATTCATATGTTCCTTTTTTTTGCTAGGTTTTTGTATAATTTTGACCCATGTTGAAACAAAATTGTGTGCTCTCTACTCCGACAATTAATACACAGATAAAAAGGGGAAACTAGTTTATTCTTCTGTGGATTTTATATGGCAGTTGGCAACCAACTTTAAGGTGCATTACCACCACCAAATGGACTGGAGTGTGGCCCTCGTTCATCTTTCAGTAACCCATGTGGGTAAATGCTCCTAAAAACCAATGAGAACATGAGAGAGGCGGGACTTGCAGCGCGTCTACAATAGAACAACGTTTTATTTTAGCGCATGGCTACGCTTGTTGATGCGCACGAGCAGTTTGGAAGAATTGATTTAATAAAATGTATGTGTACATTTCTTTTGCAACGCTCGCGAATGCAACACGGTATATATATATGAAAACTCTTCACTAGCCCACTGCCATTTTTTCTCCCCCTTTTCCCTGAAGTAAGTGTGCACTCGTTCACTCCTCGTCAAAGCTTGAAAAGCATTGTATTGGTTCATCATGGGCTGCAAATGGAGTTAATTATTAGTTAATTATCACTGTAGTGTACTCAGTTGCTGTTATAAGTCTTCTTAACAGCCATTGAGAAGTGCTTCTGTGTTCTCCGCTGGGGAAACAAACGATTTGCCTCAGAGGCTTAGCTTCACGCTGCCGGTAAGCATGTCTAGTATGTACAGTATTTGGGACATCTGATGCTTGTGCTGTTCGGTAAATACCAGGAATCTCATTGGCTGCTTTGAGGTGGAGTGACACTGGTGGGACATTGGACAACGGTTTCTGAGGAAATCCCAAATCCCAATCAAGTTATGGTACCGAAATGAGAATGTTCAAATGATCCAAACGTGACTTTGTTGAGCTTCACAATCAATTTTAGATTTAGGCAGAGATCATCAACTAGATTCAGCCGCGGGACGATATTTGTTTGTTGAGCGGATGGTCATGGGGCCTAAACATAATTACAAATAATTTGTAGACTGCAAATTGACCGCAAGAAGCCCAAACAGATATACTATTTGATTAAAACATAATCATTTCAAACCTTGCTTACATTTGGACCAGAATGGCGCCGGAGGAGATGGCTGCCATTTTACAGGCTCCTAACCAATTGTGCTATTTGTGTTTTTTCACGTTATTTGTAACGTATTTTGTACATAATGTTTCTGCCACCATCTCTTATGACCGAAAATAGCTTCTGGATATCAGTACAGCGATTACTCACTTCGTAGTGGACTAATATTTTTTCTTACGGTCAAATGAGTCGGACGCGAAGGATTTTCTTCAGACACCCGACAAGAGATATCAGGAACATAGGTCGGGGTGCCTTGTAAGGATCCGACGGAGAATGGGTAATCTGCCTCTACCATCAGTCCTATTAGCCAACGTACAATCATTGGATAACAAAATAGACAAACTACGATCACGGATATCCTACCAACGGGACATTAAAAACTGTAATATCTTATGTTTCACCGAGTCGTGGCTGAATGACGACATGGATAACATACAGCTGGCGGGATATTCGCTGCATCGGCAAGATAGAACAGCTGCCTCCGGTAAGAATAGGGGTGGCGGTCTGTGTATATTTGTAAACAACAGCTGGTGCACGTAATCTAATATTAAGGAAATCTCAAGGTTTTGCTCGCCTGAGGTAGAGTATCTAATGATAAGCTGTAGACCACACTATTTACCAAGAGAGTTTTCATCTATATTTTTCGTAGCTGTCTATTTACCACCACAAACCGATGCTGGCACTAAGACCGCACTCAATGAGCTGTATAAGGCCATAAGCAAACAGGAAAACGCTCACCCAGAGGCGGCGCTCCTAATTTGCCAGGGACTTTAATGCAGGGAAACTTAAATCCGTTTTACCTAATTTCTTCCAGCATGTTAAATGTGCAAACTGAGGAAAATAACTCTAGACCACCTTTACTCCACACACAGATGCGTACAAAGCTCTCCCTCGCCCTCCATTTCGCAAATCTGACCATAACTTTATCCTCCTGATTCCTGCTTACAAGCAAAAACTAAAGCTGGAAGCACCAGTGACTCGGTCAATAAAGAAGTGGTCAGATGATGCAGATGCTAAGCTACAGTAATGTTTTGCTAGCACAGACTGGAATATGTTCCGGGTTTCTTCCAATGGCATTGAGGAGTACGCCACATCAGTCAGAAATCTTGCTTGTTTGTAGGTGACCAAATACTTATTTTCCACCATAATTTGCAAATAAATTCATTAAAAATCCTACAATGTGATTTTCTGGATTTTCTTTCCTCAATTTGTCTGTCATAGTTGACGTGTACCTATGATGAAAATTACAGGCCTCTCTCATCTTTTTAAGTGGGAGAACTTGCACAATTGGTGGCTGACTAAATACTTTTTTCCCCCACTGTAACATCTATAGAAGACACGGAAATGCTTATGGGGAAGGTGTTGCTGTATATATTCAGAGCCATATCCCTGTAATGCTTAGAGAAGATCTTATGTCAAGTGTTATTGAAGTGTTGTGGTTGCAGGTTCACTTGGCACATATAAAGCCTTTTCTTTTCTTTTGGGGTGTTGCTATAGGCCACCAAGTGCTAACAGTCAGTATCTAAATAATATGTGTGAAATGTTTGATAGTGTATGGGATGTAAACAGAGAGGTCTACTTTCTTGCCGACCTGAATATTGACTGGTTTTCATCAAGCTGTCCACTCAAGAGGAAGCTTCTCACTGTAACCAGTGCCTGTAATCTGGTTCAGGTTATTAATCAACCTACCAGGGTGTTTACAAACACTACAGGAACAAGATCATCCACATGTATTGATCACATTTTTACTAACACTGTAGAACTTTGTTCTAAGGCTATATCCGTACCCATTGGATGCAGTGATCATGGTGGCTATATCCAGGAAAGCTAAAATTCCAAAAGCTGGGCCTAAAATAGTGTATAAGAGATCATACAAAATATTTTTCTGTGACTCTTATGTGGATGATGTTAAAAATATTTGTTGGTCTGATGTGATTAATAAGGAGCATCCAGACGCTGCACTTGATGAATTTATGAAATTGCTTCTTCCAATTATTGATAAACACGCACCTGTTAAGAAACTGACTGTTAGAACTGTTAAGGCTCCATGGATTGATGAGGAATTGAAAAAATGTATGGTTGAAAGAGATGGGGCAAAAGGAGTGGCTGGTATGTCTGGCTGCACATCTGACTGGCTAAATTACTGCAAATTGAGAAATTATGTGGGTGGGATGCTGATCACTGGGATGACGGCTCAACTTGGGATGGGGAGGGGCTTTAGCGGGGGAATTAGTGGAGTACAATTGAAGGGTTACTCCGTAGCAATGCAAATATCACGGTACAGCTATATGGACACTCAATCATTACGGTATTTTTCATTGGTAAATTTACAAACATATATAATGATAAATAGACTTGAAACTTGTATCTCATTATGGTGTATGGTGAAATAAGTATAGCCAGTTATAATTGTAATGGCTTAGCTGATAATAACAAAAGAAGAACAATATTTACATGGCTCTATGAGAAGGAATATAATATCTATTGTGTACAGGAAACTCATTCGAGATGAAGTTGCGTGGAAAAAAGAATGGGGGGGGTGAATATACTTCTCCCATGGGCAAAGAAATTCAAAAGGGGTGATGATATTAATTAATAGTAATTTCGATCCGAATGTGCAAATTGTCCAAATAGATACGCAAGGTAGATGGATTATTTTAAATATGTTATTGGACCATCAACAGATATGGCTCATTAACCTTTACGGACCAAATATTGATGATCCTCAATTCTTTGACAATATAATAAATTATCAACCCTGCAAGCAATTCAAGACAATATTATTATGGTGGGTGATTATAATACTGTTTTAAATAGCTCAATGGACCGTAAAGGAAATCACACCACAAACAATCACCCACATGCTCTTAAGGAAATTGTGAACGTCATGGATACATTAGAACTAGTAGATATATGGAGGCTTAAATATCCTGATCTAGTAAGATATACATGGCTGAGACTCAATCAAGCTAGTCGTCTTGTCTTCTTTCTTATGTCATTCTCGTTGGCACCAAAAGTTTTAAAAAAGTGTTGATAGGGGACAGAATGCGGTCGGACCATCATATAATAGGCATATACATTACTCTGACTGAATTTCCACGTGGGCGAGGATATTGGAAATTTAATCAAAGCCTATTGGATGATAATTTATTTATAATTAGAACAAAGGAATTTATAAGTGACTTTTTCCAACATAACATAGGTACAGCGAATCCCCTTATTGTATGGGACACCTTTAAATGTGCCTTTAGAGGCCATGCAATTCAGTACTCATCTCGAAAACAAAAGCAATTTAGGTCAAAAGAGTTTATACTAACAAAGGAAATAGAAAGTCTAACAGAACAGATAGATGGCAATAAAAACTGTAACATAGAGGCTCAGAATAAATTAGAGGAAAAACTAAAAGAAATGGAGAAACTTATTCAAGAAAGATCAAGTGTAATATAAATTTAACAATAAAGCAAACTGGATGGAATATGGGGAAAAATGCACAAAAACATAGGAATGCTACCAAAAAGAACTTAATGAAACTGGTTACAATTGACGGAGTCACCCATAATTCACCAAATGATATTTTGAAGGAAGAAACAAAGTACTTTAAGCATATGTTTTCTTTTCAGTCGCCTCCATCTCCTCTAACTGAAGCTAATTGTAGAGATTTTTTTTCTATTGATAATGTCAAATTAACAGCCACACAGAAAAACTCATGTGAAGGTGAAATTACAGAGGAGGAACTTCTGGATACAATTAAAAACTTTAAGTCTGGGAAAACTCCAGGGTTGGATGGCATACCAGTCGAGGTATACCAAACCTTTTTTGATATACTAAGAGCACCGTTATTAGCATGTTTTAACCACTCCTATGTAAATGGTAGATTATCTGACACTCAAGAAGAAGGTCTGATCTCATTATTACTGAAACAGGATACAAGTGGAAAATATAAAGATCCAGTCCATTTACAAAATTGGAGGCCCCTTACACTTCAGTGTTGTGACGCAAAAATTCTAGCAAAATGTATAGCGCATAGAATTAAAAAGGTATTGTCGGATATTATTCATTCTAATCAGACAGGTTTTTTACATGGAAGATACATTGGAGATAATATAAGGCAAGTATTGGAAACAATAGAACACTATGGAAAATATGGGAAACCAGGCCTGCTATTCATAGCAGACTTCGAAAAAGGCATTTGATAAAGTTCGACTGGGGTTTATATATAAATGCCTGGAGCATTTCAATTTTGGAGAATCTCTTATAAAATGGGTCAAAATCATGTATAGTAACCCTAGGTGTAAAATAGTAAATAATGGCTATTTCTCAGAAAGTTTTAAACTGTCAAGAGGAGTGAAACAAGGTTGTCCACTATCGGCATATCTATTTATTGTGGCCATCGAGATGTTAGCTATTAAAATCAGATCCAATAATAATATCAGAGGATTAGAAATCCAGGGCTTAAAAATAAAGGTGTCATTGTACGCTGATGATTCATGTTTTCTTTTAAATCCACAACTAGAATCCCTCCACAGCGAGGATCTAGATACATTTTCTAACCTCTCTGGATTACAACCAAATTATGACAAATGTACTGTATTACGTATTGGATCACTAAAAAATACAATTTTTACATTACCATGTAGTTTACCAATAAAATGGTCTGATGGTGATGTGGATATACTCGGAATACATATCCCAAAGGAAATAAATGATCTCACTTCAATAAATTTTAAAAGAAAGTTAGCAAAAATAGATAAGATCTTACTACCAAAGAGTTAATCACCCTGATTAACTCTTTAGTATTATCCCAGTTTACCTATTTGCTTATGGTCTTGCCTACGCCTAGAGAACAGTTTTTTAAATTATATGAGAAAAAAATATTCAATTTTATTTGGAATGGCAAGCCAGACAAAATTAAAAGGGCATATTTATATAATGAATATGAATTCGGAGGACAGAAATTATTAAATATTAAAGCATTAGACCTATCACTAAAAGCTTCAGTCATACAAAAGTTATACTTAAATCCGAACTGGTTCTCAAGCAAATTAGTAAGATTGTCTCACCCAATGTTCAAGAAAGGCCTTTTTCCCTTTATTCAGATTACAACAACTCATTTGCAGTTATTTGAAAAGGAAATAATCTCCCAAATATCACTATTTCTAAAACAAGCCATATAAAGTTGGTTGCAATTTCAATTTCATCCTCCAGAAATGACAGAACAAATAATGCAACAAATATTGTGGTTAAATTAAAATATACTAATTGACAAAAAACCTTTATTTTTTGACAGAATGTTTAAAAAAGGTATAATCTTCGTAAATGATATCATCGGTAGGACTGGTGGAGTTATGTCGCACATGCAGCTAACAAAAACATATGGAAATGTCTGCTCTACCCAAAATTACAACCAAATAATTGCAGCCTTACCGCAAAAGTGGAAGAGGAAAGTGGAAGGGGGAGAAAGTAAGGAACTTGTCTGTCGGCCTTGCGTTAAAGAACATAATTGGTTAAGGAAAACTGTGATAAATAAAAAAGTATATCAGTTTCACTTAAGGACCAAAGGACTGACAGCCGTCCCATATAGATTGCAAAATAGTTGACGTACCGATCCCATGGCATAGTGTTTATGAACTGACACGCAAAACGACACCGGATTCAAAAATTAGAATCTTTCAATTTAAATTATTATATAAAATTCTTGCTACCAATAGAATGTTATTTATATGGGGGATACAATCTTCCCACCTCTGCAGATTTTGCTGTGAAGAGACAGAATCATTAGATCATTTGTTTTGGTTCTGTCCATTTGTAGCTTGTTTTTGGACACAGGTCCAGGAATGGCTAAAGGATTGCAATATTTACCTGGAGCTAACCTTGCAGATAGCATTACTGGGTGATCTGAAAAGTCATAGTCAATCGATCAATAATATAATAATACTTTTAGCAAAAATGTTTATTTTTAATTCACAATCTGTAGAAGCAATGAGAATAGAAAGGTTTAGAACTTTTGTAAAACATCACAGTACGGTTGAAATATATATGGCAAATAGAAATCCTATATGGATGGTGTTAAGAGATAGATGGGAGGTATTGAATAGAGTTGAAGGATGGGACTAATAACAAATAACAACAAATAATAACAAAGATAGCTAATAATGTAAGTATTCTGTGTCCATAATAAGTATATACAGTGGGGAAAAAAAGTATTTAGTCAGCCACCAATTGTGCAAGTTCTCCCACTTAAAAAGATGGGAGAGGCCTGTCATTTTCATCATAGGTACACGTCAGCTTTGACAGACAAAATGAGAAAAAAAATTCCAGAAAATCACATTGAATGATTTTTAATGAATTTATTTGCAAATTATGGTGGAAAATAAGTATTTGGTCATCTACAAACAAGCAAGATTTCTGGCTCTCACAGACCTGTAACTTCTTCTTTAAAAGGCTCCTCTGTCCTCCACTCGTTACCTGTATTAATGGCACCTGTTTGAACTTGTTATCAGTATAAAAGACACCTGTCCACAACCTCAAACAGTCACACTCCAAACTCCACTATGGCCAAGACCAAAGAGCTGTCAAAGGACACCAGAAACAAAATTGTAGACCTGCACCAGGCTGGGAAGACTGAATCTGCAATAGGTAAGCAGCTTGGTTTGAAGAAATCAACTGTGGGAGCAATTATTAGGAAATGGAAGACATACAAGACCACTGATAATCTCCCTCGATCTGGGGCTCCACGCAAGATCTCACCCCGTGGGGTCAAAATGATCACAAGAATGGTGAGCAAAAATCCCAGAACCACACAGGGGGACCTAGTGAATGACCTACAGAGAGCTGGGACCAAAGTACTAAAGCCTACCATCAGTAACACACTACGCCGCCAGGGACTCAAATCCTGCAGTGCAAGACGTGTCCCCCTGCTTAAGCCAGTACATGTCCAGGCCCGTCTGAAGTTTGCTAGCGTGCATTTGGATGATCCAGAAGAGGATTGGGAGAATGTCAGATGAAACCAAAATATAACTTTTTGGTAAAAACTCAACTCGTTGTGTTTGGAAGACAAAGAATGCTGAGTTGCATCCAAAGAACACCATACCTACTGTGAAACATGGGGGTGGAAACATCATGCTTTGGGGCTGTTTTTCTGCAAAGGGACCAGGACGACTGATCCGTGTAAAGGAAAGAATGAATGGGGCCATGTATCGTGATATTTTGAGTGAAAACCTCCTTCCATCAGCAAGGGCATTGAAGATGAAACGTGGCTGGGTCTTTCAGCATGACAATGATCCCAAACACACCGCCCGGGCAACGAAGGAGTGGCTTCGTAAGAAGCATTTCAAGGTCCTGGAGTGGCCTAGCCAGTCTCCTGATCTCAACCCCATAGAAAATCTTTGGAGGGAGTTGAAAGTCTGTGTTGCCCAGCGACAGCCCCAAAACATCACTGCTCTAGAGGAGATCTGCATGGAGGAATGGGCCAAAATAGCAGCAACAGTGTGTGAAAACCTTGTGAAGACTTACAGAAAACGTTTGACCTGTGTCATTACCAACAAAGGGTATATAACAAAGTATTGAGAAACGTTTGTTGTTGACCAAATACTTATTTTCCACCATAATTTGCAAATAAATTCATTAAAAATCCTACAATGTGATTTTCTGGAATTTTTTTTCTCATTTTGTCTGTCATAGTTGACGTGTACCTATGATGAAAATTACAGGCCTCTCTCATCTTTTTAAGTGGGAGAACTTGCACAATTGGTGACTGACTAAATACTTTTTTTCCCCACTGTAGGTTGTATGTTGGGAGCTTTTGGAAAAGAGCACAGTTAGAAAGATATGGCATATAGAAGCAAACCGGATGGACATCATGAAAATGATCGGAGAGGTTGAGAGTAGAAGAAGTTCAGGAGCAAAAATAAACAAATAAAAAATTGTTTTTATATATATATATATATATAATAGAATTATTGTAAAATTAACTGTGTCCATAAGGTGTAGATAGTAATTATAGGCCGGAAGTAGAGGCCTGGGCATTGTTGTTCACTAATTTACTCCAAGTAGGGAAAGGATGGCGGGGTTGAAAAGTAATAAAGGGGAGTATATATATAAAAAGCATGGGGGATTGGAAGTGATGCAGACAATTACATTGATAGAAGATACAATCTATCTGCAATATTAAGCTGATCCATCCTCCCCCCCCAAAAAAAAAAATGAAATGATGTGACTAAACTCAACAAAAAGAAGAAGAAACTGTATTATGAAGCCAATATCAATGATATAAAGAATGATGGAAAAACACTTTGGAGTACTTAAAATGAAATTATGGGCAGAATCAGATGGCTTATTCATCACAAAACCATTTGATGTTGCCAATTATTTTAATGATTACTTCATTGGCAAAGTGGGCAAACTTAGACAGGAAATGCCAGCAACGAACTGTGAGCCATCTTACTCATGCATAAAAAAAAACTAATGATGAAAGAAAATAATTGCACGTTTGAATTTTGTAAAGTTAGTGTGGGAAAGGTGGAAAAATTATTGTTATCGATCAATAATGACAAACCTCCTGGCATTGACAACTTAGATGGTAAGCTACTGAGGATGGTAGCTGACTCTATAGCCACTCCTATCTGTCATATCTTTAATCTGAGCCTAGAGGAAAGACTTTGTCCTCAGGCCTGGAGGGAAGCAAAAGTAATTCCGCTACCCAAGAGTGGTAAATCCTTTACTGGTTATAACAGCAGACCTATAAGCTTGCTGCCAGCTCTTAGCAAATTGATGGAAGAAATGGTGTTTGACCAAATACAATGCTATTTCTCTGTAAACAAATTAACAACAGATGTTCAGCATGCTTATAAAGAAAGGCACTCAAAATGTACTGCACTGACACAAATGACTGATGATTGGTTGAAATAAATTGATAATAAGAAGATTGTGGGAGCTGTACTGAAATTTCAGTGATGCCTATGATATTATTGACCATAACCTGTTGTTGAGAAAACATATGTGTTATTGCTTTTCAACCTTTTTTTTATGGAAGCTTCTCTAATGTCAAACATGTAGAGTGTGTTGTACCGCAGGGCAGCTCTCTAGGCCCTCTACTCTTTTCTATTTTTACCAATGACCTGCCACTTGCATTAAACAAAACATGTGTGTCCATGTATGCTGATGATTCAACCATACGCATCAGCAACCACAGCTAATGAAGTCACTGAAACCCTTAACAAAGAGTTGCAGTCTGTTTTGGAATGGGTGGCCAGTAATAAACTGGTCCTGAACATCTCTAAAACTAAAAGCATTGTATTTGGTCAAAATCATTCCCTAAGTTCTAGACATCAGCTGAATCTGGTAATGAATGGTGTGACTTTTGAACAAGTTGAGGAAACTAACTTGGCGTTACCTTTTATTGTAAACTGTCATGGTCAAAACATATAGATAAAATGGTTGTAAAGATGGGGAGAGGTCTGTCCGCAATAAAGAGATGCTCTGCTTTTTTGATACCACACTCCAAAAACCAAGTCCTGCAGGCTCTAGTTTTGTCTTATCTTGATTATTGTCTAGTCGTGTGGTCGAGTGCTGCAAGGAAATACCTAGTTAAGCTGCAGCTGGCCCAGAACAGAGTGGCACGACTTGCTCTTCATTGTAATCAGAGGGCTGATATAAGTACTATGCATGCCAGTCACTCTTGTCACGGTTCAGACAGACGACAAGAGGACCACAATTGCGTCACACCAGAAAGTTTATTTAAACTTAAGGGGAAAGGGATGTAGGGAGTGAGTGAAGGCTCCAGGGGTTATCCCGTCCGATGTGCTGGGTCTGTGCCTCCCCCCAGTGGCAGCGATGCGTCCGATGACGCCGGTGGTTGGTGGTCCAGAAGTCCGGGATTGAAGAGTAGTCAGGAGTCGTAATGGCAGAAGCAGGTCTGGATCTCCTGAGGCAGAAGAGTATCCAAAAAACAGGCAGGTCCGGGGTCACAAAACCAGGGTGAGCCAGAAGCGCGAGCAAACAGGTTCCGGGTGTGAGCTTTGCAGACGATCTGACACCGGAGAGCTGAAAGACAGGGCCTTAAATACTGGGAGAGGTTAGTGGGTAATGCAGCGCAGCTGGCAGAGTAATTAGAGCCGAGCAGAGCAGGGACAGGTGGAGCTAGTTAGGCTGAGTAGAGAGAGGGAGGTGAGCAGAGTGGAAGATAGTGGAAACCAATTAAGGTGGTAACCCGGTGGAGTGAGAGGGCTCATGACAACTCTTGGCTAAGAGTTGAGGAGAGACTGACTGCATCACTTCTTCTTTTTATAAGAAACATTAATATGTTGAAAATCCCAAATTGTTTGCATAGTCAATTTACACACAGCTCTGACACACACACTTACCCGACCAGACATGCCACCAGGGGTCTTTTCACAGTCCCCAAATCCAGAACAAATTCAAGAAAGCGTACAGTATTATTTAGAGCTATTATTGCCTGGAACTCCGTTCCATCTCATATTGTTCAAATGAACAGCAAACCTGGTTTCAAAAATCAGATTAAGCAACACCTCACGGCACAATGCCTATCCCCTATTTGACCTAGATAGTTTTTGTGTATGTATTGATATGTATGCTACATGTGCCGTTTGTTAAAAAATAAATAAATATTGATGTAGTTCTGTCCCCGAGGTGTTCTTGTCTATTAATGTTCAGTATAATGTCATGTTTCATGTTTTGTGTCGGACCCCAGGAAGAGTAGCTGCTGCTTTTGCAACAGCTAATGTGGATCCTAATAAAAAAACAAATACCTAATCACAGCCTGTTATCATGGCCTAGTCTACAGTAGTCATATTGATGTGGAACAGTTTTATATATTTGTAAGCCACAGGAGAGATCGGATATCTAACTGACAGCAGGTGAAATTTGACTTCAATTACTTTACCTATACGTCACGCTATAGCTTTAGTAATTTCAGACAATGCAGCTAATAATAATAATAATAATAATAATAATATGCCATTTAGCAGACGCTTTTATCCAAAGCGACTTACAGTCATTCGTGCATACATTTTTGTGTATGGGTGGTCCCGGGGATCGAACCCACTACCTTGGCGTTACAAGCGCCATGCTCTACCAGCTGAGCTATAGTGACATTGTTATTGCTGTACCTGGTAATTCAACACTAATAGCGTCTATATTAAATTAACAGAAAGCCAAGCTGTGCAAAAGTCTGTCTGTTTCTTGCGAGACTGATGATGCTGATGATGCCGCATTCACCTGCCCCACAACAACAACAGTAAAAAGGCCACGCGTAGACGAATCCTTCAATTCTAACGTTAGTGAGGGGTCGGATAGTACTTTTATTCTGGATGAAACCATCACAGACGCTGAGGACGGACAAGAAAGGTATGCTAGCTCACCCTTGCTGTTGTAATATGTTTTCCTTGGTGTAAATGTTTTGCCCTGGTCATCTAAAAACTGTTTTGAGTATTTGGCTTGCTAAACAAAGCCAATTCTGTAAACAAAGCATGATAATGGGAACGTGTTAGCAACATTCCTATATAATTGCCGACCATCCTTCAGTGACAATGCAAAATAACATTGCCTCGCAAATGGGCTAGCTAGCTAGCTAGACACACAACGACCTGCAAAGTGTTTGTCTTGGCATGTACTTGCTACAAGCTGCATCGTCAAAAGATTATGCTAACTAACCCCATTTACCTATGGTATCATGATGCCTAATCACATGAAGTGTAGTAGACCTGCACCCGCTAGCTAGGCTTTATCACAGATAGAACATTATGTTTATGTAGCTATTTGCTTGTTTCAGGTCATCCCGAACCCTTGGCTACTAAGTACATTGTCTATGAAGACTGTCTCCTGCAGTTACTTCGTTCCTGCCCTGTATGCTCCTGCACCTGTAGCCTTCATATAACCACCGTAGGCACCCTACTTATTGTGAAGCAGAGCTGCCCTCATTGTGAACACAAAAAGCAATGGAGAAGTCAACCCTACATTGCCAACACCAACCTCCCAGCTGGAAATGTGCATGTGTCAGCAGCCACAGCATTCAGTGGTGGATCCTTTGTCGAAATCAATAAGGTGGATCTTTACTCACTTACCAATATTCAACTTGGTGCTAATCTACATTGCATTGGTTTCTGATGGCCTGCCTTTTTCCAGTAAATCTCAGCGCTGCAGGTGAAGACTATCTGCTCATCAACATACTACGACCATCTCAGCAAACTGCTAAATCCCACTATCTATTGGCAGTGGAAGACTGACCCGAGGGTCTTCATTCAGCTGGCTTCAGAGCAAGATTCAGTGACACTTAATGGGGACATGAGAGCTGACACACCAGGTAAGCACCACATGTACCACGGTACTATATATCAGAAGGTCTTTATGATTTGCCCTTGTAGAGTAAACTGAGTGTACCGTCTCACCCCTATAGGTCACGGTGCAACATATGGAAGCTATACATCAATGTGCCTTACAACTAACAAAGTACTGGACCTCCAACTTGTTCAGGTGAGTTATAATTATATTTTATTATCTATGTTCCAAAGCTGTAGATATGCGTTGCAGTAGGTTCAAAACCTTTTCTCCTCTAGAGCAGTGGCACCCAAACTGAGTTCACTCCCAATTGTTTTATTATTATTATTACTTTTTTTAGGAACTCAGTTTCTCTTGAAAGTTGTAATAGTAGAATCCTCTTGTAATGACAGTCATTGTGTACCTTAGAGCAGGGTTTCCCAAACTCGGTCCAGGGGCCTCCCCTGGGTGCACTATAGAGCTGATTCAAATAACCAAATCCTCATCAAGCTTTGAATCAGCTGTGTAGTGCTACTGCACTGATCTGGGGAAGGGTGCCAAAACAGGACCGAGTTTGGAAAACCCTGCCTTAGAGAACTATTTATAACTTGTCAGAAATGTCCATATCAACTAGCCCATGTCAGCTAAGGTTTTTTAGCTAGGTTTTTTAGCCCATAGATTTTGTTGTAATGTTTGAGTCACTCAAATATCACATGAATACACATTAGACATGGCAAAATGTATAGAATTGCAAGAAAATGAGCTTTAAAACCTGCAAAATGTTATCTCCGCCAACGAGGCGTGTGAACAGTTTGTTTCATGAACAGTGCTTGTGCCCAAAGAAATTGACGTGGTGCACGGAATGTTCCCCAATGCTGGAAGGGGGACCTGAGTGAAAAAGTTTGGGTACCCCTGCTCTAGAGCAGTGAAGTAGGCAACAGCATCCGCATGGAGAGGGAAGAAGTCTGCTAACACGTGACATTAGGTAGGCCATTGTTACTTTCATTTTGATGATGGGCTGTTTTTCTATACTTAAGTGAGAGACTAATCTGTATAACAAAGTAGTCCTAATGCCAGCCATTTTGAGATTTGTCCCTTATCACACGTTAATGCCTGCTCTGTCTGTGCCCAGGCACATCCAGGCTCTGTTGGCACAGGTGCCAGACAGTCTCTGCTCCAGCTACGCCAGAGAAAAGTGTTGCGGTGGCAAGACACAGGTCCAGGTTCAGTGGTGGTGAGGGGCAATGAAGCCAGTGTAGTTTCCTGTCACATCAGGGAACTCTGCACGGATCCTGAGGACAATGCAGGACGACGCAAATCCCCCTTCCCAAATACTGCCAACACCAGCCAACAAAACTGTGAGATGCAGTATGTCTGTAAATAGAGAAAACATGAAGCAATTACTGTTTTGTATTGTTGTGATTGCTGCTGTCATGTCGCATTACATTTCTGAAACATGGTGCCTGACTCATCTCTACTCATTTATTTTGGTCTGCTACTCCTCTTCCCCATTCCTCTATCTGTCCATGTAGTAGGCATGCTGCAGTGCCCATCGGGCCAAACACACTTCAGCAAATACAGGGTGCAGGGTCATGCATTGGACAGGGTCTTGTAACTTGGAGTCCTCTATTTTCTCAATGACCTGTATAACAATAAATGTTTGCGTTAGTGTATTAGGCCTAAATAAGGATGACTATGGGACATGTATAGCTTGGTAACCCATAGGCAACACAACACATGGTCACTGGAACTAATCAGTTCTAGTCAAGCTACAGAAACCTACCTGAGGCACATTTCTACAGCAGATATTTTCGCAGTGGCCAACACAAGAACACTTATGGGTTAAAAAAATATGTTGTAAGCAAGAAGCAGATCACTGCAGCTAATGAATAAATCTCCATTCATTCTAAACAGTGGCTTGGAAATACACTGGCATGGATAAAGTAAGCAAATAGCTAGTTAGCTAAGAAGCTCATATCAAACCACTGTCATGATCGCCAGATTTACGCTTAGACTGATGGCTATGTTGCCATTATCTATAAACTGAGAACCAGTGAATAAACAAATCGGTAAGGCTCCGGTTTATAATGTTTACGGCTAATGTTTATATACAGGCTAACATTAGCTAGCTATTACGACGTTAGCTAGGCTACATTTTATGTTGCATACTATTCAGACACGTCGCGGGGCAGGGGTTGTTGAACTTCGTTTTCCGAACATCTTTGTTGCTAGAAGCCAACAGCTCGAACACATATGGTTGGATCTGTTGAAATTCTCTCCAGATCTTCCAAGGTAAGGGAAGCAAATCTCCCTCGGGGATGTACTCAGACACAAAGCTGCTCTCTCTGTCAGAGACGTCCAAGCGGGCTGTCGTGTCTTTTACTGTTTTGGCACCCTTCCCCAGATATGTGCCTCGACACAATCCTGTCTCGGAGCTCTGCGGACAATTCCTTTGACCTCATGTCTTGGTTTTTGCTCTGACATGCACTGTCAACTGTGGGGCCTTATATAGACAGGTGTGTGCCTTTCCAAATCATGTCCAATCAATTTAATTTACCACAGGTAATTAGAAAAGGATGCACCTTAGCTTAATTTCGAGTGTCATAGCAAAGGGTCTGAATACTTATGTAAATACGTTTTTTAAAATACATTATTTTATAAATGTGTTCCCATTTTGAACCATTTCAAGTGTCTGAAGGTAGAACTACGTATACCCGGTAGGCTCAAGTGCACCTATAGGCCTACCGCTGGTCAATCAGATAGCTCAGATCACCGTGTCTGCACATTTTCCTCAAGCCATAGACTGTAAAAAGAAACCATGACTAGAGAGAGACAACGAATACAACAAAGAGCTGCTGTTTTTATGAGTAAGGTCATGTTTAAGTTGTTATTCAGCACTGTCAACACTTTGTTCAACATTTTTATAAGTCATAAAATGTGTGTTCTCCCTACTTCCATTTATGCTACAAGCAGCACTGCAGCTGCAATGAATGAGTATAGCAAAGTGTTCCAATAAGCTTGCGTTGTTATTATTAGCGGCTTGTGTGTTTTTTTAATATTGAGGAATATTTAACTTTTTCTGGTCATAGGAGTAACAACATGAATTTGTGCATGAGGCAGAAATAATGCAGTGATAATGTATTGGGTCTCTGGCCTACTGCACAAACCTCATTGCTACAGAACTGTTTTTAATTGGTTAATGTTGCATAGGCTTAATATGTTTTTCAAAGTCATGTTTAAAAAAAAAAATATCTGAGCTGTAGATCTCGGCTTGCATTTTGACTCAGAAAGGGATCTTGACTCAGAAAAGGTCGGTGATCACTGCTTTAGTTGAATGGGGTATACATAAGGCATTCATAACACCTTTATGAAACTAGTCATAACACCTTTTTTATGTATGTCTTATGTATCATTTGTAACACACAACAAATATTACAGTATAATTTACAACAACCTATATTGCTGTAAGCCTGGCAGACGAGGCTACCCCTCCTGACCCTGATGGCCAAATTCACCCCTATAACCTGTCTGCTGGGTAAAACAAGTGATAAAGTATCTATCGCATGGCTGGGTGTGTGTCCCATCTCTCTTTCTTCTCCTGCTTCTCTCTCTCTCTCTCTCTCTCTCTTTTCTCCCGTCTCTCTCTCTTTTTGGTACACCAGAAGTACATTCATTTCCAATGGAACGCTGAGTTTGCCTTGCAGCAGTGCGCTCTGTGTGGTCATACGTTGGATTTATCGAACGTATGCATCAAACTGTATGCGTTGACGGCTTGACAGAAATGGTAGCAGAAGGTGAATGTTGAACATTTGCTGCACACATATCCAGATGATGCTGCGTTCCATTTTGCGCGAATATGCTGTTGGTGTGATCGAGGCGTCTCTCTCGCTCTCTCTCTACTCTTCTCTTCTGGGACTAATCAGTTATTCATCTGCGACTAAGGCTCTCCTTGTCATGATCTTGAAATGTTAATTGCTAACCAGTGCTACGCCACATTCCGCTTGGCATGTGTGTGTCTTATGTGATCTTGGCGTATGCGAAAAATGCTTCAGAGTAACTGTATCAGGCTGTGCCAAATGGGACTATGCTGATAGGAACAGGCCACCAAGGCTGTAATATGTAGGGTAACCGAGACACTCAATATTAAACTACTCCATGTATGTAGGTTACTAGATGGAGACTGGTCAATATGTAGCTCCAGAGTCATGTCCAAAACGGGAGAAAAACTTTTGAAACGGAGGAGAACTTGAACGTACTGTACATTTTACATTTCAAGATGTGACTATTTTGGGCCCTAGTGAATACAGCCCAGCCAGGTTTGGAGTTGGAGGCGGAAGCAGAGTTAAGGTCACTGCAAGCTCCACTCTGTTGATCTATGTGCGTGTGTGCACGTGGGTGGAGTGGGATTTTTGGAGTAGCGGACACCTTTTGGTCCCACTCCGATTCACAAGGGTGCGATAGCAAAGTATTTTATTTTTGTCTTTTCATTTTATGAACACAAGGAAGAGGCACCTTCCCTTGATAGTAGGGCAGACCCAAATTAGTCTATTGTTTGGTCGTTAGGCTGTTGGTTGACCGAGATTGTTTTAGTCGAGCAGTAACAAATGTATGTGTTTTTTCTAACTGTAGGCTGCAATGTTTTTATTTGTTGGCTTTATGTAGGCTGTTTTTACATAGTTGGCAATGGCAATAGAAGTTACTTTTTAGGTTTGTATTATTTTCATTTAGATTTGGATAGAATTTTGATTAACCACATGACAATGATTTTGAGATATGAAGACTTTATCATCAATTAAATGAAACTGTTTCACGAAAATGTGCATATGAAAACCATAACTGGCACGCAGATCGGTAGAAATGGTAAGATAAATTGGCATTCCACATGAGAAAGGTTGCCAACTCCTCGTGTAGCCTATTACTGCAACATCAGGAGAGTAATGGCAGAATCTGCGAAAGCCAGCAGGTAAAGGTTTTTTTCTTCTGGTTATCTAGATCTCTGGCACCCTCTTGAGGCATCAAAACGTAAGCTTAAAGCATCAGACAAGCTCAATGCACATAGTTGATTTTATTAAAACACATATATGGAAAAATACACAAAACATTTTTTTCTAGCAATCGATTGGTCAAAAGAACAGACAACCTTTGGTCACCAATATATTTTTTTTTTGTCGGGACAGCCCTACTTGATAGTAGTAGCTAGCTGACAGCCTGCCTAGCTGGCTTTAGCCTGGCTAAAAACATAGCAAGCTAGCTAGCCTTTTTAGCTTCCCTCATCTCCATGTGAAATAATCAGATTTATAATTTTAAAAAATATGCCCGGTAAATATTCTTATACTTGCAGGTGTAACCTAAAACATTATCCCAGTTTCATATACTGCTTGTGTATCCATTCCCATATCAGCTAAAAATAGAACATCATGTTTTGGTCATGGAGAAAAAGCACACTGCTAGGTGGTTGGCTACAGCAGGTCCTACCATTTCACAGTAGCCTGCAATCACTACTTAATACTTCTAGACAAAATAACTTTTTGGGTGGATCCTTGGGTTTTCTTGTTGTCTTCTCATTTGTTGTGAAAGCAAAAGAAGATTCAGCGATTCAGAATGTTTAATAGTCACATGTACAGGGTTGTAGGTGTGATTGCAGGGTACAGTGAAACGTTTAGGCTTTGAGCTCCAACAAGTAGGACTAAGTGAAATAAAATAATGAAAAAGGTAATTTAAAAAAACAGCAATAAATAGCACTACATACATAATAACAACTGTGGCAGTGATTAATAAATAAATGTCCATTGGGGTGGAGGCAAAGTAAAGACTGTTGAGGGGGTAGGGTGGAATGACCATAGGGGGAGCAGCAGCATGACCATTGAGTGAAATATAAGCAAATATTTTAATAAAAAAAAAAAAGTAATAATATACATATTAACAACTGGAACCGTGATGAATGTCGTTGGGGCTGGGGGCAGAGTAAAAGTCTGTTGGGAGGGGGGGCATGTCCATAGGGGGAGTAGCGGGGTGGAGCAGTAAGAGAGAGAATGTCCATAGGGGGAGCATAAGGTAAGGTAAGTGAGAGTTGAAGGTGTGGGGGTGTCTATAGGGGGAGTAGCAGGAGGGGGGAGCAAGTAGCTGACTAGTGGTGGCTATTCAGCAGCCTGATGGTCTGAGGGTAAAAACTATTGGCCAGTCTTTAAGTGTTTGCCATGATGTTCCTGTACTGCTCGTGTCTGAGTGATTGAACCGAGGGGAACAGGACATGGCTTTGGTGGCTGGGGTCCCTGATGATCTTCTTGGCCTTCCTGCGACACCTGGTGTTGTAGGTGTCCTGTAGGGCAGGCAGTGTGCACCCAATGGTGCGTTCGGCGATGAGGGCCGGGTCCAGGATTTCCTTAGTGGGGACCCAGCACCTCTCCTCCGGGCCATAACCCTCCCAGTCAACCAGGTACTGGAAACCCCTGCCGAACACTCAGGAGGCCTCTCACCGCCTACGCCGGATGGCCGTCGATGAGACTGGGAGGAGGGGTGGGCCTGGAAACAGGAGACAAAGGGCTGTGAGACAAGGGCTTTTATCCTGGACACATGTGGGATGTACCGGAGGGTACGGGGCAACAGAAGACGAACGGCAGTGGGACTAAGTACTTTAGAGATGGGGAGGGGACCAATAAAATGGGGGGAAAGTTTACGGGACTCCACCCGGAGGGGCAGGTCACGTGTAGACAGCCATACCCTCTGCCTGAGACGATAGTGGGGAGCCGGAGTCCGGTGGCGATCCACTTGTCAACGATATTGGAGGTGGTCTTGAGAAGAGCAGACCAAGCTCTCTTCCAGGGACGCCGACAGCAGCGGACGAACATATGTTGACCTCTTCTTTTTGCTCCGGGACAACTGTAGCTGCAAGACATGAGGTAGGGAGGATGGTCTCAGAATCAGAAGGTGTGGCAGCGGAACTATACAGGCGAGAGAGAGAGTGTCAGGCTTCACATTCTTGGACCCTTGGCGGTAGGAGATGGTGAAGTTGAACCTGGTGAATAACAGAGCCCAACGGGCCTGCCTAGAGTTAAGGCGCTTGGCGGTGCAGAGATATTCTAAAATGTTCGGCCAGTTCCGGCCAGTGCCTCCACTCTTCCAACGCCATCTTGACTGCCAGAAGTTCCCGATTTCCTACGTAATAGTTTCTCTCAGCATGGTTGAGACGATGGGACAGGAAGGCACAGGGATGCAGCTTTTGGCCCCCACTCCAACATCAGAAGCGTCAACCTCAACCACGAACTGACGGGAGTGCAGAGAAGTGAGCCGCCAGGGTGCTGTAGCCCCGAATGATGCGGTGGTAGAAATGAGCAAATCCTAGGAAACGTTGCAGCTGCACTCTGGATGTGGGTTGGGGCCAATCAACCACCGCTCTCACCTTTTCAGGATCCATCTGAACATTCCCTTCAGCGATGACATATCCCAGAAAGGAAATAGTGGAGTAGTGGACTTCGCACTTCTGGTTCTCCAGGAGGACATGGAGGACGTGTTCTTGAGCAGAACGGGAGAAAACAAGGATGTCGTTGAGGTAGACAAACACAAATCGATTGAACATTTCACGGAGTACATCGTTGACTAGGGCCTGGAACACTGTGAGAGCGTTGGTGAGTCCAAATGGCATGTCCAGGTACTCATAGTGTCCATTAGCTGTGTTGAAGGCCGTCTTCCACTCATCTCATTCGCGTATCCGAACTAGGTGGTAGGCGTTACGAAGGTCTAACTTGGAAAATATGTTTGTCCCCTGGAGAGGTTTGAAAGCTGAGGAGATGAGTGGTAGAGGGTAACAATTCTTAACCGTGATGTCATTGAGGCTCCGGTAGTCGATACATGGACGCAGGGTCCTGTCCTTTTTTTCCACAAAGAAGAATCCTGCGCTGTTAGGGGAGGCAGAAGGACAAATGCTCTCAGCAGCCAGAGTCCTCAATGTACTCCTCCATGGCCTTGGTCTCAGGGCCAGACAGGGAATATAGCCGCCCACAAGGCGGTGTGGTGCCCAGGAGGAGATCAATAGCGCAATCGTAGGGACGATGCGGAGGGAGGTAGCGCGAGCCTTGCTGAAAACCTCCAGGAGGTCCTGGTACTCCGTGGGAACGGTGGAGAAATCCGAGGCTTTACCAGAGCCCACAGGAGGACGTCCCGGGGTTGGCTGTGCCGCATTAAGGCAATGTGAGTGGCAGAATGGGATCCAACCCAGGATAGAACCAGTGGTCCAGTCAATAACGGGGTGTGCCTCTGGAGCCATGAAAATCCCAAAACAACAGGAACATGGGGAGATTCAAAGAGAATAATCTGTATGGACTCACTGTGAATGCCCGACACACGCAGGTTAATGGGAACCATACTGTGAGTGACCCTGCCAATGGAGCATCCGTCCAGTGCTCCTGCATCCATGGGAACGGAGAGGAGTTGTGTGGAGATACCCTGCTCCGATACCAGAGTAGCGTCCATAAAACTTTCATCAGCCCCAGAGTCAATGAGCACCCGGAGAGATTTAGACTGATCACCCCACAGCAGGATAACATGAAAGGGAGTATAAGTAATGGTAGTTAGAAAACTCCCAGTATGGCCCACCATAGTACTCGTACCTAACTGATGAGTCTGGTCTTTTACAGGACAGGTGGATTTGTAATGCCCTGTAGCACCACAATACAGTCAACTGCTGGAGTTAAGCCTATGTAATCGTTCCTGAGGTGACAATCTAGCTCTGCCCCGTTGCATAGGCACAGTAGAAAGCGAGTCGCCCGTTCCCGATAATTCCCGAGGGGACTCGGGTGACTTCGGATCCTCTCTGAAATGCAGGCGTCAGGGACTTCTGGGGTTCTTCGGGGGCGAGCAAGCAGCCATAAACAAACGAGTGGGGCCGAAAACAGACCTCCTCTCCCTCCTGCGTTCCCGTAGGCGCCCATTGATCCTTATGGTTAAGGCAATGATGGAGTTGAGGTCCAGGGTTAACTCCTGAGCTGCGAGCTCATCTTTAATTTCCTCTGATAATCCATGAAGAAAGGTATCGAACAGAGACTCCGGGTTCCAGGCACTCTTGGCGGCCAACATGCTAAAGTCTACCGCGTAGTCTGAAACACTGCCGCGTAGTCTGCCACACTAAGACAGTTGAAACAGATAAGGGTGTGACAACAATGTTGTTTCGCTAAGATTATATTTGCTTATCAGTGCAAAATAGGCTACTTTGATGCATAGCCTATAGCCTAAATATCAGATCAAGGAACCAAGCAGGCTTCATTGCCTGCGCAACATTGCCCCCACGGCTACGGAAGGGATCATATGGCGCATTACAATTTTAATGTGGCATGGGAGTACGTCAAATGTCGGAGCGCACTACAAGGAGCCACCCCTTTTGTGACAAAAAACGACATTGCGACATTGTGCTACGCTCCGTTTGCGTATTCTGTGTAGACCGCTTTTGGCCACGAGGACTGCCCCTCTGCTTTACCTTCCTCAGCTCTGCTCCAGAAACAACTGCTTACCCTGTGGCTGAGGTGTCCATAGGCTGTGTATGGATGGCTGGTTGCGTGGGAAGGGACAGTGTGTATGTCACCAGCCAGTCTTATGGCTTATGTTCAGCATGGCTGGCCTAGCCTGCGCAGGCCGGGCCCATCTCTGAGTGCCACTGTCGGTGTTCTCATGATGGCATTGTTGTGGCAAAAAAATTTCCCAGTACTGTCAGCGTGACAGACACACACACTGCTTGCATAAATCTCTGTATTAAGTCATAACCGCAACACACAACTACTCCATATTACTACTTGGCCCCCCTTTATTTCAAGAGGTGTGTGTGTGTGTGTGTTTCGGTGTCCTACTCGTTGTGTGTCCACTATAAATCAGCTGACTAGATCTGTTGTGCGATTTATCAGTGGAGGGAAAACTAGAACAAGGATCTCACGTGGAGTTTGTCATGGTCATGTGCTGTGTGTTTTAATGTTGTTTTCTAGGCTTTTTTACTCTGCGTGTTTGTGTACACACTCATCTTTTGGGGCTAATAAAATAAAAACAAGAGAGAAGCGTTCCTTGTGCGTGGCCTGCCCTATGTGCTGCATGCGATCCAGCGTAATTCACATCAATCACATGAGGCCAGAGCAGAGCAGAGTGGGCTGGAGTTACTGGGCTGACAGCAGCAATTCTGGCCTGTCCCTGAACCCAGGCGTCCATTTTGGAGAGTGAGTTGACTCTCAGCAGGGCCTCTCAGCCGAGGTGGTAACTAGGGCTGTGGCGGTCATGAAAATTTGTCAGCCGGTGATTGTCAAGCAAATAACTGTCGGTCTCACGGTAGTTGACCATTAATTAACATAAACACATTTAGCATCTCCTGGCTTCCACACATAGCCTACAAGCCACTGATGCAGACCTTTGGAACATCTACATTTAAAAAAAAGTATAATAAATCATATAATATAGCCTTCACCATCACAATAAATCCATGTTTTATTTTAGACAGGTCTAAAGAAACATGATATGAAGAAAATGTAGTCTTATTTCAGAAGAACAGAATAACATACTCTGAGTTTTCCTTATGTTAGGTCCTGATCTGGCTATGCCAAATGGCTGGGTGCTACAGTAGTTCATTTAGCAGACAAGATTTGCCTAGAATTCCGTGGCATTATTTTATATTATTTTATAGAATGAAGAATACAATTGAACAAAGCTGAATAAAATAGAAAGGATATTTTCTCCAAACAGTTTGAGGGAGTGTGCACATGCGGCTATTCTGTGTTGAGCGGTTAACAAATAAACAGATACTTCTATATGCTTAATTTAGAGTTATTAATATAACTTTAGATTTTCTACAATTGTTGGGCTATATGTTTTGATTTTTAATACATTGTAAGGCTGCATGATGCGACTCTAATGATGATTTGAAAAAAGTTGCTTGAAAGGCATGAGCTCTGCTTTGTTTTTTGCGCAGGCTGCACACTCTTCATCAGTCTTGCATTCACAATTTGACAAGCACTTAATAATGCCTTGAATTTCACAGTGGTATCCCCTTTGTGTGGCCGTAATGCACCCTAAAAAAATCCATGCCTTTTGCGGCCAGTGGCCGTTGTGCCCTTGGCCCGGAGTGCTGCGTTGTGCCCTTCTCCCCGAAGCACCTCTCACTCACATGGCTGTCCATCACTGATCGGGTCTTTCTCACAGGCTACAAGTGAAGACAGACACATCGGGGACGCAACTGTGCTTGTCCTTATCCAATTCCGAGGTGCATATTGAAGATATTGGAAGAACTGTCCACATTTACTTTTCGTCAGCCAACAAGATGAGGAGGCCTAACAAACAGCAAAAGCACTAGCCTATGTCAATCTATTATTCCCCATAGTACAAAAGTTGACCTATTCTGTGCGAGAAATGAATATTCCAATCATTATGCATGTAGTTATTTAATTATGAGGGTGCATTTTTATGGTGAAAATTATCTTCCCCAAACTTGAAACTCACGCGCTGCTTATGTATGCCAATTAGGCTCTACACCCCTTGTAAAGCGGATTAATGTGCTTAATTTTTATACATTATTTGGCCACTTTAGTTGTGATACAAACTTTATCAAAACATGAGGTGTGCGATGATTCGAAAAGTTTAAAAAAAAAGAAGAGAAAAGTAACTTCTTGTTTTTATAAGAAACATTAATGTGTTGGAAATTCCAAATTGTTTGCATAGTCAACTTACACACAGCACTGACACACACACTTACCCCACCAGACATGCCACCAGGGGTCTTTTCACAGTCCCCAGGTCCAGAACAAATTCAAGGAAACGTACAGTATTATACAGAGTCATCAGTGCATGGAACTCCTTTCCATCTTATATAGCGCAAGTGAACAGCAAACCTGGTTTCAAAAAACAAATAAAGCAACACCTCACGGCACAACGCCTCTCCCCCATGTGACCTACTTGTTGTGTGTATGTACTGACATGTATGTGTAACTGATAGATGCACACACACACACACACACACACACACTACATGTTAATGTTGTTAAATGTATGTAAATTGTAAAGTATATTGTCTGTAATGTATGTTTCTTGTTATGTGTCGGACCCCAGTAAGACTAGCTTTCGCCGTTGGCGTCGGCTAATGGGGATCCTAATACATCAAATCAGCATTCCTCTCATGTTGTTTTACTAATTGGATAGAAAAGACTAAAGTGGACGATCTCTCGCCGTCCTGCTCTCCCTCCCTTCGCTCTCTCCCGCTCTCTCTGCCTTCACGCCAACTCTGTCAGTATATATTTTTGACGCCCACCACGCTACTGGTGCTTTTCTCTCACTCTCCCGCCCTCTTCACCCCTCTGTCTATCCCCCGTCCCTTCATCCCTACCTCCCTCGCTCTCCGGCCGCATCACCCCTTCTGTTTGTGTGTCTCCCTTTTAACATGGCACGTCAACCCCAGCCCTCTCCTCCTCTCATCCCAATCTCCCAGGGTAGTGTTAGGGCAGGTCAGGTGACTGGATGGGATGATAGTTTGTTTATAGCTATGCTGTGCCACGGCTGCTCTCAGTCTTTAACATGGAGGCCAGGAGGCCTGCTGGGGTGTGTGTGTGTGTGTGTGTGTGTGTGTGTGTGTGTGTGTGTGTGTGTGTGTGTGTGTGTGTGTGTGTGTGTGTGTTTGCACGCCACAGCCGTAATGGCTGATGTGTTGGGGGCCCATCCCTCTCCTCTCATCATGAAACAGCCGGTCAGCTGCACACACACTCCGATATCTCTCGTCTGCCATACACCCTCATCTCCCCTCCTCTCCACAATGAATTGTCTGTCTGGATGAGAAATGTCTTTAGTGCGGCAATTATTGGAACTTGAATTACCATTACAACAGTGACATATTTAGTGGGCAGACAGGGCAGGAAGACAATGAGGCGCTTCTAACTGAGAGGGGTAGGAGGAGGACAGAGAGGGATGACAGAGAGAAGGAGAGGCAGAGGGGAGAAGAGGAGAGGATAGAAGAAAGGAGATGGAGAAGAAGTAGGTGAGAAGAAGGAAAGGAGAGATAACAATGTGAGGACAGCCACCTTGCCTCATCTGGCGCTGGGTTGGCTCAATATCCCAGATAGTCTTGTGCCTTAATCTGCAAACAAGGTTATTTATTGAATCATTTAGCACAAATGCACTGTAGGAGTTGAGTCCAGAGAGAGCCAGAGGCAGATTTGTAGCCTTATTGCACACAGTGTGGTGCTAGCCATGACAATATGGAGTGTGGAAAGTACTCTGTTCTCCACAGAGCTCCCAGCACTGACTCCAGCCCTTGGCTGTTCCACTTGTTCCACATTACAGTCGCTCTGTGAACTCCATGCAACAGCACACCACAATGGAGGCTGCAGACAAAGACACATACACCCACGCTCACACTCTCTCATGGAAAAGTTGATCTAGCTCTGAGTCCTCCACTGTTACCCCAGTGTTGTAGTCACTGTCGCACCTCTTAGTGCTTCAACTCTCCATACTCCTGTACTGGGCTTCCCTTCCCTCTTTCCTTTCCTCTCTCCTCCCCTCTCTCCTTCCTCTTTCCTTTCCTCTCTCCTTCCTCTCTCCTTCCTCTTTCCTTTCCTCTCTCCTCCCCTCTCTCTTTCCTCTTTCCTTTCCTCTCTCCTCCCCTCTCTTCTTCCTCTTTCCTTTCCTCTCTCCTCCTCTCTCTCCTTCCTCTTTCCTTTCCTCTCTCCTCCCCTCTCTCTTTCCTCTTTCCTTTCCTCTCTCCTCCCCTCTCTTCTTCCTCTTTCCTTTCATCTCTCCTCCCCTCTCTCCTTCCTCTTTCCTTTCCTCTCTCCTCCCCTCTCTCCTTCCTCTTTCCTTTCCTCTCTCCTTCCTCTCTCCTTTCCTCTCTCCTTCCCCCTCTCCTTCCCTCTCTTGTCTCTCCCTGTCGCGGCCTAAACAGCAGTGATTACAGTTCATACTGTACTTTACCCAGCGGCCATCAACACCTGCGGTTCACCATTCTTTACATCCAAAAACAACTCCAGCAAATAACCAGGAGGCAGGCAAGCTAGAGTGTTCTTAGCGGCTCTATTTCGCCCTCTTAAAAAGGTAGGGGAAAAAGGAATAAACAGAACCAGGAGGAGAGGAGAAAAGAGGAGAGGAGTCGTAAATGGGCCCAGGCATCCACAGGGCCTGGATGATGTTCCTGGCAACGTACACAACAGAATAACATTGTTAAAAATCCTTGCCTTTTGTTCTCTATGCGGTCGTACGTACCAGGGCTTGTACTATTATGGTTGTATGTGACCCAGAGTAACTAATGCTCTCTCCATAGGACCCAATGACACAGAACAGGACACGTGGAAGTCCAGTAGAAGAGCGAGGGTGGGACAGTGGGGTGAGAGGTGGGGGAAATACCAGGGGTTGGAGTGGCAAGAAGTCAGGGAGGACATAGTTAAGAGGGTAGGGAGGGAGGAGTGATGGGGACAGGAGCAGGGATGAGGTACTATGCTATGATGATGAACGGGGTTGGAAGTATGATGAAGTGTAGTAGTGTGCTGCTGCCCCTGAGATAATCCCCAGGCTGCCGCTGGAACACAGTCAGGAGCACAGGGGACAGGGGGCCAGGGCTCTGCCTGGGCTTGGCTTTCCCTCCCCTCCCCTCGCTCTGGCTGGTCATGGCTCTGCTAGACTACAGACCAGTGATTTATCAAGATGGCCCTGACATTTTTATACATTACAGGTGAAGAGCACTGACACTGTAAGCGTTGCTTAAATAGAAAAAAACAGCAATTGGCTCAATTAATGCTCAATTGAATCTATTACCCCCACTCAACTCCACCCCTCAGCCTGCCCTCCGCTCTCCGCCTCCCCTCATCCCTTCATCCCCCATCACTCGCTCCCGGTGGTCAGTAAAGAAGAGATTGGATTAGAGAGAGAGAAGGGCACAGGGAGGTCAGGCTGACCTTGGTGAACTGGTCTAATCTATTACCAACAACGTAGTAGAGGACAGGAAACTCCACACACGTGGGTTAAGTCAGTGTAGCTTGTTAGGGATGAGAACACACACGGTATGTCACTGGTAAAACAGTGTAGCCCTATAGGGAGGCAGTGGTCTGTCTGTCACCTCTGTCTGCTGTGTGCTTGCCTGGGTTCAGCGCCCAGTGTTAGCTGGGCTAGTCTCAATGCTGCTTAATGCTGTGCTGCTGTGAATATGAAGCAGGTTAGCCAGCCAGCCACTGCCCTGCAGCCATCCGCCACACTACAACACATCCCACTCGGCTACTGCTTCCACTGCTGCTCTGTGCTTCCTGCTGCAGCACTACAGACGGTTAGCCTGCCCTGCCTGCAACCCCACCAATCACACACAGGAGGGGTGAGGCTGTATGTGTACATCTGTGTCTGCAATCGTTTTTTTGTTTGTTTTCATCTCTTTGCCTTTGTCTGCATCTTTGTTTAATGTTTACGTCTACCTGAATGTCTGTTTCTCTCGCTGTTCTTCTGTCTGTATGGCATCTCAATCTCTGTATGACTGCATCTGATTTTTTTGTGTGCATCTGTCTGTATGTCATACAAAATTACATTAAAAATACCCTAGAATCAGTATGGATCCAGGACTCTCTCCCTCCCTCTCTCTCTCCTCGCTCTCTCTCTCCATCTCCATCCATCCATCCCCCTTCGTTGTTTGTGCTGGACTCTGTCAGTCTGAACCCAGCGCCCCTGAAACAGGAGAAGGATAGAAAGGACTAAAGAAACAGGAGGAGGAGGAGAGGAGAGAGAAACAGGGGGGAAGCTGAGGAAAGAGAGAGAAACATGACAATTAGCCAGTTGATAAATAATGGTATTTGTCTTCTGTGTCACCTCAGGACAGTGATGCTGGGTCGGACTGGGACTGGCGAGTTGGTCTGTCTCTGACTGACTGACTGACTGACTGACTGGGTATCCAGGCTCACTGTCTGTTACTGTTGCTAATATGACATGATAATGGCCCATTCAGACCGAGGCGATGGCTTAAAAACGCCTTACTCATGACTGGCCGTTCTTTCAGCTAAAGTGACTGAATTTCCCAGATTAAGTTTATATTTATCTAGCAAACTGCAGTCAATAAAGTGTATTAAGATGGCGGGAGTTAAGCCATGGAATTGGTGTCTGAGATCAGTCCTAAGTGAGAGGAAATGGTCGCTACTAGCAACGGGAGAATCTTTGGAAGCTTCCTGAAAGGAAAATAGGAAAATATCACATTCTAATTAGAAAAAGAGCAAACTGTTCGTAGTTTAGGGTTTTCTGATCCCAGTGAAATATTGATTGTGGTTTGTGAAATCCTCCTGTTTCTTATCTGCTTTCTGCCTGCACTGCACAGGCTGCACAATTGGCCAATTGATATGGAGTACATGGAAGATTTGAAACCACCTTACCCATGCCAATTCCTACTTGTGTGGGGATGTCTGTCTTTGGGCTTGTGGCTGTGCGTAATGCTTCTGTGTGTCTGTGTCTCCGTTTGTGTGTGATGATGATGATGATGATGATGATGATGATGATGATGATGATGATAAGTAGGTCGGCAGTGTGTGTCCCTTACAGGTGAAGTCAGATGATTTCTGGTTTGACAGGGCAGGGGATGGCTGTGATGTGATGTGTGGTGTGGTGGCCGACGGCCCTGTGCCGTGCTCCTGCTGACTTTCCGCCACCGTCCCACTGTCACTGTTCTGTCCACTCAGCACAGCCAGGACGTGTGCTTGTGTGTCCAGACCTGGGGCGAAAAAGGGCTGCATACATCAAATGCTGTGGTCAGTGGCCGATGGGACAAAGTTAAGGGGGGAGGGAAGGGAGGGAGCGAGAAGGTGAGGAGGGGGTGTATTTATTGATACTCGTTCCTCCTGAATGTCTGTAATGAGATCTGTCTGTCTGGCAGCACGACACGACACTATCCTGGGCCTATCCTGTGTCGGAAGAGGAAAGACTTGCCTGCTAGCCTGCTGTAGTCCTGTCTATCATTATTCAAACTCTGGTGTGCTGGGGCTCAATACATGTCAGTGGTGATGGTGATGGGTCCTTAACAAGCAATGGTTAGCTAGCCTAGGCGTGACTGGCCAGGTGACTCACAGCCCCTCTCTCTCCCCTGGAGGCAGTAATGTCATCAGACATGTGCTAGGTGGCTAGATGGCAAGATAGCTGGTCTGTGCTGTGGATACTAGTAGGACATTATAGCTCTGCACAGATCTTGGCCTGTTTGTTCCCTGGTGTCTCTCCTCAAAAAAAAAAAAAAATGTCTGCAGCATGACTCTGTACACACTGTGTCACAGTGACATTCTGGGGGGAGGAAGTTGCGCAATGCTCAGAACACCAAGATGAACAAGATAGCTCTTTCCTTCCGCCTCTCTCACACACTAGTTTAATAACACCTCAGGCGAAGCACCGACCCTCCGCGTGTGCGTGTGCCTTGTGCGGACGTGTGTGTGTGTTACCATTTCATGCACCTTATTAACAGGTCTGCCAACAAAATAACTTTCTCTCACATTAATAATGATTGACACGACAGAAAGACTGGGAGTGAATCCTAAATGGCACTCTGTTCCCTATATAGTGCACTGTTTTTGACCAGAGCCTAATCCCTTTGTGTTTGTCATATGGAGCCCTAAGCAGTGAGAGGATCATTTAGCTATTTGATTTAGAATTTTAGGACCCCTTAAGGTAACACAATAATATACAGTGGGGAAAAAAAGTATTTAGTCAGCCACCAATTGTGCAAGTTCTCCCACTTAAAAAGATGAGAGAGGCCTGTAATTTTCATCATAGGTACACGTCAACTATGACAGACAAATTGAGAAGTTTTTTTCCAGAAAATCACATTGTAGGATTTTTAATGAATTTATTTGCAAATTATGGTGGAAAATAAGTATTTGGTCACCTACAAACAAGCAAGATTTCTGGCTCTCACAGACCTGTAACTTCTTATTTAAGAGGCTCCTCTGTCCTCCACTTGTTACCTGTATTAATGGCACCTGTTTGAACTTGTTATCAGTATAAAAGACAACTGTCCACAACCTCAAACAGTCACACTCCAAACTCCACTATGGCCAAGACCAAAGAGCTGTCAAAGGACACCAGAAACAAAATTGTAGACCTGCACCAGGCTGGGAAGACTGAATCTGCAATAGGTAAGCAGCTTGGTTTGAAGAAATCAACTGTGGGAGCAATTATTAGGAAATGGAAGACATACAAGACCACTGATAATCTCCCTCGATCTGGGGCTCCACGCAAGATCTCACCCCGTGGGGTCAAAATGATCACAAGAACGGTGAGCAAAAATCCCAGAACCACACGGGGGGACCTAGTGAATGACCTGCAGAGAGCTGGGACCAAAGTAACAAAGCCTACCATCAGTAACACACTACGCCGCCAGGGACTCAAATCCTGCAGTGCGAGACGTGTCCCCCTGCTTAAGCCAGTACATGTCCAGGCCCGTCTGAAGTTTGCTAGAGTGCATTTGGATGATCCAGAAGAGGATTGGGAGAATGTCATATGGTCAGATGAAACCAAAATATAACTTTTTGGTAAAAACTCAACTCGTCATGTTTGGAGGACAAAGAATGCTGAGTTGCATCCAAAGAACACCATACCTACTGTGAAGCATGGGGGTGGAAACATCATGCTTTGGGGCTGTTTTTCTGCAAAGGGACCAGGACGACTGATCCGTGTAAATGAAAGAATGAATGGGGCCATGTATCGTGAGATTTTGAGTGAAAACCTCCTTCCATCAGCAAGGGCATTGAAGATGAAACGTGGCTGCGTCTTTCAGCATGATAATGATCCCAAACACACCGCCCGGGCAACGAAGGAGTGGCTTCGTAAGAAGCATTTCAAGGTCCTGGAGTGACCTAGCCAGTCTCCAGATCTCAACCCCATAGAAAATCTTTGGAGGGAGTTGAAAGTCCGTGTTGCCCAGCGACAGCCCCAAAACATCACTGCTCTAGAGGAGATCTGCATGGAGGAATGGGCCAAAATACCAGCAACAGTGTGTGAAAACCTTGTGAAGACTTACAGAAAATGTTTGACCTGTGTCATTGCCAACAAAGGGTATATAACAAAGTATTGAGAAACTTTTGTTATTGACCAAATACTTATTTTCCACCATAATTTGCAAATAAATTCATTAAAAATCCTACAATGTGATTTTCTGGATTATTTTCCCTCATTTTGTCTGTCATAGTTGACGTGTACCTATGATGAAAATTACAGGCCTCTCTCATCTTTTTAAGTGGGAGAACTTGCACAATTGGTGGCTGACTAAATACTTTTTTCCCCCACTGTATATATAAAAATGTTTTTTGATGAAACCTTGAATTCGGCCTGCTATTAGCCCATAGAAACACATTGAATAACAGCTTCATACATGGATAAACAGATAGTAAAAACAATTATCAACAGGAAGTTTGTTCTGAAGTGTCTGTCGTATATCTGAGAGATATATGAAAGATCAGGAAACTATATACAGTACCAGTCAAAAGTTTGGACACACCTACTCATTCAAAGGTTTTTCTTTATTTTTACTATTTTCTACATTGTAGAATAATAGTGAAGACATCAAAACTATGAAATAATACATATGGAATCATGTAGTAACTAACAAAGTGTTAAACAAATCAACATATATTTTAGATTTTAGACTCTTCAAATAGCCACCCTTTGCCTTGATGACAGCTTTGCACACGCTTGGCATTCTCTCAACCAGCTTCATGAGGTAGTCACCTGGAATGCATTTCAATTAACAGGTGTGCCTTCTTAAAAGTTAATTTGTGGAATTTATTTCCATCTTAATGTGTTTGAGCCAATCAGTTGTGTTGTGACAAGGTAGGGGGGTATACAGAAGATAGCCCTATTTGGAAAAAGACCAAGTCCATTTTATGGCAAGAACAGCTCAAATATGCAAAGAGAAATGACAGTGCATCATTGCCTTAAGACATGAAGGTCAGTCAATACAGAACATTTCAAGAACTTTCAACATTTCTTCAAGTGCAGTCACAAAAAACATCAAGTGCTATGATGAAACTGGCTCTCATGAGGACCACCACAGGAATGGAAGACCCAGAGTTACCTCTGCTGCAGAGGATAAGTTCATTAGAGTAAACAGCCTCAGAAATGTCATCCCAAATAAATGCTTCACAGAGTTCAAGTCACAGACACATCTCAGCATCAACTGTTCAGGGGAGACTGCGTGAATCAGTTTTGAATTGCTGCAAAGAAACCACTACTAAAGGACACCAATAATAAGAAAAGACCTGCTTGGGCCAAGAAACACAAGCAATGGACGGTAGACCGGTGGAAATGTGTCCTTTGGTCTGGAGTCCAAATTGGAGATTTTTAGTTCTAACCAAAAACGGATGATCTCTGCTTGTGTAGTTCCCACTGTAAAGCATGGAGGAGGAGGTGTTGGAGGTGCTTTGCTGCTGACTGTCTGTGATATATTTAGAATTCAAGGCACACTTAACCAGCATGGCTACCACAGCATTCTGCAGCGATATGCCATCCCATCTGGTTTGGACTTAGTGGGACTATCATTTGTTTTTCAACAGGACAATGACCCAACACACCTCCAGGTTATGTAAGGGCTATTTTACCAAGAAGGAGAGTGATGTAGTTCTGCATCAGATGACCTGGCCTCCACAATCCCCCGACCTCAACCAAATTGAGATGGTTTGGGATGAGTCGGACCGCAGAGTGAAGGAAAAGCAGCCAACAAGTGCTCATCGTATGTGGGTACTCCTTCAAGACTGTTGGAAAAGCATTCCAGGTGAAGCTGGTTGAGAGAATGTCAAGAGTGTGCAAAGCTGTCATCAAGGTAAAGGGTGGTTATTTGAAGAATCTCAAATATAACTTATATTTTGATTTGTTTAACACTTTTTTGGTTACTACATGATTCCATATGTGTTATTTCATAGTTTTGACGTCTTCACTATTATTCTACAATGTAGGAAATAGTAAAATTAAAGAAAAACCCTTGAATGAGTAGGTGTTCTAAAACTTTTGACTGGTAGTGTATGCCAGTTAGGCTCTACACCCCTTGTAAAGGTGATTAATGTGCTTAATTTTAGGAAGTTATTTGGGCACTTTAGTTGTAATACAAACCTTATCAAAACATATAGGCCTATGGACTAGGCTACATGAGGTGTGCGACAATGATTAGAAAAAGTGGGAAAAAAAAGGCTTTGTTTCTTATGCTGGGCATCATTCACAAGTGATAATATATAATTCAAAAGTGATAGGCTAATATTGTCACCCATCAGACTATTCTTGATTTAATCTTGTCTTTACATATACTAAATAATATATGTGTGAAATGTGTTTTGATTTAGAATGGACCATTATCATGCACCTGTATCGAAATAGGGGCAGCGGGAAAAAATATATGTCATCTATTCACTTAAATAGCAAATGGAGGATGCTTTTCGCATGGTTCATTTTCATGCCAGCCAGATAGGCTATACTCCTGTTGTAAATATAAGCAATGTGCTTAATATTAGGAAAGTTGAGAAATAAATATAGTAGGCCTAGCCTATGGAAAGCTGATGGGATCCCTACTCTTTTTGGTAGAGGCCATCACTCTGTTTTCTCGCGCAATTGCATAGCCTATAGAAATGTTGTGCAACATGAGCTCATGGGCTCTCATGAAGTGTTTGATTAGATTTGCATTGATGTCAGAGTGATTAGAGGAACAATAGAGTGCTGAGTACCAGGCAGTTAGCAAGTTTGGTAGGCTACTAATGACCAGCAGCAGCATCAGAGCTTGGAGAAGCCTAATTACTGTCACTAAACAGTCATGTGGAATTTGACTGCCTTCATAACTCGTGAGCGCCGGTGTGGCGTTTATTTACATTACATTTTACATTTTAGTCATTTAGCAGACTCTCTTATCCAGAGCGACTTACAGGAGCAATTAGGGTTAAGTGCCTTGCTCAAGGGCACATCGACAGATTTTTCACCTAGTCGGCTCGGGGATTAGAACCAGCGACCTTTCGTTACTGGCACAACGCTCTTAACCCCTAAGCTACCTGCCGTTTATACGGTCACTGCAACAGCCTTATCCCCAACACAACTATCTGTGGCCTGGGGCCTTTTTCCTCATACAACAAAAACACAGCTCCTCTTCAGTGGGTCCATACTTGCGAACAAGTTTAAACTTTTTCTCAGTCTCAAAATGGGCATCATCCAATTAAAACCGTGGATGTAGTTGCACGTGATAAAACACTACATGTTAGTTGTTCCCATTAGATAACCTGGTACATTTAGCCCTATGCTAACCTAACCAGCTGGCAGTGATTATTTCCCTGTGACAAATTTTGCATCAGCTTATCAAAGATCTTAGGGTGTTTTCACATACAGTGCCTTCGGAAAGTATTCAAACCCCTTGACTTCTTCCACATTTTGTTACGTTACAGCCTTATTCTAAAATGGATTAAATAGTTTACCAAAATGTGGTAAAAGTCAAGGGGTCTGAATACTTTCCAAATGCTCTGTACCTACTAACATTTTGGAAGCAAATAGGTTGCATTTAGTTAGTTAAAAGATGAGACATAATAATTGTAATCAGAAGATACTATTAACATATAAATATTATTGGTACAGTGAGGGAAAAAAGTATTTGATCCCCTGCTGATGTTGTACGTTTGCCCACTGACAAAGAAATGATCAGTCTATAATTTGAATGGTAGGTTTATTTGAACAGTGAGAGACAGAATAACAACAAAAAAATCCTGAAAAACGCATGTCAAAAATGTTATAAATTGATTTGCATTTTAATGAGGGAAATAACACACCAAGATAGTCGTGAAGAGGGCACAACAATGCCTATTCCCCCTAAGGAGACTGAAAAGATTTGCCATGGGTCCTCAGATCCTCAAAAAGTCATACAGCAGCACCATTGAGAGCATCCTGACTGGTTGCGTCACCGCCTGGTATGGCAACTGCTCAGCATCCGACCGCAAGGCGCTACAGAGGGTAGTGCATACGGCCCAAGCTTCCTACCATCCAGGACCTCTATACCAGGCGGTACCGGAGCGCCAAGTCTAGGTCCAAAAGGCTCCTTAACAGCTTCTACCCCCAAGCTATAAGACTGCTGAACAGTTAATCAAATGGCTACCCGGACTATTTGCATTGAATTTTTTTTACGCAGTTGCTACTAGCTGTTTATTATCTGTGCATAGTCACTTTACCCCTACCTACATGTACATATTACCTCAATTACCAAAACTAACCTGTACCTCCGCACATTGACTCGGTACTGGTACCCCCTGTATATAGACTCGTTATTGTTATTTTATTGTGTTACTTTTTTTAAACTTTAGTTTATTTAAAAACAATTTTCTTAACTTATTTTTCTTAAAACTGCATTGTTGTTTAGGGGCTTGTAAGTAAGCATTTCACGGTAAGGTTGTATCTGGCGCATGTGACAATTAACATTTTATTTTATTTGATATTTTGTGGCGCCAATGTGAGAGATTATGGCAGGGAAAACGGTGTTGCAGTAGTCTAGTGTGGTGCTGTAATAATGACAAGCGAACCTGGGGAGCTTTGTGATCACATTGCCCTAAAAAAGAGATACGAACCGAGGATTTAAAGCAAACCGAACTCAGACCACCTCTCGAGATGGTCTCAGTTCAGTTCATTTCAGAGGCTTTTTTACAGGGGTCTGAGTTCCTTTGGCGTGTTCACAGTGGGAAAAGATTGAGCGAACCACACTGAGTTCACAAGAATTGTCTGAATAGGACCATGTGTGAAAATGTTATTTCTCACATTATTAGCATAAAATGTTCTTTGCATTATTACGTACAGCCGGAAAGAGCTATTGGATATCAAAGTGGCAGTAACTCACCAGCATTTCGACCAGGAATATAACTTTCCAGAATTGGATCCTTTGTTCGTACCATCCAAGGCAATTGAACTTATCCCAGAGGCCGCTCCAAGACGCCGCTGGCGGAGAAGAGGTATTCGGAGTGGACTTTTAGTCCGATTCAGGAGGCGTGCACACCATCCACCGCTTCCGAGTATATTACTCGCTAATGTTCAGTCCCTGGACAATAAAGTAGACGAGCTCACCCGACCTAGAATACCTCACAATCAAATGCCGACCGCATTACCTTCCTAGAGAATTCTCTTCGGTTATCGTCACAGCCGCGTATATTCCCCCTCAAGCCGATACCACGACTGCTCCCAAGGAACTACACTGGACCTTGTACAAACTGGAAACTGCATATCCTGAAGCCACATTTATTATAGCTGGGGACTTTAATAAAGCAAATCTGAGGAAAACGCTACCGAAGTTCTATCAACACATCGCCTGCAGTACTCATGCTTCAAAAACACTCGACCGTTGTTACTCTCCTTTCCGGGATGGCTACAAGGCCATCCACCGACCTCACCTCGGCAAATCAGATCACAACTCCATTTTGCTCCTCCCTTCCTATAGGCAGAAATTCAAACAGGAAGTACCTGTGCTATGGTCTACTCAACGCTGGTCTGACCAATTGGAATCCATGCTTCAAGACTGTTTTGATCACGCGGACTGGGGCATGTTCCGGGTTGCCCCTGAGAATAACATGGATGTATACACTGACACGGTGACTGAGTTCATCAGGAAGTGTATAGGGGATGTTGTTCCCACTGTGACGATTAAAACCTATCGAAACCAAAAACTGTGGATAGATGGCAGCATTCGCGTCAACACTGAAAGTGCGAACTTCCACATTTAACCACGGCAAGGTGACTGGGAATATGATCAAATAAAAACAGTCCAGTTATGCGCTCCGTAAGGCAATCAAACAGGCAAAACGTCAGTACGGAGACAAAGTGGAGTCGCAAATCAACGGCTCAGACATGAGACGTGTGTGTCAGGGACTCCAGACAATCACGGATTATAAAGGGAAAACCAGCCACATCGCTGACATCGACATCTTGCTCCCGGACAAGCTAAACACCTTCTTCGCCCGCTTTGAGGATAACACAGTGCCGCCAACACGGGCAGCTGCCGAGGACTGTGAGCTCTCGTTCTCCGTGGCCGACGTGAGTAAACATGCTAACCCTCGCAAGGCTGCCGGCACAGACGGCATACCTAGCCATGCTGCATGGCAGACCAGCTGGCTGGAGTGTTTACGGACATATTCAATCTCTCCCTATTCCAGTCTGCTGTCCCAACTTGCTTCAAGATTTTCACCATTATTCCTGTACCCAAGAAAGCAAAGGTATCTGAACTAAATGATTATCGCCCCGTAGCACTCACTTTTGTCATCATGAAGTGCTTTGAGAGGCTAGTTAAGGAGCATATCACTTCCACCTTACCCGACACCCTAGACCCACTGCAATTTGCATACCACCCCAATAGATCCACGGATGATGCAATCGCCATCGCAATGCACACTGCCCTGTCCCATCTGGACAAGAGGAATACCGATGTAAGAATGCTGTTCATTGACTACAGCTCAGCCTTCAACACCATAGTACCCTCCAAGCTCATCATTAAGCTTGGGGCCCTGGGTCTGAATCCTGCCCTGTGCAACTGGGTCCTGGACTTCCTGACGGGCCACCCCCAGGTGGTTAAGGTAGGCAACAACTTCTCCACTACACTTATCCTCAACACAGGGGCCCCACAAGGGTGCGTGCTCAGCCCCCTCTTGTACTCTCTTTTTACCCATGACTGCGTGGCCACGCACGCCTCCAACTCATTCATTCAGTTTGCAGACGGCATAACAGTGGTAGGCCTGATTACCAACAACGACAAGACAGACTATAGGGAGGAGGTGAGGGCCCTGGCAGAGTGGTGCCAGGAAAATAACCTCTCCCTCAACGTCAACAAAACTAAGGAGCTGATCATGGAATTCAGGAGACAGCAGAAGGAGCACACCCCCATCCACATCGAGAAGGTGAAAAGTGTCAAGTTCCTCGACATACACATCACTGACAATCTGAAATGGTCCACCCACACAGACAGTGTGGTGAATAAGGCGCAACAGCGGCTCTTCAACCTCTGGAGGCTGAAGAAATTTGGCTCCTAAGACCCTCAAAACCTTTTACAGATGCACCATTGAGAGCATCCTGTAAGACTGTATCACCGCCTGGTACGGCAACTGCACCGTCCGCGGAGGGTGGTGCGGTCAGACCAACGCATCACCGGGAGCACATTGCCTGCCCTCCAGGACATCTACAGCACCCGGTGTCACAGGAAAGCCAAGAAGATCATCAAGGACCTCAACCACCCGAGCCACGGCCTGTTCACCCCGCTATCATCCAGAAGGCGAGGTCAGTATAGGTGCATTAAAGCTGGGACCGAGAGACTGAGAAACAGCTTCTATCTCAAGGCCATCAGACTGTTAAATAGCCATCACTAGCCGGCCTCCACCCAGTACCCTGCCCTGATCTTAGTCACTGTCGCTAGCCGGCTACCACCCGGTTACTCATCCCTGCACACTAGAGGCTGCTGCCCTATGTACATAGACATGGAAGACTGGGCACTTTAATAATGGAACACTGGTCACTTTAATAATATTTACATACTGTATTACACATTTCATATGTATATACTGTATTCCGTCAAGTCCATCCTATTTAATTATTGCTGTATATACTATTATATCCACGTATTCTTCAGATATACTATATATTCAATCCACATACTGTCTATAATGTCTATACAGCCCATCTCATGTATATACTGGATATATGTATATACAGTGCATTCGGAAAGTATTCAGACCCCTTGACTTTTTCCACATTTTGTTACATTACAGCCGTATTCTAAAATGTATTTAAAAAAGAAATCCTCATCAATCTACACACAATACCCCATAATGACGAAGCAAAAACAGGTTTTTAGAAGTTTTGCAAATGTATATGAAAAATATATATATAAACACTGAAATATCACATTTACATAAGTATTCAGACCATTTACTCAGTACTTTGTTAAAGCACATTTGGCAGTGATTACAGCCTCGAGTCTTATTGGGTGTGACACTACAAGCTTGGCACACCTGTATTTGGAGAGTTTCTCCCATTCCTCTCTGCAGATCCTCTCAAGCTCTGTCAGGATTGATGGGGAGCGTTGCTGCACAGCTATTTTCAGGTCTCTCCAGAGATGTTTGATCGGGTTCAAGTCTGGGCTCTGGCTGGGCCACTCAAGGACATTCAGAGACTTGTCCCGAAGCCACTCCTGCGTTGTCTTTGCTGTGTGCTTAGGGTAATTGTCCTGTTGTAAGGTGAACCTTCGCCCCAGTCTGAGGTCCTGAGCGCTCTGGAGCAGGTTTTCATCAAGGATCTCTGTACTTTGCTCCGTTCATTTTTGCCTCGATCCTGACTAGTCTCCCAGTCCCTGCTGCTGAAAAACATTCCCACAGCATGATGTTGCCACCACCATGCTTCACTGTAGTGATGGTGCCAGGTTTCCTCCAGACGTGACGCTTGGCATTCAGGCCAAAGAGTTCAATCTTGGTTTCATCAGACCAGAGAATCTTGTTTCTCATGGTCTGAGAGTCCTTTAGGTGCCTTTTGGCAAACTCCAAGTGGGCTGTCATGTACCTTTTACTGAGGAGTGGCTTCCGTCTGGCCACTCTATCATAAAGGCCTGATTGGTGGAGTGCTGGAAGGTTCTCCCATCTCCACAGAGGAACTCTAGAGCTTTTTCAGAGTGACCATCGAGTTCTTGGTCACCTCCCTGACCAAGGCCCTTCTCCCCCGATGGCTCAGTTTGGCCGGGTGGACAGCTCTAGGAAGAGTCTTGGTGGTTCCAAACTTCTTCCATTTAAGAATGATGGAGGTCACTGTGTTCTTGGGGACCTTCAATGCTGCAGAAATGTTTTGGTACCCTTCCCCAGATCTGTGCCTCGACACAATCCTGTCTCGGAGCTCTACGGACAATTCCTTTGACCTCATGGCTTGGTTTTTGCTCTGACATGCACTGTCAACTGTGGGACCTTATATAGACAGGTGTGTGCCTTTCCAAATCATGTCCAATCATTTGAATGTACCACAGGTGGACTCCAATCAAGTTGTAGAAACATCTCAAGGATGATCAGTGGAAACAGGATGCACCTGAGCTGAATTTCGAGTCTCATAGCAAAGTGTCTGAATACTTATGTAAATAAGGTATTTCTGTTTTTTATTTTTAATACATTTGCACAAAAAAAAACAAAAAAAAACTTGTTTACACTTTGTCATTATGGGGTACTGTGTGTAGATTGCAAAAAATAAATAAAAATGTATCCATTTTAGAATAAGGCTGTAACGTAACAAAATGTGGGAAAAGTCAAGGTGTCTGAATACTTTCCGATGGCACTGTATATTTATACTCCGGACTCCGACATTGCTCGTGCTAATATTTATATATTTCTTAGCTCTATTCCTTTACTTTTAGATTAGTGTGTATTGTTCTGTATTGTTAGATATTACTGCACTGTTGGAGCTAGGAACACAAGCACTTCGCTACACCCACAATAACATCTGCTAAACATGTGTATGTGACTAATACAATTTGATTTGATTTGATTTTACGTTATATCCACCAACCAATGGAATTTATTTTTAAAATAGGTCAACTTGGCTACCAGAGTGGTATTTTAAACCTCCAATTTCAACATTTACTTTTGTTCCACTTGGTCTTCCACAAGTGTAGTGTGCCAATATTGCATGATGCATCATTGTCTAGGCTACTAACTATTAACATTAGCCATATTCAAAAGGCACGTTTTCGCATACTGTGGGGTCTGAAATTATTGACAGTCTTTATAATAATGAGCAAAAATGACTGTATAAAATATATCATTCAAATACTGAGCTATATTGTATGCTCCAAAAAAATTAGGAAATTATTTTATTTTATACTAATACAATTGCTGAGAGAAATACATTTTGTTTAACAAGTAATACTTTTTCAAAAAGGTAGGGTTAAAAATTATTGACACCCCTGTTTTCAATACCTTTTTCCCCCCCAAAAATTATGAGTTGCAGAACACATTGGAAGGGATCTTAGACCATTCCTCCATACAGTATTCTTCAAGATCCTTGATTTCCTTCATCTCTGCTTATGAACTGCCGTCTTCAATTCAAACCACAGGTTTTCAATGGGTTTCAAGTCCAGAGACTGAGATGGCCATTGCAAAATTTTGATTTTGTGGCCAATTAACCATTTAGTTGTGGATTTTCATACGTGCCTAGGGTTATTGTCTTGCTGGAAGATCCACTTGCGGCCAAGTTTCAGCCTCCTGGCAGAGGCTACCAGGTTTATGGCTAAAATATCCTGGTACTGGGTAAAGTTCATGGTGCCATTGACCTTAACAAGGGGCCCATGACCAGTGGAAACAAATTAGCCCCATAACATCAGAGAGAGAGAAGTTACAGCCTCCTGGCAGAGGCAACCAGGTTTTTGGCTTAAATATCCTGGTACTGGGTAAAGTTCATGGTGCCGTTGACCTTAACAAGGGGCCCAGTGGAAGCAAAATAGCCCCATAACGAGAGAGAGACACACATACAGAGAGAGAGAGAGAGAGGGACACACCGAGAAACACACACAAACTGAGAGAGAGAGACACAGAGGGAGAGACACACACTCACATAGAGAGACACGCAGACACAAAGAGCTACACACACAGAGAGAGAGCGAGAGAGAGAGAGAGAGAGAGAGAGAGACACACACAGAGAGTGAGTGTGTCTTGTGTGTGTGTCTCTCTCTCTCTCTCTCTCTCTCACACACACTCACACACACACACACACATACACACACTTAAACACACAGGGAGAGAGAGACAGACACACACACACACAGAGAGAGAGACACACATATGCACACACTCACAATTCTGATGTGAGACTATGAGAGCTTGTTGGTGCCTGTGTGTCGTGTGTGTGTGTGTGTGTGTGTGTGTGTGTGTGTGTGTGTGTGTGTGTGTGTGTGTGAGCAAGAGAGAGACACGCAAACACACAGAGAGAGACACACACATAGAGAGAGAGAGAGAGAGAGAGAGAGAAACACAGACACAGAGAGAGAGAGAGACAACAACACAGAGAGAGAGAGAGAGAGAGACAGACACAAACACACAAAGAGAGAGAGAGAGAGACCCACTGAGAGAGACGCAGGCTGAGCTGGGGCTGTGGATGGAGAGAGAGTGAGGAGGGGAATGAATGAATGGGCTGTGTTTGGCACTGTTAGCGTGACCAGAATAGGAATGCTGCAGGCCAGTGTTAGCTGCAGTGTTAGCATTGTGCTAGCGAGTAGTAGGCTCTGAGCAGGCCTGGGGGTAAAAGGGAGAATACGTGAGGCCACCGCTCACTGTGTAGGGGAGCTCCCTCCTCTCTCGCTCCTCTCTCGCTCTCCTCTTCTCCCTCTCTCTAAGAAGTGGAGAGCGAGAGAGGAGGGAGCTCCCCCTAGACAGCGAGCGGTGGCCGCACGTATTCTCCCAGTGTGCCTCTGTCTGCGCCCAGTCTGTTCTGTCTATCGAAGGGTTAACCCTGGGCGGCTCTCCTCCCCGACATGGAAGGGGCCATTGAATGGCTGCTTTCCACAGCCAGCAAACACATTGGTTAAGGGTGAGGGCGGATCTGGGGTGGGAGCTGTACTCCGGCATGTACTCCTCCTGGGAGATTGGGAATCTGACTGCCAACACACAGCACATCGTGGTCACAGCATGTACGCAGCTGCACAGAGAGGGGAGGAGGGAGGGGAAGGGAAGTATGTTGCATTTTTGTGTGTGTGTGTGTTAACTACTCAGTGTGAAGAAAAACAAAGAAAAAGGCTCTGATCGCAGAGACGGTTGACTCCTACAGTGCCTTGCAAAAGTATTCATCCCCCTTGGCATTTTACCTATTTTGTTGCATTACAACCTGTAATTTAAATGGATTTTATTTGGATTACATGTAATGGACATACACAAAATAGTCAAAATTGGTGAAGTGAAATGAAAAAAATAACTTAAAAAAAAAAAAAAAAAAAAAATAACGGAAAAGTGGTGTGTGCATATGTATTCACCCCCTTTGCTATGAAGTCCCTAAATAACATCTGGTGCAACCAATTACATTCAGAAGTCACATAATTAGTTAAATAAAGTCCACCTGTGTGCAATCTAAGTGTCACATGATCTCTGTATATATACACCTGTTCTGAAAGGCCCCAGAGTCTGCAACACCACTAAGCAAGGGGCACCACCAAGCAAGCGGCACCATGAAGACCAAGGTGCTCTCCAAACAGGTCACCAAAACTCACGGACCAGGCAAGGAGGGCATTAATCAGAGAGGCAACAAAGAGACCAAAGATAACCCTGAAGGAGCTGCAAAGCTCCACAACGGAGATTGGAGTATCTGTCCATAGCACCACTTTAAGTCGTACACACGACAGAGCTGGGCTTTACGGAAGAGTGGCCAGAAAAAAGCCATTGCTTAAAGAAAGAAATAAGCAAACACGTTTGGTGTTTGCCAAAAGGCATGTGGGAGACTCCCCAAACATATGGAAGAAGGTACTCTGGTCAGATGAAACAAAAATGGAGCTTTTTGGCCATCAAGGAAAACGCTATGTCTGGTGCAAACCCAACACCTCTCATCACCCCGAGAACACCATACCCACAGTGAAGCATGGTGGTGGCAGCATCACGCTGTGTGGATGTTTTTTATCGGCAGGGACTGGGAAACTAGTCAGAATTGAAGGAATGATGGATGGCGCTAAATACAGGGAAATTCTTGAGGGAAACCTGTTTCAGTCTTTCAGAGATTTGAGACTGGGACGGAGGTTCACCTTCCAGCAGGACAATAACCCTAAGCATACTGCTAAAGCAACACTTGAGTGGTTTAAGTTTTAAATGTTTTGGAATGGCCTAGTCAAAGCCCAGACCTCAATCCAATTGAGAATCTGTGGTATGACTTAAAGATAGCTGTACACCAGTGGAACCCATCCAACTTTAAGGAGCTGGAGGAGTTTTGCCTTGATGAATGGGCAAAAATCCCAGTGGCCCCTTATAGGGATTATATATTTTGCATCTTCAAAGTGGTAGGCATGTTGTGTAAATCAAATTATACAAACCCCCCAAAAATCTATTTTAATTCCAGGTTGTAAGGCAACAGAATTGGAAAAATGCCAAGGGGGGTGAATACTTTCGTAACCCACTGTATGTCGGATAAGGCCTTAGGTGTTGTTTTAGATTTCAGTTGTTTTTCTCCCTCGTGTTTTTGACCTCCGTCCTTCGCTTATCCCTCTATCCCTCTTTCATTTCCTTCAGCCAGCCTGCTCCCCAACCTCCACCTTCAACTCCCCACCCCTCTCAGATCTCACACTATCTCTCCTCCAGCCCCCTCCGTCCTTCCCTCCCTCTCTCTCATCACCAACGCCCACATCTGTCCTCTCTCATTTCAGACAGGCAGTGAGGAGGCCTGGCCCTGCCTCCTCGCTGAGAGGCAGAAGGGTCCTTCCTTGTTATTCTGCTGGCAGTAAGCGTGTGATGTCCTCACCGTATGTCATCCCTCGAAGGCTGGCTCATTTCAATTCATCTCCTTTCCCAATAGTATATTTCCTCTCAACTGTTGAGGAATAGTGAGCTCAGTCAGCATCATCACCCTTCCCAAAAAACCAAAGGATTGCTTCAGGCCTGGAAGGTTTTCCGCTGGGGTGAGCACAGCAGTGGACATTTCAGAATTGTGTGTGTTGTCTTGCCCTGAGGAGGAAGATGATGACTCCCAGCCTGATGTCTGTCTGATTGTTTCGTCACACCCTGCTAACAGCGGCCCCAGATAGCCCCATATTGTATACTAGAATGCACGCATACACACATACCTCGTCACTTTTTTTAAACAATAAGTAGGTCACAACACAAATGTTTGAAAAAGTGACTTGGACTTTTTCTACAGTTTCAGTTTAGGTTTTACAATGCTCTAGCCACAAATGACTGCTAGCTTTTGTATAGAGTCATACCTTCGCTGACATCACCACTGTATTGTATCACTAGAATTAAGTTTATAGTACATTTTTAACCAGGGTTTCTGTTTGAAGACATGGGTTAGGCTAATCTGAAAGTGTGCAGATAACCACATGTTATTGTGGTTGTTGTGGTGACTGGAGCAGACCTGAGTAATGGGCATTAGTAAAATAAACAGGAGGGGGATATAGTCAGTCAAAAGGAACTTTGTGGAGTAAAGTGGAATGTTTACTGTCTCAGACGCCCTCGTAAGAAAACCTAAAGCAAAGGAGCTTTAAGTTGCGTAACTAACGGAGAGCTGAAAGTCCTGCTGCCATATTTATATATGTGGTAGTTGTGATGCAAGTTGTTTTGACACTGTTTTTGGGATGGTTGTGTTGTGTCCGACCCCAGCTGAGGCTGCGCTGCGGTGGGTTATTTTTACCATGGCCGGGGACCAGGTAGCTCTGACTGTGAACTAGGTTGTTGTTAGAAAGGGGTCATCCCACCAGGCATGTGCTGTAGGCAACTGGGAGAGAGAGAAAGACACTCTGTGGTGTGGTGGTTTCTCTGGACCTCTGTGTCAGGCCAAACAGCTGGATTTCTCATCTGCAAAACTCTAGCCTTGTCCAGTCCAGCCCCAGTCCCAGCCTACCCCCATCCCAGCTCAGACCAGGCCTATACCCCTGCCCAGTCCAGCCTAGCTTTCCTCAAGCCAGCTCAGCTCAGTGAGAAGCAGGAATGTGGTTGTCCTTTGTGTGCTGATGGCCCTAGCAATGGCCCCATGTATTGTGACTATTTTAGGCTTTTTGTGGGGTGGTACGTTATACTTTTTGTGACCTCTTTCAGGCCCCTCACTTTAATGCTGCTGATCCAATACACACTTAAGCTCCTCCATCCATTGGACTCTCTCATATAACATAGGGCAACAGACACACTGTAGTAGTAAACTAACAGACCTGTAAAAAGTAGCAGTAGCAGAAATAGTAATAGTTACAACAGAACAGATGACAGCAGCTTCCTCTCCTCCTCATTCGCCAGTTCCTCCGTTCTGTGTTGCTCCCGCCCGTGGTGTGGTCAGGGTCGGTGTGCGTTTGATGCTCCCTCCCTCCACAGAGGGCACTGGCCGGCAGGCAGCCATACATACAGAACCCTGAGGTTTCCCCTCCCGCCCAGCCCCAGCCCTTCCTGCCCATAATGTTTTGTGAGGCGTTAAGGCACAGACCGACCGGCTGACAACAACAAAAACAGGCAAAACATGCAGTCGAGAGCCTGGATCCCAGAGCCAGAAACCTCCAACCTCCCTCCTCAGCGCTACCTCTCATTCTCTCCTCCTTCTCCATTTTTGGGTGTAGTGTTTTGTCCCCTCCCACCTCCCGTTTCCATTCTGTTGTTGTAAAAGGAGAGTAGAGTGCTGTGGTTGTTTGAGTTGGACCCAGCCAGCTCCTGTCTCTCCTGCTCGCCAAACACGCGGGACAGACACAGAGCTTTTATACTGCAGCCTCTCAAATCCCCTCACTTTTTTCTGCCTGTTTCGTCTGGGGTGTCTGTCTCCACGGTGGGCCGTGGAGGTGACTCCCAGCAGTGCTGCAGGGCCAGCTCCGGTTACCGTTACCGGAAGCCCAGCCTGGACTGGGACCCAGATCCTAACCTATATCCCCCCAGCGTTACCTGAGAAACACAGCAAAGAGATATTCTGGCTCTGAGGCGATCCACTCTGCACTTTGGGAAGGCAGTTTCTAGCTACCGTTAGAAGAGCTGTATTGTTCCAATAGCAGGAGTGAGATCAGCTGTATGGCTGAGGGAGACACTACATCCCGAAAGGTTTAACACACCATACAACACTATGCACAAGTACTACGCTTAACAATTTGCACTGAACATTTTACAAAAACTAATTTAGTGGAAGAACTGGGCAGGTGCAAACTTTGGTAACAGAATGACAGTAAAACCTCCCTCACGTTTATATGCGACCACGTAAAAAAAAAAAAACTCTGCTCCGAATTAAGATTCAAAGATAAAGAAAGAATGGGATGTCTGCTATGTCATGGCACCTTGAGTTTGAAACTACAGTAAGTGAAGTGGATTTACACCCGGTAAAGGCATTATGGTAACGGAATTACATAATGGGTCCCTGATCTATACTACACAGAAATGCATAATTATGGATATGAATGTCATTCTCCTCATGTTTCACAAGTTTGGACATCACAGCGCAAGACAGCACTGCACAGTAGAGTACAGTGCATTGCAATACAGCACAGCACAGCAGAGCAGAGTAGGGTAGAGTTCAGTACAGTGCAGTAGAGTACCGTAGAATACAGTACAGTAGCATTCAGTTAAGTATAGTACAGTAGAGTACAGTACAATATACTGCATTCTACTGTACTGTACTATACCCTTTACTGTACTACTGTATTGTATTGGACTGTGCTCTACTCACTGTACTGTATTGTGCTGTACTGCATTGTATTTTACTGTATTCTACTGCATTCTACTGCACTGTGCTATCCAAACTTGTGAAACATTCTTCTATGATAGGTTCAGATTTGGTCCAGTCCGGTCCGCCTGTGGACGTTAACATCAAGGCCAGGGTGGACTAACCAAATTTCAATTACTTTTCGACGTCCGTGTAGGTCGGTGCTCAGTTGGTGAAGATTCTGGCTACAATAAATGGAAAGATAGGGGGCTCATGGATAGCTGTCAGTAAGAGCTGGGAGTGGTGACATTAACTGGAGAGTGAGAGAGAGAGCAAGAGAGTGGGGGAGGGGTTGTCCAGACATACTGTTTTAACACTCTTGGTTTGTCCACCAGACAACAGAAAGACAAAGAAAACAGTTATGAGCTGAACATAACAGTATGCCAGTGGAAGGGAGGACAGTAGCAGGTGACCCAACTGTGGTTTTTGGCTATTATGATTTCCCATTGTAGCCAATTCAGATGCAGTAATTCCGTTACATATTTTTGTTATTGTTCCATTACAATTTGGTAATGGAATTATGAGTTTGAATCACTAAATAATTCATAAACAAACTTGGTATCAGTAAAATCACTATAACTAATTAATAGTTCTACCTTTACTTGTTACTTTTGTGAACTTTCATTATCCTCCCTCCTAATGAGCGAGAGAATATAGAAAATATCTTAAAGATATGTGTGTTTTTGGTAACGGAATTACAAGGCACAAGGCAGTATTTCTTAAACTTACAGAAGGCAAACAATTTCTCAAAAACGAAATCTAAGTGTTGATATTAGTTGGCAGCGTTCTTTACGTCAACATTATTGTGTTTTGATGTATTTCTAATACCTTTACTTTTTCGGATAGATGTTTTCTAAGCCCCCTTTTACATTTGTTTATCCAGAAATCAAAGCCTTTACTTATGCCAAATGTCTAAGATGGAAAATGGTTGAAAATGTTATCTATGCCTTCATTTCCCAAAAATGTAGACTCTTAGCTTTCATATGACACCCAATTTGGTATGCTCCTATGAACTTCAAATGTTGGTGCTCATGGGTCCTTTTCAGTGGAAATGCCCATATATAGTGTGCGACGCTCTTTCTTTTTACACAGTTTACTCTCCGTTAGTCAGCACCTCTACAAACATTTGGGTGTGAGTCAACTCATTTGGGGGGGATGCTTTTTATTCAGGGAGACCGGGTAATATATTTGATCCAGATGTTAGTAATATCTACAGTCCGAGCCGAGACAAGACTGAATTCAGACAGCCCCCTGTATTGAGTTTGAACTCTAACCATCATCCCTCTCTCTCGTTCTCTCTCTCTCCCTCCACAGTGTGTCCCTCCACCTGTAAGCATCGGGCCTGTACCCAGCATGGCCACTGCTGCCATGACCAGTGTCTGGGGGGCTGCTTGGAGGCAGGCAACGCCAGCAGCTGTGTGGCCTGCCAGAACCTCCAGCACCAGGACACCTGCGTAGACCGCTGTCCCCAGGGATACTACACCTTCAAGGGCTGGCGATGTGTCTCTCTCTCCTTCTGCCAGGACCTCCACAATCAGTGCAAGAATGGAAAGAGCAGCGACTGCCACGAGTACGTCATCCACAACAAAGCCTGCATCCCAGAGTGCCCCTCAGGATACACCACCATCAACTCTACCACGTAAGTCTTAGATCTATAACTTGACAGCCATTTACCACCATCAACTCTACCATGTAAGTCTTAGATCTATGACATGACAAGCCGTATACTAGGGGTGTAACAATTCACCAATACGCATCGGCCCCCTGTTCAAATGTTTAAGATATGAGTACATACAGTGGGGGAAAAAAGTATTTAGTCAGCCACCAAATGTGCAAGTTCTCCCACTTAAAAAGATGAGAGAGGCCTGTTATTTTCATCATAGGTACACGTCAACTATGACAGACAAAATGAGGGAAAAAAATCCAGAAAATCACATTGTAGGATTTTTAATGAATTTATTTGCAAATTATGGTGGAAAATAAGTATTTGGTCAATAACAAAAGTTTCTCAATACTTTGTTATATACCCTTTGTTGGCAATGACACAGGTCAAACGTTTTCTGTAAGTCTTCACAAGGTTTTCACACACTGTTGCTGGTATTTTGGCCCATTCCTCCATGCAGATCTCCTCTAGAGCAGTGATGTTTTGGGGCTGTCGCTGGGCAACATGGACTTTCAACTCCCTCCAAAGACTTTCTATGGGGTTGAGATCTGGAGACTGGCTAGGCCACTCCAGGACCTTGAAATGCTTCTTACGAAGCCACTCCTTCGTTGCCCGGGCGGTGTGTTTGGGATCATTGTCATGCTGATAGACCCAGCAATGTTTCATCTTCAATGCCCTTGCTGATGGAAGGAGGTTTTCACTCAAAATCTCACGATACATGGCCCCATTCATTCTTTCCTTTACACGGATCAGTCGTCCTGGTCCCTTTGCAGAAAAACAGCCCCAAAGCATGATGTTTCCACCCCCATGCTTCACAGTAGGTATGGTGTTCTTTGGATGCAACTCAGCATTCTTTGTCCTCCAAACACGACGAGTTGAGTTTTTACCAAAAAGTTATATTTTGGTTTCATCTGACCATATGACATTCTCCCAATCCTCTTCTGGATCATCCAAATGCACTCTAGCAAACTTCAGACAGGCCTGGACATGTACTGGCTTAAGCAGGGGGACACGTCTGGCACTGCAGGATTTGAGTCCCTGGCGGCATTGTGTGTTACTAATGGTAGGCTTTGTTACTTTGGTCCCAGCTCTCTGCAGGTCATCCACTAGGTCCCCCCGTGTGGTTCTGGGATTTTTGCTCACCATTCTTGTGATCATTCTGACCCCACGGGGTGAGATCTTGCGTGGAGCCCCAGATCGAGGGAGATTATCAGTGGTCTTGTATGTCTTCCATTTCCTAATAATTGCTCCCACAGTTGATTTCTTCAAACCAAGCTGCTTACCTATTGCATATTCAGTCTTCCCAGCCTGGTGCAGGTCTACAATTTTGTTTCTGGTGTCCTTTGACAGCTCTTTGGGCTTGGCCATAGTGGAGTTTGGAGTGTGACTGTTTGAGGTTGTGGACAGGTGTCTTTCATACTGATAACAAGTTCAAACAGGTGCCATTAATACAGGTAACGAGTGGAGAACAGAGGAGCCTCTTAAAGAAGAAGTTACAGGTCTGTGAGAGCCAGAAATCTTGCTTGTTTGTAGGTCGAACAAATACTTATTTTCCACCATAATTTGCAAATAAATTCATAAAAAATCCTACAATGTGATTTTCTGGAGAGAAAAAAATCTTAATTTGTCTGTCATAGTTGACGTGTACCTATGATGAAAATTACAGGTCTCTCTCATCTTTTTAAGTGGGAGAACTTGTACAATTGGTGGCTGACTAAATACTTTTTTTCCCCACTGTAGGTCCGCGGGACTCCAAACCCATCCAAATGTAGCATGCATTGGTCAGGAAATTGATTCAAACATTATGAATTGCCAGTTCACTAAGTGTTTTTGCTCAATTTACTATAACTTCCCGGCCTCCCGAGTGGCGCAGCGGTCTAAGGCACTGCATCGCAGTGCTTGAGGCATCACTACAGACGCGGGTTTGATCCCAGGCTGTATCACAGCCGACCGTGACCGGGAGACCCATGAGGCGACGAACAATTTACCCAGTGTCGTCCGGGTCAGGGGAGGGTTTGGCCTGCTGGGATTTCCTTGTCCCATCGCGCTCTAGCGACTCCTTGTGGCGGGCCAGGCACCTGCAAGCTGACTCCGGCCGCCAGCTGGACGGAGTTTCCTCCAACACATTGGTGCGGCTGGCTAACGGGTTAAGCGAGCAGTGTGTCAAGAAGCAGTGCGGCTTGGCAGGGTCGTGTTTCGGAGGACGCATGGCTCTCGACCTTTGCCTCTCCCGAGTCCGTAGTGGAGTTGCAGCGATGGGACAAGACTGTAACTACCAATTGGATATCATGAAAAAGGGCCAAAAAATAATTGTACGAATAATTTACTATACCTTCCGAAAAAATACTGCGTCCTCTCCTTCAGCGTCGAACTAAGCATGTAATTGTGTTGACAGTCATTGATCGACAAGTCATATTGCATGCCGAACAACAACCCTAGCCTAGTCAAACTGTGCAGCTTCGCATGCTGACCAACGAGAGGTAGGCCTATTTCTGATCTGGCACATCTGCGGGTCACCTTCAGCATTCAAAATGTTTGTAAAATGGGTTGGCTTTATTAGTTGTGTGGCAGACCGGGGGTTCGATCAAGACGTTTACACAGATCCGACATGGACACAAGTGCGATACCTCAGTTTCAAGGGTGTTTATTTAAAACAATGAAGAAAAAGAAAAGAAACCGGTCTCCTCCAGGAGACCTCCTCCGGGTTACCGTCTTCTGGGCTCCGGGGAATGCTGTCTCCTCTGGGGTAGAACACAGAGCCCCTCGGTTCTAGCAGACCGTGAGGACGTCGATCCAGTAGCAACCTCTCACTACCTCCAACCCTCCCGTGTGCTGCCCTCCTGGCAGCTTTATGGGCCCCGTATGGCTGGTGAGCAATCGGCCCGTTGATTTACTCACCAGACTCAATCAGCCCCAATTAATCCTGGCCAGAGGACCCGTCGAGACCTGGCACATCCAGCAGAGAGAGCCACCGCCGCGTGATATAGACTCCGTCTGTCACCAGGCCTTGACGAGTCTCCCCCTGGTGGCTTGTCCGCGGTACGCCACAGTTGAGTGACAACCAATGTAATTTGCTAGGTTATTTTGATCAAATGCCTAAACTACCCCCGGAGAGAACTCTCATCTGGCTATACAGGCTGATCATTAGATTTCATTTCGATTGTTCAGGTTCATCATCAGCAATAGTTTTGGTAGTTTTGCTTGAAACAATCATTTTATTTTTTATTTTTTATATGCTGGGTCAAGTTGATCATTTCATAATGAGGACAACAATAACTTTTGCTACCTGCACTGCATGGTTGAAGCGGGAGACTTTGAAGAAGAGAAGCTCACTCCAAGTAATCAAAACTTCCAAACGGTCTAAACCATTCGATTATGAGACGGGGGTGGAATCCAAAGTTGTCCTATATACACTGCTCAAAAAAATAAAGGCAACACTTAAACAACACATCCTAGATCTGAATGAATGAAATAATCTTATTAAATACTTTTTTCTTTACATAGTTGAATGTGCTGACAACAAAATCACACAAAAATTATCAATGGATATCAAATGTATCAACCCATGGAGGTCTGGATTTGGAGTCACCCTATAAATTAAAGTGGAAAACCACACTACAGGCTGATCCAACTTTGATGTAATGTCCTTAAAACAAGTCAAAATGAGGCTCAGTAGTGTGTGTGGCCTCCACGTGCCTGTATGATCTCCCTACAACGCCTGGGCATGCTCCTGATGAGGTGGCGGATGGTCTCCTGAGAAATCTCCTCCCAGACCTGGACTAAAGCATCCGCCAACTCCTGGACAGTCTGTGGTGCAACGTGGCGTTGGTGGATGGAGCGAGACATGATGTCCCAGATGTGCTCAATTGGATTCAGGTCTGGGGAACGGGCGGGCCAGTCCATAGCATCAATGCCTTCCTCTTGCAGGAACTGCTGACACACTCCAGCCACTTGAGGTCTAGCATTGTCTTGCATTAGGAGGAACCCAGGGTCTGAGGATCTCATCTCGGTACCTAATGGCAGTCAGGCTACCTCTGGCGAGCACATGGAGGGCTGTGCGGCCCCCCAAAGAAATGCCACCCCACACCATGACTGACCCACCGCCAAACCGGTCATGCTGGAGGATGTTGCAGTCAGCAGAACGTTCTCCACGGCGTCTCCAGACTCTGTCACGTCTGTCACATGTGCTCAGTGTGAACCTGCTTTCATCTATGAAGAGCACAGGGCGCCAGTGGCGAATTTGCCAATCTTGGTGTTCTCTGGCAAATGCCAAACGCCCTGCACGGTGTTGGGCTGTAAGCACAACCCCCACCTGTGGACGTCGGGCCCTCATACCACCCTCATGGAGTCTGTTTCTGACCGTTTGAGCAGACACATGCACATTTGTGGCCTGCTGGAGGTCATTTTGCAGGGCTCTGGCAGTGCTCCTCCTGCTCCTCCTTGCACAAAGGCGGAGGTAGCGGTCCTGCTGCTGTGTTGTTGCCCTCCTACGGCCTCCACCACGTCTCCTGATGTACTGGCCTGTCTCCTGGTAGCGCCTCCATGCTCTGGACACTACGCTGACAGACACAGCAAACCTTCTTGCCACAGCTCGCATTGATGTGCCATCCTGGATGAGCTGCACTACCTGAGCCATTTGTGTGGGTTGTAGACTCCGTCTCATGCTACCACTAGTGTGAAAGCACCTCCAGCATTCAAAAGTGACCAAAACATCAGCCAGGAAGCATAGGAACTGAGAAGTGGTCTGTGGTCACCACCTGCAGAACCACTTCTTTATTGGGGGTGTCTTGATAATTGCCTATAATTTCCACCTGTTGTCTATTCCATTTGCACAACAGCATGTGAAATGTATTGTCAATCAGTGTTGCTTCCTAAGTGGACAGTTTGATTTCACAGAAGTGTGATTGACTTGGAGTTACATTGTGTTATTTAAGTGTTCATTTTATTTTTTTGAGCAGTGTATATTCATTGGCTATGTCATAGCAAATTTGTAAAGATAAATATTGATACATTACTGTAACGTATACGCAGGGAGTCAGGAAGCAGGTGCAGAAGGTTCAGCCGCCTCGCTGTCCGTATGTACTCCAGGTTCCGATGGTCAGTGAGGATGAGACATGAGTCCTTGGCACCCTCCAGCCAGTGTCTCCACTCCTCTAATGCCAAATTCACCGCCAAGAGCTCCTGGTCGCCGACGTCATAGTTCCTCTCAGCAGGAGACAGTTTTTTTTTTGTAGTATGCACATGGATACAATTTCTGTGGGTTACCTTGACGTTGGGACAGGATGGCCCCCACGCCCACTGCTGAAGCGTCCACCTCCACCACGAAGGGCAGCATAGGATCTGGGTTTTCTGCAACGGGGCGGAGGTGAAACACCCCTTCAGTATACGGAAGGCGTCATCGGCTGTAAGACTCCACACCAACTTACAGGTACCACCCTTGAGGTGAGAGGAGAGGCGATAGAGCTGAAGTTCCTAATGAAGCAGCGGCAGAAGTTGGCAAACCCCAAACACCATCGTAGCCCCTTTATGGGACTGGCCATGACCTGACTGCATCGACCTTCCTCTCCTCCATCATCACTCCCCGTGGACTGATCTGGTATCCTCAGAAGTAGACAGCAACCTGATGGAACTGGCACTTCTCCGCTTTCACATACAGGTGATCCTCCAGGGGGCGTTCCAGGACTACTCTGACATGGGCGATGTGATCCTCCAAGGTGGCCGAGTAGACCAGGATGTTGTTGATATACACGACCACCTGGCGCCCGAGCATGTCGCGGAACACTTCATTAATGAATGCCTGGAACACCGACGGAGCATTGGCTAATCCATAAGGCATCACCGTTTTCCATTAATCCAATTTGGTTTAAAAAACGGGCACCGCGGAGCTGTTCGATCGCAGCCGGCACCAACGGGAGAGGGTAGCGGTACTTAGTGGTGATGGAATTGAGGCCTCTGTAATCAATACACGGGCGTAGACCTCCGTCCTTCTTGGCCACGAAGAACAAGCCTGCCAAAGCAGTGGAGGAGGAGGTGCGGATGAAACCAAGAGCCATGAACCTCTCATAGGAACCCAGCTCCTCCTCTCCTCTCTCCCAGACGGCCGTAGCCCACTCCAAAGCCTTTCCGGTCAGCAGGGAAATGACCGTGGCAACCTTGGACCTCTCGGTGGTGGAGGCTCCTGTCTGATGGGCGAAATAGAGAGAGCACTGGAGTAGGAAGCCACGGCATTTCGATGGAGTCCCGTCATATTTGTACGGGAGGTTGCCACGGTCATGTGATATCGCTGACCCTGGGTGGACTGCTGGATGGGCTGGGGGACTGGCTCTCTGGGACGACTCGTGGTAGAGGATCCTCCGCTAGTTGGAGATGAATCCTCTCAGGTGTTGTCGAGATGGTGGAGAACGCGGAGGACCGTATCCATTACCGTAACCAGTTAAGCCAGCTGGTCGTGGTGTTGACGGAGTAGGTGTTCCTGTTCGTCGACCATCTGGGAGATATCCTTAACTTCTGCAGATTCCATATCTTGAGAGGCATTATTCTGTAACGTATACGCAGGGAGTCAGGAAGCAGGTGCAGAAGGTGAGTTTAATAATAAGAAACATGAAGATAATCAAAACAGGAATAGCGTATTGAACGTAAACAAAACCAATACTGCCTGAAGACTGAGGCTACTGAGGGCTAAATAAAGGGAGAGTAATCAGGGTGATGATGAAGTCCAGGTGTGCTTAACGATGTGGAGCAGGTGTGCACAATGATGGTTGTCAGGTGTGCGTAATGAGGGTTGCCAGGACCGGTGGTTAGCAGACCGGCGACGTTGAGCACCGGAGCGGGAGTAGGCGTGACAATTACTAGCTCTAAAAAAAAATTGCTGCAAAACTAACAAATTATGTAGTGGGTGATGATGATTTCAGATCAAAAGTGGGGTGGGACAAAAAGCAAACATTTCCCCCTAACTGATAGTGGGCTGGTAGATGCCCCGTTTCCCTTATGGCTCAGCTCAGGTGCCTACATACACCATCTACATCATTTACACACACACACACAAACAGAAGTCAGCTCAGACAGATACAGCTCAGAGAGGCCCAGCTCATGAACTCCATCAGCAGCAGATTTTAATTTAGAATGGAAAATGAATGTGTTTATGCAACAAATGTTAGTGCATCGTATCGAACCGAATCACATCGATTCGTTTCAAAGTAAAATGTATCGTTCCTGTATCGTATCGGAGCCCATGTACTGTATCTAGATACATATCGAATCGTCTTGAAAGGGAAAGATGCACATCCCACCATATACCACCATCAACTCTACCATGTAAGTCTTAGATCTATAACTTGACAGCCATATACCACCATTAGCTCTCGAAAACTCTAGGCGGCATTCTGCCTTCTTCCTACAGTTTTCAGCTGTTAGCTTCACCCATGACTGGCTCATGTGAACTAGAATCCCGACGCTGTGTTTTAACGTTTAGAAACGTCAATAATAATAATAATTGTCGCTTGCGATACGGCTTTCGAAACATATGGCCATTATCTTTCATCAGCGAGAAAGAATCCTTCAAATAAAAAAGATACACTTACTGTAGTATTTTTGCACAGATCTATACAGCTATGGGTGCCTCCATCCAATGAAACTACACTTCCGCTACTCTTCCAGAGTTATCCTTACACACAGGTGTTCGGAGCACGCTAGATACAGTGGGGAAAAAAAGTATTTAGTCAGCCACCAATTGTGCAACTTCTCCCACTTAAAAAGATGAGAGAGGCCTGTAATTTTCATCATAGGTACACATCACCTATGACAGACAAATTGAGGGAAAAACAATCCAGAAAATCACATTGTAGGATTTTTTATGAATTTATTTGCAAATTATGGTGGAAAATAAGTATTTGGTCACCTACAAACAAGCAAGATTTCTGGCTCTCACAGACCTGTAACTTCTTCTTTAAGAGGCTCCTCTGTCCTCCACTCGTTACCTGTATTAATGGCACATGTTTGAACTTGTTATCAGTATAAAAGACACCTGTCCACAACCTCAAACAGTCACACTCCAAACTCCACTATGGCCAAGACCAAAGAGCTGTCAAAGGACACCAGAAACAAAATTGTAGACCTGCACCAGGCTGGGAAGACTGAATCTGCAATAGGTAAGCAGCTTGGTTTGAAGAAATCAACTGTGGGAGCAATTATTAGGAAATGGAAGACATACAAGACCACTGATAATCTCCCTCGATCTGGGGCTCCACGCAAGATCTCACCCCGTGGGGTCAAAATGATCACAAGAACGGTGAGCAAAAATCCCAGAACCACACAGGGGGACCTAGTGAATGACCTGCAGAGAGCTGGGACCAAAGTAACAAAGCCTACCATCAGTAACACACTACGCCGCCAGGGACTCAAATCCTGCAGTGCCAGACGTGTCCCCCTGCTTAAGCCAGTACATGTCCAGGCCCGTCTGAAGTTTGCTAGAGTGCATTTGGATGATCCAGAAGAGGATTGGGAGAATGTCATATGGTCAGATGAAACCAAAATATAACTTTTTGGTAAAAACTCAACTCGTCGTGTTTGGAGGACAAAGAATGCTGAGTTGCATCCAAAGAATACCATACCTACTGTGAAGTATGGGGGTGGAAACATCATGCTTTGGGGCTGTTTTTCTGCAAAGGGACCAGGACGACTGATCCGTGTAAAGGAAAGAATGAATGGGGCCATGTATCGTGAGATTTTGAGTGAAAACCTCCTTCCATTAGCAAGGGCATTGAAAATGAAACGTGGCTGGGTCTTTCAGCATGACAATGATCCCAAACACACCGCCCGGGCAACGAAGGAGTGGCTTCGTAAGAAGCATTTCAAGGTCCTGGAGTGGCCTAGCCAGTCTCCAGATCTCAACCCCATAGAAAATCTTTGGAGGGAGTTGAAAGTCTGTGTTGCCCAGCGACAGCCCCAAAACATCACTGCTCTAGAGGAGATCTGCATGGAGGAATGGGCCAAAATAACAGCAACAGTGTGTGAAAACCTTGTGAAGACTTACAGAAAACGATTGACCTGTGTCATTGCCAACAAAGGGTATATAACAAAGTATTGAGAAACTTTTGTTATTGACCAAATACTTATTTTCCACCATAATTTGCAAATAAATTCATTAAAAATCCTACAATGTGATTTTCAGGAAAACATTTTCTCATTTTGTCTGTCATAGTTGACGTGTACCTATGATGAAAATTATAGGCCTCTCTCATCTTTTTAAGTGGGAGAACTTGCACAATTGGTGGCTGACTAAATACTTTTTTCCCCCACTGTAGCTAATTAGCACAGGTGGTCGCCTCTGTCTTCCGTCTGTTTTCCGTAAACAAGCACTGTAACATGGATATATGACCGTGTTGGAACACTAACCCTATAAAGGTGTGTATCAGTTTAACCTTTTTTTTTATTATTATTATTACTTCTCGTTGATATGAAAGATAAGGTCCTTATGCTTCCAAAACCGTACCGCAAGCGATGTGTGTTAATGTTGAGACAGAGTGTCGGGGCTCTTAACAAAACTCCCCCGTACAGAAGACGCCTTCGTCCAATGACTCCAATAACTCTTATGTGTAATGGAATGGAACTGAGAGTCATAATCAAGGGCTAATACCACCATCAACTCTACCATGTACGTGTCTGCTGTGATGTCACACCAGGTGCCATAGTGGACACAAACGTGCAGTGACATACAGTCTAATCACCATTACAAACACGGCAGGATCACAGCTGCACTCTGAAGTGTGTAGAGTCATCAGGATTCTACGTTGATAGTCTTCGATGTAGATACACCACCATCAACTCAACTACTTCAATCTGAAGTCAGTGTACCACTGTCAACCCCTTCCATACGTGTCAGCTCCATCACCTGCGTCAGCAGCCAGCGACGTCAGCAGACACTACAGCACTCACTGAACCCATACTGTGTACTGTACACCTCTACACGTATCATGGCTCACAGAACACAGTCAGCTTGCAGTCAGCTTCAGCTAGACTCATAGTCATTTGGTTAACATAGTCTGTTTATGTGGGTCAAATCTGTTTGGGTGTTTTGTGGGCAACTCTTGTTTTGGCCACATTAGTCACACCGACTGGGTGACACTACTGTCATTTTCCAGCATGTATAGTTAACGTTTAAAGTCTGACCTCACAGCAGAGTTGAGATTAGTATGACAATAGAGGAGGAGGGTAAAACATCACACGTCTCACTGTCATATGTGTCCCCTGACCTGGCTAGGACGTAAACAGTCTCTACTCTACACACACTCCTTACACACACACACACACACACACACACACACACACACACACACACACACACACACACACACACACACTCCTTTCACACACACACACGCCCACTCAGAGTGACAACACCGACCGTGTGCCGTGCTCCTCTGTGTCCCCAAATACTTTTCCCTGTTTGGCTCTGAGTGAGTGTCACCTGACGCTTTCACAGTAAACAGCAGGCTCTGGAACAGGAAGTGCACAGCGCCTCTGTTGGGTTTCATTAGTCTGCTTGCCAAAAGCCACCCTATTCCCTATGTAGTCCACTTCTTTTGACCAGGGCCCATAGGGTAGTGCACTAGTTTATATAGGGAATATGGTGCCATTTGGGATACAAATCAAATCAAATTGTATTTGTCACATGCGCCAAATATAACCTAACCTTACCTTACTTATAAGCATTTAACCAACAATGCAGTTTTAAGAAAATAGAGTTAATAAAAAAATTTAACACAATAAAATAACAATAACGAGGCTATGTACAGGGGGTACAGGTACCGAGTCAATGTGCGGGGGTACAGGTTAGTCGAGGTAATTTGTATATGTAGGTAGGGATAAAGTGACTATGCATAGATAATAAACAGCAAGTAGCAGCAGTGTCAATGCAAATAGTCTGGGTGGTCATTTGTCTTATGGCTTGGGGGTAGAGGCTGTTAAGGAGCCTTTTGGACCTAGACTTGGCACTCAAATCAAATCAAATTGTATTTGTCACATACACGTGTTTAGCAGATGTTATAGCGGGTGTAGCGAAATGCTTGTGCTTCTAGCTCCGACAGTGCAATAATATCTAACAAGTAATATCAAACAATTTCACAACACATACCCAATACACACAAAACTAGTAAGGAATGGAATTTAAGAATATATACATATATGGACAAGCAATGACAGAGCGGCATGGACTAAGATACAGTAAAATATTATAGAATAGAATACAGTATATACATGAGATGAGTAGTGCAAGATATGTAAACATTATTAAAGTGACTAGTGTTCCATTTCTTAAAGTGGCCAGTGATTTCAATAGGCAGCAGCAGACTCTAATGTGCTAGTGATGGCTATTTAACAGTCTGATGGCCTTGAGATAGAAGCTGTTCATTCTCTCGGTCCCAGCTTTGATGCACCTGTACTGACCTCGCCTTCTGGATGATAGCGGGGTGAACAGGCAGTGGCTCGGGTAGTTGATGTCCTTGATGATCTTTTTCGCCTTCCTGTGACATCGGGTGCTATATGTGTCTTGGAGGGCAGACCGCACCACCCTCTGGAGAGCCCTGCGGTTGCGGGCGTTGCAGTTGCCGTACCAGGTGGTGATACAGCCCGACAGGATGCTCTTAATTGTGCATCTGTAAAAGTTTGTGAGGGTTTTAGGTGCCAAGCCAAATTTCTTCAGCCTCCTGAGGTTGAAGAGGCTCTGTTGCGCCTTCTTCACCACATTGCCTGCGTGGGTGGACCATTTCAGTTTGTCGGTAATGTGTATGACAAGGAACTTGAAGCTTTCCACCATCTCCACTGCGGTCCCGTCGATGTGGATAGGGGGGTGCACCCTCTGCTGTTTCCTGAAGTCCATGATCATCTCCTTTGTTTTGTTGATGTTGAGTGAGAGGTTATTTTCCTGGCACCACACTCCCAGAGGCCTCACCTTCTCCCTGTAGGCGGTCTCGTCATTGTTGGTAATCAAGCCTACTACTGTTGTGTCGTCTGCAAACTTGATGATTGAGTTGGAGGCGTGCTTGGCCACGCAGTCATGGGTGAACAGGCAGTACAAGATGGGGCTGATTACGCACCCTTGTGGGGCCTCAGTGTTGAGGATCAGCGAAGTGGAGATGTTGTTTCCTACGTTCACCACCTGGGGGCAGCCCGTCAGGAAGTCCAGGACCCAGTTGCACAGGGCGGGGTTCAGACCCAGGGCCTCGAGCTTAATGATGAGCTTGGAGGGTACTATGGTGTTGAATGCTGAGCTATAGTCAATGAACAGCATTCTTACATAGGTATTCCTCTTGTCCAGATGGGATAGGGCAGTGTGCAGTGTAATGGCGATTGCATCGTCTGTGGATCTATTGGGGCGGTAAGCAAATTGAAGTGGGTCTAGGGTGACAGGTAAGGTAGAGGTGATATGATCCTTGACTAGTGCTACGGGGCGATAGTCATTTAGTTTTTGCTTAGTTGCTTAGTCACTTTGCTTTCTTGGGTACAGGAACAATGGTGGCCATCTTGAAGCATGTGGGAACAGCATACTGGGAAAGGGAGAGATTGAATATGTCTGTAAACACACCAGCCAGCTGGTCTGCGCATGCTCTGAGGACGCGGCTAGGGATGACGTCTGGGCCGGCAGCCTTGCGGGGATTAACATGCTTAAATGTCTTAATCACGTCGGCCTTGGAGAAGGAGAGGCCACAGTCCTTGGTAGTGGGCCTCGTCGGTGGCACTGTGTTATCCTCAAAGCGGGCGAAGAAGGTGTTTAGCTTGTCTGGAAGCGAGACGTCGGTGTTGGCGACGTGGCTGGTTTTCCTTTTGTAGTCCGTGATTGTCTGTAGACCCTGCCACATACGTCTTGTGTCTGAGCCGTTGAATTGCGACTCCACTTTGTCTCTATACTGATGTGTTGCCAGTTGAATTGCCTTGTGGAGTGAGTAGCTACACTGTTTGTATTCTGACATATTCCCAGTCACCTTGCCATGGTTAAATGCTGTGGTTCGCACTTTCAGTTTTGCGCGAATGCTGCCATCTATCCACGATTTCTGGTTAGGGTAGGTTTTAATAGTCACAGTGGGCACAACATCACCTATACACTTCCTGATAAACTCAGTAACCGTTTCAGTGTATTCGTCTAGATTATTTTCGCAAGCTACCCGGAACATATCCTAGTTCTCGTGATCAAAACAATCTTGAAACGTGGATTCCGATTGGTCAGACCAGCGTTGAATAGTCCTTAGCACGGGTATTTCCTGTTTGAGTTTCTGCCTATAGGAAGGGAGGAGCAAAATGGAGTCGTGGCAGATTTGCCGAAAGGAGGGCGGGGGAGGGCCTTATAACCATCCCGGAAGTTCGAATAGCAATGGTTAAGGATTTTAGCAGCGCGAGTACAAGAGTCGATATGTTGATAGAACTTCGGCAGCCTAGTCCTCAAATTTGCTTTTTTAAAATCCCCGGCTACAATAAATGCAGCCTCAGGATATGTGGTTCTAGTTTGCATAAAGTCCAGTGAAGTTCTTTGAGGGCCGTCGTGGTATCGGCTTGAGGGGGGAGATACACGGCCGTGACTATAACCGAATAAAATTATCTTGGGAGATAATACGGTCTGCATTTGATTGTGAGGTATTCTAGGTCGGGTGAACAAAAGGACTCGAGTTCCTGTATGTTACTACAATTACACCATGAGTCGTTAATCATGAAACACACACCTCCGCCCTTCTGCTTGCCAGAGAGATATTTATTCCTGTCTGCGCGATGAACTGAGAACCCATTTGGCTGGACCGATTTCGACAGAATATCCCAAGAGAGCCATGTTTCCGTGAAACAAAGTATGTTACAGGGCTTGATGTCTCTGGAAAGAATCCTTGCCCGGAGCTCGTCGACCTTGTTAACCAGAGACTGAACATTAGTGAGTAGTATACTTGGAAGCGGTGGGTGGTGTGCGCGCCTCCTAAGTCGAACCAGCAGGCCGCTCCGAGTGCCTCTCCTCCGCCATCGATGTTTTGGGTCAGCCGCTGGGATCAGTTTTGTTGCCCTGGGGAGAGCAAACAAAGGATCTGCTTCGGGAAAGTCGTATTCCTGGTCGTAATGCTGGTGAGTTACCGCCGCTCTGATATCCAATAGTTTTCCCCGGCTGTATGTAATGATACAAAACACTTTCTGGGCTAATAATGTAAAAAATAATACATAAAAAAACAAAATACTGCAATGTTTCCTAAGAGCTAGTCGCAAGGCCGCCATCTTCGTCGGCGCCAGGTACATGAAGGGGGGTTGTGCGGTAGCAGTGAGAACAGTCTATGACTTGGTGACTGGAGTCTTTGACAATTTTTTGGGCTTTCCTCTGACACCACCTAGTATATAGGTCCTGGATGCAGGAAGCTTGGCCCCAGTGATGTATTGGGTTATATGGTTGGATGCCGAGCAGTTGCCATACCAGGCGGTGATGCAACCGGTCAGGATGCTCTCGATGGTGCAGCTGTAGAACTTTTTGAGGATCTGGGGACCCATGCCAAATCATTTTATTCTCCTGAGGGGGAAAAGGCGTTGTCGTGCCCTCTTCATGACTTTGTTGGTGTGATGTGGACACCAAGGAACTTGAATCTCTCAACCCGCTCCACTACAGTCCCTTCGATGTGAATGAGGGCGTGTTTGGCCCTCTTTTTCCTGTAGTCCACGATCATCTCCTTTGTCTTGCTCACGTTGAGGAAGAGGTTGTTGTCCTGGCACCACACTACCAGGTCTCTGACCTCCTCCCTATAGGCTCTCTCATCGTTGTCGGTGATCAGGCCTACAGTCTTGGATATTTGGCTTCATTTGGACAGTGTAGACAGTTAAGTCACAGGAAGAGACTGGTTGAGCAGAGACGTGGAGACATGACCCCCTCCCAAAGCCACACGCTGGCTCATGATTGATGGTGTTTGTGTGTTTATCATATAGCTTAGTGTGTTCTGTAGGGAAGGCAGCAGGCAGGTCGACAGGCCGCTGTGGACTGAACGTGTTGCTGAATGTATTAGGCAGTGTCTCTAGTGTGAGCTGCGCTATGTTGCTTTTTCCAGAGGACAGCGTCTGAGTGTTGGGCTAGTCTGGGGAAATACCCATCATCCAAATATGGAGAGGTAGAAATAGATGTATTGAGGAGGCAAACATAGGCAAACACCACACACACAAACACACACACTTACTGGAAGTCCTGGAGTGTACACACACTCATACTGTATACCCACCTGCTGCATTCCTCCACTTTTTTTTCTTATTTTGTTTACCTTTATTTTCCCCTGTTTCTCCTCTCATTAGTTCATTGCTCTTTATTGTACTCTTAACCACTTGAGGGAGCAATATAGGGCTACTTAAATTCCCTCCTGACTGTTTACACACTGCTGAAGGCTTTTCCTCAGCATCCAGCCAACTAATAGAGATGACCAGGTGCTTAAAGGAGAAAACTCACTAGACTGATTGTCGGTCTGTACAGTAGGGGGCCGTTTGTTTGCTGACGGCACGGTGTGTTATAGGGACTACCCCACCGGTGTGGGACTGACAGATGTCATTTTTGCCCGTTTCTACATGTATAATTGGTTTGCACTCGGTTTGCAAATTACGTCTGGCACTCTGTTCAGAGGTGCTAAGTACTCTCGGACCGGCAGACACTTAGCAATCCTACTGGTCTGTCCATGCCTTAAGGCTTATGAGGAACATTGCTTAAAGAAGAGAGAGATTCACACAGTGTTCCGAAGGCCATTTCTTAAAGTCTCGTAGTACGATACGTTCTTAAAGCGATTCACACACATGCCATCCAGTATGATAGGAAGGAAGTTGCTAGATGATCCTTTTAATTCTGCAGCCGTTGCGACATCAGGGACTATCCTTCGCTGCTGGGCCGAGTGAGGGAGCATCCGTAACCAGACTCACAAATCACCCTCACGGACACACAGACAGGGCTGTGACTGGTAGGCAGTAGCGAAGGACTCCCAACAGTCCCTGATGTCGCATTGGCTGCAGAATGAAAAGTATAATCTAGCAACTTCCTTCCCATCATACTGGATGGCATGTGTGTGGATGGCGTGTGTGTGAGAGAGGGAGAGAATCTCGCTAGGAACAAAATATAATTTGTTTTGCATCTGAGACCTTTTTATAACATCTGAGTTGTTTGGATTCAAAATCTAAGTTGTTGACCAATGGGTATTACTGTAAAGTTTTTCGTTTTTTCTTTCCATGATCATTATGGAGTTTATCCACCCGGCCACATTTTAATGTCAGTGTAAAAACAAGAAGATTTTGTCACGTTGTATAATGATTTGAAGATGGGCAGGAATACGTATTATGGGTTTTATTTACTCCACCCAAGACAAACACGTATATATATATATATACCAAAGGGATGTAACCCAAACAAAGAGCGAGGTGTAACCTCTACACAATACACGGGACGAGACCCGTGAACAACAAGAGCACAATACACGGTACTCACGAGACCAACGGACATGGGACAATAATCGACAAGGACAATGGGGAACAGAGGGCACATATATACACATTCTAATCAGGGGGAATGGGAACCAGGTGTGTGTAAAGAGCCAAGACAGTCCGGGGTTGGTGGTAATGATCCATGTCAGTGACGCCTAGAAAGCAGGTGACATAGACCTCCGGAACTGGTGAACGGAATGAGCAGTAGTACCGGGGGGATCCGTGACAGATTTGGCTGATTGATGTACTGTGTATTGTGCTCTTGTTGTTTACGGGTCTCGTCCTGTGTAGCTCAGTTGGTAGAGCATGGCGTTTGCAACGCCAGGGTTGTGGGTTCGATTCCCACGGGGGGCCAGTATGAAAAATGTATGCACTCTCTAACTGTGTCGCTCTGGATAAGAGCGTCTGCTAAAATGACAAAAATGCAAAAATATATATAAAGCAAAGCTTGATAAAATGGAACCTCTAATCCCACGGCAGCATTTGGTTCGATATGAACGGAAGCGTCCGGTAGGTTCAGCACACGCTGGCTAACACATACTCTACAGGTTTCATGTGCTGTGCTGGGATTATTAACACGCTCATAAACAGGCAATTAAGACAGCCAGCAAACGTGGTGGACTGCATTAAATAGGTGGCTGATAAAGGGGGCGTTTGATGCCATTGTCTTCCCCATCGACATCGTTGAGTTTTGGAAGCCAGATTGCATGGCGTTTGCAACGCCAGGGTTGTGGGTTCGATTCCCACGGGGGGCCAGTATGAAAAATGTATGCACTCTCTAACTGTGTCGCTCTGGATAAGAGCGTCTGCTAAAATGACAAAAATGCAAAAATATATATAAAGCAAAGCTTGATAAAATGGAACCTCTAATCCCACGGCAGCATTTGGTTCGATATGAACGGAAGCGTCCGGTAGGTTCAGCACACGCTGGCTAACACATACTCTACAGGTTTCATGTGCTGTGCTGGGATTATTAACACGCTCATAAACAGGCAATTAAGACAGCCAGCAAACGTGGTGGACTGCATTAAATAGGTGGCTGATAAAGGGGGCGTTTGATGCCATTGTCTTCCCCATCGACATCGTTGAGTTTTGGAAGCCAGATTGCCAGGTTCAGCACACGCTGGCTAACACATACTCTACAGGTTTCATGTGCTGTGCTGGGATTATTAACACGCTCATAAACAGGCAATTAAGACAGCCAGCAAACGTGGTGGACTGCATTAAATAGGTGGCTGATAAAGGGGGCGTTTGATGCCATTGTCTTCCCCATCGACATCGTTGAGTTTTGGAAGCCAGATTGCCATTGCCCCCCCACCAACACTAGGGTGGACGATTGCCTTTTAGCTTATGTCTAAAACAGATATGTGTGGTCAGGGATGCAAAGACTGAAAGTGGTATTAAAGAGCAGCATTATGTTCTTTTTGAGTGAATAGAAAAACTAGTGCTTGTTTTGTGAATGAACTGGCGAGTCCCTTTTCACTAGGTCCCTGGCTGCTCGGCTGTTTTGTGAATGAATTCCTGAAAGGCAAAGCTATCAGAGCTCTGTAGCTCAGCTCTGCTCTCTGTGTGTCAGAGAGAAAGGCAATCACTGAGCCTCACCGCATAAACACTTCCACTATGCAACCACTTCCTCACTCTCTCTCCCCCTTTTCTCCCACTCCCTTTTGTTTCTCTTGTCACTCAGTCGCTTCCTTTCGTGCACACTCCCTTTCATGCTCTCTCTCTCTCCCTTTCTAGCTGACTTCCTGTCTTTCTCTCTCCTTCGCTCTCACTTATTTCAATTAGGCACTCTTCCCATCTTTTATTGCCGAATGTTGTCGTCTTTCATCCTGGATTCCAGAGAGAGAGCGAGAGAGAGAGGAAAAACACAAAGAGAGGGGGAAAGAGAGAGCTGGAGGGCCGGTGGGACATGTTATTGTGCTGTCTGGTGTCTGTGTGTCGGAACTCTAAAATAACGAGGGAGGAGGGGAAGAGAGGGATGAGGAAGTCTCCCAGGTCCACCCAGCTAGCTACTGTAGACGAGGGGAATTACACAATCAAATTCTCCCGAATGCCTATGGCTTCATTTAATGAATTATCAAAATAATGTACAGAATTATGCAAATCCCCAGATCTGCACTCATTCATTATTTGTCATTCAATTTCAAGGTCTTGTTTGATACTTGTTGAGCATCAGAAGGAATTCTTCTCTTAAGACCCTTTCTCACAAATAATTTGTATGCAAAAAATTAATACGAGCACGTCTTGTTTATGACGCCGTTCACACCAATTGCTAAATATTGTCCTGCCACAATCCGTCAATATGTAATGGCAGACCTGATGGAAACAGAACATTTAACTTTTCAAATATCGACAAAACACAATACGCTAGAGAAGGTGGGATCTTTTTGTGTCGGTAAAATGAATTATGCAAGAAATGTCGGTGGAGACGCTTTTATGCACAAATATTGATATAATAACCATCATATCGAAGTAAACTTGGTGACAGGTTGTGTGGTCCTCCCACTACGACTTGTCGGGAAAGCATGCAGTTTATTAGGCTACAGATTAAATAAATGATGATGAACTTCACAGGGTAGTGAAAGTGCAAGGTGATGAGCTTGATGCTTCTTTCCAATAAATATCGAGGGTCTTATTCTGGTGATATGATAATTGATGCTTGGCTGCCGTTTGACGAATAAAAATAATATTGCTTTTATGTCCATAATAATAATCTCATCATGTAGGGCAGGCTATACGTGCGCTCTAGCCAACAGCACGCAGATAGCGCTGTGCATGTAGCAATACCAGAGTGGGCAAACTCGCTATATAATTCAAAAAAGAATTGTGAGAAAACCATCAGTAGAGTTGAAAATGCCATGGAAACCCATTTTAACTTTACATTTTTATTCAGTAGGCCTACATGGGAATTTAACCTCAAAAGGTATTTTTATATGTGCACTACATCATCACTCACAGCCTTTTATCTGCAACAAGGCAATTTGATGGAAACACATCTCTGGAGGGAAAATGTTGAATATTTGTATGAAAATATGTCGCAAATTTGATGCAAATCTAGCTACTGACAGATTGCACATGGCCACTGACAGTGTGAATTAATGCATTTCTCTCTGCCTGTATTGTACGTTTGCAATTAATCAGTGCAGCAATGTATCAATTTTGCCAATGTAATCACATCACACCAGAGCTACACATCGTTTTCACCATTCAAACTTCCCTGCCAGGTCATTACCAATGCTGTAGACAATTTTGTAGCCATTCAGCAAGCAAGAGGATCGATCGATGCTTCTCTCCTCGAATAGGCCTAGGCCTATTAGTTTAAAAAAATTGGTTGAGGGCCTCCTGAGTGGCGCAGCGGTCTAAGGCACTGCATCGTAGTGCTAGAGGCGTCACTACAGACCCAGGTTCGATCCCAGGCTGTGTCACAACCGGCCATGATCGGGAGTCCCATAGGGCGGCGGACAATTGGCCCAGCGTCTTCCGGGTTAGGGGAGGGTTTGGCCGGGGGGGCTTTACTTGGCTCATCGCGCTCTAGCGACTCCTTGTGGCGGGCCGGGCACCTGCAGGCTGACCTCGGTTGAACGGTGTTTCTTCCGAGACATTGGATGCAGCTGGCTTCCGGGTTAAGTGGGCGGGTGTTAAGAAGCGCGCTTTGGCGGGTCATGTTTCGGAGGACGCATGACTCGACTTTCACCTCCTGAGCCCGTTGGGGAGTTGCAGCGATGAGATAAGATCGAAATCCTTTCATGGTTCATCCTATAAGATGAATAGCTTATCCTAATATTTTCAGTAGCATACTATTTCTCCATAGTATATTATTTTCTCTCTCATTACTGCATCCTCTCTAGCCACTTTGAGCAACATATTGCCACTTAATTGTTTTACTGGACTGATGGCCTGCATCTGATGGTCAGTCTGAGGGGAGGGAGGGAGCAGCGGTAAGACTGCCTCTCATGCACCGTTTACATCGTACATTTCATTACGCCGTACGAAATCTTCACAGAGTCTTGCCCGTTACTGAACGGACAAGTGTAGTTGCAAAATATGACCTTTTCATTCAAGACAGAATGAATACACTGCTAAAAAAAATAAAGGGAAGACTTAAACAACACAATGTAACTCCAAGTCAATCACACTTCTGTGAAATCAAACTGTCCACTTAGGAAGCAACACTGATTGACAATAAATGTCACATGCTGTTGTGCAAATGGAATAGACAACAGGTGGAAATTATAGGCAATTAGCAAGACACCCCCAATAAAGGGCTGGTTTTGCAGGTGGTGACCACAGACCACTTCTCAGTTCCTATGCTTCCTGGCTGATGTTTTGGTCACTTTTGAATGCTGGCGGTGCTTTTACTCTAGTGGTAGCATGAGACGGAGTCTACAACCCACACAAGTGGCTCAGGTAGTGCAGCTCATCCAGGATGGCACATCAATGCGAGCTGTGGCAAGAAGGTTTGCTGTGTCTGTCAGCGTAGTGTCCAGAGCATGGAGGCGCTACCAGGAGACAGGCCAGTACATCAGGAGACGTGGAGGAGGCCGTAGGAGGGCAACAACCCAGCAGCAGGACTGCTACCTCCGCCTTTGTGCAAGGAGGAGCAGGAGGAGCACTGCCAGAGCCCTGCAAAATGACCTCCAGCAGGCCACAAATGTGCATGTGTCTGCTCAAACGGTCAGAAACAGACTCCATGAGGGTGGTATGAGGGCCTGACGTCCACAGCTGGGGGTTTTGCTTACAGCCCAACACCGTGCAGGACGTTTGGCATTTGCCAGAGAACACCAAGATTGGCAAATTCGCCACTGGCGCCCTGTGTTCTTCACAGATGAAAGCAGGTTCACACTGAGCACATGTGACAGAGTCTGGAGATGCCGTGGAGAACGTTCTGCTGCCTGCAACATCCTCCAGCATGACCGGTTTGGCGGTGGGTCAGTCATGGTGTGGGGTGGCATTTATTGGGGGGCCACACAGCCCTCCATGTGCTCGCCAGAGGTAGCCTGACTGCCATTAGGTACCGAAATGAGATCCTCAGACCCCTTGTGAGACCATATGCTGGTGCGGTTGGCCCTGGGTTCCTCCTAATGCAAGACAATGCTAGACCTCATGTGGCTGGAGTGTGTCAGCAGTTCCTGCAAGAGGAAGGCATTGATGCTATGGACCGCCCGTTCCCCAGACCTGAATCCAATTGAGCACATCTGGGACATCATGTCTCACTCCATCCACCAACGCCACGTTGCAACACAGACTGTCCAGGAGTTGGCGGATGCTTTAGTCCAGGTCTGGGAGGAGATCCCTCAGGAGACCATCCTCCACCTCATCAGGAGCATGCCCAGGCGTTGTAGGGAGGTCATACAGGCACGTGGAGGCCACACACACTACTGAGCCTCATTTTGACTTGTTTTAAGGACATTACATCAAAGTTGGATCAGCCTGTAGTGTGGCTTTCCACTTTAATTTTGAGGGTGACTCCAAATCCAGACCTCCATGGGTTGATACATTTGATTTCCATTGATCATTTTTGTGTGATTTTGTTGTCAGCACATTCAACTATGAAAAGAAAAAAGTATTTAATAAGATTATTTCATTCATTCAGATCTAGGATGTGTTATTTTAGTGTTCCCTTTATTTTTTTGAGCAGTGTATTTTTTTTCAGGGGATAATAAAATGTATTTTGTTTAGTTACTTTTTCCTCAACTTGTTTCTCTAAGTCAAAAGTCATATAATATAATAGTCTTAACAGCCTTTATTTATTATTTAACATTACTATTAAAATAGTACTCACTAGGAATGGGTCATTGTTTATTCAACGCTGGTCTGACCAATCGGAATCCACACTTCAAGATTGTTTTGATCACACGGACTGGAATATGTTCCGCGTAGCTTCCGAAAATAATTTAGACGAATACACTGAAACGGTGACTACGTTTATCAGGAAGTGTATAGGTGATGTTGTGCCCACTGTGACTATTAAAAACCTACCCTAACCAGAAACCGTGGATAGATGGCAGCATTCGCGCCAATCTGAAAGCGCAAACCACCGCATTCAACCATGGCAAGGTGACTGGGAATATGGCAGAATACAAACAATGTAGCTACTCACTCCGCAAGGCAATTAAACTGGAAAAACATCAGTATAGAGACAAAGTGGAGTCGCAATTCAACGGCTCAGACACGAGACGTATGTGGCAGGGTCTACAGACAATCTTGACAAGCTAAACACCTTCTTCGCCCGCTTTGAGGATAACACAGTGCCACTGACGAGGCCCACTACCAAGGACTGTGGCCTCTCCTTCTCCGTGGCCGACGTGATTAAGACATTTAAGCCTGTTAACCCCCGCAAGGCTGCCGACCCAGACAGCATCCCTAGCCACGTCCTCAGAGCATTCGCAGACCAGCTGGCTGGTGTGTTTATGGACATATTCAATCTCCCTCTTTCCCAGTCTGCTGTTCCCACATGCTTCAAGATGGCCACCATTGTTCCTGTACCCAAGAAAGCAAAGGTAACTGAATTAAATGACTATCGCCCTGTAGCACTCACCTCTGTCATCATGAAGTGCTTTCAGAGACTAGTCAAGGATCATATCACCTCTACCTTACCTGTCACCCTAGACCAACTTTAATTTGCTTACCGCCCCAATAGATCCACAGACGATGCAATCGCCATTATACTGCACACTACCCTATCCCATCTGGACAAGAGGAATACCTATGTAAGAATGCTGTTCATAGACTATAGCTCAGCATTCAACACCATAGTACCCTCCAAGCTCATCATCAAGCTCGAGGCCCTGGGTCTGAACCCCGCCATGTGCAACTGGGTCCTGACCTTCCTGACGGGCCGCCCCCAGGTGGTGAAGGTAGGAAACAACATCTCCACTTCGCTGATCCTCAACACAGGGGCCCCACAAGGGTGCGTGCTCAGCCCCCTCCTGTACTCCCTGTTCACCCATGACTGCGTGGCCAAGCACGCCTCCAACTCAATCATCAAGTTTGCAGACGACACAACAGTAGTAGGCTTGATTACCAACAATGACGAGACCGCCTACAGGGAGGAGATGAAGGCTCTGGGAGTGTGGTGCCAGGAAAATAACCTCTCACTCAACGTCAACAAAACAAAGGAGATGATCGTGGACTTCAGGAAACAGCAGAGGGTGCACCCCCCTATCCACATCGACGGGACCGCAGTGGAGAAGATGGAAAGCTTCCAAGTTCCTTGGCGTACACATCACCGACAAACTGGAATGATCCACCCACGCAGACAGTGTGGTGAAGAAGGCGCAACAGAGCCTCTTCAACCTCAGGAGGCTGAAGAAATTCAGCTTGGCACCTAGAACCCTCACAAACATTTACAGATGCACAATTAAGAGTATCCTGTCGGGCTGTATCACCACCTGGTACGGCAACTGCACCGCCCGCAACCCCAGGGCTCTCCAGAGGGTGGTGCGGTCTGCCGAACGCATTATTGGGGGCAAACTACCCAGCCTCCAAGACACATACAGCACCCGATGTCACAGGAAGGCCAAAAAGATCATCAAGGACATCAACCACCCGAGCCACTGCCTGTTCACCCTACTATCATCCAGAAGGCGAAGTCAGTACAGGTGCATCAAAGCTGGGACCGAGAGAATGAAAAACAGGGGATGGTGTTCTTGGGGTCATAGGCAGCATTCCTCCTCCTCCAAACACGGTGAGTTGAGTTGATGCCAAAGAGTTCCATTTTGGTCTCATCTGACCACAACACTTTCACCCAGTTCTCCTCTGAACCATTCAGATGTTCATTGGCAAACTTCAGATGGCCCTGTATATGTGCTTTCTTGAGCAGGGGGACCTTGCGGGCGCTGCAGGATTTCAGTCCTTCACTGCGTAGTGTGTTACCAATTGTTTTCTTGGTGACTATGGTCCCAGCTGCCTTGAGATCATTGACAAGATCCTCCCGTGTAGTTCTGGGTTGATTCCTCACCGTTCTCATGATCATTGCAACTCCACGAGGTGAGATCTTGCATGGAGCCCCAGGCCGAGTGAGATTGACAGGTCTTTTGTGTTTCTTCCATTTACGAATAATCGCACCAACTGTTGTCACCTTCTCACCAAGCTGCTTGGCGATGGTCTTGTGGCCCATTCCAGCCTTGTGTAGGTCTACAATCCTGTCTCTGACATTCTTGGAGAGCTCTTTGGTCTTGGCCATGGTGGAGAGTTTGGAATCTGATTGATTGATTGCTTCTGTGGACAGGTGTATTTTATACAGGTAACAAGCTGAGATTAGGAGCACTCTCTTTAAGAGTGTGCTCCTAATCTCAGCTCGTTACCTGTATAAAAGACACCTGGGAGCCAGAAATGTTTCTGATTGAGAGGGGGTCAAATACTTATTTCCCTCATTAAGATGCAAATCAATTTATAACATTTTTGACATGCGTTTTTCTGGATTTTTTTGTTGTTATTCTGTCTCTCACTGTTCAAATAAACCTACCATTAAAATTATAGACTGATCATTTCTTTGTCAGTGGGCAAACATACAAAATCAGCAGGGGATCAAATACTTTTTTCCCTCACTGTGTATGTATATTTTCTTAAATTCCATTCCTTACTAGTTTTGTGTGTATTAGGTATATGTTGTGAAATTGTTAGATTTTACTGCACTGTCGGAGCTAGAAGCGCAAGCATTTTGCTACACCCGCTATAACTGTCACGATCGCTCATGAACGAGAAGGACCAAGGCGCAGCGAGATATGCATTCATCTTTATTACACGTACTGAAAACACGACAAAACAACAAACGAAACGTGACGTCCAAGGTAGACTAATAACATACCTCACACGGAACAAGATCCCACAACTGACTGGTGCCAAAAGGCTGCCTAAGTATGGACCCCAATCAGAGACAATGAGCTACAGCTGCCTCTGATTGGGAACCACCCTGGCCAACATAGATCTAAACGATCTAGAAACAAAACATAGAAATAAACACCACACGAAATATACACACCCTGACTCAACAAATTACCGTCCCCTGAGTCAGGACGTGACAATAACATCTGCTAAACACGTGTATGTGACAAATACAATTTGATTTGATTGGATTTGAAGTTGCTAGCTATCCCATAAAGCCGAAAACCACAGAGTTTCATCTTATTCTGTGGTTTGGTAACTTCCTGTTCTTCAACAGACTCTAGCTGGACTGAAGACGACACAAAGTTAGAAAAATGTCAAAGTATACGGCGTCCGTCTCGCAATGGAGCCTTTAACCGGAAGGGGGCGTTGCGTTTCCACTCCGTTGTAGACGTCCCCATTGAAATGTGAACCTTATGGGTATTGTGAACAAGGCTTCACCCGACTCACCGTCCCTCCGCTCTCCCTCCCTCCGCTTAGAAAAGTGGACACAGTCTTCCAGCTGATGGCAAAACTCAAGTAGCATTGCATTATTTCAGCCTCATGCTCCAATTCATGTTTTTAGTCTGTGTGTATTACCAGAGAAAGTGAATTATTCCTCTATATAAAAAAAAGACACAAGCTGCTAATAAGAACAACGCAAGCTTATCGGAACACTGCTATACTCATTCATTGCAGCTGCAGTGCTGGTTGTAGCATGAGTGGAAGTAGGGAGAATGCGCATTTTATGGCTTACAAAAGTGTTAAACAAAGTGTTGACAGTGCTGAATAACTTACTTATAAAAACAGCAGCTCTTTGTTGTGTTCATTGAGTCTGTCTCTAGTAATGGTTTTAAAAGTGTTTAAATCTCACAGTATCAACTTTGCAAACAGAGTCATCTGAGCTATTTGATTGGCCAACGGTAGGCCTATAGGTGCACTTGATTTGCTCTCTGGGCCTGCCGGGTAGGCGGAGTTCTAACTTCAGACACATGAAACACTTTGCCTTCCCGGTGCTAGGGCTGCTGAATCAAGTGCACCTACCGCCAACAGCACAAAACTAATTTAAAAAATTGGAACGCAAGGCTTTATCATTGGGTTTTTTACAGAAATGTTGGTGATCGACTAGGAATGTAATCGACCGCGATCGACCGGTTGGTGACCACTGGTATACAGTGATATAGAGGTGATAGGAGAAAGTGTTCCTTGTCTGGGGACATTGTTCACCTCTTGGGTAATGGCGTGGGGCTGTAACAACAATCAGTTCCTCAAGGGGTTTTGGCATCTTTTGAGGAATGTCTCAAACTTGACAACACTGATTTTGATCACACCGACTACCGTTATTTCATTCCTTTGCTAGGATGAAATGACATTTCCTTATCAGCTAGCTTGTTGTGAGGTGACACCATGTGTTATGAGTGTGTGACAGTGGGCCACAACTAGTGTTTGTGTGTGTGTCTTTCTCTCTGCAGGTTGAACTGTACCCCGTGTGCAGGGCTGTGTCCTAAGATGTGTACGGGGCTGAAGACAGTGGACTCTGTGACAGCAGCCCAGGCTCTGAGAGGATGCACTGTGCTCAACGGCAGCCTGATCATCAAGATCCGTGGAGGGAGTAAGTACAGTATACACCTACCCCTTCAATACCCCATCATCTATCCACCCCTTATCAAATTCAGGGTCCTTTCAACGACCCTCACCTACCTAGTATATTATTTAGTCACTTAAAAGACTCTCTTAGTGATTTTTCCAGGTGCTCAAAATGCTTTACATTGAAAGTAATTGAAACTCACCTCATCCACTACCAATGTGAACTGACTGTCTGTTTCTCCTCTTTCCATCAGACAACATAGCAGCAGAGCTGGAGGCTAACCTGGGTCAGCTGGAGGAGATAACAGGCTACCTGACCATCAAGAGAGCCTATGCCCTCGTCTCTCTCTCCTTCCTCCGCAAGTTACACATCATCCGAGGGGAGACCTTGACCCAAGATGGGTAGGTCTCGGGTAGAAGTGCACTATATAGGGAAAAGGTTCCATATCAGATTTTGGGTTGAAACATTGTCCAAATTAACATAGTACTTGGGAGCATAGACCAGTGTGCAGATTATTTTTCTTTTTTTTGCTTCTACTGCCATATCAGATGTGCCTTAGGTCTTACAGACTGACTAGTTTGTTCTTTTTCTCAACATGTACCTTCTCAGGAACTACTCGTTCTACGCGCTTGACAACCAGAACCTGCGTCAGCTGTGGGACTGGAACAAACATAACCTGACCATCCTCCAGGGGCGCATGTTCTTCCTTCACAACTCCAAGCTGTGCATGTCTGAGATCCGCAAGATGGAGGAGGTGACGGGCACCAAGGGGAGAGACATCAAGAATGAAATCGCCGGCAGGACCAATGGAGACCAGGCCTCCTGTAAGACCAGACAACACTTTAGACAAAAAATATAATCATATGGTCATGTAGTAGACGCTATTACTCAAAGGTTACTTATGGTTAACATTTACTATTACGTATTTAGTGGCCCTTTATGGCTCAGTTGGTAGAGCATGGCGCTTGCAACGCCAGGATTGTGGGTTTGATACTAAAATGTATGCACGCATGACTGTAAGTTGCTTTGGATAAAAGCGGTCAGTAGGTCAGATCTGTATTTACAGTTTTCTTTACTTCTTCTACAATATTGCTATTCTCTCACCTCCCTGATTCGCCCTGATCAATCCTCTCATTTGGCTGATGTCTGTCTCTGTTGTTGGTCTCCAGGTGAGAACCAGGTCCTGAAGTTCACCACAGTGCGCACGCAGTCAGACAAGATCCTCATCAAGTGGGAACCGTTCTGGCCGCCGGACTTCAGAGACCTACTAGGCTTCATGGTCCTCTACAAAGAGGCGTAAGTAGGAAACAATACATGAATACATAAATACCTAGAGGTGTACTGTGCTGCAAGTAAGTTAGTACCCTTGTCTGAGCCAGAATGGCCCATAGGGAAGGAGCCGATCATCTGTTTCTATAGGGTGAGGCAGCTTGATGGACATGTACACCCCTGGAGCGGACGTTATTCTATGGCAAGGTACTGCAGGTAGAAAAACATGAATACATATAAATTAAGAAGAAACACAAATACATTCAGAAAGAGGTAGAAGTACTGTGTGATGGACATGCCGGTAAGCAGTATTAAAAGACAAACATACCATGTCATTATTTAAGAACACTTTAGAAAGCTCCAGACCCTATAAGAATGTGACAGAGTTTGACTTGGCTTACGGTATATCTCTACTGTGTGTCTCTCTCTGTCCCCTTCCTTCTCCAGGCCTTATAAGAATGTGACAGAGTTTGATGGCCAGGATGCGTGTGGCTCTAACAGCTGGGTGATAGCTGACGTAGACCCTCCACCCCGGGCCACGGAGGGGGAGCCTGGCTACCTCATCCATACTATAAAGCCCTATACCCAGTACGCCATCATGGTCAAGACCCAGCTCTCCGCCTCAGATGAACACCAGGTCCTCGGGGCCAAGAGTGAGATCATCTACGTCCGCACCAATGCCACCAGTGAGTCAAAACAGTCTTCCGTCCTTACAACATTCTAATCTACTACATATCAAATCTTGTTGTGACCCAACAAATACACAAAACAATATATCTAGCTAGCTAGCTTTAACTCAAGTAATTTGTATTTTTACGTAACCAAAGACTCGGGAAACTAGATGCGATCCACCAATACGTCCCAACCCGCCAGTATGATGACAAACCCTACTTTAACCTTGTTGTGTGTTGTTATGTTTTAGAGCCGTCAGTGCCGCTGGACCCCATCTCCTCATCCAACTCGTCCTCTCAGATCATCCTGAAGTGGAAGCCCCCCACGGACCCCAATGGCAACATCACTCACTACCTGGTGTTCTGTCAGCAGCAGCCCGAGGACAGCGACCTCTACAAGTTTGACTACTGTCAAAAAGGTGAGACACAGAGGATTGTCATTATTCAGATGTTTACTTCATATTATAGTTAAAAAAAGGTAAATCAATCATATCAAATGATCTCATGGTTTTGTGTCTGATGATCTGTTGACCATTGAGAAAGGGGTTTCAGGGTCCACTATTTTGGGTTGGGATTCAGTTGGAACGTGACAGTTGTGATTGTAACCATCTCTCTCTGTCTGTGTGCAGGAATGAAGCTGCCGTCGCGGGCGCCCACCCATCTAGACACTGACGAGGAGCAAAAGTGGAACCAGACAGATGAGTCTGGGCCAGGGAGCCACTGCTGTGCCTGCCCCAAAACAGACACCCAGCTCAAGAAGGAGGCTGAAGAGTCTGAGTACCGCAAAACCTTCGAAAACTACATCCACAACGAAGTGTTTGAAGTCAGGTATGATAGCACAGTGTTTCCACTGCACTCATTTTGCTGTGGCACTGAGCCACGGAAAAATAATTGCCGCCACAAAAAATGAAATGGAACATGAAAAATATTTTCTGCTGAGGAGCACTTTGTAGATGCTAGAACAGCCCACATTTGGTTTTCCTCTGCAAACAAAACGAGTAATTAATATAAATATCTGACTACCCCATAGTAGAATAGTTTATCTATTTACCTAGTCGGCTTGTTGTGTGTTCTATGTGAGAAAAATATTCCTCTCTTGGTGCATTGAAGTTACGAGTGCCATAGGGAGGGAAACATGCATTCTGACAAGCAGTCAATGCACAACAATTCTTGCAATCGCGAAAACAGCAGTTGTAATGGCCTTTGTTAAAAAGAGGGCGATCCCAGCTTTCCATTCCTACTTTATTTATTTCTCAACTCCTAAATATGTGCGAACTGCACCAATTTTTAACCCAGAGTTTTTAGCAGCGGCATGGTTAAGCACATTACCGCTCCGCAATTAGCAGTGAGTGCATAGGGGAACTTGGGGTACACTACCTCAGAATAGTTTTGAAATAAAAATATTTGATCCTACACACTGAAGGCTGCAAAGCCGAAACGTCTGTGTACGCTATCCTTGATGCAGTGAAAAATATGAAACAATCTAAGAATGAAGTAAGTTTTATGAGACATCTTTTTGAGTGCGAACCCATTACACCTTTTATTTGTCGTAATTCACAGGTTTTACACACCAGCCAAGCTTCTGGGAGAGCGCGATGGTCCCCTTTTGATTAGTTAATGCCCAGCACCCCTCACCTTGTCAGCCAATCAGAGCACAACAGCCAGCAGCTCTGTGTCTGTGGTGTTATGCATAATTTGAAGCACTAATTCATGGGAGAGTGGGAGGGGGTAATTCACACCTAGCAGTGTTATCTAGCCTTGGCGGAAAACGCTGGGAAAATGGAAATGTCTCTCTCTCCGTGTGACAAATGAAATGCCTGCTCAACCCAAGCGTGATGATGGAGCATCAGGGCTGTGGAGGAGCTCTGAAGCAGACCAAGGAGGTTTAATTAGTGAAAGCCTCTCTATGCTCTATGCGTTCCATTCCCCTTTGATTGGGATTCCAGGAACATGTGAGTGTCACGTTGTATAATGACAGGAAGACAGGCGCAGGAATACGTATTAGGGGTTTTATTACTCCACCCAACACAAACACGTGTATATATATATGAAAGGGATGTAACCCAAACAAAGAGCGAGGTGTAACCTCTACACAATACACGGGACGAGACCCGTGAACAACAAGAGCACAATACACGGTACTCACGAGACCAACGGACATGGGACAATAATCGACAAGGACAATGGGGAACAGAGGGCACATATATACACATACTAATCAGGGGGAATGGGAACCAGGTGTGTGTAAAGAGCCAAGACAGTCCGGGGTTGGTGGTAATGATCCATGTCAGTGACGCCTAGAAAGCCGGTGATGTAGACCTCCGAAACTGGTGAACGGAATGAGCAGCAGTACCGGGGGGATCCGTGACAGTACCCCCCCCGACGCGGTGCAGCGGGACGGCACCGGCCTCGGGGGACGACCACACGGACGCGGTGCGGGTTGGTCAGGGCGCTGACTGTGAAAATCCCTGGTCAGCAAAGCGTCCACGATGTCTAATGGCCATACCCATCCCAGTCGATGAGGTAATGAGGTACTGGAGACGCCCCACCTCGAATCCAGGACTTCACGGATCGAGTACGCCGGACCTCCCTCGATGTCCAGAGGAGGAGGCGGGGCGTCACTGGGTCCAGCCTCAGCGAGGGGACCAGGCACCACTGGCCTGAGGAGAGACACATGAAAAGTCGGGTAAATGCGGTAATCACCCGGGAGTTGCAAATGGTGCATTACCTCATTAACCCTCCTCAGGTCTTTCAACTTCCCCACAAACCGCGGGCTCAGCTTCCGGCAGGGCAAGCGGAGGGGCAGGTTCCGGGTGGAGAGCCAGAGCCGGTCACCTGGAGAGAAAACAGGTGCCTCACTGCGGTGGCGGTCGGCCGACGCACGGCCCCTGGAGATGAGTGTGCGCAGCGTTTCAGATCTCCTCAACGCGCCGAAACCACTCGTCCACCGCAGGGGCCTCAGTCTGGCTCGGATGCCAAGGTGCCAGGGCCGGCTGATACCCCAACACGCACTGGACAGGAGTGAGGTTAGTAGAGGAGTGGCGGAGGGAATTCTGCACGTACTCAGCCCAAGGTAAGAAATCCGGCCACTCCCCCGGCCGGTCCTGACAGTAACACATCAGGAACCTGCCCACTTCCTGATTGACACTCTCCACCTGCCCATTAGCTTCAGGCCGGTACCCAGAGGTGAGACTGACCGTGACCCCCAGGCGTTCCATGAACGCTTTCCATACGCGTGAGGTGAACTGAGGACCACGGTCTGATACAATGTCCTCCGGGATCCCGTAGTGCAGGAAGACGTGCGTAAAAAGAGCCTCCACGGTTTGCATGGCCGACAGGAGCCCAGGCAGAGGAAGGAGGCGACAAGCTTTGGAAAACCGGTCCTCAACGACGAGAACAGTGGTGTTCCCCTGGTGGGGGGGTGTCAGTGAGTCAGTGACAAAGTCCACCAAGAGGTGAGACCAGGGTCTTTGTGGAACCGGCAGGGGAAGGAGCTTTCCATAAGGGAGGTGTCTGGGTGTCTTAGACTGGGCACAGATGGAGCAGGAAGAGATGTAAACCCGAACATCCCTAGCCAAGGTTGGCCACCAGTACTTCTCAGTCAGGCAGGCGATTGTACGGCCTATCCCAGGATGACCCGACACAGGCGCTGTGTGCGCCCAGGAAAGGAGTCGGTCCCGCACACCCGTGGGCACGTAGACGCGGTTCTCCAGGCACTGTGCAGGTGCGGGTTCCGTACGCAGGGCCTGCCGTATGTCGGCGTCCACGTCCCATACCACTGGCGCGATGATACGGAACGGAGGGATGATGGGGGTCTCCTCTTCCTGCCTCTCCTCTGCCTGGGTTGGAGCAGGGGAATTCCCTGGCTTGTCACCTCCTCGCCTATTAGTGGATAGAGCGCAGGTCGGGGAGAAATGACCCCTTTCTCCACCATAGGAGCAGATGCCAAAATTCCTCCTTCTCCTACGCTCTGGCCACGGAGCAGGTGTAGCCATGGGCTCCGGATTCCGTGCAGGTCTTCGTCCGTACCGCAGGAGGTTCTCCAACCGGATCGCCATGCTGATGAGCTGGTCGAGTGACAGGTTGTCATCACGGCAGGCTAACTCCATCTGTACCTCCTCCTGCAGTCCGCTGCGGAAGGCAGGTGGAGGCCGCGATGGTCCAGAACTCCAGGGTGAACTCCGAGGCGGTCCTAGATCCCTGGCGTAGCCGGAGTAGACCCTCACCCCCCTCTCGGCCCTCCACAGGATGATCAAACACCGAGAGGAAGAGGAGGGTGAAGCTCTCGTAGGACTCGACCTCGGGTCCACCCGTTTCCCAAAACGCTGCACCCAAGTCCAGGGCCCGTCCGGTCAGTGCCGAGATGACTGTGGCAACCCTGTCTCTCCCGGAGACAGCCTCGGCGTAGCGAGCGAGGTACAGGTCACATTGCAGAAGGAGTCCCTTGCATCTCACTGGCTCACCGTCAAAGCGCTCCGGGAAGGACAGGGGTATTCTGCGGACCGGCTCAGATGGAACGGAGGCAGATAGTGGTGGTGTGGGGGCTGGTACCGTAACCAGTGCTGGAGACTGGAGGGACTGCACATTCCCCTCCAACCGCAGGATGGTTGCCAGCACGCTGTTCATGGTGCTGCCTAGTCTGGAGACACAGTCCTCGTGATGCTGGACTGTCTCTACAATGGTCTCCAGCTCTGCCTTTCCCGCTGTCTCCATTTTTATGGGTCGATTATTCTGTCACGTTGTATAATGATAGGAAGACAAGTGCATGAATACGTATTAGGGGTTTTATTACTCCACCCAACACAAACACGTGTATATATATATATATATATATAAAAGGGATGTAACCCAAACAAAGAGCAAGGTGTAATCTCTACACAATACATGGGACGACACCCGTAAACAACAAGAGCACAATACACGGTACTCACGAGACCAACAGACATGGGACAATAATCGACAAGGACAATGGGGAACAGAGGGCACATATATACACATACTAATCAGGGGGAATGGGAACCAGGTGTGTGTAAAGAGCCAAGACAGTCCGGGGTTGGTGGTAATGATCCATGTCAGTGACGCCTAGAAAGCAGGTGACTTAGACCTCCGGAACTGGTGAACGGAATGAGCAGCAGTACCGGAGGGATCCGTGACAGTGAGAAGAGATTCTCCGTGTAGCATAATGTTTTGACGGCACCAAAAGCTCTTTGTTGTAATGGCGCCAGAGCGGATGGCTGCCGTTTTATCGGCTCTTAACCAACCGTGGTATTTTGTTCGTTTCTTCGCATTGTTTGTAACTTATTTTGTACATAATGTTGCTGCTACTGTCTCTTATGACCGAAAATAGCTTCTGGACATCAGAACAGCGATTACTCACCTTGAACTGGACAAATAATTGTTCTTTAATGAGTCGGGCGAGAGGGATTTGCTCCAGACATCTGACAGGGCCCTCATCCCCGTCATTCGCAGGAGAAAGAGACTGAGATATCGCGGCGGGAGATCAGAGTGCCTGATAAGGAGCCGGCGACGAGTGGCTAATCTGCCTTGGCCATTGGTACTATTGGCCAACGTACAATCGCTGGATAATAAAGTGGACGAACTAAAAGCACGTGTATCCTACCAACGGGACATTAAAAACTGTAATATCTTATGTTTCACCGTGTCGTGGCTGAACAACAACATGAATAACATACAGCTGGCGGGTTATACACTGTATCGGCAGGATAGAACAGCAGCCTCTGGTAAGACAAGGGGTGGCGGTCTATGTATATTTGTAAACAACAGCTAGTGCATATTTACAGTGGGGAAAAAAAGTATTTCGTCAGCCACCAATTGTGCAAGTTCTCCCACTTAAGAAGATGAGAGAGGCCTGTAATAATTCCAGAAAATCACATTGTAGGATTTTTAATGAATTTATTTTCAAATTATGGTGGAAAATAAGTATTTGGTCAATAACAAAAGTTTCTCAATACTTTGTTATATACCCTTTGTTGGCAATGACACAGGTCAAACGTTTTCTGTAATTCTTCACAAGGTTTTCACACACTGTTGCTGGTATTTTGGCCCATTCCTCCATGCAGATCTCCTCTAGAGCAGTGATGTTTTGGGGCTGTCGCTGGGCAACACGGACTTTCAACTCCCTCCAAAGATTTTCTATGGGGTTGAGATCTGGAGACTGGCTAGGCCACTCCAGGACCTTGAAATGCTTCTTACGAAGCCACTCCTTCGTTGCCCGGGCAGTGTGTTTGGGATCATTGTCATGCTGAAAGACCCAGCCACGTTTCATCTTCAATGCCCTTGCTGATGGAAGGAGGTTTTCACTCAAAATCTCATGATACATGGCCCCATTCATTCTTTCCTTTACACGGATCAGTCGTCCTGGTCCCTTTGCAGAAAAAAAGCCCCAAAGCATGATGTTTCCACCCCCATGATTCACAGTAGGTATGGTGTTCTTTGGATGCAACTCAGCATTCTTTGTCCTCCAAACACGACGAGTTGAGTTTTTAAAAGTTCTATTTTGGTTTCATCTGACCATATGACATTCTCCCAATCCTCTTCTGGATCATCCAAATGCACTCTAGCAAACTTCAGACGGGCCTGGACATGTACTGGCTTAAGCAGGGGGACACGTCTGGCACTGCAGGATTTGAGTCCATTGCGGCGTAGTGTGTTACTGATGATAGGCTTTGTTACTTTGGTCCCAGCTCTCTGCAGGTCATTCACTAGGTCCCCCCGTGTGGTTCTGGGATTTTTGCTCACCGTTCTTGTGATCATTTTGACCCCACGGGGTGAGATCTTGCGTGGAGCCCCAGATCGAGGGAGATTATCAGTGGTCTTGTATGTCTTCCATTTCCTAATAATTGCTCCCACAGTTGATTTCTTCAAACCAAGCTGCTTACCTATTGCAGATTCAGTCTTCCCAGCCTGGTGCAGGTCTACAATTTTGTTTCTGGTGTCCTTTGACAGCTCTTTGGTCTTGGCCATAGTGGAGTTTGGAGTGTGACTGTTTGAGGTCAAACAGGTGCCATTAATACAGGTAACGAGTGGAGGACAGAGGAGCCTCTTAAAGAAGAAGTTACAGGTCTGTGAGAGCCAGAAATCTTGCTTGTTTGTAGGTGACCAAATACTTATTTTCCACCATAATTTGCAAATAAATTCATAAAAAATCCTACAATGTGATTTTCTGGATTTTTTTTCCTCAATTTGTCTGTCATAGTTGACGTGTACCTATGATGAAAATTACAGGCCTCTCTCATCTTTTTAAGTGGGAGAACTTGCACAATTGGTGGCTGACTAAATACTTTTTTTCCCCACTGTATGAAAAGGAAATCACCTCCCAAATATCACTATTTCTAAAACAAGCCATAGAAAGTTCGTTGCAATTTCAATTTAATCCTCCAGAAATGACAGAACAAATAATGCAACAAATATTGTGGTTATACTCAAATATACTAATTAATAAAAACCGTTATTTTTTTTGAAAATGTTTAAAAAAGGTATAATCTTCGTAAATGATATTATCGGTAGGAATGGTGGAGTTATGTCGCACATGCAGCTAACAAAAACATATGGAAATGTCTGCTCTACCCAAAATTACAACCAAATAATTGCAGCATTAACGCAAAAATGGAAGAGGAAAGTGGAAGGGGGGATAAAGTAAGGAACTTGTCTGTCAGCCCTGCATTAAAGAACATAATTGGTTAAAGAAAATTGTGATAGATAAAAAAGTTTACCAGTTTCATTTAAGGACCAAAGGATTGACAGCCGTCCCATATAGATTGCAAAATAGTTGGGAAGAGATTTTTGACGTACCGATTCCATGGCATAGTGTTTATGAACTGTTACGCAAAACGACGTCGGATTCAAAACTTTTTCAATTTATATTATTATATAAAATTCTTGCTACCAATATAATATTATTTGTGTGGGGGATACAATCTTCCCAGCTCTGCAGATTTTGCTGTGAAGAGACAGAATCATTAGATCAGTTGTTTTGGTACTGTCCATTTGTTGCTTGTTTCTGGACAAAGGTCCAGGAATGGCTGAAGGATTGCAATATTTGCATGGAGCTGACCCTGCAGATAGCACTACTGGGTGATCTGAAAAGACATAGTCAATCGATCAATAATATAATAATACTTTTAGCAAAAATGTTTATTTTCAATTCACAAACTGTAGAAACAATGAGAATAGAAAGGTTCAGAGCTTTTGTAAAACATCACAGTACAGTAGAAAAATATATGGCAAATAGAAATCCAATATGGATGGTGTTAAGAGATAGATGGGAGGTGTTGAATGGAGCTGAAGGATTGGACTAATAACAACAACTAAGACATACTGTGTCCATAATAAGTATATAGGTTATATATTGTGAGCTTTTGTGTAAGAGCACAGTTAGAAAGATATGGCATATAGAAGCATACCAGATGGACATCATGAAAATGATCGGTGGAAGTTCAGGAGTAAAAACAAACAAAATATAATTATTGACTGTGTCCATAAAATGTATATAGTATGTATAAGCATGAAGTAGAGGCCTAAGCATTGTTGTTCACTAGTTTACTCCAATTAGGATGGTGGGGTTGGAAAGTAATAAAGGGAAATATATTTTTAAAGGATATGTATGTATATATATGTATGTATATGCGTATATGTATGTATGTGTATGTTTGTGTATATACACTGCTCAAAAAAATAAAGGGAACACTTAAACAACACAATGTAACTCCAAGTCAATCACACTTCTGTGAAATCAAACTGTCCACTTAGGAAGCAACACTGATTGACAATACATTTCACATGCTGTTGTGCAAATGGAATAGACAACAGGAGAAAATTATAGGCAATTAGCAAGACACCCCCAATAAAGGAGTGGTTCTGCAGGTGGTGACCACAGACCACTTCTCAGTTCCTATGCTTCCTGGCTGATGTTTTGGTCACTTTTGAATGCTGGCGGTGCTTTCACTCTAGGTGGTAGCATGAGACGGAGTCTACAACCCACACAAGTGGCTCAGGTAGTGCAGCTCATCCAGGATGGCACATCAATGCCAGCTGTGGCAAGAAGGTTTGCTGTGTCTGTCAGCGTAGTGTCCAGAGCATGGAGGCGCTACCAGGAGACAGGCCAGTACGTGGAGGAGGCCGTAGGAGGGCAACAACCCAGCAGCAGGACCGCTACCTCCGCCTTTGTGCAAGGAGGAGCAGGGGGAGCACTGCCAGAGCCCTGCAAAATGACCTCCAGCAGGCCACAAATGTGCATGTGTCTGCTCAAACGGTCAGAAACAGACTCCATGAGGGTGGTATGAGGGCCCGACGTCCACAGGTGGGGGTTGTGCTTACAGCCCAACACCGTGCAGAACGTTTGGTATTTGCCAGAGAACACCAAGATTGGCAAATTCGCCACTGGCGCCCTGTGCTCTTCACAGATGAAAGCAGGTTCACACTGAGCACATGTGACAGACGTGACAGAGTCTGGAGACGCCGTGGAGAACGTTCTGCTGCCTGCAACATCCTCCAGCATGACCGGTTTGACGGTGGGTCAGTCATGGTGTGGGGTGGCATTTCTTTGGGGGGCCGCACAGCCCTCCATGTGCTCGCCAGAGGTAGCCTGACTGCCATTAGGTACCGAGATGAGATCATCAGACCCCTTGTGAGACCATATGCTGGTGCGGTTGGCCCTGGGTTCCTCCTAATGCAAGACAATGCTAGACCTCATGTGGCTGGAGTGTGTCAGTAGTTCCTGCAAGAGGAAGGCATTGATGCTATGGACTGGCCCGCCCGTTCCCCACACCTGAATCCAATTGAGCACATCTGGGACATCATGTCTCGCTCCATCCACCAACGCCACGTTGCACCACAGACTGTCCAGGAGTTGGCAGATGCTTTAGTCCAGGTCTGGGAGGAGATCCCTCAGGAGACCATCCGCCACCTCATCAGGAGCATGCCCAGGCGTTGTAGGGAGGTCATACAGGCACGTGGAGGCCACACACACTACTGAGCCTCATTTTGACTTGTTTTAAGGACATTACATCAAAGTTGGATCAGCCTGTAGTGTGGTTTTCCACTTTAATTTTGAGTGTGACTCCAAATCCAGACCTCCATGGGTTGATACATTTGATTTCCATTGATAATTTTTTTGTGATTTTGTTGTCAGCACATTCAACTATGTAAAGAAAAAAAGTATTTAATAAGATTATTTCATTCATTCAGATCTAGGATGTGTTATTTTAGTGTTCCCTTAATTTTTTTGAGCAGTGTATATATATATATATATATACAGTATCTCACAAAAGTGAGTACACCCCTCACATTTTTGTAAATATTTGAGTATATCTTCTCATGTGACAACACTGAAGAAATTACACTTTGCTACAATGTAAAGTAGTGAGTGTACAGCTTGTATAACAGTGTAAATTTGCTGTCCCCTCAAAATAACTCAACACACAGCCATTAATGTCTAAACCGCTGGCAACAAAAGTGAGTACACCCCTAAGTGAAAATGTCGAAATTGGGCCCAATTAGCCATTTTCCCTCCACGGTGTCATGTGACTCGTTAGTGTTACAAGGTCTCAGGTGTGAATGGGGAGCAGGTGTGTTAAATTTGGTGTCATCGCTCTCACACTCCCTCATACTGGTCACTGGAAGTTCAACATGGCACATCAATGCAAAGAACTCTCTGAGGATCTGAAAAAATTAATTGTTGCTCTACGTAAAGATGGCCTGGGCTATAAGAAGATTGCCAAGACCCTGAAACTGAGCTGCAGCACGGTGGCCAAGACCATACAGCGGTTTAACAGGACAGGTTCCACTCAGAACAGGCCTCGCCATGGTCGACCAAAGAAGTTGAGTGTACGTGCTCAGCGTCATATCCAGAGGTTGTCTTTGGGAAATAGACGTATGAGTGCTGCCAGCATTGCTGCAGAGGTTGAAAGGGTGGGGGGGTCAGCCTGTCAGTGCTCAGACCATACGCCGCACACTGCATCAAATTGGTCTGCATGGCTGTCGTCCCAGAAGGAAGCCTCTTCTAAAGATGATGCACAAGAAAGCCTGCAAACAGTTTGCTGAAGACAAGCAGACTAAGGACATGGATTACTGGAACAATGTCCTGTGGTCTGATGTGACCAAGATAAACTTATTTGGTTCAGATGGTGTCAAGTGTGTGTGGCGGCAACCAGGTGAGGAGTACAAAGACAAGTGTGTCTTGCCTACAGTCAAGTATGGTTGTGGGAGTGTCATGGTCTGGGGCTGCATGAGTGCTGCCGGCACTGGGGATCTACAGTGCCGGCAGCACTCATGGTTTTGGGGCCCCCTCGAATGCCAACATGTACTATGACATACTGAAGCAGAGCATGATCCCCTCCCTTCGGAGACTGGGCCGCAGGGCAATATTCCAACATGATAACGACCCCAAACACAACTCCAAGACGACCACTGCCTTGCTAAAGAAGCTGAGGGTAAAGGTGATGGACTGGCCAAGCATGTCTCCAGATCTAAACCCTATTGAGCATCTGTGGGGCATCCTCAAACGGAAGGTAGAGGAGTGCAAGGTCTATAACATCCACCAGCTCCGTGATGTCGTCATGGAGGAGTGGAAGAGGACTCCAGTGGCAACCTGTGAAGCTCTGGTGAACTCCATGCCCAAGAGGGTTAAGGCAGTGCTGGAAGATGATGGTGGCCACACAAAATATTGACACTTTGGGCCCAATTTGGACATTTTCACTTAGAGGTGTACTCACTTTTGTTGCCAGCGGTTTAGACATTAATGGCTGTGTGTTGTGTTATTTTGAGGGGACAGCAAATGTACACTGCTATACAAGCTGTACACTCACTACTTTACATTGTAGCAATGTGTCATTTCTTCAGTGTTGTCACATGAAAAGATATACTCTAATATTTACAAAAATGTGAGGGGTGTACTCCCTTTTGTGAGATAATGTGTATATATATGCAAGGAAAAAACAGAAAAAAAAACATATGGGGGATTGGAAGTGATGCAGACAATTACATTGATGGAAGTTACAATCTATCTGCAATATTAAAGCTGATCTACCCCCTAAAAAAAACAACAACAGCTAGTGCACGACATCTAAGGAAGTCTCGAGGTTTTGCTCGCCTAAGGTAGAGTATATCAGGATAAGCTGTAGACCGCACTATCTACCAAGAGTTTCCATCTATATTTTTCGTAGCTGTCTATTTACCACCACAAACCGATGCTGGCACTAAGACCGCACTCAATGAGCTGTATACAGCCATAAGCAAACAGGAAAACGCTCATCAAGAGGCGGCGCTCCTAGTAGCCGGAAACTTTTACCTAATTTCTACCCGCATGTTAAATTTGTAACTAGAGGGAAAAAAACTCTAGACCACCTTTACTCCACACACAGAGACGCATACAAAGCTCTCCCTCGCCCTCCATTTGGCAAATCTGACCATAATTCTATCATCCTGATTCCTGCTTACAAGCAAAAACTAAAGCAGGAAGCACCAGTGACTCAGTCAATAAAAAAAGTGGTCAGATGAAGCAGATGCTAAGCTACAAGACTGTTTTGCTAGCAGAGACTGGAATATGTTCCGGGATTCTTCCGATTGTATTGAGGAGTACACCACATCAGTCACTGGCTTCATCAATAAGTCAATCGATGACATCGTCCCCACAGTGACTGTACTTACATACCCTAACCAGAAGCCATGGATTACAGGCAACATCCGCACCGAGTCCCGAATGAGAAATCCCGCTATGCCCTCCGACGAACCATCAAACAGGCAAAGCGTCAATACAGGACTAAGATCGAATCGTACTACACCGGCTCCGACGCTCATCGGATGTGGCAGGGCTTGCAAACTATTACATACTTCAAAGGGAAGCACAGCCACAAGGTTTCCAGTGACACGAGCCTACCAGACGAGCTAAATTACTTCTATGCTTGCTTTGAGGCAAGTAACACTGAAACATGCATGAGCGCATCAACTGTTCCGGACGACTGTGTGATCACGCTCTCCATAGCCGATGTGAGTAAGACCTTTAAACATGTCAACATTCACAAGGCTGCAGGGCCAGACGGATTACCAGGACGTGTACTCCGAGCATGCGCTGTGTCTTCACTGACATTTTCAACCTCTCCCTGTCTGAGTCTGTAATACCAACATGTTTCAAGCAGTCCCTGTGCCCAAGAACACTAAGGTTACCTGCCTAAATGACTACCGACCCGTAGCACTCACATCTATAGCCATGAAGTGCTTTGAAAGGCTGGTCATGGCTCACATCAACACCATTATCCCAGAAACCCTAGACCCAGTCAATTTGCATACCGCCCCAACAGATCCACAGATGATGCAATCTCTATTGCACTCCACACTGCCCTTTCACACCTGGACAAAAGGAACATCTATGTGAGAACACCATAGTGCCCTCAAAGCTCATCACCAAGCTAAGGACCCTGGGACTAAACACCTCCCTCTGCAACTGGATCCCGAACTTCCTGACGGGCCGCCCCCAGGTGGTAAGGGTAGGTAACAACACATCTGCCACGCTGATCCTCAACACGGGGGCCCCTCAGGGGTGCGTGCTCAGTCCCCTCCTGTACTCCCTGTTCTCTCATGACTGCATGGCCAGGCACGACTCCAACACCATCATTAAGTTTGCCGATGACACAACGGTGGTAGGCCTGATCACCGACAATGACGAGACAGCCTATAGGGAGGAGGTTTCTAAACAGCTTCTACCCTCAAGCCATAAGACTACTGAACATCTAATAATAATGACTACCCAGACTATTTGCTTTGTCCCCCACCCCCAACCCCCACCCCCTCTTTTAAGCTGCTGCTACTCTCTGTTTATTATCTATGCATAGTCACTTTAATAACTCTACCTACATGTACATATTACCTCGACTAACCGGTGCCCCCGCACATTGACTCTGTGCCGGTACCCCCTGTATATAGCCTCGCTACTGTTATTTTACTATTGTTATTTTACTGCTGCTCTTTAATTCATTTTTTGGGGGGGGTATTCTTTCTTAAAACAGCATTGTTGGTTAAGGGCTTGTAAGTAAGCATTTCACTGTAAGGTCTACACCTGTTGTATTCGGCGCATTTGACGAATAACATTGATTTGATTTGATTTGGCAGGTGGAATAGCAAGCAGAGCTGGCTTTCAGATGCACTGTTGACTGACATGAGAGGCCCCTGGGCTGACACACACACACTGTGACACACACACATAAATAGACACACACACACACACTGTGACATACACACACTTTCCCCTTTTAACCATAGGAAGGCATTTGTGTAATAGTTGCTGAGGCGAGGGTAATTATGCTAACTGCTAGGCTGGCTGGGCAAGCTGTAGTCTAGTAGCTGGTTAGGGTGTCTGAGCCCTGACTGAGAGTGACCCTGTAGCTGTTATTCACATGGTCACAGGAACATTGTGCTCCTTCCATCACAGCACAGCCTCACAGGCAGGGGCCCTGCTCTCCCTTTGTTTGTCCCCGGATTATACAGTGCGTGTGTGTGTGCGTGTGCGTGTGCGTGTGTGTGTGTGTTCTAGCGTGCCATCCAGCTAGCCCGACCCTGTGTGTGGTGTGTGTGACAGCCTAGTGAACAAGGCCTTCAGAAACACAACAATGACAGCCTCGTGAACAAAGCGTTCAGAAACACAACAGTGCAGCCTAGTGAACAAGGAGTTCAGACACACAACAGTGACAGCCTAGTGAACAAGGAGTTCAGACACACAACAGTGACAGCCTAGTGAACAAGGAGTTCAGACACACAACAGTGACAGCCTTGTGAACAAGGAGTTCAGACACACAACAGTGACAGCCTAGTGAGTGACAATCCTGTATGCCTCCTGTATCTCCTCTCCGTCACGCAATGACAGGACCACATAGACACTCTGTCTCTCCACTGTAATCCCTTAACGTAAAACACAGCTACCCCTGCCTTGGAAATGGCACCACAACTTAATGGCTTTCCCACCTTCTCTTATGAAGGTATTGGGCTGAAACAGTCACTCAGACTTCCTTCTCACAGTATGTTAACCTGTCTCTACCTGGGGTGATCCAGTATGGCTGGTGTCATCATCATGCCTAGTTATCTCCTCATTCCCCTCATCCCCTCTAAACCCTACTGGTGCTGCTATGACTGGCAGAGAGAGACAACAGTAGAGGGAATAATATATACCATTTAGCAGATGCTTTTATCCCAAAATACTTATAGTCATGCGTGCATACATTTTACGTATAGGTGGTCCCGGGACTCTAACCCACTATCCTGATGTTGCAAGCGACATGCTCTACCAACTGAGCTACAGAGGACCATGTGAATGAATGGACTGTCTGGAACCCACCGTGACCCAGTCCAGACCTGGTTCAGACCTGGCTAGTTCTGTTTTTTGCTGCCATTTTGGTTGACTCCAGTTAGTGGATTTCTGTCTATTGTTCTACTGACTGTCTGTATTTCTCTGGTAGTGCAGTGTAGTGACATGGCTGTGATGGGTGAGTATGTTCAGTTCTGCTGTCTGTCTGTGCATCACCAGGCAGCAAGCACTCTGTCAAAGAGAGCCTGTAATTAGATCTAGGTAGGCCTGTGACATCATCACTGTGGGCCCAGCCAGGCAGCCAGCGTTCTGAAGACTCACTGTTATACAGATAGATAGAGCCCCTCCATGCAGCTGTCACCGTGCCTGCTGAGGAAGAAGTTGCCTTAGTCTAACCACGGGATCTGATCCAAGGTCAGATTAACATCCCTCAATTTGAACCTCAACCATTAGAAAGAGAAAAAAACACAACGCAGATTTCTGACCCAGAGGGAAGTTGGATCTTCCCTCTACTACTCTCTGTAGCAGCAGGACCATAATGTAGCAAGCTACTCTCTCCATCAGCCTCTCCCTGTTCTGTTCCCAGCACTTCTCAGTCTGCACTCAACTCCGATGTAAACAAACCCAGTGACGTCTGGATGCTAGGCTAGCTGAAGGCTCCGGCGCTCCATCTAGTGGTGATGGGTGTAGAGGAGATGTTTTTTGTTTTAAAGGTCAGGCAGCATAGCTGAGTTAACTGTGACCAGAGAACAGGACTGCTTACCATTATCTTCACCTAACCCTGCATGGAGAATAGGAAGACCATGAATGTAATTGGTCAAACACCTGTGATTTAGGTGTTGTGGGCTGTGTTGGGTAGATACAATGGGTTTCTGGGTTGGAGTAACTAACATTGATCTTCAGCAGAGATCTATATGGTAGGTAGGTCGGTAGGTAGGTCGGTAGGTAGGTCGGTAGGTAGGTAGGTAAGTCCCAGTATAGGACAACCAGGTTATTGGTTATTTTGAAAGTTTGTTCATAATGACTTCCGCTGACAAATTTGTCGTCTTAGCTCTTTGTTACCATAATACGCCTCATCTCACCTGGCTTCTCATCTCCTTCTCCTGTCCTCTACTCTCCCTCCTCACTCTCTCCTCCCCCTTTCTCCATCAGACCGTCTCGTCGGCGCCGCTCAGTGGGCGTGGCCAACGCCACCCTTCCGCGCTTCCTGACCACTCCCCCCACGCTGCCCAACGCGTCCACCACGCCCAGCCCAGAGGGCGAGGGGGCGGAAGGCTCCAAGGTGACGCTGGTGGTGTACGCCAAGGAGTCGACGGTCATCTCCAACCTGCGCCACTTCACCAGCTACCAGATTGAGATCCATGCCTGCAACCACCCCACAGACCCCCAACGCTGCAGCATGGCTACCTACGTCAGCGCCCGCACCATGCCTGAGAGTAAGGCTATACACGGAGTCAGACCCACACTAATAAACAACAGCTTGTCTGCGAGTAACATTATGCATGTTTGTACACCACACAGTATAGACACACTTATTTCTTCTTTCATATTGCCCTTGCTGATGGTTCTTCCTGTGTTCTGCTCCGCTCCCTGCAGAGAAAGCTGATGACATTGTGGGCCAGGTGACCCATGAGATGGTGTCGGAGCACCCAGACTCTGTCCACATCAAGTGGCTGGAGCCCAAAGCCCCCAATGGCATGATCATCCTGTACGAAGTCAACTACAAGAGGTTGGGAGACCTTGAGGTTAGTATGAATACTAGGATGAAATAACTTAACTGTGTTTCTATCAATCGATTTCCCCTTTGCTCTTTCTTGTTTTTGAGTCTACAGAATTTGAAGGTTTTTGTTTAATGTATTACTTGTATAGATGGTAGCTACAGTCTGAATTTGATCTTTGCTCATCCTTTTTCAACCATATTGTCCGGGCTCATAAACATGGTGTTGTTCCTTATGCTGAAAAGCAACCACAACCATTAAAGGAAATCAATGATCTGTCTATAGTCCTGACTGTCACCCCTTATACATTGGTGTTTGTGTGTGTGGGTTTGTTTGTGTGTTTGTGTGTGTGTGTGTGTGTGTTCATTGCTGTGATGAATGTGTGGACTCATCACTCATTGCTATTCACTACTGCACTGCCTGACCCGGGGGGGGGCTGTGAGATAGAAACAGGAACAGACTAGAATGAGGTGGAAGAGACAGTGTGCTCCCCCCCTGCATCCCCCACCCCCCCTCTCCCCAATCTGAGGGAGAGCAGGAAGCTCCCTGTGCCTCTGTCTGCTCGTGTAATCAAATAGATATCTCAGTAACCAAAGAATGAAGAGCTTTGGTTGCTTTGTAATAACAATGTGTTGGTCTTTTTACTGACACTCAGTGGCTTGACCCGTTCCACTCACAGCCCCTGTCATCCTGTATATGGGTTGAAAATGGCAGATTTTGTCATTGATAAACGCCTAAATTGGAACCCAGTGACTACACAGTAACATGCTAAACATGACGTCAGAACGCAGGTTCTCCAGGTTCACAGCGCAGTTCACAGTTCGCAGGTTTTGACGGACAGACATTATAAACTTGAGCACCGTGTGCGACAAGAAGATATCCCCATTCCACCTGCTAGTTGGGCTACTTTTACATTTGTTGTTGTCTGAGTGAGGGAAATGCTGTAAATCGAGAGGAGTCGATGTGTTCTGCAAGATGAGACGTTGAGGATTATAATAAATACCGTTTTGATGTCATACAAGCTAACCACACACCCATGAGTCCAAATGTGTACTTCACATTTCCATATTTGAAAACTCATGTCATGTACAGTATCAATGTTTATGATCGCTATGTTTGATCCACAGTTACAAGGATGACATGCGTTATACACTGGGTTGTCCTGAACAGAATGTTTGTTGTATTGTGAAGAACATTTGACGCAGAACATGCACTTGAATGCATTCAAGACTCCATTCTATGCGCACCAAAATTACAATCTGTTTGTATGAAGTTCCTTTTGAAAGCCTAACACTGTAAGATTGTATTTTATAAGTTAGCTAGCCATGTTGGTAAAATAATAAGCTTTCAACGTGATGCCCACCTGACCCAGATTGCGATTTATAATAGAACGTTTTTGGATTGCGTAAACAACAACAGTAATTGTGTGATGGTTGGGACGCAGGGCTGTCTTCCAAACAAAAAACTACAGGTGTTCCTAAATTACTTAGGAACTGTGCACAGTTTTTGAGAGGTGTGTGGCCACTTGGAGACACCAGTTAGACCTCTCACTCAACCCCTTTTTAATAATTTTTCTTATTTTGTACCTATTCCAACATTTCGAAGAATATGTTACTGAATGTATCCAGAGTATTTTCAGATTTCCTTATTGACAAATACTGTGAAAAGTACAGAAAATGTAAAATGCTAATAAAATCAACAGTGTAATGTTTGGAACAATTGTGTCCTCGCCTTTGGTCTGATTATCTACAAAGTGTTCTATTTCAATTGCTACCATAGTCATGCATATGCTTTTTATAGTTCTTCTGTTAGAAACATTACAATTTGTCCCTATCCATATAGGCCAATTTCCAGGAGTGTAAGGGGTTAAAGGAAGCTATTTCAAATATTTCAGTGTGAGAGATAAGAAGATATGCTTTTTTTGTTTTTGTTTTATGTAAATAAAATAATTTACAAGCTTGAGTGCTAGTATGCTAGGTTAAAAGCTGTTTGATTCACAGGCACCTACTTTGTTGTTGAGGAGAAGCCTCAGGGAAAGACACACATCTGTATTATAAACTCTGGTGTTCACAGTCACACTGTTTATACAAAGCCTTATGTGTGACTTAGTGGAATAACCATGCTATAACCATGATGTAACCATATTATAACCACTCTATAACCATGTAATAATAATGTGTTCCAGGAGCTGCATCACTGCGTGTCCAGGAAGACTTACACCCAGATTGGAGGCTGCAGGCTGAGAGTGGTGCATCCTGGGAACTACACCGTGAGGATCCGTGCCACGTCGCTGGCAGGAAACGGCTCCTGGACCGAACCCACCTTCTTCTTCATGCCCGATGGTAAGTCATGCCTGCATGCTCCAATGGGCACTGGACCTGCTTACACTTTCTGGAACACATTTGACCAGTTCATGTTTCTATGAGAGTGACTGGGTCGGCAGGTAGCTTAGAGGTTAAGAGTGTTGGGCCAATAACCAAAAGGTCGCTGGTTCGAATCCCTGAGTCGACTAGGGTAGCAAGGCACTTTAAACCTAATTGCTCCTGTAAGTTGCTCTGAATAAGAGCGTCTGCTAAATGACTCAAATGTAAATTACTGACCAATGGCTGCTGTGTTTGTTGCAGAGGACACCAGTTCACTGAAGATTATCATTGGCCCAGTCATCTGCTTTATCCTGCTGCTATTCGTAGGAGGCGGAGTCTTCATGATCTTCAAGAAGAAGTAAGAATTGATTGATTTTCGATTTTTGGTCTAATTGTTTTATTTACAATGACAGCCTGGCAAGACAAATAGACAAATTAAATATGCAAGGACTGTGTGTTCCAGACAAACTGAGGGACCCACTGGACCTCTGATCGCCTCGTCCAACCCAGAGTACCTGAGCGCTAATGACGGTAAGGACAACCAACCCCACACCTCAAACTATTTTTGCAAGTTTGTTTTACTGTGAGATAGTGTACGTGCTAAAAACAGTGTACCGTATTTTCCGCACTATAAGGTGCACCGGAGTATAAGCCGCAGCAGCTAAATTGAATGATGTGTACATATATAAGCCGCACTGGACTATAAGCCGCAGGTGTTTTAATGTTTAATTACCATATGTAAGGATTCGTGCACAGAGGGGATTGTCGGGAAAGAGATGGCTGCTTGAGGAAGCTCCCATTTATTAACATTTCAACAAACAAGTTGCATATTTGCATAACGTATTCAAGTGTTACCATTTAGTGCAATAGTAGCTACATTTACATTTACATTTACGTCATTTAGCAGACGCTCTTATCCAGAGCGACTTACAAATTGAACATATACTGTGCTGTGTAAACTGTTTATGATCTGGTCCGGTCCGATGGAATATTCCTCCATCTTTCTTTGTGTGAATTCGCCGAAGTTTGTTATTTTTTCCTGGTAGTCGGGAGGGAGTTGCTGACACACAGTCGTCCGCGCCCTGATGGAGAGTCTCTTTCGTCTCATAAATCTGAAACACCAGGATGGTACACCTCTAAAATGTTCAATTTTCATTTCGGTGGCGACTGTTTCAGCTTTCAGTTGGATCTGCACGGTGGAAACACCTCGGCCGTCTGCTCTCTGTGTGTTCACCCAATCTTCAAGAAAGTCTTCAAGTTCGGGCCATCTGCTTTTATTACCTCTGAAAGCTTTTTTTGACTTTTTGCATTGAGACAGTTCTTCCCGCTGGCGTCTCCAACGTCTCACCATTGATGCCAAGGCTACGTGCAGCAGCTCTATTTCCTTCTTTTACAGCCAGATTGACTGCCTTTAACTTAAAAGCTGCATCATATGCATTTCTACGTTTGTTTTCCATAATGAGGGTTTGTGCATGAAAACTTCCTTTGCACAAACTGTCTCGCTCTCGTAATGTCTGTCTGTCTTGCTCTCGTTCTGTCTCTCGTTCTGTCTCTTGTACCACTCTCGGTTCCACTTTTACTTTTGCGAGCTACCTGTCTCACTCTTTTCCGGCCTCCAGCTTTTCCTGCTGGAGCCCGCCGCTTAAAGGTGGGGGGCGCGGACCGGTCATAGAGCCCATAGAGTTAAAGTTGGTGGACTGTAACCTGTAAAATCCATAGATTTAGGAGGTCTTCTAGTGGCCGTTAGCTGTAAAAATCCATAGATTAGCCGCACCGTTATATAAGCCGCAGGGTCGAAAAATGGGAAAAAAGGCGCTGCTTATAGTCCGAAAATTACGGTAATACAAAAAAAAGTGTGTACTAAAAGGACAACTTTCTTCTTTTGTATTGTGTAGTGTACGTGCCTGATGACTGGGAGGTGGCGAGGGAGAAGATCAACATCCTGAAGGAGCTGGGTCAGGGCTCGTTTGGCATGGTCTACGAGGGCATCGCCAAAGACATCGTGAAGGGCGAGCCGGACACACGCGTGGCGGTGAAGACGGTCAACGAGTCGGCCAGTCTGAGAGAGAGGATAGAGTTTCTCAACGAAGCGTCTGTCATGAAGGCCTTCAGCTGCCACCACGTGGTTAGGAGCTTATTCATTCACTTTCATTACTAACCAGTAGCTATTACCTTGTTATTATCTGGGTATGATGACTGAGAATGTGTTCTCTGGTAAGAAGGTTGACAGGGTGGATACGCTGTACTGTAGATTGATAGTTTTCAGCAAGATGGAGACATACAGAAACTGTTTCATGGCCGTACGTGCCATGCATTGGAATACGTTTAAATTGAGTAGATTTTCTCAAGTTTTTATATAGAGAAATGTATAATATCTCAATGGTCCTAACTCTCCCTGCTCTCTCTGTCTGTAGGTGCGTCTGCTGGGGGTGGTGTCTAAAGGCCAGCCCACTCTGGTGGTGATGGAGCTGATGACCCACGGGGATCTGAAGAGCTTCCTACGCTGCCTCAGACCAGACTCTGAGAATAACCCCACAGGGAAACCCCCTCCCACACTGAAGGAGATGATTCAGATGGCGGGGGAGATAGCAGACGGCATGGCCTACCTCAACGCCAAAAAGTTTGTCCACAGAGATCTGGCCGCCAGGAACTGCATGGTGGCTGAGGACAACACCGTCAAGATCGGAGGTAGAGTACAGTAGAATAAAAGAGTGCATGTGATTCTTTCTGTGGTGTTACAGTTTCAACAAGTAAATCATGACTGTGTGTGAGCCTTGGGTTCATAACGACTGTGTCTCGTGTGTCTGTGGTTGATGTATGACTGTCTCCCAGATTTTGGCATGACCAGAGACATCAATGAGACAGACTACTACAGGAAGGATTAGGTTAGGGTTATGATGTGATGATGCTATTTACTGTAGGTTGTCTTTTAACTGTTCCTCTCCATCCCCTTAGACTTTGGAATGACCAGAGACATATATGAGACGGATTACTACCGTAAGGGAGGGAAGGGTCTGCTTCCTGTCAGGTGGATGGCTCCTGAGTCTCTGAAGGACGGAGTGTTCACCGCACATTCAGACTGCTGGTGAGTACAGCAGGACACACCTGGCTGCCACGGATGTCAGATGGGCCTTTCTGCTCAATCTTTTTATTCCACTCTATTCAATCTCTTTAACCTATTTTTTGAGAGAAGAACATCTTTCTCCACTCCCCCCATCTTAACCTCTTAATTTCTACAGTAACTCTATAACCACTTTTTTTTTTTTTCAGTTGTTACACTAGTCTAGGGGTATTTCAATCTTACCCTACAGCCGACGTGGATCCAGACTACTGATGGTTTTCTGTTCTACCTGATAATTAATTGCACCCAGCTGGTGTCCCAGGTCTAAATCAGTCCCTTATTAGTGGTGAATAATGAAAAGGGCAGTGGAACTGGCTTTGATGTCCAGATTTCAATTTGAGGGCACTAGTCCTTTATTTCATTATTCACATCCTTTTATTGTTTTTGGCTTGAGATAATAATGTGTTGTACATGTCTGTCCCCAGGTCGTTTGGTGTGGTGTTGTGGGAGGTCAGCACCCTAGCAGAGCAGCCTTACCAGGGCCTGTCCAACGAACAGGTCCTCAAGTTCGTCATGGACGGAGGATACCTGGACAGACCAGAGAACTGTATTGAGAGGATGTAAGTGTCTCAAACACTGTATACTTTTAGTGCATTGTGGGATCTGTAGTCTTTTACATTGATATGCCGTACCAACCATACAAAGTACATGAGGTATATATTTTGACTTGGTTAAGCGTTTGAGTTACCACTACAACATGCCTACAGTATTCCTACGGCTAGTTTTGCTTCAATGGGGACCAACAGAGGTGAGCTGCTTGTGGATAGAGCCCGTAGATTCTCTTTCTCTCATTCATTCATCTTTCTCCCTCTTCTCCTCCCTCAGCCACAACCTGATGACGATGTGCTGGCAGTACAACCCCAAGATGCGTCCCACCTTCCAGGAGATCATCGAGATGTTGAAGGAGGACGTTCACCCCAGCTTCCAGGAGGTCTCCTTCTTCTACAGCGAGGAGAACAAGCTCCCCGAGACAGAGGAGTTTGACTTGGACCTGGAGAACATGGAGAGCATCCCACTGGACCCGTCATCCTACTCCCAGAGAGACGACAGCGACAGTCTATCCAGAGACAATGGACCCAGCCAGAGCCTAAGGGGCAACTACGAGGAACACGTGCCCTACACGCACATGAACGGTGGCAAGAAAAACGGACGAATCTTATCATTACCCAGATCCAGCCCTTCCTAACATTTCCTAAGGTTTTCCTCCTCCTCTTTTCACCCCTTCATTCTATGCTTTCAAACTATTTTAATGCAGAAGCCCTTCAAAAAAACTGATCTCAGGACATGTATTTTCTTCCCCACAGCTGCCAAGCATGGTGGAACACGGGATGCAAACATTTTGGTATATGTTGAAAGACATTTTTGCATTTATCCAGAATCATCTACTACAACTTTCTACTATCTTTATTTTGTTTTCACTATTGCCAAGTTTCCAGGACTGGTTGATGGAAAAAGAAAAAAAACTGTGAACATTCTTATTTCTCTCCTTCTCTCTTTTTCTCCAGGCTGTCCCATCTCTTCCATTCTCTTGTTTTGTTTTTCAAGTGAAAACCTTTTCAGATAGTGGCCTTTTTATACGTGGCCTGTAAACAAAGAGAAGTGTCTATCAATGCTTGTATTAATTTCCTTTGAACAATGACTAAACAGTTTTGAACCATGGGATGGCAAAGACTCTCTAGAACAAATGTCCATTCGTAGAGGAAAACGTTTTATTTATTTGTTTTGTGCAGAATTCCAAACTTTACAGAGATTATTTTGGTGTTTAGTGAATAGTTCTAATTTATTCGCTTTTTTTTTTGTCTCTGTTCTCTTTCAGTTTTATTTCTGTGTCCTCACATTATGGCTGAAGGATATTTAAACAGTTAAAAGTTGGACAAAATAGTTCCTCAGACTGACCAATAGCTGCTGCTTTCATATATTTTAGTGGGTATAGAATATATATAATATATATAGTATATATGGAATATTGGTATTTATATCAATATTTTATATAGAATATATACAATATTGATTTTTTTGTACATAGTTCATATTTGTAATGTTTTCATCAGAGGCTTTGCTGGTAAGATGTTTTTTTTTTGTCAGTCTCTTTTTTTATATATATTTTTTCTAACCCCAGATATCACACTAATCGGCCGCCAGTGCTCTGTTGTGTCTTAGACCTCCACACGTGGTTTTACTTCTCTTTCAAACCCTCAGGAGAACCCTGTTCTCCTCAGCAACAAAGGGCAGCCCACTATTTTAGAAAAATCACGGCATCTTTCAAATATTGTTCTTCCTGTCATTGGAAGAGTTTGGGTGGCCACTATGCTAGAACGACAATTACCAAAAACTGAAATGGGAATGAATGGTGCCTTGGTCTGATGGAGCCATGGTGTAGACGTCCATGTTGTTATCTATTGTTTAACATTTATGTGATTGTGTTAAAATGTGTCTATCTTTGGTTGATCATTAGCTATCTGTTTGATTGATTGATGTTATCGGTGGGGCTAGAGATGTGATGTCTGCTTGCTTGGACAGACAGTTTGTCTTGGCCTGATGATTGTACTTCACTGTCTTGGCTTGTGCTGTTGGTAGTGGTGTTAATAGGGTTATAGTAGGGTCAGAGGAGATCGATCTAGCTCTCCATCTCCTCCGCTGGAGATTGAGTCAGAAGCCCATATAGGTGGATGTATTGCAGGACCACATAGCATCAGGACTTTGAGAGAGATATACTGCAGTGCTTTATATGAGTGGCTAGCATCACAACCCCCTTGTCCTCATACAACTGGGTTTGTTTTGACCCTACCACCACCCTTCGCCGCCTCCCCATATAATGACAGCCCATTGGCTGTACTGTTCGCTGACACAGGAAGGAGGTCAGAATCAGGCTGCTGGTGGAATTTTCCATGTTACTGTGGTTGAATGCTTTTGATTCGAACATTCCGGAAAGTTCCTATTGCATTCAGAGTTCATAGCGGGCGGCAGCAGCAGCAGCGAGAGAGAGGGAGGGAGGGAGCAGTTAGATGAAGGTGTGTGTGTGTGTACTAAAGGAGGGAGGTGGTGTTACTGGTGGTGGTGGTAATGGGGGGGGACTGTTAATCCCACTCCCTCTATCACCTGGACACGCTGTAGCTGTACAAGTGCTGCTTTCCCCCCAGGGCTGAGGTGACATTCTACTATTGGCGGTGGAGTCCGTGTTCGGACTTGCTGTGTGCTCATTATTCATAACCCCTTCTCCCTCCTACCCTAAAGAAAAAGATATTGAACTTATTTCCCCCCGCCTTTGATTTGGGTTTCTTTCAATCCCACACCCTCCCGTTTGGATTGTGGTGTACCCCTCCCCACAATTTGGATTGTAACCCATCACTCCAATATCTAAAGATGGGTCATGAAAGTGTAAACCTCTGTCCATTTACAGTCATATTATTATGTTCCATACAGACATTTAAACATTCCTGTCAGCTTCTTCCCAGCACAAGACAAAGCCCTGATTGTTTTTAAAGTACACACACACACGCACATTGTATGTGGCGCAAATCACAAATTGGTGTTAACTACATAAAGATTGATTGAAAAGTGTCTACAAGGCATTCCCATTGAGAAGTACAAATAGCCCAATCATTAGTAGTTCACACACACATCTCTATTTGTCCCATTAACCCTCTAGCCAAAGGCAGTGGTACTCATTGTCTATTGTCAGAAGCATTGATAAGGGACAGAAAAGCACAGACAGGAGCTAAGGGTAAGTAAATCTGACCTGCGTCCACTCAGCAGTTTGAGCCTGTGTGGCTGTTTAGAGCTTACAGTTATAGGCCTGGTGTTATTAACCCTAACCTGCCCATTCATCATCTCCCAGTTATCACTGTTTACCCCTCTATCTCTGTACAGTGCCTTGCAAAAGTATTCATCCCCCTTGGCATTTTTCCTATTTTGTTGCTTTACAACCTGTAATTTAAATAGATTTTTATTTGGATTTCATGTAATGGACATAAACAAACAAAATAGTCCAAATAGGTGAAGTGAAATGAAAAAAATTACTTGTTTCAGAAAATTCTAAAAAATAAATAATGGAAAAGTGGTGCGTGCATATGTATTCACCCCCTTTGCAATGAAGCCCCTACGTAAGATCTGGTGCAACCAATTACCTTCAGAAGTCACATAATTAGTTAAATACAGTCCACCAGTGTGCAATCTAAGTGTCACATGATCTCAGTATATATACACCTGTTCTGAAAGGCCCCAGAGTCTGCAACACCACTAAGCAAGGGGCACCACCAAGCAAGCGGCACCATGAAGACCAAGGAGCTCTCCAAACAGGTCAGGGACAAAGTTGTGGAAAATACAGATCAGGGTTGGGATATAAAAAAATATCAGAAACTTTGAACATCCCCACGGAGCACCATTAAATCCTTTATTAAAAAATGGAAAGAATATGGCACCACAACAAACCTGCCAAGAGAGGGCCGCCCACCAAAACTCACGGACCAGGCAAGGAGGGCATTAATCAGAGCGCCAACAAAGAGACCAAAGATAACCCTGAAGGAGCTGCAAAGCTCCACAGCGGAGATTGGAGTATCTGTCCATAGGACCACTTTAAGCCGTACACTCCACAGAGCTGGGCTTTACGGAAGAGTGGCCAGAAAAAGCCATTGCTTAAAGAAAAAAATAAGCAAACACATTTGGTGTTTGCCAAAAGGCATGTGGGAGACTCCCCAAACATATGGAAGAAGGTACTCTGGTCAAAGCCCAGACCTCAATCCAATCTGTGGTATGACTTAAAGATTGCTGTACACCAGCAGAACCCATCCAACTTGAAGGAGCTGGAGCAGTTTTGCTTTGAAGAATGGTCAAAAATCCCAGTGGCTAGATGTGCCAAGCTTATAGAGACATACCCCAAGAGACTTGCAGCTGTAATTGCTGCAAAGGGTGGCTCTACAAATTATTGACTTTGGGGGAGTGAATAGTTATGCACGCTCAAGTTCTGTTTTTTTGTCTTATTTCTTGTTTGTTTCACAATAAAAAAAATGTGCATCTTCAAAGTGGTAGGCATGTTGTGTAAATCAAATTATACAAAGCCCCCAAAAAGCCATTTTAATTCCAGGTTTTAAGGCAACAAAATAGGAAAAATGCCAAGGGGGGTGAATACTTTCGCAAACCACTGTATGTCTGTCTGTATCTGAGATGGCGGAACCGCATCATCCTCCACCCAGTGCCTTCTCAACCAACCACAGACCAGAGAGATGGATGTACATTGTACAGGCTGGTTACTGTTTGTTTGTTGGCACATACTCATGCTAATGCGTGTAGCTACACTGTGTGTGTGTGTGTGTGTGTGTGTGTGTGTGTGTGTGTGTGTGTGTGTGTGTGTGTGTGTGTATTTATACATGTTAGACAGAGGGAGAGAAATATCACTTGTCGATGGGAGCTAAATCCATACCGTAAATCTCAAGTAGAATTTAGAGATGACGAGGTATTTAGAGATGTTGAAAGATATATGACAGTTGCTACTTAAATTACATCAATCTGTTTCTATGGGGAACATCAGCTTGTGGGCTAGTGGGCTAGTTGTTGGTCTGTTGTTGTAAGGGTTAAATGGCAAGTCCACTTAGTGCTATGGTGTTCAAAGTTTAAACAGTGTTAAAACACCTTTTTGGTTTTCGCTGATTCTTGAGAATTTGATCTACTCCAATTCTAGATGTTACTCGAATGCCCCCCAAAATGTTTTTTTCCCTCAATCAGTTACACTCTCATACTTTTTTACTTTATAAATACTAAAGAATATAGTGTCCGGTAAAAAAGAAAGGAAAAGTGGGAAACCTCCCTTGCAACTGTGCATACAGTACATGCCCATAACGAGAGATAAATGGTGGATCTCTATCTCTACATACTGCCATTGTCTCTTTATGGCGGTGTATACAAGTGTATGCAATTTTTAATTCAGAAGATCACCATCATCTTTGAAAAATTACAGATATTTCATATTTTATTTATTTTATTATCATTGTACAAAAATCACAGTTAGCTTTTTTGTCAAAGTGTTTTAAATATTGAAAGTCAGGTAAAAAAATAAAATAAAAAAAAGAGTAGAGCTATAAATGTGAAAAGGAGTTGGTAGTTGTATTTTCTGTGTTTGGCCACAGTCTACCTCAGTGTGTGTTTGCAGGAATCAGTTCGAGACTACAGCATCTCTCTCCGTCTATCAGTCTGTTGGTATCCCTGTAGTCCAAATCAGAGGACAGGGACTCTGCCCGCCTGTGACCACTGCTGTGACATCATCATAATACTATCAGAATATAGAATCCCACTAAACCCAACGCAGCCCCTTTAAAGAAATTAAAAAGATAAGACCTGCGTGTTTCTCAAAATGCATACTACCGTGCTCCGAGCACGCAAATTGGACCACGAGAGGGTCGGCGGATGAGTCCAAATCAAAGTATGTGAAACGGAGCAAGGAGGGCACTTCTCAAATGCGTACACCGTTTGTAAATATTTTGAAGCATGCATCGATGCACGCTTCAACGGAAAGTATGCAAAGAAATATGACGCAACCACGTAATAAATGACCTCGGAATGAAATGTTGCCAGACTACAATATTTTTTTCTTGATACGTTAATAAATACATGCTGTTTACCTGCCTACGTACCGTAGATTGCAAGCCCATAATACAGTGCCTTGCAAAAGTATTCATCCCCCTTGGCGTTTTTCGTATTTTGTTGCATTACAACCTGTAATTTAAATGGATTTTTATTTGGATTTCATGTAATGGACATACACAAAATAGTCCAAATTGGTGAAGTGAAATGAAAAAAATTACTTGTTTCAAAGAATTCTAAAAAATTAATAACGGAAAAGTGGTGCGTGCATATGTATTCACCCCCTTTGCTATGAAGCCCCTAAATAAGATATGGTGCAACCAATTTCCTTCAGAAGTCACATAATTAGTTAGATTGCACACAGGTTGACTTTATTTAAGTGTCACATGATCTCAGTATATATACACCTGTTCTGAAAGGCCCCAGAGTCTGCAACACCACTAAGCAAGGGGCACCATCAAGCAAGCGGCACCATGAAGATCAAGGAGCTCTCCAAACAGGTCAGGGATAAAGTTGTGGAGAAGTACAGATCAGGGTTGGGTTATAAAAAAATATCAGAAACTTTGAACATCCCACAGAGCACCATTAAATCCATTATAAAAAAATGGAAAGAATATGGCACCACAACAAACCTGCCAAGAGAGGGCCACCCACCAAAACTCACGGATCAGGCAAGGAGGGCATTAATCAGAGAGGCAACAAAGAGACCAAAGATAACCCTGAAGGAGCTGCAAAGCTCCACAGCGGAGATTGGAGTATCTGTCCATGTGACCACTTTAAGCCGTACATGCCACAGAGCTGGGCTTTACGGAAGAGTGGCCAGAAAAAAGCCATTGCTTAAAGAAAAAAATAAGCAAACACGTTTGGTGTTTGTCAAAAGGCATGTGGGATCGGCAGGGACTGGGAAACTGGTCAGAATTGAAGGAATGATGGATGGCGCTAAATACAGGGAAATTCTTGAGGGAAACCTGTTTCCGTCTTCCAGAGATTTGAGACTGGGACGGAGGTTCACCTTCCAGCAGGACAATGACCCTAAGCATACTGCTAAAGCAACACTCAAGTGGTTTAAGGGGAAACATTTAAATGTCTTGGAATGGCCTAGTCAAAGCCCAGACCTCAATCCAATTGAGAATTTGTGGTATGACTTAAAGATTGCTGTACACCAACGGAAGCCATCCAACTTGAAGGAGCTGGAGCAGTTTTGCTTTGAAGAATGGGCAAAAATCCCAGTGGCTAGATGTGCCAAGCTTATAGAGACATACCCCAAGAGACTTGCAGCTGTAATTGCTGCAAAAGGTGGCTCTACAAAGTATTGACTTTGGGGGGTGAATAGTGTTCTGTTTTTTTGTCTTATTTCTTGTTTGTTTCACAATAAAAAATATTTTGCATCTTCAAAGTGGTAGGCATGTTGTGTAAATCAAATGATACAAACCCCCAAAAAATCAATTTTAATTCCAGGTTGTAAGGCAACAAAATAGGAAACATGCCAAGGGGGTTGAATACTTTCGCAAACCACTGTGTATATATATGTGATATATATATATATATATATATATATATCTTTCCCAGAGTTCCCGGTTCTGCTCAGTCAAATACAGACAGCATTTAGTCTCAAGGCCTTTTAATGTATCCTCCAGAAGTGTTTTTATTTCTCTGTTGTTCTATTGTTGTTTTCCCTTAATGTTGTATGTATTTTTTTCTACTGTGAATATCAAGAAATTACCTTATTATTATATCAATGCCATGGATTGGGTCTGTCTGGACACTGCATGCCTCCGCTGGTCAAATGACTTTTTACCTTAAGAGAGCTGGACTAGGACAATCCTGTGTGCCATAAAAACAGAAACATTAATTATAGATTTTAACTTCTCAGGGAGGCATTAGCATGGGGGGTTGGAGGATGGAAGGAGCTACCTACCTGTCTCTGACTGAAGTGCAAGTTCTCTTGGCATCCTAGCAAATTATGTTTTTTGGGAGATGTAGCTTACAAGTTGTCAACAAACAACCAACCTCTTGCAAATCTAATTTTCAGCCTTTAAAGATAATCAACATGATGATCTGATTGAATGCTTGTTTTCATTGTGATAAGTGGTGTTCACTACCCCCAGCTGGCTGGATGTTGAAGTTTAGCAGCAGGACTCGAGTGCGTAGCCAGGGCTCTGTCCCATAGTGCCTTGCTCAGACTGACCGCCCTCCTCCTGACTACACAGCCAGCCAGACCCTCAGTGCCCTGGACTGGACTAGTCTGCTCTGCTCTGGTCTGGACTGTCTCCTCTCCTCACCCCCAACGTCACAGCAGGAGAATACTGGAGTATTAACATATTATGCATTCTAAGACAGGAGATAGGTGTGTTCTGTACTTGTAGCTGCAGTCAGAGGGAGGGAAGTAACACATCCCCTTTGTTTGGCTGGATGATTCATGATATAACTGTATTGGGATAATTACTGTATGTGAATGATATTCATGGTTTCACCAAAATGTTGAACTTCTTGTCTATACTGGGGGAAAGTTCTTGCTTGAATTGTGCATGAACCCAACCATCCACAGTTGATAGTTTTTTAATTTGATGCTAATAGAATTTTGTATCTCGACCATCTCTCTTTGTTGATTAGAGCCCAACACCCATAGCACATGGGATCATGTATAATTAGCAACAATTGATTGCATGACATGGGGAGAATATAACTCCCATTTAAAATGCGTACTGTCCATTTTTTTTAACTAATCAAAACGTTAAGAACTGTAAATAGTGGCAAATATCCGTGAAAAATCGAATCACTTGATTTAGGTGAGTTTAGGTTTAGTTTGAAACTCAAATCAATCAAATCTAATTTTATTTGTCACGTTTTGTAAACAACAGGTGTAGACTAACAGTGAAATGCTTACTTACTCTGATAACCTAAAAATGCAGTTTGACAGAGCATGCTAGTGCTGCGGTGCAGGTTGAGAACAAAGCATTGTATGTATTTTATTGTTTTAAAAATAAAAAAGTATTACATTTAGAGATGTTGATTTCTATTCCTTTTTTTTTGTTGCCAAAATAAGGAGGGTTAATACAATAACTTTTCTGTCTGTAAACTTTTACTACTCTTGTACATTATTGAATTGAACATTATTATCTATGTATATAACTTTCTCTAAATAAAATTTAAAAGTTGATGTTTTTTACTCATGACACTACCCCCACTATGCAGAGCAGAGCAGATACAAGTTCTGTACTGTAGATGTACTTTGGAGCAGCACAACTCTGGCTGGATGTGCTACCTGTGTATCATATGACATGTGGCCTGAAACATTCATTTGATCATGTTCTATTCTATTGTAAATGCATGTTCCCATGTTTGTGAACAACTCATGTGTTTTTACCCACCCCCGCCCACCAGTTAAGCATGTATTTTATTTATATTTTTAATCTCAAAATATCATCCCATTGCTATGTTATGGAATAAAACATCATTTCTTTCTGACCAACAGCCTACAGAAAACGAATCTAGATTTAGTTGACATTCGCTTTTCAATGTGAAAAACTGGAAAAGACCACTGCACGTTCGTTGAGGAAAACACAACATGAAATCCTAATAAATAAATAAGCTATAACGAATATCAGAAACTATGGTTATATCCCAATCTAATGTGTAGGTGGTTCTTAACCTGGTAGTGTTAATAACACTGCCAAGCATTTAACATGACCATGGGCCAGTATGAAGAAAAACACCTTCAGCTATGTATTATGTACAATGTCTGTTAGTAGTGTAATGAAATGTATACGTGGGTAAGGTTGTAGTTGGTATGGTTTAAAGAAAGAGACAACACTTTTAAAACGGATTCAGCGAGTCTACATCTACATAGGCATTGATGTAATAATGATATATTATATTTGCCCTTGCTGAAAGTTTTTGTTTTTGTTATTCAATGTCAAGTCAACAAGGTTATTGAAGCGTAATTGTTTGACAGATGGATGAGGGGTAGGTGGGGGGTTCAGTATAGTAGTGGTGGGGGTGGTCGTGATGATATTGAGGGTTTAGGGCGTAAAGGGATCCTAGTCATGCTATCTTGTCAGTGGTCTACTCCATTTTGACACAGCTCGCTACATGTTAAGGTAGCTCTAGCCCCTAGGTGGAGTTGTAGCTGTCTGTATCGTCCTCGGTTAAAGTCTTGCCATGGGTTGTGTTTATTTATCTGATTGCTGCTCCTTCTCCCTCTGTGAACATAGATGGCCACAGAATGCTGTGTGTGTAGGCTGGCAGGATACCTCTTTATGAACCTCTGCCATGTTCTTTTTAGAAGATATACTGATGTATTCATCATTGATACATTATGTATAGCTACATTATTTGTCACATAGATGCATATACAGGTGACATGTATATGTGTATGTGTACCACACCCATGTACCACCACAAAGATAGCTACATCCCAACACTGGATCAAAATGTGCCATTATCTTTATGTATATCACACATATAAATATCATATTAACTATCTTGTCACATCCACACACAATTACACAAACGCATATGTACAGGATCAAAATGTGCCATGACTAAATAACGCTTGACAATTTATTTTTTCTATGTTTTCAAGGAGAGCCAAGCAGTGACATGTACAGAACATTTTGGAATGATATGAAAAAAAAATTATTGCTGTGTGTAAATTATTCTACAATTAACTGTTTATATTAAAATTATGGATACAATTATTGGAGAATATGTTTTTCTTGTTGTGCTCCTTAAGCTCAAAGTGTATTTGAGGAATATGTTTCAGGCATAATGGAACTAAGAACCCTTATGTCCTGCTGCTCTGTCAAGGCGTCAGTGTAATGCGGTAGGACGAAGTCAGGCGCAGGACACAGAGCTAATCGAAAAACGTACTTTCCTCGTAGGTAAAAATGAAAGAACTAACCTCCACTCAGGGAGGAACAAACCCGCTCACTACGACAACCAAAACATGAACAAACACGCACAACACACAGTGTGAGAAAGAGGGTTAAATAGGGAAGACATAACTACATGATGGGAAACAGGTGTGACCAATAGAGACAAAACAAGTCAAACATAGAAACATGGATCGGTAGTAGTTAGTACTCTGGTGACGACGAACGCCGAAGCCTGCCCGAGCAAGGAGGAGGGGCAGCCTTGGCTGAATCCGTGACAGTACCCCCCCTTGACGCCGACCCCGGCCTCTGGGACGGCCAGCAGGACGCGGAGCAGGGCGAGTCGGATGACTACGGTGGAAATCCCTCAACATGGAGGGATCGAGGATGTCCCTCCTAGGGACCCAGCACCGTTCCTCCGGACCGTACCCCTCCCACTCCACGAGATACTGCAGGCCTCCAACCCGACGCCTCGAATCCAAGATGGAACGGACCGAGTACGCCGGTGCCCCCTCGATGTCCAGTGGGGGCGGAGGAACCTCCCGTACCTCAGACTCCTGGAGTGGACCAGCTACTACCGGCCTGAGGAGAGACACATGGAACAAGGGGTTAATACGGTAATTAAGAGGAAGCTGTAACCTATAACAAACCTAGTTCAATCTCCTCAGGACTTTAAATGACCCCACAAACCGCCGACCCAGCTTCCGGCAGGGCAGGCGAAGGGGCAGGTTTCGGGTTGAGAGCTAGACCCGGTCCCCCGGTGCATACACCGGGGCCTCACTGCGGTGGCAATCAGCGCTCGCCTTTTGTCGCCTGATGGCCCGCCCCAGGTGTACATGAGCAGCGTTCCAGGTCTCTTCCCGAGCGCCGAAACCACTCATCCACCGCAGGAGCCTCGATCTGGCTCTGATGCCAATGTGCCAGGACTGGCTGATAACCTAACACACACTGGAAAGGAGTAAGGTTAGTAGAGGAGTGGCGGAGTGAGTTTTGGGCCATCTCTGCCCAGGGGATATAACCCGACCACTCCCCCTGCCGGTCCTGGCAATAGGACCGCAGAAACCTACCCACATCCTGGTTAACTCTCTCCACCTGCCCATTACTCTCGGGGTGAAAACCTGAGGTCAGGCTGATCGAGACCGCCAGACGTTCCATGAACGCCCTCCAGAGCCTTGAGGTGAACTGGGGACCCCGAACCGACACAATATCCTCAGGTACCCCGATAGTGCCGGAAGATAGGGCCTCAGCAGTTTGTAGGGCTGTAGGGAGACCTGGCATAGGAATGAGACGGCAGGACTTAGAAAACCGATCCACAACGACCAGGATCGTGGTGTTCCCTTGTGAGGGGGGAAGGTCCGTAACAAAATCCACCGATATGTGGGACCACGGCCGTTGTTGTCACGGATTCTGCCGAGGCTGCTCCTCCTCCTTGCTCGGGCAGGCTTCGGCGTTCGTCGTCCCCGGAGTACTAGCTACTGCCGATCGATGTTTTCGGTGTTTGTCTTGTGTTGTCTAGTTTATACACCTGTTGCTTATTTTGTGTTGATTGTGTAACATATAAGTTCCTTGTTTTACGTTTGGCCTTTGTGTGTTATTGTCATTTTGTCTCGTTGATGTTCGGCATATCTATTTCGCCGTTTTACGCACATAACTACATGATGGGAAACAGGTGTGACCAATAGAGACAAAACAAGTCGAACATAGAAACATGGATCGGTAGTAGCTAGTACTCCGGAGACGACGAATGCCGAAGCCTGCCCGAGCAAGGAGGAGGGGCAGCCTCGGCTGAATCCGTGACATTCTCATGATTACACTAAAGCAGAACCTGTTAGTCTTATTGTGGTGGACATTTCAATTTTTTTATGTCAGCTAGGTCAAATTAACTAAATGTAGCAATCACTCTCCAGATGATACTGTGACGCCATTGCCATTTTAAACTGATCCACTTGAGTGAACTGCAGTGCAGACCGCTAGTATCTGCCAAACTGTTTGTACAGTACTAGGAGTAGAACCATGCATTTAGAGAGTTAGGACATTGAGGTTTCTGCATTATGATGCATTTACATGACATTACAACATTGTATGGCAGCCATGTTAGCTCACTATTAACATAATATGGGAAATATTTATTCAATGCTATGTAACTGAATGTCTAGATTTAGAATAATATTAAAATTGTAAGTTGGCGAAACTCTAAATATATGCCTCTGACTAGGAGTAGGGGCAGATTTTTCATAACCAGAGAGAGAACAACAGAACATGAGCTGTTCTTAAATTCCATTATTTCATATTCATTTTAGACTGGTCTAAGGCCGGTTTTGCAACCCTCCCACCCCCCCACCCCCCCCGATGGGATTTGGGACGTGTAAACTGATCCTGGATCTGGTCCTGGAAGGTCAACATTGACTAACTGGACCAACTCATGTTTAACTGAATAGGATCCTCGTGTGACCTCTTTATTCAAATATTTGTTACATGCTTCTTCGTAAACAACAGGTGTAGACTAACAGCAAAGTGCTTACTTACGGGCCCTTCCCAACAATGCAGAGAGAAAGAAATAGAAATAATAGAAAAATAATAACACAACGATAACTTTGCTATATACACAGGGTTCCAGTACCGAGTCGATGTGCAGGGGTACGAAGTAATTGAGGTAGATATATACAGCACCAGTCAAAAGTTTGGACAAACATACTCAATCCAGGCTTTTTCTTTATAGATGCAATTAACTTTTAACAAGGCACACCTGTTAAATTAAATGCATTCCAGGTGACTACCTCATGAAGCTGGTTGAGAGAATGCCAAGAGTATGCAAAGCTGTCATCAAGGCGAAGGGTGGCTATTTGAAGAATCTCAAATATAAAATATATTTTGATTTATTTAACACTTTTTGGGTTACTACATGATTCCATATGTATTATTTCATAGTTTTGATGTCATCACTATTATTCTACAATGTCGAAAATAGTACAAATATAAAGAAAAAACCCTTGAATGAGTAGGTGTGTCCAAACTTTTGACTGGTACTGTACATATAGGTATGGATAAAGTGACTAGGCAACAGGATAGATAATAAACAGTAGCAGCAGCGTATGTGATGAGTCAAGAGAGTTAGTGTAAAATGGGTCAATGCAGATAGTCCGGGTAGCTATTGGTTAACTATTTAATGAACTATTTAGCAGTCTTATGGCTCGGGGGTAGAAGCTGTTCAGGGTCCTGTTGGTTCCAGACTTGGTGCATCGGTACCGCTTGCCATGCGGTAGCAGAGAGAACACTCTATGACTTGGTTGGCTGGAGTCTTTGACAATGTTTAGGGCCTTCCTCTGACACTTCCTGGTATAGAAGTCCTGGATGACAGGGAGCTCGGCCCCAGTGATGTACTGGGCTGTACGCATTACCCTCTGTAGCACCTTGTGGTCGGATGCCATGATAATTCCTTAGTGATGTGGACACCGAGGAACTTGAAGCTCTCGACCCGCTACACTAAAGCCCTGTCGATGTGGATGGGGGTGTGCTCGGCCCTCCACAGAGACTATGGTGGTCTGCTTGAAACATGTAGGTATTACAGATGGTCAGGGAGAGGTTGAAAATGTCAGTGAAGACACGTAAATACAGCCCTCCAGGAACAGTAGGAATAGGAGTGCTGATCTAGAATCAGTTTAGCCATTTAGATCATAATGAATAAGATTATATGGACAGGGGCAGGCCTGATCCTAGATCAGCACACCTACTCTGAGACGCTTTGTGAATTTGGCCCAGGGCCAAACACTGACTTACATCAACGTCAATAGGCCACTAAATGGTGACTTGACACTGCATAGATGGACTGTCAAGCCACACGTGAATCAAAATGTGGGTGTGTCACATTGTTAAGAGCAGTGTTTCTCCAATGTAAATCACAGGGTCATTCCAAGTATATTAGTTCAATGCAGATATCTGCTGTCTGAGTGAATGCCATATCCCACTGCTAGTGAACTGGAGCATGTTGTAGACCCAAATGCAATGTATAGAACTGACATGATCCATTCCCTATTCTATTAAACACAAAAACTATTTTAAGTGAGAAGTAGGCAGGTCTGAAGTTAAAACATTAAGGAGGCAAGACAGTAGGTCTACATCTTAATCAACACCCTTTGTAGTCTCACACTCAAGTACAATAAACAGTGTCAATGTAAAGGTCTAATCTCCCCACTAAAACCACTACAGAGCGCACAAGTTCCGCTCAACTTGTTCCCCAAGCCTGCACAGCCTGTCTCTGTTTGAGTATGTTATGCATTATGACAGATAGAGAGAACTAGTACTAGCATCACACTAGTAGTGAAACCTTATCAGAATTATTGGCTTTACAGAGTTGAACGCTTAAAGCTTGTAAACGAGCCACGTGGAATTTGTATAAAGTTGTCCTCAATGCTTGTGAAAGTATATGAACTGAGAAAATGCATGGTTAAGAATGGTTATTTTCACCAAGTCATATAAATGTATTGTGTTAGAGGTTCAATGATGCTTGTACCTAAACCAAAGTAGATAATTTTAAGATTGTTCAATACATCAGTTGGGGTCTCAGTAAGCTTCAGTATGAGGTCCTACACCTAGCATGAAAGTGCATCCTTGTAGCTGTGTGGGCTAATATATTCAAAATGTTTGCCTTGGGGTAAGTTGAGCCAACGGCCATGGGGTAAGTTGAGCCAATGGCAAGTTGAGCAAATTTAAATGTTTTCTTCCCAGGCGTAATGCAAGGCATTATTGCTGGGATATGAGGTATCAACAGGACCTGGCCTATGTTAAGTGTTTACAAAAGTACAAAATGTTTGTTAGGTATTAAGCTTGTGTTAAAGATGTTTAAAATGATTAAAATACAAAAAAAAACATTGTGATTGTGTTGAAATGTGTTTGGGAAATAAATATAGACATGGTTTTCAAAAGGTAGTGCTAATACTTCATTTAGTATAAAAATGTGTAGGCGGCTTAACCATACCCAGAGTAAGTTGTGACAAGAGACCACTTTTTTTTGGACAAGCTATGTTTTCAAAACTGTAATATTTACATTAATTCTGATTATTTCCAGGGATTCACAACATCCTGAAATACACTACATGACCAAAAGTATGTGGACACCTGCTCGTCAAACATCTCATTCCAAAATCATGGGCATTAATATGGAGTTGGTCCTTTACTGCTATAACAGCCTCCACTCTTCTGGGAAGGCTTTCCACTAGTTGGAACATTGCTGCGGGGAATTGCTTCCATTCAGCCACAAGAGCTTTAGTGAGGTCGGGCACTGATGTTGGGCGATTAGGCCTGGCTCGCAGTCAGCGTTCCAATTCATCCCAAAGGTGTTCGATGGGGTTGAGGTCAGGGCTCTGTGCAGGCTAGTCAAGTTCTTCCACACCGATCTCAACAAAGCATTTCTGTATGGATCTTGCTTTGTGCACGGGGGCATTGTCATGCTGAAACAGGAAAGGGCCTTCCCCAAACTGTTGCCACAAAGCTGGAAGCACAGAATCGTCTAGAATCTCATTGTATGTTGTAGCGTTAAAATGTCCCTTCACTGGAACTAAGGGGCCTAGCCCGAACCATGATAAACAGTGACAGACCATTATTCCTCCTCCACCAAACTTTACAGTTGGCACTATGCATTGGGGCAGGTAGCGTTCTCCTGGCATCCGCCAAACCCAGATTCATCCGTTGGACTGCCAGATGGTGAAGCATGATTCATAACTCCAGAGAACGCGTTTCCACTGCTCCAGAGTCCAATGGCGACGCACTTTACACCACTCCAGCCGACGCTTGGCATTGCGGATGGTGATCTTATGCTTGTGTGTGGTTGCTCGGCCATGGAAACCCATTTCATGAAGCTCCCGACGAACAGTTCTTGTGCTGACGTTGCTTCCAGAGGCAGTTTGGAACTTGGTAGTGAGTGGTGCAACCGAGGACAGGCGATTTTTACGCGCTTCAGCACTCGGCGGTCCCGTTCTGTGAGCTTGTTTGGCCTACCACTTCGCCGGCTGAGCCGTTGTTGCGCCTAGATGTTTCCACTTCACAATAACAGCACTTACAGTTGACCAGGGCAGCTCTAGCAGTCACTGAGCTCTTCGGTACGGGCCATTCTACTGCCAATGTTTGTGTATGGAGATTGAATGGCTGTGTGCTCAATTTTATACACCTGTCAGCAACGGGTGTGGCTGAAATAGCCGAATCCACTCATTTGAAGGGGTGCCCACATACTTTTGTATGTATAGTGCATATGTTGATATCTTTGTTAGATAGAATACTATAATTCCCTTGACGGAGTGATGATGAATGTAAAAAAAAACAGCTCAACTTACACCACTCTCCCCTAGAGAAGCATAAAGAGGAAGCTTTAATGAGATGTTAAAACCTGCGGTTTAGTTTGTTTGTATATCTTCTCACTGTGCAGTTCGTACGCTCATCAAGGGAACATGGTTAGAACACAATAACCTTTTGGATAAAATCATCTCTATTCTCTGCTGCCCAGTTGCTTTTAATGTATTTGTCTGGGTGGTGTCTGGATAGGGTTTCAAATCTATTGAAGGTGAGTAAAACATTTTTATGTTCTCATATCTCACCACATATCATATCCTTTACATTGTCTAATAAGAGGCACACATTTTAGCAGGGTCATACTTGGACATGAGCAATGTCTCATAACTCATTGTGATTTATTACATTGCACATGTTTAGGTATTGCAAGTTAGAAATGTCTTGAACATTTCTAAATGTCTTGTTCAATGTGTGGTAAAACTGCCTGTTTTCTGCCAGTGGGAAAGTCAAGCAACTATTCCACTTGATCTGCATTACTTTTGACAATCACCTCTAGTTACAGTTCCTCTCCATGCTCAACCCAATAAGTGGACTGATTAACTAACAGAGTAGATTACTCATAAGTGTCCACTTCTTGTGAATCTTACACATTACTATATGATGGCAATAAAACACTCTATTTCTATTCACTTTGGGATCCAGGTAGCAGTTTTGAGCTTTTACTTTATTTTTCAAATCAAGCATATTAAGATCAACTGTGATCGCAAAGCTCTCATCTTGCCAGAGAGCTCATGCCTCAATCACACTGATAGTGTCATTGCGCAAAATGGTGTGCAGCATCATCTGGATATGTGTGCAACAAAAGTTCAACATTCACCTTAATAATATAATAATAATAAGCCATTTAGCAGACGCTTTTATCCAAAGCGACTTACAGTCATGTGTGCATAAATTTTTACATATGGGTGGTCCCAGGGATTGAACCCACTACCCTGGTGTTACAAGCGCCATGCTCTACCAATTGAGCTACAGAGGACTACCATTTCTGTCAATTCGTCTACACATACAATTGGATGCATACGTTCGATAAATCCAACATATGCACCACACAGAACGCACTGCAACTGCCTCTGCAATGCAATGCTGCAAGGCAAACGCATCGTTCCATTGGAAATGAATGTACTTCTGGTGTACCAAAACGCAAAGTTGTTGTCGGTGTGATGAGGCATCACTCTCCTGGGGCCTCATTTATAAACCTTGCTTGAGCACAAAATATGCCCCAAAACATGCGTGCCTCAGTTTTCACGCAAAAGTTGTAATTTATAATAACTGAACATGACGTGAGAAAGTGCTTATCCTCCTGCAAAATTTAGACCATGCATAGGCACAGTTTCTAGATGTTGAATTATTGCATTGCAAGAAGGCAAAAGTAGCCTAGTAGCCTTGTGCAAATGGGGAATATATGATGACACTCTTACTCATAAACAAAAAAACAGGTAACTAAATATAACAAGATGCAATCATTTGCATTAGTGGGAATAGCGAAAAATCTATTTATTTTATGTTTGCATTCTAAACTATTAGAAATAGGCATCTATTTTCTGTTATTTATTTCATTTCCATGATCATTGCAGAATAAATTCTGCACCTTTTCTGACCATGATGAGTTCATATTCCCGAAGTAGCCATACAACAACCATGACATCTCTCATTTAAATTGTGGCTATTGTAGTGTCGAGAACGATGCTGAGATGCTGTGATGACAAGAAATCCGCTGACACTGTCCTCGATTATAATTGTTTATTACATCTTTACTTTCAGCGTCAATTTACAGATTTCTGCAGAAAATCCGGAGAACAACTGGCCCCAATCTCTAATATGTTGTTTCTCCCCGTCCTTTGTCCCAACCAAGGTATTTATATCCTATGTAACCTGATATGGGTGGTTTTCCCTACAGGCCAATCCCAGGACTCCACATAACAGACTTCCTCTGTTTTAGGGTGCCCCTATAGAAATGCTCTCCAGATGCTTCCTCAAGCTGAGTCAACTTCCTCTAACACACCATTTGCAAACATCAGCAAAGTCATAAATTGTCTAGATACTACATATTTCCCCCCGAAAACAAAAAGAATAGGATTATGACAAGTAACAATTTCTCTTATTGAGTAACTTTAACAATAAACCAAAATGTATGGAGAGTAAACACATTTTTCTATGGAGTGTAAATACATTTCTATGAAATATGAACAAATCTTTATGGAGTGTGAATAAATTTCAATGAAATATGAACAAATCTTTATGGAGTGTGAGAGCGAAAAACCTGTCTGGCAGCTTTCTTTCCAAATATCCATCAATCAATCAAGACAGTAAAATTCTCTCACGGCCCCTCTGCCCCAGGCAACCACTTAAGTACTCCAGATCAATTCATAAATCTTGATCAATGCATTTTAAACTATGATACAATTGAATACACATGAAAGCCTCAGAAAACAAAATACAATCAAACTTGTCCACATTCAGGCTGGTCAACCCATCGGACCCTCCTGTGGATTCTCTCTGTCCCTACCTAGACCTAATATCCCTAAGCATCCACGAAATAAACAAAAAACATCTGAGATCCCCACATGTACCCAACAACAGCAAATATCATTCTTCAAAAATGAATACAGAAAGAATATGACACAAATTATGTATTACACATGCAAATATGTATTCATATCAGTGCAAACACTGGAATGTAGTCCACTACACTGCAGCTCCTCAGCAGTGTCGACTTTCAATGCAGCGTCGATGATGGAATCTGAACATTTCCACACCTTCCTTGTTCCACTTCCTCCAGTCCATTCATATTGTCCATGTTTGAGTATTTGAATCCCCTCTACACATCCCCCCCTTCTACGTGGTCCTCTGTAGCTCAGCTGGTAGAGCACGGCGCTTGTAACGCCAAGGTAGTGGGTTCGATCCCCGGGACCACCCATACACAAAAATGTATGCACGCATGACTGTAAGTCGCTTTGGATAAAAGCGTCTGCGAAATGGCATATTATTTTATTTTTATTATTACATTCCCCCATATGCTTCTGGAAGAAAAGAAAACACCAAACAGTATATTTTGCAAAACAACACATGCAAATTAAAACATCAATAACAACAATGATATAAAAATGATATATAAAATTAATCACATTCCATTTCCCCCCTTTGATTCATCACAAAATACTAAATATCACAATAATATGTAAAAACATGTGAAAAATGATCGGATATTCAAAATTGATATCTATCCATCAATACTCCTTTGAGTCCCACTTGTTAATCTCCATCTAGATCAGTAACAGTTAACAACTGCATCTGACTGTTGTCTCCAGGCATCACAACTCTAACCCATCTCAATATCATAGCCTTCGCAAAAGTCAATAACAAAGTACAAAAGCAAAACATCACACACAGCGCTATAAGAGCTTCCACTAAAATCTGAACTATCACTTCTCCCACTTGGCCTAACTGATCTTGCAACCAAGCCTTCGCTGACCATCCAGCTCCTTCAGATCTACCAAACGCATCCCTTATATTCTTCAATGCATCTATAACACCAGTAATATTATCGGAACTATCGGAGATCAAAGTATAACAATCATCCCCCTTCAAGTTCATAGCCAAACATAACCCACCTTGTTTTGCTAAAATATAGTCAAGAGCCATGTCATGTTTCAACAGCGTCAGTCTGTGACTTCTTTGAGTATTTGAAAGAAGGTCAAACCCTCTTATCGTTTCATTTGCAAAACCCTGCAAAGTATAGGTAATATTATCAATGTGATCTGCCAAAAATTTTACACCATACCATGGAAAAACTCAAAGTCCCCACTTCTCTCCTAGACTTATCCTCCAATGGTAGGCTTCCAGACTATGAAACTTCGCCATGTCTCTTTTCACCCTATTTCCAAACCTAGAATCAGATGTATCTGTGTCCGGTGCTTCCCCTCTTTTAATGGTAAAAACCTCATATGGAAGCTTCAACGTCGACATGTAACAACATCCTGTCCATCCATAGGGTAAGAATATATATGCTTTATCACCACAAACCCCAGATGTTTCTAAATTTCCCAATAGTCACATTGCCATGCAAAAGCTGATCTTTCACCCTCAAAGTCCTGCTCTTCTTACTAACTAGAACATAGAAGTTACATTATATTTCTCATTGCTAACCTTATGTTCATGCTTACCCAAAGTCATCATATAATCATCACAATCTGATATTCCCATAAACATACTTTTTCCATCATTTTTATTTGAACAAAAACAGCTTTTAGCCCTCACGGGTTTCACCTCCAATGCTTCAGGAATCGCTGTTAACTGATTTTCCCTCCTATCTAACAAATTCACATAGGGTAATTCATTTAACCAAGAACACTTAAACCTAGGCCTAAACAAATGCTTCGACAACGACATCATTATATCTGTTAATGATTGTTGCTGATACAACAGCCATGATAAAGCATAAGATTGACACATACTTGATATACACATATTCTCCCTGATCTACCCCTGTAACATTACTCAAAATAAGTTAGCAATCACTCATAACCCTCTTCCACTTCATGTCGTTGTACAAAATATACTTCCTTTCACTAGATGAAACAGCTTCTACTTCTGGTCCTGATAACAACACTTCTTCTCCATAATTATCTCTCTACGTGGGAGGAATATCACCTCCCCCACTCCTTCTCTCACATCTACAAGGAAGATGAGCTGTACCACCCATCCTAACCCTAATGACAGTCTTTTCCTCTAAAATTGGTGTTGGAGCGATTCGCTCCATTATAATCAAATGTGATACATTTATAGCTTTAATATCTGTCAATGTTGAAAGAGTTGAATTGCTTCTCACTGTTGTTGTAATAGGCTGAAGTGTTGATGTCATTGTTGTTGATTCATTTATTTTCCCTAAAGCTTTGAACTCTTTACTTATATTTCCATCTATCACCACTAGTCTCACTACATTAACTCTCAGTCCCAACTCTAATCGCTCACTTTCAAACTGTTGATTATAAAAAAATACATTTATAATCACCTTGATCCTCCTGCTGGGAATTGTACTTTCTCAATGCAACTGCTCCTAACAGATCTAAACTCCTGCCATATCTATCTTCCCACTGAACTCTAAATTTCCCTTCACCACTGTTCTCTCTCGTGCACTTACATTGAAGCTGAGCTAACTGTCCTAGAGTTACTTCAACCCTAGTTTTCGTAACGTTTTGGTCTGACCTTTCTCCCCAATTTTTCCAAAAACCATTTCACTGATTTATCCACAAAACTCTCTACCACTAATTTGAGGATATTTGATCGGGAAGTCCCCACCTGCTTATGACTTCTTTACACAAAAACTTGGCAAACGATTGAGCATATTTTAGCTTAGTTGGACATCCTATGCACCTCTTGGTGTAGGAATGTAACCAAGAATAACAGTCACACCCCTGCGAACATTATTTTTCAGACAGATTGTGCACCTGCCTATGACGTAGTCAACCTATTCAAGCAAATATGGTTCCCAAAAACCCTACTCCTTTGTTATCTTTCTCCTTTCTCCCCCCTTGCAACATTAGCTAACCCATAGCTTCCTAAATCATCAGACCTAATAGGTCTAGAGGTGCTACTATCAACCCCTCATGGTTTCTCCAAAGACAACAAACATTCTTGAACTTGTTGCAACATCTCCTCTTTCATAGGGTCTTAATCCATCTTCACACTGCAAATAGATTCATGTGTCATCCATACAGCTTATGACTCTCCTTGTCCTTGAGCCGAAATCATTATTTTGAGAAATCGCTGATCTTCACTCCTCCAAATCCGCCAAATTCTCTTTCATCAGTACGAAAACAGCTTTCTCTGCTTCTGTCATCATTTCTCCTATTTGCTTCTGCTCATAGCTTTCAGAAACCAACAAGGTCACATGTGGCACACTCTTCTCAATCTCCAATTCTTTATCCAGATAATCGTCTAAGTTTATCTTCATAGCTGCTCCTTGTGGACCTAAAATTATTCAACATAAGCTGAGTTGAACTTTCTTTGGTTGATGACTCAACCATTCCTCTGAGTTCGATTGGGCAGCATTCTTGAAATACTTGAGCGTACAATGAAATCGATATTCCGGAAGCCTCGCATCTGGCATATTTGCCACAATAAATTTATCCCATATTTTAGCCTGCTTCAAAAAATCTTCACTGAGATTTCCAATCCAGAATACTGTAGACGAATCCATCTCTGTCATCATCAACAATTGACAACCCTTTTCCTTTGGCACTTCTACCAGACAGCCGTCTGGTGTACTTTTTATTTTACAGTTCAACTTACACAATGCATCTCTTCCCAACAATGCAATAGGTGTATGTTCTGATACCAGTATGGGTATTGTAATTTTCTGATTTTTATAGCAGAGCTCAATTGGTTCCGTAAGAGGAATCAACTGTTTCACTCCCTCAAATCCCTGTCCTAATTAGTTGATTTGACATAGTGAGATGTGTAACATCTTCAGGCTGAACACAGATAAAAACAGCTCCGCTATCCACCATCACTTCCAATGGTCGGTTGTTTATTTTCACCTCAATTGTTGGATATTTTACCCCTAACTGGTGCTACCAGCTGACACCCCCCTTTCGGATCTTCTCGGCACCCCTAGAATCCTTGCTCCAGGCCCCTATAAGGTTCACCTGTCCTGCAGATGATCTTCACTGGCCCCTATATCTTCCTCTGAAATTCCCTCTGATGTTTCCTCCTGGCCCATTACACTCACGGACAAAGTGACCAACCTGTCCACAATTATAACACACTTCTAAAGATTGCTGGAAGTATGGCTTAAATCTTCCTCCTCTTCCTCTTCCTAAGCCTTCTCGTCCTCTTCCTCTCCAATTCTGTGTCTCTCCAGAAACTGTCTATGGATATGAAACAACTTGTACCACTAGTTGTGGCTGGTACAATTGCATTTGACCTGGTCCAGTTGAAGCTGTAGCAGTGATTGTTGACTTGGTGCACACTGATTCTACATAACCAAAGCTTATTTCTTCTCCTTCTTATTCTCCACCAGTTGTATTTCATTGAGTTTTCTGAGAGTTTCTTTGTCCTGTTCTTTCTGGTTGTGTTCCTTTTTCCTGTATAGATCCACTTGATGGGCTATATGATCTATATCTCTTTCTATTTCTTCTGTGCTAGTCATTGTAGAATAAAATCCTCCCGAACATAAAGCACCTTTAATCTCCAAATCTTCATTGCTTTCTCCATCTTCACTTTCATCAGAGATCGAATCTCTTGTATCTTTCTCCCAACTTCCATCACCCCCTCTTTCCTCTCTGGCCAACCTCCTTCTGATCACAGGGTCATATCCACCTATGATCTCATCTGAATCACTCTGATCATCATCATCATCATCATCTTCAAGTTCCATTCTCCTGAACCTCACTCCACCCTTAGTTTCCAGACATCTCGTTTTCTTCTTACTTTTGGAGTTTGGATTCATCTTTATGGTCGTTTCTGCTTTTCCTCTCTCTATTATTCGTTCATCTTCATCTCTGATGCAATAATCACCCTCCTGAATGATCATTGGAAGCTGAGGATAGACGTCCTTAAACTCTACTTCTTTCTCGTAAGGTGGGGGTCTTTTTGCTGAATCCGTATGTGAGAAAGGTGTATTGACTTCTGCCATTAGTTTTTCTGTTACCTTCACCTCTTTTACTATTTTCTCTATACCTCTGTTTCTTTTATCGTTGGTATCTTTCATCAGTTTTTGTCCTTTTTCCCCATTGTAACAACTCTTCTATATTCCTTTATTGTGAATTATTTTATTATTATTATTATTATTATTATTTTAAACCAATTAATTTGTAAACCAAAAAATACTTTAGACTATGTAGCTTATGTTTCCCTCTTTTTTTCATTTCCCCCCCAAATTAATTAATTAATTAATCAATTAATTTATTCATCAATTAATTTATTTATTCATTTTTATTATATTTTATTTTACCAAATTATTGATTAGTGGCAATCTTACCACATCCGATCAGGAAAAGTAAATGAAAGTAGTCAACTTCAGAGCAATCCAAAAAAAGAAAGACCTCTAATCCAGCAACACTACAGCACTCACAAACCAATTGCTTAATAAGCACCCAATGACCTTAATTTTACAGAATAATGTCAGTGCTGGATTTCCAACACAACTCGAATCAAACCAACTCATACACAAAAAACTCCAATGTGCAATTCTCAATTACATCAATTGATCAGTCTGTTGCCAAGTCCCTGTCAAATTGTCACAACATGAAATAAGCTAGGCACACAAAATATCCTCTATGGGAAGGTAAGTTTTGTGAACAGAACAGTACTAGCCTTAATTTGACTTGATCCGTTGCAGCACACCCTGTCGCGTGAGGCACTCGTCAGCACCTCCTCTCTCTCTCTTTCTCCTCCTTATCGTCTCTCATATCACAGGAGAACAAAGGAACAGACAAGAATTTAGTATTTTATGCACTCCTATGTTCACATTCGCGCTAAGAAATAAGCAAACAGCTTAACTCAGGAATATTATAAATAGCTCAATAACATTTTATTTTATTTATTTTTAATCCGTCAACATATCTCTCATTTATAAATTCAATAGATCTCAATCAAATAGTTTCATCGTTAAGCAACAGCCGATTTAACAAACAGAATACTTTATTCGTGTGTAAGTCTCCCCCTTCTTCTCTGTCTGCATGTCACAGCAGCTCAGTGCAGGTAGGGGAGTGGCATATTTACTCTACGTAACTCTAAACTCATAAAATCCCACACATGCGCAGTTCATTCACCAATGCGATTTCAGAGTGAGAAGAGCTCCCAAGCAGCTAAACAACAGAAAGTAGACAGACCAGCTGTCCCTCCGTTATTTCCCCCAAAACAGACAAACAGTAACACTTAACAGAACTCACAAACCAACACAAAACATAGAACACAAATCCTACTTCGAAGTTACTTATCTTCACTTATCCTAATCTGCAGATTTATAGTTATTTTCTTATCCATTACAAAACATCTCTATACACTCTTAAAACTCCTCCCTGTAGGCTCATAATCTTCTAACAGTAATTAAACGTTCTCTTTTTATAGAGGCTCATAAGATTTTAACCTTAACTTACATATTTCCTTACAAAAAACTAAAACCCCTGTTCTCAACCAAAACTTATATATGTATATATCTCTAACATAAATCTTATCCTAACATGAGTGGACACACAGTTTAAACACAACAGAGACGTCTTTATTTTATTATTATTTTTTCTTCCCCACACACACTCAGGCTCTCTCTCTCACACACACAATTCAAGAGGCTTGTATCCGCTCCTACGGTCCTCTAAAGCATGCTACCGTCGTTCCTTATTTCTCATTATTCCTTCCTAAATGTATGCTACCTCGAGTTTGCGGATATCCAATGAGAGGTTACATCGAACATATACCTCGTCAACTATAAGTCGAGGGGTAACTTGCAACCTAATGTATCTACCACAAACACCAGTCCCCAGAACTGACCTCAAAAATCAACCTAGTGAGTTTTCAGGATTTTCGGCCCATCCTAATGATCGCCTCGTTTGAGGGTTTACCATAGATCAACGACGTCCTAATTAGTATACATTTTTCCTTAGTTCCTGGCCTTTCTATTCTTTCATTGTATTATTTTTCAATTTTCCAAATATCCCTGTGCCAAGTGTTATCAAATCAAATCAAATCAAATCAAATTTTATTGGTCACATGCGCCGAATACAACAAGTGCAGACATTACAGTGAAATGCTTACTTACAGCCCTTAACCAACAGTGCGTTTATTTTAAACAAAAAAAGTAAGAATAAAACAACAACAAAAAAAAAGTGTTGAGAAAAACAAAGAGCAGAAGTAAAATAAAGTGACAGTAGGGAGGCTATATATACAGGGGGGTAACGGTGCAGAGTCAATGTGCGGGGGCACCGGCTAGTTGAGGTAGTTGAGGTAATATGTACATGTGGGTAGAGTTAAAGTGACTATGCATAAATACTTAACAGAGTAGCAGCAGCGTAAAAAGGATGGGGTGGGGGGGCAGTGCAAATAGTCCGGGTAGCCATGATTAGCTGTTCAGGAGTCTTATGGCTTGTGGGTAGAAGCTGTTGAGAAGTCTTTTGGACCTAGACTTGGCACTCCGGTACCGCTTGCCGTGCGGTAGCAGAGAGAACAGTCTATGACTAGGGTGGCTGGAGTTTTTGACAATTTTGAGGGCCTTCCTCTGACACCGCCTGGTATAGAGGTCTTGGATGGCAGGGAGCTTTGCCCCAGTGATGTACTGGGCCGTACGCACTACCCTCTGTAGTGCCTTGCGGTCAGAGGCCAAGCAGTTGCCATACCAGGCGGTGATGCAACCAGTCAGGATGCTCTCGATGGTGCAGCTGTAGAATTTTTTGAGGATCTGAGGACCCATGCCAAATCTTTTTAGTCTCCTGAGGGGGAATAGGCTTTGTCGTGCCCTCTTCACGACTGTCTTGGTGTGCTTGGACCATGATAGTTCGTTGGTGATGTGGACACCAAGGAACTTGAAGCTCTCAACCTGTTCCACTACAGCCCCGTCGATGAGAATGGGGGGCGTGCTCAGTCCTCTTTTTTTTCCTGTAGTCCACAATCATCTCCTTTGTCTTGGTCACGTTGAGGGAGAGGTTGTTGTCCTGGCACCACACGGCCAGATCTCTGACCTCCTCCCTATAGGCTGTCTCATCGTTGTCGGTGATCAGGCCTACCACTGTTGTGTCGTCGGCAAACTTAATGATGGTGTTGGAGTCGTGCCTGGCCATGCAGTCATGGGTGAACAGAGAGTACAGGAGGGGACTGAGCACGCACCCCTGAGGGGCCCCCGTGTTGAGGATCAGTGTGGCAGATGTGTTGTTACCTACCCTTACCACCTGGGGGCGGCCCGTCAGGAAGTCCAGGATCCAGTTGCAGAGGGAGGTGTTTAGTCCCAGGATCCTTAGCTTAGTGATGAGCTTAGAGGGCACTATGGTGTTGAATGCTGAGCTGTAGTCAATGAATAGCATTCTCACGTAGGTGTTCCTCTTGTCCAGGTGGGAAAGGGCAGTGTGGAGTGCGATAGAGATTGCATCATCTGTGGATCTGTTGGGGCGGTATGCAAATTGGAGTGGGTCTAGGGTTTCTGGGATTATGCTGTTGATGTGAGCCATGACCAGTCTTTCAAAGCACTTCATGGCTACAGACGTCAGTGCCACGGGTCGGTAGTCATTTAGGCAGGTTATCTTAGAGTTCTTGGGCACGGGGACTATGGTGGTCTGCTTGAAACATGTTGGTATTACAGACTCGGTCAGGGACATGTTGAAAATGTCAGTGAAGACACTTGCCAGTTGGTCAGCACATGCTCGGAGTACACGCCCTGGTAATCCGTCTGGCCCAGCGGCCTTGTGAATGTTGACTTGCTTAAAAGTCTTACTCACATCGGCTACGGAGAGCGTGATCACATAGTCGTCCGGAACAGCTGGTGCTCTCATGCATGCTTCAGTGTTGCTTGCCTCGAAGCGAGCATAGAAGTGGTTTAGCTCGTCTGGTAGGCTTGTGTCACTGGGCAGCTCGCGGCTGTGCTTCCCTTTGTAGTCTGTAATAGTTTTCAAGCCCTGCCACATCCGACGAGCGTCAGAGCCAGTGTAGTATGATTCAATCTTAGACCTGTATTGACTCTTTGCCTGTTTGATGGTTCGTCGGAGGTCATAGCGGGATTTCTTATAAGCTTCCGGGTTAGAGTCCCGTTCCTTGAAAGCGGCAGCTCTACCCTTTAGCTCAGTGCGGATGTTGCCTGTAATCCATGGCTTCTGGTTGGGGTATGTACGTACGGTCACTGTGGGGACGACATCATCGATGCACTTATTGATGAAGCCAGTGACTGATGTGGTGTACTCCTCAATGCTGTCTGAAGAATCCCCGAACATGTTCCAGTCTGTGCTAGCAAAACAGTCCTGTAGCTTGGCATCTGCGTCATCTGACCACTTTTTTATTAACCGAATCACTGGTGCTTCCTGCTTCAGTTTTTGCTTATAAGCAGGAATCAGGAGGATAGAGTTATGGTCAGATTTGCCAAATGGAGGGCGAGGGAGAGCTTTGTATGCGTCTCTGTGTGTGGAGTAAAGGTGGTCTAGAGTTTTTTTCCCTCTGGTTGCACATTTGACATGCTGGTAGAAATTAGGTAGAACGGATTTAAGTTTCCCTGCATTAAAGTCCCCGGCCACTAGGAGCGCTGCATCTGGATGAGCGTTTTCCTGTTGATTAATGGCCTTGTACAACTCATTCAGTGCAATCTTAATGCCAGCATTGGTTTGTGGTGGTAAATAGACAGCTATGAAAAATATAGCTGAAAACTCTCTTGGTAAATAGTGTGGTCTACAGCTTATCATAAGATACTCTACCTCAGGCGAGCAAAACCTCGAGACTTCCTTAGTATTTGATTTTGTACACCAGCTGTTGTTTACAAATATACAGAGACCGCCACCCTTTGTCTTACCGGAGCCAGCCGTTCTGTCCTGCCGATGTAGCGTGTAGCCTGCTAGCTGAATGGTATCATTGTTGTCGTTCAGCCACGACTCCGTGAAACATAAGATATTACAGTTTTTAATGTCCCGTTGGTAGGATAACCGTAATCTTAAATCGTCAATTTTATTCTCAAAAGATTGAACGTTGGCTAATAGTATTGATGGGAGAGGCAGTTTACTCGCTGCCGTCGGATCCTTACAAGGCACCCCGACCTACGTCCACGATATCTCCGTCTCTTCCTCAGGCGAATGACGGGGATCTGGGCCTTGCCGGGTGTCTGTAGAATATCCTTCGCGTCCGACTCGTTGAAGAAAAAGTCTTCGTCCAATGCGAGGTGAGTAATCGCTGTCCTGATATCCAGAAGCTCTTTTTGGTTATAAGAGACGATGGCATAAACATTATGTACAAAATAAATTACAAATAACGCGGAAAAACACACATAATAGTACAATTGGTTAGAGGGCTGTAAAACGGCAGCCATCTTCTCCGGCGCTGTTATCAATTCCTATAGACACTCCCCCCTGTTTGCGTTGCTTTCAACACAAACAAATTTAGAAATTTAGAACGGATTCTCATCACACAGAAAATAACAGCAAAGCGCACACATAAGTCCTTTGACGGTGCAGTCTTTCAACGCACACACACACACACACAAGCACACGAACTGACCAGCGGCCAAAGTTTGTGAGAAAGCTCACCGTATCTGCATTCTTCTTGAGCGGGAGTCAGCTCGGCGCCCATGAATGGAACGCTGAGAAAAGACGCAACACGTCCCAAAATCCTCGTCGCCATTCATGTAGTGTCGAGAACGATGCTGAGATGCTGTGATGACAAGAAATCCGCTGACACTGTCCTCAAATATAATTGTTTATTACATCTTTACTTTCAGCGTCAATTTACAGATTTCTGCAGAAAATCCGGAGAACAACTGGACCCAATCTCTAATATGTTGTTTCTCCCCATCCTTTGTCCCAACCAAGGTATTTATATCCTATGTAACCTGATATGGGTGGTTTTCCCTACAGGCCAATCCCAGGACTCCACATAACATACTTCTTCTGTTTTAGGGTGCCCCTATAGAAATGCTCTCCAGATGCTTCCTCAAGCTGAGTCAACTTCCTCTAACACACCATTTGCAAACATCAGCAAAGTCATAAATTGTCTAGATACTACACTATTAAATAGGCTATTATACTTTCTAGTTTTTACTCTATGCATCCGAAAGGGAGCGTGGTTTATAACATAACAATAGAATTTAAGAGGTGAACAGACAGTTGGTATTTTGCATGGAAGTGTGACGCGTACTGAGTATACGAAGAGGCAGGACGCAGACGCAGGAATTAACAAGGTCAAGGTTTACTTAACAATGATAAAGAGAAATAACAAAGATAGAGTAAACGACAGAGTAAACGATAGAGTATACATACTAGAATACAACATAGAAAAAGCACAACAACGAATATACACACCCTGACTCAACATATAAGCGTCCCCTGAGTCAGGGCGTGACACTCACTGTATGCACACACCGCTTTTCCATTATTAATTTTTTTGAATTTTTTTTAACAAGTTATTTTTTTCATTTCACTTCACCAATTTGGACTATTTTGTGTATTTCCATTACATGAAATCCAAATAAAAATCCATTTAAATTACAGGTTGTAATGAAACAAAATATGAAAATTGCCAAGGGGGATGAATACTTTTGCAAAGCACTGTATTATGTGCTTGCGATCTTTGGTACGTAGTCAGGTAAACATGCCAAAATTAACACAGCATGTATTTATTAACGTATCAATATAAAATATTGCAGTTATGCAACATATGAGATGTGAATAGGCAACATTTCATTCCAAAGTCGGAGTGTATTTTCTCTCGCTTCAGCTTAAATAATGGCCGCCACTGATTTCAAGAAATGTTACGTTGTTTTTTACATGGTTGCGTCATATTTCTTTGCATACTTTCCATTGAAGCTTGCATCGATCCATGCTTCAAAATATGTACAAACGGAATACGCTTTCGAGAAGTGCCCTCCGTGTCGCGGCATAAGCAAAAAAATAATAATTGAGGAACCACTGTATGGCGTGCGCCAAGTTTAAAAATCTTTATAGTTTTGTGCATGCCCAGTCTTTTCGGAAATGGTGCATGCAGATATTTAGTAAAAAATGTATGCAATGCTTATAAATGAGGCCCCTGAGCACTAATTCTCCCTCCTAATTCTCAGCTTGCTGCTGCCCTCTGTCCTTTAGCACCACTCTCTCTCTCTCTTTCTCTCCCCTCATTCCCTGGTCCTGGTCAAAAGTAGTGCACTACAAAGGTAACAGGGTACTATTTGGAATGCACCCTATCTGAGGTTAGGTAATCCCCAGCAGCTCCCTGATCCGACTCTGCCTTGGATACTTGTTCGTCCCCCCTCCTCTCACGCCGTCCCTCACTCACTCGGCCCCAGTCTCAGTGTTGCTCTGTGAGCTGACCAGCTCCAGCTAGTCTTCTCTATGGCGGATTCTCCTTTAAACAACTCCTGGCCTTCTTTCTCCAAGCTCTGGATGAAACGATGGTCCTTCAAGAGAGGTATAATCTTCAGCTGCTGCTACTGCATGTTGTTTCTGTCTTTCTCAGTTTTTTTATTTATCTCACTTTGAAAATTATGTTTTTTGATATCATGCAGACAGTGGTCTTACAGTCTATTCAGATAATGGCATCTTTAGGGTTACGTCTTGAATTTACATTTTTGTTATCTACAGGGTTCTAGATATGGTTGTCCCTGGATGGTTCTGTCTGAACATGCATTATGTGTGCTCGGCTGCAAAGAAATCATATATTTTTTTGTCTTTCTGTTATTAACCTGAGCAAATATATATACTATATCTCAGCATGTTTTATATTGATGTTGTATAATGATGCTTTTTCTATTGCATTTGGTGTGGAGAGCTCAGTGCTATCAGACAGTGTAATGAATTGATGATCAAAGTGCCTGTCTCAAAGGGATGTGCGATGATAGATGTTTTGATGTGTGTCCTGTCCACATATTTCATGTCACGTGTTTTTTCTTTCACCTTAACAATACATCTGTCACGCATCTTTAAAGATGAACGCAAAAGACACCATAAGGTCATTGCAATCTTTATGTAAATACTCTATCCTGGAGGCAATGTAGTGAATTGTATATTTACACAAACCAACTGACAAGAATGATTTTATTGCTTCATCATGCTACTTCAACACATATGGTAGCTAATGAGGATATGTGATTCAGATGCATAGCTCTGTTCACATGAATGGTCTTACCTCTTCTTAACTATACTTAGCAATGGGTTGATTGTCATGATGTTGATGGTTTGGCTTGAGATTGCGTCTGTAGAAATATATCATGAACAAATAGCACATCTGGAGTGTCTGATCTGATTATGAGTCATGTTGTAAAACAGTTATGATCAAGGGTCAGTTTAGCTCATGTAGGCAAAAGTCAACTGCCATATCATATCATGCCTGATTGTATCAGCATCTTCTGATTTAGGTCATGGGTGATACATTGACTTTGATGACTGTGTACAAATGAGCATCTTTGGCTGGTGTGGTGTGGTTAAGACTGTTATCTGTAATTTCCTTGTTTATACTGTCTCTTTGCTGCATTGAACTGTCCTCTCTGGACTCTCAAAAACACATACCATCGTCATCAATGTTTTTGAATACGGCTCATTGGTGGCCTATCTATACAGGCTTTCTTAGCTAAAGTACATCTATGTTGTCAGAGTTTGAGTTCATTTGGAGGATCTATAGAACCTAAGATTATCTAGGTGTTATATATTGTGTTATAAGCCAGTAATGGTTTAGCAGTATACTTAACCACTAAAATGCAGTTATTAAAGGGGAAATCTACAATTGCTACATCCAGTTTTATATACCGATTGATTCTTGAAGAATATCAATCATATATATCTCATGAGCTTAGTTCAACAGTCGTACCTCATCAGAACCTAAAATACAAGCTTATTTTATTCCACTGTGTGTAAACAATGTAATTGTAAACAAACACTGTATAGCCTCAAAACATGGTTAAATATATAATTGTAATATCATGGATGGTCATTCCTTGCATCCATAGCGCTCGCTGTGAATGTGAGAGTGGTTACATTTCTGCAGCCCCATCCCTCAGCTGTTGCCAAAAACAGTGGCAGGGTGGGGCTTTGTTATTGTTTGAACTGCAGATTGCCCCTGTAAGGATAGGAATCAGGTACAAGTAGAGTACAACAAATCAGTGTACAGAAACAAACCGTTCTGCCTTTGGCTAGTCTCTGTAATCATTTTAACACCACATAGCACCACAACAGGTCACTTCATACTGTGCCTAGGGCTCTATTCAATCTGTAAAGCTGAAGCATTACAGATTCCGCATTAAAAATGTAAAAGTAGGGCCTCCCGAGTGGCGCAGAGGTCTAAGGCACTGCATCGCAGTGCTTGAGGCGTCACTACAGAACCGGGTTCAATCCCAGGCTGTCAAAACCGGGAGTCCCATAGGGCGTTGCACAATTGGCCCAGGGTTGTCCGGGTTAGGGGAGGGTTTGGCCGGGGGTGCTTTACTTGACTCATCATGCTCTAGCAACTCCTTGTGGCGGGCTGGGCGCCTGCAGGCTGACTTCAGTCGTCAGTTGAATGGTGTTTCCTTTGACACATTGGTGTGGGGGGGGGTTCATGTTTCGGAGGACGCATGACTCGACCTTCGCCTCTCCCGAGCCTGTTGGGGAGTTGCTGGATAATGGGATATGATAAAAAAGGTGGGTATTTTTCTCTCCAATTGAGCCAACATATGCTGCGTCTCTGCTAAAGCGGGAACATTGCCTTTAAATTTCAATCACGCTGTAAAGCTGAACATCCGCGATATGGATTGAATAGGGCCCTAACCTCCACAACCGTAGTTAAATGTAAAGCTAGTTTGTCAACAGTTCTCTATGGGTCTGTAGAGGTTTGTGTGTGTCTACATGGGGGGAACAGAACATAACAGGCTGAACCAAAGCACTCCAAGAGCCTGGCAGGCCCTTTGTTTAATCTCCCTCAATGCATTGTAGATATGAGAGGCCTACCATAAAAGGCTATGTTTGCTGGTGCTACAAGCCTCAAGCTGCAGCCCAAACTCAGGCAGGTTTACAATTGCCGATGTAGGATCTTAAATTGAGCCAGTTTGCTACAGCAGGAAAATAACCCTGCAGCAATAGGAAATGTGGATAACATTTCATGGACATTTTTGTAGGGGTTGCAAAAATGTTCGTAAGGGAAAATCAAGTCTGACATTTCAAAGTGGAAATTACAAACTTCAGAAGCCTTTTTAAACCTCAAATACACTACAGGTTTTACATTTTGTGTTAAGTTCTCCAGCAACAGGATGATAAAATGAAGATCCTACATCTGTAGCCAGTTGGATCTGGATGACGCAAACAAACTCTCTCTCCACTGCAGGGGACATTGTAATTCCTTTGGACTGAGAGAGTGATTTACGCTAGAAAATACATCCACGTCGCACTCCGCAACCACAACAATCATTTGTTGTTTATAGAAGAGCGTCTTTGGCCGTGGCGTCGGGGAGCAGAGAAGCGGAGAGCAGGGTCCTGGTTTATAGCAGCAGGCAGGACGTGTGGAGTGGGTTGTCTCCAGTCTCTAGTGTGGCCTGGGGGTTGTGTGGTCTGGTTTATATCTTACCTGGGCTCAACATTATGTGAGGAAACCCTAGTTCAGTTCAACCTCAGCTCCTCTCCTCAGACTGGGGCTGGCTGTGTCTGAATGTGTCTTATACAACCAACCAGACATCCAAGGGCAGGCCTTCCACAGGTAGGCATCTCTCTGAGACTGAACATGAACAACTCAGAGATCAAACTAATAACTTAGTAGACTAATAACACATCATTGGCTGAGAGTAAGTGATTAAACAGTCTAGCTATGGTCATTTTTAATTACAGGGACACCAAACTTAGGTTTTATATTTGATCTGAAATATTACAGACTATGCAATATATACAGTACCAGTCAAAAATTTGGACACACCTACTTATTCAAGGGTTTTTCTTTATTTTTTTATAGTGAAGACATCAAAACTATAAAATAACACATGTGGAATCATGTAGTAACCAAAAAGGGTTAAACATATTTTATATATGAGTTTCTTCAAAGTAGCCACCCTTTGCCTTGATGACAGCTTTGCACACTCTTGGCGTTCTCTCAACCAACTTCACGAGGAATGCTTTTCCAACAGTCTTGAAGGAGTTCCCACATATGCTGAGCACTTGTTGGCTGCTTTTCCTTCACTCATCCCAAACCATCTCAATTGGGTTGAGGTTGGGTGATTGTGGAGGCCAGGTCATCTGATGCAGCACTCCATCACTCTCCTTGGTCAAATAGCCCTTACACAACCTGGAGGTGTGTTTTGTGTCATTGTCCTGTTGAAAAACAAATGACAGTCCCACTAAGCGCAAACCAGATGGGATGGCATATCGCTGCAGAATGCTGTGGTAGCCATGCTGGTTAAGTGTGCCTTGAATTCTAAATAAATCACAGACAGTGTCACCAACAAAGCAACACCACACCATCACACCTCCTCCTCCATGCTTCACGGTGGGAACCACACATAACTCTGGGAATTCCTTTCCTGTGGCGGTACTCATGAGAACCAGCTTCATCATAGCGCTTGATGGTTTTTGCGACTGCACAAAATTTCCGGATTGACTGACCTTCATATCTTAAAGTAATGATGGACTGTCGTTTTTCTTTGCTTATTTGAGCTGTTTTTGCCATAATATGGACTTGGTCTTTTACCAAATAGGGCTATCTTCTGTATACAATCCCTACCTTGTCACAACACAACTGATTGGCTCAAATGCATTAAGAAGGAAATTAATTCCACAAATTAATTTTTAACAAGGCACACCTGTTAATTGAAATGCATTCCAGGTGACTACCTCTTGAAGCTGGTTGAGAGAATGCCAAGAGCGTGCAAAGCTGTCATCATGGCAAAGGGTGGCTACTTTGAAGAATCTCAAATATAAAACATATTTTGATTTGTTTAACACTTTTTTGGTTACTACATGATTCCATATGTGTTTTTTCATAGTTTTGATGTCTTCACTATTATTCTACAATGTAGAAAATAGTAAAAATAAAGACCCTGGAATGAGTAGGTTTGTCCAAACTTTTGACTGGTACTGTATATATATATATATATATATATATATATATATATATATATATATATATATATATATATATATATATATATATATATATATATATATATATATACACACACAGTGGGGGGAAAATGTATTTAGTCAGCCACCAATTGTGCAAGTTCTCCCACTTAAAAAGATGAGAGAGGCCTGTAATTTTCATCATAGGTACACGTCAACTATGACAGACAAATTGAGCATTTTCTTTACAGAAAATCACATTGTAGGATTTGTAATTAATTTATTTGCAAATTATGGTGGAAAATAAGTATTTGGTCACCTACAAACAAGCAATATTTCTGGCTCTCAGAGACCTGTAACTTCTTCTTTAAGAGGCTCCTCTCTCCTCCACTCGTTACCTGTATTAATGGCACCTGTTTGAACTTGTTATCAGTATAAAAGACACCTGTCCACAACCTCAAACAGTCACACTCCAAACTCCACTATGGCCAAGACCAAAGAGCTGTCAAAGGACACCAGAAACAAAATTGTAGACCTGCACCAGACTGGGAAGACTGAATCTGCAATAGGTAAGCAGCTTGGTTTGAAGAAATCAACTGTGGGAGCAATTATTAGGAAATGGAAGACATACAAGACCACTGATAATCTCCCTTGATCTGGGGCTCCACGCAAGATCTCACCCCGTGGGGTCAAAATGATCACAAGAACGGTGAGCAAAAATCCCAGAACCACACGGGGGGACCTAGTGAATGAACTGCAGAGAGCTGGGACCAAAGTAACAAAGCCTACCATCAGTAACACACTACGCCGCCAGGGACTCAAATCCTGCAGTGCCAGACGTGTCCCCCTGCTTAAGCCAGTACATGTCCAGGCCCGTCTGAAGTTTGCTAGAGTGCATTTGGATGATCCAGAAGAGGATTGGGAGAATGTCATATGGTCAGATGAAACCAAAATAGAACTTTTTGGTAAAAACTCAACTCGTCATGTTTGGAGGACAAAGAATGCTGAGTTGCATCCAAAGAACACCATACCTACTGTGAAGCATGGGGGTGGAAACATCATGCTTTGGGGCTGTTTTTCTGCAAAGGGACCAGGACGACTGATCCATGTAAAGGAAAGAATGAATGAATTTTGAGTGAAAACCTCCTTCCATCAGCAAGGGCATTGAAGATGAAACGTGGCTGAGTCTTTCAGCATGACAATGATCCCAAACACACCGCCCGGGCAATGAAGGAGTGGCTTTGTAAGAAGCATTTCAAGGTCCTGGAGTGGCCTAGCCAGTCTCCAGATCTCAACCCCATAGAACATCTTTGGAGGGAGTTGAAAGTCCGTGTTGCCCAGCGACAGCCCCAAAACATCACTGCTCTAGAGGAGATCTGCATGGAGGAATGGGCCAAAATACCAGCAAGTGTGAAAACCTTGTGAAGACTTACAAAAAACGTTTGACCTGTGTCATTGCCAACAAAGGGTATATAACAAAGTATTGAGAAACTTTTGTTATTGACCAAATACTTATTTTCAACCATAATTTGCAAATAAATTCATAAAAAATCCTATAATGTGATTTTCTGGAGAAAAAAAATCTCATTTTGTCTCTCATAGTTGACGTGTACCTATGATGAAATTACAGGCCTCTCTCATCTTTTTAAGTGGGAGAACTTGCACAATTGGTGGCTGACTAAATACTTTTTTTCCCCCACTGTGTGTGTATATACAGGTAAAAGTCAGTAAATTAGAATATTTTGAAAAACTTGATTTATTTCAGTAATTGCATTCAAAAGGTGTAACTTGTACATTATATTTATTCATTGCACACAGACTGATGCATTCAAATGTTTATTTCATTTAATTTTGATGATTTGAAGTGGCAACAAATGAAAATCCAAAATTCCGTGTGTCACAAAATTAGAATATTGTGTAAGGGTTACATTTTGAAGACACCTGGTGCCACAAACTAATCAGCTGATTAACTCAAAACACCTGCAAAGGGCTTTAAATGGTCTCTCAGTCCAGTTCTGAAGCCTACACAAACATGGGGAAGACTTCAGATTTGACAGCTGTCCAAAAGGCGACCATCGACACATTGCACAAGGAGGGAAAGACACAAAAGGTTATTGCAGAAGAGGCTGGCTGTTCTCAGAGCTCTGTGTCCAAACACATTAATAGAGAGGCAAAGGGAAGGAAAAACGGTGGTCAGAAAAAGTGTACAAGCGATAGGGATCACCGCGCCCTAGTCAAGATTGTGAAAAAAAAACCATTCAAAAATGTGGGGGAGATTCACAAGGAGTGGACAGCTGCTGGAGTCAGGGCTTCAAGATCCACCACCAAGAGACGCTTGAAAGACATGGGTTTCAACTGCCGCATACCTCGTGTCAAGCCACTGTTGACCAAGAAACAGCGCGAAAAGCGTCTCACCTGGGCTAAGGAAAAAAAGAGCTGGACTGCTGCTGAGTGGTCTAAAGTCATGTTTTCTGACGAAAGCAAATTTTGCATTTCCTTTGGAAATCGAGGTCCCAGAGTCTGGAGGAAGACAGGAGAGGCACAGGATCCACGTTGCCTGAAGTCTAGTGTAAAGTTTCCACCATCAGTGATGGTTTGGGGTGCCATGTCATCTGCTGGTGTCGGTCCACTCTGTTTCCTGAGATCCAGGGTCAACGCAGCCGTCTACCAGCAAGTTTTAGAGCACTTCATGCTTCCTGCTGCTGACCTGCTCTATGGAGATGGAGATTTCAGGTTCCAACAGGACTTGGCGCCTGCACACAGCGCAAAATCTACCCGTGCCTGGTTTACGGACCATGGTATTTCTGTTCTAAATTGGCCAGCCAACTCCCTGACCTTAGCCCCATAGAAAATCTGTGGGGTATTGTGAAAAGGAAGATGCAGAATGCCAGACCCAACAACGCAGAAGAGTTGAAGGCCACTATCAGAGCAACCTGGGCTCTCATAACACCTGAGCAGTGCCAGAAACTCATCGACTCCATGCCACGCCGCATTAATCCAGTAATTGAGGCAAAAGGAGCTCCAACCAAGTATTGAGTATTGTACATGCTCATATTTTTCATTTTCATACTTTTCAGTTGGCCAACATTTCTAAAAAATCCCTTTTTTGTATTAGCCTTAAGTAATATTCTAATTTTGTGACACACGGAATTTTGGATTTTCATTTGTTGCCACTTCAAATCATCAAAATTAAATGAAATAAACATTTGAATGCATCAGTCTGTGTGCAATGAATAAATATAATGTACAAGTTACACCTTTTGAATGCAATTACTGAAATAAATCAAGTTTTTCAAAATATTCTAATTTACTGACTTTTACCTGTATATATATATATATATATATATATATATATATATATATATATATTACACACACTACCGTTCAAACGTTTGGGGTCCCTTAGAAATGTCCTTGTTTTTGAAAGAAAAGCAATTTTTTTTGTCCATTAAAATAACATCAAATTGATCAGAAATACAGTGTAGACATTGATAATGTTGTAAATGGCTATTGTAGCTGGAAACAGCTGATTTTTAATGGAATATCTACATAGGCGTACAGAGGCCCATTATCAGCAACCATCAGTCCTGTGTTCCAATGGCACGTTGTGTTTGTTAATCCAAATTTATCATTTTAAAAGGCTAATTGATCATTATAAAACCCTTTTGCAATCATGTTAGCACAGCTGAAAACTGTTGTGCTGATTAAAAAAGCAATAAAACTGGCCTTCTTGAGACTAGTTGAGTATCTGGAGCATCAGCAATTGTGGGTTCGATTACAGGCTCAAAATGGCCAGAAACAAATAACTTTCTTCTGAAACTCATCAGTCTATTCTTGTTCTGAGAAATGAAGGCTATTCCATGCGAGAAATTGCCAAAAAACTGAGGATCTCGTACAACGCTGTGTACTACTCCCTTCACAGCACAGCGCAAACTGGCTCTTACCAGAATAGAAAGAGGAGTGGGAGGCCCCGGTGCACAACTGAGCAAGAGGACAAACACATTAGAGTGTCTAGTTTGAGAAACAGACGCCTCACAGGTCCTCAACTGGCAGCTTCATTAAATAGTACCCGCAAAACACCAGTTTCAACGTCAACAGTGAAGAGGCGACTCCGGAATGCTGACCTTTTAGGCAGAGTTGCAAAGAAAAAGCCATATCTCAGACTGGCCAATAAAAATAAAAGATTAAGATGGGCAAAAGAACACAGACACTGGACAGAGGAAGATTGGAAAAAAGTGTTATGGACAGACGAATCGAAGTTTGAGGTGTTCGGATCACAAAGAAAAAAAATTGTGAGACGCAGACCAAATGAAAAGATGTGGGAGGAGTGCTTGATGCCATATGTCAAGCATGGTGGAGGCAATGTGATGGTCTGGGGGTGCTTTGGTGGTGGTAAAGTGGGAGATTTGTACAGGGTAAAAGGGATCTTGAAGAAGGAAGGCTATCACTCCATTTTGCAACGCCATGCCATAACCTGTGGACGCCGCTTGATTGGAGCCAATTTCCTCCTACAACAGATCAATGACCCAAAGCACAGCTCAACCCTATTGATTCTTTGACGAAAGCAAAGTTTGAAGGACACAATTATTATTTCTATTAAAAATCATTATTTCTAACCTTGTCAATGACTACATTTCCTATTCATTTTGCTATATTTCCTATTCAAACTAATTTCATGTATGTTTTCATGGAAAACAAGGACATTTCTAAGTGCCCAAACTTTTGAACAGTAGTATATATATACACACACATATATATATACAGTGGGGAGAACAAGTATTTGATACACTGCCGATTTTGCAGGTTTTCCTACTTACAAAGCATGTAGAGGTCTGTAATTTTTATCATAGGTACACATCAACTGTGAGAGACGGAATCTAAAACAAAAATCCAGAAAATCACATTGTATGATTTTTAAGTAATTAATTTGCATTTTATTGCATGACATAAGTATTTGATACATCAGAAAAGCAGAACTTAATATTTGGTACAGAAACCTTTGTTTGCAATTACAGAGATCATACATTTCCTGTAGGTCTTGACCAGGTTTGCACACACTGCAGCAGGGATTTTGGCCCACTCCTCCATACAGACCTTCTCCAGATCCTTCAGGTTTCGGGGCTGTCGCTGGGCAATACAGACTTTCAGCTCCCTCCAAAGATGTTCTATTGGGTTCCGGTCTGGAGACTGGCTAGGCCACTCCAGGACCTTGAGATGCTTCTTACGGAGCCACTCCTTAGTTGCCCTGGCTGTGTGATTCGGGTCGTTGTCATGCTGGAAGACCCAGCCACGACCCATCTTCAATGCTCTTACTGAGGGAAGGAGGTTGTTGGCCAAGATCTCGCGATACATGGCCCCATCCATCCTCCCCTCAATACGGTGCAGTCGTCCTGTCCCCTTTGCAGAAAAGCATCCCCAAAGAATGATGTTTCCAACTCCATGCTTCACGGTTGGGATGGTGTTCTTAAGGTTGTACTCATCCTTCTTCTTCCTCCAAACACGGCGAGTGGATTTAGACCAAAAAGCTCTATTTTTGTCTCATCAGACCACATGACCTTCTCCCATTCCTCCTCTGGATCATCCAGATGGTCATTGGCAAACTTCAGATGGGCCTGGACATGCGCTGGCTTGAGCAGGGGGACCTTGCGTGTGCTGCAGGATTTTAATCCATGACGGCGTAGTGTGTTACTAATGGTTTTCTTTGAGACTGTGGTCCCAGCTCTCTTCAGGTCATTGACCAGGTCCTTCCGTGTAGTTCTGGGCTGATCCCTCACCTTCCTCATGATCATTGATGCCCCACGAGGTGAGATCTTGCATGGAGCCCCAGACCGAGGGTGATTGACCGTCATCTTGAACTTCTTCCATTTTCTAATAATTGCGCCAACAGTTGTTGCCTTCTCACCAAGCTGCTTGCTTATTGTCCTGTAGCCCATCCCAGCCTTGTGCAGGTCTACAATTTTATCGCTGATGTCCTTACACAGCTCTCTGGTCTTGGCTATTGTGGAGAGGTTGGAGTCTGTTTGATTGAGTGTGTGGACAGGTGTCTTTTATGCAGGTAACGAGTTCAAACAGGTGCAGTTAATACAGGTAATGAGTGGAGAACAGGAGGGCTTCTTAAAGAAAAACTAACAGGTCTGTGAGAGCCGGAATTCTTACTGGTTGGTAGGTGCTCAAATACTTATGTCATGCAATAAAATGCAAATTAATTACTTAAAAATCATACAATGTGATTTTATGGATTTTATGGATTTAGATTCCGTCTCTCACAGTTGATGTGTACCTATGATAAAAATTACAGACCTCTACATGCTTTGTAAGTAGGAAAACCTGCAAAATCGGCAGTGTATCAAATACTTGTTCTCCCCACTGATATATATATATATATATATATATATATATATATATATATATATATATATATGTGGTAAAATACCATCTCTACACAGCATATGCGGTCTGCTGTGCGATAAGTTTCTTGCCATGTTTGTTAGAGCCAGTGGGTGGACAAATCCTGGATTTTTGCATATGACATGGAGCCTAATGAAGCCCTTTGAGATTTCTATTATGGAAACCACTATAGAATTTTAATACATTATTTGTTATTAACAGGGTTGCCCGTGGTAACGGTGGTTTGCAAAATCACGTGAATGTGTTAGGAATCTGTTAATGCAACAGCAAAGTAAAGGACCGACATGGCAGCTCTGCTTCTAGCTCATAAGCAACTTTGCAGTATTTTGTTTTTTTGTGTTTTATTTCTTACATTATTAGCCCAGAACGTTTTTTGTGTTATTACATACAGCCGGAAATAACTGTTGGATATCAGAGTGGCGGTAACCAGAAATACGTACAGTGGTGTGAAAAAGTGTTTGCCCCCTTCCTGATTTGTTATTTGTTTGCATGTTTGTCACACTTAAATGTTTCACACAGGGCCATGTGGGTTTGGATTTTGTTTTCCCTTAATAATAACAACCTTCATTTCAAAACTGCATTTTGTGTTTACTTGTGTTATCTTTGACTAACATTTAAATTTGTTTGATGATCTGAAACATTTAAGTGTGACAAACATGCAAACAAATAAGAAATCAGGAAGGGGGCAAACACTTTTTCACACCACTCTATTTCCTGAATTAGATCCTTTGTTCGTACCCCCCAAGGCAATTGAACTTTTCCCAGAGGCTGCTCCAAGATGCCGCCGGTGGAGAAGAGGTATTCGGAGTGGACTTCTAGTCAGACTCAGGAGGCGTGCACACCATCCACCGCTTCAGAGTATATTACTCGCTAATGTTCAGTCCCTGGACAATAAAGTAGACAAGCTCAGGGCGACGATCTCCTTCCAGAGAGACACTGTAACATAGTCTGTTTCACGGAATCATGGCTATCTCCGGATATATTGTCCCCATCCCTACAGCCATCTGGGTTCTCAGTACATCGCGCAGACAGGAATAAAGAACTCTCTTGGAAGAAGAAAGGCGGAGGTGTATGTTTCATGATTAACTACTCATGGTGTGATTGTGATAACGTACAGGAACTCAAGTCCTTTTGTTCACCCGACCTAGAATACCTCACAATCAAATGCAGACCGTATTACCTCCCAAAATAATGATCTTCGGTTATAGTCACAGCCGTGTGTATTCCCCCTCAAGCTGATACCACGACGGCCCTCAAGGCCTTTGTGCAAACTGGAAACCATATATCCTGAGGCCGCATTTATTGTAGCTGGGGACTTTAACAAAGCAAATCTGAGGAAAATGCTACCAAAGTTCTATCAACACATTGTTACTCTCCCTCCCGGATGGGTACAAGGCCCTACCCCACCATCCCTTCAGAAAATCAGATCACGACTACATTCTGCTCCACCCTTCCTATAGGCAGAAACCCATGCTAAGGTCTATTCAACGCTGGTCGGACCAATCGGAATCCATGATTCAAGATTGTTTTGATCACGCGGACTGGGATATGTTCCGGGTTGCCTCTGAGAATAACATTGACATATACACTGACACGGTGACTGAGTTAATCAGGAAGTGTATAGGGGATGTTTTTATCACTGTGACTATCAAAAACTGTGGATAGATGGCAGCATTCACGCAAAACTGAAAGCGCGAACCACCGCATTTAACCATGGCAAGGTGACTGGGAATATGATTGAATACAAACAGTGACGTTATGCCCTCCGTAAGGCAATCAAACAGGCAAAACATCAGTACAGAGACAAAGTGGCAATTCAACGTCTCAGACATGAGATGTATGTGGCAGGGACTCCAGACAATTGTGTATTACAAAAGGAAAACCAGGACACAGACATCTTGCTCCCGGACAAGCTAAACACCTTCTTCGCCCGCTTTGAGGTAACACAGTGCCACCGATGCGGGCTGCTTTCGAGGTCTATGGGGTCTTGTTCTCCGTGGCCGATGTGAGTAAGACATTTAAGCGTGTTAACCCTTGCAAGGCTGCCGGCCCAGACGGTATCCCTAGCCGCGTCCTCAGAGCATGCGCAGAACAGCTGGCTGGAGTGTTTACGGACATATTAAATCTCTCTCTATCCCAGTCTGCTGTCCCCACTTGCTTCAAGATGTCCACCATTGTTCCTGTACCCAAGAAAGCAAAGGTAACTGAACTAAATGGCTATTGCCCAGTAGCACTCACTTCTGTCATCATGAAGTGCTTTGAGAGGCTAGTTAAGGGTCATATCACCTCCACCTTACCTGACACCCTAGACCCACTTCAATTTGCATACCGCCCCAATAGATCCACAGGCGATGCAATTGCTATCGCACTGCACACTGCCCTATCCCATCTGGACAAGAGGAATACCTATGTAAGACTGCTGTTCATCGACTCCAGCTCAGTCTTCAACACTGTAGTACCCTCCAAGCTCATCATTAAGCTCGGAGCCATGGGTCTGAACCTGGACTTCCTGACGGGCCACCCCCAGGTGGTGAAGACAGGAAACAACACCTCCACTACGCTGATCCTCAACACAGGGGCCCCACATGGGTGCGTGCTCAACCCCCTCCTGAACTCATGGTCCTCTGTAGCTCAGCTGGTAGAGCACGGCGCTTGTAACGCCAAGGTAGTGGGTTCGAACCCCGGGACCACCCATACACAAAAAAATGTATGCACGCATGACTGTAAGTCGCTTTGGATAAAAGCGTCTGCTAAATGGCATATTATTAAATATTTATTATTATTACTCCCATGACTGCGTAGGCACGCCTCCAACTCAATCATCAAGTTTGCAGACGACACAATAGTATTATGAGACTCAAAATTCAGCTCAGGTGCATCCTGTTTTCATTGATCATCCTTGAGATGTTTCTACAACTTGATTGGAGTCCAACTGTGATAAATTCAATTGATTGGACATGATTTGGAAAGGCACACACCTGTCTATATAAGGTCCCACAGTTGACAGTGCATGTCAGAGCAAAAACCAAGCCATGAGGTCGAAGGAATTGTCCGTAGAGCTCCGAGACAGGATTGTGTCGAGGCACAGATCTGGGGAAGGGTACCAAAAAGTTTCTGCAAAATTGAAGATCCCCAAGAACACAGTGGCCTCAATCATTTTTAAATGGAAGAAGTTTGGAACCACCAAAACTCTTCCTTGAGCTGGCCGCCCGGCCAAACTGAGCAATCGTTAGAGAAGGGCCTTAGTCAGGGAGGTGACCAAGAACCCGATGGTCACTCTGATAGAGCTCTAGAGTTCCTCTGTGGAGATGGGAGAACCTTCCAGAAGGACAACCATCTCCGCAGCACTCCACCAATTAGACCTTTATGGTAGAGTGGCCAGACGGAAGCCACTCCTCAGTAAAAGGCACATAACAGCCCGCTTGGAGTTTGCCAAAAGGCACCTAAAGGACTCTGAGACCATGAGAAACAAGATTCTCTGGTCTGATGAAACCAAGATTGAACTCTTTGGCCTGAATGCCAAGCGTCACGTCTGGAGGAAACCTGGCACTATCCCTACTGTGAAGCATGGTCGTGGTAGCATCATGCTGTGGGGATGGTTTTCAGCGGCAGAGACTGGGTGACTAGTCAGGATCGAGGCGAAGATGAACGGAGAAAAATACAGAGATATCCTTGATGAAAATCTGCTCCAGAGCACTCAGGACATCAGACTGGGAGCGAAGGTTCACCTTCCAACAGGACAATGACACTAAGCACACAGACAAGACAACACAGGAGTGGTTTCGGGACAAGTCTCTGAATGTCATTGAGTGGCCCAGCCAGAGCCCGGACTTGAACCCGATCGAACATCTCTGGAGAGACCGGAAAATAGCTGTGCAGCAACGCTCCCCATCCAACCTGACAGAGCTTGAGAGGATCTGCAGAGAAGAATGGGAGAAACTCCCCAAATACAGGTGTGCCAAGCTTGTAGCGTCATACCCAAGAAGACTCGCGGCTGTAATCGCTGCCAAAGGTGCTTCAAAATACTGCGTAAAGGGTCTGTAAATTTCTTTTCAGGTTTTTTAAAATTATAATTTAGCAATTTTTAATTACAGTTTTTGCTTTGTCATTATGGGGTATTGTGTGCAGATTGATGATTTTTTAATTTTTTAAAATCAATTTTAGAATAAGGCTGTAACCTATCAAAATGTGGAAAAAGTCAAGGGGTCTGAATACTTTCCGAAGGCACTCTATATACACTATTTTATCCTACGTATTCTACAGATATACTAAATATTTTTATCCACATACAGTGCTGTGAAAAAGTATTTGCCCCCTTTCTAATTTTCTCTACTTTTGCATATTTGTGATACTGAATGCTATCAGACCTTCAACCAAAACCTAATATTAGATAAAGGGAACATAAGTGAACAAATAACACAACAATTACATATTTATTTCATTTATTTCATAAACAAAGTTATGCAACACCCAATTCCCCTGTGTGAAAAAGTAATTGCCCCCTTACACTCAATGGGACCCATCTCGTCCAAAAAGATGACTCAAGTTTGCCAAAAAGCACCTGGATGATCATCAAGACTCTTGGAAGAACGTTCTATGGACAGATTATTCAAAAGTATAACTTTTTGGACGACATGGTTCCAGTAATGTCTGCCGAAAACCAAACTCTGCATTCCACAGTAAGACCATCATACCAAAGGTCAAGCATGGTGGTGGTGGTGTAATGGTTTGGGGATGCTTTGCTGCCTCAGGACCTGGACGACTTGCCTTAATCGAAGGAACCATGAATTCTGCTCTGTATCAGTGAATTCTACAGGAGAATGTCAGACCATCCATCTGTGAGCTGAAGCTGAAGCGCAGATGGGTCATGCAGCAAGACAATGATCCAAAACACACAATCAAGTCTACATGAAAATTGCTAAAAAGCAACAAATTGGAAGTTTTTGGAATGGCCTAGTCAAAGTCCAGACCTAATCCCAATTGAAATGTTGTGGCAGGACTCGAAACGAGCAGTTCATGCTTGAAAACCCACACGTCACTGAGTTAAAGCAGTTCTGCATGGAAGAGTGGGCCAGAATTCCTCCACAGCGACGTGAGAGACTGATCAACAACTACAGGAAGCATTTGGTTGGAGTCATTGCAGCTAAAGGTGGCACAACCAGTTATTGAGTGTAAGGGGGCAATTACTTTTTCACACAGGGGAATTGGGTGTTGCATAACTTTGTTTATGAAATAAATGAAATAAATATGTAATTGTTGTGTTATTTGTTCACTTATGTTCCCTTTATCTAATATTAGGTTTTGGTTGAAGATCTGATAACATTCAGTATCAAACATATGCAAAAGTAGAGAAAATTAGAAAGGGGGCTGTCCACAATGTATATACATCCCATCACTCACACACACACACACACACACCCCCACACAACGCGTATATACTCCGAACTCCGACATTGCCCGGCCTAATATTTATATATTTCTTAATTTCATTTTACTTTTAGATTTGTGTGTATTGTTGTGAATTGTTAGATATTACTGCACTGTTAGGAACACAAGCATTTCGCTACACCCGTAATAAATATGTGATTTAATGTGTTGTAGCTGGTCTGGGGTTTTGCCTTTCCTCTGTGACTGGGCTCTGTACCTCATGGGTAGGGTTCCCTGTTCAGCCCAGACATAACTGGGAAACCTTAGAGCAGGTGTAGGCAATTATTTTTGTCATAGCGGAAGGTCGGGGGGCCAGAAACATAATTATAATAATTTGTACATTGCAAATTTACCACAACTAACCCCCAAAAGTATATTTCTATATTCGTGGGAATATTTGGGAACATATTTTTATTTTATTTATTTTATTTTTGCTGAATTCCTGGTGATCCTGCCTGATCTCTATACTTGGCCATACTACTCATACCCTATACGGTTTTGTTGTGGGTTGATTTTGTCTCACTCTTCCTCAATGCCCTCCTTATGCCTAAGAGCAGGGCTAACCTCATGTTCTATCAAACAGTTCCACCTTCATCCATTCATTGGCACCCTATTATCAGGGCATAAACCTGGACCACAGAAAAGCCAGCTTGTTTTCTGTTTGGTCATCATGGGTAACTGACATGTCAGATGTGTTTGTTCCCATTGCAGGGTCAGAGTGTAAGCCAAGTACTACCCAGCAGCCCTGTGTGAGCGTCTCAGAGGCATCCTCCTTATCCTCCTCCTCCCTGTCCCCAGCCTCCTTTGCTGAGGATGTCTTCTTCAACGGCGCCACTGAGGAGAAGGTAGAGAGGCTTTCTTCTCCTTCTCTGTCATTCTTTCACACTCTATTCATTCAAAAACAACTTCTTCAAAAACAAGCTCTCTCTCCCTCCCCTCTTCTTCCCACCCCCTCTCTCTCTATGACCCCACTATTTTTCCCCTCCCTCCCTCCCTCCCTCCCTCCCTCCCTCCCTCCCTCTATCCCTCCCTCCCCCCCCAGGATGATGAGAGTGACTATGATTACCCAGGCCTGGATGTGGATGTAGACAGCAGTGTGGAGGATCTGCTGGGTTTAAGCTCCTCTCTCATAGACTCAGAGTATTACAAAGACCTTCAGGGGGTATCTGTATCTACTGCCCCTGAAACCAGCCCTCTTGCCCTGGGCTCTCCCAGTAGAGACAGAGATAGTCCCCAACACAGCTCCCACCCCCATCCCCATCCCTACCAAGAGACTGAAAACAGATCCATACCCCATCCCACTTTTGTGGTCACCGAGATCAACCGCAATCTGTTGCAGTCAGGCAGTGCCACGGACAGCCATAACAGTGACTCAGTAGTAGTGGTGAGCACTATGGTGTATCTGAATGGACCAAGGGGACCAGGCGGGGCTCAGGAGGTGGGCTCTGACCCAGAGAGCTTCCCCATCCTAGTCAGGTCCATGTCCACGTCCCGCAGACACAGCTGGGGCATGCCTGTGTCTCCCATCGACCTGGGGAGGAGGTAAGGCCTGGTTCTCTCCACTCAACTCACTGCTAGCTCAGTCTGTGTGAAAACGGTGCTGTATGATAACATGTCTATTAGTCTGATCATGTTAAACGTTTATCAACAATATAATTGTCAAACAATTCTTAAGGTAATTGCTGTCAATTGAGGACAATATCTGAGCAAATGTAATGACAATATCAATCTGAGTAAATATCAATCAGAAATATTTAAACACAACATAAAATGTGGTCCTCTGTAGCTCAGCTGGTAGAGCACGGCGCTTGTAACGCCAAGGTAGTGGGTTCGATCCCCGGGACCACCCATACACAAAAATGTATGCACGCATGACTGTAAGTCGCTTTGGATAAAAGCGTCTGCTAAATGGCTTATTATTTATTATTATAAAATAATAATTATATTTAATGTAAGTGTACAAAAGGGAAGTTTTGAGCTGTATTTCTCTGTATTTGGTTTTCTACTTTAAGACTTCACTCTTGACAACAAATAAGCCCTGGATGTGGCTATTATTATCCCCAAGTAACATGTGCGTGGTCACATCTCAGAGAGCAGAGAACTTCCGCTTCTAGTTCTCGCTGTTTTTAAATGAGTTCAGAAAGTTCTCTAGTGGTTTGGTCAGCTACTTTTGTAACAGTTTGGGTTGAAAACTGCATTGCAGACAAGGCCACTGTGGCTCCGCCGAGATAGAGAACGACTTATGAAATACCCAAACACCAGCCACAACAACATACATTTTCTCTTTCACTTTTCATTTTTCTTCTACTTTCAACTTTTCCACCATATTTTAAAATGGCCATTTCATTGTGGCATGAGTCATCTGCAATGATGGATATCATTTTCACGATCTGATAAGCCATTTAGACTTCTCTAAATTTAACTTGCCGTTTTATTTTAGGCACCAACGACCCTAAATAGAAACAGATCATGCACAAACAGTCTTAGATCTAGACAGAGACAATGGCATATCATGTCAAGTTGCAATAACAATGTACATATCTTTATGCTAATAGTATGAACATCTCCTACATATGGTCCTCTGTGGCTCGGTAGAGTCGGTAGAGCATGGCAGTAGCAGGGCCTGGGTCGCAGGCTCGATTCCCGCTGGCGTCACCAATACAAAAATGAATGACACACTACTGTAATTCGCTTTGGAAAAAAGCATTGGCCGTCTGCTAGATGGCATTTCATGTTTGATCATCTCTGTGCACATCTCTCTCTATAGGTTGAGTCTTGACCCAACAGCCATAGACAGTGATGGAGAGAGGGACGACTCTCTCCTCCACTCCTTCATCTACCCAGAATGCCCTGAGCAAGAAGTGGAGGAGTCAAATGGTCCAGATGGGACAGACCTCTCCAGTTCTAAAGCCAAGGAGACAGAAACGGTAATGATGCCAAACCACTGTCACGCCTGGCGTGTTTGAACATTGCACTCAGTTCGGAGGGTATAAACATATGTTGAAGAAAAGATAACCAGAAAGATAACCTGTCATAAGTCAAATTATGCACTGTCCATAAGTAGTAACAGTATGCAGTTTTACACTTTATACCCCTCTCTTCTCTACTAAACTGCAACACTAATAAATAAGAATATGTTCTCAATCAATTGACGACTTTGTAAAATAGGTGTAAACAACTTTAAATTAAAACAGTATGTCTGGCATCATTGTAGGAGGAGTGTGGTCGGTCTGGGAGGACATACTCCAGATCTGAGATCCTTGCCACAGATGAGCGTGTTCGTGTTGCACACGTGTCTCGCGTGGTGGAGACCTCTAAGAGGGCAGCAGGAGGTCAGTGTATGCGTGTGTGTGTACGTACATGTGTGCGTGTATAGAGGGAGCTGCCTTTGGCCGCCTGTACCCCCAAAGGGCCTCAGAAAAACATCCTGCAGTCAGAATGTATGAACTGAACACACCATGAACCAGCTCCATCATCCCTCACACAAGGATCAATTATTTTAATCTTCACCCTTTACATAACATGGTTTGAAAATGTTTTTGTGGTACTGTTGTATTGCAGAGGAGCTGGACCCAGAGGAACCCAACTTGCACACCGCAGAAGGACAGACTCATATGTAAGTTAGTTAACACAGTCTAGATTCTTCAGCTCTTAGCAATTTTCGGCCAATCACGAACTTTCCATTCTTAAGCAAAATTCTGGAGAGATTGGTTTTCAAACAGCTAAATAATTGTTTAAGTGCCAACTGTCTTTAAAAAAAAATCCAATCTGCTTTTTGCGCCCACCACAGCACAGAGACAGCCTTAGTTAAAGTGGTAAATTATCTTAGAGCCAACACAGATGCCAGACAGCTCTCTGTCCTTGTACTCTTGGATTTAAGTGCTGCATTTGACACTGCTGACCATGATGTTCTTCTGTACAGACTGGAGAGGTGGGTTGGCCTCTCCGGCCCAGTTCTAAATTGGTTTAGGACCTATTCAACCGGTCAAGAGTTTGTCACCCATTGGTGAACATAACTATGAGAAAATACATATCACATGTGGCGTTCCATAAGGTTCGATTTTGGTTTCGGTAATGTTCAGTTTATATATGTTACCCCTTGGCAGCGTTATCAGAAAGCATAGCATTGATTTTCACTGCTACGCAGAAGATACACAACTTTACATTTCTGTGTCACCAAAGGATTTTAGCTCCATGGGAAAATTTGATTGTATTAGTGATTTAAATACTTGGATGGCTCACAACTTCCTCCAGCTAAATCAAGACAAGACCAAGGTACATATTGTTGGAGCCAAAGCAAAGAGAGAGAATCTGGCCGCACATTTTTATTCACGGGCAATAAAGATAAAACACCAAGTGAAAAACCTAGGTGTTATTACAGATTCTGAACTCAGTTTCGAATCACACATTAGGAATGTGACCAAAATAGCTTTTTACCACCTGAGGAACTAGAATGAATACTCAATGAGAAAAAGGTGTAGATTCACACGCAGAGCGTGGCAGGTGTTTATTTCGCCTTCGCAGAAGGCTGGAATCGTGGTCACAGGCAGGCAATGGTAATACACAGGTAGGCAAACAGGCAGGTGAATCAAAACTAGGACTGAAGACTATAACTGGTTCACATAAACGAGCTAGGAAAAGGCTTAGTAGAGCCAAAACTAACAATACATCACAAGGCACAAACAGAAAGAACTGAACTAAATAAGGAGCTGATGAGACCAGGTGAGTAACTAACACAGGTGAAATCAATGAACAAAAATGAAAGACGGGGGGGATGGTAACCAAGTACACACTGAAACGGAGTAAGGTGGAGGGATGAATGCATGAGTGAGTTCTGAGCGTAATCGGCCCAGGCCATAAACCGACTCCAGTCGTGTGGTACTTCCCTATTTCTTGGTTCAGGCGTTCCGTCTGCCCGTTGGACTGGGGATGGTACCCGGAGGAGAGGCTGAGGGCGACCACCCAGTCGGTCACAGAAGCCTCGCCACACCCGGGAGACAAACTGGGGCCTGCGGTCAGAGACAATGTCCTCCAGAATCCCATACAGACAGAACACCTGCTGGAATATACACTCAGCCAATTCCATGGTGTTAGGTAAATGAGGAAGAGGAACCAGACGACACATTTTTGAAAAACGGTCTACTATGACAAGGATGGGGGTGTTACCAGAGGATTCAGGAAGGTCTGTGATGAAGTCAACAGCTATGTGGGACCAGGGTCTGTGAGGGATTTGCAAAGGTTGAAGCTCACCGGAAGGGAGATGACGAGGGCTTATGGTTTGGGCGCAGACTAAACAGGAGAGTACGTCATCGCTTCCATCGGATGCCAGTGAGGACCACCAGAACTTACGGGCTAGAAGTTCGGTGGTTCGTGTAATGCCCGGATGTCATGACACCAAGGACATGTGACACCATTGCATCAATTGGGGTCTAACAGCTGCTGGTACGTAACTCTTCCCAGCAGGTGTCTCAGGAGGAGCCGGGGCTGAGTTTAGGGCTTCTTGTATGGCAGAGTGAACCTCCCACAGTACCGGTCCCATATTGCAAGAGGAAGGAAGGATGGGTGTACGGTCTGAGTTACTGGTCGGAAAGTCAAACTGGCGGGAGAGAGCATCAGCTTTTAATTTTTTTTCTTTCCAGGGATGTAAGTAGCATGAAAATGGAAGCGTGTGAAGAAGAGAACCCAGCGGGCTTGTCTGGAGTTCAACCTCTTGGCCCCTCTGATGTATTTCAGATTACGATGATCTGTTAGGACGAGAAAGGGATGTTGTGCGCCCTCCAACCAGTGGCGCCACTCCTGGAGGGCCAACTTGATGGCGAGGAGTTCTCTGTTCCCCACATCGTAATTCCTCTCAGCGGAGGATAACTTCCTGGAGAAGAAGACACAGGGATGTGATTTTGGAGGTGTTCCCACCCGCTGAGAGAGTATGGCTCCTACACCTACTTCGGAAGCATCCACCTCCAGAGTGAAAGGAAGGGTTGGATCAGCTTGGCGAAGGAAAGGAGCTGAGGTGAAGAGGCGTTTCAAGTTGCTGAAAGCAGGCAGGGCTGTATCAGTCCATTGAAGGGTCCAGGTCTTTTGGCTGGTAAGGGCAGTGAGGGGAGCGGCAGTAGAACTGAAGTTCTGAATGAACCGGCGATAGAAGTTGGAGAACCCAATGAAATGTTGGAGTTCCTTAACGGTGGTGGGTTTGGGCCAGTTACTGACGGCGGTGACTTTGTTCTCATCCATGCTGACCCCTCCAGGTGTCAGTACGAAACCGAGGAAGTTTACCGTGGTTAGATGGAAGGTGCTCTTTTCAGTCATCATATAAAGGTTATGGTCAAGGAGCCGTTGAATAACCCTTTGTACATGCTGTATGTGTTCCTTCAGGGAGTGGGAGTAAATCAGGATGTCGAAATATACTTCTCCCAAGGGCAAAGAAACTCGAAAGGGGTGATGATATTAATTAACAGTAAATTCGAGCCGAATGTGCAAATTGTCCAAACAGATACACAAGGTAGATGGATTATTTTAAATATGTTATTGGACCATAAACAGATATGGCTCATTAACCTTTACGGACCAAATAATGATGATCCACACTTATTTTACAATATATATAATAAATGATCAACCCTGCAAGCAATTCAAGACTATTATTATGGTGGGAGATTAAAATGGAAGTTACAATCTATCTGCAATATTAAAGCGGATCTACCCCCTATAAATAATATTTAAAAAATAAATCAGGATGTCAATGTAGACGATGAGAAAGCGGTTGATCATATCCTGGAAATCCTCGTTCATAAAGGATTGGAAGACGGCGGGGGTGTTAGTAAAGCCGTAGGGCATGACCAGGTATTCGTAGTGCCATCGTGCAGTGATAAAGGCCGTCTTCCATTCGTTGCCTTCACGTATACAGACATGGTTATATGCACTTCGCAGGTCAAGTTTTCGATAGATGTTGGCGCAGCCCACTTGTTCAAGGGTCGCTGGGATCAGAGGGAAACGGTTCTTGACCGTGATGTCATTCAGGGAACGGTAATCAATACATGGACGGAGACCAACGTCCTTTTTCCCAACGAAGAAGAAGCTGGACGCAGCCGGGGAAGAAGAAGGACGAATGAAACTGTTTGAGTGCTTCATCAATGTAGTTCTCCATTGCCTCATTTTCCGGGATAGATAGGGGGTAAACACGGCCCTTCGGTGGGGACACTCCAGGGGGTAAGTCAATAGCACAGTTCCCTGGGCGATGTGGTGGCAGAGTGGAGGTCTTGATTTTGCTGAAGACATTGCTGTACTGGGCGTATTCAGATGGTATGGTGGGTGGGACTGCAGAGGCAGAGTCCTCAATGGTGGTGGCTCTGCAGGGTAGGCTGAGACAACTGGTGAAGCAGGTAGAAGACCAGGACAGTAGTTCACCTTGTCGCCACATGATGGCAGGGTCGTGACGACAAAGCCAGGGGTGTCCGAGGATGAGTGCCTGTTTGGGGGATGAGAGTTCCATGAGTTGAATGGTTTCGGTGTGGAAGACTCCAATCTGGAGGGTGACGCTCTGCGTCAGGTGCTTAATGAAGCCCGAGCCCAATGGCTGCCTGTCCAGGGTGTTAATCCTTAAGGGAGGGGTGACAGGTGTTAGATCAATGTCAAGCTCTTGTACTAGCTGGTGATCGATAAAATTACCTGCTGCTCCCGAATCTACCAAGCCCTCTACGTACTTAGTAACCCCCTTCACGGTTATCAATACTAGGATGGAGAATTGCTTCTGGGAGATATTTAGCAATAAGGAAATGCCTACCTGCATCTCTCCGTGAGGGGCGAACAGGGCAATGGCTGAGTAGATGATCCTTCCCTCCACAGTATAGGCATAGACCTTCTTGGATCCGCCTTTGATGTTCGATACACAGGAGAGGAGCATGGCCCAACTGCTTGGGCTCTGGAAGTCTCAGACGGAATCATGGAAAGAAGAAGGTTTCGGGTTCCTGGGTGGCAGAGTTCTTCGGCGGTCGGCGATGAGGTGGTCGATGAAGATACGAATGTATTGATTTAAATCCTGAAGGTCACCTCTACAGGCCAGCTCCGCCTGAAGTTCCCTGTTAAGCCCTCTTCGGTAGACGGTAAGTAAAGCAGCCTCACTCCATCCACTCCCTGCAATCATGGTGCGGCATACTCGGCAGCTGAATTGCATCCTTGTTGAAGTTCTATGAGGAGGTCTCCTATAGGATGATGGTAAGGAGAGTGATCGAATACCTCTTTGAAGAGGGTGTGGAAATGGGTCTCGGATCTGAGTTCTGTGCTGTTGGCAGTCCATATGGTGGTGGCCCAATCCAGGGCTTTGCCTGTGAGTAGAGACAACAAAATCCACCCTGCTCTTGTCGGTGGCGAAGTTAGTGGGGTTGTGCTCAATGTATTTGCTGCACCGTCATATTTTCCAGGCATGGATATGAATGAACGAGGGCTATGGGATACAATACCGGGCATCGGAGGAGTAGGGATAGGCTTGCGGAGAAGATGGCAGATTTCCTCCATAAACTCCTCTTGCTGGGTCAGGCGCCGCTGTAGCACAGCTCAATCCATTCCGTTTTTTGGGGTGAGGTATTCTGTAATGAATACTCAGGGAGAAAAAGGTGTAGATTCACGAGCGGCAGTTGTTTATTTAGCCTTTGCAGAAGGCAGGAATTGTGGTCACAGGCAGGCAATGGTAATACACAGGTAGGCAAACAGGCAAGAGAATCAAAAACTAGGACTGAAGGCTATAACTGGTTCTCACAAACGAGCTAGGAAAAGACTTAGTAGAGTCAAAACGAACAATACCTCACAAGGCACAAACAGAAAGAACTGAACTAAATAAGGAGCTGATGAGACCAGGTGAGTAACTAACACAGGTAAAATCAATGAACAAAAATGAAAGACAGGGCTACATTCAAGAACACAAAGAAACAGGGCTGTTCAAGAACACAAGGTTGGCTAAGAAAATAAATACAGAACCTTACAGGAACATTGCCGAGGTGCGGCCGTTTCTCTCTCAGGCTGATACAGCGACTCATCCATGCTTTTGTTACAAGCAGGCTTGACTACTGTAATGCTCTCCTGTCTGCTCTACCCAAGAAAGCCATTGGTCAACTGCAAAAAACATACAGAATGCTGCAGTACGGGTACTGACCAAGACCAGACGGAGAGCACAGATGCAGATGACTCGGTTTTAAGGTCTCTGCACTGGCTGCCTATGAGTTTTAGAATTACTTTTAAGATTCTTCTATTGGTTTTTAAGTCAATCCACGATTGTGCACACCAATACATGTCAGACATGCTTTTAAGTTATGTACCCAGTAGGTCCCTCAGGACCTCAGGCACTGGCCTTTTAACTATCCCAAAGCCTAGGACCAAGAGGCATGGAGAGGCAGCCTTTAGTTACTATGCCCCCAGCCTCTGGAATAGCCTGCCAGAGAACGTGAGTGGGGCCGAAACTGTGGACATATTTAAAAGAGATCTTAAAACACATCTTTTTAGCTTTGCTTTTCCTTAGGGTGCTTTTTAGTCGTTCAGTTTTTATTGTTATTTTTAAATTTTTTATCCTCTTATGTTTGTTGTGTAGTAAATATTTCCGTTTTTATTTTCATTGTTTTTATTTGTTTTTTCCTGTGAAGCAAATTGCATTGCATTCTATGTTTGAAATGTGCTGTATAAATAAAGCTTAATTTGATTTGAAATGTAACACAGTCACTGTATCAATGTCCCTCCGCATTGATAAAGTGTATTTACTTTAAGGTCGAGTGATTCACATTAAACATTGTTGGATTAACATACAAACAAATCCCTTTTTAAAGGGGTGTTCCTCCCCTTTTCTTCTTCTTCAGCGCAGCCAACTCCCACAGAGTCTACAGGGCTTTCCCTGTTCCCGTTTTGAATCTCTGCTCCATGCCGTATGTCTTCAGACTGTTCCTCCTCCAGTCCTCTCTCTCCCAGCTCCTTAGATAGCCCCTTTGCGTGTGTGGGATTGTATGTGTGTTTGTGTGCGTGCGTGTGTGTTTGTCTGTGTGCTTGTGTGCGGGTGTGCGTGCAGACGTACATGCTTGCGTGTGAGTCTCTAAATAATATCCCTGCAGTCTGACGCCCAGCGCCCAACACTCCCTGCCCCCAGACCCACTCTCAGTCCCAGTGTCTTGTTTTGTTTTAGGCTGATGGTACAGAAAGTTCTGCAAGAGCTAAAGCAGTACCACGGGTAAGTAAACAGGCCAGGGAGGCCTGCTTGTTCCCGGATGCACCCCCATCCCAACAAACCCTACAGACTAACAGAGCAAGGCTGGGTAGAAGCATGGAGAATCACTGGCCAAGGGCAGTGTGTGTGTGTGTGTACGTGTGAATCAATGGTGTGGAATTAGCATGAGCTTATGCTATGTTACACTGGGTGGGTGACAGCCTCTGCAAAATGACACAGTTATTGATAAATGGTGCCCACTGTAGGTATTTTAGTTTTAACTGCATGAGCACTTGATTAGAGCTTTTCCTCTGTTTGAGAACGTACCTGAGAATGACATACAACTGCCTCAATGAAGCATCCTGTAGTCAGATGTTATTATGCTCAGTGTTTTGCTCAATAATAAAGTGCTGTGTTATTGAACCAGAGTAACTGTCCAGCCGATGTCTTCTCCTCCACAGAGCCAAGCAGAGGACCACGAGGCCTGAGGGGAAGGAGTCAGGAAGTAATGTCACCTGGTACAAATTTCTCTCCAATAAGTAAGTCACCCATATCCATATGATTTCACACTCCCTTTAGTTTACACTTTATGGAGATTGAGATTGATTGACATGCCTTCTTTTAGTCTGAAATTCATTTCATACATATTATTTTGTAATTTCATTGATAATTCGGGCCACGTCTGCCATCAGATATGAACTCAACTTTAAAATATATTAATAGACTTAAGTCTTTTGTCTTCTGCTTGATAGAAATGAAGAGGAGGAGGACAGGACAGAGAAAGTGGAGAAGGGAACAAAAGTGAAGCGCACCCTGAGCTCCCTGAAGAGCAAAATGGCTGGCTCCTTCAACAAAGACAAGGTGAACCAAAACAACACATGCTGTACTGTACTGAAACCGGATGTACAGTACTGTGTACACACCCTCAACATGTTAACGACAGGGTGCGGTGTGAGCTCGCATGATAAGTAGTAGCTATGTGAGGAACTTTTTGATAACTTGGGAAACTGATTTAGCAGAATTACTGTAGTTTGTTACTGCAAAGATGTTTGTTACATTTATTGTTCACGCTGACTTTTTAGCTAGGATATGTTGACTTCAACATCATATGATTAGGGATTAAGTCCTCGGTCCTGAGCAACATTACAGTAAATTTGAAATGTGAAAGCTATTGTTCATTTACATCTTAATTTCATCATGTTAGTGTGTGTGAACAGAATGTCCAACTGCAAGTCTCTCTACACCCTAATCTTCCTAATCAGCCCTGTTGCCCTGTTACAGTTGAAGTCGGAAGTTTACATACACCTTAGCCAAATACATTTAAACTCAGTTTTTCACAATTCCTGACATTTAATCCTAGCAAAAATTCCCTGTCTTAGGTCAGTTAGGATCACCACTTTATTTTAAGAATGTGAAATGTCAGAATAATAGTAGAGATAATTATTTATTTCAGCTTTTCTTTCTTTCATCACATTCCCAGTGGGTCAGAAGTTTACATACACTCAATTAGTATTTGGTAGCATTGCCTTTAAATTGTTTAACTTGGGTCAAACGTTTTGGGTAGCCTTCCACAAGCTTCCCACAATAAGTTGGGTGAATTTTGGCCCATTCCTCCTGACAGAGTTGGTGTAACTGAGTCAGGTTTGTAGGCCTCCTTGCTCGCACACGCTTTTTCAGTTCTGCCCACAAATGTTCTGTAGGATTGAGGTCAGGGCTTTGTGATGGCCACTCCAATACCTTGACTTTGTTGTCCTTAAGCCATTTTGCCACAACTTTGGAAGTATGCTTGAGGTCATTGTCCATTTGGAAGACCCATTTGCGACCAAGCTTTAACTTCCTGACTGATGTCTTGAGATGTTGCTTCAATATATCCACATAATTTTCCTTCCTCATGATGCCATCTATTTTGTGAAGTGCACCAGTCCCTCCTGCAGCAAAGCACCCCCACAACATGATGCTGCCACCCCTGTGTGTCACGGTTGGGATGGTGTTCTTCGACTTGCAAGCAACCCCCTTTTTCCTCCAAACATAACGATGGTCATTATGGCCAAACAGTTCTATTTTTGTTTCATCAGACCAGAGGACATTTCTCCAAAAAGTACAATCTTTGTCCCCATGTGCAGTTGCAAACCGTAGTCTGGCTTTTTAATGGCGGTTTTGGAGCAGTGGCTTCTTCCTTGCTGAGCTGCCTTTCAGGTTATGTCGATATAGGACTCGTTTTACTGTGGATATAGATACTTTTGTACCTGTTTCCTCCAGCATCTTCACAAGGTCCTTTGCTGTTGTTCTGGGATTGATTTGCAATTTTCACACCAAAGTACTTTCATCTCTAGGAGACAGAACGCGTCTCCTTCCTGAGCGGTATGATGGCTGCGTGGTCCCATGGTGTTTATACTTGCGTACTATTGTTTGTACAGATGAACATGGTACCTTCAGGCGTTTGGAAATTGCTCCCAAGGATGAACCAGACTTGTGGAGGTCGACCATTTTTTAATTTTTTTTATTCATGATGTCAAGCAAAGAGGCACTGAGTTTGAAGGTAGCCTTGAAATACATCCTCAGGTACACCTCCAATTGACTCAAAGGATGTCAATTAGCCTATCAGAAGCTTCTAAAGCCATTACATCATTTTCTGGAATTTTAAGCTGTTTAAAGGCACAGTCAACTTAGTGTATGTAAACTTCTGACCCACTGGAATTGTGATACAGTGAATTATAAGTGAAATAATCTGTCTGTAAACAATTGTTGGAAAAATGACTTGTGTCATTGTAGTGTATTAAGATTATGTCTTTGTTAAATGTTTTTCATGAAGAAATGGAATGTTGGTTATTTTAGTATCAAAAGACAATGTTCACATACAATAGACAGGAAGTGTGTTGTAAACTGGTGATTGGCCAGAAGAGGGAGCCCATCTTGTTGCATTGTTTATAAATAGGGGTACACGAAGAAGAGCGGGCAGAGCAGTCATTAGAATTGGAGGACACTGCTCTCCAGACCTCGCGAGTCTGTTACCCATGCTGAAGCTTGTGATCTGAATAAACCTTATGATCAACGTTCCGTATGAGCAGACTCCTTTTGTTCATCAGCAATAATTGCCACCACTCACTCGATACGACATCATGCACAAAGTAGATGTCCTAACCGACTTGCCAAAACTATAGTTTGCTAACAAGACATTTGTGGAGTGGTTGAAAAACGAGATTTAATAACTCCATTCTAAGTGTATGTAAACTTCCGACTTCAACTGTATATATAGTGGTTCCTCATTTAAATGTTGTGTCATACTGCAGTATAGCGTTCGGTAAATTAATATCATTAAAAAAAAGAAAAAAAAACTCATGATACAGTCACTTCTTATGTTGTATTAAAAAAAGTGATCACCACAGAACTGTATTAAAAGTACAGTGTCAAAGACTAAAGCTACAATTGTTTTCCCCCCCAGCAGGGTAAGAACCGAGAGAAAGATCAGCAGAGAGAGAAGGGGAAGGAGAAAGAGAGGGAACCCAAAGAGGAAGAGAAACTGCGTCGCAGTAGTAGCAATGGGCATCAGCTGATGCCAGGCTCCTTCTCCAGCTGTGCCACATGCTCGCTGTGCAGTAAGGCCCTGCAGAGAAAGCATGGTCTGCAGTGTCTGAGTGAGTAACCCACTAACACACTCACATACACTTTCTCCTATGTCCCCCTCACACACTCTTCAAGTGTACCTCACACCCCTTTCCCACAGGGCACAAATTTGTAAGAATGAATGTTGTTTCCACATTCTATCGAACATAACTTTCTACCCAATTTAAATGACAGACTAGTTTTCAAGGTCCAAAGTTTGTGTCCAGTGGGACCTATTACTCTCTGCATATTCTGCTTATAATCCACATACAACTCCTCTGCTCCTTTCTTAGAAAATTATGCAAGTGCTTCCTTTCATTTCCTGTTGATAGCATGTGTAATGGAGGGAAGGCATGTTTGTTACACAGAACCTTGAACTTGTGACATGGATGGTTGGAGAGAATCGAGACTAAGTACATTAACTTGAACTGTAAGGTTATGTGCACGTCTCCCTGTCTGTTTGATTTTGTTCCTCACATTACCTGTTTTTACTGTTTCCACTGTTACCCGGTATTTTGAGGCCTATTAAGAAATTATGTGGTAACAATTGCCATTTTATGGCACTTACCTTTATAGAATACAACAAAATTGATAACTACCAAAGAAACAAACAAGTAATTCATACGTCATTACTGTTTAATTACTATTTCACCATGTACTTTGAGTAAATACCTGGAAAGTCCTGTTACATTACCATTAGTAAGATAAAGTGCTACCCGACATTGCTTACAACTACCATAGAAACACTCCCCTCTAAAGCTGAACATAATGTTTCAACACCTCTTGGCTTCTCCTTCTGTCACTCTTTCCTCACCCCTGTGCAGCATGACTCCAGATGATCAGCTTTATTACACATGTAGCCTCATGGTGAAAGAGGCATGAACTAGCCCTCTCTTTGGTGTGGGGGCGAGGCAGAGTCAGCAGATGACAGGGCAAAGTAACACACACCCCGTTAGAAAGAGAATAATGGTCTGATACCAGTGTATGAGGTAGGTGGTATTAATTGTTGTTTTTAATTAACTCCCACATAACAGCCTTTATTTGGATCTTGACATGGACATACAATAGTATAGCTGTTAGGGGAAAAGGAGGACTGAAATATTGGCACTCACAGACACTCAAGTCCCACGACTTCACAAAACCGCATGCTCTTTACCTTTGAGTGGCCGCAAGAATTCACTTAAATCGGAGTTTCCAAGTAATGCCCTGAGACAAAATCCTAACCTCTTGGAATAACAATTCCTGGAACCCACAGGGAAAGGTAAGTCAGTCACTACATTTTTTTAGCAAAAATACTCTCCATCTGCTTAATTGAGCTGCGGTTGAAGTAAGGGAGGATGTTTACTTGCTGCTTCATTGTCATTTGCTTTGTACCTGCGTTGTATGGGTGGTAGGTAGCCTAGTGGTTAAGAGCGTTGGGCCAGTAACCGAAAGGTCGCTGGTTTGAATCCCAGAGCTGGCAAGGTGGAAAAATTATCTGACATTCTACTGATTGAGCAAGGCAGTTAACCCCCAACAACAACTGGTGCCAATGATGTCGATTAACGCAGCCCCCTGCACCTCTCTGATTCAGAGGGGGTTGGGTTAAATGCGGAAGACACATTTCAGTTGAATGCATTCAGTTGTGCAACTGACTAGGTATCCCCTTTGTTATTATCATATTGAATGAGTTGACCCAAAAATACTTAAACTCTCACTTGGTTTCTAGGCTGTGTGTGTGTCCTGTCCCCTCTTACCATGGCATTATTATCTCAAGATCAAACACCGTTGTTTGAAAGAAGTAGGGCTTCAAGCCACATTTTGCTTATAGTATCTACTGCCTTGCTACTGTAGAACTAAGCTTGTGCCTGCCATTTTTGTATACATTTATGTCACAGCTCCTGTAAATGGAATTCACAGACCCTTTTCTTCGCACAAATATGGTCTGCAATGCTTAGTTTTTACATTTTAGTCATTTAGCAGACGCTATTATCCAGAGCGACTTACAGTAGTGAGTTCATACATTTTCACACTGGTCTCCCGTGGGAATCGAACCCACAACCCTGGCGTTTCAAGCGCCATGCTCTAACAACTGAGCCACACGGGACCCCTAGTTGGAGGGGAATCCTCTGGAAAATCCTCTGGCTGTAAATACACATAGACAAACAATCTCCCTATCTCATTGGTTTTTCGTTTTTAAATTGAGTGACAAAGCCCACGGTCACATGAGAACAGACATAAATCCCGCAGCATGACAAGACTGCTGGGGAATATTATGGATGACTGTTTACATTAGTTTGCTTATTAAACATATCGCACTGATATACATCACAAGGCACCACACAGTCAGGACACTTAGGACTATGTCGCCTTATGATTTAACATTAACCAGTGACAGCATGCAGCAGCAGTGCAAAACAGACACACACACACACACACACACACACAGAGTGCCTTCAGAAAGTATTCACACCCCTTGACTTTTTATTTTGTGTCACTGGCCTACCTCATCTCTACCCCACACATACAGATAATTGTAAGGTCCCACAGTCGAGCAATGAATTTCAAACCCAGATTCAAGCACAAAGACCAGGAAGGTTTTCCAATTCCTCTCAAAGAAGGGCACCTATTGGTAGATGGGTAAAAATAAAAATAAAGCACACATTGAATATCCCTTTGACCATGGTGAAGTTATTAATTACTCTATGGATGGTGTATCAATACAACCAGTCACTACAAGATACAGGCGGAAACCGCTCAGGGATTTCACCATGAGACCAATGGTGACATTAAAACAGTTACAAAGTTTAATGGCTGTGACAGGAGAAAACTGGGGATGGATCAACATTGTAGTTACTCCACAATGCTAACCTAAATTACAAAGTGAAAAGAAGGAAGCCTGTCCAGAATACAAATATTTGAAAACATGCATCCTGTTTGCAATAAGGCACTAATATAAAACTGCAACAAATGTGGCAAAGAAATGAACTTTATGTCCTGAACACAAAGTGTTATGTTTGGGGCAAATCCATTCTTCTTATATTTCAGCATGGTTGTGGCTCATGTTATGGGTGCAATAACCTAGAACACAAGGCCAAATGGAGCCAGTGGAGTTGCTTACCAAGACGACATTGAATGTCTATGGCAAGACTTGAAAATGACAGAGCTTAAAGAATTTTAAAAATAATAATGTGCAAATATTGTATAATCCAGCAAAGCGCTTAGAGACTTACCCAGAAAGACTTACAGCTTTAATCGCTGCCAAAGGTGATTCTAACATGTATTGAATCAGGGGTGTGAATACTTATGTAAATTAGATATTTCTGTATTTCATTTTCAATAAATTAGCAAATATTTCTAAAAACATGTTTTCACTTTGTCATTATGGGGTATTGTGTGTAGATGGTAAGAGAAAATATCTATTTAATCCCTTCTGAATTCAGGCTGTAACACAACAAAATGTGGAATAAGTCAAGGGGTATTCATATTTTCTTAAGGCACTGTGCTGTGGATGAGTAACATCTAGCTACAAGCCAAATGAATTTAACACCAACCTCCACCAAATAATGTTTACCAAACACAGGAAACGTAAACAACCATAATTTATGACCTACTTGGCATGAGAAAAGTAGAAATTCTGAACCCAAGCCTATGGGGAATCAGCCTGGTTAAGAAAAGCTAGCCAGAGTCATGACGGTTTCCGGAGTGGAGGACTATGGGAGGTGGATGGACGCGAGGACAATGGCGGAAGCGGATGGATAACTTGAATCTGATGGCAGTGGAAACAAGGAGGAATGGACTATTGTCCAAAAGAATGGGAAAATAAGCTAAATTGATGTGGAAAAGAATATGGCTAGTCTTGATAATACCCCGTCATGTCTGGTAGGAGTATGGTATATAGAAAACAGATATATGCCTGACTTGAGAAAGCTTAAGGTAAAGTGAAATCAGTGAAGATCATGAGAAGTGCGCTTGTTTTGATTTCCAGTGTTTCTGCTGACCAGAAAAGGCGTGTGTTGATTTTCACTCGGATTGATGGATATGCTTTGTCATTTCTGGAGTCTCGGAAGAAGTTGATATTGCTCTATTAAAGAACATACCTGGAGCGGTCGATGCACGAAGGAAGAATCATGTGGTAAATGGCATGAAGGAGAAGAGTTTTTCTGTTCTTGTGTTTTCTTTTATGTGAGTCTCTCCCTACCAGAGTGCAGCTGTGATATATACTACACTGTCAGAGTGTTTATATGCAGGCCTTTACAATGTAGTAACTATGAAATGTTTGGACATGTATCAAGTGTCTGTATCAAATGTCTGCTGAAGGGAGAAGGCAAGGTTATGTGATATGTGGGGAAAACCACTATGAAGGAGAATGTGTAGCAGAAGAAAATGGCAAAAGAGAAAAGTGCTGTAACTGTGGTGAAGACCATGAAGTGAAGTCCTTTGAATGCCCGATTAGGGTGAAAGAGACTGAGATTGCCAAAATCAGAGCAGTTCAGAGATTCTCCTAGTCACCACCAAGGCGGTAACCAAGGACGCCAAGTTCCTGTCCTGAACCTTTCCAAAACATCCCTGACACCGACTGATGCAGGAGTCTATACTAGGTAAGGGCCTGGCTTTCTCCACCACTGGTTGAAAAGGAATTGGAAACTATATTAAAAAATGGCCAGGGACCCCAATATCACAATCTTCCTCCAGCCGAAAGATGAGCACTAAAAGAACTCCAGGAGAATAAGGATGTATTCATAAAAAACACGGACAAAGGTGGGGCAATAGTTCTTATGGACATGAGCTATTATAAAAGTCTGAAATTGAAAAACACCAGAACTGATATCTTTCCGTCAGATAAGATCTAAACACAGGCAAGAACTTGTCCGCGTAGACCAATTACAGTTTCCAATCTCTCAAAAAGAATGTGGTGATCGATGGTGTCGAAAGCAGCACTAAGGTTTAGGAGCATGAGGACAGACGCAGAGCTTTGGTCTGACGCCATTAAAAGGTAATTTACCACCTTCACAAGTGCGGTCTCAGTACTATGATGGGGTCTAAAACCAGACTGGAGCGTTTCGTATACATTATTTGTCTTCAGGAAGGCAGTGAGTTGCTGACCAACAGCTTTTTGTCAAATTGAGAGGAATGGGAGATTCGATATATGCCGATATAAGAAAATATAAAAAATTGAGACAAGGTTTGGCTTTTTCAGGAGTCTTTATTACTGCCACTCCAGTAGACAGTTGGAAGGTTTAGAGGCCATTACTATTTTCATGAACATTTCGAGAGATACAGGATAAAAACACTAAAGTGTCTCCATTGATCTGAGGTCCTGGCAGTTCTGTGCAGTTTCTTGTGACACATTTTTTGGTGTGTTTAGCGGTGCCGACCGCATCTAGAGTATTACGCAAGTGTCACGTTGTATAATGATAGGAAGACAGGCACAGGAATACGTATTAGGGGTTTTATCTCTCCACCAAACACAAGGGGTGTAACCCAAACAAATGAGCATACACGGGACGAGACCCATAATACCAACGGACATGGGACAATAATCGACAAGGACAATGGGGAACAGAGGGCACATATATACACATACTAATCAGGGGGAATGGGAACCAGGTGTGCGTAATGAGACAAGACAGTCCGGGGTTGGTTGTAATGAATCAGGTCAGTGACGCCTAGAAGGTAGGTGACGTAGACCTCCGGAGCTGGTGAACGGAATGAGCAGCATTACCGGGGGGATCCATGACAGTAAGGTTAAGTTTAGATCCTTGGTTAGGTGGTTAACTGATTTTTCTACCCCGACGTCCTTGGGTAGGTGGAGGGAGTCTGGAAGGGCATCTAGGAATCTTTGGGTTGTCTGAGAATTTATAGCGCAGCTTTTGATAATCCTTGTTTAGGGTCTAAGCAAATGATTTGTTGAGATTGCAAACGTAATAAGATGATGGTCCCATTGTCTAGGATTATGAGGAAAAGCATTTAGATCCACAATATCTATTCCACGGGACAAAACTAGACCCAGGGTATGATTGTGGCAATGCATAGGTCCCGAGACATGATGGACAAAACCCACTGAGTAGATGATGCCTCCAAAAGCCTTTCGGAGTGGGTCTGTGGACTTCATGTGAAAATTGAAGTCACCAAACATTTTAATATTATCTGCCATGTCTACGAGGTCCGATAGGAATTCAGGAAACTCAGTGAGGAATGCTGTATACGGCCCAGAAGGCCTGTAAACATTAGCTATAAAAAGTGATTGAGTAGGCTGCATGACTTGAACCTCAAAATACGAAAATGCAGTCATTTTCTTTCCTTAAATTGATATTTGCTGTCATAAATGTTAGTAACACCTCCGCCTTTGTGGATATGGTCAATTTTGTAACCAGGAGTAGAAGCCGCATTTAACGCAGTAAATTCCTCAGGCTTAAGACATGTCTCAGTCAGGCCAATCACATCAAGTTCTGCCTTGAAAGTGAGGGATCTAACATTAAGTAGTCCTATTTTGAGATGTGAGGTATTATCACAATCTTTTAAAATAATGACAGGAATGGACCAGGTCTTTATTCCAGTGAGATTGCTAAGGCGAACACTGCCATGTTTAGTTTTGCCCGACCTAGATCGAGGCACAGACACGGCCTCAATGGGGAAATCTGAGCTGACTACACTGACTGTGCTAGGGACAGACACCACTAAACTGGCAGGCTGGCTAACTGCCTGCTTCCTGGCCTGCACCCTACCTCATTGTGGAGCTAGAGGAGTTAGACCCCTGTCTATGTTGATAGATAAGATCAGAATATGCCAGGCAGTGTCTGAGAAAGGCCCAAAAAATTGCCAAAGACTCTAGCCACCCGAGACGTTGGCAGGGGGTACCGGTGCATCAAAGCTCAGACAAACAGACTCCTAAACAGCATCTATCCCCTGGCCATGACACAGATAAATGGCTAACAACTACTGTTCTCCCTCTCCCACAGACTATCCACACTGACTCTATGCCCATCCACAGGTCTCTACCCATTCAGACACAACCTACACTACCGGTCAAAAGTTTTAGAACACCTACTCATTCAAGTGTTTTTCTTTATTTTTACTATTTTCTACATTGTAGAATAATGGTGAAGACATCAGAACTATGAAATAACACATATGGAATCATGTAGTAACCAAAAAAGTGCTAAACAAATCAAAATATATTTTATATTTGAGATTCTTCAAATATCCACCCTTTGCCTTGATGACAGCTTTGCACACTCTTGGCATTCTCTCAACCAGCTTCATGAGTTAGTCACCTGGAATGCACTTCAATTAACAGGTGTGCCTTCTTAAAAGTTAATTTGTGGAAATTCTTTCCTTCTTAATGTGTTTGAGCCAATCAGTTGTGTTGTGAAAAGGTAGGGGGGGTACACAGAATATAGTCCTATTTGGTAAAAGACCAAGTCCATTTTATGGCAAGAACAGCTCAAATAAGCAAAGAGAAATGACTACATCATTACTTTAAGACATGAAGGTCAGTCAATACGGAACATTTCAAGAACTTTGAAAGTTTCTTCAAGTGCAGTCACAAAAACCATCGAGCGTTATGATGAAATTGGCTCTCATGAGGACTGCCACAGGAATGGAAGACCCAGAGTTACCTCTGCTGCAGAGGATAAGTTCATTAGATTTACCAGCCTCAGAAATTGCAGCCCAAATAAATGCTTCAGAGTTCAAGTCACAGACACATCTCAACACCAACTGTTCAGAGGAGACTGTGTGAATCAGGCCTTCATGGTTGAATTGCTGCAAAGAAACCATTACTAAAGGACACCAATAAGAAGAAGAGACCTGCTTGAGCCAAGAAACATAATCGATGGACATTAGACCGGTGGAAATTTGTCCTTTGGTCTGGAGTCCAAATTTGAGATTTTTGGTTCCAACCGCCGTGTCTTTGTGAGACGCGGTGTGGGTGAACGGATGATCTCCGCATGTTTATTTCCCACCGTAAAGCATGGAGGAGGAGGTGTTATGGTGTGGGGGTGCTTTGCTGGTGACACTGTCTGTGATTTATTTAGAATTCAAGGCACACTTAACCAGCATGGCTACCACAGCTTTCTGCAGCGATACGCCGTCCCATCTTGTTTGGGCTTAGTGGGACTATCATTTGGTTTTCAACAGGACAATGACCCAACACACCTCCAGGCTGTGTAAGGGCTATTTTACCAAGAAGTAGAGTGCTGCATCAGATGACCTGGCCTCCACAAAATTGAGGTGGTTTGGGATGAGTCAGACCGCAAAGTGAAGGAAAAGCAGCCAACAAGTGCTCAGCATATGTGGGAACTCCTTCAAGACTGTTGGAAAAGCATTCCAGGTGAAGCTGGTTGAGAGAATGCCAAGCGTGTGCAAGGCTGTCATCAAGGCAAAGGGTGGCTATTTGAAGAATCTCAAATATAAAATATATTTTGATTTGTTTAACACTTTTTTGGTTACTACATGATTCCATATGGGTTATTTCTTAGTTTTGATGTCTTCGCTATTATTCTACAATGTAGAAAATAGTAAATATAAAGAAAAGTCCTTGAATGAGTAGGTGTTCTAAAACTTTTGACCGGTAGTGTAAATGGTTATTGATTAGATTATTTACTCCATTACACTGCTGTCCATTGCTTGGCATTAGTATGTATCTATTTATCCTGCTACTGGTCACTATTAGGGCTGTTACGGTGACAGTATTACCGTAAATCTAATCAAACACTTAATGAGAGCCCATGAGCTCATTTTGTACAACATTTCTATAGGCTAGGCCTACTAAACTCAGCAAAAATAGAAACATCCCTTTTTTAGGACCCTGTCTTTCGAAGATAATTAGTCAAAATCCAAATAACTTCACAGATCTTCATTGTAAAGGGTTTAAACACTGTTTCCCATGCTTGTTCAATGAACCATAAACAATTAATGAACATGCACATGTGGAACGGTCATTAAGACACTAACAGCTTACAGACGGTAGGCAATTAAGGTCACAGTTATGAAAACTTAGGACACTAAAGAGGCCTTTCTACTGACTTTGAAAAACACCAAAAGAAAGATGCCCAGGGTCCCTGCTCATCTGTGTGAACGTGCCTTAGGCATGCTGCAAGCAGGCATGAGGACTGAAGATGTGGCCAATAAATTGCAATGTCCGTACTGTGAGACGCCTAAGACAGCGCTACAGGACGGACAGCTGATCGTCCTCATAGTGGCAGACCACGTGTAACAATACCTGCACAGGATCGGTACATCCGAACATCACACCTGCGGGACAGGTACAGGATGGCAACAACAACTTCCCGAGTTACACCAGGAACGCACAATCCCTCCATCAGTGCTCAGACTGTCCGCAATAGGCTGAGAGAGGCTGGACTGAGGGCTTGTAGGCCTTTTGTAAGGCAGGTCCTCACCAGGCATCACCGACAACAACGTCGCCTATGGGCATAATCCCACCATCACTGGACCAGACAGGATTGGCAAAAGGTGCTCTTCACTGACGAGTCGCGGTTTTGTCTCACCAGGGGTGATGATCGGATTCGCGTTTATCGTCGAAGGAATGAGCGTTAGACCGAGGCCTGTACTCTGGAGCGGGATCAATTTGGAGGTGAAGGGTCCATCATGGTCTGGGGCGGTGTGTCACAGCATCATCGGACTGAGCTTGTTGTCATTGCAGGCAATCTCAACACTGTGCGTTACAGCGAAGACATCCTCCTCCCTCATGTGGTACCCTTCCTGCAGGCTCATCCTGACATGACCCTCCAGCATGACAATGCCACCAGCCATACTGCCATGTGATCGAGAAAGTAGATAGGTAGGGTACAGTGCGCAGCAGACGGCTCTGAACGAGTGTGGGTGTTCCATACCTGGGGTGATGCGAGAGTGCCCTGCCTGCCGCCTCCAGACCCGAAAGAGCGTTGACAACTACGTGTGGTGTACTGTCCCTTCGTGCCACCAGAGTGGCACTGTCGCTGTCGTCCTCCACTCTCTCGGACGACGGCTCCACCCAGCTCCATCAGCTCGGCATCCGAGTCGTCCGGGGTGGAAACGGGCAGACCCCTACCAGGACGTCCTCTGGCTGCCAGTAGGTTGTCCAAACGGATGGTCATGTCCACCAGTTGCGTGAAAGACAACATGGTGTCCCGGCAGGCTAGCTCCAGTCGGACGTCCTCCCGCAGATGGCACCGGAAATAGTTGATCAGGGCCCGATCGTTCCACTCAGACCCCGCTGCAAGAGTCCGAAACTCCAACGCGAAGTCCTGCGCAGTCCTCGTCCCCTGCCTCAGGTGGACCAGCCGCTCGCTCGCCTCTCAACCCTCGGGCGGGTGATCGAAGACCGCCCGAAAGAGGCGAGCGAACTCCCCGTAGTTCTCCAACGCAGCTCCTCCTTCGTTCCAAACCGCGTTGGCCCACTCCAGGGCTTTCCCTGAGAGGCAGGAAATGAGTACAGACACCTTCTCCCGCTCCAATGGGGCTGGCCTGATGCTGGAGAAGTAGAGCTCCAATTGGAGGAGGAATCCTTGGCAGAGCGCAGCCATCCCGTCGAACGCCGTGATCGGGATATCTGGATCCCTCCGGGTGCTGAGGTGTAGGTGGCTGGATCCGGTTGGCCAGCTGGTCTCGACAGATCTGGTCCTCTCCTCTCCAGGTGTTGGACGACCTGAAGAACCCGATCCATCGCTTCCCCTAAGCTGGCCAGCATCGTGGAATGCTCCTGGACCCGTGCCACGACTCCAGGCATGCGCTCCTCTCCCGCTGACTCCATAGCGGGTGGGTGATTCTGTGATGAGTGTGATAGAAGGAGTCAGGCGCAGGAAATGTTTTAGAAATGTAATCATCGAATATTGTAAGAGCTTTCATTGTTTGCGTATATGCCCCCTTTATTTATCCTACGGTTCTGACTTGGTCTACAGGGAGAATACTGTAAGAACGGCCCATGTTTTGAATTCTGTCACTGTACATTTAAAAAGTGCTGAACAAAGTTAGATTGACTACGTCCGTCCTAGCTCGCTCATTGTCATAATCGAAATTACGGATTGTCGTCCCCTTATGCCATAGTTTCTACATCTCAATTGTCAGTAGAAACCACATTTGTTTAAGCAAGTCAGCCATATCAGCTGTTTTTTTTAAAGGCAGTAAATGAGGCTGAATGAACTGTTACGCTGCCAGACAAGGCTCCTCTGATAGCCAGGTGTAGCAGTGGTAAGGTGTTGGGACTGCTGTTGGGACTCTGCTGTTTGGACAGCTTTATGTAGGACCTAACTGTGTGTGGGCACCGTTTGTCACCGTTATAGTGCAATTAATGTATTGTTTAGTATTGTGTTGTGTAGTGGGTTTGCTGGCATGCATAAAAATCTTTTAAAAAGTGGTTTGCCCCACCAAGATTTGCGTGCTAAAATCGCCACTGTGTAGCCTATTTGAAATGATGAGCACTTCTTACATTCACGTTTGCATGTTTATAAAAACACTTTTCATTCATATCATATGGTTTGGTTTCAATTCTTCAAAACCAAATGGTAGGTCCAGGTAGTCACAAAAATAGATGGGTGTTGGTTAAATTGTGATTTTAATGAACGGAGCGAATGCGGAGCAACAGTTTTTTTGCGGAGCGGTTGGAAAGGGTGTGCAGTGCAGGAGCCTTGTACAAGCACTCCATGAGCGATAAGCGGGATTTCTGACCACTCAACTCCACTCACATACTCTGATTCCTGCTACCAGTCACGTTTCAGCCCTCTTTACATGTATATCCTACTACCAGTCACTTCTTATGTATAAACTTACTTCAAACATCTCCAGTACCCCTGCACATTGAATAAAGTACTGGCACTGACCTGTAATGCTGTTGATGATCCAGATTTTGTCTTCATTGAAGAGGATTCAGAGGAGGAGTCTGCCGTACCATCCCCTACATCAGATGAGAGACAGAGCATGCAACAAGCATCATCAAGAGAAGAGAAGACATGGAAGTCTAAAGATGGTCATATTGAATGGTCACCGTCACCACAACGAGGTCAAGGTAGACTCTCAGCTTCCAATGTAATAAAAATGGTTCCAGGACCTACACGATTTGCTGTCACTCGAGTCCATGACATACAATCAGCTTTTGAGCTCTTTTTACCCCAAGCAATAGAGAAGATTGTTCTGGACATGACCAACTTGGAGGGGAGCCGTGTGTTTCAAGAGAACTGGAAGCCACTGGATCGGATTGACTTGCATGCATACATTGGATTGCTCGATATTAGCTGGAGTCTACCGGTCAAACGGAGAAGCAACGGCCAGCCTGTGGAATGAAGAGAATGGAAGGCCAATATTTCGGGCAACAATGTCTCTACAAGAATTCCACATAATTTCTCGGGTGATTCGCCTGATAACCGTGATACCAGACCGGGTCGACGTGAAAGAGACAAACTAGCTGCAATCAGAGATGTATGGGATAAATGGGTGGAAATTCTACCGTTACTTGCACAATCCCAGTCCTCATGTTACAGTTGATGAACGCCTTGTTCCATTCAGAGGACGTTGTCCCTTCAGACAGTATATGCCAAACAAGCCTGCAAAATATGGCATCAAAATATGGGCAGCATGTGATGCCACATCAAGCTATGCATGGAATATGCAAGTTTACACTGGGAAGCCACCCGGCGGAGTGCCTGAGAAAACCAGGGGATGCGGGTGGTGCTGGACATGAGTGAAGGGCTGCAAGGTCATAACATCACGTGTGACAACTTCTTCACATCCTACCGCCTTGGTGTTGAACTACAGAAGAGAAAGCTGACCATGGTTGGAACAATCAGAAAAAACAAACCTGAACTTCCCAGTGAGCTTCTGAAAATGCAGGGCAGAACTGTGCATTCCTCTAAATTTGCTTTCTCTGAAAATGCAACTGTTGTTTCATACTGCCCAAAGAAGAACAAGAATGTTCTTGTAATGAGCACAATGCACAAAGATGCATCGCTGAGTGCAAGAGAGTACATCAAGCCACAAATAATACTGGACTACAATTCCACCAAAGGAGGAGTTGACAATTTGGATAAAGTCACAGCAACATATAGTTGTCAGCGCATGACTGCCCGCTGGCCTTTGGTGATTTTCTACAACATTGTGGATGTGTCTGCTTACAATGCCTATGTCCTGTGGACTGAAATCAACCAGCAATGGAATGGTGGCAAATTGTACCGACGCCGGCTTTTCCTAGAGGAGCTCGGCAAAGCTCATCACTCCCAAGATCCAGAGGAGAGTCCGGCCTCCCTCGGTCGACAGCAGCTGCATCTGCCGTCCAGAAAATTCAAGCTGGACCATCAACACATGCCTCCAATCAACCAGAAATGGATCCAGTGGATACAGGCAGTGGCAAGAAACGGAAAAGATGCCAGCTCTGCCCCCTCGACAAGACAGTAAAACAAGCACCACTTGTGTAGAATGCAATAAATACATCTGCAGAAAGCACACACACACATTGTGTTCAACATGTAGAGAGAAAGACTGAAGGGATAATATGGACCAATAGGGGGGGGAAAAGCCTACTTGGGGAAACTGAAAAATCTTGTTTGTGAGAAAGGAAATATGTTTAACAAATAGTTCTTAAATATTGTTTAAAAAAAATAAAAAGTATTGTATTTCTTCTTTCTGAAATGTCTGATAAGACAAAATAAAGTTGTTTCTGTTTTTACTTAATTCTTTGACTGTCTTGAGTGTGTTTAGAACCAGTGTGGTCAATTTGACCCGTAACATAATGGATGTCATTTTTTTCCAGCAAAGCACAAGGGATATACTTGCATTCTCGTGTTTCTAACTCACATCGTAGTTCTTGTGTGGTTTTTATTAACATTTTATTTATCTATATTATTCTCACTGCATTGCTGTGAAAGAGCTCTCAAGGTACTAATTTCACTGTACTGTTTTACACTTGTTGTATCCTGTGCACGTGGCAAATTAACTTTTAAACTTGAGTGGTACTATCTCGAGCGGTCCCTGCCTATCACGCCTCAGAGCCTGAGTAGGGAAGTTTGAATTATCAAATGAGTGGGAGATTTTGTTTAGAATTAGTATTGTATTTTTGTGTTTTTTTGCGGATTAATTATTATAATTTTTTTCCCGTAATGAAATTTACTTTTCTTTTGTGAATTTATTCACCCCGTCCAGTTGGTTGCGGCATGCACCTCTAACGGTTGTTTGCGGACCGCCATAATACCTTAGAAGAAGAAGAACAAGAGGAATCAGCCTAGAATCAGCCTGTGGAATATGTCTGTGCTAGCTGGGATCCTTGGGACGTCTCTACCCCATTGAATTCAACATTTAAAATGGTTAAAGGTTGTATTGTTAGAGCGGGGTAAAGATAAAGATTTCTGTTCGGGCGCCAGGCAGGTATTAACCCTGCCAAAAGGAAAAGAGTAGGATAGAGAGAGTATCACTACCAGACACACACATCAGCAGAAGAGACTGCCTAGAGTGTAGCCTGTTTGCCAGATAGCCAGTGGAGAGAAAGGATAAGACACACGTCACAGCACAGGGGTAACCCAACCAATAATACCTCATACAATAATAAGGATTAGAGCGGAACCGACAATAAAGAACCCAGTCGTCAACAAATGATTTGCAAGAATCTGTATTAATTCCCAGAGGGAAGAGTGAATGGGTGTATGCAATTGTGTGGGTGTAGACAAAAACAAAAAAGGCCTTAAAAATGTCCCTTAGGCCAGAAAACCATTGGCACCAAAATAAATAAATCTAGTTCAATCAATAATCCAAAATAATAAACAATCTCAAATGCACACTACGTTGAACACCACTGTCAAAAATACATCCTGAAAGCAATAATAGTCCAGCAGCACAAAACATACCATGGTGCAGTGCAAAAAAATAAAGAATCTGCTCCAGTGTAAAGCACTGGAGCAAGAGAGGGAAATTGAGAGAGAGAGAGAGAGAGAGAGAGAGAGAGATATGGTCTTAGCTGTAAATTCCAGGCTTGCAGTTGCACTCGTCTGTCCATCTGATACACCTGTTGGTTTGTTTGTCAAAGCTTCGTAACAATGTTGCTACTAATCCATGCGATCAATGACAAGAGCGGTCCCAACAGATTCCAAACACAACAAAGAGCGGTAACACCGGCGATCGACTTAAAAACGTTACAATCTAAGCATGCTTAAAATAAACAAGACTTCTGCAAAGAGTTGCACACACTGTCAAAACTGCCACGCCAACCGAGAGCTCTCACACAGAGCCGGAAGAGCCATCTTTATTTCCTCCTTCCTGACTGCTGATGCGCTCTTAAAGTGGCAGTGCATGGTGAAGGTTCCGTGCAGGATTTTGCCACACTCCTCCCTCCATGAAAAAAACAGAGAGGATGCAGTACAAGAAGAGTTTCTGCAGGTGTTGCTTTTGCCTGCGATCCAGCTCTTCTGCCGTAGGGTAGCAGGGCTTTTGGTCAACATCATGCACCGTCCTGACATCTTCCCCCGTGTCCTCCAAAGAGACCAAGTAGTTCACCGGGCCCAACTGCTGCACCACACTGTAAGGACCTTTCCATCTCAAAGCTTTGCAGTGTACTACTTGGACGCCTTTGACAGGTGATGAGAACGGACCCAGACACGAGACTGGGGTGGGAAACACACATCTCATCAATGTTTGTCATCGTTTCTGAGCTGTCGTTGTTTGGCTTTGATTCTGCTGGCCTCCACTCTGGCTAGCAAGGTGTGGTGGTGTTGGACTGCATCAAACGCTGGGCAGTCAGGTAAAACATTGGAACTTTGCTCTGTCCATCGGATCTTTTAGTGGTCTTCACAGGTGGAGTTCAGCGGGAGTGACCCCAGAAGTCTCCTGGACCGCAGAGTTCAGTGCAAAGCGAAACTAAGGAAGATGCTGATATCACCTTGTGTGCTAATCTCCCACAAATTAAGCAATCATCCCCTTCAGGGTGCGGTTTACCCTCTCGTCAGGTTGGTCTGAGGATGGTAGGCAGTGGTCAGCTTGGCAACTACACCCCAGTAGGTACAGAGCTCTTTGTAGATTCCTGAGATGAACTGCGGACCTTGGTTAGAGAGAATTTGGTTTGGAATCCCAAATCTGGTAAAGACCTCCCTTTGCAGAATTAGAGCAATGGAGGATGCAGTGGTTTTGCAGCATGAAACAGTAGTCCACTACCACCAATAAGAATTCTTTCCGGGTCCCCCGGCTGGGAGAAAGGCCCCATGAGGTCAATTCCCAGAATTTCATAGTTCAAAATGGTCTGTTGCAGTTTCCCCGCAGGTCTGCCAATGTCTGGTTTGTATTTCTGGGAGACTTCACACTGCTGTACAAACTTCTTGGTATCGACCCACATGCCTGGCCAGTACACCACCTCCTGTAATCTTTGGTAGGTTTTGAAGATTCCAAGATGGCCACTCATGGGGTTGGCATGATAAGCTTGGATCATCTGGTCAGTCAATGTAGAGGGGATGAAGACACGGCAATGGATGCTTTGTGTTCCATCTCCTCTTGGAGTTTTTCAATACACTTTATCTTGAATTATGCTGAACTTCTCACTGAAGTGGCTCTTCTATTCTTCCCCAGACAGACTCTTGTGGATCTGCATAATGGCGGCATCATTCTGCTGTGCTCTCCACACATTCTCATCATCCAGAGGGAAAGAATCATCCAGACACTTAGCGGTAGTGTAAGTGCTGTACAATGGAGGAAAGATATTGGCTGTCTCTATAATCCGAGAGAGGGCATCTGGTACAACATTCCGTTTTCCTTTACGATACTCAATGATGAAGTCAAACCTCTGGAGTCTGATAGACCAGCAAATGAGATGGCTGTTGGACTTGCCTGATGCCAGAACCCACTGCAGAGCTGTGTGGTCTGTGACAACGGTGAAGACCTTGGCTTCAGAGTAGTAGCTCCATTTCTTCAGAGCCCAGACCACAGCAAGGCACTCCCATTCAGCCGTTGAATAATTCCTCTCGGCGGAATTAAAGGTGCGACTTGCATAGGCAAAAACGTATTCTGTTCCAGGTCCTGTTTGTTGAGCCAAGACTGCTCTGAGTCCTGTTTGACTTGCATCCGTGTACACTATGAAATGAGCATTTTGGTTAGGATGTCCAAGCACTGGAGGAGTGATGAGACTGTTTTTGAGTGCTTCAAATGCGCTCTGGCATGCAGGACCTTCTTCTTAAGGTGGTTGAGTGGTTCGGCAACCTTTGAAAAGTCAGGCACAAACCTGTGGTACCATCCAGCCATACCCAGGAAGCACTAAACAGCCTTCAGGGATGTGGAAATTGGGAAATCATGCACTGCTGCAACTTAGGGTTAGGGTTAGGGTTAGGTAAGGGTTATGGTTAAGGTCAGGGGTATAGTGCAATTTTTTTTACTTAAGGGAGCATTTTTGTTAATGACATCATCATTTCCTCAATCAATGTTTGTACTGACAGATGTAGCCAATTGAATCGCCTATCATTATAGAATATGCATAAAATAAATCCTCCAATTGCAACGTCTGTCTATGCCCACACATTGTCTAAAGAACATTTTATATTTTTTATGCTCTCAAACACCAAGTTCGATTTTTGGTCACTGGCCTACACACATTACCCCATAATGTCAAATGAAATTATGTTTTTCGAAATGTCTACAAATTAATTAAAAATGGAAAGCCAAATGTAATGAGCTAATAATTATTCAACCTCTTTGTTATGGCAAGCCTAAATAAGTTCAGGAGTAAAAATGTGCTTAACAAGTCACATAATAAGTTGATTGGACTCACTATGTGTGCAATAATATAGTGTTTAACATGATTTTTGAATGACAACCTCATCTCTGTACCCCACACATACAATTATCTGTAAGGCCCCTCAGTTGAGCAGTGAATTTCAAACCCAGATTCAACCACAAAGACCAGGGAGGTTTTCCAATGCCTCGCAAAGAAGGGCACCTATTGGTAGATGGGTAAAAAAGCTAAAATTGAATATCCCTTTGAGCACGGTAAAGTTATTAATTACACTTTGGATGGTGTATCAATACAACCAGTCACTACAAAGATACAGGCGTCCTTCCTAACTCAGTTGCCGGAGAGGAAGGAAACCGCTTAGGGATTTCACCATGAGGCCAATGGTGACTCCTTTTTGCAACAAGGCACTAAAGTAATACTGCAAAAAATGTGGCAAAGTAATTCACTTTTGTCCTGAATACAAAGTGTTATGTTTGGGGCAAATCCAATACAACACATTACTGAGTACCGGTCCCATATTTTCAAGAATAGTGTTGGCTGCATCATGTTATGAGTATGTGTCACGCTCTGGCTCCGGGACTTTGTATGTTGAGCCAGGGTGTGTTCGTTTTGTTGTGTTTGGTTTGGTTTTGGTTGTGTTTCCTTGTTTGGTCGTGTGACTCCCAATCAGTGGTAACGAGTGTCAGCTGTCGGCTCGTTATCTCTGATTGGGAGCCATATTTAAACTGTCAGTGTTCACCTTAGTGTTGTGGGTTTTGTTCCGTATTCAGTCTTTGTCACTGTGGACTTCACGTATCGTCATTGTTTGTTGTTTTGGCATTGAGTACTTTAATTTAATAAAGTCATGTTCACTCAACGCGCTGCGCTTTGGTCTCATTCGTCAGACGATCGTGACAGAAAAACCCACCGTACCAGGACCAAGCAGCGTGTCCAGGAACACACGCAGGAGGTAACGCTGGTGGATGTCCTCCTCGGCTGGGGGCATATTACGAAGGAGGAGGCCGTCCGGTACCGGAGGGCGATGAAGGGGGAGACCCAGGATGGAGAGGAGCAACGGCGTCAGCAGGGTCATCGTCGGAAGGACGAGAGGCAACCCCAAAACGTTTTTGGGGGGCACATGGCAGGCGGCTGGGCAGCAGGAGGCTGCCACAGGGAGACGTGGAGAGAAGGCTACCGGATTACGGGAGCCATTGGCGAGTAGAGGGAGGGAAGTAGTTGAGGCACGGCGTGAGAGACTGAGGTGTGTTACCAGTCCGGTCCGGCCCATTCCTGATCCCCGGTTAAGGCCAGTGGTGTGTGTTCCCAGTATGGACCGGCCTGTTCCTACTCCACGCACCAAGTCCACGGTGTGCGTCGCCAGCCCAGCCCGGCCTGTTCCTGCTCAACGCACAAAGCCTACGGTGTGCGTCGCCAGCCCAGCCCGGCCTGTTCCTGCTCCACGCACAAAACCTACGGTGTGCGTCGCCAGCCCAGCCCGGCCTGTTCCTGCTCAACGCACAAAGCCTACGGTGTGCGTCGCCAGCCCAGCCCGGCCTGTTCCTGCTCCACGCACAAAACCTACGGTGTGCGTCGCCAGCCCAGCCCGGCCTGTTCCTGCTCCACGCACAAAACCTACGGTGTGCGTCGCCAGCCCAGCCCGGCCTGTTCCTGCTCCACGCACAAAACCTACGGTGTGCGTCGCCAGCCCAGCCCGGCCTGTTCCTGCTCAACGCACAAAGCCTACTGTGTGCGTCGCCAGCCCAGCCCGGCCTGTTCCTGCTCAACGCACAAAGCCTACGGTGTGCGTCGCCAGCCCAGCCCGGCCTGTTCCTGCTCAACGCACAAAGCCTACGGTGTGCGTCGCCAGCCCAGCCCGGCCTGTTCCTGCTCCACGCACAAAACCTACGGTGTGCGTCGCCAGCCCAGTCCGGCCTGTTCCTGCTACTCGCGCCAAGCCAAGGGTGCGAGTCGTCAGCCTGGTCCAGCCCGTTCCTGCTACTCGCACCAAGCCAAGGGTGCGAGTCGTCAGCCTGGTCCAGCCCGTTCCTGCTACTCGCACCAAGCCAGGGGTACGAGTCGTCGGCCTGGTCCAGCCCGTTTCCTGTTACTCGCACCAAGCCAAGGGTGCGAGTCGTCAGCCTGGTTCAGCTCGTTCCTGCTACTCGCACCAAGCCAAGGGTGCGAGCCGTCAGCCTGATCCAGCCCATTCCTACTACTCGCACCAAGCCAGGGATGCGAAGTCGTCAGCCTGGTGAGGCCCGGTCCGGCTCCACGCATCAAGCCTAGGGTGCGTATCGTCAGCCAGGTCCGGTCCGTTCCTGCCTCACGCGCCAAGCCAGGGGTGCGCGTCGTCAGTCCAGATCCTACCAGCTGGGTCAGATCGGACCGGGGCGCTACGGGGGATTGAGGAGGGGTGGTGGTCAAGCCCGAGCCGGAGCCGCCTCCGAGGAGTAATGCCCACCCAGCCCTCCCTGTTTGGGGTTTTGAGGCGCGGTCGCAGTCCGCGCCTTTAGGGGGTACTGTCACGCTCTGGCTCCGGGACTTTGTATGTTGAGCCAGGGTGTGTTCGTTTTGTTGTGTTTGGTTTGGTTTTGGTTGTGTTTCCTTGTTTGGTTGTGTGACTCCCAATCAGTGGTAACGAGTGTCAGCTGTCGGCTCGTTATCTCTGATTGGGAGCCATATTTAAACTGTCAGTGTTCACCTTAGTGTTGTGGGTTTTTGTTCCGTATTCAGTCTTTGTCACTGTGGACTTCACGTATCGTCATTGTTTGTTGTTTTGGCATTGAGTACTTTAATTTAATAAAGTCATGTTCACTCAACGCGCTGCGCTTTGGTCTCATTCGTCAGACGATCGTGACAGTATGCTTGTAATCGTTATGGACTGGGGAGTTTTTCAGGATAAAAAAGAAAATGAATGGAGCTAAGCACAGGCAAAATCCTAGTGGAAAACCTGGTTCAGTCTGCTTTCCACCAGACACTGGGAGCAGGACAATAACTTAAAACACAAGGCCAAATCTACACTGGAGTTGCTTACCAAGAAGACAGTGACTGTTATGAGTGGCCGAGTTACAGTTTTGACTTAAATCTGCTTGAAAATCTATGGCAAGCCCTGAAAATGATTGACTAATAATGATCAACAACCAATTTGACAGAGCTTGAATATTTTTGAAAAGAATAATGGGCAAATGTTGCACAATCCAGGTTTGGAACACTCTTAGAGACTTACCCAGAAATACTCACAGCTGTAATCGCTGCTACAGTCACTTCTACAAAGGGGTGTGAATACTTACGTAAATGAGATATTTCTGTAAATGCCAAAAAAACTCTAAAAACAGGTTTTCACTTTGTCATCATGGGGTATTGTGTGTGTAGATGGGTGAAAGAAATTAAAATAATAATCCATTTTGAATTCAGGCTGTAACACAACAAAATGTGGAATAAGTCAAGCGGTATGAATACTTTCTGAAGGCACTGTAGTTCTTCATCATTCTAACCACCGCCAAAGAGAGAGAAGACAGGGAAGAAACCATAATTTACCTACCTCTAGGCTGCTATACATCTTTTTTTGGTTGGTCATTCTATTGTTTTCATTTGAATTTTTGTGGTAATTAAATATAATTTATTTAGAATTTATCTGAATACATTTTCCAGAAATAGTTTTACCAGCTCTGTGTATTCTCAAATTGAAAAAAGCGAAGGAGTGCCGCTCTTCCGCGCTCCGGCAGCACTACACCCCTGGTTATGGTTAAGGTTAAGGTAAGGGTTAGGTTAGGGACGTCTCAAGTAAACATTCACATGAGCATAGCAAGGAAGCGAAAGTGTGAGAGTGCTCCAGAGAAACAAAGAGTTGTAACGATAAAAGAGAAGCATGGAGGGGCCAGAGATAGCCAGACTTGTAAATTGGGATACGTCGTGTTCTGTAAGTAATACAGCAGATGAAGGCACGGCAAGAGCGTGGTGAGATGATAGACTTGGACAGCAAGGAGGAACGAGAAGAGTTGAGTGCAGTGGGAAAATGTGTGTTGACGAAAACTGGTGGCAAGTACAAACCGTATTCTGCTGTATCCGATGGCTCAGAAATTGAACCTGACAAGAGTGAGGAGAGTGGGTGCTTCTCGTCAATCAACTAGGGACAAGACCTGTGACTTGCTTTGCTCTCCGGAACAGGGCACCTTTGAAAGGAATGATTACTGGTGTGGGGTTAAGTGTTGAGGTGGAGCTGAAATGGAAAATTCCCTATGTTTGTGATGCCCACCGTTTGGTGAAACACAAACCCGGTGGCGAGCGTGGTGAAACTGAAAAATACACATTTACATAAGTATTCAGACCCTTTACTCAGTACTTTGTTGAAGCACCTTTGACAGCGATTTTAGCCTCGAGTCTTCTTGGATATGAAACTACAACCTTGGCACACCTGTATTTGGGGATTTTCTCGCATTCTTCTCTGCAGATCCTCTCAAGCTCTGTCAGGTTGGATGGGGAGTGTTGATACACAGCTATTTTCAGTTCTCTCCAGAGATGTTCGATGGGGTTCAAGTCCGGGCTCTGGCTGGACCACTCAAGGACATTCAGAGACTTGTCCCGAAGCAACTCCTGCATTGTCTTGGCTTTGTGCTTAGGGTCGTTGTCCTGTTGGAAGGTGAACCTTCTCCCCAGTCAGAGGTCCTTGATCTCTCTGTACTTTGCTCCATTCATCTTTCCCTCGATCCTGACTAGTCTCCCAGCCAATGCCGCTGAAAAACATCCCAACAGCATGATGCTGCCACCACCATGCTTCACCATAGGGATGGTGCCAGTTTTCCTCCAGACGTGACGCTTGGCATTCAGGCCAAACTGTTCTTGGTTTCATTAGACCAGAGATTCTTGTTTCTCATGGTCTGAGAGTCCTTTAGGTGCCTTTTGGCAAACTCCAAGAGGGCTGTCATGTGTCTTTTACTGAGGAGTGGCTTCTGTCTGGCCACTCTACAACAAAGGCCTGATTGGTCGAGTGCTGCAGAGATGGGTGTCCTTCTGGAAGGTTCTCCCATTTCCACAGAGGAACTCTAGAGTTCTGTCAGAGTGACCATCGGGTTCTTGGTCACCTCCCTGACCAAGAACCTTCTCCCCCGATTGCTCAGTTTGGCCGGGTGGCCAGCTCTAGGAAGAGTCTTGATGGTTCCAAACTTCTTCCATTTAAGCATGATGGAAGCCACTGTGTTCTTGGGGACCTTCAATGCTGCAGAAATGTTTTGTACCCTTCCCCAGATCTGTGCCTTGACACAATACTGTTGCGGAGCTCTACGGACAATTCCTTCGACCTCATGGCTTGGGTTTTGCTCTGACATGCACTGTCACCTGTGGGACCTTATATAGACTAGTGAGTGCCTTTCCAAATCATGTACAATCAAGTTGTAGATACATGTCAAGGATGATCAATGGAAACAGGATGCACCTGAGCTCAATTTCGAGTCTCATAACAAAGGTATTTTTGTTTTTTATAAATTTGCTATAAAAAAATTTTAAGCTGTTTTCGCTTTGTCATTATGAGGTATTGTGTGTAGATTGATTATGATTTTTATTGATTTAATCCATTTTATAAACGGCTGTAACGTAACAAAATGTGGAAAAAGTCAAGGGGTCAGAATAGTTTCCAAATGCACTGTATATATATATATATATATATATATATATATATATATTGTGATGTCACGAGAGGCTACACAGCTTTCAGCGGGATTGCTCAAGTAGTGCAAGGAGACCAGGTTCAACCAAAACAAGGATTTTATTAAAGGTCTTGGGAAACTAACGAAAGTATAACACAATTCTGTTCTCTGGTGGCTCTTTAAGGGTTAACAGTTCAGGGATGTCTCTTCCACATCCAAAATCATAACTCTCCCTCGCTCAAATAACTTTTCCCCAGTCTTACTGTATTCCACGTTGCAGCTAGTGGCCAACCCAGCAAAACGTCCTTCCAAATGTCCCACACGTATTTCCACAGGTGCATATATCCAAAGGTGAGTATTTCCCAAAGGTAAGTATCTCCAAATCCTTATATTCCTCATGGAAGTGGACGTGCAGCACTCTTGTCCTCCAGAGAGCCCAGGTTGGAGACTGTGTTACTTCACAACCCACACACCCCCCTCAGTGTGTCTCTTCCCTTCCCAAACCTTCAGCTCATCAGCTCCTGATTGGTTTCAGCTGCGTGGGAAGATTGGCCATAGAGGGTTGGAGTTCCCGACCATACCAGCAGATGGAGCCATAGCTGTCTGGGTTTGCAGCCATCTCAGGGGGATGTAACGTCCCTCCAGGACACAGCCTCTCGTGACATCACACATCCCCCTCCTCGGGACCGACGTCCTCGTCGGGGTAAAGGCAGCGAAGAAGGCATCACGCCGGGACAGGGCGTCCGCATTGCCGTGGTGCTTGCCAGCCTGCTCTCTCTTCAACTCCTCCACCTCTAGGACCAGGGACTCAGCCTCCTGTTGTCTCTCCTTGAGTTTCTTACTGAACGCATCAGCCTTGGTTTTAGCAGAGTTTAGCTTCTGTTGAGCAGCTTTCAGTTCCTTCTCTCTCTTTGCCTCCGCCTTCTTCATCTTGTTCTCCAACACCTTGTACTTCTCCTCTGCCTTCTTCTGGACCTCCTTACTACTGCGCAGGGTCTCCTCACACTCCTCGATGGTCCTGCGCAGCCTCTCCAGCTCCTCCTGTTGCTTATGGAAGGCGCTCTGTTGGAGTTTAGCCTGGAGGATATCTAACTCTTCTGTCTTCATGTCTAACTGTTGCTTTAACAAACGATACCTCTCAGCGGTCCCCTTCAGACCAGACAGTTCTTTGTCCAGATTCTGTAGCTCCGTCTCTGTGTCGGTCTGGGCACCTGCCATCCCTATCAGAGCCCGGGCGGGGAGTGAGTAATTCGGAGGATTGCACCGGAGCCTTCCCAGGATGAGTCTTGCCTCTCCGTTTCCGAGGTACTCGGGTTATCCTCTCCTGAGACTCTCTCCAGAGTGGGTAAAAGGCTGGGCAGTCTCGTCCAATTAGGACAGGGACGGGGAGGGAATCAACCACCCCCGCCGTCGTGTGTATGGTTCCCCGTGTGCTGGTCATTGTAAGTTCAGTAATGGGGTATTCTCTGGTGTCCCCATGGACACAGGAAACTGGGAGGACTTTCCCGGGGGTCAGACACGTTGGGCCCACCAAATCCTTACGCACCAGGGTGGCCCGGCTACCAGAATCCAGTAAGGCCTCCACATCATGGTGATTCACAGTTACCGGGCAGGTGGGGGGTCGATCTGGGCCGCCATCTACGACTCCCAAGAGCGAGGCAAAACGATGTGTGGGTGCTGAGCTGGAGGACTCCGCAGTGGGCATAGGTTCCTCGGCTGGTTTCCCACACTGCCAGGAGATATGTCCCATCTCCCCACACCGGTAACACTGTCGAGTTTCCCCCTCCTGGTGTACTCTTCTTGGACCCGCCTGGTTTCTGGCTCCCCCTGGAGCCGGGATAAGTCCTGACGCGGCGGGGTTCGAGACCTTGGGGTCCTTTGGACGGGTTTTCCCCATTTGTGGTGGGGCCGCACTCCTGGGGTCTTTTTCGGGAAGCATTCAGCATCTCCGCTGTGGCCTGGTACTTTTCCACAGCTTCCACGGTCAGATCAGCCGTGGTCAAGGCCTGTTGACTGATGAACCGTTTTGCCTCATAAGGCAGGGCGCGTAGGTAACGATCCACCACAACGGCCTCCACCACCGCCGCTGCTGTATTCCTCTGCGGATCCAGCCATTTCCTTGCGATTCGGACAAGTTCATGCATCTGCGCCCGAGGAGGTTGGTCTGGTTGGAAGGTCCAACTGTGAAAGCGCTGGGCCATACCAAACTTTGTGAGTCCATATCTGCTGAGGATCTCAGACTTCAGGGCATCATAGTCAGTAACCTGGTCAGGGCCCAGGTCCCGGACAGCATTCAGCGCTTCCCCGGTTAGAAAGGGGGCTAACAGACCAACCCACTGTTGCTTGGGCCAGGCTTCCCTAGTGGCCGTGGCCTCAAATGCATGCAGGTATGCCTCAATGTCATCGGTAGCTCCCATCTTAGATATAAAGTCACTTGCCTTTATTGGGCGGGTATTTTGGACCACCCTCTGTCTCTGCAACTGCAATTCCTCTGCCTTCAGAAGGTTGGCTTTCTTTTGCTCCTCCAAGAGAGCCACGTTTGCTTGCATCTGGGCTTGCTGGCCAGCAACAAGGGCTTTCAATATGTCCTCCATTTCAGTCGGGCGGGGAGCCTACGGCCAACTTGGAAAACTGGGTGATCAAACCTTCGGTATCCTCCTCTGACATGCACTATTAACGCTTGAGCGTGCCTGTATTCTCCACCATCTGTGATGTCACGAGAGGCTACACAGCTTTCAGCGGGATTGCTCAAGTAGTGCAAGGAGACCAGGTTCAACCAAAACAAGGATTTTATTAAAGGTCTTGGGAAACTAACGAAAGTATAACACAATTCTGTTCTCTGGTGGCTCTTTAAGGGTTAACAGTTCAGGGATGTCTCTTCCACATCCAAAATCATAACTCTCCCTCGCTCAAATAACTTTTCCCCAGTCTTACTGTATTCCACGTTGCAGCTAGTGGCCAACCCAGCAAAACGTCCTTCCAAATGTCCCACACGTATTTCCACAGGTGCATATATCCAAAGGTGAGTATTTCCCAAAGGTAAGTATCTCCAAATCCTTATATTCCTCATGGAAGTGGACGTGCAGCACTCTTGTCCTCCAGAGAGCCCAGGTTGGAGACTGTGTTACTTCACAACCCACACACCCCCTCAGTGTGTCTCTTCCCTTCCCAAACCTTCAGCTCATCAGCTCCTGATTGGTTTCAGCTGCGTGGGAAGATTGGCCATAGAGGGTTGGAGTTCCCGACCATACCAGCAGATGGAGCCATAGCTGTCTGGGTTTGCAGCCATCTCAGGGGGATGTAACGTCCCTCCAGGACACAGCCTCTCGTGACATCACAATATATACAGTGGGGAGAACAAGTATTTGATACACTGCCGATTTTGCAGGTTTTCCTACTTACAAAGCATGTAGAGGTCTGTAATTGTTTATCATTGGTACACTTCAACTTGAGAGACGGAATCTAAAACAAAAATCCAGAAAATCACATTTAAGTAATTAATTTGCATTTTATTGCATGACATAAGTATTTGATCACCTACCCAACCAGTAAGAATTCCGGCTCTCACAGACCTGTTAGTTTTTCTTGAAGGAGCCCTCCTGTTCGCCACTCATTACCTGTATTAACTGCACCTGTTTGAACTCGTTACCTGTATAAAAGACACCTGTCCACACACTCAATCAAACAGACTCCAACCTCTCCACATTGGCCAAGACCAGAGAGCTGTGTAAGGACATCGGGGATAAAATTGTAGACCTGCACAAGGCTGGGATGGGCTACAGGACAATAGGCAAGCAGCTTGGTGAGAAGGCAACAACTGTTGGCGCAATTATTAGAAAATGGAAGAAGTTCAAGATGACGGTCAATCACCCTCGGTCTGGGGCTCCATGCAAGATCTCACCTCGTGGGGCATCAATGATCATGAGGAAGGTTAGGGATCAGCCCAGAACTACACAGCAGGACCTGGTCAATGACCTGAAGAGAGCTGGGACCACAGTCTCAAAGAAAACCAATAGTAACACACTACGCCGTCATGGATTAAAATCCTGCAGCGCACGCAAGGTCCCCCTGCTCAAGCCAGCGCATGTCCAGGCCCGTCTGAAGTTTGCCAATGACCATCTGGATGATCCAGAGGAGGAATGGGAGAAGATCATGTGGTCTGATGAGACAAAAATAGAGCTTTTTGGTCTAAACTCCACTCGCCGTGTTTGGAGGAAGAAGAAGGATGAGTACAACCCCAAGAACACCATCCCAACTGTGAAGCATGGAGGTGGAAACATCATTCTTTGGGGATGCTTTTCTGCAAAGGGGACAGGACGACTGCACCGTATTGAGGGGAGGATGGATGCGGCCATGTATCGCGAGATCTTGGCCAACAACCTCCTTCCCTCAGTAAGAGCATTGAAGATGGGTCGTGGCTGGGTCTTCCAGCATGACAACGACCCGAAACACACAGCCAGGGCAACTAAGGAGTGGCTCCGTAAGAAGCATCTCAAGGTCCTGGAGTGGCCTAGTCAGTCTCCAGACCTGAACCCAATAGAAAATCTTTGGAGCGAGCTGAAAGTCCGTATTGCCCAGCGACAGCCCCGAAACCTGAAGGATCTGGAGAAGGTCTGTATGGAGGAGTGGGCCAAAATCCCTGCTGCAGTGTGTGCAAACCTGGTCAAGACCTACAGGAAACATATGATCTCTGTAATTGCAAACAAAAGTTTCTGTACCAAATATTAAATTCTGCTTTTCTGATGTATCAAATACTTATGTCATGCAATAAAATGCAAATTAATTGCTTTAAAATCATACAATGTGATTTTCTGGATTTTTGTTTTAGATTCCGTCTCTCACAGTTGAAGTGTACCTATGTACCTAATTACAGACCTCTAAATGCTTTATAAGTAGGAAAACCTGCAAAATCGCTCAAAAAAGCTCAAAACAATTAAGGGAACACTAAAATAACACATCCTAGATCTGAATGAATGAAATAATCTTATTAAATACTTTTTTCTTTACATAGTTGAATGTGCTGACAACAAAATTACACAAAAATCATCAATGGAAATCAAATTTATCAACCCATGGAGGTCTGGATTTGCAGTCACCCTCAAAATTAAAGTGGAAAACCACACTACAGGCTGATCCAACTTTGATGTAATGTCCTTAAAACAAGTCAAAATGAGACTCAGTAGTGTGTGTGGCCTCCACGTGCCTGTATGACCTCCCTACAACGCCTGGGCATGCTCCTGATGAGGTGGCGGATGGTCTCCTGAGGGATCTCCTCCCAGACCTGGACTAAAGCATCCGCCAACTCCTGGACAGTCTGTGGTGCAACGTGGCGTTGGTGGATGGAGCGAGACATGATGTCCCAGATGCGCTCAATTGGATTCAGGTCTGGGGAACGGGCGGGCCAGTCCATAGCATCAATGCCTTCCTCTTGCAGGAACTGCTGACACACTCCAGCCACATGAGGTCTAGCATTGTCTTGCATTAGGAGGAACCCAGGGCCAACCGCACAAGCATATGGTCTCACAAGGGGTCTGAGGATCTCATCTTGGTACCTAATGGCAGTCAGGCTACCTCTGGTGAGCACATGGAGAGCTGTGCGGCCCCCCAAAGAAATGCCACCCCACACCATGACTGACCCACCGCCAAACCTGTCATGCTGGAGGATGTTGCAGGCAGCAGAACGTTCTCCACGGCTTCTCCAGACTCTGTCACGTCTGTCACGTGCTCAGTGTGAACCTGCTTTCATCTGTGAAGAGCACATGGCGCCAGTGGCGAATTTGCCAATCTTGGTGTTCTCTGGCAAATGCCAAACGTCCTGCTTGGTGTTGGGCTGTAAGCACAACCCCCACCTGTGGAAGTCGGGCCCTCATACCACCCTCATGGAGTCTGTTTCTGACCGTTTGAGCAGACACATGCACATTTGTGGCCTGCTGGAGGTCATTTTGCAGGGCTCTGGCAGTGCTCCTCTTGCTCCTCCTTGCACAAAGGCGGAGGTAGCAGTCCTGCTGCTGGGTTGTTGCCCTCCTACGGCCTCCTCCACGTACTGGCCTGTCTCCTGGTAGCGCCTCCATGCTCTGGACACTACGCTGACAGACACAGCAAACCTTCTTGCCACAGCTCGCATTGATGTGCCATCCTGGATGAGCTGCACTACCTGAGCCACTTGTGTGGGTTGTAGACTCCGTCTCATGCTACCACTAGAGTGAAAGCACCGCCAGTTGAGAGAATTCCACGAGTGTGTAAAGCTGTCATCAAGGCAAAGGTTGGCTACTTTGAAGAAAAAGCCATATCTCAGACTGCCCATCTTAATCTTTTCTTTTTATTGGCCAGTCTGAGATATGGCTTTTTCTTTGCAACTGTGCCTAGAATGTCAGCATCCCGGAGTCCCTCTTCACTGTTGACGTTGAGACTGGTGTTTTGCGGGTACTATTTAATGAAGCTGCCAGTTGAGGACCTGTGAGGTGCCTGTTTCTCAAACTAGACACTCTAATGTGTTTGTCCTCTTGCTCAGTTGTGCACCGGGGCCTCCCACTCCTCTTTATATTCTGGTTAGAGCCAGTTTGCGCTGTTCTGTGAAGGGAGTAGTACACAGCGTTGTACGAGATCTTCAGTTTCTTGGCAATTTCTCGCATGGAATAGCCTTCATTTCTCAGAACAAGAATAGACTGACGAGTTTCAGAAGATAATTATTTGTTTCTGGCCATTTTGAGCCTGTAATTGAACCCACAATTGCTGATGCTCCAGATACTTAACTAGTCTCAAGAAGGCCAGTTTTATTGCTTCTTTAATCAGCACAACATTTTTCAGCTGTGCTAACATAATTGCAAAAGGGTTTCCTAATGATCAATTAGCCTTTTAAAATGATAAACTTGGATTAGCAAACACAACGTGCCATTGGAACAAAGGATGGTTGCTGATAATGGGCCTCTGTACGCCTACGTAGATATTCCATTAAAAATCAGCCGTTTCCAGCTACAATAGCCATTTACAACATTAACAATGTCTACACTGTATTTCTGATCAATTTGATGTTATTTTAATGGACAAAAAAATTGCTTTTCTTTCGAAAACAAGGACATTTCTAAGTGACCCCAAACTTTTGAAAGGTAGTGCATATACATACACATATATTTTTTTAAATATATATTCCTTTATTATTTTCCACTAACCCTACCACCCCTCCCCTAATCTGAGTAAACTAATGAACAACAACACTTAGGCTTCTACTTCCAGCTTATACATATTATATACATTTTACGGACACAATCTATTTGACAATTGTTATCTTTTGTTTGTTTTTAATCCTATCCTTCCGCTACCCTCAACCCCTCCCATCTATTTCTGAAGACCAGCCAGTTTACATTTACATTACATTTACGTCATTTAGCAGACGCTCTTATCCAGAGCGACTTAAAAATTGGTGCATTCACCTTATAGCCAGTGGGACAACCACTTTACAATATATATATATATATATATTTTTTTTTGGAGTGGGGTAAGGGTTTTAGAAGGATTACTTTATCCTATCCCAGGTATTCTTTAAAGAGGTGGGGTTTCAAGTGTCTCCGGAAGGTGGTGAGTGACTCCTTTGTCCTGGCGTCGTGAGGGAGCTTGTTCCACCATTGGATGAGTTGATGAGCGAGGTGAGGTAAGGGAGAATGTCACTGGAGATGGTCTGGAGAAGAGAGGAGGGGATAGGTTCAAGCGGGCAGGTTGTTGGGCGGCCGGCCATCACAAGTCGCAAGATTACATCTGGAGAGAGAGGGGAGAAAGAAGTCAAAGCATAGGGTAGGGCAGTGTGAGCAGGACCGGCAGTGTTATTTGACTTAACAAACGAGGATCGGATGTCGTCAACCTTCTTTTCAAAATGGTTGACGAAGTCATCCACAGAGGGGGGGATTCAGAAGGGTGGAGAAGGTGGCAAAGAGCTTCCTAGGGTTAGAGGCAGATGCTTGGAATTTAGAGTGGTAGAAAGTGGCTTTAGCAGCAGAAACAGATGAAGAAAATGTAGAGAGGAGGGAGTGAAAAGATGCCAGGTCCGCAGGGAGTCTAGTTTTCCTCCATTTCCGCTCGGCTGCCCGGAGCCCTGTTCTGTGAGCTCGCAATGAGTCCTCAAGCCACGGAGCAGGAGGGGAGGACCGAGCCGGCCGGGAGGATAGGGGACCTAGAGAGTCAAAGGATGCAGAAAGGGAGGAGAGGAGGTTTGAGGAGGCAGAATCCGGAGATTGGAGGGAGAAGAATTGAGCAGAGGGAAGAGATGATAGGATGGAAGAGGAGAGAGTAGTGGGAGAGCGAGAGCGAGAGCGAAGGTTGCGACGGCGCATTACCATCTGAGTAGTGGCAGAGTGAGTAGTGTTGGAGGAGAGCGAGAGAGAAAAGGATACAAAGTAGTGGTCGGAGACATGGAGGGGAGTTGCAGTGAGATTAGTAGAAGAACCGCATCTAGTAAAGATGAGGTCAAGCGTATTGCCTGCCTTGTGAGTAGGGGGGGACGGTGAGAGGGTGAGGTCAAAAGAGGAGAGGAGTGGAAAGAAGGAGGCAGAGAGAAATGAGTCAAAGGTAGACGTAGGGAGGTTGAAGTCACCCAGAAGTGTGAGGGGTGAGCCATCCTCAGGAAAGGAACTTATCAAGGCGTCAAGCTCATTGATGAACTCTCCAAGGGAACCTGGAGGGCGATAAATGACAAGGATGTTAAGCTTGAATGGGCTAGTGACTGTGACAGCATGGAATTCAAATGAGGAGATAGAAAGATGGGTCAGGGGAAAAAGAGAGAATGTCCACTTGGGAGAGATGAGGATTCCTGTGCCACCACCCCGCTGACCAGATGCTCTCGGGGTATGTGAGAACACATGGTCAGACGAGGAGAGTGCAGTAGGAGTAGCAGTGTTTTCAGTGGTAATCCATGTTTCCGTCAGCGCCAAGAAGTTGAGGGACTGGAGGGTAGCATAGGCTGAGATTAACCCTGCATTGTTGGCCGCAGAACGGCAGTTCCAGAGGCTGCCGGAGACCTGGAACTCCACGTGGGTGGTGCGTGCAGGGACCACCAGGTTAGAGAGGCAGCAGCCACGCGGTGTGAGGCGTTTGTATAGCCTGTGCGGAGAGGAGAGAACAGGGATAGACAGAGGCATAGTTGACAGGCTACAGAAAATGGCTACAATAATGCAAAGGAGATCGGAATGAAATGAACTAAACATCTTGGAAAGCGAGAGAGCGGGGCCTCCCTCACTTACGTTTCACTGAAACACCCAAATATAACTCTCCCAACTTCCACCTCAGAAACTATAATTGTTGTAAACTACAGCGGTTCAATGTTTCTAGGAATAGACTAACTTAGTTTATTCAGCTAGCTAACTTGGTACAGTATTCTTCTGTGAAATCCGTCCAGGGCACCTAGTCATTTGACGCCACAGCCAACTAGCATGCCGGACTCCAACAACACGGTTTAGCACCAATACTCGGCCACAACAAACCACCAGTGTGTCAACACGCCAAGCAGATCATTCGTGTCCGTGTCTAACGTTGTGGGTTAGTCCCGACAGCTTGAGCGAGTCCGCCGTCAATTTATTCAGCCAGTTAGTTAGCTAGAAAAGTTAGCATACTAGCTAGCCATTGCTTTCTGCCAACGAAGAAACCCCTCCTCCCACGGCACGAACACACAGAGAGAGCCAAGCTAGCGTTAACTAGTCACCCATGTCCCGAATTCCCTTGAACGTCTCTGGCTACCAGTATGTAAAAACAAAACACAAATGTAGGTTATAACTTAATTTGATTTCTATTTGCAATATATTTTTAACTTTGCTGTTTCACAAAGGTTCTGCACCTATATACATTTTACGGACACAATCTATTTTACAATAGTTATCTTTTGTTTGTTATTAGTCCCACCCTTCAGCTCCACTCAACCCCTCTCATCTTAACACCATCCATAATGGATTTCTATTTGCCATATATTTTTCAACTGTGCTGTGCAGTTTCACAAAAGTTCAGAACCTTTCTATTCTCATAGTATTTACAGATTGTTAATTCAGTGGTGTAAAGTACTTAAGTAAAATTATTTTAAAGTACTACTTAAGTAGTTTTTTAGGGTATCTGTGCTTTACTTTACTATTTATATTTATGACAACTTTTACTCTTACTTCACTACATTCCTAAAGAAAATGATGTACTTTTTACTCCATACAGTTTCCCTGACACCCCAAAGTACTTGTTACATTTTGAATGCTTAGCAGGACAAGAAAATTGTCTAATTCACACACTTATCAAGAGAATCGGTACATCGAAAATCTCTTCCTAACTATTTTGCAATCCTGAAATGAAACTGGTATACATTTTTATTTATAACAATTTTCTTTAACCAATTTTGATCTTTAATGCAGGGCTGACAGACAAGTTCCTTACGTTTCCCCCCACTTTCCTCTTCCATTTTTGCGGTAATGCTGCCATTATTTGGTTGTAATTTTGGGTAGAGCAGACATTTTCATATGATTTTGGTAGGTGCATGTGCGACATAACTCCACCAGTCCTACCGATGATATCATTTACGTAGATTTTTTAAAATGATTATATTTGAGTTGCATTATTTCTTCTGTCGTTTCTGAAGGATTAAATTGAAATTGCAACCAACTTTCTATGGCTTGTTTTAGAAATAGTGATATTTGGGAGATTATTTCCTTTTCAAATAACTGAAAGTGAGAGGTTGTAATCTGAATAAAGGGAAAAAGGCCATTCTTGAACATTGGGTGAGACAATCTTTCTAATTTGCTAGAGAACCAGTTTGGATTTAAGTATAACTTTTGCATGACTGAGGCTTTTAGTGATAGGTCTAATGCTTTAATATTTAATAATTTATGTCCTCCGAATTCATATTCATTATATAAATAGGCCCGTTTAATTTTGTCTGGCTTGCCGTTCCAAATAAAATTGAATATTTTTTTCTCATATAATTTCAAAAACTGTTCGCTAGAGTTAGGCAAGACCATAAGCAAATAGGTAAACTGGGATAATACTAAAGAGTAAATCAGGGTGATTTTTCCATAAATTTACAGGTATTTACCTTTCCATGGTAGCAAGATCTTATCTATTTTTGCTAACTTTCTATTAAAATGTATTGGAGTGAGATCATTTATTTCATTTGGGATATGTATTCTTAGTATATCCACATCACCATCAGACCATTTTATTGGTAAACTACATTGTAATGTAACATTTTAATTTTTTAGTGATCCAATACGTAATAGAGTACATTTATCATAATTTGGTTGTAATCCAGAGAGGTTAGAAAATGTATCTAGATCCTCTATGAGGCTTTGGAGGGATTCAAGTTGTGGATTTAAAAGAAAACATGAATCATCAACGTACCATGACACCTTTGTTTTTAAGCCCTGGATTTCTAATCCCTTGATATTATTGTTGGATCTGATTTTAATAGCTAACATCTCGATGGCCATAATAAATAGATATGCCAATAGTGGACAACCTTGTTTCACTCCTCTTGACAGTTTAAAACTTTCTGAGAAATAGCCATTATTTACTATTTTACACCTAGTGTTACTATACATGATTTTAACCCAATTTATAAGAGATTCTCCAAAATTGAAATGCTCCAGGCATTTATATATAAACCCCATTCGTACTTTATCAAATGCCTTTTCAAAGTAGCAGGCCTGGTTTCCAAGATTTTTCATAGTGTTCTATTGTTTCCAGTACTTGCCTTATATTATCTCCAATGTATCGTCCATGTAAAAAACCTGTCTGATTAGAATGAATAATGTCCGACAATACCTTTTTAATTCTATGCACTTTACATTTTGCCAGAAATGTTGCATCACAACACTGAAATGTAAGGGGCCTCCAATTTTTAAATGGACTGGATCTTTATATTTTCCACGTGTATCCTGTTTCAGTAATAATTCAATCAGACCTTCTTCTTGAGTGTCTGACAATCTACCATTTACATAGGAGTGGTTAAAACATGCTAATAACGGTCCTCTGAGTATATCAAAAAAGGTTTGGTATACCTCGACTGGTATGCCATCCAACCTTGGAGTTTTCCCGGACTTAAAGACTTTAATTGCATCCAGAAGTTCCTCCTCTGTAATTTCACCTTCACATGAGTATTTCTGTATGGCTATTAATTTTACATTATCAATAGAAAAAAAACCTCTACAATTATCTTCAGTTAGAGGAGATGGAGTACTTTGTTTCCCGGTGTTTGTGATGCTCGTCGTTTGGTGCGATGCAAACAGGGTGGCGAGAGTGGGGAAACAGAAGAGTCATTGTCTGTTCTTTTGAGTTTTGAAGTTGAGTCTTTGCCTGACAAAGTTAAGTTACGAGCTTATGTGCCGAATAGATTACGATGTTACAGGTGTCAAATGTATGGGCATGTGGCTGCAGTATGTAGGAGGGAGGTTCCAAGGTGTGATAAGTGTGCAGAAGGGCATGAGACAAAGGAATGTGTAGCATTGGGGAAAGTAGTGGTATGTGCTAATTGTAGGGATGGCCATGGGGCTGGGGATCAGAAATGTCCCATGCGAGAGAAGCAGGTTGAGGTTTCCAGGGTAAGAGTAGTGAAGAAGTTGTCATATGCTGAGGCAGTGAAGAAAGTAGAGGAAGAGGGGTCAAGGGGTGGGGGGGAGAGTAATAGATATGTACCAGTACAAAGATTGGATTTTTAGCGTTTATAGCAATGGTTATTAATTGTACTGCAGGGATGGAACGTAAGTCGATGAAAATTGAGGTTGTGGTGGCAGCTGCAGAGAGGTATTTGGGTGTGCGAGAATTGACATCAGAAGAGTTACAGGGAGTGTTAAGTGGTGATGTCCCATCATTTCAGGTTGAGGGCATGAAGTAGGAATGAATATATTTAAATAGTGGAGAAGGGTGGTGTTAAATATTAATAATAATTTTAAATTTGTGAGTGTAGTGTTAGATGGTAGGGTATTTCTTTATTTTATTTTTCAAGCAAAATATAAGGGAGTTGTACTCCAGTCTAGCAGATGGCGGTAATAAAACAAATTGAATGCCAACCGCCGTTAAACCGCATTGAAGAAAGAAGAAGAAGAAGAAGATACCAAAGAAGAAGAACCTCCCAAGGATCCCGGATTGCATTTACCCTGTGGAATGCGTCGTTTGTATGCCAATGTCAGTTTCCACAATGTTTGCTTGTGTGGAGTGTAGGGAAGCCGACCTGGACGGAGAAAATAGTGGGAGTACTTGTTGAATTTCATCGTTTGAGTGCACTGATTTACTCGACAGACCAATTTCTTTTAAATTAAATTACAGAGTTCTGTTTTTTCTTTCAAGGTAAGCTCTCGAACACTTCAGGTTGATGCGCCGTTGTTTTTCCTCATTTGTTGCAGAGATACATTTAGAATCTAACGTTATCGAGTATTCTAATTAGCAAGCTAGCTAATGTTAGCTATCTATAGTCTAGCTAGCTAATTGATACAGAGGTCAGAGACAGAAAATAAATATAAACATGCTTAGCTAGTTAATTATCTACCGTTAGCACTGAAATGCGAACTGTATAAGTATTTCATTTGATTAGCAAGTTGATAGCTACGTTGGCGTAGTTTATAATTAAGGTTAGCTAGCTAGCTTGCTATTAGCCAGAATATTCAAACCCTACCGTTACGCTTGTATTCACTCAGCTGCACTGCGTTCGGAACGCAATCATTTTTAGAGGCACCAAGGAGCGGGAGTGAGATATGGGTTGGAAAACGTACCTTAACTTGTGTTATGCCACTGTTCTTTATGTCCCCATCAAAGTAGTACCTTTGATCCCCAAAAATTTTTTGAACAATTGCTTCAGCTGCTATCCCTAAAATCTGGAAGGCTGTGCATGTCCTCCCCCTTCACAAAGGCAGGATCCTTCTGACCTAGATAACTAATGCCCAATTTCTTAACTATCTTGCCTTACAAAAATATTAGACCTTGACATAGCAACTGCGCTTGTCTTAAATTGTGTTAAATTGCTAAGCTCATAGGAATCACTGTGCTGCCATATTTATAGACCTATTCAAATCCTTTGATACTGTCTACCATCCCCTACTCATTCAAAGGTTGTCTGAAATGGGCCTCGACCAGGCGTCTTGCAAATGGCTTGGGAACTATCTGTTGTCCATAGCTTATGCCTGCCCATACCATAACCCCACCGCCACCATAGGGCACTCTGTTCAAAATGTTGACATCAGCAAACCGCTCGCCCACCCGACGCCATACACGTGGTCTGCGGTTGTGAGGTCGGTTGGAGGTACAGCCAAACTCTAAAACGACGTTGGTAGAGAAATTAACATTCAAATCTCTGGCAACAGCTCTGGTGGATATTCCTGCAGTCAGCATGTCAATTGCGCGCTCCCTCAAAACTTGAGACATCTGTGGCATTGGGTTGTGACAAAACTGTACATTTTCGTTGCCTTTTATTGTCCACAGCACAAGGTGCACCTGTGTAATGATCATGCTGTTTAATCAGGTTCTTGATATGCCACACCTGTCAGGTGGATGGATTATCTTGGCAAAGGAGAAATGTTCACTAACAGGGATGTAAACAAATTTATGCACAATTTGAGAGAAATAAGCCTTTTGTGCGTATGGAACATTTCTGGGATCTTCTATTTCAGCTCATGAAACATGGGACCAACACTTTACATGTTGTTTCTATTTTTGTTCAGTGTATATACAGTGCATTCGGAAAGTATTCAGACCCCTTGACCTTTTACACATGTTGTTACGTTACAGCCTTATTCTAAAATGGATTAAATCGTTTTCCCCCCTGATCAATCTACTCAAAATACCCCATAATGACAAAGCGAAAACAGATTTTTAGAAATGTTTGCAAATTTATAAAAAATTAAAAAATGTAATATCACATTTAGCTAAGTATTCAGACACTTTACTCAGTACTTTGTTGAAGCACCTTTTGCTGCGATTACAACCTTGAGTCTTCTTGGTTATGACGCTACAAGCTTGGCACACCTGTATTTGGGGAGTTTCTCCCAATCTTCTCTCCAGATCCTCTCAAGCTCTGTCAGGTTGGATTGGGAGCGTCGCTGCACAGCTATTTACAGGTCCCTCCAGAGATGTTTGATTGGTTTCAAGTCCGGGCTCTGGCTGGGCCACTCAAGGACATTCAGAGACTTGTCCAGAAGCCACTCCTGCGTTGTCTTGGCTGTGTGCTTAGGGTTGTTGTCCTGTAGGGAAGGTGAACCTTCGCCCCCAGTCTGATGTCCAAAGCTCTGGAGCAGGTTTTCATCAAGGATCTCTCTGTAATTTGCTCCGTTCACCTTTCCCTCGATCCTGACTAGTCTCCCAGTCCCTGCCGCTGAAAAACATCCCCACAGCATGATGCTGCCACCACCATGCTTCACCGTAGGGGTGGCGCCAGGTTTCCTCCAGACATGATGCTTGGCATTCAGGTCAATCTTGGTTTCATCAGAGCAGAGAATCGTGTTTCTAATGGTCTTGAGAGTCATTCAGGCGCCTTTTGGCAAACTCCAAGCAGGCTGTCGTGTGCCTTTTACTGAGGAGTGGCTTCTATCTGGCCACGCTACAATAAAGGCCTGAATGGTGGAGTGCTGCAGAGATGGTTGTCCTTCTGGAAGGTTCTACCATCTCCACAGAGGAACTCTGGAGTTCTGTCAGAGTGACCATCGGGTTCTTTGTCACCTCCCTGACCAAGACCCTTCTCCCCCGATTGCTCTATTTGGCCGGGCGGCCAGCCCAAGGAAGAGTCTTGATGGTTCCAAACTTCTTCCATTTAAGAATGATGAAGGCCAGTGTGTTCTTGGGGACCTTCAATGCTGCAGACATTTTTTGGTACCCTTCCCCAGATCTGTGCCTCGACACAATCCTGTCTCGAAGCTCTACGGGCAATTAATTCAACCTTGTGGCTTAGTTTTTGCTCTGACATGAACTGTCAACTGTGGAACCTAATATAGAGAGGTGTGTGCCTTTCCAAATCATGTCCAATCAAGTTGTAGAACCATCTCAAGGATGATCAATGGAAACAGGATGCACCTGAGCTCTATTTCGAGTCTCATAGCAAAGGGTCTGAATACTTATGTAAATAAGGTATTTCTGTTATTTCTTATAAATTAGCTAAAATTTCTAAATACCTGTTTTCGCTTTGTCATTATGGGATATTGTGTGTAGATTGGTAAGGATTTTTTGAATAAGGCTGTAACGTAACAATGTGGAAAAAGTCAAGGGGTCTGAATACTTTCCGAATGCACTGTATATAAATAATATTGGTCTGTCTGCAAGAAGCTGTAACATTAATCTGTATGCAGATAAAATGTATGTACGCAATTGCCCCTATTGCTGACCAGGCTATGTTAGAGCTGCAATCTGAGTTTGTTGCCTTTCAGAAATCCCTCCTTGTTTAAAAATTGGTACGTGATGCGGAAAAACTAAATGTGTTTTTTAGTTCTTCCAGAAATATTTCAATGGTTTATACATTAATGAATTGGAGGGTTCTCTCATCAAGTAGGTTCCTTCCTAAATGTCTGGGCTTTTGGAGTGACAAAATTTGACGTTTAAAAAAAAACACAGATGAGCAAGTTAAGAAGCTGAGATTTAAAGTAGGCTTCTTTCATAGATCATGCCTCTCCCTAAACGGCAGGGAGCAGGATATACAGGCAACTTTTCTGCCAGCTCTTGATTATGATGTGGCACCATTTATCAGAATGCAGCAGCCACTACTCTAAAACCCTTGGATGCAGTGTTCCAATAGCACACTTTGCTTTATCACAGGTGACATGTTTAGTACTCGTCACTGCATCCTTTATCAGAAGGTCGGCTGGACCTTTCTAAATTCCCATAGATGACTTAATTTCTCCCTTTTTGTTTACAAAGCACTGCTGCACAAGCTTCCAACATATCTCACTTCTCTGTTAAAGTATAAAAAGATGAGGCACCAAACCCACTCACAGGGTTGGTTAACTCTTGAGGTCCCTCATGTCTCTACCAACCTAGGTAAATCAGCCTTTAGTTTTAATGCACCCCATGTTTGGAATAATTTACAATCGTCATTACATCTTGAATCCCTGGTGCCAATGGAGCAGTTTAGATCACTGATGAGGAATGAATTCACTGAGGTTTGCGTGTTTTGGTTGATTTGAAAGAGTGTATTTGTGTTGTTGAAATGTAGTGTATCTGTAACTGCTGTATCTTGTAAGTTCTTTTTTTGCTGTTTTATTGAAATATGTTGATTTGTTCTCAAGGCACTATTGAGAATGAGACCCTGGTCTCAATTTGGCTCCCCTGAATAAAAAACAACAATTTGACCATTATCCAAACTGATACATAGAGAAGATTGAAATACTGCTAGTTTATGGAAAACTGGCCTTTACGTCCTCATGCTAGCTAGCAGAAGCCACATCAGCCGTTATGGAATGGCACGTCGTGTTGCGCAACAAAGGAGCTGATTGGCTGACACTGCCATTCCAAAATGGCGACAGTGGCTACTGCTAGCTAGCATGATGACAGAAAGGGCCGTTTTCCAGAACTAGCATTATTTCAATCTTCTCGAAGTATCAGTTTGGATATAGGTCAAGTTTGGAGTACAGTGGCACATCCCATCCCTGCATTGGGGTACGTTTTCCGACCCATATCTCACGCCGGCTCTGCAGTGTCATAATCTAACCATGATTACATTCCAACTCCAGTGCAGCTCAATGTAAACAAGCGCAATGGTAGGGTCGGAATCTTCTGGCTAGCTTGCTATCCAAGTTAGAGCTAGTTGGCTGGCTAGCTAAGTATGCTAGCTAAGTTATTGCAAGAAGAAACAGACCCTACCGTTACGCTTCTTTACACTGAGCTGTACTGAGGTCGGAACGCAATCATGGTTACATTAAAACTCTGGAGCCGGCGTGAGATACGTGTCAGAAAACATACCTCAATGCAGGGATGGGATATGCCACTTCACTGAAGATTTTATCTTTATCCACGCTGCTCCATCGAGAATATTGAAATACTTATAGTTTTCCCGGAAAACTGCCCTTTTTGTCCTCATGCTAGCTACCAGTAGCCACAGCAGCCATTATGGGTAAAATTTGGAGTACAATGGCACATCCTATCCCTGCATTGAGGTACGTGTTCCGGTCCATATCTCGCTGCTAAACTACATTAGTGCATTGTAGCTTTCAAAGTATTATCTCAAAGTAATGCACTAGCTACTTCATAAGAAGAAATATAATCACATTTTGGCATGCTTTATTTGGGAGTGAAAAACACTCAAACACTCAGGCCCATGTCTGGACTAGGTGGTCACGTTTCCCAATAAACCCTTTGTGCTCTGAGCTCACTGGGTCAGGGTCAAGAGTTTACCCCTGTTAGGACACTTCTCCACACCTGACTGCTCTGCCTGCCTGCCTCTACCCCTAGGGCTGGGTCAGGTGCACTGGACAGGCTATGCTACTCAGTCAGGGCAGACCAGCCCCCTCACCAAGAGCCTATTCAGTAGGTTGGAATGTTTAGAAAGATGCCGATGGATAATATATGATGGAAATAACAGCTTTCTGTGTTGCGGAATAGAAAATAGTTGTTGTGCAATGTAAGACTATATAATGCTAAGAATCAAAACGCTGAAACTTTTGACTAATGACGTCATTGGTGCTGAGGCTGCCCTGAGCGTGTGCTTTCTTCCTGGGATAGCTGTGAATTATATCTAGGTCAGGTGCACAGACGGTGGTTGTTGTCGTCAGTTTTGCTGTGAAGATGAATCGTCGAAGCAGAAGAAGGCCGAGATGAAGACACAGTAGAGAGGGTAGTGGTTTCTTGTCTTTGTATTAGTTGTAGCATTAGGTTTATGTAGTTTTGTAACGTTGAGTGAAATCATTCATGTTGCTTTCTGTACAAAGACAGCATGAGCTGACATACACTGCATTCGGAAAGTATTCAGACCCCTTCCCCTTTTCCACATTTTGTTACGTTAGAGCCTTATTCTAAAATGGATTAAATAAAATAATGTCCTCATCAATCTTCACACAATACCCCATAATGACAAAGCGAAAACAGAAATGCCTTATTTACATAAGTATTCAGACCCTTTGCTATGAGACTCGAAATTGACCTCTGGTGCATCCTGTTTCTATTGATCATCCTTGAGATGTTTATACAACTTGATTGGCGTCCACCTGTGGTAAGCCACTCCTCAGTAAAAGGCACAGGACAGCCTGCTTGGAGTTTGCCAAACGGCACCTGAAGGACTCTCAGACCATGAGAAACAAGATTCTCTGGTCTGATGAAACCAAGACTGAACTCTTTGGCCTGAATGCCAAGCGTCACGTCTGGAGGAAACCTGGCACCATCCCTACGGTGAAGCTTGGTGGTGGCAGCATCATGCTGTGGGGATGTTTTTCAGCGGCAGGGACTGGGAGACTAGTTAGGATCGAGGGAAAGATGACCGGAGCAAAGTACAGAGATCCTTGATGAAAACCTGCTCCAGAGCGCTCAGGACCTCAGACTGGGGTGAAAGTTCACCTTCCAACAGGACATCGACCCTAAGCACACAGCCAAGACAATGCAGGAGTGGCTTTGGGACAAGCGTCTGATTGTCCTTGAGTGGCCCAGCCAAAGCTTGTACTTGAACCCGATCGAACATCTGTGGAGAGACTTGAAAATAGCTGTGCAGCGCTGCTCCCCATCCAACCTGACAGAGTTTGAGAGGATCTGCAGAGAAGATTGGGAGAAACTCCCCAAATACAGGTGTGCCAAGCTTGTAGCGTCATACCCAAGAATACTTGTGGCCGTAATCGCTGCCAAAGGTGCTTCAACAAAGTACTGCGTGAAGTGTCTGAATACTTATGTAAATTAGATATTTAAGTTTATTTTTTATACATTTGCAAACATTTCTAAAAACCTGTTTTTGCTTTGTTATTATGGGGTATTGTCTGTAGATAGTGGGGGGAAAAAACGATTTAATCAATTTTAGAATAAGGCTGTAACGTAACAAAATGTGGAAAAAGTCAAGGGGTCTGAATAATTTCTGAATGCACTATGTTAGAAAAAGGGAATGCTGCTGTAGCTTGTATAACATGTCATTGAGTTCTGGTCAGTGTGAGTAAATGATTAGGCTATAGATAAGTGTGGTGTTAATTGATTACATTTGGTTGAGGTTGTACTATCAGGTGGGTGATTCTCATTAAACCAGTTTTAAACATGTCTGTAGCAAATTGAGTTACAAAACCAACTACCATTCTGAATAGTAAGATGTCTAGTTTTTGGCAAGCTGTCTCATTTTCACCCCAAATTAACATTACTGAAATGCGTCCAGATTAAATTCTCGGGTCATTTTATACAATTTTACTTTAGGAAAACCTAACTTATTCGAATAAAACACAATGTTTCTGTAGTTTGTCCATAAATCATAAACAATTGTATACTAGTTAAAGTTGACATTATAATATTTATTACGTAAAAACAGTGTCTCATTACCGTAACACTTTTTCAAGTTCCTGTAAAAACTCCAATAAATAGTTTTCACCCATGATGCATCATCTAGAGTCGTCTTTACATGACCACAAGTAAATGTATTTGCTTATATGCCTTCAGAAGGAGGTTCATATTCTCAATCAACCTCTTTACCCCACTTGGCATTCTCATGATAAGAAACGACTGAAAAGCTCAAATTGGGAAAAAGTCAGAGAACCATTAACTCATGTCTGTCTTCTATAATTTGCAGATTGAGCTAAGTGCCTCTCATTACCAAAACAGATATTTATCATTACCACATTATTTTTAGGTTTGTTTCAGTAATGATAACTTTAATTTTGGTCATGATATTCACACCCCTTGACTTCTTCCACATTTAGTTGGTTTACAGCCTGAATTTAAAATGGATTACAGTACCCCATAATGTCAAAGTGGAATTATGTTTTTAGAAATATCTACAAATTAATATATTTATTTTAGCTGAAATGTCTTGAGTCAATAAGTATTCAACCTTTTTGTTATGGCAAGCCTAAATAAGTTATATGTTCCCTTTGAACATGGTGAAGTTATTAATTACACTTTGGATGGTGTATCAATACACCAAGTCACTACAATGACACAGGCGTCCTTCCTAACTCAGTTGCCAGAGAGGAAGGAAACCGCACAGGGATTTCACCATGAGGCCAATGGTGACTTTAAAACAGTTAGAGTTTAATGGCTGTGATAAGAGAACTGAGGATGGATCAACTATAGGGATGTTAACTGTTAGTTGGTTAGCAGCAGAAAATACATTTGACTGGTCATGCTTATCAGTCTATCGGTTAATTTGCATAATTTAGTGGAATTAAATTGGTGTTCGAATTTAACAAATCTTGGCATAAAACAGGAACAGTGGGTGTTTCTCTATGCATTCTACCGTGCTCCACACTTATGCTCCGAGTGCATTCTCCGACGTTCTCTTGAGTATGTTCTTGCGAGGACGAGAGTGTGGAGAATGCATAAAACATTACATTTGAGAAGCATTCACACTCCCCCTACTGTATTACCTTACGCTTTCGCCTTACCATTCACTGAAACTTCTTCCAGCCAGGACAATGGCAACAATAGACAAGATATACACAAAGCAATCGTTTTACGTCATAATTATCAGCTAGATATGTGAATCGTAGTAATCTAGCTAGCCATCTAGTCAAAGAGGCAAAAATGACCTAAAACTAATGTTATGCAAGGTAGATGTACATTTTTTGTGGGTAGCTACAAATTATTTGTAGCTAGCTAGCTATCCAGTTAGCCCTATTGACTTACTATGGACTTGGGACTTAGCCATTCACTGAACTGTCTTCCAGCCAGGACAATGGCAATAGAGACGAAACAAGAAATACACAAAGCAACCGTTTAACTTCATAAATATCAGCTAGCTATATGTGAATCGCAATAATGTAGCTAACCAGATAACCAGCAGAAATGACCTAAAACTAATATTATGCAAGATGTCAATTCATCGTGGCTAGCTAACATTAGTAGCTAGCCAGTTAGCCCTATTGATTTATTATGGGGCTACGGTACGTAGGCAGGTACACATGCCAAAATTAACACAGCATGTATTTATTAACGTATCAAGATAAAATATTGAAGTCAGGCAACATATGAGATGTGAATAGGCAACATTTCATTCAGAATTCAGAGTGTATTTTCTCTCGCTTCAGCTCAAATAATGGCCGCCATTGATTTCAAGAAGTTTAGCATACGTTTTTACGTGGTTGCGTCATATTTCTTTGCATACTTTCCATTGAAGCTTGCATCGATGCATTCTTCAAAATATTTACAAACGGAGTACGCATTCGAGAAGTGCCTTCCATGCTCCCTTTTTCGCATACTTTGATTTGGACTCATACTCCGACCCTCCCATGCTCCAATTTTGCATGCTCGGAGCACGGTAGTATGCATTTTGAGAAACACCCTTGGTAGACCGGAATTATTATTTTGCCCAAAATAGTAGTGTACAGTGAGTTTAAAAAGAAAGTAGCTTTTTTACCTCAACTAATGACTGTCTCTAGCAGGGTTGCCAGGTCAAGCTAAAATTTCAAGCCCGATGACCACTCAAAACCCGCCCAAAAGGCCTGAAAACTAGCCCAATTTTTTTCCCCCACAGTGAGAGAGGAGTTGCCATATTTATACAATAAACCCTTTTTCCATAACGTTATCAAGCCAACCAATTAAGAAGGAATATCATAGTAATTTGAAATAACTTTAGAAGCTAAATTTGGGTTTCCTCAAAATAGTAATTATTGCAAGCTATGACATGACGTAATAAAGGAATTTGAAAATGTGGCAAGGGGGTATGGTAAGCAATAAGGCACAAGGGGGTATGGTATTTGGCCAATATACCACTGCTAAGGGCTGTTCTTAAGGATGACGCAAGTGCCTGTATACAACCGTTAGCCGTGGTAAATTGGGCCATATACCACAAACCCCTGGGGTGCCTTATTGCTATTATAAACTGTTTACCAATGTAATTAGAACAGTAAAAGTAATGTTTTGTCATACCTGTGGTATATGGTCTGATATACCACGGCTTTCAGCATTCAAGGCTCGAACACGGTTTATAATTGTAAATAAATCCCGTTTGCACATGTGCATAACTATAGTAAATCCGACAGGAGAGTTTGAGTGATCTCAATCTCTGAGCAAGAAACACTTGGATGAACAAAAAAACTAATGATAGGCTATTTTCTGGCAATTGTGCTGTTATGTGCCAGATGTTAAGACTACAAACCGTTATAAATGGCCCATTTGCGAGATGGACTTGTCATTTCAATAGGCATAGGCTACAGACTAAAATCTGGGTTTATAATTCAATTTTGCCATGGTTTGCTTAGCTAAACACAGGAAGTCTATAGCCCCTGATAGGCCTACATCTAATTTCAGACTGTCTACAATAGCCTAGACAAGATGTAAACTGAACGATTTAGCAGCTTGCTTAGTTCAAATTAACAGGCTAATTTATTCAACATGAATAGCGAGGCGATTTCGAGGTAAGAAATGCTTGTGTTTCTCAATAACCTGCTGGAATAGGCTACTGAGGATGGGGACATAATTTCAATCACTGAATTAAATATTAATAATATGCTTGTCAACGACAGCCACGGTTTATTTTTTAGAATTTGTTTTACATGTAGCCTAACCTGACTACTGTTACCGTCAATCTAATGCGTTTTAACAACTGCTCGGCAATTGCGATTTAGAGCTGTGATCATTTCCAATTGAATTGACCATTAATAATTGCATAACACAAGGCTACAACAACAATAAACTGAAGTTATCGGCTATTCATTAAATGAGTTTGCCAGCTCCAGGTAGGCTACACAAGTGGCACAAATTGATTTGCAATGACTCCAGTGATATCGTCATTTCAACATATTAATTGTATCCAATGGTAGCCTACAATGGCATATACAGTACCAGTGAAAAGTTTGGACACACCTACTCATTCAAGGGTTTTTCTTTATTTTTTACTATTTTCTACTTTGTAGCATAATAGTGAAGACATCAAAACTATGAAATAACACATATGGAATCATGTACTAACCCCCCCCAAAATCAACTAATCTAAATATATTTTAGATTCTTCAAAGTAGCCACCCTTTGCCTTGATGACAGCTTTGCACACTCTTGGCATTCTCTCAACCAGCTTCACCTGGAATGCTTTTCCAACAGTATTGAAGGAGTTCCCACATATGCTGAGCACTTGTTGGCTACTTTTCCTTCCCTCTGCGGTACAACTCATCCCAAACCATCTCAATTGGGTTGAGGTCGGGTGATTGTGGATGCCAGGTCATCTGATGCAGCACTCCATCACTGTCCTTCTTGGGCAAATAGCCCTTACACAGCCTGTAGGTGTGTTGGGTCATTGTCCTGTTGAAAAGCAAATGATTGTCCCACTAAGCGCAAACCAGATGGGATGGTTTATCACTGCAGAATGCTGTGGTAGCCATGCTGGTTATGTGTGCCTTGAATTCTAAATAAATCACAGACAGTGTCACCAGCAAAGCACCATCACACCACCACCTCCATTCTTCACGGTGGGAACCACACATGAGGAGATCATCCTTTCACCTACTCTGCGTCTCACAAAGACACCGGCGGTTGGAACCAAAAATCTCAAATTTGGACTCATCAGACCAAAGGACACATTTGCACCGGTCTAATGTCCATTGCTCGTGCTTCTTGGCCCAAGCAAGTCTCTTCTTCTTATTGGTGTCCTTTAGTAGTGGTTTCTCTGCAGCAATTCGACCATGAATGCCTGATTCACGAAGTCTCCTCTGAACAGTTGATGTTGAGATGTGTATGTTACTTGAACTCTGTGAAGCATTAATTTGAGCTGCAACTTCTGAGGTGCAGTTATCTCTAATGAACTTATCCTCTGCAGCAGAGGTAAATCTGAGTCTTCCTTTCCTGTTTTGGTCCTCATGAGAGCCAGTTTCATCATAGCGCTTGATGGTTTTTGCAACTGCACTTGAAGAAACTTTCAAAGTTCTTGAAATGTTCCGCGTTGACTGACCTTCATGTCTTAAAGTAATGATGGACTGTCGTTTCTCTTTGCTTTTTTGAGCTGTTCTTGCCATAATATGGACTTGGTCTTTTACCTTCTGTATACCATCCCTACCTTGTCACAACACAACTGATTGGCTCAAATGCATTAAGAAGGAAAGAAATTCCACAAATTAACTTTTAACAAGGCACACCTGTTAATTTAAATGCATTCCAGGTGACTACCGCATGAAGCTGGTTGAGCGAATGCCAAGAGTGTGCAAAGCTGTCATCAAGGCAAAGGGTGGCTACTTGTGGTCCTCTGTAGCTCAGCTGGTAGAGCACGGCGCTTGTAACGCCAAGGTAGTGGGTTCGATCCCCGGGACCACCCATACACAAAAAAATGTAAGTCGCTTTGGATAAAAGCGTCTGCTAAATGGCTTATTATTATTTATTATTATTACTTTGAAGAATCTAAAATATATATTTTGATTTGTTTAACACTTTTTTGGTTACTACCTGATTCCATATGTGTTATTTCATAGTTTTGATGTCTTCACTATTATTCTACAATGTAGAAAATAGTAAAAATAAAGAAAAACCCTTGAATGAGTAGGTGTATCCAAACTTTTGACTGGTACTGCACATTAATAGGCTACTTGGTGGCCAACAGAGGCAAATGTATCATTCTCCACGGTTAGCCTAATGTCAGTTTCATTGAGGACTTTCCCCCATAAAAATAACCACAAGAGGGAGTTCCATAACTTCCATTTCAAATTTCCACACGGGCAGCCCCTGAGACCCAAGAACTGAGCATGCATAAAGCACTTCGCTTGATACAGTTTTCTTTAAGCAAAGTCAACATTAGAATGCAGTTTAAACCAACTCCGTGCGAATTTATGTAATGTGCTCTAGTGTTCCCAAAGTTGTTTTCCAGTGCTTTGTCTCTATTTCTTGATGTGCATATTAATATGTTTTATGGAAAACGGTTTGGAAACCGGTGTCTCCATAATGACAATATAAATAGCCTACCTACAACTGGTAAGAAGTTGCGCGCGTGCTGCTCTCTCTCCTCTCGCTCACATGACTCAGCCAATAACTGTAGTTCTCTCTCAAAGCACGCACACCCCCCCCTCCGGCCCTCCCCACCACTCACTCAGCAACAACCTGCATTTACGGTGCAACATGCTGACTAGACCGGGCGCACACGCGTGTTGATTTTCTACACCCACACCAGACGCGATCAGGACACGCAGGTTGAAATATTAAAACGAACTCTGAACCAACTACATTAATTCGGGGACAGGTTGAAAAGCATTAAACATGTATTGCAATTTAGCTAGCTAGCTTGCTGTTGCTAGCTAATTTGTCCTGGGATATAAACATTGGGTTGTTATTTTACCTGAAATGCACAAGGTCCTCTACTCCGACAATTAATCCACATATACAGTGAGGGAAAAAAGTATTTGATCCCCTGCTGATTTTGTACGTTTGCCCATTGACAAAGAAATGATCAGTCTATAATTCTAATGGTAGGTTTATTTGAACAGTGAGAGACAGAATAACAATAAAATCCAGAAAAACACATGTCAAAAATGTTATACATTTATTTGCATTTTAATGAGGGAAATAAGTATTTGACCCCTCTGCAAAACATGACTTAGTACTTGGTGGAAAAATCCTTGTTGGCAATCAGAGGTCAGATGTTTCTTGTAGTTGGCCATCAGGTTTGCACACATCTCAGGAGGGATTTTGTCCCACTCCTCTTTGCAGATCTTCTCCAAGTCATTAAGGTTTCGAGGCTGACGTTTGGCAACTCGAACCTTCAGCTCCCTCCACAGATTTTCTATGGGATTAAGGTCTGGAGACTGGCTAGGCCACTCCAGGACCTTAATGTGCTTCTTCTTGAGCCACTCCTTTGATGCCTTGGCTGTGTGTTTTGGGTCATTGTCATGCTGGAATACCCATCCACAACCCATTTTCAATGCCCTGGCTGAGAGGAGGTTCTCACCCAAGATTTGACAGTACATGGCCCCGTCCATCGTCCCTTTGATACAGTGAAGTTGTCCTGTCCCCTTAGCAGAAAAACACCCCCAAAGCATAATGTTTCCACCTCCATGTTTGACGGTGGGGATGGTGTTCTTGGGGTCATAGGCAGCATTCCTCCTCCTCCAAACACGGCGAGTTGAGTTGATGCCAAAGAGCTCCATTTTGGTCTGCATCTGACCACAACACTTTCACCCAGTTCTCCTCTGAATCATTCAGATGTTCATTGGCAAACTTCAGACGGGCATGTATATGTGCTTTCTTAAGCAGGGGGACATGGATTTCAGTACTTCACGGCGTAGTGTGTTTCCAATTGTTTTCTTGGTGACTATGGTCCCAGCTGCCTTGAGATCATTGACAAGATCCTCCCGTGTAGTTCTGGGCTGATTCCTCACCGTTCTCATGATCATTGCAACTCCACGAGGTGAGATCTTGCATGGAGCCCCAGGCCGAGGGAGATTGATAGTTCTTTTGTGTTTCTTCCATTTGCGAATAATCGCACCAACTGTTGTCACCTTCTCACCAAGCTGCTTGGCGATGGTCTTGTAGCCCATTCCAGCCTTGTGTAGGTCTAAAATCTTGTCCCTGACATCCTTGGAGAGCTCTTTGGTCTTGGCCATGGTGGAGAGTTTGGAATCTGACTGATTGATTGCTTCTGTGGACAGGTGTCTTTTATACAGGTAACAAGCTGAGATTAGGAGAACTCCCTTTAAGAGTGTGCTCCTAATCTCAGCTCGTTACCTGTATAAAAGACACCTGGAAGCCAGAAATCTTTCTGATTGAGAGGGGGTCAAATACTTATTTCCCTCATTAAAATGCAAATGAATGTATAACATTTTTGACATGCGTTTTTCTGGATTTTTTTGTTCTTATTCTGTCTCTCACTGTTCAAATAAATCTACCATTACAATAATAGACTGATCATTTCTTTGTCAGTGGGCAAATGTACAAAATCAGCAGGGGATCAAATACCTTTTTCCCTCACAGTAAAAGGGTAAACAGAGTTAGTTTCTAGTAATCTCTCCTTCTTCAGGCTTCTTCTTCTTTGGACTTTATATGGCGGTTGGCAACCAACTTTAATGTGCATTACCACCACTGACTGGACTGGAGTGTGGACCTCAGTTCATCTTTCAATCACCCACGTGGGTATATGGTCCTAAAAACCAATGAGGAGATGGGAGAGGCGGGACTTGCTGTGCGTCAAACGTCACAAATAGAACCAAGTTCTATTTTAGCGCCTGGCTACGCAGACGCTCGCGAGCGGTGTGGGTGCAATGATTGAGTAACATGTATGTGTACATTTATTTTGCGACGCGAGCGGTGTGGTCATTATGTTAGAAATAGCCCAGAAAGCCGCAACCCGCAATCAATACATTTTCACCTGCAACATCGTTTTCAAAGTAGCCCAATTTGCAGGAAAACCACAAACAATTCAACACTCGTCTCTAGTCACTGAGCCGCCAGCAAGCCACAGCTGAGACTCGTTGCTAGGCAACTCAGACACAGGCTGTAAGGAGCAGTGGAGCATTGGGAGAGAGGAGCAGCACGAAGCAGCTAACAACAACAGCTAGCAACCGAAACTGGTTTTCATATCTTTCTTTGTCCAGAAGCCAAAGGCACAGTCCTAGTCATATTAACACCCCAACCTGGTTGTTGCATAATTACGTATTCCCTCTTTCTAAGTTTCTAACAGATGTATCTCTGTCACGTGAAACTGCTCGCATCAGGTGCGTCTTTTAGAACAGTGATGTATTCCATTCTCTGCTTCATTACGGTAGTTACATGTTCAATAATATGAGAGGAAAGGCTTGCTATTGTCACGTTTTTTTTTTTTAGCTCATTTTGAAAATATTTCCTTTCTTTCCATGCATAGTATTTTCTGTTGGTCAAGTCATTTTAATGTTTGGAACGAATTTAACCGTTTGTTAACTGGTTAATGGGGGTTGGTTAGTCGGCAAAACTGACTCTGGGACAGTTGTGGGACGATAGATCCCAAATTCATACAACCAGTAGGCCTAGGCTACATCAATTGGTAGAGCATGGCGCTTGTAACGCCAGGGTAGTGGGTTCGATCCCTGGGACCACCCATACGTAAAAATGTATGCGCACATGACTGTAAGTCGCTTTGGATAAAAGCGTCTGCTAAATGGCTTATTATTATTATTATTATTATTATTATTAAAAGCAATGAGGCTGATGCAACATATCAGAACGTTTAGCTTAAAATGTTGTTCAACTATTATTTCTTCACATAAGCTCAGCATTGCGCACAAGGTGAATGTTCGTTCCATAATGCAATTAGTGGGAAAACAATGTTGCCAAAAGCGCACCGGACATGCGAGCGGTTTCATGTGACAGAGATGAAAATATTAGTTAGAAATTTAGGAGGTGGGGATATCTAAAGATGCAACAACTAGCATGGGTTGCTAATATGACTAGGATTGCGGTTTGGCTACCAGACAATGAAAGAAAGTTGGTTTGAAAACCTATAGAACATGAGGGAAATAGGCTACTGGTTTCAATGGCATATGGAAGTCTTCATAAAATAATTTTGGCTAGGTTACTTTGAAGCTAGGTAAAACATACCTCATAATATAAAGTACACTGAACAAAAATATAAATGCAACATGTAAAGTGTTTCATGAGCTGAAAATAAAAGATCCCCGAAATTTTCAGTAAGGACAAAAAGCTTATTTCTCTCAAATTGTTTACATCCCTATTAGTGAGCATTTCTCCTTTGCAAAAATAATTCATCCACCTGTCAGGTGTGGCATATCAAGAAGCATGATCATTACACAGGTGCACCTTGTGCTGGGGACAATAAAAGGCCACTAAAATGTGCAGTTTTGTCATACAACACAATTGCACAGATGTCTCAAGTTTTGAAGGAGTGTGCAATTGGCATGCTGACTGCAGGAATGTCCACCAGAGCTGTTGCCAGATAATTTAATGTTAATTTCTCTACCGTAAGCTGCCGCCAACGTCGTTTTGGAGAATTTGGCAGTACGTCCAACCGGCCTCACAACCGCAGATCACCACGCCAGCCCAGGAACTCCACATCCAGCTTCTTCACCTGCTGGATCGTCTGAGACCATCCATCTGGACAGCTGATGAAACTGAGGAGTATTTCTGTCTGTAATAAAGCCCTTTTGTGGGGAAACACTCATTCTGATTGGCTGGGCCTGGCTCCCAAGTGGGTGGGCCTATGCCCCCCAGGTCTAACTTGTTGAGGATCTGAGGGGCCATGCCAAATCTTTTCAGCCTCCTGAAGGGGAAAGAGGCGTTTGTTGTGCATTCTTCACGACTGTGTTGATGTGTGCACCATGTTAATTCCTTAGTGATGTGGACACAGAGGAACTTGAAGCTCTCAACCCGCTCCACTACAGATGTGGATGGGGGCGTGCTAGGCCCTCCATTTCCTGTAGTCCACGATCAACTCCTTTCTTGCTGACATTGAGGGAAACATTGTCCTGGCACCACACTGCAAGGCCCCTGACCACCTCCCTATAGGCTGTCTCCTCGTTGGTGATCAGGCCTACCACCGTCGTGTTGTCAGCAAACTTAATGATGGTGTTGGAGTCGCCCACACAGTCGTGGGTGAACAGGGAGTACAGGATGGGACTAAGCTTGCACCTCTGACGGGCCCCCATGTTGAGGGTCAGTGTGGCCGATGTGTTGTTGCCTACTCTCACCAGCTGGGGGTGGCCCGTCAGGAAGTCCAGGATCCAGTTGCAAAGGGAGGTGTTCAGTCCCAGGGTCCTGAGCTTGGTGATGAGCTTGGAGGGCACAATGATGACATTATGGACACATTTGTGCGCGATGACCGACAAGGCCTAGGGTGACAAAGTGTTGTGTGAAGGTTATTTCACTAGGCTCAGGAGCCAGTTTCTGTTTTATTTTCCTTCAGCTGACTGGGTCGTTGTTTATCTTGTCCTGTCCTTGGCTAGGCAGAGAGATGTCTCACTGGGCCATGGCACCGGCAGACCTGCTCTCACTTTGGGCCAAAACCAGACCATTGGTAATTTCCAGTCAGCATTTACATAACAATGGCTAACTGTGAACTTTTACACCTTCTCACAAAGCAACTGTTTTGTTTATGCAGAGGTTGTTGATTCTGCTCTTCACAAGTCCTCACTGTCAGCCCTAGCTATGTATAACATAAGGGTGAATACACCAGTGTAACTCTGGTGTTATAGTCTAATAGCAGCATATGTGATGTGAACATGAATTAAACTGCAGCATGAGTAGGGCCCAGAGTTTTCCTGGTCAGGTCATGTGGTCAGGTAAAACCTGTGCACTTGAGCATGACCGGGGCCAAGTTCAGTAGCCAAACGTTGTAGATTTTAAAAAAACATGATAAACCTGACGTGATTCCTTATTCTACATGTCAGAGAGGCATGTTCGTTCTACATAGCATGCTGAATGCACCCCAGGTGTTTGTAGGATGTCAACATGAACATAAACCCTACTTTTCTGTGAGCACGCGCACTAACCTGAAGACTAACACAAACAACAACCATGTGGTGTGTGCTGCTTAATATATAGGGCGTGACACACACACACGCATTTGCTACCTAGCCTAATGCACAGGAAGAGCTCACTAGTATTGAGCGGCTCCCACAGGGTGCAGACAAAGCCTGTGCCTCACTAACGGCTGTATTAAGCCTGGTTGTTTATCTCTAACTAGGCCTATCTCCTCTCTAATCACTCTCTTTATTAATCCTGTTTATTCACCACCAGCCTTCCTCTCCACTCGGCTGCATAGATCGACATCATGTGACGAGTCTTGTTTTATTTCCTATCCATAAGCCTAGGCTCCAAAATGTGAAACCTTGTGTTTGGTCTAAACCCATGGGGTTCGCCATAATGAAGGGTTATTTAAAAACGGTAGATCAGGAGCCCAGCCGAATCTGTCTTAAGTTGTTAATTTCATTTCCAGACCACTTGTTTAGGTGGGCTTGCTAGCTTTATAAAGGAACTTTTAAGTGAAGACAATGCCAAGATAAACATGGTTGTTTTGGTTACCCCGTCTCAATCAGGCGGCCAGGGTTCCGTTCTGGAAGCACGCTTTCCACTGTGCTCAGAGGGCACTTTCAGTACGATATATAGGACGGCCACCCGCTGCTTTTAACCATTGGTCGGCACGGTGTCTTTTGGCTACTTCAGTGTTACTCCAGTGCTATCCAGTAGATGTTAAACTTTCTTTTTTAGATTGTTTGGTAACACTTTACATTAAGTTGTCCCTATTACTATGTAACTACACAGTAATAACTGTAGTAACATAGTAGTTACACAGGTGTTACTGTGTAATTACATGGTAATAGGGTTTAGCTGTATCAGTTATTACACATTTGGAATAAGGACGGTAATTACACGTGTAATTACTAATATTACATTTTCTTGTTCCACTATGTAACTTATGTTTTGTAATTACCTTTGAAAGTCACCTGTGAATTACCACATTAATAATGGCAAGCAAATTGGGACCTTGTTATATGTAACTGCATGGTGCCACTACCATCAAATCCACAGGTAATCCCAGGGTTGATACCATCTCGATCTAATGATGTAAATAGGCTAGGACTTGGTAACAACAATTGTAACAAGGTACACTTTGCTATTAACTACAGGTTGTTTTCAGTAGTTTATTTCCATGGTATAACCCGGCCCAAAGGGTGTATATTGAATCAAATGTTGTTACAATGTTGTTACAAAGGATACGCTTGTAACCAATGTTCCCTCAAAATATTTTTGTCACTGAGCAAATTTCAGATCTGCTGAGTGCAAACTTTAACGTTGTGAAAATTCTGTGCAACTTCCAGCGTGCGTTTACTGTGAACACTGAGGCTGTACACACTTTATGTTACTGTTTTAACAGTGGCCATGTAGACTACTGTGGCTATTTGATCATAATGTAGGCCTACCAGAGTGGTCTAACAAAAAACAAAGGAGAAAATGCATCCCTTATCATTTAAAAATGGAAATAGCTGTTCTATCATTCAGCCTACAGTAGCAGCCAGTGTGTGGTGTTCAGTGTAGGCCTACATTCCATGAAACTTTTGAAAAAAACATGTAGGACTTGACATTAACCTGTTTAGCCACTTGTCCTTCAGACAAGGAGATGACTGAAGATGTTGTGTTGTCTGACGCAAGAAACTACTTCACAAAATAAAATGCATTATTATTCCCATTCCATTATTACAGTGACTCAGACAAATTATGCTACCCACTGCCTATAGGGTACTTAGCTTATTCAAGCCTGTCTCAAAAAACACTGTGCCCTTTTAAGAAAAAAAGATGGCTAGACATGTACATGTTTTGTGCTCTTGTAGGAAGCAATCACTCCCCTATTGCTGACTACAAATGATCTATAACTGGGCTAATAACTCACTAACTAGCAAAGGATATGAACAAAATGTGCACAAATGGCTACATGCAGCTCTCACTTTGCTCTCAAAACAAACACTTCTACTTACGACCGCTCATGCTGTAAACACAGTCCAGTTCAAAGTAAATTGCACAGATCCATATGTGGCAATGGTCTATTTGGATATAGTCCTACTGCAGCTCTGATTTGTTTATGCCACTGGTCTGTGTAGGGTAGAGGCTGAGTAGTGCGTGTCAATGCAATAGAATCCTACTCCGATGCGTTCTGCCTACAACAAAATATCTTGCATAGTTCGTTTTGTTTCAGTATGTTGCATTGAAAGTGGCTAATATTGTGTTCATTCGATCACAATTGCCACAGTAAAAGAAAACGTTGATAGTGTTAACAGGGAAAACTGTTTTCTGAGTCAAGATCACTTTCTGAGTCAAAATGCGAGCTGAGATCTACCACTCAGATTTTCTTTTTACATGACTTAAAAAAACGTAAGCCTATGCAACATTAACCAATTAAAATGCAATTTTGCAATGAGGTTTGTGTAGTAAGCTATAGGCCCAATACATTATCACCGCATATTGGCTTTGCTTGAATTACCCTGCCAATGCATTGTTGTTCGGGCCATTTAAAAAAATTATATTTCAACATTTGTGAGGCACAGCTGAGTGAGCATACATTTAAATGATTTATTTTACTGGGCTGATGGTGCTTGCATCTGATGGTCAGTCTCAGCGGAGGGAGGGAGCAGCAGACTGAGGGTCCACCTCTCAACATCCCTCCGCTCTCCCTTTCCTCCACTGACATTGACCAAAAAGGGACACCGTCTTCCAGTTGATTTTGTAAACTTGAGTCGCACCGCATTATTTCTGCCTCATCCACAAATTCATGTTGTTACTCCTATGAAGAGAGTGAAAAATTCCTCTATATTAAAAAAGACCCAAGCCGCTAATAATAACAACAAAGCAAGCCTATAAGATACACTTTCCTACTAATTCATTACTGCTTGTTGTAGCGCTGAGTGGAAATAGGAAGAATGCACATTTTATGGCTTATAAAAGTGTTGAATGCAAAGTGTTCACAGTGCTCAGTAAGAACTTAAACATGAACTCACTCATAAAAACAGCAGCTCTTTGCTGTATTCGTTGACAGTCTCTCTCTAGTCATGGTTTTTAACGTTTTGAAATCTCACAGTTTCAGTTTTGTTGTAGCTTTCTTTTATGCCTGCTACATTACTGCAGACACGGTAATCTGAGCCATCCGATTGGCCAGCGGTAGGCCTATAGTGCACTTGATTTTCTCTCTGGGCCTGCCGGGAAGGCAGAGTTTGTACCTTCAGACAAATGAAATGGTTCAAATGGCAACAGTTCGCCTACCCGTCGTGCAGGGCAGCTGAATTGGGTGCACCTACCATCAACAGCCCAAAACGAAAAAAGAAAAAAAACGGGAGGTCGAACACTCAGGAGGTGTCTCACCATGTATGCCGGATGGCCGTTGATGAGAAGGGGAGGAGGGGTGGGCTGTGAGACAAGGCTTAATCCTTGACACATGAAAAGTGGGATGTATACGGAGGGTACGGGTTAACAGAAGATGAACAGCAGAGGGGCTAATTACTTTAGAGATGGGGGAAAAGGACCAATAAAATGAGGGGAAAGTTTACGAGACTCCACCCGGAGGGGCAGGTCCCGCGTAGACAGCCATACCCTCTGCCCGAGATGATAGCGGGGAACCTGAGTCCGATGGCGGTCCACTTGTCGACGATACCTGGAGGTGGTCTTGAGAAGAGCAGACCGAGCTCTCTTCCAGGTATGCCGACAGCGGCGGACGAACATCTGGGCAGAGGGTATGTTGACCTCCTCTTCTTGCTCAGGGAAAAGCAGGGCTGAAAGCCCACAGAGCACTCGAAAGGCGAGAGCCCAGTGGCCAAGCAGGGAAGAGTGTTCTGAGCATACTCCATCCACACAAGTTGCCGCCTCCAGGTGGTGGGGGTTGGTCGAGACAAGGCACCAAAGAGTTTTCTCCAGGTCCTGATTGGCACGCTCCAACTGGCCGTTGGACTGGGGGTGAAACCCGGAGGCTGGCCGACGACCCAATATTAATGAGGGTGCAGAACACCTTCCAGAATCGGGACGAGAATTGAGCACCACGATCGGAGACTATGTCGACAGGGAGTCCATGAATTCGGAAGACGTGCTGCACCATGAGCTGGGTCTTCTCTTTGGCTGAAGGTAACTCGGGGAGAGGGATGAATTGGGCGGCTTTAGAGAACCTATCCACCACTGTAAGGATGGTGGTGTTTGCATCAGACGGAGGAAGCCCAGTGACAAAGTCCAGGAAGATATGGGACTAGGGGCGATGAGGAACAGGGAGTGGTTGAAGGAGGCCAGCCGTAGCTTGCCGCAGAGTCTTATTCTGAGCACATACCGTGCATGCGGCGATGAATGCTGAGATGTCAGGAACCATAGTGGGCCACCAAAAGCGTTGTTGGATGAAGTCCAGGGTTCGACGGGAGCCAGGATGGCAGGTGAGCTTGGAGGAATGAGCCCATTCCAGGACCGGAGATCGGGCAGAATCTGGGACAAACATCCGGTTAGCCGATTAACACTTTTGGTTCCTACATGATTCCATATGTGTTATTTCATAGTTTTGATGTCTTCACTATTATTCTACAATGTAGAAAATAGCACAAATAAAGAAACCCCCCTTTTTTTTGTTTTTTTTTGTTTGCTTTTTACCCCTTTTTCGTAGTTAGTCTTGTACTATTGCTGCAACTCCCGTACTGACTCGGGAGAGGCGACGGTTAAGAGCCATGCGTCCTCTGAAACACGGCCCTGCCTAGCGTGCTGCTTCTTGACACACTGCTTGCTTAACCTGGAAGCCAGCCAATGTGTCGGAGAAAACACAGTACAACTGGCTACCGAAGTCAGCGTGCATGCGCCTGGCCCGCCTACAGGAGTCGCTAGAGCGCGATGGGACAAGGACATCCGGCAAAACCCTCCCCTGACCCGGACGACGCTGGGCCAATTGTGCGTCGACTCATGGGTCTCCCAGTCGCGGCCAGCTGCAACACAGCCTGGTATCCCGGGTCTGTAGTGACTCCTGACCGCTGCGATGCAGTGCCTTAGACCGCTGCACCTCTCGGGAGACTCACATATTTATTTTAAATGACAAATATTTTAGGCCACAATAACTGAAATTGAGCAACAATGACAAGATGACGAGTCGAGAGAATTTAGGCTACAGCTGAGGAAAGCTTATGAAATAAATTATGCGTTGTTGACCTTAGCCTATTTCCTTAGTGCTAATATTCTCCTGTCTCCTAATTTGTCCTTGTTGGCCTATATTATGCAAAAATGTTGTTACATTGTAACTACATAGTAATTAAAGTTATTTCACTTTACATTAAAAACCTCAGTCTAAGCGGTTGTCTTTTATAAAGACAAAAGTATTTAACTTTAATGTTGCAATATTCTATAGGGTGGGAACCATCCTCCAGGATAGCTACTGGGTGTGCAGGCTTTTGTTCAAGCCCTGGTCTAACCACATTGTAGCCTAAACATCAGCTGCTCAACAGGAACTTGATAAGCAGACTTGGATGTTTCAGGGCTGGATCAAAAGCCATGCCTGCACACCCAGGAGCTCTCCAGATGGAGGGTTGACCACATGTGACTAACAGTGCAGTTCTACTTTGTGGGGGGTTAAGTGCCTTGATCAAGGGCACAGCGGCAGGAGATGGTAGGCCTACATGGGATCAGACACAGCAGCCTTCCAGTGTCAATAATGCTTACCTTTTCATGTAGGCTATAATAATAGTCATATTTGGTTAAAAGTCATGGAAAATGTGTATAAACTCTTAACAGTGAATAATCAGAGGTCTCTATAGCATGTCATTTGTGAATTTCAGTGAAGATAGTCAAATGGACCGACTAGTAAAAAGACAGTTCCTGCACTTCTTTCATCCCAAGTCAAGCACTGGTTACATGTAACAGGGTCACAATTTGGTTGCCGTTATTAACATGGTAATTCATAGGCGACTTTCAAACATGTAATTTCAAAACATTAGTTACATAGTGGAACAAGAAAATGTGTAATAACATTAGTAATTACACATGTTGAATAACATTCAGCAAGTGAATGTGTATCTACATTCCTTATTCATATTGTGTAGTAACTGATACGCTAAACCCTATTACCATGTAATTACATAGTAACACCTATGTAACTACTTTGTTACTACAGTTATTACTGTGTAGCTACATAGTTATAGGGGCAACTTAATGTAAAGTGTTAACGATTGTTTGGTAACTGAAATGAAAGTCGACCCATTGAAAAAGAAAGTTCACCCATTTCTCCTCTCTCTGTTTTGCAGATTGTGCAGTGAACGTTCACAAGAGTTGTCGGACCCTTCTAGCTGAGTGTAACAGCAGCAAGAACAAGGTATGTGTCCAATGTTCAGCACCCTAAGTACTTTCAAACTTAATTTACTAATTTAGACCTAAATGGCTTGCAGTTACAAGCAAGCATGTCCTTCGTTTTACCAATGCTACCATCTCCATTTGACCAATTGTCTGTCTGGCATGCATGATCCTCTAATATAGGGGTTTCAAACTTGTTTTTGCCCACGGGCCACATTCGCTCTTCACGGAGGTCCAGACGGTCGCATTGAAAATTACTTGCATGTATATTTCCTCGCCGTCAAAGTTAGCAAACATTGTCCGCTATCCATCTTTTTTTGAATTTACGATGCTCCCTGACTATCCAGCTTTCTTTTCGGTGATTCTGAGCAACCTGGAAAGAGGGAAGAAACAGTAGAAATGTACAGTGCCTTCAGAAAGTATTCATACCCCTGGACTTTTTCCACATCTTGTTGTGTTACATCTTGAATTTTAAATGGATGAAATTGCGGAAAAAAAATGTGTCACTGGCCTACACACAATACCCCATAATGTCAAAGTGGAATTATGTTTTTATAAATTTTTACAAATTAATTACAAATGAAAAGCTGAAATGTCTTGAGTCAATAAGTATTCAACCCCTTTGTTATGGCAAGGCTAAATCATTTCAGGAGTAAAAATTAACTTAACAAGTCACAAGTTGCATGGACTTAGTGTTTAACATGATTGTTGAATGACTACCTCATCTCTGTACCCACACATACAATTATCTGTAAGATCCCTCAGTCGAGCAGTGAATTTCAAACACAGATTCAACCACAAAGATCAGGGAGGTTTTCCAATGCCTCGCAAAGAAGGGCACCTATTGGTAGATGGGAAATGGTGAAGTTATTAATTACACTTTGGATGGTGTATCAATAAATCCAGTCACTACAAAGATACAGGCATCCTTCCTAACTCCGTTGCCGGAGAGCAAGGAAACCGCTCAGGGATTTCACCATGAGGCCAAATGGGGACTTTAAAACGGTTAAAGAGTTGAACCTTTAAAAGTCTAAGTCGTTGGGGAAGGGTACTAAGCTAACATATGGAATTGTTTTTATACCATGGATCATTTAGCTATTTGGTTTAGAATTTTAGGAATGCCTTAGGTACAGTACTGTTTTCGAAAGAAAAGAAAAAAAATTTGTCCATTAAAATAACATCAAATTGATCAGAAATACAGTGTAGACATTGTTAATGTTGTAAATGGCTATTGTAGCTCCTGAGTGGCGCAGTGGTCTAAGGCACTGCATCGCAGTGCTAACTGTGCCACTAGAGATCCTGGTTCGAATCCAGGCTCTGTCGCAGCCGGCCGCGACCGGGAGACTCATGGGCGGCGCACAATTGGCCCAGCATCGTCCAGGGTAGGGGAGGGAATGGCCGGCAGGGATGTAGCTCAGTTGATAGAGCATGGCGTTTGCAATGCCAGGGTTGCGGGTTCGATTCCCACGGGGGGGAAGTATAAAAAAAATATGTATTCACTAACTGTAAGTCGCTCTGGATAAGAGCGTCTGCTAAATAACTAAAATGTAAATGTAGCTGGAAACGGCTGATTTTTAATGCAATATCTACATAGGCGTGCAGAGGCCCATTATCAGCAACCATCAGTCCAAGTTAATCCAAGTTTATCATTTTAAAAGGCTAATTGATCATTAGAAAACCCTTTTGCAATTATGTTAACACAGCTGAAAACTGTTGTGCTGATTTAAAGAAGCAATACAACTGTCCTTCTTGAGACTAGTTAAGTATCTGGAGCATCAGCAATTGTGGGTTCGATTACATGCTCAAAATGGCCAGAAACAAATAACTTTCTTCTGAAACTCATCAGTCTATTCTTGTTCTGAGAAATGAAGGCTATTCCATGCGAGAAATTGCCAAGAAACTGAAGATCTCATACAATGCTGTGTACTACTCCCTTCAGAGAACAGCGCAAACTGGTCCAAAAACAGGCGCCTCACAGGTCCTCAACTGGCAGCTTCATTAAATAGTACCTGCAAAACACCAGTCTCAACGTCAACAGTGAAGAGGCGACTCCGGGATGCTGACCAAAGAAAAGGCCATATCTCAGACTGCCCATCTTCATCTTTTATTTTTATTGGCCAGTCTGAGATATGGCTTTTTCTTTCCAACTCTGCCTAGAAGGTCAGCATCCCGGAGTCGCCTCTTCACTGCTGACGTTGAGACTGGTGTACCTGTGAGGCGTCTGTTTCTCAAACTAGACACTCTAATGTATTTGTCCTCTTGCTCAGTTGTGCACCGGGGCCTCGCACTCCTCTTTCTATTCTGGTTAGAGCCAGTTTGCGCTGTTCTGTGAAGGGAGTAGTACACAGCATTGTACGAGATCTTCAGTTTCTTGGCAATTTCTCGCATAGAATAGCCTTAATTTCTCAGAACAAGAATAGACTGACGAGTTTCAGAAGAAAGGTATTTGTTTCTGGCCATTTTGAGCCTGTAATCGAACCCACAATTGCTGATGCTCCAGATACTCAACTAGTCTCAAGAAGGCCAGTTTTATTGCTTCTTTAATCAGCACAACAGTTTTCAGCTGTGCTAACATAATTGCAAAAGGGTTTTCTAATGACAATTAGCCTTTTAAAATTATATACTTGGATTAGCAAACACAACGTGCCATTTGAACACAGGACTGATGGTTGCTGATAATGGGCCTCTGTACGCCTATGTAGATATTCCATTAAAAATCAGCCGTTTGCAGCTGCAATAGCCATTTACAACATTAACAATGTCTACACTGTATTTCTGATCAATATGATGTTATTTTAATGGACAAAAAACAAGGACATTTCTAAGTGACCCCAAACTTTTGAACGGTAGAGTATATAAAAAAAAAAAAATCAAATATTGAATTTGGCCTTTACTGCTATAGACCATAGAAACGCATTGAATATCACATTCATAAATAGCAAAAAATACAGTAAAAAAATGTATCATAAGGAATAAGGTTTTGAAGTATCTGTCCTATAAATAGGAGATATAAGAAAGATCAGGAACTATTTTAGTTGTTTTGGACAGATATTTAACCCCTTATTTTGTTGCCACAAAACTACCTCCATACTTCCGTTCATTTGTATGGGTTACCTTCAGTCCCATGGCACTTGTGGAGCCAAACTGAGAACACCATCGTATTCGTGAGAGTCTCCCCTTTTCACAGTGGGGTCACATTAGTTTTTTAGGCCAAACCACAGACGTTTGTGTGAGAAGACCGATTTTCGGGATATCTCATGGTCTGACAAACACGGCTGTAGCTCGGCCACCTTCGACCGCAAATGCCCATGCAAAAAATCTCTAGCTTAAACTGACGGATTTTGATGGGGATTTTTTTATTATGTTACTTAGATTGACACACTTTTTGTAATAAGACACTAAAGTAAAACTGCAAAAAATGTGCCAAAGAAATTAACTTTGTCCTGAATGCAAAGTGCTGTGTTTGGGGCAAATCCAACACATCACTGAGTACCACTCTTCATATTTTCAAGCACGGTGGTGGTTGCATCATGTTATGGGTATGCTTATCATCGGCCAGGACTTGGGAGTTTGTTAGGAAAAAATTCAATGGAATAGACCTAAGCACAGGTAAAATCCTATATGAAATGCTGGTTCAGTCTGCTGTCCAACAGACACTGAGACAAATTTACCTTTCAGCAAGACAATAACCTAAAACACAAGGCCAAATATACACTGGGTTTGCTTACCAAGACGACATTGAATGTTCCTGAGTGGCATAGTTACAGTTTTGACTTAAATCGTCTTGAAAATCTATGGCAAGACTTGCAAATGGCTGTCTAGCAATGATCAACAACCAATTTAACAGAGCTTGAAGAATTTAAAAAATAATGTGCAAAATTGTACAAACCAGCTGTGCGAAATTCTTAGAGATTTACCCAGAAAGACTCACAGCTGTAATCGCTGCCAAAGGTGATTCTAACTTGTATTGACTCGGGGGTGTGAATACCTATGTAAATGAGATATTGTTGTAGTTAGTTTTCAATAAATGTGCAAACATTTCCAAAAACATGTTTTCACTTTGTCATTATGGGGCATTGTGTGTAGATGTGTGAGGGGGAAAAATAAATTTTATAAATTTTGAATTCAGGCTTTAATACAAAATGTGGAATAAGTCAAGGGGTATGAATACTTTCTGAAGGCAGTGTAGGTACAATATAATTTCTACATGGTTTAGATTTGGTTTTAGTCAGTTCAATGTAGACTGAGGTTGTTTAAAAAAAAAAAAAAAAAATACATGTATCCAAAAGGTCCTCATTGCTGCTCATCAAAATTAGCTTACATTTAGGCTATTTGTTTAGATGTGTATTTTACACTATGTTGGTATAAAAAAAAATGGAGTATAATGCTTATATGGAAATCATCCCAAATACATGTTCATGTCATCTTCACCAATCAACTGCATCACACTTAAAAAACTTCCAACACCGATTTCTGGCTAGCTATGCCACCATCTTATCCGAATGAGAGTTAGCGCTTAACAAAAAAAAAAATCTAAACCCGAAAAGGACCACTTCTAAATATTATTACAATTTTAGTCATTTAGCAGACGCTCTTATCCAGAGCGACTTACAGTTAATGAGTGCATACAGTGAGGGAAAAAAGTATTTGATCCCCTGCTGATTTTGTACATTTGCCCACTGACAAAGAAATGATCAGTCTCTAATTTTCATGGTAGGTTTATTTGAACAGTGAGAGACAGAATAACAACAACAAAAATCCAGAAAAACGCATGTCAAAAATGTTATAAATTGACTTGCATTTTAATGAGGGAAATAAGTATTTGACCCCTCTGCAAAACATGACTTAGTACTTGGTGGCAAAACCCTTTTTGGCAATCACAGAGGTCAGACGTTTCTTGTAGTTGGCCACCAGGTTTGCACACATCTCAGGAGGGATTTTGTCCCACTCCTCTTTGCAGATCTTCTCCAAGTCATTAATGTTTTGAGGCTGACGTTTGGCAACTCGAACCTTCAGCTCCCTCCACAGATTTTCTATGGGATTAAGGTCTGGAGACTGGCTAGGCCACTAAATGCAAATCAATTTATAACATTTTTGACACGCATTTTTCTGGATTTTTTTGTTGTTATTCTGTCTCTCACTGTTCAAATAAACCTACCATTACAATTATAGACTCATAATTTCTTTGTCAGTGGGCAAACTTACACAATCAGCAGGGGATCAAATACTTTTTTCCCTCACTGTACATTTTCATACCGCCCCCCCGTGGGAATCGAACCCACAACCCTGGCGTTGCAAGCGCCATGCTCTACCAACTGAGCTACTCGGGGCTACTATGCAGGAAAAACAGCCAAATATATATCCAATTCGGATTTTAGTAACCACATTGTGGGCCTGTTAGAACACATAAATTATGGCAGAATAGACGAATATCCACTTTGTTAGATCAGGTTTTTTGAATGGGCGCCAATGACAGTGTCCTTGTGCTATTCCCAACGGTCTGTGTTCCAATGATCTCTTTCCGCATGCATGCTCACCCTACGGAGTCACAGAGCACTTCTAACCAATAAACCAATGTGTCTAGACTAGAGACAATTATTGAACTGATTTGGCCAATGTAATGTGCTTTGCAATCAGTAAAATTGTTCTGTCTCTCTCTAATTTATCCTGGTCAGTTTTTTTCCTCTGTTAAATAATCCCATGTTTTTCTCCTGATAGAAAGATTATCTGCATAGGACCTCTGCAACAGCATCTCCTAACCTAGGTGAGCAAAACTGACATACACACACACACTTTGACCTTAACAGGTGAAACACTGGAATGATCACACACATAAAGGAGATCTTCCATCTTTGATAGACAGAGAAACCCATAAACATGATCTCTATCTCATGGTCTTATTCCACTGTCACTATTTTTACTTCAGTCCTTATAAAGCCTGTCAAGTGTGATCTGAATTAGACATCAACGCCTTCAGCCCCCTATACCCTCTTCCCCATCTCTCCATTCTCTCTCCCCTCTCCTCCTTGACTTGGCAAATGTGTGGTCTCCAGGACCTGTCTTATTCTGTTTGGAATGCAGACAGTTAGCCTCTTTTTGTTTACCTTCACCATGCTGCCCTGTGATTGGTCAGTCGAGACGATCCCTGTTTTTTGTCTATGGATGCCAGGGAGAGGAGGAGGGAAGGGACAGGGTAGTACAGTGAGGGAAAAAAGTTTTTGATCCCCTGCTGATTTTGTACGTTTGCCCACTGACAAAGAAATTATCAGTCTATAATTGTAATGGTAGGTTTATTTGAACAGTGAGAGACAGAATAACAACAACAAAATCCAGAAAAACACATTTAAAAAATGTTATAAATTGATTTGCATTTTAATGAGGGAAATAAGTATTTGACCCCCTCTCAATCAGAAAGATTTCTGGCTCCCAGGTGTCTTTTATACAGGTAACGAGCTGAGATTAGGAGCACACTCTTAAAGGGAGTGCTCCTAATCTCAGTTTGTTACCTGTATAAAAGACACCTGTCCACAGAAGCAATCAATCAATCAGATTCCAAACTCTCCACCATGGCCAAGACCAAAGAGCTCTCCAAAGATGTCAGGGACAAGATTGTAGACCTACACAAGGCTGGAATGGGCTACAAGACCATCGCCAAGCAGCTTGGTGAGAAGGTGACAACAGTTGGTGCGATTATTCGCAAATGGAAGAAACACAAAATAACTGTCAATCTCCCTCGGCCTGGGGCTCCATGCAAGATCTCACCTCGTGGAGTTGCAATGATCATGAGAATGGTGAGGAATCAGCGCAGAACTACGCAGGAGGATCTTGTCAATGATTTCAAGGCAGCTGGGACCATAGTCACCAAGAAAACAATTGGTAACACACTACGCCGTGAAGGACTGAAATCCTACAGCGCCCGCAAGGTCCCCCTGCTCAAGAACGCACATATACAGGGCCGTCTGAAGTTTGCCAATGAACATCTGAATGATTCAGAGGAGAACTGGATGAAAGTGTTGTGGTCAGATGAGACCAAAATGGAGCTCTTTGGCATCAACTCAACTCGCTGTGTTTGGAGGAGGAGGAATGCTGCCTATGACCCCAAGAACACCATCCCCACCGTCAAACATGGAGGTGGAAACATTATGCTTTGGGGGTGTTTTTCTGCTAAGGGGACAGGACAACTTCACCGCATCAAAGGGACGATGGACGGGGCCATGTACCGTCAAATCTGGGGTGAGAACCTCCTTCCCACAGCCAGGGCATTGAAAATGGGTCGTGGATGGGTATTCCAGCATGACAATGACCCAAAACACACGGCCAAGGCAACAAAGGAGTGGCTCAAGAAGAGGCACATTAAGGTCCTGGAATGGCCTAGCCAGTCTCCAGACCTTAATCCCATAGAAAATCTGTGGAGGGAGCTGAAGGTTCTAGTTGCCAAACGTCAGCCTCGAAACCTTAATGACTTGGAGAAGATCTGCAAAGAGGAGTTGAACAAAATTCCTCCTGAGATGTGTGCAAACCTGGTGGCCAACTACAAGAAATCTCTGACCTCTGTGATTGCCAACAAGGGTTTTGCCACCAAGTACTAAGTCATGTTTTGCAGAGGGGTCAAATATTTATTTCCCTCATTAAAATGCAAATCAATTTATAACATTTTTGACATGCGTTTTTCTGGATTTTTTTGTTGTTATTCTGTCTCTCACTGTTCAAATAAACCTACCATTAAAATTATAGACTGATCATGTCTTTGTCAGTGGGCAAACATACAAAATCAGCAGGGGATCAAATACTTTTTTCCCTCACAGTAGGTGATAAAGGAGGAATCAGGGGTGACAACAACAAGGAGGAAAAGAGGGTAGGAGGGAAGAGGGAAGATAAGAGATGGACAAGGAAGAAGGAAATGAGATGGAGGAGTGGATAAGGATGTTACTGGTCCCTGAGAGTCAAATTAAAGGTGTCCTGCAGCTTCTCATCCAGGCTCCAGTGGGAGGTGGATTAGTGGAGTGCCAAGGTTGTTATGATGACCATTAATGACAGGCAGCCAGGCAGGGGCTGTTCTCACTTAAGTAAAAGTTAATAAAGCATCAAGTTTTTCTTCATATTCGAGATTACACAAGTGGGAGTTCTTGATTTTCCAAAACAGAAACTTTAAAAGAAATGGGGGAAAACAGTAAATCACTAAATCCCAGAAGGAATTTTGATTACATTTGATTGGTTCTGGAGTCATTAGGTTAAACGTTCAGACTACATAGGCAAGTTACCGCAGTCAATTATTGTTTAAAAAAAATCACTCACCTGGTAAAATAAAGGTAACATTAATAAAAAGGCCTAGATCATATTGGCCCTTTTTATAAATATTTTCTCTGTGCAGTGGAAGGTTCTGGTGTTTTCTTCAATGCCAGCGCTATCCTTTTTAAAACCCCGGAAGGAGGCAGCGAGAGGAAGACAGGGTGGTGAAAGTGCAAGGTGATGAGCTTGATACTCCTTTCCAATAAATATTGAGGGTCTTATTCTGGCGACATGATGATCGATGCTTGGCTGCCGTTTGACAAATTAAAAATACTCGCTCTTTTGTCCATAATTATCTCATCATGTAGTCTATACCCTGCACTGTATCTGAGAGCTGTTGGCTAGAGCGCACGTGCCAAGACCAGATTGGGCACATTCGCTGTATAACGCAACATGTTTTGTGACAAAACCATCAGTAGAGTTGAATGCGATGGAAACCCATTTAATTTGTATTTTGTATTCGGTAAATGGGAATTTAATCGCAAAAGTTATTTTTATGTGCACTACGTTATCACGCACAGCCTTTTATCCGCAAGAAGTCCATTTGATGGAAAGACATCTCAGGTGTGAAAATGCGCATACTGTTTTTACGCAGATTTTTTAATATTTGCATGAAAATCTGTCGCCAATTAGATGGAAACCTAGCTAATGTGTCTGATTTTTTTTTTTTTTTACCTGAAAAGTGAGGAAGATACAAGCCACAGTGTTTGAGAGTGAGATAGAGAAAGTATGTGTGTGTGACCAATGAGCAAGCAAGCAAGCTGACAGTCTCTAGAGGTGATAAGGAAGTGAAGATCAGGTCTCCAGGGAACCAGGCATCTACAGTATATTAGACCATTCCCATTAAACCTGGAAGCTTCTAGTTGCCACAGGGTTAGTGTTGTTGTTTGCTCCTTTTTGTTTGGAAGGACCTCCCATTAAATAATGCATGACCGTTACACGTTTAGTCATCACGTTTAGTTGATGAGTTGAAATGGTTTCTTTCTCTGTCCCTTAAAGGATCACTTTATAAAAAATAAAAAAAATTGTGTGTTTGTATTAGTATTTGGCCACTGTTGATATGGTCCCTAAAAGTGTGCATGTCAGCAGTTACATTTTCAAGATAGAGCACAAGTGTGATGATCACACTTTTTTGCTTTTTACTGAAAGTGCTTTATCTTAAAGGGACAATCAGCAGTAGAAACACTAAAAAAAGCCAACTCCCCGCCACTGTTTCGGTAAAAAGGTGAGGGAAGGAACTGGAGAAATGTAACCACTCTCAAACTCATAGACAGAGCTATGGATTCAAGGACTTACCATCCATGATATAAAAATGATTGTTTTAACCATGTATTGAGGTTTGTTTACATTTACTTTGTTTACGTTGGCGTACAGCAAGCTTATATTTTGGGTACTTGAGACATTTGAACTACGCTCATGAGGCATAAGTTATATTCTTCAAGAATCAATGGGTACATATCATTCATTTATAAGTCCATCCAACTGCTGATTGGCCCTTTAAACGTTGCTGCTGGCATGCACAACTTTCTGAGACCATATTAACAGTGGCTTAAATATCAAAATATGTTTTTTTGAGTAAAGTTATCCTTTAACGCCCCAACAGAAAAAAGAGCTCCATACTTTACATTCCCATTTCCGATTTTTGTTTTGTTTTTATGTGGATAGGGCAAAATATGTAGACGCATCATTTTTATTGAGATTAATTAATAATGTTCCCTCGTCAATCAGACTTGTTCCCTGGTGGATGAGGGTTGAAGCTACACTGCTCATCATCAGTAGCAGCAGTCTAGTGGATGAGGGCTGATGTTAGCAGCAGTCTGGTGGATGGGTGATTCTCATGAAACCAGTTTTAACCATGGTAGTAGCAAATTGAGTTAGGAAACCATGATGCATCTGCAACAATCCACTATCATTCTGAAGACTAAGATGCACAGTTTATGGCGCAGTGTTTTATTTTAAATACATTTTAAATTTTTGCCTGAATTTTCTACACTTTGACCCCAAATTCTCATTACCAAAATATACTATTTAACTTTAGAAAAACCTAACTTATTTGAATAAAACACCAAATATGTTGCTGTAGTTTCCATACATCATAAAAATACGTATAAATGTGTATACTAGTTGAAGTTTACATTAAACTATAATATTTATTACGTAAAAGCACAGTGTCTGTGGACATGTTTCTCATTACTGCAACAGTTTTTCAAGTTGCTGTAAAAATGCATTTTTAAAAAATAGTTTTATTCACTCATGATGTAACATCTAGAGGAGAAGTCCTTAGATGAGCACACAAGTTCATTTAATTTCATCACATATTCAGTGCATTCGGAAAGTATTCAGACCCATTCCCTTTTAACACATTTTGTTACGTTACATCCTTATTCTAAAATGTATTAAATACATTATTTTTCTCATCAATCTACACACAATACTCCATAATGACAAAGCGAAAACAGTTTTTTTGAAATAAAAAACAGAAATACCTTATTTACGTAAGTATTGAAACCCTTTGCTATGATATTCGAAATTGAGCTCAGGTGCATCCTGTTTCCATTGATCATCCTTGAGATGTTTCTAAAACTTGATTGGAGTCCACTTGTGGTAAATTCAATTGATTGGACATGATTTGGAAAGGCACACACCTGTCTATATAAGGTCCCACAGTTGACAGTGCATGTCATAGCAAAAACCAAGCAATGAGGTCGAAATAATTGTCGGTAGAGCTCCGAGACAGGATTGTGTCGAGGCACATCTGGGGAAGGGTACCAAAACATTTCTGCAACATTGAAGGTCCCCAAGAACACAGTGGCCTCCATCATTCTTATCTGAGCAATCGGGGGAGAAGGGCCTTGGTCAGGGAGGTGACAAAGGACCCGATGGTCACTGACAGAGCTCCAGAGTTCCTCTGTGGAGATGGGAGAACCTTCCAGAAGGACAACCATCTCTGCAGCACTCCACCAATCAGGCCTTTATGGTAGAGTGGCCAGACGGAAGCCACTCCTCAGTAAAAGGCACATGACAGCCTGCTTGTAGTTTGCCAAATGCACCTAAAGGACTCTCAGACCATGAGAAACAAGATTCTCTGGTCTGGTGAAACCAAGATTGAACTCGTCACGTCTGGAGGAAACCTGGCACCATCCCTACGGTGAAGCATGGTGGTGGCAGCATCATGCTGAGGGGATGTTTTTCAGCGGCATTGACTGAGAGACTAGTCAGGATCAAGGGAAAGATGAACGGAGCAAAGTACAAAGATAACCTTGATGACAACCTGATCCACAGACCTCAGGACTTCAGACCGGGGCAAAGGTTCACCTTCCTACAGGACAACGGGACAAGTCTCAATGTCCTTGAGTGGACCAGCTAGAGCCCGGACTTGAACCCAATCAAACATCTCTGGAGTGACCTGAAAATAGCTGTGCAGTGACACTCCCCATCCAACCTGACAGAGCTTGAAAGGATCTGCAGAGAAGAATGGGAGAACTTGCTTGTAGCGTCATACCCAAGAAGACTCAAGCCTGTAATCGCTGCCAAAGGTGCTTCAACAAAGGACTGAGTAAAGGGTCTGAATACTTATGTAAATGTGATATTGTGACATAAAAACCGTTTTTTGTTTTTTCATTATGGGGTATTTTGTTTAGATTGAGGGGAAAAAATGATTTAATCCATTTCAGAATAAGGCTGTAACATAACAACATGTAGAAAAGGTCAAGGGGTCTGAATACTTTCTGAATGCACTGTAGGCCTTCAGAATGAGGATCTTATCCCTTTAAGACATTTATCCTTCTCGTTACCGAAATGACTAAAAAGCTCAAATTGGGAAAAATGTAAAGAACCATTACCTTACCAACATGGAGGCATGAATGGGCTTTAGTGACGTGGTCAATTGTTTGCTGACTCATAATGGCTTTCAATTGTGCTATTGTGTGTGTGTTTTCTCGTTATTTCAAATCAAATCAAATCAAATCAAATCAAATTTTATTGGTCACATGCGCCGAATACAACAAGTGCAGACATTACAGTGAAATGCTTACTTACAGCCCTTAACCAACAGTGCGTTTATTTTAAACAAAAAAAGTAAGAATAAAACAACAACAAAAAAAAGTGTTGAGAAAAACAAAGAGCAGAAGTAAAATAAAGTGACAGTAGGGAGGCTATATATACAGGGGGGTAACGGTGCAGAGTCAATGTACTTATTTGGTACATAATGTTTCTGCCACCGTCTATTGTGACCGAAAAGAGCTTCTGGATATCAGGACAGCGATTACTCACCTCGTACTGGACGAAGATTTTTTCTTTACTTCAGACACCCGACAAGGCCCAAATCCACATAATTCGCATGAAGAAGAGACAGAGATATCAGGGATGTAGGTCGGGGTGCCTTGTAAGGATCCGACGGCGAGTGGGTAGTCTGCCTCTACCATCAGTCCTATTAGCCAACGTACAATCATTGGATAATAAAATGGATGAGCTCCGATCAAGAATATCCTACCAACGGGACATTAAAAACTGTAATATCTTATGTTTCACAGAGTCGTGGCTGAACGACGACATGGATAACATACAGCTGGCAGGGTTTTCGGTGCATCGGCAAGATAGAACAGCTGCCTCTGGTAAGACCAGGGGTGGCGGTCTGTGTATATTTGTAAATAACAGCTGGTGCACGAAATCTAATATTAAGGAAGTCTCAAGGTTTTGCTCACCTGAGGTAGAGTATCTCATGATAAGCTGTAGACCACACTATTTACCAAGAGAGTTTTCGTAGCTGTCTATTTACCACCACAAACCGATGCTGGCACTAAGACCGCACTCAACGAGCTGTATAAGGCCATAAGCAAACAAGAAAATGCTCATCCAGAGGCGGCACTCCTGGTGGCCGGGGACTTTAATGCAGGGAAACTTAAATCCGCTTTTACCTCATTTCTACCAGCATGTTAAATGTGCAACCAGAGGAAAAAAAACTCTAGACCACCTTTACTCCACATACAGAGATACGTACAAAGCGCTCCCTCGCCCTCCATTTGGCAAATCTGACCATAATTCTATCCTCCTGATTCCTGCTTACAAGCAAAAACTAAAGCTGGAAGTACCAGTGACTCGCTCAATACAGAAGTGGTCAGATGACGCAGATGCTAAGCTACGGGACTGTTTTGCTAGCACAGACTGGAATATGTTCCGGGATTCTTCCGATGGCATTGAGGAGTACACCACATCAGTCACTGGCTTCATCAATAAGTGCATCGATGACGTCGTCCCCACAGTGACTGTACGTACATGCCATGGATTACAGGCAACATCCGCACTGAGCTAAAGGGTAGAGCTGCCGCTTTCAAGGAGCGGGACTCTAACCCGGACGCTTGAGAGCATCAGCTGTTCCGGACGACTGTGTGATAACGCTCTCCGTGACCGATGTGAGTAAGACCTTTAAACAGGTAAACATTCACAAGGCCGCAGGAAAAGACGGATTACATTTACATTTACGTCATTTAGCAGACACTCTTATCCAGAGCGATTTACAAATTGGTGCATTCACCTTATAGCCAGTGGGATAACCACTTTACAATATGTTTTATTTTTTTGGGGTGGGGTAAGGGGGGGTAGAAGGATTACTTTATCCCATCCCAGAGGTGGGGTTTCAAGTGTCTCCGGAAGGTGGTGAGTGACTCCGCTGTCCTGGCGTCGTGAGGGAGTTTGTTCCACCATTGGGGTGCCAGAGCAGCGAACAGTTTTGACTGGGCTGAGCGGGAACTGTGCTTCCGCAGAGGTAGGGGGGCCAGCAGGCCAGAGGTGGATGAACGCAATGCCCTCGTTTGGGTGTAGGGACTGATCAGAGCCTGAAGGTACGGATTACCAGGACGTGTACTCCGAGCATGCGCTGACCAACATGCAATTGTCTTCACTGACATTTTCAACCTGTTCCTGACTGAGTTTGTAATACCAACATGTTTCAAGCAGACCACCATTGTCCCTGTGCCAAAGAACACTAAGGTAACCTGCCTAAATGACTACCGACCCGTAGCACTCACGTCTGTAGCCATGAAGTGCTTTGAAAGGCTGGTCATGGCTCACAGCAACACCAATATCCCGGAAACCCTAGACCCACTCCAATTTGCGTACCACCCCAACAGATCCACAGATGATGCAATCTCTATTGCACTCAACACTGCCCTTTCCCACCTGGACAAAAGGAACACCTATGTGAGAATGCTATTCATTGACTACAGCTCAGCGTTCAACACCATAGTGCCCTCAAAGCTCATCACTAAGCTAAGGACACTGGGACTAAACTCTGCAACTGGATCCTGGACTTCCTGACGGGCCGCCCCCAGGTGGTAAGGGTAGGTAACAACACATTTGCCACGCTGATCCTTAACACGGGGGCCCCTTAGGGGTGCGTGCTCAGTCCCCTCCTGTACTCCCTGTTCACCCATGACTGCATGGTCAGAGACATGGCCGTGTGGTGCCAGGATAACAACCTCTCCCTCAACGTGATCAAGACAAAGGAGATGATTGTGGACTACAGGAAAAGGAGTACCGAGCACACCCACATTCTCATTGACGGGGCTGTAGTGGAGCAGGTTGAGAGCTTCAAGTTCCTTGGTGTCCACATCACCAACAAACTACCATGGTCAAAACACACCAAGACAGTCGTGAAGAAGGCACGATAAAGCCTATTCCCCCTCAGGAGACTGAAAAGATTTGGCATGGGTCCTCAGATCCTCAAAAAGGTTCTACAGCTGCACCATCGAGAGCATCCTGACTGGTTGCATCACCGCCTGGTCTCCGACCGCAAGTCACTACAGAGGGTAGTGTGTCTGGCCCAGTGCATCACTGGGGCCAAGCTTCCTGCCATCCAGGACCTCTATACCAGGCTGTGTCAGAGGAAAGCCCTAAAAATTGCCACCCTAGTCATAGACTGTTCTCTCTGCTACCGCACGGCAAGCGGTACCGGAGCGCCAAGTCTAGGTCCAAAATGCTTCTTAACAGCTTCTACCCCCAAGCCATAAGTCTCCTGCACAGCTAATCAAATGGTTACCAGGACTATTTGCATTGCACCCCACCCCCCACACACACACCTCTTTTTACGCTACTGCTACTCTCTGTTTATTATCTATGCGTAGTCACTTTACCTCTACCCACATGTACATATTACCTCAATTACCTCTACTAACCTGTGCCCCCGCACATTGACTCTGTACCAGTACCCCCTGTATATAGCCTTGCTACTGTTATTTTACTGCTGCTCTTTAATTATTTGTTATTTTTCAGTTTTTCTTCTTTTTTTATTTTGACTTATCTATTTGTTACGTAACTCTTATTTTTCTTTCAATCTGCATTTTTGGTTAAGGGCTTGTAAGTAAGCATTTCACAGTAAGGTCTACACCTGTTGTATTCGGCGCATGTGACAAATACAATTTTATTTTATTTTATTTGCCTCCTATTACTTGCAGATTGAGCTAAGGGCCTCTCATTGCTGAAACGCATGTCTCATTACCGCATAATTTTTAGGTCTGTAATGAGAACCTTAATTTCAGTAATAATGATAAGCAAATTCTAATTTATAGTCAATGGGTGTGCTGTGCTGGTAACTTGAATTGTTTACTAGGACCACTGCTTACACCAATTTGTATAGAGTTTTTGTAAAACATCAGTTATTTGATTATGTAGGTTGTCAAGAAATATGAAAAATGGGTGTGTTAACCCGATTTAATTCAGCCACAATCTGGAGTTGGAGTAACCATGCCACTTAGATGATATTCCCCATTTTGACATGTGTACCTGTTTTAACACTTGCCTATACTGTTGTTTTTATATCCCAAGACAGTTTTTGGTTCTTATCCCACATATTTAGATACTTTATAGGCATATCATGTTATGCCATTTGCCCATAGGATCCCATTCAATTTAGAAATACATCTAAAATAACTTAGAACCACACGTATCCATGTCCCAATACACCAACATTAACTCTAAAGACCTTGGAGAAATTACTTTTTCAGAAAAAGTCACTTTTTTTTATGCACATAAAGTGTTGGTTTCATGAGCTGAAATGAAAGGACACAGACATTTTCCATATGCACAAAAAGCTTATTTATCTAATTTGTTTACATCCCTGTTAGTGAGCATTTCTCCTTTGCCAAGATAATCCATCCACTTAACAGGTGTGGCATATCAAGAAGCTTGATCATTACACAGGTGCACCTCACAGGTGCACCTTGTGCTGGGGACAATAAAAGGCCACTCTAAAATGTGCAGTTTTGTCACACAACACAATGCCACAGATGTCTCATGTTTTGAGGGAGAGTGCAAGTGGCATGCTGATTGCAGGAATGTCCACCAGAGCTGTTGCCAGATAATTGTATGTCCATTCCTCTACCATAAGCCGCCTCCAACATCATTTTAGAGAATTTGGCAGTATGTCCAACCGGCCTCAAAACCACAGACCACGTGTAACCACGCCAACCATTGAGCATGTTTGGGATGCTCTGGATATCCAGCAACTTCGCACAGCCATTGAAGGAGAGTGGGCCACAATCAACAGCCTGATCAACTCTGTGCGAAGGAGATGAGTCGCGCTGCATTAGGCAAATGGTGATCACACCAGATACTGACTGGTTTTCTGATCCACGCTCCTACCTTGTTTTAAAGTATCTGTGACCAACAAAGATGCATTTCTGTATTCCAAGTCATGTGTAATCCATATATTAGGGCCTAATGAATTTATTTAAATTGACTGATTTCTTTATATAAACTGTAACTCAGTGAAATCTTTGAAATTGTTGCACGTTGCATTTATATTTTTGTTCAGTGTATATTTGTTTTCAGTATTATGTGTAACTCAGGCCTTTTCATTAGGGGAGCAATGTTTAAAAAATATACATTTATTTGTTTATTACTTTTTCGGACTTCGAAAACTGTGGTAATTATAATTTTTGCGTTGGTAGTTGTGGAAATTCTGGTGAAATGCATAATATCTGATCAATAAACTTAACAATAATTATGAAATAGATACATACAGATCCTAATCTTAGTGATCCAAGAGGAATTATGGTGGAAAATGTTTCTTTTTGCCAAACTGCTCATCCTCAGTAGCAGCAGTCTGGTAGGTGAGGGTTGAACCTACACTGCTCATCCTCAGTAGCAGCAGTCTGGTAGGTGAGGGTTGAACCTACACTGCTCATCCTCAGTAGCAGTAGTCTGGTGGGTGAGGGTTGAACCTACACTGCTCATCCTCAGTAGCAGCAGTCTGGTAGGTGAGGGTTGAACCTACACTGCTCATCCTCAGTAGCAGCAGTCTGGTAGGTGAGGGTTGAATCTACACTGCTCATCCTCAGTAGCAGCAGTCTGGTAGGTGAGGGTTGAATCTACACTGCTTATCTTCAGTAGCAGCAGTCTGGTAGGTGAGGGTTGAACCTACACTGCTCATCCTCAGTAGCAGCAGTCTGGTAGGTGAGGGTTGAATCTACACTGCTTATCTTCAGTTGCAGCAGTCATCTGAAGAGCAGCAGGACTCTGACTGACAGACACCTGTGTTCTCATCTCCCCTCCTGCTTGTTAGTCTCTGCCTATTATCACACACCCCAGCCCCCGCAGGAAACAGAGAGGTGGAGGTGGAGAGAGAGGGAGATCGTGGGGAGGGGGAGGGAGCGGGGAAGAGAAAGAGCGAGAGAGATGTAAAAAGAACGAGAGAGAGAGAGAGAGAAAAGGAAAGGGGCATGCGTGACCTCTAGAATGTACTAGATCAGGAGTCGGGTGGGCATATAAAGCCATGTGTGTCTCGGTCTCCGTGCCTACAGTGCGAGCAGCAGCATCACCTCTACTCCTGCGACACAGACCGACACTATGGAGCTAGAGGTTAACAAGGGGGTTGGTCGGGCCAGACCTACCCAACGTAGGGTCAATGTCTGGGGGCCCTCCTGGGGTCTGTCTGGCCGTCTGGGGGTCCGGGTGCTGATGCACAGAGACCACCTCACCTGTCGCTTCCTGCAGGGTTCTCTGCCTCGCGCCTGGCTGCAGCGTTACTGGGGCAAGCAGCGCTTTAACCATCTCTCATCCTCCTCTTCATCCTCCTCTCGTCTTTTCCCAGCCCTGAGGGAGTGGGATCAGGACAAGTCCTCGCCGGCCCCTGATGGCCCCTCCGGCTCGCCGCAAGTCCCAGGCATGACCCTCACCCCGCGGGGACCCAGTGCTCAGCCTGCCGCCTCCAACAGCTCTTCCTCCAGCCACAGTCACACTGCTGGAGCCAGCCTCAACCTCAACCACAGCCACAACAGCAGCTCTGGGTTAGTACAAACAACAGCTAGCCACCTGACCAATCAGTCAGGTAGGCTACATAAGCTAGCCGCTGGTCAATAGCAGTGTATTGACCACCGCTATGTAGGCTATACCATTGTCATAATAGACTGTAGTTATAGACACTATACCACTGCCCTAAATCATCTGTATAGACTCTATACCACTGCTCTGTATAATTGAATTTACCATCCAATAGAGGAAGCTGCATAGGATGCCTTTGTCTTGGTCTCATTGTCTTTCAATGTTAGTTTTTAAACAAATACATTTTACCTTTAAGTGAAAAGATTCTGGTGGTTGTGTTGCATGTAAATCTAGGCTATTTATACATTATTTCCTTCCAGCTAAAGAGCTGGTTTTGGCTCTAGATTTTCTACATGTCTGTGATGTGTTATTAATAGGTGACCATGCTGCAGCTAACTGTCAGGTGCATTTTGCAGCTCTTTTGATTTGAGGCGAGACAGAGCTTAAAACAGCCAGCGCTATCATCGTGCTGTCGTAGACAGGGCATCTTGCAGGCAGGCTGCGGAAGGCATGTAGCTGTGTCTTTGCCATCTGTGGTAGTATCTCTCAGCACCTATGCCACTTTAGTAAGCTGTGTCTTTCTCTCCTATGCCAGTGGTGGTGTTTTAGTGTATCTGTGTCTTGTGGTAGTTGTATAGTCTCAGGACAGTATGCCATTCAGGACCTCTGTATTGTAGCTGTGTCTGTAGTGTTAGTGTTTTAGTAGTCTTGTAGTCTCTCAGTATGTTCAGTATGTACGCCACTCTGGACCTGTGGCGCTCCTCTTTCAGATCCCTCCCAGGGGACATGGACGAGACGGACAGCCTCCGCTTCGGGATCAAGCGCTTCAACGAGGACGCGGTGTCTCTGGCCCCTTCCACCACTGACTCCATCATCGTAGAGGGTGAGTGGGTTAGGGAGGGAGCTGCTCGTTAGAGCTTAGATACATGAGAGAGAGTACCGTACAGCCAGGTGGGCAGGCTTTTTGAGCAGCCAATTAGTAGAATCAGGTGTGCTAGATTAGGGTTGGAGAGAGAGCCTGCAGGAGGGTAGCTCTCCAAAAGGAGGGTTGTGCAACGCTGTTGTCATAGGTTATGAGACGGGTTATGTGGCTGACATATAGAGAGCGTGGGCTGTTGGGAGAGAGATGGGACCTCACCCAGTTTCATTAAGCTGGAGTGTGTGAGAGAGACTGTATGATTATCCCAGGTTGTCTAGCAGTGATGTAGCTAGTGCTGCTACAGCAGAAAGACAAAACGGTCATCCACCCAGACTACAGGAGATCAGTATGTGTTGTTAGTGGTCATAGCCACTAATCATAGCGTAGGATTATTATTTATTAATTGCACATATTGGTAAATCATATGATGTGACATTAACGAACATCACCTATTGAACGCAATTAAAATACATTTGAGTTGTGCTGCTTACACACACACACTAATCCTAATTATTTGAGTTGAGTTGTGCTACACACACACATACACACACACAGTCACACTGCTGCAGCCAGCCTCAACCTCAACACTAATCCTGAGCCGTGCCGTGCTGTTCCGTGCCCCTCCCCTCCCCCAGATGCGTACTACTCTGCGGTTCGAGCTGATCTGGAGTCAGATGCCCAGGACTTGGATGTGGAGTCATGGAGCCTGGCTGTGGACCAACAGTACCTGAAGAAACACACCAAGGAGATGGTCAAGAGACAGGACGTCATCTACGGTCAGTTTGTCATACATGGTCTTTTGATGTCTTATAAAAAATAAATTATACATTTTGTTACATTTGTCGTGTTTTATGTAGGCTTTCATTGTGTTTTTATAGTTATATCTGTGGTTAAGTTTAGAATTAGAAGGTGAATTATGAGAATGGAGAACCTCAACTCTCAATGTCAATTGTTCCATTTATCTCTTTGTCTGGATCTACAATCAATAATGGAGTCCGGTGGATGAAAAGCAAATTCCTGTAAAAGGCTAATTAGATGTTGAACCCCCTGTCTGTGTCTGTCTGTCGTTCTGTCTATTTATCCCAACAGAGTTGATGCAGACAGAGATGCATCACGTACGGACCCTGAAAATCATGCTGCATGTGTACGTGAGGGAGCTGAAAGAGCACCTTCAGATGGATGAGCGGTGTCTGGACTGTCTGTTCCCGCGCCTGGAGAGCCTGCTGGAGCTGCACACACACTTCCTTTCCCGCCTCAAAGAGCGGCGCCGAGACGCCATGCAGCCCGGCAGCGACAAGAACTACAACATACAGAGACTCGCTGACATCCTTACCACACAGGTAGAGACACCACACACACACACAGTGTTACACACACTTTCTCTAATTCTGTCTCACCCTCACACACACAGTGACTTGTATTTTTCCCCTATTTGCAGGTAGAGAAAAATTAATTCAGACGCTGTATACCAATTACCTTGACTGTTTTCCTCTCTGCCTCCTTGCCTTTTATAAGGGAAAATAAGATATAGAAAACATTAAAAACACCTGCTCTTTAAATGACAGACTGACCAGGTGAATCCAGGTTAAAGCTATGATCCCTTATTGATATCACTTGTTAAATCCACTTCAGTCAGTGTAGATGAAGGGGAGGAGATTGGTTAAAGAATGATTTTTAAGCCTTGAGACAATTGAGACATGGATTGTGTGTGTGCCATTGAGCGTGAATGGGCAACAATAGATTTAAGTGCCTTTGAATGGGGTATGGTAGTAGGTGCAGGCACACTGGTTTGAGTGTGTCAAGAATTGCAACGCTGCTGGGTTTTTCATGCTCAACAGTTTCCCGTGTGTATCAAGAATAGGACATCCAGCCAACTTGACACAACTGTGGGAAGCATTGGAGTCAACATGGGCCAGCATCCCTGTGGAACGCTTTCAACACCTCTAATCTATGCCCGACAAATTGAGGCTGTTCTGAGGGCAAAAGGGGGTGCAACTTAATATTAGTAAGGTGTTCCTAATGTTTTGTACACTCAGTGAACCTGTCAGAGATTGCCGGAGTCTGGTGTAGTGGTCTCGAGTGGCGCAGTGGTCTAAGGCACTGCATCGCAGTGCTAGCTGTGCCACTAGAGATCCTGTTTCGAATACAGGCTCTGTCGTAGCCGGCCGCGACCGGGAGACCCATGGGGCGGCGCACAATTGGCCCAGCGTCGTCCAGGGTAGGGGAGGGAATGGCCGGCAGGGATGTAGCTCAGTTGGTAGAGCATGGCGTTTGCAACGCCAGGGTTGTGGGTTCGTTTCCCACGGGGGGCCAGTATGAATAAAAAAATTAATAAATACAATTTAAAAAAATAAAGAATGCACTCACTAACTGTACATTGCTCTGGATAAGAGCGTCTGCTAAATGACTGACTAAAATGTAAAATGGTCAAAGTCTGTGATTACACAGGCAGCCCAATTCTGATCTTTTGCCCAATTATGGGCAAATTATCTGGTCTGATTGGTCAAAGACCAATTGGTGGCAAAAGATCAGAATTGGCTGCCTGTGTAAACACAGCCTAAGCTGCTGACTCCGGATCACATATGCCCCCTCTGGCGACGGGGGTTCGAGCCCCGTCTCGGCCACGCTCTATGCCCCTACTATCAGTCTCCCTCTCTATAAAAAATCCTTACAATTAAAAACTTGTCAGTGAAAGGAGGTGATCAGAGGAGCCTGGGAAGACGCTCTAACAATACTGAGACAGTTCTCATCCTTGTCTCCTCTCCTTTCCAGTTTTCAGGTGAGTTAGGGGAACGGATGAAGGAGAGCTATGGTGATTTTTGTAGCCACCACACAGAGGCTGTCAATTACTACAAGGAGCAGCTGCACAACAACAAGAAGTTCCAGAACCTCATACGGGTAAGTTGTTATTGCTTCCATTACTATAGTAGAGACATTGACAAAAATCCTGTCCAGCTGTCCAATCCACCATGTGCTAACTTAAAGAGGATAGGAAACATTAATGACAGTAGGTTATTTAAGAACATATGAGACTTTTTCAAATTCAGCTATTGTGGCCTCCTGTGTGTAACCAGAGATATTTATTGATTGCACTACATGGTCTATGAACTGTGTATAAAATATGTAGCTTTTCCTTCCAGAAAATCAACAATTTGTCCATTGTGAGAAGATTAGGAGTGACAGAGTGTATTCTACTGGTGACTCAGCGCATCACGAAGTACCCAGTGCTGGTGGAACGCATTGTGCAGAACACAGAAGGTAAGGAAACAGACGCTTTATGTCTTGGCCCGATCCCGACTTAGGAATTTATGTCTTTCCTACGCACATCTTTCCTACGCACTTCTCAGTATTTGGTATTCTGACTTACCTTATTCAGTCGCGTAACGTGCTATGCAGGTGTGGCTACCTTGCGCTGTGAATACATTTCATTCAACCGCTGAAAACCCTCCCACTTGCTGGCCAACAGATTTTCTTGTGGAGTTTTTATTCAGTGGAGTTTTCAGTACATTTGTCTTAAGACATCCCTTTAAATATGGTGTAGCTTGAATTATAATTTTGTCGACAGACTCAATAGAATACATTGAGACAACTGCTTCAGAATATATGGATCAATGAAAGAATGCCATCTCTTCATCTCCGTTTCAGCACCAACTGGTAGATTTAAAAATACTCTGATCTTGTAGATTATTTAGGCACATTTTAGGGTTAATGAAAGTATGTATGAATCATAAAACAGATTTGGAGAGCCTTTACACACAAAAATATTGATGAATAAAAAAATAGCGGTTTGATTCATCCTGAAAGTTGTCAATTTCAAGTTCAATCCATTAAATATTGGAAGGTGGGGGAAAAAGTGTACAATAGAGGTTGAACAATAGTCCTATAAACCTACCCTAATTCTCACTAATCATGGAACTGTATGATGGGTCCAGTCGTAGGGAACCGTGCGCCAGGCTCCAGGTTTAACCTGCTACGTGAGTTCCATAATGATTCAAATAGGCTACATGTCCCAAATTATTGCACAACGTTAGCCTAATATGATCCACTAATGCTAGCGACTCTCAGGAACAACTTACACTGATGTGACAGAGGAAAGAAAGGTAAACGGCATGGAATGATGCAAAATGTAAGCTACGAATTGAAGAAAATGAACACTAAAGTGACAGTTATACATTTACATTTACGTCATTTAGCATACGCTCTTATCCAGAGCGACGTACAAATTGGTGCATTCAATAAAACATTTTTTTTTGGGGGGTAGAAGGATTACTTTATCCTATCCCAGGTGTTCCTTAAAGCGGTGGGGTTTCAAATGTCTCCGGAAGGTGGTGAGTGACTCCGCTGTCCTGGCGTCGTTATAAATGTATGTGGCGCCCGATGGTGGCTAATATTTAACATGATACAAATTGTAAAATAAAACGGAGAAAAGCCCTGGCATAGGCTTTAATTTAAACATTCTAAAGCGCATACATCTACTCGGCAGGTTCAGCCCTACAGAAGCCTATAGCTTGGGTGTCCAAATTTCATCCATGCAAATTATGAGGGCTCACAATAAAAAATTTGAATAACAGCACAGCTGTTTATAGCCTATTTCCCTGTGGAAAAGGGGCCGTAATACATGTAATGTTGATATGATTTTCAGTTTGCTTCCATATGACTTGTTTTCACATTCATCTCCTGGGATCATAAGGAAAACTCATCTAAAACAATTCCTATGTGTATTTACAATCCCCTTTTTCAAATGTATTACTCATTTACCTAGCTCCTATCAATAGCTCTTATCCATTTATAAGTTACAGTGCATGGAGAATGCTGTTATTTCTATTGGAACTGGTAGGTTCTCTAAACCTTATTCATGGTTTCCTCACTTGTAAAGGTGGTGGAATGAAGTCAGTCAGAATACAGCGTATCTGTAGACACACTGCCGCCACACCTTCATTCGGTTTCCATGCTATTCTCATGCTTAAGTTCAAGGTCATAGAGAGAAAGGGCATAAAGGGAATTACGTTCCTTTTACGTGCGCTTAACTCAGGTCGTAATTGGGGCCCCATGTCTTTCCCCTCGCTAGCTCTGGAAGGTTTAGGCCCAACTTGCTGTTAAGGACTTTGTGGCAGGAACTTGAAGGACTGTTGGAATAGAAAGAATAACATTATTTCTCCCTAACGTTCAGAGATGGCCTATTGCAATGAACATTGGCCAGCGTACTATCACAAGGTAATCTCTCGTTAAACCGTCAATAAAAAATGGATATCACCCGCACAGCTGATCTCAATTGCAACCATCACTGGCCACTGATTTACCGCTCCATAACTCTTAGCCTAAAGCGGTGTTTGTCAGACCATGAGACATCCCTAAAATCGGTCTTCTCACAAAAACGTCTGTGGTGTCCAAACGGTTTGGCCTACAAAGTACAGGATGGGGTTCTCCGTTTTGCTCTAGGACGCCTACAAGCCTCACGACTCGTCTGAAGGTCCCCGGTACCAGTAAGAAAAATTAATGGAAGTATATATGGAGATAGTTTGTTTTGGGACTGTTGTTCCATGTAGTGAATCTGTTATTCAATGTGTTTTTATTGGCTAATAGCATAATGCCAAATTCAATGTTTCATCCAATAATTGTTTATGGTTTTTTTTTTATACCTTAAGGGGTCTTAAAATGTAAAATCAAATAGCTAAATGGTCCTTAGTATGACCATCTTAAAAAAATTCCATATGTTAGCTTAGAACACCCTTCCCCGGCTTAGACAGGGTTTAGACTCTAGAGGGTTAAAGTGGATGTCGAGGTTATCTTTTAGTCCTGAGCCCTATATTACGTACGTTGTTTGAGGAGTTAGCGAGGTAGCAGCCACATACTTCTCGCATCTTCGCACTCTCCTCCTCTCACCTTTTCCCTTTGCTTGTGGACTTCAGTGCACAACACATCAGCTGTCTGTGACCAGGCAAAAAAAACTTTCCAAGCCAAACCTTCATATCATAACCGCTAACCACTACACACAGCCTACATCGATGTCACCATATTATAATGTCATAGTCAACATATCTACTAGAACTAACGCGTTAGTAAACCCGCTATAATCATGCAGTACAGTGTACAGTCAACAAGGAGTTTAGCAGTTACACAGGCGGGCCCCGGTGGCAATAGATTTATAAAACCAAAAGCTTACCTTGACTTGGAAGAGTTCCAGTGTTGAATGGTCATAGCCAGCTAGTTAACATAGCATCCCTCTCTGTTTGAGCCAGGTGTTTGAGTAGGCTAAACTAGCTAACTGCATTCGCTAGCTAAGTAAGTGAAAAAAATATTAAATATACAGTGAGGGAAAAAAAGTATTTGATCCCCTGCTGATTTTGTACGTTTGCCCACTGACAAAGACTTGATCAGTCTATAATTTTAATGGTAGGTTCATTTGAACAGTGAGAGACAGAATAACAACAAAAAAATCCAGGAAAACGCATGTCAAAAATATTATAAATTGATTTGCATTTGAATGAGGGAAATAAGTATTTGACCCCCTCTCAATCAGAAAGATTTCTGGCTCCCAGGTGTCTTTTATACAGGTAACGAGCTGAGATTAGGAGCACACTCAAAGGGAGTGCTCCTAATCTCAGTTTGTTACCTGTATAAAAGACAACTGTCCACAGAAGCAATCAATCAATCAGATTCCAAACTCTCCACCATGGCCAAGACCAAAGAGCTCTCCAAGGATGTCAGGGACAAGATTGTAGACCTACACAAGGCTGGAATGGGCTACAAGACCATCGCCAAGCAGCTTGGTGAGAAGGTGACAACAGTTGGTGCGATTATTCGCAAATGGAAGAAACACAAAAGACCTGTCAATCTCCCTCGGCCTGGGGCTCCATGCAAGATCTCACCTCGTGGAGTTGCAATGATCATGAGAACGGTGAGGAATCAGCCCAGAACTACACGGGAGGATCTTGTCAATGATCTCAAAGCAGCTGGGACCATAGTCACCAAGAAAACAATTGGTAACACACTACGCCGTGAAGGACTGAAATCCTGCAGCGCCCGCAAGGTCCCCCTGCTCAAGAAAGCACATATACAGGGCCGTCTGAAGTTTGCCAATGAACATCTGAATGATTCAGAGGAGAACTGGGTGAAAGTGTTGTGGTCAGATGAGACCAAAATCGAGCTCTGTGGCATCAACTCAACTCGCCGTCTTTGGAGGAGGAGGAATGCTGCCTATGACCCCAAGAACACCATCCCCACCATCAAACATGGAGGTGGAAACATTATGCTTTGGGGGAGTTTTTCTGCTAAGGGGACAGGACAACTTCACCGCATCAAAGGGACGATGGACGGGGCCATGTACCGTCAAATCTTGGGTGAGAACCTCCTTCCCTCAGCCAGGGCATTGAAAATGGGTCGTGGATGCGTATTCCAGCATGACAATGACCCAAAACACACGGCCAAGGCAACAAAGGAGTGGCTCAAGAAGAAGCACATTAAGGTCCTGGAGTGGCCTAGCCAGTCTCCAGACCTTAATCCCATAGAACATCTGTGGAGGGAGCTGAAGGTTCTAGTTGCCAAACGTCAGCCTCAACCTTAATGACTTGGAGAAGATCTTCAAAGAGGAGTGGAACGAAATCCCTCCTGAGATGTGTGCAAACCTGGTGGCCAACTACAAGAAACGTCTGACCTCTGTGATTGCCAACAAGGGTTTTGCCACCAAGTACTAAGTCATGTTTTGCAGAGGGGTCAAATACTTATTTCCCTCATTAAAATGCAAATCAATTTATAAATTTTTGACATGCGTTTTTCTGGATTTTGTTGTTGTTATTCTGTCTCTCACTGTTCAAATAAACTTACCATTAAAATTATAGACTGATCATTTCTTTGTCAGTGGGCAAACGTACAAAATCAGCAGGGGATCAAATATTTTTTTCCCTCACTGTAGCTAGCTTTCTCCTCTCCCTCTCTCTCTTGCTTCTCCTTCATTTTTGAAGAAATTATTTGTTAAAAACGGTTCAACTATTGTCTTTCACTCGCTTTGAGTCAACTACTCACCACATTTTATGCACTGCAGTGCTAGCTAGCTGTAGCTTATGCTTTCAGTACTAGATTCATGCTGATCCTTTAATTGGGTGGACAACATGTCAGTTCAAGCTGCAAGAACTCTGATAGGTTGGAGGAAGTCCTCCGAAAGTTGTCATAATTACTGTGTAAGTCTATAGAAGGGGGTGAGAACCACAAGCCTCCTAGGTTTTGTATTGAAGTCAATGTATCAAGAGGAGGACGGAAACTAGCTGTCCTCCGTCTACACCATGGTGCTACCCTACAGTGTGCTGGTGAGGCTACTCTAGACCTTCAATGCAAAACAGTGTGTTTTAATCAATTATTTGGTGACGTGAATATATTTAGTATAGTTTTTAAATGTTTGACTATTTAAATATTTCTGAAATTCACTGAGGATGGTCCTCCACTTTTTCCTCTGAGGAGCCTCCATGGATAGGATTGGGTTAAAAGGTGCTTGTGCATTGATAATCACACCAAAGACGGTATTAACGATAAGTAGTAAAGATATAGCTGCGAGCAGCAATGAACGGGGATCACAGGATGACAGAAAGGACACAATATCAGTTGGATAACAAAGCAAGAATGTAGGAACTACAGTATCTTCCTTTATGTGCAATCATGAGTCTAAATACAACATCTGGAGTGAATCTGATGCATGGTTCATGAGGAGATTATGATTTTTAGCATTAGTGTTATACACTGAGTATACCAAACGTTAGGAACACCTTCCTAATATGGAGTTGCACCCCCCGTCACTGAAGAGCCTCTCTGTGTGTGGAAAACGGAGACAGAGAGTATAGAGAAGAGAGAAGCGAGGGAGAGGAAGAGAAGAGAGAGCGAGAAGAGCGAGCAAGAGAGAAAGACACACATACAGACATACTGACAGTACAAAACATTATGAACACCTTCCTAATATTGAGTTGCACCCCCTTTTGCCCTCAGAACAGCCTCAATTTGTTGGGGCATGGACTCTACAAGGTGTCAAAGCATTCCAAAGGGATGCTGGCCCATGTTGACACCAGTGGTGGAAAAAGTATTCAATTGTCATACTTGAGTAAAAGTAAAAGATACCTTAATAGAACATGACTCAAGTAAAAGTCAAAGTCACCCAGTGAAAAACTACTTGAGTAAAAGTCTACAAGTATTTGGTTTTAAATATACTTTAGTATCAAAAGTAAATGTAATTGCTAAAATATACTTAAGTTTCAAAATAATTTCTTATTCCTTATATTAAGCCAACCAGACGGCACAATTTTCTTGTTTTTTAAATGTATGCATAGCCAGGGGCACACTCCAACATTTACAAATATATAATTTGTGTTTAGTGAGTCGGCCAGATCAGAGGCAGTAGGGATGACTTCTTGATAAGTGTGTGAATTGGACCATTTTCCTGTGCTGCTAAGCATTCAAAATGTAACGAGTACGTTTGGGTGTCAGGGAAAATGTATGCAATAAAAGTACATTATTTTCTTTAGGAATGTAGTGAAGTAAAAGTTGTCTAAAATATTAATAGTAAAGTACAGATATTTTTAAAAAATGACCTAAGTAGTACTTAAAAGTATTTTTACTTAAGTACTGGTTGACACCAATGCTTCCCACAGTTGTGTCAAGTTGGCTGGATGTCCTTTGGGTGGCGGACCATACTTGATACACACCGGAAACTGTTGAGCATGAAAAACACAGCAGCGTTGCAGTTCTTGACACAAACCGGTGCGCCTGGCACCTACTACTATACCCCGTTCAAAGGCACAAAAATCATTCACCCTCTGAATGGCACACATACACAATCCATGTCTCAATTGTCTCAAGGCTTAAAAATCCTTCTTTAACCGATCTCCTCCCCTTCATCTACACTGATTGAAGTGGATTTAACAAGTGACATCAATAAGGGATCATAGCTTTCACCTGGATTCACCTGGTCTGTCTGTCATGTTGTGTATGCTCAGTGTATGTCATGGAAAGAACAGATGTTCTTAATGTTTTGTACACTCAGTATATATGCAAAGAATGAGTTGTTAATAGTCTACTTCTTTAAAAAAATAACATTCAGTGTGGTTCATCTTAGGGATGTCCATGATAGCGATGACAAGTTTCAAGTTGATAGGCCACTGTGGAGTAGATTTACAGTGGTTTAAATGTACACGTAAAATCTGATTTGTCAATAACTCACCATCCTTTGACTAACCCCTTAGTGTGGCCATCTTTGAATGCATCAACGTTATTTTCTCAAACTCTTTAGGGACTGTTGTGATGAGTCCAAAGACCAAATTTGGAATGAATCTGACTTTTAGTCCATGAGAATATTTTTTGGATTGTTTTAAGCGTTACATAGTCAAAAAAGTGAATTGTTATGTTTCGTTATTTTTTAAGATATCAATGCCAAACTTAATATGGTTCATTATGGTGATGTCTTTGATTAACCTACAAAGTTAAGTTGATAGGCCATTGTAAAGTGGATTTACAAAGGATTTAAATGGACATCTAAAATTTGATTTCCTGATTTGTCAATAACTCAGCCATCTCTTAACCAACCCTTAGCTTTTCTCAAACTAAGTTAAGAGATGTACCAATGATGCAATCTTTGTGAGAGGGAAGGTATATGGATTCATCGGTCCTCAACTCGCTGCTTAGACACTTAATTCAGGATAAATGAAATTAGTCCTGAGTTAGCCTGCAGGATAGTTCTGAAGAATTCGTTGCCATAGATATTGACCTGGCTAAAAGGTGAGCCACTTTCGTGGTACCGTTTATCCCCAGTTGAACTCAGAGTTGACACAAGTTTATTTTAACACGCAGGTGCATGTTATCTCCCATTTTAAGAAAAGCAGTGGTAACCTGCAGGAGCGTGTTAATTTCTGCCTCTTCGTTGTAATCGACCCAGCGTGTCTGAAGTTGACCTGGGTCTTTTCGTTCCTCCCTCCAGTGGGCACGGACGAGCACGAGGAGCTGACGAGGTCTCTGAGTCTGATCAAAGACTGCATCGTCCAGGTTGATGCCCTGGTCAACCTCCATCAGAAAGCCTCGCGCCTCCGAGACATCGCCCACAAGATGGAGCCCAAGTCCCTGGGCAAGGTCAAAGATGGCCGTGTCTTCCGCGGAGAGGACCTGACTCTGGGCAGACCCAGGCTGCTGCACGAGGGGACCGTCAACCACAAGGCTGCCTCTGGCAGACTCAAAGGTAACAGGGTTACCTCTCCTCAGGCTGCATCTCCATAGTCTGAAGTGACCTCTTCTTTCTTCTGTCTGATCATTGATCTCAAACAGGTCTGAAAATGTAACTCCTTTCATTTCAGATATTCTCGCTGTGCTGCTGTCAGATGTCCTGTTGTTACTCCAAGAGAAAGACCAGAGATATGTCTTCTCTACTGTGGTGAGTCATGAATGTTTATGTTCGTTAATTCCACCAGGTAACATGACTAACTTGAACTTTGCCACTCTGGAAAACACTGACAAATCTGGCATACGAACTCAAAAGAAAGTTATACTGAACAAAAATATAAACGCAACATGCAACAATTTCTAAGATTTTACTGAGTTACAGTTCATATAAGGAAAAATTAAATAAATTCATTAGGCCCTAATCTATGGATTTCACATGACTGGGAATACAGATATGCATCTGTTGGTCACAGATCAGAAAACCAGTCAGTATCTGCTGTGACCACCATTTGCCTCATGCAGCGCGACACATTTCCTTCGCATAGAGTTGATTAGGCTGTTGATTGTGGTCTGTGGAATGTCGTCCCACTCCTCTTCAATGGCTGTGCGAAGTCGCTGGATATTGGCGGGAACTGGAACACACGTCAATCCAGAGCAGGAACTCAGGATCTCGTCATGATATCTCTGTGCATTCAAATTGCCATCGATAAAATGCAATTGTGTTCGTTGTCCCCACTGACACCATGGGGCACTCTGTTCACAAAGTTGACATCAGCAAACCGCTTGCCCACATAATGCCATAACGCTGGCTGCCATCTGCCCGGTACAGTTGAAACTGGGATTCATCCATGAAGAGCACACTTCTCCAGTGTGCCAGTGGCTATCGAAGGTGAGAATTTGCCCACTGAAGTCAGTAACGACCCCAAACTGCAGTCAGGTCAAGACCCTGGCGAGGACGACATGCACGCAGATGAGCTTCCCTAAGACTGTCTCTGACAGTTTGTGCAGAAATTCTTCGTTGTGCACACCCACAATTTCATCAGCAGTCTGGGTGGCTGGTCTCAAACGATCCCGCAGGAAGGCCCTGGGCTGGCGTGGTTACATGTGGTCTGCGGTTGTGAGGCCGGTTGGACATACTGCCAAATTCTCTAAAACAACGGAGGTGGTAGAGAAAGGAACATTCAATTATCTGGCAACAGCTCTGGTGGACATTCCTGCAGTCAGCATGCTAATTGCACGCTCCCTCAACTTGAGATATCTGTGGCATTGTGTTGTATGACAAAACTGCACATTTTAGAGTGGTCTTTTATTGTCCCCAGCACAAGGTGCACCTGTGTAATGATCAAGCTTCTTGATATGCCATACCTGTTAGGTGGATGGATTATCTTGGCAAAGGAGAAATCCTCACTAACATAAGCTTTTTGTACATAATGGAACATTTCTGGGATCTTTTATATCAGCTGATGTAACATGGCTGATGGATCAACGTTTATATTTTTATTCAGTATAGATACAGCAGTCTTCTGTATAGAATAGGGATGGGCAACTCCAGTCCTCGGGGGCCAGAGTGGTGTCACACTTTCTCCCCCCATCCCTAGCAAACACAGCTGATTTAAACTAATTGCATTCTAAACTGAAGATCATTATTAATTGATTATTGGAGTCAGGTGTGTTAGCTGGGTCAATAGTGTGACACCAATCAGGCCCCCGAGGACTGGAGATGCCCATCCCTGCTCTAGAACTATGAAGTGTGTTTCCTGGTGTCATTTTCTTTCAATGTGACTTCTAGCTGCCTTCTGTATCTCCCCCAGGACAACAAGCCATCAGTGATCTCCCTCCAGAAGTTGATAGTGAGGGAGGTGGCCCACGAAGAGAAGGCCATGTTCCTAATCTGCGCCTCCTCCAACGAGCCTGAGATGTACGAGATCCACACCGCCTCCAAGGAGGAGCGCAACACCTGGATGACACACCTCCGCCAGGCAGTGGAGAGGTACACACACATGCTAAAGAAAAGGACTATGGTGGACTGTATCTTAACTTAGGTTGAGGAGTGATATTGACACTATGGGGCATCTATAACAATGCAGGAATGATGGTCGAAGATAAGGTTTCCCAGTTCTGGTTATTTTATTACTAAACTAACAAGGCACAGCACAAGGACACAGCAGCACATGGGGGGGGGTCTGGAAGGAATACAACGAGGAGAGAATACATTAGCATACGTGACTGACCAGTGTCATAACTAATACCGGTAGTATATAAAGTAGGCTACACCATATAGCAATACACAAGTTAGGATAAGCAAATGATATTACTTGCTGCACTACAGAAAACATATACTAAGCCGGTGCAGACATTAGGTCAAACTATGAGCTTGCAAACAACATAAATATACATGGGTTCTACATTACAATTACACAGTATACAGTTGAAGTCGGAAGTTTACATACACTTAGGTTGGGGTCATTAAAACTCGTTTTTCAACCACTCCACAAATTTATTTTTAACAAACTATAGTTTTGGCAAGTCGGTTAAGGACATCTGCTTTGTGCATGACACAAGTAATTTTTCCAACAATTGTTTACAGACAGATTATTTCACTTATAATGCACTGTATCACAATTCCAGTGGGTCAGAAGTTTACGTACACTAAGTTGACAGTGCCTTTAAACAGCTTGGAAAATTCCAGAAAATGATGTCATGGCTTTAGAAGCTTCTGATAGGCTAATTGACATTATTTGAGTCAATTGGAGGTGTACCTGTGGATGTATTTCAAGGCATACCTTCAAACTCAGTGCCACTTTGCTTGACATCATGGGAAAATGAAAAGAAATCAGCCAAGACCTCAGAAAAAAAATTGTAGACCTCCACATGTCTGGTTCATCCTTGGGAGCAATTTCCAAACGCCTGAAGGTACCATCTGTACAAACAATAGTACGCAAGTATAAACACCATGGGACCATGCAGCCGTCATACCGCTCAGGAAGGAGATGCGTTCTGTCTCCTAGAGATGAACGTACTTTGATGTGAAAAGTGCAAATCAATCCCAGAACAACAGCAAAGGACCTTGTGAAGATGCTGGAGGAAACGGGTACAAAAGTATCTATATCCACAGTAAAACAAGTCCTATATCGACATAACCTGAAAGGCCGCTCAGCCAGGAAGAAGCCACTGTTCCAAAACTGCCATAAAAAAGCCAGACTACGGTTTGCAACTGCACATGGGGACAAAGATCGTACTTTTTAGAGAAATGTCCTCTGGTCTGATGAAACAAAAATAGAACTGTTTGGCCATAATGACCATCGTTATGTTTGGAGGAAAAAGGGGGATGCTTGCAAGCCGAAGAACACCATCCGAACCGTGAAGCACGGGGGTGGCAGCATCATGCTGTGGGGGTGCTTTGCTGCAGGAGGGACTGGTGCACTTCTTCACAAAATAGATGGCATCATGAGGAAGGAAAATTATGTGGATATATTGAAGCAACATCTCAAGATATCAGTCAGGAAGTTAAAGCTTGGTCGCAAATGGGTCTTCCAAATGGACAATGACCCCAAGCATACTTCCAAAGTTGTGGCAAAATGGCTTAAGGACAACAAAGTAAAGGTATTGGAGTGGCCATCACAAAGCCCTGACCTCAATCCTATAGAACATTTGTGGGCAGAACTAAAAAAGCCTGTGCGAGCATGGAGGCCTACAAACCTGACTCCGTTACACCCACTCTGTCAGGAGGAGTAGGCCAAAATTCACCCAACTTATTGTGGGAAGCTTGTGGAAGGCTACCCGAAACGTTTGACCCAAGTTAAACAATTTAAAGGCAATGCTACCAAATACTATGTAAACTTCTGACCCACTGGGAATGTGATGAAATAAATAAAAGCTGAAATAAATCACTCTCTACTATTATTCTGACATTTCACATTCTTAAAATAAAGTGGTGATCCTAACTGACCTAAAACAGGGAATTTTTACTAGGATTAAATGTCAGGAATTGTGAAAAACTGTGTTTAAATGTATTTGGCTAAGGTGTATGTAAACTTCCGACTTCAACTGTAATGTACTTACTTTAGTCAGGTCACTCCCAACAAAAGGCAAAGGAATTGTGCTGCCCCATCCCACCACAAACACTGAGGGAAAACAAGCTTGCTTATATACCAGAGAAATGGGAGAGGAATGATGATGAGCAGAGTTCAGGTGTGGTGAGTTGGCAGGAGAGAGGGTAATTGGATGGTTGGTGAGATGGATCATGTCTAGAAGGGATGCCGTTAATGTCAATGTGAAGTCAACACTTGCATGTTCGAGTCGCATAGGGGAGAATTCTTGCATTTTACCTAACCCTAACCAATTTTACCTAACCTGCTATGTTAAATGTCCTTACCTGCTGCGAAAAGTCACTTCTGACATTAGCGGCATCCCATCTAGTCAAAACTGGTGAGATGGCATGATCCTTCAGCACACGGGTCACACAAAAACACACACGAGTTGCACACACACACACACACGGTATCACTCATAATGTCTTTGTCTCACACATACTGTATTATTTACCGTCTCCTTTCCTCCTGCTCCTTCACTGTTTCTCTGCAGTGTTATACACTCTAAGGGATTTTCACACTGCTGAGAGTAACCAAGCCGAGCCAAGCTGTACTGAGCTGGACTGTTACGCATCCACCATAGTGGCTGGAACTGTGCTGAAAGCACAATGTGTAAAAAAAAATATCTCAGTCAGTACAGTTTGGATCAGGTTGGCAGAGCTGTGTGAAAAGGGTATTACACTGAACAAAAATATCAACGCAACAATTTCAAAGATTTGACTGAGTTACAGTTCATATAAGGAAATCAGTCAATTGAAATTAATTAATTAGGCCCGAATATATATATATATATATATATATATATATATATATATATATATATATATATATATATATATTTCACATGAATGGGAATACAGATATGCATCTGTTGGTCACAGATCAGAAAACCAGTCTATCTGGTGTGACCACCATTTCTGCCTCATGCAGCGAGACACATCTCCTTTGCATAGAGTTGATTAGGCTGTTGATTGTGGTCTGTGGAATGTTGTCCCACTCCTCTTCAATGGCTGTACAAAGTCGCTGGATGTTGGCGGGAACTGGAAAACGCTGTCGTACACGTTGATCCAGAGCATCCCAAACATGCTCAATGGGTGACATGTCGTGTGAGTATGCAGGCCATGGAAGAACTGGGACATTTTCAGCTGCCAGGAATTGTGTACAGATCCTTGCGACATTGGGCTGTGCATTATTATGCTGAAACATGAGGTGATGGCGGCGGATGAATGGCATGACAATGGGCCTCAGGATCTCTTCACGCTATCTCTGTGCATTCAAATTGCCATCGATAAAATGCAATTGTGTTCGTTGTCCTTAGCGTATGCCTGCCCATACCATAACCCCACCGCCACCATGGGGCACTCTGTTCACAACGTTGACATCAGCAAACCACTCGCCCACACGTCTGCCATCTGCCTGGTACAGTTGAAACCGGGATCAAATCAAATCAAATTGTATTTGTCACACGCGCCGAATACAACAGGTGTAGACCTTACTGTGAAATGCTTACTTACAAGCCCTTAACCAACAATGCAGTTTTAAGAAAATAGGGTTACGAAAATATTTACTAAATAAACTAAAGTAAAAAAATATATATATATATAATAAAAGAAAAAGAAAAGTCACACAATAGACCAAAAATAACGAGGCTATATACAGGGGGTACCGAGTCAATGTGCGGGGTACAGGTTAGTCGAGGTAATTTGTATATGTAGGTTTTTGTATATGGCCCCGTGTAGCTCAGTTGGTAGAGCATGGCGCTTGCAATGCCAGGGTTGTGGGTTCTTTTCCCACGGGGGGCCAGTATGAAAATGTATGCACTTAACTGTAAGTCGCTCTGGATAAGAGCGTCTGCTAAATGACTAAAATATAAATGTAAAAATGGGTAAAGTGACTATGCATAGATAATAAAAAATAAATAACGGAAAAGTGGTGTGTGCATATGTATTCACCCCCTTTGCTATGAAGCCCCTAAATAAGATCTGGTGCAACGAATTACCTTCAAAGTCACATAATTAGTTAAATAAAGTCCATCTGTGTGCAATCTAAGTGTCACATGATCTGTCACATGATCTCATTATATATACACCTGTTCTGAAAGGTCCCAGAGTCTGCAACACCACTAAGCAAGGGGTACCACCAAGCAAGCGGCACCATGAAGACCAAGGAGCTCTCCAAACAGGTCAGGGACAAAGTTGTGGAGAAGTACAGATCAGGGTTGGGTTATAAAAAAATATCCAAAACACGGCGCACCATTAAAACCATTATTAAAAAACTGAAAGAATATGGCACCACAACAAACCTGCCAAGAGAGGGCCGCCCACCAAAACTCACAGACCATGCAAGGAGGGCATTAATCAGAGAGGCAACAAAGAGACCAAAGATAACCCTGAAGGAGCAGCAAAGCTCCACAGCAGAGATTGGAGTATCTGTCCATAGGACCACTTTAAGCCGTACACTCCACAGAGCTGGGCTTTACGGAAGAGTGGCCAGAAAAGAGCCATTGCTTAAAGAAAAAAATAAGTAAACACGTTTGGTGTTTGCCAAATGGCATGTGGGAGACTCCCCAAGCATATGGAAGAAGATACTCTGGTCAGATGAGACTAAAATTGAGCTTTTTGGCCATCAAGGAAAATGCTATGTCTGGCGCAAACCCAACACCTCTCATCACCCCGAGAACACCATCCCCACAGTGAAGCATGGTGGTGGCAGCATCATGCTGTTGGGATGTTTTTCATCGGCAGGGACTGAGAAACTGGTCAGAATTGAAGGAATTATGGATTGCGCTAAATACAGGGAAATTCTTGAGGGAAACCTGTTTCAGTCTTCCAGAGATTTGAGACTGGGACGGAGGTTCACCTTCCAGCAGGACAATGACCCTAAGCATACTGCTAAAGCAACACTTGAGTGGTTTAAGGGGAAACATTTAAATGTCTTGGAATGGCCTAGTCAAAGCCCAGACCTCAATCCAATTGAGAATCTGTGGTATGACTTAAAGATTGCTGTACACCAGCGGAACCCATCCAACTTGAAGGAGCTGGAGCAGTTTTGCCTTGAAGAATGGGCAAAAATCCCAGTGGCTAGATGTGCCAAGCTTATAGAGACATACCCCAAGAGACTTGCAGCTGTAATTGCTGCAAAAGGTGGCTCTACAAAGTATTGACTTTGGGTGGGTGAGTAGTTATGCACGCTCAAGTTTTCTGTTTTTTTGTCTTATTTCTTGTTTGTTTCACAATAAAAATATTTTGCGTCTTCAAAGTGGTAGGCATGTTGTGTAAATCAAATGATACAAACCCCCCAAAAAGCTATTTTAATTCCAGGTTGTAAGGCAACAAAATAGGAAAAATGCCAAGGGTGGTGAATACTTTCGCAAGCCACTGTAGGTCCTGGATGGTAGGAAGCTTGGCCAGTTATGTTCTGGGCCGTACCCAGTACCATCTATAGAGCCTTATGGTCGGATGCCGAACAGTTGCCATACCAGGCGGTGATGCAACCGGTCAGGATGCTCTCGATGGTGCAGCTTTTTGAGGATCTGGGGACCCATGCCAAATTTGTTCAGTCTCTTGAGGGGGAAAAGGCGTTGTCGTGCCCTCTTCACGACTCTCTTGGTGTGTTTGGACCATGATAGTTTGTTGTTGATGTGGACACCAAGGAACTTGAAACTCTCGACCCGCTCCACTACAGCCCGTCGATGTGAATGGGGGCGTGTTCGGCCATCCTTTTCCTGTAGTCCACGATCAGCTCCTTTTGTCTTTCTCACGTTGAGGGAGAGGTTGTTCTCCTGGCACCACGCTGCCAGGTCTCTGACCTCCCTATAGGCTGTCTCATCGTTGTCGGTGATCAGGCCTCATCGTTGTGTCATCAGAAAACATAATGATGGTGTTGAAATCGTGCTTGGCCACGCAGTCGTGGGTAAACAGGGAGTACAAGAGGGGACTAAGCACGCACCACTGAAGGTCCTCCGTGTTGAGGATCAGCGTGGCATATGTGTTGTTGCCTACCCTTACCACCTGGGGGCAGCCCATCAGGAAGTCCAGGATCCAGTTGCAGAGGTGTTTAGTCCTAGGGTCCTTAGCTTAGTGATGAGCTTTGTGGGCACTATGGTGTTGAACGCTGAGCTTTATGACAATGAACAGCATTCTCACATAGGTGTTCCTTTTGTCCGGGTGGGAAAAAGCAGTGTGGATTGCTATTGAGATTGCGTCATCTGTGGATCTGTTGGGGCGGTATGCAAGTTGGAGTGGGTCTAGGGTTTCCGGGATGATGGTGTTGATGTGAGCCATGACCAGCCTTTCAAAGCACTTCATGGCTACTGACGTGAGTGCTACGGGGCGGTAGTCATTTGCTTTTTTGGGCATACGGACTATGGTGGTCTGTTTGAAACATGTAGGTATTACAGACTCGGTCAGGGAGAGGTTGAAAATGTCAGTGAAGCACTTGCCAGTTGCTCTGAGTACATGTCCTGATAATCCGTCTGGCCCGCGGCCTTGTGAAGGTTGACCTGTTTTTAAAGAAGCATGCTCACATCGGCTACGGAGAGCGTGATCACATAGTTGTCCGGAAAAGCTGGTGCTCTCATGCATGATTCAGTGTTGCTTGCCTGGAAGCTAGCATAAAAGGCATTAAGCCCATCTGGTAGGCTCGCGACCCTGGGCAGCTCCCGGCTGGGTTTCCCTTTGTAGTCTGTAATAGTTTGCAAGCCCTGCCACATCCGACGAGCGTCAGAGCCGGTGTAGTAGGATTCAATCTTAGTCCCGTATTGACACTTTGCCTGTTTGATGGTTCGTCTGAGGGCATAGTGGGATTTCTTATAAGCGTCCGGATTAGAGTCCCATTCCTTGAATGCGGCAGCTCTAGCCTTTAGCTCGGTGCGAATGTTGCCTGTAATCCATGGCTTCTAGTTGGGATATGTACGTACGGTCACTGTGGGGACGACGTCGTCGATGCACTTACTGATGAAGCCAGTGACTGACGTGGTATTCTCCTCAATACCATTGGATGAATCCTGCAACATATTCCACTCTGTGCTAGCAAAACAGTCCTGTAGCGTAGCATCCGCGTCATCTGACCACTTCCATATTGAGCCAGTCACTGGAACTTCCTGCTTTAGTTTTTGCTTGTAAGCAGGAATCAGGAGGATATAATTATGGTCAGATTTGCCAAATGGAGGGCGAGGGAGAGCTTTGTATTTGTCTCTGTGTGTGGAGTAAAGGTGGTCTAGAGTTTTTTTTCCTCTGGTTGCACATGTGACATGCTGGTAGAAATTAGGTCAAACGGATTTAAATTTGCCTGCATTAAAGTCCCCGGCCACTACAGCTCGTTGAGTGTGGTCTTAGTGCCAGCATCGGTTTGTGGTGGTAAAAATATAGATGGAAACTCTCTTGGTAGATAGTGTGGTCTACAGCTTATCATGAGGTACTCTACCTCAGGCGAGCAATACCTCGAGACTTCCCAGACATAGCGCACAAGCTGTTATTGACAAATAGACACACACAACCACTCCTCATCTTACCGGACGTAGCTGTTCTGTCCTGCTGATGCACGGAAAACCCATAAATCCGTGAAGAGCACACTTCTCCAGCGTGCCAGTGGCCATCGAAGGTGAGCATTTGCCCACTGAAGTCGGTTACGACGCCAACCTACAGTCTGGTCAAGACCCGGGTGAGGACGACGAGCACGCAGATGAGCTTCCCTGAGACTGTTTCTGACAGTTTGTGCCGAACTTATTCGGTTGTGCAAACCCACAGTTTCATCAGCTGTCTGGGTGGCTGGTTTCAGACGATCCCGCAGGTAAAGAAGCCGGATGTGGAGGTTACACATAGACTGCGGTTTTGAGGCCGGTTGGACGTACTATTTTTGTTCATTTTTATTTATTTTTTCAGGCCTACCCGTTCATATATATATATATATATATATATATATATATATATATATATATATATATATATATATATATATATATATATACAGTTCCAGTCAAAAGTTTGGACACACCTACTCATTCAAGGATTTTTCTTTATTTTTACTATTTTCCACATTGTAGAATAATAGTGAAGATATCAAAACTATGAAATAACACATATGGAATCATGTAGTAACCAAAAAAGTGATAAACAAATCAAAAAAATTAGATTTTATATTCTTCAAAGTAGCCATCCTTTGCCTTGATGACAGCTTTGCACACTCTTGGCATTCTCTCAACCAGCTTCATGAGGAATGCTATTCCAACAGTCTTAAAGGAGGTCCCACATATGCTGAGCACTTGTTGGCTGCTTTTCCTTCACTCTGCAGTCCAACTCATCCCAAACCATCTCAATTGGGTTGAGGTTGGGTGATTGTGGAGGCCAGGTCATCTGATGCAGCACTCCATCACTCTCCTTCTTGGTCAAATAGCCCTTACACAGCCTGGAGGTGTTTTGGGTCATTGTCCTGTTGAAAAACAAATGATAGTCCCACTAAGAGCAAACCAGATGGGATGGCGTATCGCTGCAGAATTACTGTGGTAGCCATGCTGGTTAAGTGTGCCTTGAATTCTAAATAAATCAGAGACAGTGTCACCAGCAAAGCACCATCACACCTACTCCTCCATGCTTCACGGTGGGAACCACACATGCGGAGGTAATCCGTTCACCTGCTCTGCGTCTCACAAAGACACGGTGGTTGTAACCAAAAATCTCAAATTTGGACTCATCAGACCAAAGGACAGATTTCCACCGGTCTAATCTCCATTGCTCGTGTTTCTTGGCCCAAGCAAGTCTCTTCTTCTTATTGGTGTCCTTTAGTAGTGGTTTCTTTGCAGCAATTCGACCATGAAGGCCTGATTCATGCAGTCTCCTCTGAACAGTTGATGTTGATGTGTCTGTTACTTGAACTCTGTGAAGCATTTATTTGGGCTGCAATCTGAGGTGCCGTTAACTCTAATGAACTTATCCTCTGCAGCAGAGGTAACTCTGGGTCATCCTTTCCTGTGGCGGTCCTCATGAGAGCCAGTTTTATCATAGCGCTTGATGGTTTTTGCGACTGATGGACTGTCGTTTCTCTTTGCTTATTTCAGCTGTTCTTGCCATAATATTTTACCAAACAGGGCTATCTTCTGTATACCACCCCTACCCAGTGGCGGCTCCTGAAAAAATTCTCAGGGGGGGGCAATTTTTCTGATGATTTAGGTGACCTACACACATTTTCAAAAATATATGTCCAGCAACAACATGAAGATAGGGGCAGCATATAAGTCAATGCCAGAAGCATTTATTGACTGATCTCAAAAGTGTTGGCTTACAAAAGCAAAATAAGTTATCACAGTAAAAATAATCAAGGGTGTTCTTTCACATTCCTCAACACTGCATAAACAATATGCATTTCCATAAACAAATGAAATATCAGCTGAAAATACAGCATCTTGGTATTTGTTCAGATTGCAGGATCAACAAGAGCTTTTACCACATTTTTTGCCTCATGGTTGAATTGGAAATATGTGCACCTGAGCATAATTCACAACAAGCAAGCAGGAGCTTTTTGATAGAGGCTACTGAAAACATTGATGCAAGTTATTGGTAATAAGAAATTTTTATAGACTTCCATATTCTGCCCTCTTGTATATATTTGTGAAAATGAACAGTGATAGACATTTTGCCTGAAAACAGAATTTGAAAATAATTTATAGAAAAGGTAAACACAGCTATCTGTATGGCTTTGTAAAAATGAACAACCATATTCTGGCCAATTGTATAGATTTGTAAATATGAACAACCATATTCTGGCCAATTGTATAGATTTGTAAAAATGAACATGAACAGATTATTTTATTTTTTTTACTTTTAAAAAAATGGAAAATAACTATTTTAAACAACATCAACTGTGAACTGATTTGGGCGTGTGTGTGTTAAAGAGACAGACAGGGAGGGACAAAGAGAGAGAGAGGCTACATTACTTGTACTGAAACTGTTCTCTTCTCTCTTTCAATGCAGCAAAGCGGTCAATGACTTTCTCATTGAAATCAGGCATGCTGAGGACTAGTTCCCTCTCCATGGAAAGCATGGCCAGTGCATTCAGACGTTCCTGGCCCATTGAATTTCGCAGGAATGTCTTAACTCGTGTCAAAGTTGAGAAACATCTCTCAGCTTCAGCTGTTGTCATTGGAGTAGTTATGAGGATGTTCAACAGAGTCACAGTCTCAGAGAACGTCTCCTGGAGGTTGTAGCTCATGAGAACCTGGTACAGTGCCAGTGCACCACAGTTTGACTTTCTCGTCGTCGGCAAAAATACCGTTCAGTCTCTCCAAAAGCACACTGGCGATTGAGACTGAGGTTGATTCCGAGATGGGAAGGAACTCAAAAAAGCGCTCCTGCACTTTGTGGTTGCTATCTATGTACCTCAGCACAAGCACCAGCTGTGTCTGTGTAGAAACGTCCGTGGTCTCGTCAGCTTGGATAGCTACGAAGTTCGCCGACTTCACCTCCTCCACAATATGTTCCCTCATGACCGCTAGCATACACTCCAGTAGCTCGTTTTGAATGGTCTTTGATGTGAACTTCTTTCAAAGAGACAATCGAGTTGCACTGAACGTTAGCCATCTTGATAGTAGTACGTGAATTGATTGACGCTGCTACCCGCTCTTTTCTTAGTTACGTTCATGGTTATGTTACGTATGACGAAAGCGCGTAAGTGCAAGCCCTCAGAAACCCATAGAGATTGTATTGAAAGCTCTGATATTTGCAAAAAAAATTTTTTACATGAGAGTCTGAGAGACTTCTGGGGCGATTTTCAACCTGACTGAAATCGCCCCAAAAGGGGGGGGGGGGGCATTTGAAGCACGACTTTAGCCTGATTGGACATTTAGTGGCAGATCAGAAGTCTAGATTAGAACACTGATAACTACTGTTGCCGTGATATAATTGATTAGAAAAAAATCCCTTCCTTTTCCCGTTTGGCAGTGCGTCGCCCATATCGCCCTAATGAACACACCGCCCCTGCCCCTACCTTGTCACAACACAACTGATTGGCTCAAATGCAGCTGGTTGAGAGAATGCCAAGAGCGTGCAAAGCTGTCATCAAGTCAAAGGGTGGCAACTTTGAAGAATCTCAAATATAAAATATATTTTGACACTTTTATGGTTACTACATGATTCATGTGTTATTTCATAGTTTTAATGTCTTCACTAGTATTGTACAATGTAGAAAATAGTAAAAAATAAAATGTGTCCAGACTTTTGACTGGTACTGTAGGTGTTTTTCAACACTGACCCTGGGGACCCACTGCGTATGCTGCATTTATCTCCAGCTCATTATAAAACTCACACACACATTATTACATTTTATTCACATTTCATGTTTTGTTGTTGCATTTAACTGCCGAAAATGCTGTTGTCAGAGGTCAGCATGTGGGAGAAGTGGGTGCTCAGGATGATAGACGGATTTCACACTAGTAATTACCAGTTTGATGGTTGTTCAAGTGGATGTTTCCCAGTCATATGTTGTAAATTCTCACTTGGTTACGAATGCAGCATAATACTTCTTCTCAATGGGACTAATTGGTTCAAAAGAGAACCTGGATTCACAGTTAGTGCCCAGAACTGGAATTGAGAAACCCTGCTTTATACTTAAGCCAAGGCTTAGTCATAACTAACTCATCTTTGTATGTACACTGAGTGTACAAAACATTAGGAACAACTGCTCTTTCCATGACATACACTGAGCATACAGAACATGACAGACTGACCAGGGGAAAACTATAATCCCCAACTGATGTCACTTGTTAATAAATAAATAAAATAAATTCCAGTTCAATCAGTGTAGATGAAGGGGATGAGACCGGTTAAAGAAGGATTTTTAAACCTTGAGACAATTGAGGCATGGATTGTGTATGTGTGCCATTCAGAGGGTGAATGGGCAAGACAAAATATTTAAATGCCTTTGAACGTTGTATGGTAGTGTCAAGAACTGCAACGCTGCTGGGTTTTTCACACTCAACAGTTTCCGGTGTGTATCAAGAATGGTCCACCACCCAAAGGACATCCAGCCAACTTGACACAACTGTGGGAAACATTGGAGTCACCATGGGCCGTCATCCCTGTGGAATGCTTTCAACACCTTGTAGAGTCCGTGCCTCAACGAATTGAGGCGGTTCTGTGGGAAAAAGGGGTCTCAATATTAGGAAAGTGTTCCTAATGTTTTGTACTCTCAGTGTATGTCTGTGTCTTGCTCTCTTTTTCATTCTCTCTCGCTCCCTCTTGCTCTCTCTCTCTCTCTCTCTCTCTCTCTCTCTCTCTCTCTCTCTCTCTCTCTCTCTCTCTCTCTCTCTCTCTCTCTCTCTCTCTCTCTCTCTCTCTCTCTCTCTCTCTCTCTCTCTCTCTCTCTCTCTCTCTCTCTCTCTCTCTCTCTCTCTCTCTCTCTCTCTCTCTCTCTCTCTCTCTCTCTCTCTCTCTCTCTCTCTCTCTCTCTCTCTCTCTCTCTCTCTCTCTCTCTCTCTCTCTCTCTCTCTCTCTCTCTCTCTCTCTCTCTCTCTCTCTCTCTCTCTCTCTCTCTCTCTCTCTCTCTCTCTCTCTCTCTCTCTCTCTCTCTCTCTCTCTCTCTCTCTCTCTCTCTCTCTCTCTCTCTCTCTCTCTCTCTCTCTCTCTCTCTCTCTCTCTCTCTCTCTCTCTCTCTCTCTCTCTCTCTCTCTCTCTCTCTCTCTCTCTCTCTCTCTCTCTCTCTCTCTCTCTCTCTCTCTCTCTCTCTCTCTCTCTCTCTCTCTCTCTCTCTCTCTCTCTCTCTCTCTCTCTCTCTCTCTCTCTCTCTCTCTCTCTCTCTCTCTCTCTCTCTCTCTCTCTCTCTCTCTCTCTCTCTCTCTCTCTCTCTCTCTCTCTCTCTCTCTCTCTCTCTCTCTCTCTCTCTCTCTCTCTCTCTCTCTCTCTCTCTCTCTCTCTCTCTCTCTCTCTCTCTCTCTCTCTCTCTCTCTCTCTCTCTCTCTCTCTCTCTCTCTCTCTCTCTCTCTCTCTCTCTCTCTCTCTCTCTCTCTCTCTCTCTCTCTCTCTCTCTCTCTCTCTCTCTCTCTCTCTCTCTCTCTCTCTCTCTCTCTCTCTCTCTCTCTCTCTCTCTCTCTCTCTCTCTCTCTCTCTCTCTCTCTCTCTCTCTCTCTCTCTCTCTCTCTCTCTCTCTCTCTCTCTCTCTCTCTCTCTCTCTCTCTCTCTCTCTCTCTCTCTCTCTCTCTCTCTCTCTCTCTCTCTCTCTCTCTCTCTCTCTCTCTCTCTCTCTCTCTCTCTCTCTCTCTCTCTCTCTCTCTCTCTCTCTCTCTCTCTCTCTCTCTCTCTCTCTCTCTCTCTCTCTCTCTCTCTCTCTCTCTCTCTCTCTCTCTCTCTCTCTCTCTCTCTCTCTCTCTCTCTCTCTCTCTCTCTCTCTCTCTCTCTCTCTCTCTCTCTCTCTCTCTCTCTCTCTCTCTCTCTCTCTCTCTCTCTCTCTCTCTCTCTCTCTCTCTCTCTCTCTCTCTCTCTCTCTCTCTCTCTCTCTCTCTCTCTCAGTTGTCCACAAACAGAGAGGCTCTTCAGTGAGGAGGAGGAGGCTCGAGCCGCCAGATTCAAAGAGTTCCAAGGTAACTAATGACAGACAGACACCTATCTTTGTAAAATAGTGTAATGTCGATGCTAGGCCATTAGGGTTTGCTCATGCACCAGTCAACAACATTCACATTTGCTCAATGTTTCTCTTCCTTGTATTCCATTTATTTAGGAGAATTGAATCATTGAGAACTCTTCCTCTGTCCCTCTCTCCTCTCCCAGAGCGTCTGAGCCAGAAGGATGGCCAGATCGTGGCAGGTCTGACAGAGAAGCTGCAGCTGTTTGCAGACATGGCAGAGTCTGTGGCTGGTCTTGAGGATATGGCCTCACGCTCCTGTCTGCTGCTGCGTGGTGATGCCTCAGACCTCCACCAGGGGGAGACGCTGCTCAAGGGAGCCATCACTGAAGGTACAACACACACACAACACAGTGCAGTACAGAGTACAATACACTGGCTTTTGTTATACTGTATAGGTTTTTGATCCAACTCAAGACTACATATGATTCATGTAATTCACAAATAATTCAGACTTTGATTAGTTTAGTTAGGTGTGTTACATACAGATACCCAACCAGTGGTGATTTTAGCATGTAAATCTTGGTGGGGCAAACAAAACATTTTTATTTTTTAGATGCATGCCAGCAAACCCACAATACATGAATTGCACTATAACAGTGACAAACGGTGCTCACAAACTGTTAGGGCCTACATAAAGCTGTCCCAACAGCAGAGTCCCAACTACTTACCATTGCTACACCTGGCAATCAGCGGAGCCTTGTCTGGCAGCGAAACATTCACTGCCTTTAAAAAAAACAGCTGCTATGGCTGACTTGCTTAAACAAATGTGGTTTCTACTAACAATTGATACAGTGGGGAAAAAAAGTATTTAGTCAGCCACCAATTGTGCAAGTTCTCCCACTTAAAAAGATGAGAGAGGCCTGTAATTTTAATCATAGGTACACGTCAACTATGACAGACAAAATGAGGGAAGAAAATCCAGAAAATCACATTGTAGGATGTTTAATGAATTTATTGGCATATGATGGTGGAAAATAAGTATTTGGTCAATAACAAAAGTTTCTCAATACGTTGTTATATACCCTTTGTTGGCAATGACACAGGTCAAACGTTTTCTGTAAGTCTTCACAAGGTTTTCACACACTGTTGCTGGTATTTTGGCCCATTCCTCCATGCAGATCTCCTCTAGAGCAGTGATGTTTTGGGGATGTCGCTGGGCAACACAGACTTTCAACTCCCTCCAAAGATTTTCTATGGGGTTGAGATCTGGAGACTGGCTCGGCCACTCCAGGACCTTGAAATGCTTCTTACGAAGCCACTCCTTCGTTGCCCGGGCGGTGTGTTTGGGATCATTGTCATGCTGAAAGACCCAGCCACGTTTCATCTTCAATGCCCTTGCTGATGGAAGGAGGGTTTCACTCAAAATCTCACGATACATGGCCCCATTCATTCTTTCCTTTACACGGATCAGTCGTCCTGGTCCCTTTGCAGAAAAACAGCCCCAAAGCATGATGTTTCCAACCCCATGCTTCACAGTAGGTATGGTGTTCTTTGGATGCAACTCAGCATTCTTTGTCCTCCAAACATGACGAGTTGAGTTTTTACCAAAAAGTTATATTTTGGTTTCATCTGACCATATGACATTCTCCCAATCCTCTTCTGGATCATCCAAATGCACTTCAGACGGGCCTGGACATGTACTGGCTTAAGCAGGGGGACGCGTCTCGCACTGCAGGATTTGAGTCCCTGGCGGCGTAGTGTGTTACTGATGGTAGGCTTTGTTACTTTGGTCCCAGCTCTCTGCAGGTCATTCACTAGGTCCCCCCGTGTGGTTCTGGGATTTTTGCTCACCGTTCTTGTGATCATTTTGACCCCACGGGGTGAGATCTTGCGTGGAGCCCCAGATCGAGGGAGATTATCAGTGGTCTTGTATGTCTTCCATTTCCTAATAATTGCTCCCACAGTTGATTTCTTCAAACCAAGCTGCTTACCTATTGCAGATTCAGTCTTCCCAGCCTGGTGCAGGTCTACAATTTTGTTTTTGGTGTCTTTTGACAGCTCTTTGGTCTTGGCCATTGTGGAGTTTGGAGTGTGACTGTTTGAGGTTGTGGACAGGTGTCTTTTATACTGATAACAAGTTCAAACTGGTGCCATTAATACAGGTAACGAGTGGAGGACAGAGGAGCCTCTTAAAGAAGAAGTTACAGGTCTGTGAGAGCCAGAAATCTTGCTTGTTTGTAGGTGACCAAATACTTATTTTCCACCATAATTTGCAAATAAATTCATTAAAAATCCTACAATGGGATTTTCTGGATTTTTTTTCTCAATTTGTCTGTCATAGTTGACGTGTACCTATGATGAAAATTACAGGCCTCTCTCATCTTTTTAAGTGGGAGAACTTGCACAATTGGTGGCTGACTAAATACTTTTTTTCCCCACTGTATGTACAAACTATGGCATAAGGGGATGACGAGCGGATAATTTCGATTAAGACATTAATGAGCGAGCTAGGATGGACGTAGTCAATATGACTATTTGTTCAGCACTTTTGAAATGTACAGCGACAGAATTCAGAACATGGGCCGTTCTTAAAGTATTCTCCCTGTAGATCAAGTCAGAACCGTAGGATAAATAAAGGGGGCATATAAGGAGACAATGAAAGCTCTTACAATATTCGATGATTACATTTCTCTAAAACAGGCTATAGGCTACATGTGCACCACCGAGTCAGAACAGTAGGCAAAATTAGGAGGGGAAACGGGACCAAATTATTAGGGTGAGGCACATGGGCTACGAACCGCTTACTACACAACATACACTTAGTATTACTTTCTTAGCTACAGTATATCTCCCTGGCATATTACATCATTTATGCAGCAGCATACAATACATTTTTTGGACTCACCTTGTTGTGCTGTGCTCACTTTTTTTTTTGTCATTTTAGCAGACGCTCTTATCCAGAGCGACTTACAGTTAGTGAGTGCATACATTGTCATACTGGCCCCCCGTGGGAATCGAACCCACAACCCTGGCGTTGCAAACGCCATGCTCTACCAACTGAGCTACACTTGAAAGAGGAAGGTGGCGCAGCGGTCCTTTGTGGGCAAATTTAGTCTTCAAACTTTGTCATCAAAGTCTGGCTTTCTCTGGATTTATTGTGCTTTAAAGACAACTGGGAATTCGGAAAAAAACAAGGTCGAATCATGATGACGTCAGTGATCTTCAAGTCGGAGCTCTAGAAAGAGGCCTGAGTCCCCGACCTGCAATTCCGAGTTGGATGACCATTCAAAACGTTTTTCCCAGTCGGAGCTAGTTTTTTCCAGAGTTCCCAGTTGTCTTGAACTCACTGAAATCAGATTTCCCAGTTCTGAGTTACCAGTTGTTTTGAGCGCGGCAGAAGTCATGCTGGATTGATACCATGGCCAATGTTGAATGTTTATCCTTTTAAGCATGGAAAAGAGACCCTTAAACCCAGACTTGGGACCACACACCCACTTCACTGAATAGCAGGCTAGTGAGCTTTGCAATGCTTGTAGTTAGCCACTGATTCCTTCCAAACCACTTATTGTTGAATTTGTTATTTCCAACTTGTTGTGTAATGTTTATGTCCAATGGCCGATGAGCACCGATACGTTTTATCTATAAATTATCTTCATTATTCCTCTTCATATGACAAGGATTAAAAAGGATTTGCCAGTAGATTGTCGACTTGATTCATGATGATGACTGCTAGCTTGCTAGCTAAGATTTTGAAGGTATGATGTTGACATGATCAGTCGAATCAAAGCTGCTGTAGATATAACGTGATTTGACATAATTTTATCTGTGGCCAATGACCTTGAGCCTTCTTGGATGGGCACCTCCAATGTAACTCTTAAGTCAGCACCCAAGTACCCTTAGATTTGGCGGTGACGTAGTGTCCCCATGAGTGACAGAACAATGAGCCAATCACGGCGCAACTAGAGAACATTACCAACCCCTATGCTCCGTATTTTCTGCTGGCTGCCCCACCACTGCAGAAAGCACTGAGCTAGGCTGAAACGCCTGCATTTTGGAGCTGCCTTACTCAAAGGAAGAAAAAAAGATACCAAGTTTGTATGCGGCTTTATCAACTCTTATTATTATTTATTTATTTTACATTGTTTGCAAACTGATATGTGACACGTATTAATGCCAAAACAGGCATCCCCCCCAAAAAATGACAGGTCGCCACTGCACCCAACTGTAACAATAGGAGGGTTAGCTCCGTCCTCACTACTCTTGTTCTTTCTTAAAACATTATTGTTCATCTTTCTTACTACCTACCTCCGTCTCTCTCGCTCGGACTCTCGCTCTCTCCAGTGGAGAACCTTCAGAACATGTTGCTGTCTGGTGTGAGAGAGCTAGCTCCACGTCCAGAGGAGGGTTTAGGCTCCGGGGCTATGCCCAGGAGAGCAGGCACCTTCGGGGGCTACGACAGCAGCCCCACCATCCTCAACAAGAGTAAGTCCACTCCACCTGCCTGCCCTGCTCTGCATGTGCTGTATCACCATTGTATTCCCATTAGGGCTGATGCAATACCAGTATTGCAATATTTTTTCCAGGGCAAAAATGAAAACACGAAGCAGACATTAGGGCTGTTTTCCTAAAGAAGTTAAATCCGCTTTGTGTTTTGTTTCCTTGCCACGATTCTAACGAGTATTGCGATACTGGTATCATCCCGGCCCTAATTCCCATAGTGTCTGTGTACCACTCTCATAAGATCCAAAATGACTATTTCATAGTATTCAAACGGTGTGTGTGTGTGTGTGTGTGTGTGTGTGTGTGTGTGTGGTGTTAGAAGGCAGTGTGAAGAAGAAGAACTACAGTGGAGGGGACAGAGACAGGAGCCAGAGAGCCCGCTCTGACCCCCAGCTCAAGGAGATTCAGACCAGCCAGGCCCTGGAGCAGCCACCGGTGGGTCAAACACACACTCACTCGCGCTAACAACCACAGCAAACATGGATGAGAAAATGTCTTAAAAGGACAGACTGTATCACAACTTAAGTTCCAGGGTGACCAGGGCAACACACTCCCTGTCCCCACAACAGAGCCAGCAGTGTAGCTAGTGTTGAGTAAACAGTGATAAGAGCATTTTTTTACATGTACATTTTAGTCATTTAGCAGACGCTCTTATCCAGAGCGACTTACAGTTAGTGCATACATTATTTTTTATTTTTTCATACCCCCTGTGGGAATCGAACCCACAACCCTGGCGTTGCAAACGCCATGCTCTACCAACTGAGCTACATCCCTGCCGGCCATTCCCTCCCCTACCCTGGACGACGCTGGGCCAATTGCGCGCCGCCCCATGGGTCTCCCGGTCGCGGCCGGCTACGACAGAGCCTGGATTCGAACCAGGATCTCTAGTGGCACAGCTAGCACTGCAATGCAGTGCCTTAGACCACTGCGCCACAGGTCGTTCAGAAATGTACCAGTATTTCAATAAATACAAAATAAATAGATTAGATGACCCAGTATACAGAACAAAAGCTACTTTACTCCGTCATTACTTAGTAATTTACCTATTTTGGGGAAATGCTACTGTTCCCGGTATGATTTATGTCTCCTCATCCTCACCAGGGTCTTGAACTGTCTGCAGTTCGGCGTCGATGACCACTGGCACGCTGGAGAAGTGTGCTCTTAACGGATTAATCCCGGTTCAAACTGTACCGGGCAGATGGCAGACAGCATGTATGGCGTCGTGTGGGCGAGTGGTTTGCTGATGTCATGGTGGGGTTATGGTATGGGCAGGCATAAGCTATGGAGAACAAAAACAATTGCATTTTATCGATGGCAATTTGAATGCACAGCGATACCGTGACGAGATCCTGAGGCCCGTTGTCGTGCCATTCATCCGCTGCCATCACTTCATGTTTCAGCATGATAATGCATGGCCCCATGTCGCAAGGATCTGTACACAATTCCTGGAAGCTAAAAATGTCCCAGTTCTTCCATGACCTGCATACTCAACAGATACACTACATTACCAAAAGTTTGTGGACACCTGCTCGTCGAACATCTCATTCCAAAATCATGGGCATTAATATGGAGTTGGTCCCCCCTTTGCTGCTATAACAGCCTCCACTCTTCTGGGAAGGCTTTCCACTAGATGTTGGAACATTGCTGCGGGGACTTGCTTCCATTCAGCCATAAGAGCATTAGTGAGGTCAGGCACTGATGTAAAGCGTTCCAATTCATCCCAAAGGTGTTTGATGGGGTTGAGGTCAGGGCTCTGTGCAGGCAAGTCAAGATCTTCCATACCGATATCGACAAACCATTTCTGTATGGACCTCGCTTTGTGCACGGGGGCATTGTCATGCTGAAGTTGGAAGCACAGAATTGTCTAGAATGTCATTGTATGCTGTAGTGTTACGATTTCCCTTCACTGGAGCTAAGGGGCCTAGCCCAAACTATGAAAAACAGCCCCAGACCATTATTCCTCCTCCACCAAACTTTACAAACTTTACTCCACAAAGTTTATGCATTCGGGCAGGTAGCGTTCTCCTGGCATCCGCCAAACCCAGATTAGTCCGTTGGACTGCCAGGTGGTGAAGAGTGATTAATCACTCCAGAGAGCGCGTTTCCACTGCTCCAGAGTCCAATGGCGGCGAGCTTTACATTGCGCATGGTGATCATAGGCTTGTGTGTGGCTGCTCGACCATGGAAATCAATTTCATGAAGCTCCCGACGAACAGTTATTGTGCTGATGTTGTTTCCAGAGGCAGTTTGGAACTCAGTAGTGAGTGTTGAAACCGAGGACAGATGATTTTTACGCGCTTCAGCACTCGGTGGTCCTGTTCTGTGAGCTTGTGTGGCCTACAGCTTCGCGGCTGAGCCGTTGTTGCTCCTAGACGTTTCCACTTCACAATAACAGCACTTACAGTTGACCGGGGCAGCTCTAGCAGGGCAGAAATTTGACGAACTGACTTGTTGCAAAGGTGGCATCTTATGACGGCGCAACATTGAAAGTCAAAGCTCTTTTTAGTAAGACCATTGTACTGCCAATGTTTGTCTATGGAGATTGCATGGCTGTGTGCTCGATTTCATACACCTGTCAGCAACGGGTGTGGCTGAAATAGCCGACTCCACTCATTTGAAGATGTGTCCACATACTTTTGTATGTGTATGTCACCCATTGAGCATATTTGGGATGCTCTGGATCGACGTGTACGACAGCGTGTTCCAGTTCCCGCCAATATCCAGCAACCTCGCACAGCCATTGAAGAGGAGTGGGATAACATTCCACAGGCCACAATCAACAGCCTGATCCAACTCTATGCAAAGGAGATGTCGAGCTGCATGAGGCAAATGGTGGTCACAGCAGATACTGACTGGTTTTCTGATCCACGCCCCAATTTTTTTTTTTAAAGATATGTGTGACCAACCGATGCATATCTGTATTCCCAGTCATGTGAAATCCATAGATTAGGGCCCAATGACTTCATAACAATTGACTGATTTCCTTATGAACTGTAACTCTGTTGCGTTTATATTTTTGTTCAGTGTAGATCAATAGATACTTTATTCATCCTTTATTCATCATAAAATGTGTAATGTTGTGTCTGTTGTACAGGCTGCTGATAATGATGAGGCCTCTCCAGCCATCTGGAACCCCATCTGGTCCAACACCTTTCCAGAAGCTGAGGTAGGAGATGTTCCGTGTTCATATGGTATTTGAACCTCGCTCTTCTTCAATCCTCATGTTTTATCATGGCCTCTCAAAGGTGTACTGTCCCATAGTGTCCAAACCTAGAGTTGTATTTTGATCTTCTCTTTCCGTTCCTGTCTCGGTCTCCCTAGTTCTTTGACCTGGTGCTGATGCTGTCTCAGAGACTCTACAGCTTGCAGGTAAACAAAACAACACTTCTCACTCACATTTCCCTCAATAACAACCTCTCCACATCCACTTACATGCTCATACTCATTTACATTTTAGTCATTTAGCAGACGCTCTTATCCAGAGAGACTTACATGAGCAATTAGGGTTAAGTGCCTTGCTCAAGGGCACAATGCTCTTAACCACCAGTAGGCATGCTAGCACATGACATGCTAGCATGTGGCTCTCCTCCAGTCCTGTGTGTGACTGGGCCGTGAACAATCAATCGGACTGCAGCCTTCCACACTTACCAGGGCGAGACGCCAAAACCCGTCTGTCTGCATGTCAACAGAAATGTTAAAATGACATCACATGGAGACTGCTAGACTAGCCTTTTGATTGGTTATGGTCTGTGACCACAAGCCTCATGCTTTCCAGAAGTTGACCCACGTATCTCCTCCTTTCCACCGGTCTCCCCTCCCCTCCCCTTTAGGCCATCATCTGCCAGCAAGACAGCCACATCGAGCTACAGCGCGCCTCCCTCAAAGAGCGTGCCTCCTTCCCCGGCCGTCACCGTGGCAACGTGCTCCTGGAGCAGGAGAAACAGAGGACGCTGGCCCTGCAGAGGGAGGAGCTGGCCAGCTTCCACAAGCTGCAGTCACAGCACCGACAGGAGCAGGTGAGACACAGTCGAAATGGCATCCTTAATTAGATTTATGGTCGCCTTACAGGTTGTCTTCATTACAATTACACTATGTAGATCATTAAATCTGATAATACTAGTAAAAGGGAACCACATTAATATGATCATGATAACTCCTGCAAAACGAGACGACCTCAAACTCGCCCTATGACTTTTACTTAATGCAGTATTATGCCAGTCTGCATTTAGTCAAATTGAACCTTGTGTTTCTTCCCAGGCTCGCTGGGAGAGGGAGCGGGAGCGCCACCGGCAGCAGGCAGAGGCCGCGGAGGGCAAGCTGAGGCAGAGGGAGGAGGAGTGCAGGAGGCAGGAGGAGAAGCTGGCGGAGGAGAGGGAGGAGCTGGAGAGACAAAGGGAGATGTACCAACAGGATCTGGAGAGACTGAGGGAGTCAACCCGCACCGTGGAGAAGGAGAAGGAACGCCTGGAGCAGCAGAGGAAGATCAAGAGGAAGACAATCGAGGTGGGTGACGATGTTACACATACACTCACGCGCGCACACACACACACACACACACACATTACACTTACACCCTACAGTGAGGGAAAAAAGTATGTTTGCCCACTGACAAAGACTTGATCAGTCTATAATTTTAATGGTAGGTTTATTTGAACAGTGAGAGACAGAATAAAAAAATAAAATAAAAAAACGCATGTCAAAAATGTTATAAATTGATTTGCATTTTAATGAGGGAAATAAGTATTTGACCCCTCTGCAAAACATGACTTAGTACTTGGTGGCAAAACCCTTGGCAATCATAGAGGTCAGACGTTTCTTGTAGTTGGCCACCAGGTTTGCACACATCTCAGGAGGGATTTTGTCCCACTCCTCTTTGCAGATCTTCTCCAAGTCATTAAGGTTTCGAGGCTGACGTTTGGAAACTCGAACCTTCAGCTCCCTCCACAGATTTTCTATGGGATTAAGGTCTGGAGACTGGCTAGGCCACTCCAGGACCTTAATGTGCTTCTTCTTGAGCCACTCCTTTGTTGCCTTGGCCGTGTGTTTTGGGTCATTGTCATGCTGGAATACCCATCCACGACCCATTTTCAATGCCCTGGCTGAGGGAAGGAGGTTCTCACCCAAGATTTGACGGTACATGGCCCCGTCCATCGTCCCTTTTGATGCGGTGAAGTTGTCCTGTCCCCTTAGCAGGAAAACACCCCCAAAGCATAATGTTTCCACCTCCATGTTTGACGGTGGGAATGGTGTTCTTGGGGTCATAGGCAGCATTCCTCCTCCTCCAAACACGGCGAGTTGAGTTGATGCCAAAGAGCTCCATTTTGGTCTGCATCTGACCACAACACTTTCACCCAGTTCTCCTCTGAATCATTCAGATGTTCATTGGCAAACTTCAGACGGGCATGTATATGTGCTTTCTTGAGCAGGGGGACCTTGCGGGCGCTGCAGGATTTCAGTCCTTCACGGCGTAGTGTGTTACCAATTGTTTTCTTGGTGACTATGGTCCCAGCTGCCTTGAGATCATTGACAAGATCCTCCCGTGTAGTTCTGGGCTGATTCCTCACCGTTCTCATGATCATTGCAACTCCACGAGGTGAGATCTTGCATGGAGCCCCAGGCCGAGGGAGATTGACAGTTATTTTGTGTTTCTTCCATTTGCGAATAATCGCACCAACTGTTGTCACCTTCTCACCAAGCTGCTTGGCGATGGTCTTGTAGCCCATTCCAGCCTTGTGTAGGTCTACAATCTTGTCCCTGACATCCTTGGAGAGCTCTTTGGTCTTGGCCATGGTGGAGAGTTTGGAATCTGATTGATTGATTGCTTCTGTGGACAGGTGTCTTTTATACAGGTAACAAGCTGAGATTAGGAGCACTCCCTTTAAGAGTGTGCTCCTAATCTCAGCTCGTTACCTATATAAAAGACACCTGGGAGCCAGAAATCTTTCTGATTGAGAGGGGGTCAAATATTTATTTCCCTCATTAAAATGCAAATCAATTTATAAAATTTTTGACATGTGTTTTTCTGGATTTTTTTGTTGTTATTCTGTCTCTCACAACACTGTTCAAATAAACCTACCATTAAAATTATAGACTGATCATGTCTTTGTCATTGGGCAAATGTACAAAATCAGCAGGGGATCACACACTTTTTTCCCTCACTGTATATACTGAGATCATGTGACACTTAGATTGCATACAGGTGAACTTTATTTAACTAATTATGTGACTTCTGAAGGTAATTGGTTGCACCAGATCTTATTTAGGAGCTTCATAGCAAAGGGGGTGAATACATATGCACGCACCACTTTTCCGTAATTTTTTTGAATTCTTTGAAACAAGTTATTTTTTTAATTTCAGTTCCCCAATTTGGACTATTTTGTGTATGTCCATTACATGAAATCCAAATAAAAATCCATTTAAATTACAGGTTGTAATGCAACAAAATAGGAAAAACGCCAAGGGGGATGAATACTTTTGCAAGGCACTGTATTTTCAGAGGGATTGGGTTGTAAAAGAGGTTGAATGTTTCTCCTATCGTTGTGTGAGCAGCATTGTCCTGGGTTCAAAGAGACCTCGCTAGTCATTTAAACACATCCAGCAGTGCTCTCTCTCTTTCCCTGCACATGCACACACATAAAATACAAAAGCAAGAGGGATCTAATATACATCACAAACCCATTTTGGTCAGAGCCATAAATACTGTATACAGAAATCAGCAAACAATTATATTACACTTTTAACACAAGTTCCATGACAACAGTTTTCTCGTTTGAAACCTCAATCTAAGGCAATGTAATTGTCCTACAACTTTTGGTGCCAAACTCAAATATCGATACCCTGAGTTGAAAGCATTTGAAACCCCTTGGACATGTGACTCAAAATGGCTTCTCATCTTCCTCTGTATGTTATTCATCTTTATGCCCAAATCCTCTCCCTTTCTCACTCCCTCTCCCAGGTGGTGCCACTATCCGGCAGTCTAAATGGGGACCTCCTGCTGGGCATGGGCGGTCGCGGTGTTGGCGGTTCAGACCTCTCCCGCACCCTCCCCCTGCCCCAGAAGGCCCTGGTGCGCCCCAGCCTCTCGGGGGTGCCCGCAGACTACCTGGAGCATCCCGAGGTTCCGCCGCGGGGTCAGAGCGTCAATGCCACCGTGTTGCCGGTGAAGAAGGAGGTGCCGCTCCACCTGTGCAGCACCACCAACCAGCAACACAAGCAGTTTGGCGTCCAGCAGCAGATCCCCACCAAACTGGCAGCGCTGAGCTCAAAGAGCTCCAAGAATTGCAAGGGCAAGGCCTCGCACCGCACCGACAGCACAGGTAAGACCAGTCTCAACTCAAGAAACCACCACACACAAGGGCCGATCACACCAGGTATTAGTAGCATTTACTACGTATTGAACCCTATAGTAGCCAGGACACTCCCTAGTAGTGCCATTGTTTCAATGTTGGTTTATGATGTTTGTTTGTTGAGCTCAGGAAATACACATGAACGTAAACAGTAGCACACCATGCACTAATAAATATGTAGGCAGTCTCTGTTTTTCAGCACTATAGGTTAAAGGAGACTTGTTTTTTTTACAACCAAATCTCTATTTTTGATGTAAATGGCATATTATAGAAGGGTCCAGACACGTTTTGGGAGTTTCACTTGTTTTTGAGAAACTTACCCCAACCAGCGATTCACATCCTTGTTGTGCAGTACGGGGGCACTGAAAAAACATGAACAAATGCTCCAAAAAAAGATGTCCTTCAAGAAACGGAAACGCTCTCGGTATAGTAATGTAGGTCTTTAGATGTTGTAGAAATGAAATTGTCATTCCGAACTTTATCCGCAACGTTATATTCCATTTTATGCAACTCGAGCTGTTTCCCCTATCCAGCTGTTCAATTCTCAGTGTAGCCTGCTGCTAGATTGGACAGAGAGGTATCGCTCGAGTCACAACGAAATAGAATATATTATGTTGCGGATAAAGTTTGGAATGACAAACTTACATGCCTAAAACATCTAAAGACCTGCATCACTATACTGAGCGCTTTTCCGTTTCTAAAAGGACGTACAGTGAGGGAAAATAGTATGATCCCCTGCTGATTTTGTACGTTTGCCCACTGACAAAGAAATGATCAGTCTATAATTTTAATGGTAGGTTTATTTGAACAGTGAGAGACAGAATAACAACAACAAAATCCAGAAAAACGCATGTCAAAAATGTTATAAATTGATTTGCATTTTAATGAGGGAAATAAGTATTTGACCCCTCTGCAAAACATGACTTAGTACTTGGTGGCAAAACCCTTGTTGGCAATCACAGAGGTCAGACGTTTCTTGTAGTTTGCCACCAGGTTTGCACACATCTCAGGAGGGATTTTGTCCCACTCCTCTTTGCAGATCTTCTCCAAGTCATTAAGGTTTCGAGGCTGACGTTTGGCAACTCGAACCTTCAGCTCCCTCCACAGATTTTCTATGGGATTAAGGTCTGGAGACTGGCTAGGCCACTCCAGGACCTTAATGTGCTTCTTCTTGAGCCACTCCTTTGTTGCCTTGGCCGTGTGTTTTGGGTCATTGTCATGCTGGAATACCCATCCACAACCCATTTTCAATGCCCTGGCTGAGGGAAGGAGGTTCTCACCCAAGATTTGACGGTACATGGCCCCGTCCATCGTCCCTTTGATGCAGTGAAGTTGTCCTGTCCCCTTAGCAGAAAAACACCCCCAAAGCATAATGTTTCCACCCCCTCCAAACAAGGCGAGTTGAGTTGATGCCAAAGAGCTCCATTTTGGTCTCATCTGACCACAACACTTTCACCTAGTTCTCCTCTGAATCATTCAGATGTTCAATGGCAAACTTCAGACGGGCATGTATATGTGCTTTCTTGAGCAGGGGGACCTTGCGGGTGCTGCAGGATTTCAGTCCTTCACGGCGTAGTGTGTTACCAATTGTTTTCTTGGTGACTATGGTCCCAGCTACCTTGAGATCATTGACAAGATCCTCCCGTGTAGTTCTGGACTGATTCCTCACCGTTCTCATGATCATTGCAACTTCACGAGTTGAGATCTTGCATGGAGCCCCAGGCCGAGGGAGATTGACAGTTCTTTTGTGTTTCTTTCATTTGCGAATAATCGCACCAACTGTTGTCACCTTCTCACCAAGCTGCTTGGCGATGGTCTTGTAGCCCATTCCAGCCTTGTGTAGGTCTACAATCTTGTCCCTGACATCCTTGGAGAGCTCTTTGGTCTTGGCCATGGTGGAGAGTTTGGAATCTGATTGATTGATTGCTTCTGTGGACAGGTGTCTTTTATACAGGTAACAAACTGAGATTAGGAGAACTCCCTTTAAGAGTGTGCTCCTAATCTCAGCTCGTTACCTGTATAAAAGACACCTGGGAGCCAGAAATCTTTCTGATTGAGAGGGGGTCAAATACTTATTTCCCTCATTAAAATGCAAATCAATTTATAACATTTTTGACATGCGTTTTTCGTGATTTTTTGTTGTTGTTATTCTGTCTCTCACAGTTTAAATAAACCTACCATTAGATTTATAGACTGATCATTTCTTTGTCAGTGTGCAAACGTACAAAATCAGCAGGGGATCAAATACTTTTTTCCCTCACTGTATATGGTGTTTTTGGAGCATTTGTTCATGTTATTTCAGAGCCCCGTACTACACAATGAGGATGAGTAAGTGGTTGGGGTAAGTTTCTCAAAAATAAGTGAATCACAAAAAAATAGTTTCTGGGCCCTTCTATAACATGCTATTTACATAAATGTTTTAGATTTGGTTGTAAAAAAAAAAGCCAAATTCTCCTTAGGTTAAGCTCACAGGACAAAGAGAACCCTGCCTGCCCTGTGTAATGGTACTGTGGTCTAACAGTGTGATATATACACTGGCTTGTGAACACGTTAGATTGACAGAGCTTAGCTCTATCAGGACTCTGGACTAATCTTAATGATGCACCATGATCACATTACCTGCTCTGAATTGAATGGCTCCTGGGCTCAGTCCAATAACACACTGTAATGGAAATGTAATGGATATTTATTCTCTTTTCTCTCTCTCTCTCCCTTTGTATCTTTCCTTCTCTCTGTTGCGCTCTCTCTTTCTCACACGCTTCTCTTCTCAACCCCCCTCCTATCTCTCTCTGTATCTCTTTCTGTGTCTCTCTCCCTCTCCCAGCCTCTGTGGATATGAAGCAGATGCTGCCTATGAAGTTGTCAGCCAGAGAGGACGGCACTCTGAAAGCCAAGTGCTCCATCAGTCCTCACCAGAGGCACCCCCTAACCCACTCCCAGTCCCTGCACTTCACAGGTAACACGCACACACGCATGAACACGCACACCTACACACACACACACACACACATACACACCTATCTTAAACCAACTGACTGAATGCCATCTCTGGCTTTCTTCCCCACAGATTCAGTGATCCATCCAGACAGTGGGCCAGAGAACCAGCCCTCCTCCACCCACCTGGTCTGCCTACAGAAGCCCCCCAGCCAGACCTCCAATCCCCTCCACACCCAGCCCCAGGCTCCTAACCGCCTCCATACCCAGAGCCCCAACCCCTCTTCAGCCCAGGCCCCTGTCCACGGCCTCAGCCACAGCCAGCCCCCTCCATACAGGATCACTGAGGACCTGAACAAGGAGGATGTCATATTTTTCTAAGTCCTCCAGAAAGAGGGGACACCTCTCTCAGCTGCTGTGGAGCACAGCGGGCAGGGACCAAAGGGAGGCCTGTGATGTCATCACCTGTGACGTCCGAGCTCTAGGAACTGGGACAAAACATTTCCTTTTAAAGAGGTCATTTGAACAATTATTTCTTTTAAGAATATATTTTATCATGGTCCCCTAAATCTAATGCCAATAACTGTTTTTAATCGTTTTTTTTATTCAACGTCAGATGTTGATTATGAAGAAGTGAAGAAAGACAACTGTGATTAATATAACGGGTTATTCTAAACATGAAGACTTCACTTGACGTTCTGGACCATTTCAAAGACTTTCCCACAGAGAGCAGGACGAAGAGTGGCAAGAAAGAAGGGAATGAATGAACAGAGAGAGACTGCAGTGTGTGTGAAGGGAGTGGTAGGAGACAGTCACTGAAACAGTCTCGTGATGTAGTCTGTCTCTCCTGAAAAAATGTGCACCTTTTGGAAGCAGTGGAGCCACAGGGAGGGATGAACTGATGATGATGACATTGCTCGCTGGCCTGTGTGTTGACTCAGCCAGATGTTTTTATTTTGCACTGTGTAAATACTTATTTTACAGGCTAACGATACATATGAACCAGGACTGTGATGGTTTGGACTTATGATTGAGCCACGAATTAAGTTATAAGTATGAAGGGTTACTTTTTATGTATTTTTTTTTCTTAATCATGTGTTTCTTATTAGAAAAGACTGAACAAAAAATATGAACGCAACATGCAACAATTTCTAAGATTTTACAGAGTTACAGTTCATATGAGGAAATCAGTCAATTGAAATAAATTCATTAGGCCCTAATCTATGGATTTCACAGGACTGGGAATACAGATATGCATCTGTTGGTCAAAGATACACTACATGACCAAAAGCATGTGGACACCTGCTCGTCGAACATCTCATTCCAAAATCATAGGCATTAATATGAGTTGGTCCCCCCTTTGCTGCTGTAACAGCCTCTACTCTTCCGGGAAGGCTTTCTACTAGATGTTGGTACATTGCTGCGTGAACTTGCTTCCATTCAGCCACAAGAGCATTAGTGAGGTCGGGCACTGATGTTGGGCAATTAGGCCTGGCTCGCAGTTGGAATTCCAATTCATCCCAAAGGTTTTCGATGGGGTTGAGGTCAGGGCTCTGTGCAGGCCAGTCAAGTTCTTCCACACCGATCTCGACAAACCATTTCTGTATGGACCTCGCTTTGTGCATGGGGACATTGTCATGCTGAAACAGGAAAGGACCTTCATCAAACTGTTGCCTCAAAGTTGGAAGCACAGAATCATCTAGAATGTCATTGTATGCTGTAGCATTAAGATTTCCCTTCACTGGAACTAAGGGGCCTAGCCCGAACCATGAAAAACAGCCCCAGACCATTATTCCTCATCAACCAAACTTTACAGTTGGCACTATGCATTGGGGCAGGTAGCGTTCTCCTGGCATCCGCCAAACCCAGATTCATCCATCGGACTGCCAGATGGTGAAGCGTGATTCATCACTCCAGAGAAGCATGATTCATCACTACACTGCTCCAGAGTCCAATGGCAGCGAGCTTTACACCACTCCAGCCGACGCTTGGCATTGCGCATGGTGATCTTAGGCTTGTGTGTGGCTGCTCGGCCATGGAAACCCATTTCATGAAGCTCCTGACAAACAATTATTGTGCTGATGTTGCTTCCAGAGGCAGTTTGGAAGTCGGTAGTGAGCATTGCAACCGAGGACAGACGATCTTTACAAACTGTGCTTCAGCACTCGGTGGTCCCGTTTTGTGAGCTTGTGTTGTGTGGCCTACCACTTCGCGGCTGAGCTGTTGTTGCTCCTAGACGTTTCCACTTCACAATAACAGCACTTACAGTTGACAGGGCCAGCTCTAGCAGGGCAGAAAGTTTACAAACTGACTTGTTGGAAAGGTGGCATCCTATGACGGTGCCACGTTGAATGTCACTGAGCTCTTCAGTAAGGCCATTCTACTGCCAATGTTTGTCTATTGAGATTACATGGCTGTGTACGCGATTTTATACACCTGTCAGCAACAGGTGTGGCTGAAATAGCCGAATCCACTAATTTGAAGGGGTGTCCACATGCTTTTGTATATATAGTGTACCTTTTAAAAAAAATGGGCCTCACAATGGGCCTCAGGATCTCGTCACGGTATTTCTGTGCATTCAAATTGCCATCGATAAAATGCAATTGTGTTCGTTGTCCGTAGCTTATGCCTACCCATACCATAACCCCACCACCACCATGGGGTACTCTGTTCACAACCTTGACATCAGCAAACCGCTCGCCCACACGACGCCATACACGTGGTCTATGGTTGTGAGGCTGGTTGGACGTACTGCCAAATTCTCTAAAACGACGTTGGAGGCGGCTTATAGTAGAGAAATGAACAATAAATAATCTGGCAACCGCTCTGGTGGACATTTCTGCAGTCAGCATGCCAATTGCACGCTCCCTCAAAACTTGAGACATCTGTGGCATTGTGTTGTGTGACAAAACTGCACATTTGATCAAATCAAATCCAATTTTATTGGTCACATACACGTGTTTAGCAGATGTTATTGCGGGTGTAGCGAAATGCTTGTGTTTCTAGCTCTGACAGTACAGCCATATCTAACAAGTCTAACAATTTCACAACATATAACCAATACACACATATCTAAGTAAAGCAATGGAATTAAGAATATATCAATAAATATATGGACTAGCAATGTCAGAGCGGCATAGACTAAGATACAGTTGAAGTCGGAAGTTTACACACACATTAGCCAAATACATTTAAACTCAGTTTTTCACAATTCCTGACATTTAATCCTAGTAAAAATTCCCTGTTTTAGGTCAGTTAGGATCACCACTTTATTTTAACAATGTGAAATGTCAGAATAATAGAAGAGAGAATGATTTATTTCAGCTTTTATTTCTTTCATCACATTCCCAGTGGGTCAGAAGTTTACATACACTCAATTAGTATTTGGTAGCATTGCCTTTCAATTGTTTAACTTGGGTCAAACGTTTCGGCATTGCCTTTAAATTGTTTAACTTGGGTCAAACGTTTCAGGTAGCCTTCCACAAGCTTCCCACAATAAGTTGGGAGAATTTTGGGCCATTCCTCCTGACAGAGCTGGTGTAACTGAGTCAGGTTTGTAGGCCTCCTTGCTCGCACACGCTTTTTCAGTTCTGCCCACACATTTTCTATAGGATTGAGGTCAAGGCTTTGTGATGGCCACTCCAATAACTTGACTTTGTTGTCCTTAAGCCATTTTGCAACAACTTTTGAAGTATGCTTGCGGTCATTGTCCATTTGGAAGACCCATTTGCGACCAAGCTTTAACTTCCTGACTGATGTCTTGAGATGTTGCTTCAATATATCCACATAATTTTCCTTCCTCATGATGCCATCTATTTTGTGAAGTGCACCAGTCCCTCCTGGAGCAAAGCACCCCCACAGCATGATGCTGCCACCCCCGTGCTTCACGGTTGGGATGGTGTTCTTTTTTTTCTGAGGTCTTGGCTGATTTCTTTTGATTTTCCAATGATGTCAAGCAAAGAGGCACTGAGTTTGAAGGTAGGCCTTGAAATACATCCACAGGTACACCACCAATTGACTCAAATGATGTCAATTAGCCTATCAGAAGCTTCTAAAGCCGTGACATCATTTTCTGGAATTTTCCACGCTGTTTAAAGGCACAGTCAACTTAGTGTATGTAAACTTCTGACCCACTGGAATTGTGATACAGTGAATTATAAGTGAAATAATCTGTCTGTAAACAATTGTTGGAAAGATTACTTGTGTCATGCACAAAGTAGATGTCCTAAACGACTTCCCAAAACTATAGTTTGTTAACAAGAAATGTGTGGAGTGGTTGAAAAACGAGTTTTAATGACTCCAACCTAAGTGTATGTAAACTTCAGACTTCAACTGTACATATGAGATGAGTAAAGCAAGATATGTAAACATTATTAAAGTGACTAGTGTTCCATTTATTAAAGTGGCCAGTGATTTCTAATCTATTTACATAGGCAGCAGCCTCTACTGTGCTAGTGAAGGCTATTTAACAGTCTGATGGCCTTGAAATAGAAGCTGTTTTTCAGTCTTTCTGACCCAGCTTTGATGCACCTGTACTGACCTCCTTCTGGATGATAGCGGGGTGAACAGGCAGTGGCTCGGGTGGTTGTTGTCCTTGATGATCTTTAGAGTGGCCTTTTTATTGTCACCAGCACAACGTGCACCTGTGTAATGATCATGCTGTTTAATCAGCTTCTTGATATGCCAAACGTGTCAGGTGGATGGATTATCTTGGCAAAGGGGAAATGCTCACGAACAGGGATGTAAACAAATTTGTGCACGAAGTTTGAGAGAAATAAGCCTTTTGTGTGTATGGAAATTTTCTGGGATTTTTTTTTTTCAGTTCATGAAACATGGGACCAACACTTTACATGTTGCGTTTGTATTTTTGTTCAGTGTAATTGACATTGCTCCCTTTTGTGAAGATGACTTGGTTTGGTCCAGTGGTGGGAGACAAGCTTTTCATTTGTTTTATTTTTTATTCACACTGTAAACTATGTTTTACTTCGATTTAGAAAATGATGATAATTGAGAAATGCACCTACTGCCATAGATTCATTCTCTAATTTATACTGTCATCATATACCACAATCATATCTGTTCTTAGAGGTTCAATGACTTCTAACTGCTTCAATTGTCTGGTTGCTTACACACTCAATAAATGCAACTAATCTTGTTGTGTAGAGAAGATGATTTTAAGTTAGAGCCATGCCATTCTAAATGACCAACAATGACTAGGGATAGTGTGGCACTGGTCTACCCCTATCACCCCTTACTATCACCCCTTAATGCTGTAGTCAGCAGCAGCCATGGGGGACAGTAGGGGTATGCTCCAAGACGGAGGCATCAGATCCACGTGTCTGCTTCCCCCTCTGGGGATAGTGAACTCCCCATCCAGACACTGCCTGCAGTAGACCACTCATGGCATCCCATCCTAACCTCTTCCTCGATATGTGGACCATTTCATACATACTGACAATATGGAAGGGGACCACAGAATGTTCAGATTAGAGGTAGTGCAGACACAGAAGGATTTCAAAGCTTGATGTAATGTAAAGCTTTAAACCATTGAAGTTATTTTTAAACAAGCCAGTATCTTACAAATGTAAGTATTGGTCAGTATTGATTGATTGATTGATTGATTGGTTGAAGCCCCAAACTTTCATTTCAAAGTCAACCATTAGGTTTGGTGTGATTGTATCTGACATTTCATTAGCAGCAGGTCCTAAATCATAATATGGTTTCCCCACATTTCATTCAGCCTTAACCTGAAGAATGCAGTGGGCCTGTTATGTGGCTATTTTGCTTCCACTGGTCCTGGGGCCCTTGTTAAGGTCAACGGCATCATGAAATCTACCAAGACATTTTAGCCAAAAACCTGGTTGCCTCTGCCAGGAGGCTGCCACTTGGCCACAAGTGGATCTTCCAGCGAGACAATAACCCCAAGCACACATCTACATACACAAAGAAATCAGTCTCCGGACTTGAACCCCTGTGGTTTGAATTGAAGAGGGCAGTCCATAATCACAGACGAAGGATATCAAGGATCTGAAAAGATTCGGTATGGAGGAATGGTCAAAGATCCTTCCCAATGTGTTCTCCAATCTCATAAAACATTTTAGAAAAAGTCTCAGTGCCATTTATCCTCGCAAGGTGAGGTATTGAAAGGTATCGAAAACAGCGGTGCCAATCATTTTGACCCCTTTTTGAGATTTGTTTTGTAATACTTGTTTAACACAACTGTTCAGAGGAGACTGTGAATCAGGCCTTCATGGTCAAATTGCTGCAAAGAAACCACTAATAAAGGACACCAATAAGAAGAAGAGACTTGCTTGGGTCAAGAAACACGAGCAATGGACATTAGACCGGTGGAAATTTGGTCTAGAGTCCAAATTTGAGATTTTTGGTTCCAACCACCGTGTCTTTGTGAGATGCTGTGTGGGTGAACGGATGATCTCTGCATGTGTATTTCCCACCATAAAGCATGGAGGAGGAGGTGTTATGCTGTGGGGGTGCTTTGCTGGTGACACTGTCTGTGATTTATTTAGAATTCAAGGTACACTTAACCAGCATGGCTTCGACAGCATTTTGCAGCGATACGCCATCGCATCTGGTTTGAGCTCAGTGGGACTATCATTTGTTTTTAAACAGGACAATGACCCAACATACCTCCAAGCTGTGCAAGGGCTATTTTACCAAGAAGGAGAGTGGTGGAGTGCTGCATCAGATGACCTGGCCTCCACAATCCCCCGACCTCAACCAAACTGAGATGGTTTGGGATGAGTCGGACCGCAGAGTGAAGGACAAGCAGCCAACAAGTGCTCAGCATATGTGGGAACTCCTTAAAGACTGTTGGAAAAGCATTCCAGGTGAAGCTGGTTGAGAGAATGCAAAGAGTGTGCAAAGCTGTCATCAAGGCAAAGGGTGGCTATTTGAAGAATCTCAAATATAAAATATATTTTGTAAAACTGTCACTGGTCTGAGAGCACTTACCATTCTTAAAGTCTTACATGTCCTCTAGCTGTACTGGACTGCTTGAATTTGAATCGTCTTGTCTTACTTAAACAAGAGAGCCACTCATGCTGTGCGGATGTGTGGAGGGGCATTACTAACTGAAAGTTATATAGAAGTTATGTTTTATTTCCTTGAGTGTGTTTCAACACACATGTATGATGATCTGTAATGTGTAAATAACCAGGATAATGTGTACTGCCAATTACACGAGTCACTTTGGATAGTAGCATACTTGAAGGGGAAATTATTTTCCATCAAATGTGTGTTGGTGTAACATTTATCTACCGCTTGCTGTCTAATGATGACGTTTGTAGCAGCACACAGCAAGGATGATGGTTTTTGAACCATTGTATTTTATTCACTGAGACCTGTGGACACATGAAACTGCTTTCTTAGAGAAATCTGCATTTTTGTAATAAAACATGTCTTAATAAAACAATGTGTGGGTTTGTTTGTTTTCTTTGTCGTTGCTTGAAAGTGACAATCTTTCTTACATATGGATTTTGTATTTGTATTTGTATTTATTATGGATCCCCATTAGCTTCTGCAAAGGCAGCAGCTACTCTTCCTGGGGTCCAGCAAAATTAAGGCAGTTATATGCAATTAAAAACATTGCATTACCTTTCACAACAGATTTCACAACACATTAAGTGTGTGCCCTCACGCCCCTACTCTACTACCACATATCTATGTGTACGTGTGTGTATAGTGCATATTTTATCATGTGTGTTACTCCAAGCAGTTTAGACTCCTCAACTTTCTAAATTTCGACATTATTCATTAAAATATTTAGTAGAGGTTTAGGGTTTAGTGAATGATTTGTCCCAAATAAAATGCTTTTAGTTGTATAAATATTTAGGACTAACTTATTTCTTGCCACCCATTCTGAAACTGACTGCAGCTCTTTGTTAAGTGTTGCAGTGATTTCACTTGCTGTGGTAGCTGACGTGTATAGTGTTGAGCCATCAGCATACATAGACACACAGGCTTTACTCAGAGCCAGTGGCAGGTCATTAGTAAAGATTGAAAAAAGTAAGGGGCCCAGACAGCTGCCCTAGGGAATGCCTGACTCTACCTGGATTATGTTGGAGAAGCTTCCATTAAAGAACACCCTCTGTGTTCTGTTAAACAGGTAACTCTTGATCCACAATATAGCAGGGGGTGTAAAGCCATAACACTTGTTTTTCCAGCAGCAGATTATGATCGATAATGTCAAAAGCTGCACTGAAGTCTAACAAAACAGCTCCCACAATCTTTTTATCATACATTTCTCTCAGCCATTTGTGCAAGTGCCGTACATGTTGAATGCCCTTTCCTATAAGCGTGCTGAAAATCTGTTGTTAATTTGTTTACTGTGAAATAGCATTGTATCTGGTCAAACACCATTCTTTCTCAAAAGTTTACTAAGGGTTCGGACCATGCTGATTGGTTGGCTGTTTGAGCCAGTAAAGGGTGCTTTTCTATTCTTGGGTAACGGAATGACTTTTGCTTCCCTCCAGGCCTGAGGGCACACACTTTCTTGTAGGCTTAGATTGAAGAGATGGCAAATAGGAGTGGCAATATCGTCAACTATCACCCTCAGTAATTTCCCATCCAAGTTGTCAGACCCAGGTGGCTTGTCATTGTTGATAGACAATAATACTTTTTTCAGCTCTTCCATACTCACTTTACGGAATTCTAAAGTACAATGCTTGTCTTTCATAATTTGGTCTGTTTATTTTTATTTATTTATTTATTTCACCTTTATTTAACCAGGTAAGCCAGTTGAGAACAAGTTCTCATTTACAACTGCGACCTGGCCAAGATAAAGCAAAGCAGTGTGATAAAAACAACAACACAGAGTTACATATGGGATAAACAAAACGTACAGTCAATAACACAATAGAAAATCTATATACAGTGTGTGCAAATGTAGTAAGTTATGGAGGTATGGCAATAAATAGGCCATAGTGCAAAATAATTACAATTTAGTATTAACACTGGAGTGATAGATGTGCAGAAGATGATGTGCAAATAGAGATACTGTGGTACAAATGAGCAAAATAAATAATAATATGGGGATGAGGTAGTTGAGTGGGCTAATTATAGATGGGCTGTGTACAGGTGCAGTGATCGGTAAGCTTTTACAGTCATTTTCTTTATGGTGCATTCTTATTAGTAACTGGAGTAAGCAATTTCAGAAATGTGTCAAGTGCAGCGTCGGGTTGCGCCTCATTACAAACCACAGACCAGCAAATATTCTTTACGTTTTCAACATAGGAATCACCACAAAAGTTATTGAATGACCTCTTATACACTATATTAGGCCCAGCCTTTGGAACTTTGGTTTTCCTAGATATTACTACTATATTATGATCACTACATCCAATGGATTTGGTACTGCTCTAGAGCAGATTTCTGCAGCATTAGTAAAGATGTGATCAATACATATGTATAATTTAATTCATGTGCTGTTTGTAAATACCCTGGTAGGTTGACTGATAACCTGAACCAGGTTGCAGGCACTGGTTACAGTTTGAAGCTTTTTCTTGAGTGGGCAGCTTGATGAAAGCCAGTCAATATTTAGGTCACCCAGAAAATATACCACCTCTCTGTTGATATCACATACATTATCCAGATACTGACTGTTAGCACTTGGTGGTCTATAGCAGCTTCCCACAAGAATGGGCTTTAGGTGAGGCAGGTGAACTTGTAGCCATATTACTTCAACAGCATTTAACATGAGATCCTCTCTAAACTTTACAGGAATATGACTGAACAAAAATGGCAACACCTCCACCATTGGCATTCCTGTCTCTTCTGAAGATGTTGAAACCATGTATTGCTACCACTGCATCATCAAAGGTATTAACTAAATGAGTTTCAGAGATAGTCAGTATATGAATGTTATCTGTTACTAGCAAGTTATTGATTTCATGAACCTTGTTCCTTAGGCTACATATGTTAATGTGGGCTATTTCTAGCACTTTTCTGGGATTCTTGATTGTTTTTATTGCTTTACTTGGAGGCTTATCAGAGGTAGAAATGACAGTGATATTTATGTTTGAGCTTGATAGTGCAGGGTGAGCTACACACAGTGGACTTCCTACTAGGACAAGCCGCTCAGTGCTAACAACATAACTCAGATTCATAGGCACATCATTACTGCATACAATAGCTGTAGGTGTGACAGAGGCAATTACTGGGGTCACATGAACACTACATTATCATCATCTCATATTTCCCAGCATTATCACCTTTACTTTCAAGTGAGAAGGTAACTATCAAACTGGATGTGTCGATAATGTGATTAGTACACTATGGAATGGAATGGTTTATTTAAAAGGATGTGGCTTTTTCTTTTCCTCATAATTTATTTTTTTAAGTTCCTAAATATCCTGGAAGTTTAACTTAATTTGCACAAGGGCACGTTTTGTTTCTTGTAATGCCCTGGGCCCAGTTTTTCAAAAGTTATCTGTCCGGATTTCAGCTATCGGATAGGATTAAATGCATAGAAATATAATTAATATAACGAGAGTCCCCATTGAAGTCAATGATTTGTCTGTTCTATTCATTCTATTTTTATGCATTTAATCCTATCTGATAGGTGAAATCCAGATATATAGAGTGCATTCATAAAGTATTCAGAACCCTTGACTTTTAACAAATTTTGTTACTTTACAGCCTTATTCTAAAATGGATTAAATAAATAAAAATCCTCAATCTACACACAATACCCCATAATGAAAAATTAAAACATATGTATTACAAATATAAAATCAAAATGTATTTGCCACATGCGCCGAATACAACAGGTGTAGTAGACCTTACATTGAAAGGCTTACTTACAAGCCCTTAACCAACAATGGAAATAGTCCAGGTAGCTATGATTAGCTGTTCAGGAGTCTTATGGCTTGGGGGTAGAAGCTGTTAAGAAGCCTTTTGGACCTAGACTTGGTGCTCCGGTACCGCTTGCCATGCAGTAGCAGAGAGAACAGTCTATGACTAGGGTGGCTGGAGTCTTTGACAATTTTTAGGGCCTTCCTCTGACACCGCCTGGTATAGAGGTCCTGGATGGCAGGAAGCTTGGCCCCAGTGATGTACGGGGCCGTACACACTACCCTCTGTAGTGCCTTGCGGTCGGAGGTCGAGCCGCTGCCATACCAGGCGGTAATGCAACCAGTCAGGATGCTCTCGATAGTGCAGCTGAATAACTTTTTGAGGATCTGAGGACCCATGCCAAATCTTTTCAGTCTTCTGAGGGTAATAGGCTTTGTCGTGCCCTCTTCACGACTGTCTTGGTGTGTTTGGACCATGATAGTTTGGTGATGATGTGGACAACAAGGAACTTGAAGCTCTCAACCTGTTCCACTACAGCCCCGTCGATGAGTACTCTTTTTTTTCCTGTAGTCCACAATCATCTCCTTTGTCTTGATCATGTTCAGGGAGAGGTTGTTTTCCTGGCACCACACGGCCAGGTCTCTGACCTCCTCCCTATAGGCTGTCTCATCGTTGTCAGTGATCAGGCCTACCACTGTTGTGTCGTCGGCAAACTTAATGATGGCGTTGGAGTCGTGCCTGGCCATGCAATCATGGTTGAACAGGGAGAACAGGAGGGGACTGAGGAAGGCCCCCGTGTTGAGGATCAGAGTGGCAGATGTGTTATTACCTCCCCTTACCACCTGGGGGTTGGCCGTCAGGAAGTCAAGGATCCAGTTGCAGAGGGAGGCGTTTAGTCCCAGGGTCCTTAGCTTAGTGATGAGCTTTGAGGGCACTATGGTGTTGAACGCTGAGCTGTAGTCAATTAATAGCAGTCTCACGTAGGTGTTCCTCTTGTCCAGGTGGGTAAGGGCAGTGTGGAGTGCAATAGAGATTGCATGATCTGTGGATCTGTTGGGGCGGTATGCAAATTGTGGTGGGTCTAGAGTTTCTGAGATAATGGTGTTGATGTGAGCCATGACCAGCCTTTCAAAGCACTTCATGGCTACAGACGTGAGTGCTACGGGTTGGTAGTCATTTAGGCAGGTTATCTTAGTGTTCTTGGGCACAGGGACTATGGTGGTCTGCTTGAAACATGTTGGTATTACAGACTCAGTCAGGGACATGTTGAAAATGTCAGTGAAGACACTTGCCAGTTGGTCAGCGCATGCTCGGAGTACACGTCCTGGTAATCTGTCTGGCCCTGCGGCCTTGTGAATGTTCACCTGCTTAAAAGTCTTACTCACATCGGCTACGGAGAGCGTGATCACATAGTCATCCGGAACAGCTGATGCTCTCATGCATGCTTCAGTGTTGCTTGCCTCGAAGCGAGCATAGAAGTGATTTAGCTCATCTGATAGGCTCGGTCACTGGGCAGCTCGCGGCTGTGCTTCCCTTTGTAGTCTGTAATAGTTTGCAAGCCCTGCCACATCCGACGAGCATCGGAGCCGGTGTAGTACGATTCAATTTTAGTCCTGTATTGACTCTTTTACTGTTTGATGGTTCGTTGGAGGGCATAGCGAGATTTCTTATAAGCGTCTGGGTCAAGGAATCCTGCTCCTTGAAATCGGCAGCTCTACCCTTTAGCTCAGTGAGGGTTTGCCTGTAATCCATGGCTTCTGGTTGGGGTATGTATGTACGGTCACTGTGGGGATGACGTCATCGATGCACTTATTGATGAAGCCAGTGACTGATGTGGTGTACTCCTCAATGCCATCGGAAGAATCCCGAAACATATTCCAGTCTGTGCAAGCAAAACAGTCCTGTAGTTTAGCATCTGCGTCATCTGACCACTTCCTTATTAACCGAGTCACTGGTGCTTCCTGCTTTAGTTTATGCTTATAAGCAGGAATTAGGAGGATAGAATTATGATCAGATTTGTCAAATGGAGGTCGAGGGAGAGCTTTGTACGTGTCTCTGTGTGTGGAGTAAAGGTGGTCTAGAGGTTTTTTCCCCTCTGGTTGCACATTTAACATGCTGGTAGAAATTAGGTAGAACGGATTTAAGTTTCCCTGCATTAAAGTCCCCGGCCACTAGGAGCGCTGCCTCTGGATGAGTGTTTTCCTGTTTGCTTATGGCCTAATACAGCTTATTGAGTGCAGTCATTTACATTACATTTTCGTAATTTAGCAGACGCTCTTATCCAGAGCGACTTATAGTTAGTTAGTGAGTACATACATTATTTTATTTTTCATACTGGCCCCCCTGGGAATTTAACCCAAAACCCTGGCATTGCAAACACCATGCTCTACCAACTGAGCTACATCCCTGCCGGCCATTCCCCTCCCCTACCCTGGATGACGCTGGGCCAATTGTGCGCCGCCCCATGGGTCTCCCGGTCGCGGCCGGCTACGACAGAGCCTGGATTCAAACCAGGATCTCTAGTGGCACAGCTGTACTGCGATGCAGTGCATTAGACCACTGCGCCACTCGCAGTCTTAGTGCCAGAATTGGTTTGTGGTGGTAAATAGACAGCGACAAAAATATAGATGAAAACTCTCTTGGTAAATAGTGTGGTGTACAGCTCATGAGATGCTCTACCTCAGGCGAGCAAAACCTTGAGACTTCCTTAGTATTAGATTTCGTGCACCAGCTGTTGTTGACAAATATACACCGCCACCCCTTGTCTTACCAGAGTCAGCCATTCTATTTTGCCGATGTAGCATATATCCCGCCAGCTGTATGTTATCCATGTCTTCATTCAGCCACGACTGTGAAACATTAAGATATTACAGTTTTTAATGTATTTTTGGTAGGATATCCGTGATCGTAGGTCGCCTATTTTGTTTTTAAATGATTGTACGTTGGCTAACAGGACTGATGGTAGAGGCAGAGTACTCGCTCGCCGTCGGATCCTTACAAGGCACCCCGACCTACGTCCACAATATCTCTGTCTCTTTCTCATGCGAATGACAGGGATTTGGGCCTTGTCGGGTGTCTGTAGAATGTCCTTCACGTCCGACTCATTGAATAATTGTTTTTTGTCCAATACGAGGTGAGTAATTGCTGTCCTGATATCCAGAAGCTCTTTTTGGTCAGAAGAGACGGTGGCAGAAACATTATGTACAGAATAAATTACAAATAACGCTAAAAAACACACATAATAGCACAATTGGTTAGGGGGCCGTAAAACGGCAGCCATCTCCTCCGGCGCCATTATTTATACCTTATTCACATAAGATTTCAGTATTCAGACCCTTTGCTATGAGACTCGAAATTGGGCTCAGGAGCATCCTGTTTCCATTGATCATCCTTGAGATGTTTCTACAACTTGATTGGAGTCCACCTGTGGTAAATTCAATTGATTGGACATGATTTGGAAAGGCACACAGCTGTCTATATAAGGTCCCACAGTTGACAGTGCATGTCAGAGCAAAAACCAAGCCATGAGGTTGAAGGAATTGGTCGTAGATCTCCGAGACAGGATTGTGTCGAGGCACAGATCTGGGGAAGGTTACCAACACATTTCTGCAGCATTGAAGGTCCCCAAGAACACAGTGGCCTCCATCATTCTTAAATGAAAGAAGTTTGGAACCACCAAGACTCTTCCTAGAGCTGGCCGCCAGGCCTAACTGAGCAATCGGGGGAGAAGGGCCTTGGTCAGGGAGGTGACCAAGAACCTGATGGTCACTCTGACAGAGCTCCAGAGTCCCTCTGTAGTGATGGGAGAACCTTCCAGAAGGACAACCATCTCTGCAGCACTCCACCAATCAGGCCTTTATGGTAGAATGGCCAGCCGGAAGCCACTCCTCAATAAAAGGCACATGACAGCCTGCTTGGAGTTTGCCAAAAGGCACCTAAAGGACCCTCAGACCATGAGAAACAAGATTATCTGGTCTGATGAAACCAAGATTTAACTCTTTGGCCTGAATGCCAAGTGTCACGTCTGGAGGAAACCTGGCACCATCCCTACGGTGAAGCATGGTTGTGGCAGCATGTGGGGATGTTTTACAGCGGCAGGGACTGGGAGACTTGTCAGAATCGAGGGAAAGATGAACGGAGCAGAGTACAGAGAGATCCTTGATGAAAACCTGCTCCAGAGCGCTCAGGACCTCAGACTGGGGACAACGACCCTAAGCACACAACCAAGACAACGCAGGAGTGGCTTCGGGACAAGTATCTGAATGTCCTTGAGTGTCCCAGCCAGAGCCCAGTCTTGAACCTGATCTAACATCTCTGGAGAGACCTGAAAATAGCTGTGCAGTGACGCTCCCCATCCAACCTGACAGAGCTTGAGCGGATCTGCAGAGAAGAATGGGAGAAACTCCCCAAATACAAGCGTCATACCCAAGAAGACTTGAGGCTGTAATCGCTGCCAATGGTGCTTCAACAAAGTACTGAGTAAAGGATCTGAATACTTATGTAAATGTCATATATACTTTCTGAATGCACTGTAACTAATGAAAAACTGGGCCCTGGCCAGTATATTAATTATACTTTCCATGAAAATCCTTTGAGTCTGCACTGCCTTAAAGGGGCAATCTGCAGTTCCTACAGACATTTTTTGGGGACTTAATTATATGTACCCATTGTTTCTTGAAGAATATAACTTATAAATGCCTCATGAGCTTAGTTCAACTGTCGAACCCAAAATAAAAGCTTGTTTTACTGCAATATTTGTAAACAAAGTAAATGTAAACAAACACTATATAGCCTCAAAACATGGTTAAAACTATACTTTTGATATCATGGATGATCAGTCCTTGCATCCATACCTCTGACTATGAATTTGAGAGTGGTTGCGTTTCTCCAGCCCCATCCATCAGCTTTTTACTGAAACAGTGGCGGAGACGATGCTTTGTTATTGTTGCAACAGTAGATTGCCCCTTTAAGAGTGCCGGTCATGCCAGTCTCTTTATGATGTTATTGGCTGAATGGAAAGGCAGAAGAGAACAGTGGGAAACCTGTTGGCACTCTGTTCAGACCAAATATGGTGGATAAATGAAGGTATTTCACTCAGGCCGTTTACCATTGAAGAAAATGATAAATTCCTGTCTACTTAAGGGAGTGGCTCTCCCATGGACACCAATGTGATAGCAGCTGGGTCTGGTGTACTTATTTAATTGACTTCCATTGAAACAGAATAAATGAGGTAGTGGGATGTTTCACTTCCTTTTTCGTCTCTGTTCAGACAAAGGGCTATTTTCAGGTGTTGTGGTTTTGCTGTTGAGTCCCTGTGGGACATCAGGGACCCAGTCCCTCTGCTATTCTGAGAGGGATGATGCCTCTGCCACCATTATTTTACTGTCCTGTATGATTTGTGAGTTCTTTTGTCTCTCAGCTCTGGCTTGTGGAAGATAACTGCAGCTCTCTCTCTCTCTCCCTCTCCCTCTCTCCCATCTCTCTACACAACAGTTTGGAAGCACACTATATTTGTGATGAATTGTCCAAAGTCAGGACAGGAGTGATTGTAGTAATTTTGTTATGCGTTTCTCGCCGCAGAACTGAACAAATATAGAAGACGGCAACTGTTTATAACAGACATGAATAAGGTATGGGGCTGGGTTTCTACTAAGCTAGCATATGTAATTGTTTTAAGATGGTCATACCAAGGATCATTTAGCTATTTTATTTTGAATTTTAGGACCCCTGTAGGTATCAAGAAAATATATAAAAAATATATTTGATGAAACATTGAATTTGGCCTTACTGCTATTAGCCCATAGAAATGCATTGAATAACAGAGTCATACATGGAAAAACAGTTAGTCCAAAAATACATTTAAAGGAAGTATATTTTAAATTGTCTGTCCTATATCTGTGACATATAAAAAAGCTCTGAATTTTACTTGGAATTATCCATATACCTTTAATGTGGAAATGCCCCATTCACTTCCATACATTTTTTGGCCCGGTACCAAATTAACTTCAGACGAGTCCTGTGACACTTGTGGGGGTTGTAGAGCAAAACGGAGAACACCACCAGGGGTCATGCATCCCAAACCATTCGGACGGACACAGTGCTTGACTTGGACTGAAATAGGTTCCGGTACTCATTTTTGGTGGCGGTACTGTTTATATTTAGGGACAGGAGCGCCACAATACTTTTGAGCTAATATTCTATAAGAGGAACAAAAGCTCAAGCAGTAGAATATTTGAGGTGCCGGTACTCAGCTCTGGTGAGCTCCTACCCAAGTCAAGCACTGGACGCTACAGACGTTTTCATAAGAAGACCGTCTTCTGGTCTGACAAACTGCGCTGTAGCTCTGCCACCTTCCACCACAAATAGGTGGATTGAGACAAAGCCCATGCAAAAAAAATAGGTACAGTATATCTAGCTTAGATAGATTGATTTTTTTAGTATGCTAATTATATTTCCGTGGGGAGCGGATATCGACTCTAGGGGGTTTATCAATCAGACCTTTACATCTAAAAAATAAATACAAAATCAACTTCATATTCATCATCTCCAGCACCACCCCAACATGAAAATTGTGCGTTTCTAGGTTTTGTAAAAGATAGAGGAAGATAAGTGTTTCCAATTACATCATAGAGGGCTTGCAGTTGCGTCACAAATCACCTAGCAACAGTCTGTTAGAAGTCCTCCAATTGTCCACATGGCTGGCTGCATTTTGCTACCACCGGATACTTCGGGAAGATTGCCCATTATTTCGTTTTTCTAAAGACCCAGTAAACTTAGGCAGTGGGAGAACCTATGTGGGATCACGCTCTCCGTAGCCGATGTGAGTAAGACTTTTAAGCAGGTCAACATTCACAAGGCCGCAGGGCCAGACGGATTACCAGGACGTGTACTCCGAGCATGTGCTGACCAACTGGCAAGTGTCTTCACTGACATTTTCAACATGTCCCTGACTGAGTCTGTAATACCAACATGTTTCAAGCAGACCACCATAGTCCCCGTGCCCAAGAACTCTAAGATAACCTGCCTAAATGACTACCGACCCGTGGCACTGACGTCTGTAGCCATGAAGTGCTTTGAAAGACTGGTCATGGCTCACATCAACAGCATAATCCCAGAAACCCTAGACCCACTCCAATTTGCATACCGCCCCAACAGATCCACAGATGATGCAATCTCTATCGCACTCCACACTGCCCTTTCCCACCTGGACAAGAGGAACACCTACGTGAGAATGCTATTCATTGACTACAGCTCAGCATTCAACACCATAGTGCCCTCAAAGCTCATCACTAAGCTAAGGATCCTGGGACTAAACACCTCCCTCTGCAACTGGATCCTGGACTTCCTGACGGGCCGCCCCCAGGTGGTAAGGGTAGGTAACAACACATCTGCCACACTGATCCTCAACACGGGGGCCCCTCAGGGGTGCGTGCTCAGTCCCCTCCTGTACTCTCTGTTCACCCATGACTGCATGGCCAGGCACGACTCCAACACCATCATTAAGTTTGCCGACGACACAACAGTGGTAGGCCTGATCACCGACAACGATGAGACAGCCTATAGGGGAGGAGGTCAGAGATCTGGCCGTGTGGTGCCAGGACAACAACCTCTCCCTCAACGTGACCAAGACAAAGGAGATGATTGTGGACTACAGGAAAAAAAAGAGGACTGAGCACGCCCCCATTCTCATCGACGGGGCTGTAGTGGAACAGGTTGAGAGCTTCAAGTTCCTTGGTGTCCACATCACCAACGAACTATCATGGTCCAAACACACCAAGACAGTCGTGAAGAGGGCACGACAAAGCCTATTCCCCCTCAGGAGACTAAAAAGATTTGGCATGGGTCCTCAGATCCTCAAAAATTCTACAGCTGCACCATCGAGAGCATCCTGACTGGTTGCATCACCGCCTGGTATGGCAACTGCTTGGCCTCTGACCGCAAGGCACTACAGAGGGTAGTGCGTACGGCCCAGTACATCACAGGGGCAAAGCTCCCTGCCATCCAGGACCTCTATACCAGGCGGTGTCAGAGGAAGGCCCTCAAAATTGTCAAAGACTCCAGTCACCCTAGTCATAGACTGTTCTCTCTGCTACCGCACGGCAAGCGGTACCGGAGTGCCAAGTCTAGGTCCAAAAGACTTCTCAACAGCTTCTACCCCCCAAGCCATAAGACTCCTGAACAGCTAATCATGGCTACCCGGACTATTTGCACTGCCCCCCCCCACCCCATACTTTTACGCTGCTGCTACTCTGTTAAGTATTTATGCATAGTCACTTTAACTCTACCCACATGTACATATTACCTCAACTACCTCAACTAGCCGGTGCCCCCGCACATTGACTATGCAACGGTACCCCCCCTGTATATATAGCCTCCCTACTGTCACTTTATTCTATTGTATATATAGCCTCCCTACTGTCACTTTATTTTTACTTCTGCTCTTTTTTTCTCAACACTTTTTTGTTGTTGTTTTATTCTTACTTTTTTTTGTTTAAAATAAATGCACTGTTGGTTAAGGGCTGTAAGTAAGCATTTCACTGTAATGTCTGCACCTGTTGTATTCGGCGCATGTGACCAATAAAATTTGATTTGATTTGATTTGAACCTATTCAATGTTAGCACATTTTGTGAACATAAATACAGTCTAAAAGTCACACACAATGTATAAACCTATTACAACAGGAGCAGGCCAACCCTGCTGGGTATGCACCTTTCTGTTCCAGCCTATTACTAACACACCTGATTCAATGTATCAAACCTATTTAGTTAATAATCAAGTTGCGTTATTGCTGGGCTGGAACAGAAGTCTGCTCACCCTGTAGATCAGGGATCAGTGGAGCGAGGCTGGACACACTTTTTTTTGTTCAACTGAAATTATGCTTTAGTAATAATAGCCTACTTGTTATTAAGATGTCTAACCTTTACATATGAGTTTACATATTGTACACTTTGAAATGATATGAAATAGTGTTGATTCTTTGAAGTTAAGTGTTTAAACTTGTTTTAATTGTTAACTATTATTCAAGATGAACTAGTGTCGATGTTGATTAATCACAGATCACAATCATGCAATAAAGGCGGGAAGGGAATTTGCCTCTAAGTTTTCTGTTTCTGTGTTGTATTCTCAAATGAATATCACCTTTTTGTTCAGTCATAAGCTCTTCAATTAGTTTTATTTGATTGTCACAATTTTTTCAGGATATCAGCCATGTGAACACATTTTGAAGCTGATAATGGCATGCAACACCAGTGCAGCCATAGGCCTACATCACCCAACTCCAGTCCTTGAGTACTCCCAACACACACATTTTTGTTGTGGCCCCGGACAAACATACCTGATTCAACTCAGAGGGCCTGATTAGTTGACAAGTTGAATCAGGTGTGTTTGTCTGGGGCATTTCGTAGCAGATTAGGAGAATATACGCAGAAAGTTAGGAGAATAAACGTAGCAGGTTAGGAGAATTAGGTTAAGGTTAGGAAAAGGGTTTGGGTTTGCTAAAATGCAAAAATAAATATTTTTATGTTAATTTGACAAAAGCTGTATCCTTTTAGCCAGGACTCCTTTTCGGGCCTAGATTACATGATTGCATTCAAGACAAGGTCGTTTTTACTAATCTGCTGTCAGTGTCAGTAGAGTAGGCCTAGGCTACCATCGTATTAAAAAAGATTCTGCTAATGTCTCCAGTCATATATAAAGTGTAGTAGAATTGCATTTAATGTTTATGGCCACATTTTTCCCTTGCAGAGGAAAGAAACATCTCTGATATAGCCTAGAAGCCTATGCCACTATGCACTTATTAATAGCCTAAAGTATCTCTATCCAATCTACTCATCACATTAGGAATAGTAGGCTTAAATTAGTCTGCAAATGCAATGATAGAGGCATGCAATCCTTTGTTGCATTTTTATGGTGAAAAAAATACCTTCCCCAAAACTTTAAACTCACGCGACACATGCTAATAGCTAGACTACAAGCTATCTAGCTAGCTATTGTTGTCTAACTCACTGTAGTTTTGTTGTTAACATCTGGTTAGCATAACAGCTAAACTAAACTCAAAATTGATCAGACTTGACTTACTAGTGATGAAATTATCGTAGTAGACCCTGTACTGACAGCTGTCTGGGTTCAGGTCTTGACGGGCAAAAAGGTTTCCTCGCTTTTCTGACAGTTCTTGAGTCTTACCTCATTGGTATCACCAATGGTGTTTCATGATTGCAGGGAATCTGTAAACAAATTTTTCCTGTTTTTCATGCCTTGTTAAAGCAGCCAAATACTCTACAGAAAATGACCGTGGTGATGAATCAACTAGTTTTAGGCACTGTTATCATGCAGTTTGGAGTAGCCACTCGGCTGTTGTTGTCAGAATAATTAATGCAGTGGTCTTCCAACATGGCCGCCAGGAGGCATCATGCGTCAACTGCAAGCCCTCTATTAGTAGACAATTGGTAAGCAATTAGTAGGCAACGCTTACTCATAATTGGTTAAAATCACACGATGAAAACCGATGATGTCATTGGAAACACTTATCTTCCTCTATCTTTTTCACTACAAAACATTAAAATGTGCCATTTTCACATATGTTGATGTTGGGGTGGTGCTGGATATGATAATATGAAGTAGAACATTTTAGAAATGTCCCTTTAAGTTATACTGCATTTATTCTGCAATTTACAGGACAGTTGACTTTCATATACCATTCCCTTGCTGAATAGACTGTGATATAATGGAATGATGTTCTGTTGTGCTTATCTTACCCTGCTGATAGATCTAAGAAGTCTGTGGTGTGTTTTTGACGCTCCTGGGAAACACAAAGGGAGCTTGTTGAAAGACAGAAAGCTAACTCTATCTCTCCTCCCCCAGGGGGAATAGGGTTCCCTTTAGTGCATGTTACATAACAAAGCTGTAGGTTCCAGGAAAGATTACTTGATGTCATTTTTACTTTGAAAATCTTTATTAGGGGACTGTAAACTATGTGTGTACTGACTTACTCAACAATAGGTTTCCCTAATTACTACTATAACTGTTAATCTTTGTACTACTGAAGGGTACGAGAGGTCAACTAACAGGGATTACATTTACATTTTAGTCATTTAGCAGACGCTCTTATCCAGAGCGACTTACAGGAGCAATTAGGGTTAAGTGCCTTGCTCAAGGGCACATCGACAGATTTTTCACCTAGGGAACCTTTCGGTTACTGGCACAACGCTCTTAACCACTAAGCTACCTACCTACATACCACTACTATTATAGGACTAAAGCAAAGCTTGTGATTCTGGTGAATGGATGCATTGTTCTGAAACCTGCTCACCTGATTGCAGATCATGTTGCACAATGGAAGTGAAGAAAGTGCATGAGCAAGGTCACCGAAAGGCTTCTGCGATAGATACCAAATTACCTTCAGATCAGGTGTTTTCCAGTGTTACAATAGAAAGGCACTTATCCTAAATGTATCTGAAAGAGGAAGTATTTAAACAAGGTTTGCTGACTGACACACTGTGTAAATTGGCATCCACCGCTCTGCACTCAGCTGCAGGCCCAGTATCAGCTTGTTAATCTAGTTCCACTATCTCACATTAATCTAACATACAGTACAATAGCTACCATTAGAGGATGCTGTCATTTTCTGATAAACCTGTTTCTAGGCAGCAAAGACTTGTTGTACAGAGTATTGTATGTGGATAGGTTTTTTCTACACATGCTTTATTACCGATCTCCATGTTTTTGGTGTATAATTAGGGAGTAAAATTGGAGCATGTTGTGTTTCTCTGTGAGTGATGCTGCAGTTTCTGTAGCTTAGAGTAGTGGAGTAACGCAGAAATATTGTGCACTTAATCCTCTATACAGTACCCTGCACTTGAAGACCCCACTAGGAGCCTGTCCTGCTCCTATCTGATAATAATACACCGTTAGGATGTGTACATTACTATGGTAGATCAATACATTTATATTGTAGCAAAGGTCGCTGCAATATATTAGAAAAATAAAAAGCCAAAGGACCTCAAGGCCGAAGGAGGGAGGGAGGAAGGGGGAGAAAGATACAGAAAGGCAGAGACAGCGCTGAGAGTATGAGTTGTGTGTGTGTGTGTGTGTGTGTGTGTGTGTGTGTGTGTGTGTGTGTGTGTGTGTGTGTGTGTGTGTGTGTGTGTGTGTGTGTGTGCGTGCGTGCGTGCGTGCGTGTGTGTGTGCACGCGCACGTGCATGCGTGCCTGCGTGTGTTTGACTGTTTGATTGTGTCTGGGGTCCTATTACGAGGGGGTTGGAGTTGAATGATCACTTGGGGGTGTCAAATCAGATGAAAGGCCTGATGCTGCTGTGTCTCCCAGTCCCATGCCGCAAAAGACTCAGAGAAGGAAGACAACAGTCCAACAGCAGCATCATGGCCTCCTGCCAACCCACTGATCTATAAACAGCAGCACAGCCAACAGAGACTGGCTGGACTATCTGGGCCACAGACTCACTTTATCACTCTGTTGTACATTTCTATTTTAGGGAGCTGGTGTCCTGATAACATTCAGCACCTCTCAAGTGCAAGGAGTCGAGTTTATGTAATGGAACACAGACCGTCAGAGAGACAGACAGACTTGCATGCATCCAATTACTTCATACTCTATGTTCTTTCTTTCACTTCAGATTACTGTTGTGTTAAAGCTAGAATCCATACTTGGTGAAACTGCCACGTCCGTTTGCGATATTACAACAACAAAGAAGGTACTTCAAACAACAAACATTGGATGCTCCCTGTTTCATCAACAAAACAAAAACAATAACAAATGTGCTGGGGCAAACAGTGACCCTTGTGCAGATTTCAGCTTTAAAGAATATTGGCAATATCTCTTATTTGTGCTTGGATTTCCTTCCAATTGTAAATTTTACAAATTACAATGTATGGAGAGTTGTCTCTGGGGATCTATGGTGGAAACAGTCCAAAGGGATATACTACGATTGAAGCTAGATCTACTCAGGGTTTTCTAAAGCTAGCCAGCTTCACATTCCAGCTCAGGCTTCATCCATACTACGACGGTGGATATTGCTCGTCTACCTGCAGCTAACTTTAGCAGGCTTGTAACTGCACGTGCATGTTGCACGTGGCTAGTCGAACACCAAACTCTTCATTGAGACAATGATGAAACATCAATCCATGGGTGAGTCAGTGCCACATTTTCATTTTTGCCTAAATGAAAAGGAAAGAAAAGTTATCTTACAAATTCAGCAGGCTTTGGTGTAAAATAAGCTTGTTGAAGTGTCGTCTTTATTTTATGACTTATCGTTAATGCCGTCTTTGGTATGCTTATCAATGCACAAGCACCTTTTTTCCCACTCCTAGTGATAAAATAATTGTATTACGACATACACAAGTTTTACTGTGCATGAAGTTTCAAACGCATTCTGTCATTAGCCTACTAAAGGTTTAATGCGATAGGTATTTTACCATTACTATTTTTTAACACACACACAAAAAAACATTTGATTAATAAAGTATTTAATCAGTCATCTTCCTCAAATGAAGGGGATGATGACGCAGTCTTTGCGAGAGGGAGGGAATCTGATTTCATTGGTCCTCAACTCTCCCCCCAAAGTCAATACTTTGTTGAGCCACCTTTTGCAGCAATTACAGCTGCAAGTCTCTTGGGGTATGTCTCTATAAGCTTGGCATATCAAGCCACTGGGATTTCTTCCCATTCTTCAAGGCAAAACTGCTCCAGCTCCTTCAAGTTGGATGGGTTCCGCTGGTGTACAGCAATCTTTAAGTCATACCACAGATTCTCAATTGGATTGAGGTCTGGGCTTTGACTAGGCCATTCCAAGACATTTAAATGTTTCCCCTTAAACCACTCGAGTGTTGCTTTAGCAGTATGCTTAGGGTCATTGTCCTGCTGGAAGGTGAACCTCCGTCCCAGTCTCAAATCTCTGGAAGACTGAAACAGGTTTCCCTCAAGAATTTCACTGTATTTAGTGCCATCCATCATTCCTTCAATTCTGACCAGTTTCCCAGTCCCTGCTGATGAAAAACATCCCCACTGCATGATGCTGCCACCACCATGCTTCACTGTGGGAATTGTGTTCTCGGGGTGATGAGAGGTGTTTGGTTTGCGCCAGACACAGCGTTTTCCTTGATGGCCAAAAAGCTCAATTTTAGTCTCATCTGACCAGAGTACCTTCTTCCATATGTTTGTGGAGTCTCCCACATGCCTTTTGGCGAACACCAAATGTGTTTGCTTATTTTTTTCTTTAAGCAATGGCTTTTTTCTGGCCACTCTTCCATAAAGCCCAGCTCTGTGGAGTGTATGGCTTAAAGTGGTCCTATGGACAGATACTCCAATCTCCGCTGTGGAGCTTTGCAGCTCCTTCAGGGTTATCTTTGGTCTCTTTGTTGCCTCTCTGATTTATGCCCTCCTTGCATGGTCCGTGAGTTTTGGTGGGCGGCCCTCTATTGGCAGGTTTGTTGTGGTGCCATATTCTTTCAATTTTTTAATAATGGATTTAATGGTGCTCCATGGGATGTTCAAAGTTTCTGATATGTTTTTATAACCCAACCCTGATCTGTACTTCTCCACAACTTTGTCCCTGACCTGTTTGGAGAGCTCCTTGGTCTTCATGGTGCCGCTTGCTTGGTGGTGCCCCTTGCTTAGTGGTGTTGCAGACTCTGGGGCCTTTCAGAACAGGTGTATATATACTGAGATCATGTGACAGATCATGTGACACTTAGATTGCACACAGGTGGACATTATTTAAATAATTATGTGACTGGTTGCACCAGATCTTATGCTTCATAGCAAAGGGGGTGAATACATATGCATGCACCACTTTTCCATTATTTTTTTTTTAGAATTTGTTGAAACAAGTTATTCTTTTCATTTCACCAATTTGGACTATTTTGTGTATGTCCATTACATGAAATCCAAATAAAAATCAATTGAAATTACAGGTTGTAATGCAACAAAATAGGAAAAACGCCAAGGGGGATTATCACGTCTCCTCCCGTTGCTCCACTCCGGCGCTCTGATTCGCCGGTCTACTGAGCCACCGGTCTGAGCGCACCACCTCGGCAACATCGGAATGGAAACCCAACGCACCCTAATCACCTCCAGCGAACCTGCACCTCATCATCTAATCTCCACCCCTATATAGCCCTGGACTGTTAGTGTCATGTTGTGTTTTCGCTCTTTGTTGTTCTCTTGCTCAGTGTTAAATAAACCTTTACATTGTTGATTCCTGCATCTGCGTCCTGCCTCTTCGTATCCTCCGCACCCAGTCCACCTCCTCTCGTGCTATCACCAACGTCTGAGGGACCCCTCGCCCTGCCGGAGGGCTATGATGGGAAAACAACGGAATGTAGAGGCTTCCTGCTACAGGTTTCACTGTATCTGACACGTCAGCATGAGCATCTCCATCGGACCAAGCCAGGATAGCGCTGGTGATTTCGCTACTGAAGGGAAAGGCGCTGGATTGGGCTACGGCAGTCTGGGAAGGAGGTGAGGCCGCGACGCTTCCCTACTCCACCTTCCTCGCTCAATTCAGGGCGGTGTTCGATCATCCTACGGAGGGAAAGGGCGGGGGTGAGCGTATTCCGAGTACGCCCTGAGCTTTCGCACGGTGGCGGAGTCTTCCGGCTGGAATGAAAGTGCTCGCGCATGGCCTTCAGGAGAGGCTTATGGGAGGACATCACGACGGAACTCGCATGTCGGGACGACGAGATGGACCTTGATACCCTCATCGCCACGTCCATTCGTCTTGACGACATGTTGAGAGACCAACGGCATTCCCAACACCACCCGTAGCCTCGACGTTCACCCCATCTGAGCTATGGAAGCCGCCCTGCCTCCGAATCCTCACCGATGGAGGTGGGCAGCACCCCCTACATCACCACGGACCACAGAGCTCCTGGCGGCTTACTATCTAGGCGGTATGACTCCCGTCACCGCTACGTGAGTGTTCCGTCATCACCTGTCACCAAACCATTGTTTTTAGTTCCCTTAATGGTGAATGGTTCTTCTTTCTCTTCGCTTTCCACGGCAATGATAGATACCTGATCAGCGGGGAACCGATAGGGAGCTGGTCTCTGAATGGGGGTTGCCCACCGTGCCACTGCATTCTCCGCTACACGTCACCTCGCTGGACATAAACCACTTGGCTCAGGCACCTTTACGCACGTCACTCTCCCCATCACCATCACCATTCCCACACTACCGGAGCACCACTAGGAGCTGTCCTTCCACATCGTCATGTCACCCCTTCACCAGATCGTCTTGGGATTGCCCTGCCTCAGACTACACAACCCCACTATCAATTGGATCACCAAGAGGATCACAGCCTGGTCCCCCTCATGCCGGAGGACCTGCCGGTGGTTTGTTGTTCCACGTCAATGGAGTGTCCGGAGTCCACCCTCCAGCCCAACATTCCACGTGAGTATGCAGATCTTTCCGATGTCTTCTCTGCCTCCAAGGCTAAGTGTCTCCCTCCTCACAGGCCATGGGACTGTGCCATTGACCTGCTGGAGGGACAACACCCCCCGAAGAGTCGCATTTACTCCCTCTCCGTAGCGGAGACTGAGGCCATAGAGAAGTATGTGGCGGAGACCCTGAAACAGGGTTTCATCAGACGCTCTACCTCTCCTTTCTCCGCCAGCTTCTTCTTCGTGGCCAAAAAAGATGGAGGACTGAGGCCGCGCATTGACTACCGGGGGTTGAACGCAGTCACCACCAAGTACCGGTACCCCCTCCCTCTGGTTCTGTCGGCCATTGAGCAGCTGCGAGGGGCCCGGTACTTTACCAAGTTGGACCTGAGGAGTGCCTACAACCTGATCCAAATCCGGGAAGGTGACGAGTGGAAGACGGCATTCAGCACTACCTCAGGCCACTGGCCTCGCCAACGCACCTTCTGTGTTCCAGTCCTTCGTCAATGACGTGTTCCGAGACATGCTGAGTAGACAGGTGGTGGTGTACATCGACGATATCCTGATCTACTCGGCTACGTTCGAGGAGCACGTCAGGGACATCCGAGCGGTCCTACTCCGCCTCCGGGAACACAGCCTGTTGGTGAAGGGAGAGAAATGCAAATTCCACCAACAGTCCATCTCCTTCCTGGGATACAGGATCAGTCCTCAGGGGGTGTTCATGGAAAGAGCGAAGACGGACGCTGTCAGGTCATGGCCAATCCCCACCACCATCAAGGGCCTACAGAGCTTCCTGGGCTTCGCAAATTTCTAATGGCGTTTCATCAGGTCCTTCAGCTCCATAGCCACCCCGCTCACCTCTCTCCTTAAGGGTGGGCCTCAGAAGCTGGACTGGAACCCTGAGGCTGACGCTGCCTTCAAGAGGCTGAAGGAGAGGTTCACCACAGCGCCCCTCCTAAAACAGCCAGATCCAGCTCGTCCTTTCATCCTGGAGGTGGACACATCTGTGGAGGGCGTGGGTGGGTCCTCTCCCAGCGGCAAGGTAAGCCAGAGAAAATGTATCCCTGTGCCTTTTTCTCAAAAAAGCTTACCCCTGCAGAGAGGAACTATGGAGTTGGAGACAGGGAGCTGTTGGTGGTGGTCCTCGCTCTGGAGGAATGGAGACACTGGCTGGAGGGTGCAGTCCATCCATTCCGGATTCTCACTGACCACTGGAATTTGGAGCACATTCGGGCAGTGAAACGGATGAACTCTCGTCAAACCAGGTGGGCCCAATTTCTTACTCGCTTTCAGTTTATTATGTCCTACCGTACAGGATCCCAGAACGTGAAAGCCGATGCACTCTCCAGGATGCACCATACCAGAGAAAATAAGGATCTGGGGGGTCCTATCCTGCCTCCGCCTGCCAACGCCCCTCCGGGGCGCGTGTATGTACCCACCAGGGTCCGTGACCGCCTGCTGATCTGGGCGCACACCACCCTTACGGCAGGGCACTCCGGTTTTACGCGCACCCTACATTCTCTCTCACAAAAATACTGGTGGCCCACCTTGGCTACTGATGTCTCCCGCTACATCAACTCCTGTTCCATATGTGCCCAAACGAAGACACCTCAGAAGTTCCTCTCCCAGTGCCTCAGCGACCTTGGTCACGCCTGTCCATAGACTTTGTCACCGACCTCCCACGTTCTGATGGCTTCTCCACAGTCCTGGTGGTCGTAGATCGGTTCTCCAAATCATGCCATTTTTTGCCACTAACTGGTCTTCCTTCTGCTCTCCCGGTCGCATTATGGACTTCCGGAGGACATAATCTCGGGCCGTGGCCCCCAATTCACCTCCCGAGTGTGGAAGTCTTTCCTGGAGAAGATCGGGGCCATGGCCAGCCTCAATTCTGGGTATAGACCTCAGTCGAATGGGCAGGTGGAGAGCATGAACCAGGAGCTGGGGAGGTTTCTTCGTTGCCACTGTCAGGACTGGCTCACACTGCCCTACCCTATGCTGCCCTACCCTATACTTTGACTTCTTTCTCCCCTCTCTCTCCAGATGAAATCTTGCGACTTGTGATGGCCGGCCGCCCAACAACCTGCCCTCTTGACCCTATCCCCTCCTCTCTTCTCCAGATCATTTCCGGAAACCTTCTCCCTTACCTCACCTCGCTCATCAACTCATCCTTGACCGCTGGCCATGTCCCTTCCGTCTTCAAGAGAGCGAGAGTTGCACCCCTCCTCAAAAAACCTACACTCTATCCCTCCGATTTCAACAACTACAGACCAGTATCCCTTCTTTCTTTTCTCTCCAAAACTCTTGAGCGGGCCATCTCTAGCCAATTCTCCTGCTATCTATCTCAGAATGACCTTCTTGATCCAAACCAGTCAGGTTTCAAGACTAGTCATTCAACTGAGACTGCTCTTCTCTGTGTCACAGAGGCTCTCCGCACTGCTAAAGCTAACTCTCTCTCCTCTGCTCTTATCCTTCTAGACCTATCCGCTGCCTTTGATACTGTGAACCATCAGATCCTCCTCTCCACGCTCTCTGAGTTGGGCATCTCCGGCACTGCTCACTCTTGGATTGCGTCCTACCTAACAGGTCGCGCCTACCAGGTGGCGTGGCGAGAATCTGTCTCCGCACCACGTGCTCTCACCACTGGTGTCCCCCAGGGCTCAGTTCTAGGCCCTCTCCTATTCTCTCTATACACCAAGTCACTTGGCTCTGTCATATCCTCACATGGTCTCTCCTATCATTACTACGCAGACGACACACAATTAATTTTCTCCTTTCCCCCTTCTGATAACCAGGTGGCAAATCGCATCTCTGCATGTCTGGCAGACATATCAGTGTGGATGTCGGAATCACCACCTCAAGCTGAACCTCGGCAAGACGGAGCTGCTCTTCCTCCCGTGGAAGGACTGCCCAGTCCATGATCTCGCCATCATGGTTGACAACTCCATTGTGTCCTCCTCCCAGAGTGCAAAGTACCTTGGCATGATCCTGGACAATACCCTGTCGTTCTCCGCTAACATCAAAGCGGTGACCCGATCCTGCAGGTTCATGCTCTACAACATTTGCAGAGTACGACCCTACCTTACATACAAAGCGGCACAGGTCCTAATCCAGGCACTTGTCATCTCCCGTCTGGATTACTGCAACTCGCTGTTGGCTGGGCTCCCTGCCTGTGCCATTAAACCCCTTAAACTTATCCAGAACGCTGCAGCCCGTCTGGTGTTCAACCTTCCCAAGTTCTCTCATGTCACCCCGCTCCTCCGCACAATCCACTGGCTTCCAGTTGAGGCTTGCATCTACTACAAGACCAAGGTGCTTGCCTACGGAGCTGTGAACGGCACCTCCTTACCTTCAGGCTCTGATCAGACCCTACACCCAAACGAGGGCACTACGTTCATCCACCTCTTGCCTGCTAGCTCCCCTATCTCTATGGAAGCACAGTTCCCGCTCAGCCCAGTCAAAGCTATTTGGTGCTCTGGCACCCCAATGGTGGAACAAGCTCCCCCACGATGCCAGGACAGCGGAGTCACTGACCACCTTCAGGAGACACTTGAAACCCTACCTCTTTAAGGAATACCTGGAATAGTATAAAGTAATCCTTCTTCCCCCACCCCCCATTTTTTTTTAAAGTTGTCCCACTGGCTATCATAAGTTGACTGCACCAATTTGTAAGTCGCTCTGGATAAGAGCGTCTGCTAAATGATGTAAATGTAAATGTAAATGTGAGTGGGCGAGGTCTCTTCCCTGGGCAGAATATCCCCAGAACTCCCTCGTTCACTCCTCTACAGGGCTCACTCCCTTCCAGTGCATCCTGGGGTACCAGCCGGCCCTGGCCCCTTGGACACCCAGCCAGACCGATGCGGCCGCTGTCGACGAGTGGTTCCGCAGGGCCGGACAGGTCTGGGACGCCGCCCATGTCCATCTCCAGAGGGCCATTAATCGGCAGAAGGACCAAGCCGACCGCCACCGCAGTGAGGCCCCTGTATTCCAGCCTGGGGGTGTGTCTGGCTGTCCACTAAAAACCTCCCTCTCCGCTTGCCCTGCAGGAAACTGAGCCAACGGTTTGTGGTATTAATAAATGAGGTATTGTACCGGATGCTCCTTCCCCCTCACTACCGTGTCTCACCCTCTTTTCAGGTGGCTCTCCTCAGGCCGGTGGTTCCTGGTCCTCTGGCGGATGCCGTCCCCCGGGGTACGCCCCCTCCGCCTCTGGACATTGACGGGAGTCCGGCGTATGCGGTGAGGGACCTGCTGGACTCCAGGTTCCGTGGGGGACGGCTCCGTTACCTGGTGGACTGGGAGGGGTATAGTCCTGAGGAGAGGAGCTCTGTTCCGGCTGGGGACGTTCTGGACCACAACCTAATCCGCTCCTCGTCCTCGGGGTCATCCTTTGTGCTGATGACATCCTGCAGGGGGGGTGCCTCTTCGTATCCTCAGTACTCGTCACAGGGATGAATACTTTTGCAAGGCACTGTAGCTCTGAGTTAGCCTGCGCGGGAGTAGGTTAGTTCTGAAGGATTCATTGCTATAGAAATGTACCTGGCTAAAAGGTGAGCCACTTTAGTAGTACCAGTTATCCCGAGTTGAACTCAGAGTTGACCAAAGTTACTTTGCTAACTCCTCAAACCACGTACGTAGTATAGGGCTCAAGACTGTCCAGCCACATAGTAAATAAAAGAGCACTGTATTTTGGTTAAGATGCAGAACTGTAAACCTGTCCTCCTTCTCTCTTCCACCCTCTCCTCTCCCCCTCTCCTCCTCAGTCACCTCCCTCTGTTTAAATTATCCACTCGCCCACCTGGGTATTTATCTGACAACCGATCAGATCAGAACTGTCTTCCTTTTCCTTTTCGCACGGCAGCTTTCAGAGACCCCCTGAAAGCTGGCTGACTGGCTGGCTGTAGTCTACCGGCCTGATTTTCATAATTCTGATTTAGTGGACCTGGAGTTGCATTTGACTCACCCAACTGAGGGCTGGGTGGTTGACAGGACTTCCCCTTAGAAGGCTTTTTGGGGGTCTGTGACTGTGATTGGAGAGCCAGAGCTTTGTGTGCTGTGCCCTGGGGCGCAGAGGCTGTGGAGCCCTCCCTCTGTTCCTGTTCAGCCCAACTGGGAAACCTTCCTTGTTTTATTAATGAAACACAGAGAGAAAATGTTAATTAAAGCCCACACTACTTCCTAAAACAAAAGCTTTACTGTGGCTTTGTGATGAATGGAAGGAAAATAGTTTGTGCCACATGCATAAGTCAAAATATGGGGACTAGTGAACTACATATAGTTCAACAAGTAATTTAATAACATTTTGCAGTAGCTTGGTGGTAGTTGAACTAAATTCAATTCAAATCTTGGTTGTGTTTTCAGTAGTTTATAACTTTTTTGCCATGTAGTGGTGTAGCTAACTACTGGAATCATTTTTTTGCAAAAATATAATAAAATATGGGTGAAGTAGGCAAGACCTTCTTTTTCGGCATCAGACCTTCCTAATTCTCATTTGAAACACTTTTTGTGTGCTTAGTTCTCACTTGTATTTAATAGGTTAAATCACACATTCTGTATGCACTCACTAACTGTAAGTCTCTCTGGATAAGAGCGTATGCTAATGACTAAAATGTAAATGATCTATTCTTGCAATTTGTAGACTATGACATTTCAGATTTAGATATGATATTCTTTCACGCAGTAGTTGGGAAGTAATTTAAAAAATAATCGAAGTAACTTTAGTTCAGTAAACTATACGTTTCTTAAGGGTAGCTTTAGTGTAGCTTAACTTCTTCCAATGTGAAGTAATTGGTAGCGTGGTAAACTATACTGAACGAAAATATAAATGCAACATGCAACAATTTCAAAGATTTTACTGAGTAACAGTTCATATAAGGAAATCAGTCAATTGAAATAAATAAATTAGGACCAAATCTATGGATTTCACATGACTGGGAATACATCTGTTGCTCACAGATACCTTAAAGAAATGATAGGGGCGTGGATCAGAAAACCAGTCAGTATCCGATGTGACCACCATTTGCCTCATGCAGCGCGACAAATCTCCTTCGCATAGAGTTGATCAGGCTGTTAATTGTGGCCTGTGGAATGTTGTCCCACTCCTTTTCAATGCTGTGCAAAGTTGCTGGATATTGGCGGGAACTGGAACACGCTGTCGTACACGTCGGTCCAGAGCATCCCAAACATGCTCAATGGGTGACATGTCTGGTGAGTATGCAGGCCATGGAAGAACTGGGACATTTTCACCTTCCAGGAATTGTGTATTATCATGCTAAAACATGAGGTAATGGCGGCGGATGAATGGCACGACAATGGGCCTCAGGATCTCGTCACGGTATCTCTGTGTTATTTTCAGAGTAGCGTCCCCAACACTGATGTCCGGCTTGCATGGAATGTCTGCTGGTTATGCTAGTGGCGTCCACTCTTGCTGCCCACCATGGTCGTCAGTCAAATTTAATTTAATTTGTCACATGCTTCGTAAACAACAGTTGTAGACTAACAGTGAAATGCTTACTTACAGGTCCTTTTCCAACAATGCAGAGTTAAAGATAAAGATAGAAATAAAATAAAAAAATTAAATAGTGACACCATGAAGAAATACACAGTGAATAACGGAAAAAAAATACGATAAAAAATAATTAAAGACAGGGAATGCCAGTACCGAGTCGATGTGCAGGGGTACGAGGTAATTGAGGTAACTATATACATATACAGTAGGTAGAGGTAAAGTGACTAGGCAACAGGATAGATAATAGACAGTACAGCAGCGTATATGGTGAGTCTAAAAGTGTGTGCGTGTGTGTGTGTGAGTGTGTGTGTGAGTGTGTGTATGTGTGTGTTGGAGTGTCAGTGTAAGTATGTGTGAGTGTGTGGGTAGAGTCCAGTGTGTGTGCATAGAGTCAGGGCAAGAGAGTTTGTGCAAAAAAGCGTAATAAAACTATTTTTTATGGCAAGTCATATCAATGACATGACATTCCTATTTTTTTGTGCCTTTATTTAACGGTAAATAATTGAGAACGCGTTCTCTTTTACAATAACAACCTGAACATAGAGATCGGAGCTGGGAAGACTTTCTGCAGAATGCACAGTGCACTCTGGTGCTGAATGTAGTTACTTATTTACCAGAGGCAGGGGTTGAATTTGGAAGATAAATATTTCAGCAGCGTTCTGATTATGAGGCTGCTATTGTGGCCGTGATGAGGAATGTGAATCCGGAGGCAAATTGCAGTAAAATAACGAGGGTGTGTGTTTTCTGGACTGACTGAAAGTAATAGCTTTGAGGTGATGTGTGTGCTTTAAAGAGCAGCCAGCCATCCACGCCAGAACCTGAGGCAATTAAACAGTACTACAGAGCCAGCTTCATCAAAGACCTGAACCAACACAATAAACTCCCTGTCACAATGTTCTGTCAGCAGGGCTTTGCCTGGCTACCCTCTCTCTCTTCTCCCTCTCTTTTCTCTCTCTTCCCTATCGTCTCTCTGCAATTTACTGGGTAATTGCTCCATTGTGTAAACAGCGATTACCATTGCCCAAAAGTTGCGTCGCCTAAAAGCTCCTCCCTGTCACAACTGTCCTACAGTTCGCCTCCTGCTCCACACAGCTATACCTTTTGTTTGAACAGTGTGAGAAACATTAGTGGGCCGTGCAGGTTGTTTGGAGAGTCCTTTGCCTTAAAGAAACTGTGTTCCCAGATTCACCTTCTCTTTGCATGTCTTTTAAGCAGGTAGCTTGTAAACATTGTTATATACAATCAGACAGATATGAATACAGTTGAGATCAATGTGGCACAGCCTAGCTTCATGTCCACACCTCGACTTAACCCTAACCAAAGCCTCAACCCTAACCCTTATGCTAACCCTAGCTTCATGTCCACACTCTGGACATAACCCTAACCCTAAACCAAACCCTAACCCTTAGCTGTTGATATTGAGCTTTGAATCTAAATGGAATGTAACCCAAGGATATACCTATGCATTTTCATGAGCTTACCTTACAGTCTCTCAATTACTTACTAGTACCTACTTCTACAATATGTTACTTTCAGATGGTTGGACAAATAGATGATATGGGCTTGAAATTATGAAAGCAGGTTTTGGAGACGGTTAGGCCATCTCAGTCTCAGACACTGTTTAGTTTTTACTCCATGTTTGCTTACCCAGTCCCACAGCAGCCAGAGGGGAGGGACAGACAGAGACACAAGGAGGAAGAGAGAGAGAGGGGGAGGGAGGGGGAGAAAGAGAGACTGAGAGGATCGGAGGAGAGGAACCCCAAACAAACAGCTGACATTTGGATGGTTTTGATACCTTCTGAATCCTTATTCGACCCCAACATAGTTCCAAAGGCCACCTCTATAATCATGACACACACACACACACACATACATACAACACACACACATACCACACACACACCAACCAGAGACTCACCTAGGAATTCAGCCCAGAGCGCCTTGTAACATGGCTGCTAGTAGACTGAGGTGACTGTGGTCCAACACACCACCTATCTTCTCTCTGTCTGCTCTGCGGCCAGACTCACCTACACACCACATCTACCTCACATGTAATCTCAGCAGACAAGCATTGCTGTCAAAATATATAATTATATTTTTGTATAATTATAAACAACATAGACTAGCCTACAACCGAGTACTTTGGAATAAGCTGGCATTTGGTGCAAAAGAATATCAACAGACGTGTGTGTCACAGTCTTGCTTCTTGTGGCTCTTGGTTCTAATTCTGAACCCCCAACCCCTCCAATAGGGCAAACATTCATCATAGTGAAAATATGATATAATGCTCATACTCTGACTCATACTCTCTGACACTTTCAGATCTACATGAAGTGTGTAGGCCCAGGATAGGTGCTCGACTGGCTCTCGATTGGCCCAGTCTCAGACGCAGAGGCGAGACCCCCAGGAGGAATGAGTGGAAGTCCATTCTGAACTATTTGGGGCCTTTGTGCCTGGCGAGGCAGCCCAGCTACGTATCTCAGGCCAGTAGACACACGCCGATATTTGGGTGGAGAGGTTGAATATCCCCACTATGTCGGTTCCAGCTCACTGCCCCCATTCTTAGGAGGGCCACCACAAGCGCTAAACCACCCCCGCCAAACACACACACACTAACACAAACACACACTCCACCGTCCAGATTGGGGCGGCAGTTTGTATTTTTTATCTCCCTCCTTTCCCTCCTCCTTCTCTCCTTTATTTATTTGCCAGCCCATGAGAGTCTTTTCCCACTACGTAATTTCAACGTGGATGATTGGTTAATATTTGGTTGAGAAGTTGATCAATGAGATTGCAACCTATAGTCACCCACTCAAAAAGACAGCCAAAAGTTAGTTGAATTTCCAATGTGTTATCACAATGCTTTCAACCATCTAAAAGCACAACAAAATTCCAATGGAAACACAGTGTCTGATTTTTGGGTTAGTTGTCGCATAAATGTCTATCAATGTGCTTTCAACCATTTTAAAGTATAGCAAAGTTCTAATTGGAAAACAATGTCAGATATTTTGTTTGCGATAATGCTAAGAGTGAGCAAAGCTGTCATCAAGGCAAAGGGTGGCTTCAAATATAAAATATATTTTGATTTGTTTAACTTTTTTGGTTACTACATTATTCCATATGTGTTATTTCATAGTTTTGATGACTTCACTATTATTCAACAATGTAGAAAATAGTAAAAAATAAAGAAAAACCCTGGAATGAGTAGGTGTGTCCAAACTTTTGACTGGTACTGTATATAAACTCAGCAAAAAAAGAAATGTCCCTTTTTCAGGACCCTGTCTTTCAAAGATCATTCGTAAAAATCCAAATAACTTCACAGATCTTCATTGTAAAGGGTTTAAACACTGTTTCCCATGCTTGTTCAATGAACCATAAACAATTAATGAACATGCACCTGTGGAACAGTCGTTAAGACACTAACAGCTTACAGACGGTAGGCAATTAAGGTCACAGTTATGAAAACTTAAGATACTAAAGAGGCCTTTCTACTGACTTTGAAAAACACCAAAAGAAAGATGCCCAGGGTCCCTGCTCATCTGCGTGAACGTGCCTTAGGCATGCTGCAAGGAGGCATGAGGACTGCAGATGTGGCCAGGGCAATAAATTGCAATGTCCGTACTGTGAAACACCTAAGACAGCGCAACAGGGAGAAAGGACGGACAGCTGATCGTCCTCGCAGTAGCAGACCACGTGTAACAACACCTGCACAGGATCGGTACGTCCGAACATCACACCTGCGGGACAGGTACAGTCCTCTGTAGCTCAATTGGTAGAGCATGGCGCTTGTAACGCCAGGGTAGTGGGTTCGATCCCCGGGACCACCCATACGTAAAATAAATGTATGCAAACATGACTGTAAATTGCTTTCGATAAAAGCGTCTGCTAAATGGCATATTATTATTATTATTACAGGATGGCAACAACAACTGCCCGAGTTACACCAGGAACGCACAATCCCTCCATCAGTGCTCAGACTGTCCGCAAGAGGCTGGACTGAGGGCTTGTAGGCCTGTTGTAAGGCAGATCCTCACCAGACATCACCGGCAACAACGTTGCCTATGGGCACAAAAAGTGCTCTTCACTGACGAGTCGCAGTTTTGTCTCACCAGGGGTGATGGTCGGATTCGCGTTTATCGTCGAAGGAATGAGCGTTACACTGAGGCCTGTACTCTGGAGCGGGATTGATTTGGAGGTGGAGGGTCCGTCATGGTCTGGGGTGATGTGTCACAGCATCATCGGACTGAGCTTGTTGTCATTGCAGGCAATCTCAACGCTGTATGTTACAGGGAAGACATCCTCCTCCGAGCACGTCTGGGACCTGTTGGATCGGAGGGTGAGGGCTAGGGCCATTCCCCCCAGAAATGTCCGGGAACTTGCAGGTGCCTTGGTGGAAGAGTGGGGTAACATCTCACAGCAAGAACTGGCAAATCTGGTGCAGTCCAAGAGGAGGAGATGCACTGCAGTACTTAATGCAGCTGGTGGCCACACCAGATACTGACTGTTACTTTTGATTTTGACCCCCCCTTTGTTCAGGGACACATTATTCAATTTCTGTTAGTCACATGTCTGTGGAACTTGTTCAGTTCATGTCTCAGTTGTTGAATCTTGTTATGTTCATACAAATATTTACACATGTTATGTTTGCTGAATATAAACGCAGTTGACAGTGAGAGGACACTTCTTTTATTGCTGAGTTTATATATATAATATCTATTATTTTATATATTATCCTAACCATACCATCCCTCCCCTAATTGGAGTAAACTAATGGACAACAACTCTTAGGCCTCTACTTCCAGCTTATACATACTATATACATTTTACAGACACATTATAGTTGACAATAGTTATCTTTTGTCATCCTTCAGCTCCACTTAACCCCTCCCATCTATCTCTGAACACCATCCAGTTTTGATTTCTATTTGCCATATATTTTTCAGCTGTACTGTGATGTTTCACAAACGTTCTGAACCTTTCTATTCTCAAAGATTCTACATATTGTAAATTAAAGATAACATTTTTGCTAAGAATGTTATTATATTATTAATCGATTGACTATGACTTTTTAAAGCACCCAGTAGTGCTATTTGCAGAGTTAGCTCCAGTGTCACGACTTCCGTCGAGGCTGCCCCCCCTCCTGGTTCGGGCAGGCTTTGGCGTTCGTCGTCACCGGAGTACTAGCTATTGCCGATCTCATTCTCATCACTCCACTTGTCATGTCTTGTCAATCACACACACCTGGTGCTCATTCCCCTAATTAGTATGTGTATAAGTGTTCCCTCTGCTCCCCTTGTCTTTGTGAGTGATTGTTTGTTGTGAGAGCGTGTAGCTCGGTTGAGCTACATTTCACTGTGTTATTGCCAAGGTGGATGTTTTCCCTTGTATAGATTAGTTTGACGCTTGGGGCGTTTGATTTATGCAAACGGATTAAACTCTGGACTTCGGTATTTTACCTCCTGCGCCTGACTCCTTCATTCACACCTCGTCACATCCAGGTAAATGTTGCAATTATTCAGCCATTCCTGAACCTGCGACCAAAAACAAGCTACATATGGACAGTACCAAAACAAATTATCTAATGATTCTGTCTCTTCGCAGCAAAATCTGCAGAGCTGGGATGGTGCATTTCATAAATATTATAATACAGTGTGTACATAAACGTATTAAACACGTCTGTAAAACCACAATGAGGACATCGACCCACTAAGCAAGTTTTCATAAATCATTGGGCAAGAAATACGTCAGAGTAATCTGAAATGGGGGCATTCATTCATATTCACATTTACAACATAACATACATACAGTTGAAGTCGGAAGTTTACATACACCTTAGCCAACTACATTTAAACTCAGTTTTTCACAATTCCTGACATGTAATCCTAGTAAAAATTCCCTGTCTTAGGTCAGTTAGGATCACCACTTTATTTTAAGAATGTGAAATGTCAGAATAATAGGAGAGAATTATTTATTTCAGCTTTTATTTATTTCATCACATTCCCAGTGGGTCAGAAGTTTACATACACTCAATTAGTATTTGGTAGCATTGCCTTTAAATTGTTTAACTTGGGTAAAATGTTTCGGGTGGCCTTCCACAAGCTTCCCACAATAAGTTGGGTGAATTTTGGCCCATTCCTCCTGACAGAGCTGGTGTAACTGAGTCAGGTTTGTAGGCCTCCTTGCTCGCACACGCTTTTTCAGTTCTGCCCACAAATTTTCTATAGGATTGAGGTCAGGGCTGTGTGATAGCCACTCCAATACCTTGACTTAGTTGTGCTTAAGCCATTTTGCCACAACTTTGGAAGTATGCTTGGGGTCATTGTCCATTTGGAAGACCCATTTGCGACCAAGCTTTAACTTCCTGACTGATGTCTTGATATGTTGCTTCAATATATCCACATAATTGTCCTTCCTCATGATGCCATCTATTTTGTGAAGTACACCAGTCCCTCCTGCAGCAAAGCACCCCCACAGCATGATGCTGCCACCCCCGTGCTTCACGGTTGGGATGGTGTTCTTCGGCTTGCAAGCCTTCCCCTTTTTCCTCCAAACATAACGATGGTCATTATGGCCAAACAGTTCTATTTTTGTTTCATCAGACCAGAGGACATTTCTCCAAAAAGTATTATCTTTGTCCCCATGTGCAGTTGCAAACCATAGTCTGGCTTTTTTATGGCGGTTTTGGAGCAGTGGCTTCTTCCTTGCTGAGCGGCCTTTCAGGTTATGTCGATATAGGACTCGTTTTACTGTGGATATAGACACTTTTGTACCTGTTTCCTCCAGCATCTTCACAAGGTCCTTTGCTGTTGTTCTGGGATTGATTTGCACTTTTCGCACCAAAGTACGTTCTTCTCTAGGAGACAGAACGTGTCTCCTTCCTGAGCGGTATGACGGCTGCGTGGTCCCATGTTGTTTATACGTGCGTACTATTGTTTGTACAGATGAACGTGGTACCTTTAAGCGTTTGGAAATTGCTCCCAAGGATGAACCAGACTTGTGGAGGTCTACAATTTTTTTCTGAGGTCTTGGCTGATTTCTTTTGATTTCCCAATGATGTCAAGCAAAGAGGCACTGAGTTTGAAGGTAGGCCTTGAAATACATCCACAGGTACACCTCCAATTGCCTCAAATGATGTCAATTAGCCTATCAGAAGCTTCTATAGCCATGGCATTTTTTTCTGGAATTTTCCAAGCTGTTTAAAGGCACAGTCAACTTAGTGTATGTAAACTTCTGACCCACTTGAATTGTGATACAGTGAATTATAAGTGAAGTAATCTGTCTGTAAACAATTGTTGTTGTCATGCACAAAGTAGATGTCCTAACCGACTTGCCAAAATGATAGCTTGTTAACAAGAAATTTGTGGAGTGGTTGAAAAACAAGTTTTAATGACTCCAACCTAAGTGTATGTAAACCTCCGACTTCAACTGTAGGCATTTCATCATTAAGACACCGCACGAACCCGAGGAAATAATGTCTGGAGGATGAAAATCCAAAAACATTATCTTTTGCTCAGAGTATTATCTATATCACCTCCCCTGTCTGATATCTTAACTTTCTCTATGCCACTAAATCTAAAGGTAGAAATGTCATGTTTTAGGTCATTCAAATGTACTGCAACTGGATAATCCCTGTCGTTTCTCGTGATTGAACTTTTATGTTCACTAATTCTCTGGTTGAGAGAACGAGAGGTTTTACCTACATAACACAGCCCACATGGACATTTAATCATACAGATAACATGGGTGGTGGAGCACATAATAATGTCATTTATTTGGAACCGTTTTCCTGTATGTGGGTGGCAGAAATATTCACACTTCATCACATTTTTGCACTGTGCACAACCTCTGCATTTATAACTACCATTCGGAAGAGGGCGTAAAAGAGCCTGGATGATTTTATTTTGTGGCTGGCAGTTGGCTTGGACCAATTTATCGCATAAATTGCGAAACTGGAGCAGCAGCCCGACAAGGTAGCATGTTCGGTGAACAGGTTAGGGTTCCATAGCCACAGGCAAAACAGCAGAACCTGATTCAGCAGCACAACCAGGTGGACTTGGGACAGGGACAGCCAGGAGTCGCCAGGCCAGGTAGTCCTAAGGCATGGTCCTAGGGCTCAGGTCCTCCAGGAGGGGAGAGAAAGAGATGGGAGCATTCTTAAATTCAAACAAGACACCACACCAGATAAGACAGGACAACTACACCAGATAGAACAGACTGATCCTAGCCCCTGGCACATAGACTATTGCAGCATAGATACTGGAGACGGGGGGTCGGGGGACACCGTGGCCCCGACCGACGATACACCTGGACAGGGCCAACCAGGCAGGATATAACCCCTCCCACTTTGCCAAAGCACAGCTCCCACACCACTAGAGGGATATCAACAGACCACCAACTTACTACCCTGAAACAAGGCTGAGTATAGCCCATGAAGATCTCCTCCACCGCACGAACCCGAGGGGGCACAAAACCGGACCGGAAGATCACGTCAGTGACTCAACCAACTGAAGTTGAGTATAGCGGGGAAAAAAGCCTGGCACGAGGTGATGCACCCCTCCTAGGGACGGCATGGGAGAGCACTAGTAAGCCAGTGACTCAGGCCCCATAGTAAGGTCAGAGGTATAGAATCCCAGTGGAGAGAGGGGAGCCGGCCAGGCAGAGACAGCAAGGGTGGTTCGTCACTCCAGTGCCTTACCATTCATCTTCGCACCCCTGGGCCAGACTACACTCAATCATAGGACCTACTGAAGAGATCTTCAGTTAAGACTTAAAGGTTGAGACAGAGTCTGCGTCTCTCACAAGGATAGGTAGACCATTCCATAAAAATTGAGCTCTATAGGAGAGAAAGCCCTGCCTCCAGCTGTTTGCTTAGAAATTCTAGGGACAATAAGGAGGCCTGTGTCTTGTGACTGTAGCGTACGTGTAGGTATGTACGGCAGGACCAAATCGGAGAGATGGGTAGGAGCAAGTCAATGTAATGCTTTGTAGGTTAGCAGTAAAACCTTGAAATTAGCCCTAGCCTTAACAGGAAGCCAGGCTAGCACTGGAGTAATATGATTGAATGTTTTGGTTCTAGTCAGGATTCTAGCAGTCGTATTTAGCACTAACTGAAGTTTATTTAGTGCTTTATCCGGGTAGCCGGAGAGTAGAGCATTGCAGTAATATAATCAAGAAGTGACAAAAGCATGGATTAGTTTTTCTGCATCATTTTTGGACAAAAAGTTTCAGATTTCTGCAATGTTACGAAGATGGAAAAAAGCTGCCCTTGAAATATACTTGATATTTTAGTCAAAAGAGAGATCAGGGTCCAGAGTAACACTGAGGTCCTTAACCGTTTTATTTGTGACGACTGTACAACCATCAAGATTCATTGTCAGATCAAACAGCAGATCTCTTTGTTTCTTGGGACCTAGAACTAGCATCTCTGTTTTGTCAGAGTTTAAAATTAAAACATTTGCCGCCATCCACTTCCTTATGTCTGAATCACAGGCTTCCGTGGTAGGCAATTTTGGGGCTTCACCATGTGTCATCGAAATGTACAGCTTTGTGTCGTCTGCATAACAGTGAAAATTGTAACCAGTGCCTGCAATCTGGTTCAGGCAATCAGTCAACCTACCAGGGTATATACAAACAGCACTGCGAATAAATTATCCACGAGTATTGACCACATTGTAAACTAATGCTGCAGAAATCTGATATGAAGTTTATGATTTATTAAGGGATTAAAACTCGGTAACGGAATTACCGAAAAATCCCGGAATTACTGTAATTGAATTGGCTACAATGTGAAATCATAGTAGTCACAAAACACAGTTGGGTCACCTGCTACTGTCCTCCCTTGCACTGGCATATTCTTGTGGGAAGTTGTTATAGATCACCAAGTGCTAAAATAATCTGAGTTAAAAATCTTAGGAGCACACAGACATTTAGGAGCACAATGAAAAATATTTGAGGTATTAATGCTAGGAATGACAAAATATATGGTTTAGGAGCACCAGAATAATAGATTTGTAACATTAAGATATAGCCTACATAAGGCCTATATCATGAACCCTAGCTACTTTTGAAGCTCATCTTTTGAAGAAGCTCTCCCTTATACTTTCTTTCAAATGTTTGCAAACTACTGGTAAAGTTACCGCAAAGATTATGATAACTTTCATCTGTGATTTCCAGGTTCTTAGCTAGCTAGCTAACATTACTGAACAGGGTTAGCAGCTAGCAAGTTGTTTTAGAATGGCCCGTGACATGGTTTATGAATGTAAAATGCGGTCCTGCCAATGCGCGATAGAAAGAAAAAACTGTTGCTGCGCTCATTGTATTCTCTATGGCACTCAGAGACTGCAGTACAGCAAAGTATCCTAATCATTACAACAATTATAATATGGGTGAATATTTTTATTTTTTTTCTAGGCGCACTGGTGCGACCAAAATGGTCACACTAAATGGTGTATGTGATATTAACAGAGAGGTATATTTTCTGGGTGACCTAAACATTGACTGGTTTTCATCAAGCTATCCATTCAAGAAAAAGCTTCAAACTGTAACCTGTGCCTGCAATCTGGTTCGGGCAATCAGTCAACCTACCAGGTTATATACAAACAGCACAGCGAAGAAATTGATCACATCTTTACTAATGCTGCAGAAATCTGCTTTAAAGCAGTAACCATACCCATCAGATGTAGTGATCTGTATGTGGACACCTGCTCGTCGAACATCTCATTCCAAAATCATGGCCATTAACATGGAGTTGGTCCCCCCTTTGCTGCAGCCTCCACTAGATGTTGGAACATTGCTGCGGGGACTTGCTTCCATTCAGCCACAAGAGCAGTCGGTGTTCCAATTCATCGCAAAGGTGTTCGATGGGGTTGAGGTCAGGGCTCTGTGCAGGCCAGTCAAGTTCTTCCACACCGATCTCGACAAACCATTTCTGTATGGGCACAGAATCGTCTAGAATGCCGTTGTATGCTGTAGTGTTTAGATTTTCCTTCACTGGAACTAAGGGGCCTAGCCCGAACCATGAAATACAACCCCAGACCTCCACCAAACGTTACAGTTGGCAATATGCATTCGGGCAGGTAGCGTTCCATGATTCACTCCAGATAACGCATTTCCACTGCTCCAGAGTCCAATGGCGGCGAGCTTTACACCACTCCAGCCGATGCTTGGCATTGCGCATGGTGATTTTAGGCTTGTGTGCGGCTGCTCGGCCATGGAAACCCATTTCATGAAGCTCCCAACGAGCAGTTCTTGTGCTGACGTTGCTTCCAGAGGCAGTTTGGAACTCAGTAGTGAGTGTTGCAACTGAAGACAGATGATTTTTGCGCGCTACGCGCTTCAGCACTTGCCGGTTCTGTTTGAGGCTAAGCCGTTGATGCTCCTAGACATTTCCACTTCACAATAACAGCACTTACAGTTGACCGGGGCATCTCTAGCAGGGCATGATTTTGGAATTAAATGTTCGACGAGCATGTATTTTTATTATTTTATATTTTTAGTCATTTAGCAGACGCTCTTATCCAGAGCGACTTACAGGAGCAATTAGGGTTAAGTGCCTTGCTCAAGGGCACATCGACAGATTTTTCACCTAGTCGGCTCGGGGATTAGAACCAGCGACCTTTCGGTTACTGGCACAACGCTCTTAACCACTAAGCTACTTGCCGCCCCCATGTGTCCACATACTTTTGGTTATGTAGTGTAGCTTTTTCCAGTTACTAATAAGCATGCACCCATTAATAAACTGACTGTAAAAACATCTAAATCCCCGTGGATTGATGAGGAATTGAAAAATTGAATGGTTGAGAGGGACGAGGCAAAAGGAATGGCAAATAAGTCTGGCTGCACAGCCGATTGGCAAACGTACTGCAACTTGAGAAGTCATGTGACTAAACTAAACAAAATGAAGAAGAAACTGTACTATGAAACAAAGATACAGTGAGGGAAAAAAGTATTTGATCCCCTGCTGATTTTGTAAGTTTGCCCACTGACAAAGAAATGATCAGTCTATAATTTTAATGGTAGGTTTATTTGAACAGTGAGAGATAGAATAACAACAAAAATATCCAGAAAAACGCATGTCAAAAATGTTATAAATTGATTTGCATTTTAATGAGGGAAATAAGTATTTGACCCCTCTGCAAAACATGACTTAGTACTTGCTGGAAAAACCCTTGTTGGCAATCATAGAGGTCAGACGTTTCTTGTCTCAGGAGGGATTTTGTCCCACTCCTCTTTGCAGATCTTCTCCAAGTCATTAAGGTTTCGAGGCTGACGTTTGGAAACTCAAACCTTCAGCTCCCTCCACAGATTTTCTATGGGATTAAGGTCTGGAGACTGGCTAGGCCACTCCAGGACCATAATGTGCTTCTTCTTGAGCCACTCCTTTGTTGCCTTGGCCGTGTGTTTTGGGTCATTGTCATGCTGGAATACCCATCCACGACCCATTTTCAATGCCCTGGCTGAGGGAAGGAGGTTCTCACCCAAGATTTGACGGTACATGGCCCTGTCCATCGTCCCTTTGATGCGGTGAAGTTGTCCTGTCCCCTTAGCAGAAAAACATCCCCAAAGCATAATGTTTCCGCCTCCATGTTTGACGGTGGGGATGGTGTTCTTGGGGTCATAGGCAGCATTCCTCCTCATCCAAACACAGCGAGTTGAGTTGATGCCAAAGAGCTCCATTTTGGTCTCATCTGACCACAACACTTTCACTCAGTTCTCCTCTGAATCATTCAGATGTTCATTGGCAAACTTCAGACAGGCATGTATATGTGCTTTCTTGAGCAGGGGGACCTTGCGGGCGCTGCAGGATTTCAGTCCTTCACGGCGTAGTGTGTTACCAATTGTTTTCTTGGTGACTATGGTCCCAGCTGCCTTGAGATCATTGACAGGATCCTCCCGTATAGTTCTGGGCTGATTCCTCACCGTTCTCATGATCATTGCAACTCCACGAGGTGAGATCTTGCATGGAGCCCCAGGCCGAGGGAGATTGACAGGTCTTTTGTGTTTCTTCCATTTGCGAATAATCACACCAACTGTTGTCACCTTCTCACCAAGCTGCTTGGCGATGGTCTTGTAGCCCATTCCAGCCTTGTGTAGGTCTACAATCTTGTCCCTGACATCCTTGGAGAGCTCTTTGGTCTTGGCCATGGTGGAGAGTTTGGAATCTGATTGATTGATTGCTTCTGTGGACAGGTCTTTTATACAGGTAACAAGCTGAGATTAGGAGCACTCCCTTTAAGAGTGTGCTCCTAATCTCAGCTCGTTACCTGTATAAAAGACACCTGGGAGCCAGAAATCTTTCTGATTGAGAGGGGGTCAAATACTTATTTCCCTCATTAAAATGCAAATCAATTTATAACATTTTTGACATGCGTTTTTCTGGATTTTGTTGTTGTTATTCTGTCGATCACTGTTCAAATAAACCTACAATTAAAATTATAGACTGATCATGTCTTTGTCAGTGGGCAAACGTACAAAATCAGCAGGGGATCAAATACTTTTTTCCCTCACTGTATACTTCGTATTTTGGCGAATTTAGTACGACATCCGGGAACTTTTGGCATACTAACTACGTATATCCATACTATGACCAATAAGCATACTATATACTCAATTCACGTCACAAATAGTGCGGTTAGTGCGGTTAGTATGAGTATTCAAACACAGCTGAAGTATACACGCAGAGGATTTCCGTACTTTTAGGGCCCATAATGGAATTCTTCCCGAAAATGGGCGTGGCTTCACACCATTTTCAGATTTGAAGAAAATTGCGGAAAGCCGACGAGAGTGAATACAAATTCATTGCTCTAACTAATGACAAATGTTAAGAAAATGTTGAGCAGTGTAATAAAGTAATGACTTTTCAAATAAGTTACGTTACACGTTATGTTGGCTGACAGTTTGTTAGCTACATCCTTAGCTAGTTACCTAATGTTAGTTGGATACTAATACATTGAACTTGCCAGGCAGTATATTAACTATCTGCTATCTAACTAACTACCCAACGTTTATTGACTTGATTATTCACATAATTCTAAGCTAAGTGGTATAGTCGTTGTGCATTTCAATAGACATTGTTTATTCTGGCTCCGATTTCAGAGCACTCTCTTGCAGAATAACTGATGAATTTACGAACACTCAACACCCGTTGAATATGGCCAGTTTCAGTAAACATTGCCAGCAGCACAGTTAGTTACCAACGCTCTGGATAACATGAAAACAGCCTAACCAGCTCTGCTAGGGCGAGTAAAATAGTCAGAGTGAGGTGTTCTCTCATTTGTGTTTGGAAGTAGCTAGCCAACGTTAGCCAGTAAGCTTGGGTGCTTGACTGCCGTTGAACGCTCAGATCAACCCTACTCCTCTGCCAGAGCGTCCAGTGTGTGCTCTGAACGCTCCAAGAGCAAAACTCTCTGAATTTACGAACGGACAATCTGACAACGCTCTGGATTTACGAATGCCCAGAGCGCACTCTGGCACTGCAGATTGAATTTACGAACACCCCCGAAATCGTAAAATGTTTAGCTAGTCATTTGTTATGCTAGCAAGAGGTTGCATAGCAACAGCATCAACTTCCGGTAGACAGGCAAAGCTCTAGTACGCTCAACTGAAACGATACCATTAGTTTACAGTATACTAAAATGAACGAATAGTATATAGTATGTAGTATACAGTATGTTAGTATGGGTATTCGAACACAGCCATGGTCAAAACCTATTGATGCAACGGTAGCTAAGATGGGGAGATGTCTGTCCGTGATAAAGCGCTGCTCTGCTTTCTTGACATCACAATCAACTAAACAAGTGCTACAGGCCTTAGTTTTATCACACCTGGACTACTGCCCAGTTATATGGTCAAGTGCCACAAAGAAGACATAGGCAAATTACAGTTGGCCCAGAATAGAGCAGCACGGCTGGCCCTTAAATGTACACAGAGGGCTAATATCAATAACATGCATGTCAATCTCTGGCTCAAAGTAGGGGAGAATATGACTGCATCACTACTTGTCTTTGTGAGAGGTATTGACGTGTTGAAAGCACCGAACTGTCTGTTCAAACAGCTAACACACCGCTCAGACACCCATACCCCATAAGACATACCACCAGTGGTCTCTTCACAGTCACCAAGTCTAGAACAGACTCTGGGAAATACACAGTACTACATAGAGCGATGACTACATGGAACTCTCTTCCACATCAATTAAGTCAGGCGAACAGTAAAATTCGATTTACAAAACAGATAAAAAATCACCTCAAGGCACAACGCGTACTGTGAAGAGACGCATACGCATTGCAGTATTGTAGTATTGTGGATTTTATTTTGTAAATGTGTAATTTGCCAATATAATCCATCCACCTGACAGGTGTGGCATAACAAGAAGCTGATTAAACAGCATGATCATTACACAGGTGCACCTTGTGCTGGGGACAATAATATGCCACTCTAAAATGTGCAGTTTTGTCACAAGACAATGCCACAGACTCCTCAAGTTTTGAGGGAGCGTGCAATTGGCATGCTGGGTGCAGGAATGTCCACCAGAGCTGTTGCCAGAGAATTGAATGTTCATTTCTCTACCATAAACTGCCTCTAACATCGTTTTAGAGAATTTGGCAGTACGTCCAACTGGCCTCACAACCGCAGACCACGTGTAACCACGCCAGCCCAGGACCTCCACATCCGGCTTCTTCACCTGCGGGATCGTCTGAGACCAGCCATCCGGACAGCTGATGAAACTGTGGGTTTGCACAACCGAATAATTTCTGCACAAACTGTCAGAAACCGTCTCAGGGAAGCTCATCTGCGCGTTCGTCATCCTGACCAGGTTCTTGACCTGACTGCAGTTCGGCGTCGTAACTGACTTCAGTGGGCAAATGCTCACCTTCTATGGCCACTGGCACGCTGGAGAAGTGTGCTCTTCATGGATGAGTCCTGGTTTGAACTGTTCCGGGCATTTGGCAGACAGCGTGTATGGCGCCGTGTGGGCGAGCAGTTTGCTGATGTCAATGTTGAGAACAGAATGCCCCATGGTGGCGGTGGGGTTATGGTATGGGCAGGGATAAGCTACGGACAACGAACAAAATTTCATTTTATCGATGCCAATTTGAATGCACAGAGATACCGTGAAGAGATCCTGAGGCCAATTGTCGCGCGAATCATCTGCTGCCTTCACCTCATGTTTCAGCGTGATAATGCACGGCCCCATGACGCAATGATCTGTTCACAATTCCTGGAAGCTGAAAATGTCCCAGTTCTTCCATGGCCTGCATACTCACCAGACATGTCACCCATTGAGCATGTTTGGGATGCTCTGGATCAATGTGTACGACAGCGTGTTCCAGTTCCCGCCAATATCCAGCAACTTCGCACTGCCATTGAAGAGGAGTGGGACAACATTCCACAGGCCACAATCAACAGCCTGATCAACTCTATGCGAAGGAAATGGAAATGTGTCGCGCTGCAGATACATTTGGTGGTCACACAAATGGTGTTCACACCAGATACTGACTGGTTTTCTGAGTCATGCCCCTACTTTTTTTTGTAAAGGTATCTGTGACCAACAGATGCATATCTGTATTCCCCTTCATGTGAAATCCATAGATTAGGGCCTAATGAATTCATTTAAATTGACTGATTTCTTTATATGAACTGTAACTCAGTAAAATCTTAGAAATTGTTGCATGTTGCGTTTATATTTGTCATGACTACAGGTGAGGATCTAAGGCCTCAGATCAGCTTGCCAGTGGTTGACAACAACCAGACCCCCTCTCACCCACAGAAGAGGGAGGGGGGAGGGGAGGGGAGGGGAGGGGGCGGTTTCTAACATCCGAATGTTTGGAATGGTCAGTGGGGATCTAAAGAATAATCATGTCACATTGTTTATTATTTTGTGATGTCATTAAAACTGTTATAGAGAAAATACTGTAATTTGGAAAGTATACACACTTTATCTGTCAAGTTTACATCCAATATGTTGTGTATATAATATGGAAAATTATGAGAGTATGTTTGTTAAGATAGGAATGTGATTTTAGTTTTTTAACGAGATCATAGTTTCATATAAGCTTCGCACCAGTCAGTAGCCACACACAAGTGAGCTCAGAGATCGTGTCAGCAAGTAGGAACTCCCCTTTTACCAAGAGGGCATAAAGGCTTGAAAGACAAATTCACATCAGACCAGAAAGTGTGGAGCTGTGGCTACATGTTTGAAATGGTTTGAACTTTGAACCTCAAGTAGGTGAAGAAGATAAACTCACCAGACTAGACCTGAACATTGCCAGTCTGCAGCTGAGTAGCTGTTCTGAGAACACTCCACTACAAGCCAGGACAACTAAGAAGAAGGACATTTTGACCTCTGGTGGACAACCAGAGTCTTACACCGACTCAGGACACCAACTGACCCCTTCCCAAGAAGGCTTGAGTCCAACAGAGATAAACGACGAAGGAAGACATTCTACATGTAAATACATTCATGATTTCTTACCCCAAACGGGTGGTGATTCGTGAGCAAAGTATTATGATTGCTTTGAGGGTAGTCTCTCTCTCTCCCTCTCCCTATCTACCCCTCCCTCTTTTGGTAACCAAGCAGTCATGTTGTTAGTCCGCTAGGGACTTTTTCTCATGTATTAAGTGTGTATGTTATTCTGTGTTATTATTTAGTTAGCTAGTAAATAAATAATTAAGCCAATTTGTGTAGTGCTGAATCATAAGTAAAGCTAGGTTTCATGCAGATCCAAGAAGTCTACGACCGTTCAGAATGAGACTGATAAGAGGTAATGATTGATACGTTGAGAGTTTAATTTGGGAGATGGTAACTCTATAAACAACTTCTTCCGTGGTGCCCCAAATCCTAATGAGTTAATTGTTACATGATTCATTTAATCGAGTAACAATTAAACATAGTTATTTGATTCGATAAATAACAGTCATCATATTAATGAAAGTAACGTCATGACATATTTTTGCTCAGTGTAGTAATGTCTTGTATGATGTATATTTGTATTTATGATTTAGGCTGTTCTTGTGTTTTAACTCTGTTTGGCAGCAGCTAATGGGCATCCTAATAAATACTAAATACTGTTATGTTCAGCTCATAACTGTTTTTTAAATCTTTCTGTTGTCTGGTGGTCAAAGCAAGACTGGGAAAAAAGTCTGGACCATTGTTTCCCAACTCGTCCTCAAGTACCCGCAACAGCACACATTTTTGTTGTAGTCTCGGACAAGCACACCTCATCAAGCCCTCAATGAGTTGAATCAGGTGACTTTGTCCGGGGCTACAACAAAAATGTGTGCTGTTGGGGGTACTTGAGGACTGGAGTTGGGAAACACTGGTTCAGGACAACCCCTCACTCTCCCTCTCTGCTGCTCTCTCTCTCTCTCTCTCTCTCTCTCTCTCTCTCCAGTTAATGTCACCTCTTCCGGAAATTACTGACACCTAAAACTTACCCTCTTTCTATTTACTGTAACAAGCATCCTCACCCAATGAGCACCGACCGACACCGGACATCCATGGACATTGAAAAGTAGTTGAAATTAGGTCAGTCCACCCTAGCTGGACCAAATCTCAACCAATCATAGACGTCTATGTTTCACAAGTTCGGACCGTACAGTACAGTAAAGAAAAGTAAAGTACAGTACACTAGAGTACAGTAGAATATAATGTACTCTACTGTACTGAACATATGTACTTTACTATACTGTACTGAACTCTGCTGTGCTGTGCTGTACTGTACTATACTCTACTGTACTGTGATGTCCAAACTTGTGAAACATAGATGTCTATGATTGGCTCAGATTTTGTCTGGTCCAGACCAACCAAATGTGGTCTTTTTTGGGGGCGGAGCTCATTACAATAATAGCCAATTTGTAGAATAATACCCAAATATGAAAAGAAGGATATTGCATATTTCTACCTTTTGTGTACCTATACAGGAGACCTCACCATGAAGAGAATGATATTCATCCATAATTATGCATTTCTGTATGGTACAGATCAGGGACCCATGATGTAATTCCGTTACCGTAATTTCGTTACCACTTCACCTACTGTAGTTCAATAACCCAAATACATGTTTTCAAACTCAAGGTGTAATGTCATAGCTGACACCCCATTCTTTCTGCAGACAACTTTGAATCTTAATTTTTAGTTTTTGGAAAACATGGTCACATCAAAAAAGGAGGGATATTTTACCGTAATTCTGTTACCAAACTTTGCATCTGCACAGTTCTTCCAGTAAATGTGTTTTTGTGACGTTTTCTGTGTAAATTGTTAAAAGTAGTCCTTGTGCATAAAGTCGTATGGTTTGTTAAACTTTGAAATAATTGTTTATATATATTACATTTTAAAGTGACAAATCTGAGTCTAAGCATAATTCCATTTTCATGGAATTGCCCATAGCTGTTGGTGTTGTTTAGGCTTATTTTTTATTTATTAAGGAAACACATAAGTGAATGTACTTGTGTCTTTTTATGAAGGCACTGACAGCAGAGATTGTGAAGACCATCCGTGATATTATCGCCCTTAATCCACATTACAGGTAATTACATTTTTCTTTTAAAATAAATAACTGTTGTTCAAAATACCTGTGAATGTGTCTCCCAATGTCTAGATCAGGGGTTCTCAAAGTGGGGCCAGGGGTCCGCGGAAGTACTGCACGGGGTCCGCGACCAGATCTCAAAATATATATAGAAATATATACCAGTGTACAAAACACCTTCCTAATATTGAGTTGCACCCCCTCACCCCCCTTTTGCCCTCAGGACAGACTCAATTTGTCGGGGCATGGACTCTATAAGGTGTCGAAAGCATTCCAAAGGGATGCTGGCCCATGTTCACTACAATGCTTCCCACAGTTGTGTCAAGTTGGCTGGTTGTCCTTTGGGTGGTGGACCATTCTTGATACACAAGGGAAACTGTTGAGCGTGAAAAACCCAGCAGCGTTGCAGTTCTTGACACACCCAAACCGGTGTCTGGAACCTACTACCATCTCCAGTTCAAAGACACTTAAATATTTTGTCTTGCCAATTCACCCTCTGAGTGGCACAATGTGGCATACCACGGATAAGCCAACAGGGGGAGACTCGTCGAGGCCTGGTGACAGACGGAGTCTACATAATGCGGCGGTGGCGCCCTCTGCTGGACGTGCCAGGTCCCGACGGGTCCTCTGGCCAGGATTAATTGGGGCTGATTGAGGCTGGTGAGTAATGAAGGGGCTGATTGCTCACCAGCCATACGGGGCCCATAAAGCTGCCAGGAGGGCAGCACACGGGAGGGTTGGAGGTAGTGAGAGGTTGCTACCGGATCGACGTCCTCACGGTCTGCTAGAACCGAGGGGCTCTGTGTTCTACCCCAGAGGATACAGCATTCCCCGGAGCCCAGAAGACGGTAACCAGGAAGAGGTCTCCTGGAGGAGAGTTGTTTATTTTCTTTATTGGTTTAAATAAACACCCTTGAAACTGAGGTATCACACTTGTGTCTGATCTGTGTAAACATCTAGATCAAACCCTCTGGTCTGCCACAACACATACACAATCCATGTCTCAAGGCTTAAAAATCCTTATTTAACCGGTCTCCTCCCCTTCATCTACACTGATTTGAAGTGGATTTAACAAGTGACATCATCATAGACTGACCAGGGGAATCCAGGTGAAAGCTATGATCCCTTATTGATGCACTCTAATTTAAGCTTTAAAACTGCAAAGTTTTCTCTCTGCCTCATGAAAGAAATGTTAGAATTGCAGAATATTCGTGTTAAAGCTGCAACAACAATGCCAAGAGGCTTTTCCGATGCCAAGAGGCGGGCCTTTAAAATGTTCCTTCCCAGAGCCCGAGACTTGGTTTGCCCAACCATGCACTGCCGAAGTCATAGTAAAACTCTTTGAATGCTATTTCTATCTCACTCGAGTTGTGTTCTAGTTATGAGGGGATCCCTAATGAATTTGCTATCACAAAAAGGGTCCCGGCCCCAAAAAAGTTTGAGAACCCCTGGTCTAGATGAAGGTAATTATGAATGCATTAATAGTCCAGAACTCTTATGTTTATTCGAACACAGTGAATGTTACTGACACTCATTTTTGTAAAAGGTTTTACTTCAGATGCCCACATGTGTTTTTCAGCCTCCCTTTTTTAAATGCATGAGTGTCTGTCAAATGACTAAAATGTAATTGTGTCTGTACAGACAGTCTGTTCTTCAGATGATGCAGGCTGGGCAGGCAGTAGTGGACAACCCCATCTATCTGAGTGACATGGGAGCGGCTCTAACAGGGGCCGTGTCACACGAGCTACAGGACGTCCTGGAAGAGACCAATGTAAGTGGACAGGGATTGTCCTTACTAACAAACATTATCAGCTCTTTACAATCTTTTCTTTGCCTTTTCTTTCTATGGATGTTCAAACTAGAAAAATAAGAAATTAAGCCCATAAGTATATGCTTTGTAGCTCAATTGGTAGAGAGAGCGTGGTGTTTGTAACGCCAGGGTAGTGGGTACAATTCCCGGGACCACCCATACTTAAAATGTATGCATACATGACTGTAAGTCGCTTTGGACAAAAGCGTCTGCTAAATGGCAAATATTATATTATTACATTTACATATTATATCGACATAACATACAATTCTCAGTACTTCATCAAGACAATCATTTTTCAAAAACTTTTTAACGCTCTCCTCAGATTCCCAAACGTCTGTGCAAGGCTTTATCGCTGCTGAAGAAAGAATATGAGCTGAGTAAGCAGCAGCATCGCCTTGGCAGTGCCTTGGCAGTGCCTTGGCAAGGAGGTAAGTGACGTCTCCCTCATTAGCCAATTTTGAGATGTACAGTACCTCTTCAAAACAATTTTTTCATCAGCTCAAGCTCTTTGCTAAATTAAATGACAAATCTTACTGTAAAATAGTGTCCTAAATGAATGGGAAAAGATGGGCCGTGCACCAATCCAATATGACAACTCTTTGATTCCCTGGACAGAATTAAATAGATCACAATATTTGATATAATTATGATATTGTATCTGTATTATTCTCTGTGGGAAGTACCTCCTGCAGGAGCAGCTGAAGATCATTAAGAAGGAGCTAGGCCTGGAGAAGGAGGACAAGGACACCATCAAGGAGAAGTTCAGGGAGAGGCTGAAGGATCGCACTGTGCCCCAGCACATCATGGACGTCATCAATGAGGCGCTCAACAAACTCAGCCTGCTGGACAACCACTCCTCAGAGTTCAAGTCAGTCCCTGAACCCTGAATCAACCCCTAGCCTGTCCCTGGCCAATAGGAACGTGTAGATCGGAGAGGATTGCATGGGTTTAAGCAATATGGCGACAATTACACCTGGCCTATCAGAGGGCAAAATGGAGCTTACCACCATATTGCTTACACCTGTCCAATCCTCATAGATGTACGCAAGTGCCATGGGGGTAGGGGGTTGATTTTGGAGTCAGAGTGTGGCCTCCGCTTTAGCCTCACCTTTGAAAAATCACTCAGAAAGATCATTGGATTTTTTGTCACATATGTCCTATTTTAAACAAACTCTGAAAAGACGCTCTTGAACATGTATGTGATGAACATGACTCTTCTATTAAACTCTCCGTTGATTCTGTGTGCAGTGTGACCCGGAACTATCTGGACTGGCTGACCTCGATGCCCTGGGGAACTAATAGTGAGGAAAACCTAGAGCTGAAACGGGCCAAAGAGGTGCTGGAGGAGGACCATTATGGGATGGACGACGTCAAGAAATGCATTCTGGTGAGAGGATTGCACTGTGGGATCACCATGGTCACAATCTGACAGTGTTTGACAGTCAGATTTTGGATGTCAAAAAACTATAATCATCTGTTACCAAATATTTCCTCACCAAGAAAATACAGTTTTCCCTTGACCTCACCCATCTCCCTCTCTTCCCTCCTGCAGGAGTTTATTGCAGTGAGCCAGCTGAGAGGCTCAACCCAGGGAAAGATCCTGTGTTTCTTTGGCCCTCCTGGTGTAGGAAAGACCAGTATCGCCCGCTCCATCGCCAGAGCACTCAACCGAGAATATTTCCGCTTCAGTGTTGGTGGTGTGACAGATGTTGCCGAAATCAAAGGCCACAGGTGGGTACTTAGCTACTGTTTATTGCTCAATAAAACAATTATGTCACTATTCAAATACTAGACAATACAGAGTTGAGAGTAACTATTACTTACTGTACTTTTGTGTTGTGTGTTTTCAGGAGAATATATGTGGGAGCCATGCCTGGAAAGATCATTCAATGCCTCAAGAAGACAAAGACAGAAAACCCACTGGTCCTTATTGATGAGGTGAATAACAACAACTTTATTTTCAAAGATCTTTTGCTATGTAGTCAGCTCTAGTTTTATTTGGTTGACATTCATTTCGTTGTGTATTGTTTGTATCACTGTATTATTGGTGAAGGAGGTGATTGACCATTCTGTGTTTATTCTTCCAGGTTGACAAGATAGGTTGTGGTTACCGAGGCGACACGTCCTCAGCTCTGCTGGAGCTCCTGGACCCGGAACAGAACTTCAACTCTCTGGATCACTACCTAGATGTGCCTGTGGACCTATCCAAGGTAGGTGGACACACACACCCATTAGGATTCTCTAGCCAATGGTGGCCATTCCTGGTCCTGCAGGGCTTCAGTGTGTGCAGACTTTTGTTACAGCCCGACACTAATAATGAATGGATCATGGTCTTGAATCTAACGGTTTGTGTCCTTGTGTTCTTTCTAGGTTCTGTTTATCTGCACTGCCAATGTGACTGACACCATCCCAGAGCCCCTGAGAGACCGCATGGAGATGATCAACGTGTCTGGATACGTGGCCCAGGAGAAACTAGCCACCGCTGAGGTAATGTGTTACGACATTAGATTCAATCAGACAGCCGTCTCAACATACAACGCATAGAGAAGACAAAGTCAACAAACATGGTTTACATAACAAAGCAAAACACCCACCCCATCTTACATCAAACATTGAGTCATTAACAATGTTTCCATCCAACCTTTTTATGCGAGTAAAGTACTTGTCGGATAAAAAACAAATGACAGACCTGATGGAAACAGCAACTTGTCTGTGTTGTGTGGACAGTTTAATAGCTACAGATGATTCATGTTATGATGAACTTCACAGGGTGGTGAAAGTGCATGGTGATGAGCTTGATGCTCTTTTCCAATAAATACAAAGGGTCTTAATTTGTATGCTGGTGACTTGACGATCGGTGCTAGGCTGCCAGGTGACAAATAAAAATGATCTTGCTCTAATTCATAATCACATCATTTAATCATTGCACTGTATCTGTGAGCCGTCTGCTAGAGCGCATGTGCCAGACCAGAGTAGGCAAATTTGCTGTTTATCACAATACTCTTTGTGAAAAAACCATCGGCACTAGGTCAGTACGCAAGCTTTTTAAGCACAAGCCAAATGCGTAAAATGCGCATATCTTTTTGTGCAAATTATTAGAATATGAAAAATGTTTGACAAATGGATGGACTCCTAGCTGTTGGTTGTATCTCCATCTCACTGTAACTCTGTCTCGTCTATTTCTCTCTCTCTAACAGAAGTACCTGGTACCCCAGTTGCGTACTCAGTGTGGGCTGACTGAGGATACGACCAACATCTCGCCAGAGGCTCTGAACCTTCTCATCAGACAGTACTGCAGAGAGAGTGGAGTAAGGAACCTACAGAAACAAGTGGAGAAGGTCAGCCCAACCTTCACCTTCTGACTGCATGTCTTAGTGGGTATTTGTAAGTCGCTCTGGATAAGAGCGTCTGCTAAATGACGTAAATGTAAAATGTAAATGTATTCTCTATACACTATGGGACAAATTTTCATTTATTCGACTTAAGTGGAAGTTAAGATTCTGCCCTATGAAAAGGGAAATAATAGACTTTAGAATGTTGCTGATGTATCCAGGTGTTCAGGAAAGTGGCGTTCCGTATAGTAAGCAGGGAGGAGACGGCAGTCCAGGTTACCCCTGACAACCTGCAGGATTATGTCGGCAAGCCCATCTTCACTGTGGATAGAACACCGCCTGGCGTTGTCATGGGCCTGGCATGGACAGCCATGGGTAAGAAAGACCAGTGACATGGAACATACACTGAACAAAAATATAAATGCAACATGCAACAAGTTACTGTTCATATAAGGAAATCAGTCAATTGAAATAAATTCATTAGGGTCTATTCTATGGATTTCACATGACTGGGAATACAGATATGCATCGGTTGGTCACAGATACAAAAAAAAAAGTAGGGGTGTGGATCAGAAAACCAGTCTGTATCTGGTGTGACCACCATTAGCCTCCTGCAGCACTACACATCTCCTTTACATAGAGTTGATCAGGCTGTTGATTGTGGCCTGTGGAATGTTGTCCCACTCCTCTTCAATGGCTGTGCGAAGTTGCTGGATGTTGGCGGGAACTGAAACACGCTGTCGTACACGTTGATCCAGAGCATCCCAAACATGCTCAATGGGTGAGTATGCAGGCCATGGAAGAACTGGGACATTTTCAGCTTCCAGGAATTGTTTACAGATCCTTGCGACAAGGGGCTATGCATTATCATGCTGAAACATGAGGTGATGGCGGCGGATGAATGGCACGACAATGGGCCTCAGGATCTCGTCACGGTATCTCTGTGCATTCAAATTCCATCGATAAAATGCAATTGTGTTTGTTGTCCGTAGCTAATGCCTGCCCATACCATAACCCCACCGCCACCATGCAGCACTCTGTTCACAATGTTGACATCAGCAAACCGCTCGCCCAATGTCTGCCATTTGCCCGGTACAGTTGAAACCGGAATTCATCCGTGAAAAGCACACTTCTCCAGTGTGCCAGTGGCCATCAAAGGTGAGCATTTGCCCACTGAAGTCGGTTACAACGCTGAACTGCAGTCTGATCAAAACCCTGGTGAGGACGACGAGCACGCAGATGAGCTTCCCTGAGACTGTGTCTGACAGTTTGTGCAGAAATTCTTTGGTTTTGCAAACTCACAGTTTCATCAGCTGTCCGGGTGGCTCATCTCAGACCATCCCGCAGGTGAAGAACCCGGATGTGGAGGTCCTGGTCTGGCATGGTTACACGTGGTCTGTAGTTGAGAGGCCGGTTGGACGTACTGCCAAATTCTCTAAAACTACGTTAGAGGCGGCTTATGGTAGAGAAATGAACATTCAATTTTCTGGCAACAGCTCTGGTGCATATTCTGGCAGTCACCATGCCAATTGCACACTCTCTCAAAATGTGAGACATCTGTGGCATTGTGTTGTGTGACAAAATGTTAATGGCCTTTTGTCCCCAGCACAAGGTGCACCTGTGTAATGATCATGCTGTTTAATCAGCTTCTTGATATGCCACACCTGTCAGGTGAATGCATTATATTGGCAAATGAGAAATGCTCACTAACAGGGATGTAAACAAATGTGTGCACAACATTTTAGAGAAATAAGCTTTTTGTGCATATTGAACATTTCTGGGATCTTTTATTTCAGCTCATGAAACATGGGACCAACACTTTACATGTTGCGCTTATATTTTTGTTCAGTGTAGAAGAGAGATGTGTTTTACAAGCATTATCCATAGAGAACAATACAAACACAGCTCTGATCTTAAAGTCCCCCACTTCATCACTCCTCTCCAGGTGGCACCACGCTGTTTATAGAGATGGCACTGAGACGGCCGCGAGACACGGGGGGGTAAGGATAAGGACGGCCCCAGGGATGGGTCCCTGGAGATCACAGGGCAGCTTGGAGATGTGATGAAGGAGAGCGCTAAGATCGCCAGTACCTTCGCCAGGGCCTTCCTCGTGAAGCAGCAGCTGGACAACGACTTATTTTCTGGCTCCCATCTCCATCTGCACGTCCCTGAGGTAGGGTTGATGTAATTAACGGCACTGTCCTTACAGACTGTAGCAGTTCTAACGTTTTGTCTGGTATACACCTGGATCTGCACATCCCTTTCGTACAAACTGTGTCGGTTTGTTTTTGCCTCGATGTAAAGATTTCGATGTACATGTACTGACCATGTAATCTGATCTTCATGTCATATACCCATTACAGTATTCTATGAAAAGGGACCTTCAATGTACACAAACAACATCCACTGTAGACAAGCCATACCGAAAGGAACTGTGTTGTGTATTGATTTTTATACATAACCTCATGAAGAAGTTTCTTATTAACCTCTACTCTCCCTGTATCACTCACTGAGGACGACTTTGGTTGTTTACAGGGTGCTACTCCCAAGGACGGGCCCAGTGCCGGCTGCACCATCGTTACGGCCCTGCTGTCCCTGGCGACCAACACGCCAGTGCGGGAGAATTTGGCCTTGACGGGAGAGGTGTCCCTGACCGGAAAGATCCTGCCTGTGGGAGGCATCAAGGAGAAGACCATTGCTGTGAGACATAATTTTTACTAATAACACTCTGTTTATTTACCAGGGAGCTTAGTGTGATAGATTCACCAATTAATACATTTTATGAGGACATTAACCAAGAAGGAAGCAAAATGTACTTCAAGTAGCCTGTTAGTTTGTTATAGTAGAGTGGTATGTGAAGTAACTCTTCCAGATTGCTGATATTCAAAACTATATGCAACTATACGTTTTGCATATGACTTAGTTTAATGTATGGTTCAATATGTTCTTCTGAAAGCCTGTTCAAAATAAATCATGAGGGTACAATGGTAGTATGAAACTGGAAATGACAGTGGAGTTTGCATAGATATCAGAGGCTGGTGGGAGGAGCTATAGGACAGGCTCATTGTAATGATATGATGATATGCCATTTAGCAGACGCTTTTATCCAAAGCGACTTACAGTCATGCATAAAAAAATGTTTTGCGTATGGGTGGTCCCGGGGATCGAACCCACTACCTTGGCGTTACAAGCGCCGTGCTCTACCAGCTGAGCTACAGAGGAATAGTAGAACAGTATCAAGGATATGGGAACCACGCGTTTGACTTCATTCTATTTATACTATTCCAGCCATACAACCAGCCTGTCCTCAAATAGCTCCTCCCACCAGCCTCCTCTGATAGATATGGTTGTATACAGTGCATTCAGACCCCTTCCCTTTTTCTACATTTTGTTACATTACAGCCTTATTCTAAAATTGATTAAATAAATACAATTCCTCATCAATCTACACACAATACCCCATAATGACAAAGCGAAAACAGGTTTTTAGACATTTTTACAAATGTATTAAAAATCAAAAACACCTTATTTACATAAGTATTCAGACCCTTTGCTATGAGACTCGAAAATGAGCTCAGGTGCATCTTGTTTCCATTGATCATCCTTGAGATGTTTCTACAACTTGATTGTAGTCCACCTGTGGTAAATTTCATTGATTGGACATGATTTGGAAAGGCACACACCTGTCTATATAAGGTCCCACAGTTGACAGTGCATGTCAGAGCAAAAAAAGCCACGAGGACGAAGGAATTGTCCGTAGAGCTCCGAGACAGGATTGTGTCGAGGCACAGATCTGGGGAAGGGTACCAAAACATTTCTGCAGCATTGAAGGTCCCCAAGAACACAGTGGCCTTCATCATTCTTAAATGGAAGAAGTTTGGAACAACCAAGACTCTTCCTACAGCTGGCCACTTGGCCAAACTGAGCAATCAGGGAGGTGACCAAGAACCCAATGGTCACTCTGACAGAGCTCTAGAGTTCCTCTGTGGAGATGGGAGAACCTTCCAGAAGGACAACCATCTCTGCAGCACTCCACCAATCAGGCCTTTATGGTAGAGTGGCCAGACGGAAGCCACTCATGATAATTTTAATAGATTTACCCCAAAAAAATCAAAAAAACAGTTTTTGCTTTGTCATTATGGGGTATTGTGTATAGATTGATGAGGGGGGGAAAAAACAATTTACTCAATTTAAAAATAAGGTTGTAACATAACAAAATGTGGAAAAAGTCAAGGGGTCTGAATACTTTTCCAAATGCACTGTATGGCAGAGCTTATGTTCGGAAACGTGTCTGAAGGTTTTTCTATTAGCAGTGTCGTAATGAATCTGCTTGAACATTCCTCCCTTCTCTCACCAGGTGAAGCGTGCAGGGGTGACCTGCATGACTTTACCAGCTGAGAACAAGGACTTCTCTGACCTGCCAGAGTTCATCACAGAGGGCCTGGAGGTTCACTTTGTGGATCATTACACCAAGATGTACCACATTGTCTTTCCACAACACCGAATCATATTAAGCTGTGAGTCTGGCGCCTGAGCGGCTACCAGGGATGGATACAACTGGATAGATAATGGTCTATCTACATTCACAGTAATGGACTTTAGGGCATCCTGAACTATGAAACCAGATTTTCTGATGAGTGATTTGTTTTATAAGTACATTCACTTGCTGTTTAAAGCCCTACATCTGACAGTGTGTGAGACAGCTGATCAGTTGGACCACAGACACGGAGCAGGGGGTCTGTTCAGGAGGGTAAAACATTAAAGAACGTTTGCTAGAAATGTATGGTGTAGAACAGGTACGATTGTCTCCCCTGTAGCTCAGTTGGTAGAGCATGGCGCTTGCAACACCAGGGTTGTGGGTTCGTTTCCCACGGGGGGCCAGTATGAAAATGTATGCACTCACTAACTGTAAGTCGCTCTGGATAAGAGCGTCTGCTAAATGACTAAAATAGGAAAGGATCAGCTCTATAAATTGCATTTCTATCAGCAATGTTCAACCCCTGAGAACACCCCTGATGTGTTGAAGTACAGTAGGCCTTAGGAGGGGATGCTAGCTTTACAACAGTAATACAAAGATCCCCAAAAACTACCAGTTGGTCATGTCACTGCTACACAGCCTAGACTTAGGTCTTTTTTATTGACCAAATATGTAGGTTGCATTTAATCTGTTGAAACAAACTTGAGTACTGTCATTTAACACAATTGTTTGTGCCCACTTGATCAACAGTGGTTTCATAACATACCATTTGCCAGTTTCTGCAGAAAGCACACAGGCTGCCGGTAAGACTTGTATATCATTGGCTATCCCTTTGGCATGTCTAAAAATGCAGGCAACTGTACTACTGGGAAGTACACTACCCAGACGATTAGACACTCAGATTTCAATGAAAGTAAATGGCTTATTTAGACAGACGTGCCCCAAAGACATCTGAAGAGTTCTACTCCAGGTCTGTAGTGTCTGCAGGCATCTCACCCTAGTAAACTTGAAAAGACATGCAGCCTGAAGCATATGTATGCTCAAGGATAAATGGAAATCTCTCCCCTCTGCAGATTGAGAAAAGTAGTTCAAACAGTCCAAGCCCATTGCTAAGCATAGTACCACTTAGTCGTTCTAAAATTAGAAACAAAGGAACTGAAAACTTTCAATTTTCTTAAATACAAATATTTATTTGCAAGAACCGCTTAATCCTTCTTGGCAGCTGCTTTCCTCATGGCAGCTAGGACATTGCTGAGCTCTTCCCTCTTTCTCTTGGCGCGGATGTGAGTTCCAATCTGTGGAGCAAACACACATTAGAATGTGCAACAGGGAAAACCCAACAAACGCATCTGAAACTTTCACAGCAGGTTAACTACCATGCTCAGGATGAAATAAGCACTGAAGCATGTCTCTGGGACAGTAATCAACAAATATGGGGCTAGCAGTTCCATAATGCAAAACTTCCCTTGCTTTTGTTTTGAATTAAATGATTGGACAAACTATAGGATAATAATTATACTGATCCAATAGTTTTGATGCATCTTGCCAATAAATACTCTACAGAGGAAACAGTCCATCACATTTCAGACAGCTGCACAAAATGCTAGACATTCCCAAACAGGTGTCTAGTTCAAAATCAATGGGGTAATACAAAATCTGTTCGGTTTGAAAAATGTACTTATTTTGTTCTCAAACTGTCACAAGAGAGCAGCTGCAGAAAGCAACAGTAACTGACATGGGACAAATGCATCCATGCTGCCAATACCAACACAAATACACCCAGCCAGGTTAGTAGCGGGGGTATCATACATACCCTCTTCTTGATGAACTTGAGGGCACGCTTGTCCTTGGAAACCTTCAGCAACTCCATGGCGCGTCTCTCGTAGGGGGCGAAGCCGCACACCTCACGGATCATGTCACGCACAAACTTGCTGTGCTTGGTCAGACGCTGAAATACAAATCAGTGAAGAGACACTGGGTTAGATGCATGCATTAGAACCAACAGTAACTGTGGCTTATGTTCCAGCCATATTGTGGACCACTGGACCCATTATCTCATATAATAACAGGTGCAACCATTTGATGTGGTCATCTACTTTGTGTCAGAACATATGTATGCATGTCAATGATGTAGGGGAGACAGCCGAAGCGAATCCTGAACCCCGGCCCTCAATCACTACACTGGTGGCAGCAATGGGATTAGAACACAAATTTGAACTAGCACCCAGCAGTTCTAGGTCAAGCAAACAACCTGTGGCAAAGGATCCATAGTCTAGACCAGGGTTCTTCAATTCCGGTCCTGGAGGGCCGAAACACTTCTGTTTTTTATTTCTACCTGGTAGTTAATTGCACTCACCTGGTGTCCCAGGTCTGAATTAGCCCCTGATTAGAAGGAGAGGATGAAAAACAGAGGTGTTTCGGCCCTCCAGGACCGGAATTGAATAACCCTGGTCTTGACCCTTTACCTGAGGACGTAGTGACCTGATGGACTCTACCAATACGACACTACATGTGGGTGTCATGTTTCTATCCATTCAGATTAACTCACCCCTCGCCTACGAGCATGTTTCGGCGCGGTCACATTCTTGGTTACTGGGTGGCCTTTGCTAAGGCCCACGGCCATAGGATACCTGATGGCCATGTCTGTGGAAAGAAAGAACTGAAGTTAAGTTACCAGAGGAATGTCCTCTGGTCTGATTAAACAAAATTACAATTGTTTGGCCATAATGACCATCGTTATGTTTGGAGGAAAAAGGGGGTGGCTTGCAAGCCGAAGAACACCATCCCAACCGTGAAGCACTGGGGGTGGCAGCATCATGTGTGGAGGTGCTTTGCTGCAGGAGGAAATGGTACACTTCACAAAATAGATGGCATCATGAGGAAGGAAAATGATGTGGATATATTGAAGCAACATCTCAAGACATCAGTCAGGAAGTTAAAGCTTGGTCGCAAATGGGTCTACCAAATGGACAATGACCCCAAGCATACTTCAAAATGTGTGGCAAAATGGCTTAAGGACAACAAAGTCAAGGTATTGGAGTGGCCATCACAAAACCCTGACCTCAATCCTGTAGAAAATTTGTGGGCAGAACTGAAAAAGCGTGTGCGAGTAAGGAGGCCTACAAACCTGACTCAGTTACACCAGCTCTGTCAGGAGGAATGGGCCAAAATTCACCCAACTTATTGTGGGAAGCTTGTGGAATGCTACCCGAAACATTTGACCCAAGTTAAACAATTTAAAAGGCAATGCTACCAAATACTAATTGAGTGTATGTAAACTTCTGACCCACTGGGAATGTGATGAAATAAATAAAAGTTGAAATAAACAATTATCTACTATTATTCTGACATTTCACATTCTTAAAATAAAGTGGTGATCCTGACCGACCTAAGACAGGGAATTATTACTAGGATTAAATGTCAAGAATTGTGAAAAACTGAGTTTAAATGTATTTGGCTAAGGTGTATGTAAACTTCCGACTTCAACTGTATATAGGACCAAACACACATCACAACGAGACAACACTACATAAAGAGAGACCTAAGACGACAACATAAGTATGGAAGCAACACAGGACAACACAGCATGGTGGCAACCCAGCATGAAAACAACATGGTAGCAACACAACATGGCAGCAGCACAACATGGTAGAAGCACAAGACATGGTACAAACATTATTGGGCACAGACAACAGCACAAAGGGCAAGAAGGTAGAGACAACAATACAACACGCGAAGCAGGAACAATTGTCAGTAAGAGTGTCCATGATTGAGTCTTTAAATGAAGAGATGGAGATAAAATCTGTTATTTTATGGTTGTAAGTGATTAAATGAACTAGAACATTTTATATTGTGCAATTCTGAGTAATTACTACTTTAGTAAGGATATACTTTATTCAGTACTACCGCAGTTGCTAAATGATTCCAATCGATTGCAGCATAAGACCACAAATGAAATTTCAGAAGATTAGTTTAGTTCTCTCCCTGGATACACCACTCCCCTCACAGGAAAACTCCTGCGCGCACTTTTTTCTGTCTCTTTCCACACTGCTAACGAAAGAGGAAGGACTGAAAAAGCATTTAACAGATTACTGTGAAGTAATATAATGATTCATGTTTATTACCTGTTTTTATGCTCCTGTTTAGAAATTATACTTCATTACTATAACGATTAGCAATAAGCCTGAACAGTCATTCAGTCACCTCTGGTCGACAAAAACATATTTCCTAGTACATACATTGTCAAATTCATCAACCAGCAACAACCCGCTCTGCCTTCTCGCAAAAGTAGCCAACTCAACAAGCCCCGCCAAAAGCTTGTGCCATCAGTGGCAGCGAGCACTCTGCCTTCTCGCGCAAGCGAGGGTCATGAAAGAGGTAAATTTGCTAACCGCAAGGGTTGCATTATGTAATTTGTTGTTGGGGTGGAAGACGCACTCGTCTTTTCCATTCCGAGGCCGTTTACTTCCAATATGATACGTTAAGAGGGTGTTTTTATAATGCATGTCTACTAGGGTTGAGGTTAGCGCATCTGACTAGTTATTATTTGGCCGGGGTTCAATACCTAGTATAGTCACTATTTTTTTGCTCACCATTTTAGAAAATCATGGAACATAGTCTTTGGGTGCATGCCATTTTATGTCAATCATATTGCTGCTATAGCCTATAACTGATGCTTTGTGGTCTTATGCTGCCATCTATTGGAAATATTTAGCAATTCAAAGTTATTAATTCACATAGAAATTGGTGAGGCAGCTGAGAAATAGTGTATTTTTCTCAGTCTCAAACCTGCCCCACCTACCCCAGCCAATTGCTGGACTTTCACATATAGGTTACTAGGTCACACCCAGCTCAAACCACATTTGAAAAATAAAATGTGGCTTGTTTATCAAGTGCTCTGCCTTGCAATAATAAATATAATAAAATAACAAAAATGCTCATAGGTTGTTTTTTTTAAACAATCAAAATGCTATTTAGTACTATAATGGTATTTACTAACATAATATTATTACAAAAATAGTTTCTGAAAGTGTTCTAGGCTACCCTACCCAATAATTCGGGTTAAGGCTAAAATAGGTTATACCTATTCATTTTCATCATTTAGCAGACGCTCTTATCCAGAGTGACTTACAAGGGGTTACAGCTAAAATAGGTTATACCTAGGGTTATGGTTAGAAAAATGGTGACCATTACAGCTATAGGTGCATTGTGTTACCGGTTAGGGTTAGAATTACCGTGACCATTACAGCTATAGGTGCATTGTGTTACAAGTCAGGTTTAGGGTTAGAAAATGGTGACCATTACAGCTATAGGTGCATTTTTTACCAGTTAGGGTTAAGGCTAAAATAGGTTATACGTAAGTTTAGGGTTTTTAAGGCAAAACAACTGTATGGGTTTATAACTCTCTTGCTCCTCCCTGTGGCCTTCTGTGGGCACTACATAGCTCATTTGTGACACTTGCTAGGCTCATAATCTGAGGTAGCAACTGCGTCAGATCTACAAATCAATGCGCTAGACCTATCCATTTGGTTTGCAACTCAGTGAACCTGCGAAGCAGTCGCTCAATTCGATGCCTATGAACAAACAGATTTCGACGCATATCAAATCACCCTGCAGCCATTTAGAAACAACAAATCGCCAAAAAAGGTTATTTCTTAATTTAAAAAATGTATTCTTTCTGGCTGTTTAAAATCAGCCACGTCTTGAAACAGAGTACAGGGACATGTATTTTGTTCAGGTTTACACCTTTTTCTGAAAAAAATATGATTTACCATCACCAGAAAATGTTTGACGGCTATGTGCCAGCCATCGTTAGCACTGTGGGTCACAATAACGTGTACACAGGCGAACAGTGAGTTTGCGCACCAAGTAGCCGTAACATTGTTAATAATAAGTTACCGGAGGTAAGCCTCCGAGTTCAACATGGGCAGCTCTCATCGCCAACAATAGCTTAGCAGGCATTAAGACGTAGAACAATGGGCTGGGAATAGAGCGTTCGGAAGGCGAGTTGGTGCCACAGTGCTCAATAGAACTAATAGGAGCTGGCAGGGTGATAAATGACCTAAAATAAGGCCTGTTTTTTCACCATTACTTCAAAATTATGGCAAGCAGCTGGGACATATAGTAATATTTTGAAACTGGGCTCCATGGCGGATGCAATTTACTAGTTATCAGAAAAAAAGTGTTTAAAATGTCATGTGTCCAGCCTAGCTTGGGTGAGTAAAATGGTCTGAGTGAGTGAGATTCTCTCATTTGTGTCTGGAAGTAGCTAGCCAACGTTAGCCAGTTAGTTTGAGTGCTTGACTGCAGCTGTGAGGTCAGAATGGTCGGATCAACCCTACTCCTCAGCCAGAGCGTCCAGTGTGCGTTCTGAACGCGGCGAGAGCACGAAACGCTCTGAATTTACAAACCGACAATCTGACACCACTCTGAATTTACGAACACCCAGAACGCACACTAGCACTACAGAGTGAATTCAACAACACACCCTAAGATAAATTGTATAAATGGGCGGGTTTTATGATTTTGTGGCTGTGGTAACTAGTGAATAGTAGACATGAAATCATAACATTACAAACTGTGTAGGTCATCACTAAATACTTCATAATAACCCAAATGTTAAAAGTGGCGGAGTTGCTACACAAGCCACTAAAGCTAGCTCAACAAGCAGTGTTAACGTATTGAGGTGTATGCCTCTTGATTAAGCAAGTTAGCGAACGTTAACCAAATATGGCTGTTATAACAGACAGAATGCTAGTAATGTTAGCTAGATAGCTAACTAACGTAGTTATCTAGTAGTTGCTTACTTCTGCCGAGGAAAATGACTATATTAGACAAGGACATGCATGTCATCTAACTGTAAAGAGCGGCTCGTTACGAAACTCCAGCAACAAGGCGATATGATACGATTCTCATGTGTAGGGAAAGAAGTCATGTAAGCGCAGCAACTTTCCGGTGACGTTACCGCTAAATTATATTATTTATCATTACAATATTGGCGCCATGCTTTTGGTAACAACTAAACCTTATGTTAGTTCTATAAGAATTGCTGATAAACGAAGGATGACAATGATTTTGTAAAGATTTCAGATGATAGTAATTCTTCATCAAATTCTTACCTGCTTTCTTTAATGGCGGACAAACCGGAAGGAACGTTTAGCGGTGGATGCTGGGTAATGATGGTTTTTCATAAAATGTCAAACATCAGGAAAATCTTTTTAGTGCAACATGAGGGTGCGGACCACTCAGACAATAGTTTTTCAAGGAAAAACTGTATAGCTAGCTATATAATCCAAAAGAGAATAATTTTGACCTCTCAGCAGTATGAACAAAATTAAATCAAATGTTATTGGTCAAATGCTTTGTATACAACTTGTGTAGACTAACAGTGAAATGCTTTACTTACGGCCCTTCCCAACAATGCAGAGAGAAAGAAAATAGAGAAATAATAGAAAAGTAAAACATGTAATAATAAATACACAATGAGTAACAATAACTTGGCTATATACACGGAGTACCAGTACCGAGGGATACAAGGTAATTGAGGTAGATATGTACATATTGTATATCTAGGAATAAAGCGACAGATAATAAACAGTAGCAGCAGCGTATGTGATGAGTAAAATATTTTAGTGCAAAAAGGGTCAATGCAGATAGTCCGGATAGCTATTTGGTTAACTATTTAACTAACTATTTAGCAATCTTATGGCTTGGGGGCAGAAGCTGTTCAGGGTCCTACTGGTTCTGCTTGCCTTTCGGTAGCAGAGAGAACAGTCTATGACTTGGGTGACTGGAGTCTTTGACAATTTTTAGGGCCTTCCTCTGACATCACCTGGTATAGAGGTCCTGGATGGCAGGGAGCTCGGCCCCAGTGATGCACGGGGCCATACGCACTACCCTCTGTAGCGCCTTGCGGTCGGATGCCAAGCAGTTGCCATACCAAGCGGTGATGCATCCGGTCAAGATGCTCTCAATGGTGCAGCTGTAGAACTTTTTGAGGATCTGCGGGCCCATGCCAAATCTTTTCAGCCTCCCGAGGGGGAAGAGGCATTGTCGTGCCCCTCTTCACGATTGTGTGTGGACCATGATAGATCCTTAGTGATGTGGACACTGAGGAACTTGAAGCTCTCAACATACTCCACTACAGCCCGTCAATGTGAATGGAGGTGTGCTCAGCCCTCCATTTCCTGTAGTCCACGATCAGCTCCTTTGTCTTTCTGATGTTGGGGGAGAGGTGCACACTGAACATGTGCACAATGCATGACAATTTCCATTTTATTTTCGTAATAAGAATATTATCACAATATTTATAATGTTTAGGCTAGTACTATGTATCCTCATTAAAGCTTTAAATCTGAATAAAGAAAATCAATAAAGAAGATAATTGGGTAAATGATCACACCCATTTATTGCTGAAGTGTTTATTTGTATTTTACAGAGAAACTTCTATCCAACCAGTCATTTTCCAACTCTGGACTATAGCTACCAGCTAGATCAGAGGCAAAACTCAAGCACAAGGAATGGCTGAAAGGACCTGCGGATAGTGGACGACTGTAGGTCGAGTTCATGGCTTAGTATGGCCCTCGAGGAGGCAAGAAAGAGATTTCGACCTGGAAAAGTGGAAAATATTGTCAGAAGTAGTCGGGTAATTGGTTAAGGGAGGAGGATTGGAGAGAAAGAGAGATGAGGTTGAAAAGACTGAGAGAGGCAGAGGATGGGTGTGAATCTGTTGAAGCTAGCAATAACAAGGGAGAGGGTATGTCGAGGAAGATTGGTGTCAAGTTCAAACAGAGTGAGCCAGACACCAGTTTGAGTTTTGGAGGTGAAATGGAAGAGGTGGAAGGTGTGGTGAGGAGCTCGGAGCCCAAGCCTTGCATCGTTGGACATGGTTATGATAGAGATAAGTTTGGTCCAGTGGGAATTAGATTTTTTAAGAGGGTGGATCCAGGCCTTTTGGCTGATCCATGGGTCGTCTCAGGTTGGGTGGACTGGTGGGTGCTGTTGAGTCGGTGAAGGTAACCCGAGGTGGACTTGTGATGTTTGTTAGTGGTACTCTGTAGCTCAATTGGTAGAGCATGGCGCTTGTAACGCCAGGGTAGTGGGTTCGATCCCCGGGACCACCCATACATAAAAATGTATGCACACATGACTGTAAGTTGCTTTGGATAAAAGCGTCTGCTAAGTGGCATATTATATTATTATATTATTTTTTCAGATCAGAGGCAACAGGCGCTCCATGCGACGCAACTTGGGGAAAGACCTGTATCTTGCTTTACACTTAGGTACAGGGCACTATTGAAGGGAGCAATTTCTGGGGTAACGTTAAGTGTGGAGCAATTGAAGTTGAACATTCCTGGTGTTTATGATGCCCGCTGTTTGGTGCGATGCAGACCCGGCGGAGAGCTTGGTGAAACAGAAGTGTTCTTTTGCGCTTTGATTTAGTTTTTACCTGACAAATAATGTTAGGATATATTAATTATGCTGTTAGAGCTTTTGTGCCAAATCCACTGTGGTGTTATAGGTGTCATGTTTATGGGCATGTCACAGCAGTGTGTAGGAGGGAGATTCCAAGATGTGGGAAGTGTGCAGGAGGACATGGGACAGAGGAATGTGTAGTTTCGGTTGAAAAGTTGTGTGTCAACTGTAGGGGTGCCCATGTTGCTGGGGATTGGAGGTGTCCAGTGCGAGAGAGGCAGGTTGAGGTGGCCAAGGTCAGAGTAGTGCAGAAGGTGTCGTATGCTGAGGCAGTGAAAAAGTAGAGGAGGGTGGATCAAGGGTGAGGGATTCTGAGAGGATCCCTGTGAATAGTAGATCTGTGTCAGAACAGAAGGATAGCCCAATGAGTGACATATGTTTCAGTAAGGTTGGCTTCTTAGCGTTCATAGCAATGGTTATCAACTGTACCACGGAGATGGAACGTAAGCATTTTACATTTACATTTTAGTCATTTAGCAGACACTCTTATCCAGAGTGAGTGCATACATTTTCATACTGGCCCCCCGTGGGAAACGAACCCACAACCCTGGCATTGCAAGCGCCATGCTCTACCAACTGAGCTACAGAAAATAGATGTTGTGGTGGCAGCTCCAGAGAAGTACTTGGGGGTATGAGATTTGACTTCAGAAGAGTTACAGCATGTGTTTATTTTTCGGTTCACCTTCCCATTTTGTATCACAAAGTGTAATGATGGATCTATACTATAGTTCAGTTGGGGCAGTAATGCAACATATTGGGTGCCAACCGCCGTTAAACCTCACTGAAGAAAAAGAAGAAGCAGCAGAAGCAGCAGAAGCAGAAGAAGCAGAAGAAAAAACAACTGATTATGGAATGTATGATTACGGAGAGTATAACTTACTTCCTGGAGAGCAGGGGTGTCACGGTTTACTAAGCCAGAACCCAGAAGCAGACCAGGACAAGGTGAGTTGAAACGAAGGTGAGTATTTATTTAACAGATTCCAAAAACGATGTAGAATAATCCAGGGGACAGAGCGGACGGCGGAGATGAGTTGGTGGAGGTGCAGTGGTAGATCCAAGAATGGCTCGGCAGCCGCCGACAACCAGGCAGGGGTTGGGTGAAGGTTCCGGGAGATTGATGTTCATGGCTAACGATCCGGCAGGGAATGGATGTTAGGCCAGAGCCTAAGAAGGGTGATGATCAGGACCAGGTGTGCAGATTGCTGATGGGATGCAGGTGCGGAAATCAAGAGAGCTCCCCGGAGCGTTCCAGAACCCACGGGAAACTGGAGATCCCGAGCAGAAAAACTAGTCCACAGACAGGACCCGACTCAGACTGCCGGGATCGTTACAGTACCCCCCCCTCCGACGAACGCCACCGGGCGGACTCCCGGAGCGCCAGGATGGAGGCGGTAGAAGTCACGGATGAGGTCAGCATCTAGGATCTGTCGCCGCGGAATCCAACTCCTCTCTTCAGGACCATACCCCTCCCAGTCCACGAGATACTGGAAACCCCGGCCCCGCCGTCTGGAATCCATGATGCGTCGCACCGTGTAGGCAGGACCACCTCCGATCATCCGAGGAGGAGGAGGAGGAGGCGGAGGAGGCAACAGAGGACTGAGGAAAACAGGCTTGAGGCAGGAGACATGAAAGGTGGGATGGACTCTGAGCGTCCTCGGGAGTTTGAGTCGAACTGCCACCGGATTGATCACCTTCTCCACCACAAACGGACCAATGAACTTCGGTAACAACTTCCTAGACTCAGTCCGTAAAGGAAGATCCCGTGTGCCAACCAGACCCTATCTCCGATGGTGTAGGTGGGAGCGGGGATCCGGCGACGATTCGCCTGGAGCTGATACCGGTCCGAAACTCTAAGGAGTGCCTTTCTGGCCCGATGCCAGGTCCGGTGGCAACGACGAATATGGGCCTGAACAGAAGGCACTGAGAGCTCCTTCTCCTGAGAAGGGAACAAGGGAGGTTGGTAGCCATACAGGCACTGGAAGGGAGACATCCCAGTGGCAGATGTAGGGAGAGTATTGTGGGCATACTCAACCCAAGGCAACTGAGAGACCCAGGAGGTGGGGTTGGAAGAGGCCAGGCAGCGTAGCGTGGATTCCATCTTCTGGTTGGCTCTCTCCGCCTGACCATTAGATTGGGGGTGAAAACCAGATGTGAGACTGACTGTAGCTCCAATGGCCAAACAGAAGGACTTCCAGACAGCAGAGGTAAACTGAGGGCCACGGTCGGAAACGATATCACTGGGCAACCCGTGGACCCTGAAAACCTCCCTAACCAGGATCTCGGACGTCTCCGAGGCAGAGGGAAGCTTGGCAATTGGCACAAAGTGGGCGAACTTGCTGAATCTGTCCACGATAGTCAGAACGACCGTGTTCCCCTCAGAAGCGGGCAACCCAGTGACAAAGTCCAGGGCCAGATGCGACCATGGTCGCCGGGGAATAGGAAGGGGGTGAAGTAGTCCAGAGCTGGGCCGATTGGTACTCTTATTCTGCGCACACACTGGACAGGCAGCAACATAACCCAGAGTATCCTCGGCCATGGCAGGCCACCAAAACGTCTGCGAAGAAACGCCATCGTCCGAGCCACGCCAGGGTGACAAGCCATCTTGCTGGCGTGGGACCATTTGAGGACCGCAGGACGAACCGACTCAGGCACAAACAACCGACCGGGTGGACCGTTACGGGACCGGGCTGCGTCCGAAGAGCCGCCATCACCTCCTCCTCAATCTTCCACCTAACAGCTCCCACGACGCAGTTCCGGGGGAGAATTGTCTCGGTCTTGGACCCACTCTCCTCCGTCTTGGAGAACATCCGAGACAAGGCGTCCCGCCTTGCCGTTCTTAGATCCAGGTCGGAACGTCAGGGAAAAATTGAATCGTCCGAAAAACAACGACCACCTGGCCTGGACGGGGAGTTGAGACGTCTAGCCGATTGCACGTAAGCAAGATTCTTGTGGTCAGTCCAGACAATAAACGGCTGCTCCGCCCCCTCCAACCAGTGGCGCCACTCCTCCAAGGCAAGTTTCACCGCGAGAAGCTCCCGGTTACCCACATCGTAATTCCTCTCCGCAGGCGAAAGGCGACGAGAGTAGTAGGCGCAGGGATGGAGTTTACTGTCCGTGGAGCATCGCTGCGACAGGATGGCGCCAACTCCCACATCAGACGCGTCCACTTCAACGACGAACTGACGGGCCGTGTCCGGTTGAGAGAGAATCGGTGCGTTGGTGAATCGCCTCTTCAAATCCAGAAACGCTCGATCCGCCTCCGGATTCCACTTGAAGCTCCTGATACTGGAAGTCAAGGCCGTTAACGGAGCGGCCACACGGCTGTAATCCCGGATGAATCTGCGGTAGAAATTAAAAAAAAAAAAAAATCTCTGGAGCTGCAATCTCGTACCGGGCTGGGCCCATTCCAGAACCGCTCTAACCTTCTCCTGGTCCATCCTAATCTCTCCCCTGGAGATGATGTACCCGAGAAAGGATGTCGTGTGGGCGTGAAACTCGCACTTCTCGGCCTTCACGAACAGGCGATTCTCCAACAATCGCTGCAGAACCTGCCGGACATGCTGGACGTGGTCGGGAAGGTTCCTTCGAGAAGATCAGAATGTCATCCAGGTAAACAAACACAAAGAGACCGATCATATCTCTCAGGACGTCGTTCACCATACTCTGGAATACCGCTGGAGCATTGGTCAGTCCAAACGGCATCACCTGATACTCGAGTGACCCATCGGTGTATTGAAACCCGTCAACCACTCGTCTCCCTCTCTGATCCGGACCGATGTGATACGCATTGCGTAGGGTCTAGCTTGGTGAACACCGTAGCACCCTGTAAGGAGTCGAAGGCAGAACTCATCAAGGGCAGGGGATACTTGTTCTTGACCGTGATGTCATTCAACCCCCGATAATCAATACACGGTCGAAGAGAGCCATCCTTCTTACCCACAAAGAAGAATCCTGCCCCCAGGGGTGATGACGAGGGACGAACGAGACCAGCAGCTAGGGACTCCTTGATGTAGGTCTCCAAAGCCTCACGTTCAGGGCGGGAGATACTGTATAACCTTCCCTTGGGGTAGACAGCTCCAGGGAACAGGTTGATGGCACAATCATATGGTCGGTGGGGAGGGAGTGACAGAGCCTTCTGCTTACTGAACACTTCCCCAAATCGTGATATGTCTCGGGAACCAGGGACAAATCTGGGGGTTTAGCCTCAATCACCTGACTGGGAACCGAATGGGGACAGGCAGTCTTGAGACAGTTAGCATGACAATCAAGGCTCCAACTCGTTACCTTGCCCGTCACCCAATCGAACGTGGGATTGTGTTCCTTCAGCCAGGGGTATCCAAGGACCAGAGGAACATGGGAAGACGGCAGAATGAAGAATGAAATCATCTCCGAATGATTCCCCGACAACAGCATCTTAACCGGTTCAGTCCTCATCGTGATACGTGCCAGACTACTGCCGTTCAGAGTGGTCGCTTCAATGGCTTCCGGCAATTGCTCCTTGGAAAGCCCCAGCTGTTCCACCAACTCGGCATCAAGAAAGCTTCCATCGGCACCTGAATCGATCAAAAGCGTTAATCGCTAAGCTCTGATTCCTGTTCACAAGGGTAGCCGGGAAACGGGATCTGACAGAGGTACTGAGAGGTTGAAACTGGCTCGCTAAAAGTCCTCCCAACTTTAGCGAGCCGGGCAGTTTGACGACCGCCGGGAACAAGTGGAGATGTAATGTCCCGAGCTACCACAGTAGAGGCAGCAGTTGGTCTTACGTCTATGTTGACGCTCCTCCTTGGTTAACCCGTGCCGCCCCACTTGCATGGGTTCAGAATCGGGAGAGAGGACCTCTCCACTAATCCTTTGTGGTGGAGAATGATCGACGTGTTCTGGTCCACCACCCGACCCGACTGGGAACTGAGAAGCTGATCGATTGGACGGACCCCATTGCTTCTCCCTCCTTCGCTCTCGGACTCGATTATCCACCCGAATAGACAAGGCTACCAAGCTGTCCAGGTCACTAGGCTCCGGATAGGAGATCAACTCATCCTTGAGCTGCTCCGACAGACCCTGGTAAAAGGCCGCTTGCAGAGACTCCTCATTCCACCCACTCTCCACAGCCAACGTCTTGAACTCGATCACGAAGTCGGCCACGCTGCGAGTTCCTTGGTGAAGCGAAAACAGGCGCCTAGCTGCGTCCCTCCCTCGGACGGAATGGTCGAAGAGCTTCCTCATCTCGGCCGTGAACCCCTGGTATGAAGCCATGCAGGGGTCTTGTCGTTCCCAAACGGCTGAAGCCCAATCCAGCGCTCGACCACGCAGCAACTCAATCACAAAGGCTATCCTAGCCTTGTCTGTGGCATAAGAGTAGGGCTGTAGATCGAACACTAACCCACACTGCATAAGGAAAGAACGGCATCTTCCCAGCTCCCCTCATATTTATCCGGCGTCGGAACCTTGGGCTCACGGAAGGACACAGCTCCAGACGCGGCAGGCGAGATGGGTGAAACCGGTAGTGGATCCTCCACCGGAAACTTGCGCTGGTTCTGGACCTCCGTCAGGCCGGTAGAAAGGTTCCGAACTGCCAACGCGATCTCCTGTAGCTCCGTGCTATGATGGCCCAACATCTTCTCCTGATGGGTAATGGCATGGCGAACAGAGTCCAGGTCCGCTGGGTTCATTACTGGCCGGATCGTTCTGTCACGGTTTACTAAGCCAGAACCCAGAAGCAGACCAGGACAAGGTGAGTTGAAACGAAGGTGAGTATTTATTTAACAGATTCCAAAAACGATGTAGAATAATCCAGGGGACAGAGCGGACGGCGGAGATGAGTTGGTGGAGGTGCAGTGGTAGATCCAAGAATGGCTCGGCAGCCGCCGACAACCAGGCAGGGGTTGGGTGAAGGTTCCGGGAGATTGATGTTCATGGCTAACGATCCGGCAGGGAATGGATGTTAGGCCAGAGCCTAAGAAGGGTGATGATCAGGACCAGGTGTGCAGATTGCTGATGGGATGCAGGTGCGGAAATCAAGAGAGCTCCCCGGAGCGTTCCAGAACCCACGGGAAACTGGAGATCCCGAGCAGAAAAACTAGTCCACAGACAGGACCCGACTCAGACTGCCGGGATCGTTACAAGGGGGCTAGTATCGCCACATCAGAGTGGGATCAGGAAGGGGAGGGGAACTATGGACCGAGTGCTCTGCTTAGAAGCAGAGGTCAGGAAGGCTCAGGTGAACAAGGAAACTGTTGTAGCTGTCTTTTTTGATGTGGAGAAGGCGTATGATAGGATGTGGAAGGAGGGGTTGTTAATCAAGCTTGATATTATGGGGTTAGGAGGAAGAACGTAAAACTGGATAAAGGATTTCCTGTTTGGAAGGTCTATCCAGGTGAGGGTGGGGAAGTCTCTATCAGGCAGCTACCTGGTGGATAACGGTACACCGCAGGGGAGCGTGATTAGTCCTCTGTTGTTCTCAATCATTATCAATGATGTTTACTCTCAGGTACGGACGGATATTGGGAGGTTGTTAGTTGCAGATGATGGGGCCTAATGGAAGCCATGCAAAGTTTCAGACTTTGAGGTTTGTTACTTCCGTTTTGAGCGCATCACTTGTCTCTGTGCTACGCTGTTTGTTGCTGCTTGGCTACCTGCCAAACTTGACAGTTTTAAACCGTTTAATCTATCTTAAATTAACACATTTTACCAACGTCTTAGTTATTTGTATATTTTTTAATCGCTCAACTTTTTTCTTTCAACTTTTTCACCCCAGACGCTTTATCTGGACATGGTTCTACAGGACTTCCACCAGCCGAAGCTAAGTAGTAACAGGAGAACTATCACCTTATGGTGAGGATAGCCGTGCTGCAAGCACAGCTTTAGACGCAATCGTTAGGCAAGGGCAATGTAAGTGTAGGAAAGGAAGAAACAGCGTCTGTACCACCAGTAAGTACAGATAGTAGTATAAATCCCCTCGCACAGACCCCGCAGCCGGACAATTTTCTCAAGGCTTCTGGAAAGAAATGATGTTGGCATGCTCAACCAGTGTCGCTCATTCAGCCGACAGAAACTTTCAACCGGTTCTCCCCATTAAGCAACGAGTCGGAGTCAGAGGCCAAGCCTTCTCAGGTCTCTCCTCCACCCGTTACGGGGTCTGAGCCACCGAAGCCTCCCACCATTAGCTCGGACAAATTGAAAACCCTAGTCATTGGCGACTCCATTACCCGCAATATTAGACTTAAAAGAATCATCCAGCGATCATACACTGTTTACCAGGGGGCAGGGCTACCGACGTAAAGGCTAATCTGAAGATGGTGCTGGCTAAGACAAAAACTGGCAAGTGTAGAGAGTATAGGGATATTGTTATCCACGTCGGCACCAACGATGTTAGGATAAAACAGTCAGAGGTCACCAAGAGCAACATAGCTTCAGCATGTAAATTAGCTAGAAAGATGTGTCAGCATCGAGTAATGCTCGATGCTGGGCCCCCTCCCAGTTAGGGAGAGTGATGAGCTCTGCAGCAGAGTCTCACAACTCAATCGCTGGTTGAAAACTGTTTTCTGCCCCTCCCAAAATATAGAATTTGCAGATAATTGGCCCTCTTTCTGGGACTCACCCACAAACAGGACCACGCCTGGCCTGCTGAGGAGTGACTGACTCCATCCTAGCTGGAGGGGTGCTCTCATCTTATCTACCAACATAGACAGGTCTCTAACTCATCTAGCTCCACAATGAGATAGGGTGCAGGCCAGGCAGCATGCTTTTAGCCAGCCTGCCAGCTTAGTGGAGTCTGCCACTAGCACAGTCAGTGTAGTCAGCTCAGCTATCCCCATTGAGACCGTGTCTGTGCCTCGATCTAGGTTGAGCAAAACTAAACACGGCAGTGTTTGCCTTAGCAATCTCACTGGAATAAAGACCTCCTCCATTCCTGTCATGACTTAAAGAGATTGTGATATCTCACATCTCAAAATAGGGCTACTTAATGTTAGATCCCTCACTTCCAAGGCAGTTATGGTAAATGAACTAATCACTGATCATAATCTTGATGTGATTGGCCTGACTGAAACATGGCTTAAGCCTGATTAATTTACTGTGTTAAATGAGGCCTCTACTCCTGGTTACACTAGTGACCATATCCCCCGCGCATCCCGCAATGGCGAAGGTGTTGCTAACATTTACGATAGCAAATGTCAATTTACCCCCCCAAAAATGACTGTGTTTTCGTCTTTTGAGCATCTAGTCATGAAATCTATGCAGCCTACTCAATAATTTTTATAGCTACTGTTTACAGGCCTTTTGGGCCGTATACAGAGTTCCTCACGGAGTTCCCTGAATTCCTATTGGACCTTGTAGTCATGGCAGATAATATTCTAATTTTTGTGACTTTAATATTCATATTGAAAAGTCCACAGACCCACTCCAAAAGGCTTTCGGAGCCATCATCGACTCAGTGGGTTTTGTCCAACATGTCTCCGGACCTACTCATTGCCACAGTCATACCCTGGAGCTAGTTTTGTCCCGTGGAATAAATATTGTGGATCTAAATGTTTTTCCTCATAACCCTGGACTATCGTACCACCATCTTATTACGTTTACAATCGCAACAAACAATTTGCTCAGACCCCAACCAAGGACCATCAAAAGCCGTGCTATAAATTCTCAGACAACCCAAAGATTTCTAGAGGCCCTTCCAGACTCCCTCCACCAAACTGGAAGTCTTCCTACTAGCTTGGAAAGAAAGTACAGAGCAATATCGAAGAGCCCTCACTGCTGCTCGATCATCCTCTTTTTCCAACCTAATTGAGGAGAATAAGAACAATCCAAAATTTATATTTGATACTGTTGCAAAGCTAACTAAAAAGCAGAATTCCCCAAGAGAGGATGCCTTTCACTTCAGCAGTGATGAATTCATGAACTTCTTCAACAAAAAGATCATGATCATTAGAAAGCTAATTACGGACTCCTCCTTGAATCTGCGTATTTCTCCAAAGCTCAGCTGTCCTGAGTCTGCACAAAACTGCCAGGACCTAGGATCAATGGAGGCACTCAAGTTTTTTAATCATATATCTCTTGACACATTCATGAAAATAGTAATGGCCTCTAAACCTTCAAGCTGCATACTGGACCCTATTCCAACTAAACTACTGAAAAAGCTACTTCCTGTGCTTGGCCCTCCTATGTTGAACATAATAAAAGGCTCCCCATCCACTGGATGTGTAACAAAAACTCACTAAAAGTGGCAGTAATAAAGCCTCTCTTGAAAAAGCCAAACCTTGACCCAGAAAATGTAAAAACTATTGGCCTATATCGAATCTCCCATTCCTCTAATTTTTTTTAGAAAAAGCTGTTGTGCAGCAAGTCACTGCCTTCCTGAAGACAAATAATGTATACGAAACGCTTCAGTCTAGTTTTAGACCCCATCATAGCACTGAGACCGCACTCGTGAAGGTGGTAAGTTACCTTTTAATGGCGTCAGACCAAGGCTCTGCATCTGTCCTCGTGCTCCTAGACCTTAGTGCTGCTTTTGACATCATCGATCACCACATTATTTTGGAGAGATTGAAACCTTAATTGGTCTACACGGACAAGTTCTTGCCTGGTTTAGATCTTATCTGTCGGAAAGATATCAGTTCGTCTCTGTGGATGGTTTGTCCTCTGACAAATCAATTGTAAGTTTCGGTGTTCCTCAAGGTTCCGTTTTAGGACCACTATTGTTTTCACTATATATTTTACCTCTTGGTGATGTCATTCAGAAACACAATGTTAACTTTAATTGCTATGCGGACGACACACAGCTCTACATTTCGATGAAACATGGTGAAGCCCCAATATTGCCTACCCTGGTAGCATGTGTTTCAGACATAAGGAAGTGGATGGCGGCAAATGTTTTACGTTTAAACTCGGACAAAACAGAGATGCTAGTTCTAGGTCCCAAGAAACAAAGAGATCTTCTGTTGGATCTGACAATTAATCTTGATGGTTGTACAGTCGTCTCAAAAAAAACAACTGTGAAGGACCTCTGCGTTACTCTGGACCCTGATCTCTCTTTTGACGAACATATCAAGAATATTTCAAGGACAGCTTTTTTCCATGTTCGTAACATTGCAAAAATCAGAAACGTTTTGTCCAAAAATGATGCAGAAGGCTAATCCATGCTTTTGTCACTTCTAGATTAGACTACTGCAATGCTCTACTCTCCGGCTACCCAGATAAAGCACTAAATAAACTTCAGTTAGTGCTAAACATGGCTGCCAGAATCTTGACTAGAACCAAAATATTGTATCATATTACTCCAGTGCTAGCCTCTCTACACTGGCTTCCTGTTAAGGCTAGGGCTGATTTCAAGGTTTTACTGCTAACCTACAAAGCATTACATGGGCTTGCTCCTACCTATCTCTCCGATTTGGTCCTGCCATACATACCTACACGTACGCTACGGTCACAAGACGCAGGCCCCCTTATTGTCACTAGAATTTCTAAGCAAACAGCTGGAGGTAGGGCATTCTCCTATAGAGCTCCATTTTTATGGAATGGTCTGCCTATCCATGTGAGAGACGCAGACTCGGTCTCAACCTTTAAGTCTTTACTGAATACTCATCTCTTCAGTAGGTCCTATGATTGAGTGTAGTCTGGCCCAGGGGTGCGAAGGTGAACGGAAAGAGCGACAAACCGCCCTTGCTGTCTCTGCCTGGCCGGTTCCTGTCTCTCAATTGGGATTATCTGCCTTTGACCCTATTACGGGGGCTGATTCATTGGCTTACTGGTGCTTTCCATGCCGTCCCTAGGAGGGATGCATCACTTGAGTGGGTTGAGTCACTGACGTGATCTTCCTGTCCAGTTTGTCGCTCCCTCGGGCTCGTGTAGTGGAGGAGATCTTCGTGGGCTATACTCAGCCTTGTCTCAGGGTAGTATGTTGGTGGTCTGTTGATATCCCTCTGGTGGTGTGGGGGCTGTGCTTTGGCAAAGTGGGTGGGGTTACAGTTGAAGTCGGAAGTTTACATACACCTTAGCCAAATACATTTAAACTCAGTTTTTCACAATTCCTGACATTTAATCCAAGTAAAAATGCCCTGTTTTAGGTCAGTTAGGATAACCACTTTATTTTAAGAATGTGAAATGTCAGAATAATAGTAGATAATTGTTTATTTCAACTTTTATTTATTTCATCACATTCCCAGTGGGTCAGAAGTTTACATACACTCAATTAGTATTTGGTAGCATTGCCTTTTAAATTGTTTAACTTGGGTCAAATGTTTCGGGTAGCATTCCACAAGCTTCCCACAATAAGTTGGGTGAATTTTGGCCCATTCCTCCTGACAGAGCTGGTGTAACTGAGTCAGGTTTGTAGGCCTCCTTACTCGCACACGCTTTTTCAGTTCTGCCCACAAATTTTCTACAGGATTGAGGTCAGGGTTTTGTGATGGCCACTCCAATACCTTGACTTTGTTGTCCTTAAGCCATTTTGCCACAACTTTGGAAGTATGCTTGGGGTCATTGTCCATTTGGAAGACCCATTTGCGACCAAGCTTTAACTTCCTGACTGATGTCTTGATATGTTGCTTCAATATATCCACATAATTTTCCTTCCTCATGATGCCATCTATTTTGTGAAGTACACCAGTCCCTTCTGCAGCAAAGCACCCCCACAGCATGATGCTGCCACCCCCGTGCTTCACGGTTGGGATGGTGTTCTTCGGCTTGCAAGCGACCCCCTTTTTCCTCCAAACATAACGATGGTCATTATGGCCAAACAGTTATATTTTTGTTTCATCAGACATTTCTCAAAAAAGTATGATCTTTGTTCCCATGTGCAGTTGCAAACCGTAGTCTGGTTTTTTTATGTAGGTTTTGGAGCAGTGGCTTCTTCCTTGCTGAGCAGACTTTCAGGTTATGTCGATTTAAGACTAGTTTTACTGTGGATATAGATACTTTTGTACCTGTTTCCTCCAGCATCTTCACAAGATCCTTCGCTGTTGTTCTGGGATTGATTTGCACTTTTCGCACCAACGTACATTCATCTCTAGGAGACAGAGCGCGTCTCCCGGCTGCGTGGTCCCATGGTGTTTATACTTGCGTACTATTATTTGTACAGATGAACGTGGTACCTTCAGGCGTTTGGAAATTGCTCCCAAGGATGAACCAGACTTGTGGAGGTCTACAATTTTTTTTCTGAGGTCTTGGCTGATTTCTTTTGATTTTCCCATGATGTCAAGCAGAGAGGCACTGCGTTTGAAGGTAGGCCTTGAAATACATCCACAGGTACACTTTCAATTGACTCAAATGATGTCAATTAGCCTATCAGAAGCTTCTAAAGCCATGACATCATTTTCTGGAATTTTCCAAGCTGTTTAAAGGCACAGTCAACTTAGTGTATGTAAACTTCTGACCCACTGGAATTGTGATACAGTGAATTATAAGTAAAATAATCTGTCTGTAAACAATTGTTGGAAACATTACTTGTGTCATTTACGAAGTAGATGTCCTAACCGACTTGCCAAAACTACAGTTTGTTAAAAATAAATTTGTGGAGTGGTTGAAAAACAAGTTTTAATCACTCCAACCTAAGTGTATGTAAACTTCCGACTTCAACTGTATATCCTGCCTGGTTGGCCCTGTCCGGGGGTATCGTCGGACGGGGCCACAGTGTCTCCCGACCCCCCCTGTCTCAGCCTCCAGTTTTTATGCTGCAATAGTCTATATGCCGGGGGGCTAGGGTCAGTCTGTTATATCTGGTGTTATTCTCCTGTCTTATCCAGTGTCCTGTGTGAATTTAAGTATGCTCCCTCTAATTTTCTCTCTCTCCCTCTCTCCCTCCCATCCTGGAGGACCTGAGCCCTAGGACCATGCCTCAGGACTACCTGGCCTGATGACTCCTTGCTGTCCCCAGTCCACCTGGTCGTGCTGCTGCTCCAGTTTCCACTCTTCTGCCTGCGGCTATGGTACCCTGACCTGTTCACCGGACGTGCTACCTTGTCCCAGACCTGCTGTTTTCAACTCTCTCTCTCTACCGCACCTGCTATTTCAACCTCTACAGTCCCCTGTAGCTCAGTTGGTAGAGCATGGCGCTTGCAACGCCAGGGTTGTGTGTTCGTTTCCCACGGGGGGCCAGTATGAAAATGTATGCACTCACTAACTGTAAGTCGCTCTGGATAAGAGCGTCTGCTAAATGACTAAAATGTCAACTGTAAATTCCCGGCTATGAAAAGCCAAGTGACATTTACTTCTGATGTACTGACCTGTTGCAACCTCTACAACCACTGTGATTATTATTTGACCCTGCTGGTAATCTATGAACTTTTGAACATCTTGGAGAAAAATCTGGCCTTAATGGCCATGTACTGTTATAATCTCCACCCGGCACAGCCAAAGGGGGACTGGCCACCCCTCAGAGCCTGGTTCCTCTCTAGGTTTCTTCCTAGGTTAATGCCTTTCTAGGGAGTTTTTCCTAGCCACTGTGCTTCTACATCTGCATTGCTTGCTGTTTGGGGTTTTAGGCTGGGTTTCTGTATAGCACTTTGTGACATCTGCTGATGTAAAAAGGGCTTTATAAATAACATTTGATTGATTGATAGTCAGGAAGGTACAGGAAGCAACTGATGAAGTAGAGCGGTGGGCATTAATGTGGGGATTCAGGTTCTCTGTAGAGAAAACTCAGACAGTGTTCTTTACCAGGAGGAAGGTGGGAGATGAGGTACACTTGAGGTTATATGGGAGAAACTTGGAGAGGGTGGGGGCCTTCAGGTTCCTTGGGGTATACTTTGACACTAGGCTGACCTGGGCAGAACACATTGAGAGAGTGGTGGGAAAGTGTAAGAAGGTGCTAAATGTGATGCGCTGTCTGACGGGGAAGGAGTGGGGGGCTGGGCGTTCCTCATTGAGGACCATGTATGTTGCATTGATCCGATCTGTAATAGACTATGGCAGGATAGCGTATGGTTCGGCAGCCCGGACCTCATTGGAAAGATGTCGTACAGGGGCAAGGACTCAGAATATGTAGTGGAGCGTTTCGGATATCCCCAGTGGCTGCACTACAGGTGGAGATGGGGGATATGCCATTGTAGATTAGGAGACAGCAGCTGGCAATTAATTATTAGGTTAACCTACAGGGACATGGGGTGTCTCATCCTGCGTAAGGGATTTTACAGGCATGCTGGGGGGGAAAAAGTGAGGACAGAACATGAGCTTTGGGTGGGTGGTAATACCCAGGCGAGGGAGATGGGACTATATGGAAGGGAGTTTAGTCCAACGGTAGCTATTCCTGTAAATCCACCATGGCTACTCCCGCCTCCAGTAGTTGATCTAGAAGTGTTGGAGAGACTACAGAAAGATAGGGAGGGTGTTGATCCATCTGATTGGTTTAATAGACATCTGGATACTGTGTATCAGGATTTTGTGGACATTTACACAGAGGGTTCAAAAGATCCAAGGACAGGACGGACTGAGTCAGCATTTGTAGTGCAGGAATGTGGGGTGGCAGTCTGGAAACATATTACAGATCATCTGGCTGTATATATGGCAGAGCTGATGGTCATACTGTTGGCCTTGCAGTGGGTGGAGGAAGTCAAGCCAGACAGAGTAGTTATTCGCTCTGAGGAGACCCATGGGGCGGCGCACAATTGGCCCAGCGTCGTCCAGGGTAGGGGAGGGAATGGCCGGCATGGATTTAGCTCAGTTGGTAGAGCGTGGCATTTGCAACGCCAGGGTTGTGGGTTCGATTCCAGTATGAAAAATACAAATAAATGTATGCACTCACTAACTGTAAGTCGCTCTGGATAAGAGCGTCTGCTAAATGGCTAAAATGTAAATGTGATGTGCAGTGTTGATGAGTCTGCAGTCCTTTAGCTCACGTAGCAGACAAGACCTGCTTTATAATGTACTACAAACCCATGGCAGAATTAGACAGATGGGTATACAGATAAGATTTACTTGGGTCCCAGCCCATGTGGGGGTGGATGGGAACGAGGCAGTTGATGTACTGGCTAAACAAGCACTTAGTAGTGGGGATGTTGTAGTTTCAATGAGCAAGGAAGAGGCAAAAAGCCTGATATGGACAGTGATGGTGCAGAGATGGGAGGAGCAGTGGAATAGAGATACTAAGGGCAGGCATTTATTTCAAGTACAGAGGAAAATTGGAGAGGGGGAGGATTTCAGGAAGGGACAGAAGAGAGGAGGCTATTTTTTACAAGATTAAGGGTGGGACACAGCCAGTTGAATAAGACTTTAAATGTGATAGGAAAGCATCCAACAGGAAAGTGTGATTATTGCCAGGAAACTGAGACTGTGGAGCATGTATTGCTACAGTGTCAGCAGTATCAGAGGGAAAGAGAGAGGCTGAGATCTAGTATGAAGGAGAAGGGGATACAGGAAATTAGTTTAAAGGGTATATTGAGTAGAACGTCATTAGATATAGTCTCAAATATTTTGTTATCTTTTTTAAGAGCAACGCGGCTGACAGGTAGGATTTAGTTTCTCCCTGTCTCTGGCCCACACTCCAGTAATGCACCATAATGTTGGATGCCAACTGCCGATAAACCCCACCGAAGAAGAAGAAGAAGAAGAAGAAGAAGAAGAAGAAGAAGAAGAAGAAGAAGAAGAAGAAGAAGAAGAAGAAGAAGAAGAAGAAGAAGAAGAAGAAGAAAAACAAAAAAACAAAAAACAACTCTCCTTTTGGATCTCCTTCAGGAGAGAGCGAGAGCGGAGATGAAGGTTTTTGGAAAATGGCGGAAGCGGATGTTCTGTTTGAATCGGATGACGTGTCGAGTGGAGATGAGAGTGAGAAGGAATGGATTACATTGGCGAATGAAAAGGAAATAAGAGAAGTAAAGTGGTAGTGAAAACGAGTAAACAAAAACCTAGTTCTGAGTCTTTTTTGGTTGGAATAAGGGTTTTGGATCGATGTTGTTACCTGGGAGATCCGTTTGAAGTCTCTATTAAAATTGTGGATGAGTTGGATGAGGTGGCGTCGATGAGAATATTGAGAAGTGGGCTTATTTTGTTTTTTTGTCTTTCTATGGAACAGAAGGAGCGTGCTTTCGCCTCAAGAAGATGTCGGATTGGAATGTTTCATGTGTGGTTCTTCGAAGCAGGGCGCCTATCAAGGGTGTTATCTCAGGGTTGGATCTAGAAGTAAATGCAAAGGATATACGTGAAGAATTGGATCAAGTGGTTGGTGCACAACGACTGACCCGCATGGTAGATGGTGTGGGGAAGCCCACTCCATCCATTCTATTGTTTTTTGATGAAGAGTCTCTCCCTTCTCACGTATTTGGGTTATATGAGATTCCCTGTGAGAGCCTTCGTGCCCAAACCCATGCAGTGTTATAAATATAAATTATTTGGTCATGTGTCAATTGTATGTAGACGGGAGGAGTATTATATGCCAGCTGAGCCTAAATGCTGCAATTGTGGTGGTGAACATGCACCCGAATTTCTGAAGTGTCCTGTTAGGGTGAAGGAGACTGAGGTGTCAAGAACAGGGCTGTCCAGAATGTCTCCTATCCAGAGGCATTGAGAAGAGTGGAAGAAAGGCATGAAGTTGAAGAAGTAATGGTAGTAGGAGTAGAGACACAAGATTATGTTCCTTGTCAACAGAGGGATCCTGACATGTTCTATGTTAAGAAGGTGGATTTTTTTTGCCTTTATTACTTTGGTTATCAACTGCACAACTCAAACGGAGAGGAAATCAGAGAAAATGGGCATCGTAGTGAGTGCGTCTGAGCGTTTTTTGGGACTTGTTGATAACAGGATATGGAGAAGGGCGAGCCGGTCAAGGATCGATTCAGACTAGGTGGTAAATTGTATGACAAGCGGCAGTTTATTCAGAGTAAAAATGTCTTGGTACAAAACGTGCACGGTCTCGTTCTTTCAGCTCATAGGGAACCTTCAGAAAAGAGCGCCAAAAAACAGTTCACATATGTTTTATACTGTTTGTAAAGTAGGTTGAGTCTGGCAGATCTGGTCTTCTGGTTGGTCCATGCTGCTCGGGCGTCGTCCTCTGTGATTGGGTCTAGGAGATCTACACACTGTAGCTCAGGCCCTTTGTTCCGAATGTTTCAGCAGAGTAAAGATTTGGTGTGTGCGTTTAATTATCTTGTCTTGAGTGAGTCTGTGTGTGTGAGTGCATTTGTGGCAAGAGTGTGTGTGTGGTCAAAACTTGTCTTGGAAAAAGGAATTAGTTATAGCAATTTAATAGCAATAAGCTGTTTATAAAAATAGCATTTATTACAAATCCCCCTCTACACGTCTCTTAAGACGTGTCATATAATAAGTAAAAGAAAAGGGAAACTTTCTCAGAGAGAAAGTTTTGAGTCCCCCCTCTTCACGTCTCCCAGACGTGATCCATTATTTATGGTACATGAAGCATAGTTGAATGAGTCTTAAACGAAAAACAATAATGTAGAAAAGAAAAACAACACATGATAACGCATAATGCAATTTGTAAAAATGTTTAACCATTCCCCCTCTAGCATACTAATTATATGGGCAGTTAATTAAACAATGTTAGTCCCCCTCTAGTGAGTGAACACAACAATCAGAGTTGGTCTTCGAAATTGCTAACCTCCAATTGTCGTTGTTCAGGTTTGTAATCATGACAGGCCCATCCACCTTTAATATTATATAAGGGAGGATAGTCACTTTCAAAATCGTCCAGTTCCAAATCATTAGTTCCCAAAAGCGGATACAAGGCAACATCCACAAAGAACAAGTATACCCATAGAAGCCATAACTTCACCCAGAATTGTCACAACAATAGTTTTCCATTTACCAAATATGTTATCAAACCAACCGTTTATGGAGCTATCTATACCAGAGTTCTTAACCAGTTCGTTCGCCAGCGTGGTGATGGTCACTCAAGTGCTTTGGTCACGGGCCCGTCCGGTGCTATATTGTTGGAGATGAAAGTACAGCACATATATCCAAACAGAACACAAACCCCGTCCCGCTCAGCCAAAAGCATATCTAAAGCTGTTCTATTCTGCCATGTCATTAAGCTAGTTACCGCTGTCTGCTCAGCTAATCCCTTTATTGCATCACGAGTGTGGTTTATAAATATTTTGCTGGTTATATTAAATATAATTTATCCACTCTACATTTTTATTAATTGTTGACCACCAGAAAATACTTGATTCAAACCCAGCTGCGATCTGATTGTGGATCCCATCAATATATATCCTTTCATCAAAGGATCCCGGGAGGAGGTCCTACTTTCTATGTGACAACTCACCAGTCTCTGACACGTTTGATTGTTTGCGTATGTAGGTGAGTTCACAATCAGTTATCACCACACATCCATCAGATGTCAGCACGGGTCTGGTTTTTGGCTCCTAAAATCCTCTGGCTGCAACAAAGAGGAGAGATTAGACTAGAAAAACAATTTAGAATCCCCTGTGACTTCAAACTGAGGCAACCCAGGTCGGGATGACTTTGTTATCGGGGGGAACAGATAGTGCAAGTTACCATAAGACTCTTTCACCACATTCCCAGGGTGGCTTGCATGGAGGATAAACCTGACAGAGAGTTAAAGCCTGTCAAGGGGAACGGAGTAGTTGTTAACCCTGGTTTGGCTGTCCCACAGGCAAAACAGTCCTCTTTAGACATAGTTTTTGCCGTATACTGAATCCATTCCAACCACAGGTTAAGATTTCTATACCCCGTTTCCACCTGTACTACTTCCTCCAGGTCTATAGTTTTGCACTATCTTTACCACAGCCCCGGTCTCACTACCTCCCTCAGAGAGGTTTACTCTAGAATTTCCCCTTTCCCTACGTCTAGCTGTCTCCTATACCTTTTTAACTTGTGTTAGGTTAACTACCACTTCTGGCTGAAACAGGAGGGTCCGTGTGTGTTAGGAATATGGCCCCCACAATCAGACAGCTACCTACCGTCGGGAGACCTGTGAATCCCCACCCTTGCCCTGAGAACATGTCAGATGCCAGAGGCCAACCCATTGCTTTACCTTCTACTCGAACTCACACAGGGATGATCAGACAGGGTAAGGGAATCTTCGTTAAGGAGCCAACCCCCGAACCCTAGTGGTGATCGGATCTTTCTCCTAACTCTGTGTTTGTTCGTCAGGTGTAGCTGGTTTTGCCTTTTTACAGTGTGTGACATGCACCCAGATGGATCTCTCAGCTATTCTGCTGGCAAAGGCAGTACTTGGTAGGGCCCTTCCGCCAGGCCTGATTCAGTCTCCTGGTTAGATAGAGTGGGTCACCTTCTCCTTTAGTTCACCTGTGGGGCACAAAACCTCTGACATACAGGTGTGGTTAATAAACTATCATACGTGTTGTTGTTTTTGTTTTGTTTTTTAAGTATTTTGTCCTCTCCTTCGTATATATTTACTATTTAATCCAACCATCCCCCTGTTTGACACATGATTTGGCCATGTGTCAATATTACCACCTACCTAAACAATCACTCTAGTTAATATTGGTATTTCATTATCCGATTGCCATTCCTCCACTCTCTTCTGTTATTTTATGGTTCAAATCAAATATACTATTACCAAACTATAATCTTCTTCACAATTTGCACAGCATTACAAATTACCCTCAACTTAGTAAAATAAACTATCTTAAAGTCCTCCTCTCATGCCTTTAGAATTTACTAGTGTGGATGATTAAAATAACACTAGAATGTTAAAACAGAGTTCAGAGGCAATTGAAATCATTTAACGAACTGTTTAATCCCATAGTATACTAAACATTACCATTATTCTAAATATTTCATAAATGTTAGTTATCCCAAGTGTTCATTAAGTCCTCATGACATTCGTTCTCATAAGAAATCATATATACCCCAAACTCAGCCAAAACCTAAAAAACTCCATAAAATTCACTGTGTGCTCCTCTAAGACCTATAACCCTTGACCTGCTGAAAACCCTCCAAAATTGAAACAACAACCCTTTATAAACTTCATACTAGGTGTGTTGTTCTTTATTTGAAAACCCCAATTAAAACCAACAACCAAACAGCCAGGTCATGATGACTCCTAATTTCTCTCTTCCCCTTCTGCCTACAGTTTCTTAACTGGTGCCCTTTCCTTGCAGTAACTACACGGTTCCTCACATTCTCTAGCAAAATGTCCCGTTTGTCGCAATTGTAACACTTCCACTCACTCCTGTCTCCACTATTACTATTTCCTTCTTGTCTGTCTTTGCTACCGTAACCTCTCTTCTCTCCTAGGTATTGACTAATAGTCTCACTGTCTCTAATTCAACATAAAACCCCATCATCCAATCAATTTTCATACCCATTACTGTCAATGCCAAATTAGGTTTCTCTGTTCCTGTTGAAGTGCTAAATCAATAGTAGCCAATTCAAACACCTCACAATTTGGATCAAAGGGTTCCTTAGTCTTCCCCTCACTAGAGTCTACTATTTCTCCCTCAAGGACTAGTCACGCCTTATCTTCCTCTTTCTCACACTAAAAGCTGGGGGATGGACTTCTCTCTCTCTCTCCTCTCTCACTGCTTATTTCCCCTTTACACACCTTATGTATCTGTTTTAAGCATGGATTCGAGTTTATCTGCGTCCAGACGTCCCTCAAAACCATACCTCTCCCTCCACCTGGTTATATAATGGAGATTTCTTCTATCCCTGGATTCCATTTTAATTACATCAAGCATTTCTCGTCACAGTAAATTCTGGGACCTCTTGTGAGGATTTCCCCCCCCCATGGTTGGTACTGTTAAAAATCCCTTAGCCACCTCTTCTATATTACAAGTCAATTTAACAAGTAATTCAAAATAGCTTCACACAACAACACCTCATAAGGAGTGCCCAGCAGGAGTCCAATTCCTATCAGAAAACATACATACAAACATTAAGACACTCCCAATCTCTCCCAGGGGGAAAAAGTTATCCTTCTCCCTGAGTGAGATTGTTGTTCCCATAAGGGTTTCTTCATTTTGTTGTCAGGATTGGTTCTCGCTGCTCAAATCAGCCCTGACTTCTGTCAGTGATCTAGAAGGAGTGGGGGCTGGTGTGCAATGTGTTAGTGGTGTCAGGGTGCTCCTGATTTACCTCTGACCTGGACTGAGTGTGAAGTAACCTCCTTCACTTCGTACGGTCCAGTCCACCTGGGTTCCAGCCACTTTCTTTTGTGGACTTTCACCCTCACCCAGTCTCCCACTTTTACCTTTAGTGGTGGCGTGTTTCCCGTCAGCTCCCCCTCTTGGGCCTTCTGCACCTGAGAAGAGAGTGCTGCAGAAAATTCCGTCAATTCTACAGATTCGTATTCAGTTTCATAAGTTTCACTATAACTTTCCATCACCCATTAACGCGTTATAATACATAAAAACACACAACCCAAAAAGCCAATTGGAATTACAATGCTTAATGTATTCAGGCTATCAAAGCGTCCTAGAACACATTCTCAGTTCGACTGTCACCCTTCACACAGCCTTATTTAGGCACCTTCATTATGTGAAGTCACAGAAGCAACTGGATCCCTAAGAGACTCTTTGTCTCAGGTTAACTGCACCTTTCACACAACCATTTCAATGGAACGTTTTAAATGTGAAATTACAGAGATAGCTGGCATCTCCGGGAATTTAGTACCTCTGGTCAATTTCGGTGATTCTCCCCCACCTAATGATGGGTCAAATCTTATCCACTCATACGTCAAAACACACCTACCACACAACCTATCTAAAATAGGACCTTTTAACTGTGGAAACTCACAACCTATCAGGGATAGTAGTGACGGCCATGGCTATTTCAGTATATATATATATATATATATATATATATATATGTATATAGAATTTCGGGTAATGTCCGACTATCTTGGTGTATTTAACCCGTCACTGGCAGAGGCCAGCAATATATTCCCGGAGACACGTACTCTGTCTTATCTCAGAGCTCCTCCCTCGTACACTCAGAACTTTATATGTATTATTTATTTATCAGACGTTGTGGGATGCGCAACCAACAGATTATACTCTTAGTCAAATCAATATCTATTTAACACTTAACACTTATCACAATTATCCAATATTTCCTACAATAATACCTGACTCATACACAAAACATTACATATTCAACATTCAACATTAATACATATTATCACACATTCCCCGATCTGACTCTCTTGGTCCGTCTCTGTGAACCAACTCTCCCAGACGGTTTAATACATTTTATCACAAATTCCCCGATCTGACTCTCTTGGTCCGTCTCTGTGAACCAACTCTCCCAGACGGTTTAATACATTTTATCACAAAGTCCCTCCCGGTCTAACTCTCTTGGCCCGTCTTTAGTGAACCAACTCTCTTAGCCGACTCTCGACTTATAAATTATTCCCAGACATGTTTACTACACTGCCTTTCAGTTTGTCATCTATGCATAAATTTAATCAATAATTCATACTCACACTCGGTAATACTGATCAAAATTTGGATAGACTATTCGACAATATGCAAAGTTTGATTTAACAGGTTTTGCTTACCTTTTTTTTTTTTTTTATAGTCGACTTTAGGATCAGTTTCCCGAGCTGAGTTGAATTGTTGTCCTCCCTCCGAATAATTACACCAGTCTTTCCGTGAACCTTCCTTCTACCAACTCGCCCCCTCACATCCACATCAACTACTCTGGACCGGGTATCTAGAAAACCATCCTCTGCTACCAAGTTTCTGTTGATAACAGGATATGGAGAAGGGCGAGCCGGTCAAGGATCGATTCAGACTAGGTGGTAAATTGTATGACAAGCGGCAGTTTATTCAGAGTAAAAATGTCTTGGTACAAAACGTGCACGGTCTCGTTCTTTCAGCTCATAGGGAACCTTCAGAAAAGAGCGCCAAAAAACAGTTCACATATGTTTTATACTGTTTGTAAAGTAGGTTGAGTCTGGCAGATCTGGTCTTCTGGTTGGTCCATGCTGCTCGGGCGTCGTCCTCTGTGATTGGGTCTAGGAGATCTACACACTGTAGCTCAGGCCCTTTGTTCCGAATGTTTCAGCAGAGTAAAGATTTGGTGTGTGCGTTTAATTATCTTGTCTTGAGTGAGTCTGTGTGTGTGAGTGCATTTGTGGCAAGAGTGTGTGTGTGGTCAAAACTTGTCTTGGAAAAAGGAATTAGTTATAGCAATTTAATAGCAATAAGCTGTTTATAAAAATAGCATTTATTACAGACTCCGAAACTTTTCTGCAGAGGCATTACAAGGAATCCTGTCGATGAATGCTCTGTCCTCACAGGCACCTGAGCCTGTGTAGGGATGTGATTTGAATTTGACTGAAGGAGTGGGATGGTTTATTTTTGTATTTTGTATTGTCTCGGGTCCCCCCTCCAATGGAATATATTATTTTTGTTTTGTTTCAATGCCCGGTACAGTAGGTGGCGGCAATACACCAATATGTGTAGTCTGCTATAAAACTTTAAAGAAGAAGAACATTTATTTCAAACTAGGATAAATGTAAAAAAAAAAAAAAAAAGAGTAATTTAGCAAACGCTCTTATCCAGATCGACTGAGTGCATAATGTTTTTTTTTTTCATACATGGGTTGGTAGTAGACTGCATATTTCCTTCATCAAGCAAGCGCGTTTAGGTTGTAACTAACCCACGTTTGCAACCTCAGAACAACAAGTGCAGGCATTTAAAAAAAAGTTTGGAAACATTGCGGAGTGGAGTAAAACTTGAATAATCATGGCCACCGCAACACCAAGCCGCGCCGCGTCTGCTGGAACCCCGCTCTCCCGGAAAAACAAGCCCTGCAGCACTTGAATGATAGGCTCGCAGTTTACATCGACCTATTACGGTCACTAGAACATGAAAATGACCGGTCTATGGTTAAGGTCTCCGAGAAGGAGCAAGTCACTACACGCGAGGTAATTTTTTACCATTCAAATCTTCCATGCTGCTCGCTAACCCCATAATTACCAGTACTAGTTTGCTAGTTACAGTTAGCTAAATGTTAGCTAGTTCGCTAACTACACTGTAGCTATAAATTAGCACATCAAGCTAGCTAATCAAACTGGTTAACGTTAGTTGAACACACTGGTAACCAACTTGTGGCCTAACAGTTTGCTAATTTTACGAGCAGTTTGGCATGGCTAACGTTATATTTCTTACGGGCCAAGTTAGCGTGCTACTGTAGCTAATTAGACCAGGGTTCCATACTCTGTTCCTCCTTCGAGTACCCTCAATATTAACGTTACACATTTTTGTTCAACTTGTCAAGGGCGGGGTTGATGATTAGTTGACAAGTAGTCAGGTGTGCTGTGCTTGTCCTGTACTGTTGGATACTCGAGGACCGGAGTTGGGAACCACTGAGTGAGCTAGACCAAACTCTAATAACACCGCTAACTAAAGTAACAATTATTCTGTGAGAATTGCTATTGGCTCCTTGATTTGTCACTAGAGTGGCCATGACGACGTCATAGCACCACTTTGCCTTGCTGCCACACAGCTGTGGTTTTCGCCCCCCCCCCATTTGGCACATCTTAGATAGTTAACTTAATAGTTATGTGATACCAGTGCCTTCGGAAAGTATTCAGACCCCTTTACTTTTTTCACATTTTGTTACGTTACAGCTTTATTTTAAAATTGATTAAATTGTTTATTTTTCTCATCAATCTACACACCCCACAATGACAGAGCAAAAACAAGTTTTTATCAATATTAGCTAATTTGTAAAATAATAAAAACATCACATTTACATAAGTATTCAAAACCTTTACTTAGTACTTTGTTGAAGCACCTTTGGCAGCGATTACAGCATCAAGTCTTCTTGGGTATGACGCTACAAGCTTAGCACACCTGTATTTGGGGAGTTTGCAGATCCTCTCAAGGTCTGTCAGGTTGGATGGGGTGCGTTGCTGCACAGCTATTTTCAGGTCTCTCCATAGATGTTCGATCTGGTTCAAGTCCGGGCTCTGGCTGGGCCACTCAAGGACATTCAGAGACTTGTCCCGAAGCCACTCCTGCGTTGTCTTGGCTGTGTGCTTAGGGTCGTTGTCCTGTTGGAAAGTGAACCTTCGTCCCAATCTGAGGTCCTGAGCACTCTGGAGCAGGTTTTCATCAAGAATCTCTCTATACTTTGCTCCGTTCATCTTTCTCTCGATCCTGACTAGTCTCCCAGACCTTGCCGCTGAAAAACATCACAATCAAAACAAATCAAATTTTATTGGCCACATGCGCCGAATACAACAGGTGCAGACATTACAGTGAAACGCTTACTTACAGCCCTTAACCAACAGTGCATTTATTTTAAATAAAAAAGTAGAATAAAACAACAACAAAAAGTGTTGAGAAAAAAAGAGCAGAAGTAAAATAAAATAACAGTAGGGAGGCTATATATACAGGGGGGTACCGGTGCAGAGTCAATGTGCGGGGGCACCGGCTAGTTGAGGTACAGTGAGGGGAAAAAAGTATTTGATCCCCTGCTGATTTTGTACGTTTGCCCACTGACAAAGAAATGATCAGTCTATAATTTTAATGGTAGGTTTATTTGAACAGTGAGAGACAGAATAACAACAACAAAATCCAGAAAAATGCATGTAAAAAATGTTATAAATTGATTTGCATTATAATGAGGGAAATAAGTATTTGACCCCCTCTCAATCAGAAAGATTTCTGGCTCTCAGGTGTCTTTTTATACAGGTAACGAGCTGAGATTAGGAGCACACTCTTAAAGGGAGTGCTCCTAATCTCAGCTTGTTACCTGTATAAAAGACACCTGTCCACAGAAGCAATCAATCAATCAGATTCCAAACTCTCCACCATGGCCAAGATCAAAGAGCTCTCCAAGGATGTTAGGGACAAGATTGTAGACCTACACAAGGCTGGAATGGGCTACAAGACCATCGCCAAGCAGCTTGGTGAGAAGGTGGCAACAGTTGGTGCGATTATTCGCAAATGGAAGAAATACAAAAGAACTGTCAATCTCCCTCGGCCTGGGGCTCCATGCAAGATCTCACCTCGTGGAGTTGCAATGATCATGAGAACGGTGAGGAATCAGCCCAGAACTACACGGGAGGATCTTGTCAATGATCTCAAGGCAGCTGGGACCATAGTCACCAAGAAAACAATTGGTAACACACTACGCCATGAAGGACTGAAATCCTGCAGTGCCCGCAAGGTCCCCCTGCTCAAGAAAGCACATATACATGCCCGTCTGAAGTTTGCCAATGAACATCTGAATGATTCAGAGGAGAACTGGGTGAAAGTGTTGTGGTCAGATGAGACCAAAATCGAGCTCTTTGCCATCAACTCAACTCGCCGTGTTTGGAGGAGGAGGAATGCTGCCTATGACCCCAAGAACACCATCCCCATCGTCAAACATGGAGGTGGAAACATTATGCTTTGGGGGTGTTTTTCTGCTAAGGGGACAGGACAACTTCACCGCATCAAAGGGAAGATTGACGGGGCCATGTACCGTCAAATCTTGGGTGAGTACCTCCTTCCCTCAGCCAGGGCATTGAAAATGGGCCGTGGATGGGTTTTCCAGCATGACAATGACCCAAAACACACGGCCAAGGCAACAAAGGAGTGGCTCAAGAAGAAGCACATTAAGGTCCTGAAGTGGCCTAGCCAGTCTACAGACCTTAATCCCATAGAAAATCTGTGGAGGGAGCTGAAGGTTTGAGTTGCCAAACGTCAGCCTATAAACCTTAATGACTTGGAGAAGATCTGCAAAGAGGAGTGGGACAAAATCCGTCCTGAGATGTGTACAAACCTGGTGGCCAACTACAAGAAACGTCTGACCTCTGATTGCCAACAAGGGTTTTGCCACCAAGTACTAAGTCATGTTTCGCAGAGGGGTCAAATACTTATTTCCCTCTTTTTAAAATACAAATCAATTTATAAAAATTTTTACATGCGTTTTTCAGGATTTTTTTGGTTGTTATTTTGTCTCTCACTGTTCAAATAAACCTACCATTAAAATTATAGACTGATCATGTCTTTGTCAGTGGGCAAACGTACAAAATCAGCAGGGGATCAAATACTTTTTTCCCTCACTGTATATATATATATATATATACACACACACACACACAGTGGGGAGAACAAGTATTTGATACACTGCCAATTTTGCAGGTTTTCCTACTTACAAAGCATGTAGAGGTCTGTAATTTTTATCATAGGTACACTTCAACTGTGAGAGACGGAATCTAAAACAAAAATCCAGAATATCAAATTGTATAATTTTTAAGTAATTAATTTGCATTTTATTGCATGACATAAGTATTTGATACATCAGAAAAGCAGAACTTAATATTTGGTACAGAAACCTTTTTTTGCAATTACAGAGATCATACGTTTCCTGTAGGTCTTGACCAGGTTTGCACACACTGCAGCAGGGATTTCTGCCCACTCCTCCATACATACCTTCTCCAGATCCTTCAGGTTTCGGGGCTGTCGCTGGGCAATACGGACTTTCAGCTCCCTCCAAAGATTTTCTATTGGGTTCAGGTCTGGAGACTGGCTAGGCCACTCCAGGACCTTGAGATGCTTCTTACGGAGCCACTCCTTAGTTGCCCTGGCGGTGTGTTTCGGGTCGTTGTCATGCTGGAAGACCCAGCCACGACCCATCTTCAATGCTCTTACTGAGGGAAGGAGGTTGTTGGCCAAGATCTCGCGATACATGGCCCCATCCATCCTCCCCTCAATACGGTGCAGTCGTCCTGTCCCCTTTGCAGAAGAGCATCCCCAAATAATTATGTTTCTACCTCCATGCTTCACGGTTGGGATGGTGTTCTTGGGGTTGTACTCATCCTTCTTCTTCCTCCAAACACGGCGAGTGGAGTTTAGACCAAAAAGCTCTATTTTTGTCTCATCAGACCACATGACCTTCTCCCATTCCTCCTCTGGATCATCCAGATGGTCATTGGCAAACTTCAGACGGGCCTGGACATGCGCTGGCTTGAGCAGGGGGACCTTGCGTGCGCTGCAGGATTTTAATCCATGACGGCGTAGTGTGTTACTAATGGTTGTCTTTGAGACTGTGGTCCCAGCTCTCTTCAGGTCATTGACCAGGTCCTGCCGTGTAGTTCTGGGCTGATCCCTCACCTTCCTCATGATCATTGATGCCCCACGAGGTGAGATCTTGCATGGAGCCCCAGACCGAGGGTGATTGACCGTCATCTTGAACTTCTTCCATTTTCTAATAATTGCGCCAACAGTTGTTGCCTTCTCACCAAGCTGCTTGCCTATTGTCCTGTAGCCCATCCCAGCCTTGTGCAGGTCTACAATTTTATCCCTGATGTCCTTACACAGCTCTCTGGTCTTGGCCATTGTGGAGAGGTTTGTTTGATTGAGTATGTGGACAGGTGTCTTTTATACAGGTAACGAGTTCAAACAGGTGCAGTTAATACAGGTAATGAGTGGAGAACAGGAGGGCTCCTTAAAGAAAAACTAACAGGTCTGTGAGAGCTGGAATTCTTACTGGTTGGTAGGTGATCAAATACTTATGTCATGCAATAAAATGCAAATGAATTACTTAAAAATCATACAATGTGATTTTCTGGATTTTTGTTTTAGATTCTGTCTCTCACAGTTGAAGTGTACCTATGATAAAAATTACAGACCTCTACATGCTTTGTAAGTAGGAAAACCTGCAAAATCGGCAGTGTATCAAATACTTGTTCTCCCCACTGTATATATATACATATGTATATATATGTATACATATGTGTGTGTATACACATGTGTGTATGTGTGTATATATATGTATATATATATATGTGTGTATGTGTATATATACATATGTGTATGTATATGTGTGTGTATAATGATTAATTTACGAACGCACAACACCAGTTGAATATGGCTGCTGTCAGTAAACGATGGTAAAAAAGCATCATTAAATTGTTGCCAGCAGCACAGTTAGTCACCAACGCTCTGGATAACATGAAAACAGCCTAACCAGCTCTGCTAGTGGGGTGTTCTCTCATTAAATGAGCGAACACCCCACTGACCATTTTACTTGACCTAGCAGAGCTGGTTAGGCTGTTTTCATGTTATCCAGAGGTAAACAATGAACCATAATCCCAATTGTGTGTCTGGAAGTAGCTAGCAAGCTAGCCAATGTTAGCCAGTTAGTTTGGGTGCTTGACTGCCGTTGTGAGGTCAGAATGCTCGGATCAACCCTACTCATCGGCCAGAGCGTCAAGTGTGCGCTCCGAGAGCGACACGAGATGGGTGGGGCTAAAGCTTAAGAGGGTGTGAACGATGCTGAATGGGTGTAGACAAAGAAGAGCTCTTCAGTAGGTACCAAAACATTCAAAGGCAATTTTCTCAAAAGTGAGATTACAAGTTTATCAACTTTCAAAGCAGAATTACTTTCCCATTGTTCCCTTAAATGCTGTGTATGATATACAATTTTGTAGCTCTGTGTCTCTGCTTTCATCCAATGTAAAAAACACAATTTAAAATGTTGCTACATAAGACCGAATCAAGGTGGTCGGTCACATACATTCTCACACAGTCTCTCTGTTTGTTCTCCGTCTCCTCAGCCTGAAGAAGAAAAATTGAGACCTGGCTCTGGCCATGGCTCGGGTTAAGGACCTGGAGGCTCAGTTCAACAAGAGTGAAGCCAACCTGGCCACAGCTCTCGGTGAGAACAGAAACCTGGCTGCAGAGATTGCTGACCTGAAGGCCCAGCTATTACATTTACATTTACATTTTAGTCATTTAGCTATGGAGGACTAAAAGTGCCACAATTAAATAAATAAATACACCATTAAATAATTACTTAAATGCGTCATTAATTAATTAAAATTAGAATTAAATACATAAATGTGTTATTAAATGTGTCATTAATTAATTCAAATACCGATTCATTTTATGTAAAATACATATATAATAATTTCACTATTTACATTTACATTTCATGGTCCTGCGTTGGAGTGCTTCCTGAATTACTTAAAACTGTCAAACTGACCCATCAAAAGTTGGTAGGCGGAACCTAACGCCTGATTGGTTACCCTCTGCATCAAGCCAAGACAAATCAATTCCGGATAATGTCAGCAGGTCCTGCTTCTACATCCTCTGCTAAGTTTAAAATGTCTCTAACCAGCTCCCTGGAAAGTTCACGGAGATCCTCCATTGTCTCTATCCAGGTTGGCCTACTCTACTTCAGACCAAAGCAATGGATCAGACTAGATTCGCGTTAGCCCCGCCCACTGACTTTGATGGGTCAGTTTGACAGTTTTAAGTAATTCATGAATCACTCCAACGCAGGACCATGAAATGTAAATGTAAATAGTGAAATAATTATATATGTATTTTACATAAAATGAATCGGTATTTGAATTAATTAATGACACATTTAATAACACATTTATGTATTTAATTCTAATTTTAATTAATTAATAACACATTTATGTATTTAATTCTAATTTTAATTAATTAATGACACATTTAAGTAATTATTTAATGGTGTATTTATTTATTTAATTGTGGCACTTTTAGTCCTCCATATTTAGCAGACGCTCTTATCTCCAAGGTATCTGCAACTTTACAGTTTCACTTAAACAACACTGTCTGGTTAAAGGTAGTCTGAAGACCAAAACGAGTCCAAAACAGTGCACAGTAGTTCTAGCCTGGTAGCCAGGCTTTAGTAACCTGTCACTCACTCTGGATTTCTATGAACAAGGTCTGCATGTTTACTGACAAGAACAGAAAGAATCCCACACACAGTATTCCTAGCCTGGTATTAGCCATATCTGGAGTTCCCTTTTTACTCACACCAGTCTGTTACCTCCCACACAGTCTGTATTTTTTTCTATTAATGCTGCCTGTGAGGTTTATTTATGGGGGTTGGGCAACCACAATAAGTGGCACACTGAACGGAAATTACCCAATTGAAACTTGGCAGAGATTGTTGTACTTAGTTACATAACTGTTATGGGCTATATAAGTGCATTGGAACAAGCAAACCAGCTATGCTATGAGTGTGGATGGGAAAAGTGTCCGCAAAAGTACATAATTGCGGGCACACAAGTACGCATCTTTGTGCGCGTGCACACACATTGGTGAGTCAGACTGGGCTTACACACACTGTCATGTTGCTGCAAGCTTAGGATACACACACAACTCACACACAGGTCAGCCTTTGCTCTTACACACTTTCTCTTCTTGTCTCCAGGATGAAGATGCCCATGCTGTGGCAAAGAAGCAGCTGGAGACCGAGTGATGCGGGTGGATCTGGAGAACCGCTGCCAGAGCCTGACGGAGGAGCTGCAGTTCAGGAAAAGCATTTTCGAGGAGGTGGGTGGACAGCTGGAGATAACATCAATCACTGTTGTTGACCCAGGGTGGGCTGTGTAATGCTGTGGGTGTATAGAAACTGGGAACACTATTCATTGGGGGAAAGCCTCAGGTAAATGAATGACAAATGAGTACCACTACACTAAACAACTAAAAACACTATTCATTGTTTTAAAGACCCAGCAGTTAAATTAATGTCACTGATTTTAGGAACTTTAACCTCAAGTCAACGCAGTCCTATATAAAGTCCCACGGCTGCTGTGGTTTCAAACATACATTGAAAAGCACAAGAACAAAATCTACAAAGAACTGATTCACATGCCTCCACTTTAAAAAAAAAAAAACTATGGAATTTAAAGCTTGACAAAATTGTTGTATCAGCTTTACTTCTGGGCATGTGAAAGCAGACTAGCAATGTTATTTATTTTATTTTAAAACAAAACCCCAGAATAAACAGCATTGGACAAATAACAAAAGCTTTGTCAGCGCACGTCCACCACATATTCAGTAATTCATTGTACATTCATATTACATACACAGACGTATCAAGCAACAATAGATATTATGCTAACACCGGTCTGACTGTGTTGACTGTCTGGTGTGTAGGAGGTGCGTGAGATGCGTCGTCGCCATGAGAAGCGTACAGTGGAGTTGGACAGTGGGATGACCCAGGACTACAAGTTCCAACTTACCCAGGCTCTGCAGGACCTGTGCAAGCAGCACGAGGAACAAGTCTCCATCTACAAGGAAGAGCTGGGCAACACCTTCCAGGCCAAGGTATGTATGTTTTCCACCCTAAGCCTTTTATGTGTAAGGCTAGGAGTTTATGGCCAGGTATGACCTTTCTTTGACCCTATGGAAACTAGCTTTACACCCCTAGGCCAGTCTTTCCATGAACTAGCACACCTGATTCAAGTAGTCTACTAATCATAATTGATTTAGTTGAATCAGGTGTGATAGTTCTGGGCTAGAATATAAATATGCAGTCCTAGGGGTATCCAAGGAACACATATTATAAATCCTTAGGGAAGTATTTCCCTGTGTGACTTGTTTCAGGAAACTAGGCGTATGTCGTACGTCACTTACTTCACAGGAGCAGCATTTGAACTTAAACATTTATTTAGGCAGAAATGCCTTCTGGAACATGTGAACTTTCATGTGCCTTAATAACTAACTTGTATTCCATCCATAAATACAAATAAAATTGTTCAATTACGAGCCTAGTTGGTTTAGCCACAGAAAGACAGGAACCTTCCCGCTAGCCATGATTGGCTGAGATAATGGATAGGCTGGACATGCCGGGAGATGAGTTTGGATTGGTCTGCCATGTAGCACGCTTCTGTTTATAACGTGAGCTGCTCAGTATGTCTTTACAGTCCATTTTATTGCGTCGTTTTTGAAAGATATAACGTTAGCCATCAAGAACTACAAAAGTTTTGCTACTTTTCTCAACAACATCGATGCCCTGAATTTAGCAGGCGCTATTGACAGATCAGTTAGAAAAAGTGATGGGCTACTTTCTGCACACACCACGGTCAGTGTAAACCGGAGTGACTTGACACAGAGCTGGCCAAACAAGATGTAATGTTAGCTACAAAGAAAACAGAGTTAAATGGTTCCTGTCTGCCGTGAATACGGGTAAGAGTCTAGCTACATTTTCAGATAGGTTTCATATTTTGTCCAAGTCGTTTTTATTGCAAGTTAATGCGTACTGTTAGTTAGCTAGCAAATGTTAGCGTGCTGGCTCGCTAGCTAACGTTACGTATATGATCTGTGTAGTAATATTATTTGAATCAGAAATCCATTTGCATTGCTAGTTATAGCCTAACGTTAGCTAGCTAACATTGAACCTAGTTTGTTAGCTTTAGCTACCTGCAGATTCATACTACAGCTATGACATTGTTTGTATTGGTGGTAGTAGTATGAGTTGGGATTATGCCGGTTCCTTGTTTAGCTAGCTAGCTACCTAGCTAGCTACATGTCTAAACAAAAGACTCCACTTTGGCCGGATTATTACATGACCCATCAAATTAGCCAGGTGTGTCTGGGGGTGATTACGGCCATCTATTGTATTTCATGAACATGTGTACATGTCTAGACAATAGTGACCCATCCACTTAGATGTGGCTGGGGGGTGGTTATAGAATTTCCTTCACATGACCCATCAATTTAGACAAGGGTTGGGTAAGCGTTATGTAATAATGATAAAATATTTGTATCTGGACACTTTCTGTTTTTGATATTGCTACTATGCAAGTAACCACTTCACTGTACCGTTTACACCTTCTGTATCTTGTGCATGTGACAAATAAACGTAGATTTTAGCGTGTGTTTACCATATGGCCTCATGTGAATCCTTAAAGAGATTGGTGGGGCTAAGGCTTAATAGGGTGTGAACGATACTGAATGGGTGTAGACACAGAAGAGCTCTCCAGTAGGTGTACCAAAACATTCAAAGGCCATTTTCTCAAAAGTGCGGTTACAAGTTCATCAACTTTCAAAGCAGAATTACTTTCCCATTGTTCCTCAATTGCAGTGTATGATATACCATTTTCTAGCTCTGAGTCTCTACTTTTATAAAATGTAAAAAAACACAATTTCAAATTTTGCTACATAAGACTGAATCGAGGCGGTCGGTTACATATGCTATGAAAGTTCATTTGTCATGTGTTGACATTGTGATCATTAGAACAATGACAGTTGGTTTTCGTTACTCTATTTGGCTTTGCTCCACTGGGGGTTGCTAGCTACTATCAATGTTGCTATCCAGTGTTGTAGTACTCGAGACCGGTCTCCAGACCACATATTGTGTGTCTCGGCCTTGTCGGATACATTGGTACTCGGTCTGGTCTCGGACATTGAGGACTTATAATTTCTTCCCGAGGCCAGCGGAGTAGGAAAACTCATTCTCAGCTTCCATTGTCAGCGCATAAAACCGCTTCGCCAGGCCAAATATATAACATTTTTCCTTGAAACATTATCTTAACAGCCTTTATATCTATTGTAGATCTGTTTGCGCAGTGGCAAACCTATAAGACTTCAGTGTGACGGGTTCGTGATTCTGAAAGGACAGCAATCGTAATACCAGCGCACTCATGTAGAAGAGTGCACTTTTTGTAAAACACAAAGGGCCAGTGGTGTAGTGGAGGGTATATGCAGGTATAAGCCATATACCCACTTTATTTTCAGTGGGCATTGCTTATACTCACTTCTTAATCCCTATTGATGCGTATCAAAGTAGTGTAGTGGAGGTATACGACTTATCAATTTAACAATAGATAAATCATGCACAAAGTAGTCTACACAAGCGCCGCGCACACAGCCTAGTTACAGCGGAATATCTGCAGGTAGCAAGCGTGTGCAGCTCTCAACTGGTTTTGGCATTGAGCAGCTCACAGAAGAATGACATCGGTAGTCGGTAGGGAAGACGTTTCAACTTCTATCTACCAGTAAATGCTAACTAAGGCAACAATGGGTATGCAAAAGTTGAGTTGTATTGAAAAAGTTGAGTCTAAAGTGTTGGTTATTAGGCTATTTGTGATGTGCAATTGTCATCACGCACTGTTTGCATCAGGGGCGTAGACATGGATGGGCCTGGGTGGACAGAGGCCCACCCACGGGGGAGCCAAGCCCCAACAGGCCCACCCAATCATATTGATGTGGTTTAAGCATTGTTGTGGATTTAGACCCTCAAATGTGTATACGAAATTTTAAACATGATTTTGAGTGAAAATCTGAAACATCTATAGGAAAACCCATTTTAAAAAAACATAGGAAAACACAGCATATTTCACACAGGGTGCCTTTCCTTTGCTGGGCGGGCCGTTTGGGATTTCTTTGGCAAATTAGAGCATATCCACTTCTCCAGGCACCACTACACCACTGCATAGGGCCGATGGAAAGACAGCAGTCACACACAGCATCATGTTAAAGGATAAGCAGTCCATAAACTCGGACATAATAAGCCAGTAGGTCCCAATCAGAAGAACACAAAAACACAACTATTAAGCAACTATTACTTCCCATTGCAAAAAACATTTAACGTTTAGCACACAAAGCAACTGATGACCTAAAGTTTAAAGTGGAACTGACAGCGTTTTAACAACTTTGCAGATATGAAACAAACAGAAAATAATTTCATCAAAAATATAAAATTCCCAGTTTATATTGATTTATAAGTGGTTTTAAAAATAAGTTGTGTTTGACTCAAAGTTCCATGACGTACACTAAGGCATTGTTGACGGAATAGATGGATGCAGTTCAATGCATGATTAATATAATTCACCAATACATTTCTTGGTAGTCCAAAAAAATATTGCTATCAGGTTGTAAATCACAGCTGGCCTGGTACATTGTTTGCTGCCTCCATTCGGGATGCACTCTTTCAGTTTCAATGACTCAATATTCTGGACAAAAACTGACAAATGTAACTAAGGCTGGGAATGTCAATACAATCAAATTAGCAAGGGCAATGATCACAAGTCAGTCATAACATGGCTAATAGGCTAGCGTATATTTATGTAGCAAGCTAAAAACACGGAGCTAGCTAGCTGTTAGGAGGATATCATGCCATTGGAGTGACTGACTTTTTTTATCCTCATCGTTTTTTGGTGGCTAGAGATGCAGGTGTCATTTGCTTAGCTAGCAAGAACTTGAACAACTGTTATACAGTTAGCATATCTTTTGCGTTCGCAAATTCACTCTTGCTGTCTACTCCGATTTCAGAACACTCGTCTGAGTGTGCCAGAGCGCAGAACAACTGATGAATTTACGAACGTGCAACACCTGCTGAATATGACCGGTGTCAGTAAACGTATGCAAAAACAGTGATAGTTAGTCAAGAATGCTCTAGATAACATGCAAAGGGCATAACCAGCTCTGCTACGGTGAATAAAATGGTCAGCGTGAGGTGTTCTCTCATTTGTGTCTGGAAGCAGCAAGCTAGCCTACTTTAGCCAGTTAGCTTGGTTGGGACAAGCATGCATTGGCAGGCAAGCTGCAGAAGGATGAGGAGGCTACAATTCCCCATCGTTTATCAGTGCAATTTTGACGGCCAACTAGCTGAAAAAGTTTGTGGGTTTATCTAATGTTCCTTCGTTAGATTTTAACTCATCTTGCTCTGGCTAGCATTAGTTGTTGATCTTGTTGTTGTTGATGTGCATAACTGAGGGAGATATCCTACCTTTTCATGGTTGTTTGATCAATAGGACTGTAAAGTTCCCAAATACACGGCCCGTGTAGCTCAGTAGAGCATGGAGCTTGCAACGCCAGGGTTGTGGGTTCGTTTCCCACAGGGGGCCAGTATGAAAATGTATGCACTCACTAACTGTAAGTCGCTCTGGATAAGAGCGTCTGCTAAATGACTAAAATGTAAAAATATAGGAGGACTCCCGTGGTGTTTACATATCTGCAGAAATCCATTCAGGTGTATTTTGTGGCTTTTGGCGAATGCGTTCTAATGATCTAAAGTTGTGCTGTTGCAACTGCCTGTAAACACACAGTCCAGTTAAAAGTGAATGATGGCAGGCCCGTGTGGAATATGGCTTGTTTGTATAAAGGTCTACTGTAGCTCTGATTTGGCTATAGCGCACCGGTCTGTGTATACTCCGTCCAGGACACGATGTTTTTATTCAGTTTTATTTACTGCAGTGTCTTAACTGTGCAAACGCACGGCCGCTTTCCCACTCTATATTGCTATAGAATTTTAACAAATGCCTTAGTATACATAATTCCCCAAAATGCTAAGAATTTATGAAAAGTGGTTGCTGGTCAGATTTTTTTTTTTTAAGTGTTATATTCTTCCTGGGGGTGTATATGGACAGATTTTAATAAGATTTCATATTGCTAAAATGCTGTCCGTTCCACTTTAAATGCAACAATGTTTCACACACAAGTTATTTTCAGAGATGGCTAACAGCAAGCGCGCTGCAATAAAAACACAGTTCAGAAATCGAGGCTTGAGCTCGACCTTACGGTTCAGAACCTATAAGGGAAAAAAATGGGAAACAGATCTAAAAGGAACAAATTGAGGTCACAATTATGTGAAAATGTTCATACCTGTTCCTACAACCTAAGACATAAACTACTGAAGTTTAAGATAATTCATAGGACTTACTACGCTCCTGCCAGAATGCATGTAATGCACCCAGAAGTGTCACATCTCTGTTGGAGATGCAAAAAGCACAAAGAAACCCTATTACATATGCTGTGGTCCTGTGATGATAAACTGACAACATGTTGGGATAATGAATGTTCTATAATTTCATTGTTTCTAGGAATTAATATCCAACCATGTCCACGATTATGTCTGTTGGGAAATGTAAATATTGGTGATCAAAATCACAGAAAGTTTTATAATCTAGTTCTAATTGCTGCAAAAAAATGTATAGCCATCAATTGGTAAGCCTCATTCACCCTCAATAACAAACTGGAGGACTGAACTATCTAGCTACATAGTGTTGGATTTTGATATATTGTAAAGTTAAACAAAAAACAGAAGTGTTTGACGAAATTTGGAAACCATATGTTGATCACCTTGGGGAATGTGTTGTATAGTGGACATTTTTGTTTTTGGGGTGCTGTGAAATAAAAAGAAATCACAAAAACAAGAAAAGCGAAGGACAGGAGAGCAGAGCAGATGGTGAATCCCTTCAGCTAATGCCTGAGTAGTTCCACATCACTCAGTGAATTCCAGCCAGTACATTCGTCACCTGCTGTCAGAGGGATGCAGTTCATTTTGCTGTTGGCAAAATGATGGAAGTCAAATTCCATTCGTCCAGTTGCACTGAACAGGTAGACTAATAAATATGGCAATAATTAAAGTCGTTGCCCTTCCACATTACGATAGTGTTAGCCCTCTCCAAAATGTTCCCTCCGTTTTTTGTTTGTTTGTGGGGGATTGAAAAAGTTGTTAATTGTCACTCAAGTATGACATTTCAAGCATGCCTTGGCTTGCTCAAGGTATCAAGAATGTCCCCCAGACTAGAACATAAGGATACAAAAACTAGCTAACCTGAAACGGAGACCTCTCAAGCTGACACTTGTTTTCCCTCCAAATGTCATTCTTGTCATGCCTCTCCTTCTTTCACTGTTCAGTAGGATCAAAGTGGTTTAGGCAGGCTTATCCAGGTGCTGCTGGATAGATGGGTATGACAATGTATTTGAGAGAGCAGCAGAGTGGGAGGTGAGTCAGCTAGAACCAAAAAGAGCCACCGGACACACAGACCACTGGAGTGTAGAGCAAAGTGACCAAAAGGTAGAGACTAGTACAGTGTCAGACTCTACAATACAGTAGGTATTTGTTGTGTTTTCTTGCTGAAGTATTGGTTAATGGGGATAGAAATAATCATCAATTAGCCTCACCTCTTTCCTCCCCCAGACTGAAGCTGTCCCCCAGCCCGTTCCGGCCGTGTGACGGTGTCTCGCACCACAGGCAGCAGCGGCTCATCCCGGACCAAGAGGAAGCGTGTGGAACTGGAGGAGGAGTCTGTGGTCGTGCCTCCGGTCCACATCAGCCAGGAGGCAGAGGCTGTCGGCAGCGTTACCGTCGAGGAGACTGAACTGGAGGACAAGTGCGTCACCCTCAAGAACAACTCAAGACAAGGTACAGCTACTCATATTAAACCTACCACAGTGAACTAAGTACTATAGAGTGCATTTGGAACGTTACAGCCTTATTCTAAAATGGATTAAATTGTTTTTTCCCCCCCTTATCAATCTACACACAATACCCCATAATTACAAAGCTAAAACAGGTTAAAATAAAAAACTGAAATGACATTTACATAAGTATTCAGACCCATAAGTATTACAGCCTCGAGTCTTCTTGGGTATGACGCTACAAGTTTCTCCCATTCTTCTCTGCAGATCCTCTCAAAATCTGTCAGGTTGGATGGGGAGCATCGCTGCACAGCTATCTTCAGGTCTCTGAGATGTTTGATCGGGTTCAAGTCCGGGCTCTGGCTGGGCCACTCAAGGACATTCAGAGACTTGTCCCGAAGCCACTCCTGCGTTGTCTTGGCTGTGTGCTTAGGGTTGTTGTCCTGTTGGAAGGTGAACCTTAGTCTCAGGTCCGGAGTGCTCTGGAGCAGGTTTTCATCAAGGATCTCTCTATACTTTGCTCCGTTCATCTTTCCCTCGATCCTGACCAGTCCCTGCTGCTGAAAAACAACCCCACAGCATGGCGGACATGATGCTTGGCATTCAGGCCAAAGAGTTCAATCTTGTCTTCATCAGAGCAGAGAATCTTGTTTCTCATGGTCTGAGAGTCCTTGAGGTGCCTTTTGGCAATCTCCAAGCGGGCTGTCATGTGCCTTTTACTGAGGAGTGGCTTCTGTCTGGCCACTCTACCATAAAGGCCTGATTGGAGCTCTGTCAGTGACCATCAGGTTCTTTGTCACCTCCCTGACCAAGGCCCTTCTCCCCCGATTGCTCAGTCATATTAAATGTATTTATTCAACTTTTAAAAAATGTAGATGTTCCAAAGGGGCGCATCTTGAATGCGTGGAAGCCCAGAGATGCTAAACGGGTTTGTTAATTAACAGTCAATTACAGTGAGACCGGCAGTCATTTGCGTGACGGTTACCGGCTGACAAAATTTCATGACCGCCAAAGTACTAATTGCATATTATTATTATTATTATATATGTTTTTTTTTTTATATACATCTGTCCATAGGACCAGTCTCTAGGTAGCTGGAGGCTGCAGAGGCAGATTGGAGGAGGAGAGGAGATCGCCTACAAGTTCTCCCAAGTTTGTCCTCAAGGCTGGTCAGACTGTCACGGTAAGCAGCAGTCCTCAGACAGTCATTACTGATTATCTGTGATTATCCTCTGTTCTTTATTTACAGTACCAGTCAAAAGTTGACACACCTACTCATTCAAGGATTTTTCTTTATTTTTACTATTTTCTACATTGTAGAATAATAGTGAAGACATCAAAACTATGAAATAACACATATGGAATCAGGTAGTAACCAAAAAAGTATTTTATATTTTTCAAAGTAGCCACCCTTTGCCTTGATGACAGTTTTGCGCACTCTTGGCATTCTCTCAACCAGCTTCATGTGGAATGCTTTTCCAACAGTCTTGAAGGAGTTCCCACATATGCTGAGCACTTGTTGGCTGCTTTTCCTTCACTCTGTTGTCCAACTCATCCCAAACAATCTCAATTGGGTTGAGGTCGGGTGATTGTGGAGACCAGGTCATCTGATGCAGCACTCCATCACTCTCCTTCTTGGTCAAATAGCCCTTACACAGCCTGGAGGTGTGTTTTGGGTCATTGTCCTGTTGAAAAACAAATGATAGTCCCACTAAGCGCAAACCAGATGGGATGGCGTGTCGCTGCAGAATGCTGTGGTAGCCATGCTGGTTAAGTGTCCTTGAATTCTAAATAAATCACAGACAGTGTCACCAGCAAAGCACCATCACACCACCTCCTCCATGCTTCACGGTGGGAACCACATATGCAGGGATCATCCGTTCACCTACTCTTCGTCTCACAAAGACACAGCAGTTGGAACCAAGAATCTCAAGACCAAAGGACAGATTTCCATCGGTCTAATGTCCATTGCTCGTGTTTCTTGGCCTAAGCAAGTCTCTTCTTCTTATTGGTGTCATTTAGTAATGGTTTCTTTGCAGCAATTCGACCATGATGGCCTGATTCACGCAGTCTCCTCTGAACAGTTGCTGTTGAGATGGGTCTGTTACTTGAACTCTGAAGCATTTATTTGGGCTGCAATCTGAGGTGCAGTTAACTCTACTGAACATATCCTCTGCAGCAGAGGTAACTCTGGGTTTTCCTTTCCTCATGAGAGCCAGTTTCATCATAGCGCTTGATGGTTTTTGCGACTGCACTTGAAGAAAACTTCAAAGTTCTTGAGATTTTCCGGATTGACTGACCATGTCTTAAAGTAATGATGGACTGTCGTTTCGCTTTGCTTATTTGAGCTGTTCTTGCCATAATATGGACTTTGGTCTTTTACCAAATAGGGCCATCTTCTAGATACCACCCCTACCTTGTCACAACACAACTGATTGACTCAAAAGCATTAAGGAAATAAATTCCACAAATTAACTTTTAAGAAGGCACACCTGTTAATTGAAATGCATTCCAGGTGACTACCTCATGAAGCTGGTTGAGAGAATGCCAAGAGTGTGCAAAGCTGTTAGCCACCCTTTGCCTTGATATTTCAAGAATCTCAAATATAAAATATTTTAATTTGTTTAACACTTTTTGGGTTACTACATTATTCCATATGGGTTATTTCATAGTTTTGATGTCTTCATTATTATTCTACAATGTAAGAAAGTGTAAAAAATAAAGAAAAACCCTTGAATGAGTAAGTGTGTCCAAACTTTTGACTGGTAGTGTATGTACTTTTCTACAGTTTGCACCTACTGAATTTATAGTTGGCCTACAATGAAAGGTAATCTTGCTACTTCAAGTCGGCAAATGAGATGCAATTGGGTAGAAGCTGCCTTTCATGAAGAGAGGGTGCTGTTTGGAATTTCTAAATAGAATTTAAACAGATTCTAATGGCAATATGCTTGGAAGTGTGGAGGGATATGTTGTCTCAATCCCACACAGCTACTTGTTGTAGACAAGTAGCTGTGTCTACAACAAGTATTCGAACACATAAATCTCATTGATCTTCCATTCTTCACGTGGCTGTCTGTACTATAGCATCTGTGGTAAAGCAGTTGTACTATCCAAGCGGTGTTAACTCTTAACATGGGTTTGAAATTGGAAGGAAAGAGTAATTGGATTATCATTGATTTCCACTTGATCAATAACAGATGCTACTTTGCCTCGACTTTTTTATTGTTTTAGTATTGGCCTGGGAAACATAATTTTTGTACGTCTTCGAATGCAGTGCTTTTCATTATTTGAATATTATTATTTTGATTGGGTTATTGTAATCACTTTTGTTTACATCTTTTTGTTTAAGTTCTCAATGGATGATCAAGTTTGGGTCCAAATGGCAGCGCTATTTCCTTTGACTATAATGCCTAAATTCTCCAAATTGAATTAGCAAAAATCATGTATGTAGTATAAATGCATGTCTATACTTCAGGAATAGCTCTGTCATTTTTTTATAATAATGTTGACTGAAAGGCTGTTGTTGTTGCAACAATGTTACAAAAATGTTTTGTATTGATGCATACGTTTCCATTGCACTCAAGATTGGTAGCTGGACAGGGTATGTAAAGACTTAATCACGATTGAACTGTGACGATCATTTACTAATTAGTGTTTTCTATAGGAGTTGCACCACTACTGGTGAATTTACTTAGGCTTCTTGACTGGTTAAAATTGTTGTTTCATGCACTGTTGGTTTATAGACACATTACTGTTAGTACACACTACTACTACTAATGTTAGTCAATCATGTCAGACAGTATGTATTCACAGTACTGCCAAATTATCAGGTTCTACCAAATGTTAGATGTAGCAAGTGTAATGTGAGATACTACAGCCTTAGGCCAGGTTCAGTGTTCACTCCTTACCACATTAGAATATGTGATTTGTTAATCAGTAGAGAAGCTAAGAGTATTGTTAGTAGTAATTTTACTGTAATGAAACTATGGGTAAGGACTGACATTGATAATTAGGAAATGCACTAATGCAGTAATCATGGGAGAGCATGGTTGAGTCATTTGAGCCATACAAAAAAGAGTGAATTGATATTTGGGTCAAATGTTGAGAACTAAACCCTAGACTTCATCACTCTTAGAGGACTTGTAGGGGTGGGATGTATACCAAATGTGTTTGTCGTACTGCTATTGATTATTACATTTACAAGTGAAATATTTTTTGAATACATAAATGTTTTCCATATTAATTGTCTAATTATTTGATTTAATCTGACTGAAGTGCCATATCACAAAGTGAAGTACTAAGTAAAACATTGAAAATACCACAACTGCTAACTGGGTTCAGGCATCAGTCCCACTAGGAAGTGTAGTAACATGGTAATTATATTAGGCATATACAATGTAAATGCAAGTTCTAGAGCTATTGTAGTAGTTTATGACAGCTGTTTTCATAATACTTTTATACATATTTGCAATCCATCTCAAATTGAGGTTTTAAAACTATGGTGTCAGTTGCCATACAAGTTCAGGCCACATGACGGCAGTAACTACAAGTCCATGAGGACAACCTGAGACATGGGCCCTGTTGGATTATCAAAAACTAGCCCGCTAAATGTAATGCCACCCGGCCCGAAGAATAGGTCAGGGGTGCATTCATATCGCAGATTCCGTTTATTCCAAATGCTGTAGTTCATTTTAATTGTATGGTTTCCACGTGTTGCCATTCCAATCGGAATAGTCTGCTAAGTGTTTGGCACAAGCTGCACATCTATAAATTATCGAGTCTTCCGCGGTCTAAAGTGGCGTGAAGTCCGAGGGTTCCTTAGAATTTCTTCTTCGGGATTTGGTTGGCGGATCGCATCCAACTTTAGGTGCATACACCGCCACCTACTGTACTGGTGTGAGGCCATTCACAGCCTACCTATATTCAATTATTTGATACGGTAATACAACATTGGGGGAAAAGAAAATTGCCCTCCCAACTATTAGCCCTCTAAAAAAAATATATAAAAAAACACCCCATACCACTATTTAACCCTATCTAGTCATACTCCAGACCAACGAGTACGCAACACTACCACTCAACACCCCGTGCAACTGTTCTGCAGTAAATCCTCGGCCACTGCCACCACAACCTTATTTTCTGTTACTTCTGATCTATTTCCGCAGTACAATTGACAACGATGGCTATAAATGCTAAAAAGCCCACCTTACTGAAGCACATATTCTTCCCATCGCTCTCTTGATCTCTGCCTACTCACAGGAATCCTCTCAGGATCCCTCACCCTGTACCCAACTCTTCACTGCTTTGGCATGCAACACTTTCTGTACTACTCCAACCCTGGCAACCTCAATCTGCCTTTCTTTCACCGGACACCTCTGATCTCCAGCCCCATGGGCACCCCCACAACTAACATACAACCTTCTTCACCGATACTACACATTCCTTCATCTCATACCCTCCTGCACACTTCTCACATATAGGCATCTCCCTCCTACACACTGCTGCAACATGCCCATAAACTTCACAACTGAAACAGTATTTTCGGAACAAACGCTCTTACGAGATTTGCAACTTCTTCCTGACGTTCTTTTCTTTTTAAGAGTGACATGACTGAACTACAACTTACGTTTAAAAGGCCCAGTGCAGTTAACGTGATTTTCCTGTGTTTTATATGCATTTCCACACTGAGGTTGGAATAATACTGTCAAATTGTGAAAATGTGGATGCCCTTTTAGTGTAAGAGCTGTTTGGAAAGACCGCCTGAAATTCCAGCCTGTTTTGGTGGGATGGAGTTTTGGCCTTCCATGGTGACATCACCATGCGGTAAATTAGTTAATAGACCAATAAGGGTTCCAAACCACTCTGCCAATAACAGCTAATTTTCTGTTTTCCCCTCCCCACTCAGACCACTCTGACAGTCCTAGGAAAATCCTTGCTTGAGAAATTGCCCTTTTGCTAAGAAGCTATTAGTTTATTTTTGACCATTTTAATTGAAAACAATCGCACTAAGGTACATAATTGTTACCCAGAAAATATTTGATTGAGATAAAAAAAATGGCTACATTGGACCTTTATGAACCAAACTGTTTATTGCAAAATATTTTGCACCAGAATTGGCGCAATGAATACACCCCAGGCTACAGCACTACTGCTGTCCCACAGCTGCGTCCTGTGTGGTGGTGACATCAATTCAGGGAAAAGATAAGTGGAAGGAAGAGGGAATGTGGGGAAGGAGGATATCCTCTGGGCTGAGAATAGAGATGAGAACAAGAACCTTTGGAGGAGCAGCCTGGGTCCCATTTCCACGCATCCCTTACCCTAGGGCAGGGTTTCCCAAACTTGGTCCTGGGGCCCTCTCTGGGTGCACATTTTGGTTTTTGCCCTAGCACTACACAACTGATTAGTGGTTGGGCAAAATAACTAAACGTGCACCCCTTGGGTTCCCCGGGACCAAGTTTGGGAAACGCTGCCGTAGGGACACCCATCCAATAACCCATCTGTTCAGATGTTTATTATATTTCCTCAGTGCTGCTGACTACAATGGGGGGAAAAGTCATTCCATTGACTCATTTTTCTATAAGTTGTATGTGCCGCAAAAGTGAATTTGTCACAACACAATGCCAGAGGGAGAGTGTAATTAGCATGCTGACTGCAGAAATGTCCACCAGAGTTGTTGCCAGAGAATGTAATGTTAATTTCTCTACCATAAGCCGCCTCCGTCATTTTAGAGAATTTGACAGTATGTCCAACCGGCCTCACAACCGCAGACCATGTGTATGGGAGAGCAGTTTGCTGTTGTCAACATTGTGAACAGAGTGCCCCATGGTGGCGGTGGGGTTATGGTATGGGCAGGCTGTTATAAGCTACGGACAGTGAACACAATTGCATTGTATCGATGGCAACTTGAATGCACAGAGATACTGTGATGAGATCCTGAGGCCCATTGTCGTGCAATTGATCCGCCGCCATCACCTCATGTTTCAGCATGATAATACATGGCCCCAAGTCACTAGGATCTGTACACAATTCCTGGAAGCTGACAATGCCCCAGTTCTTCCATGGCCTGCATACTCAAGACATGTCAACCATTGAGAATGTTTGGGATGCTCTGGATCGACGTGTATGAAGGCGTGTTCCAGTTCCCGCCAATATCCAACAACTTCGCACAGCCATTGAAGAGGAGTGGGACAATGTTCCACAGGCCACAATCAACAGCCTGATCAACTCCATGCAAAGGAGATGTCGCACTGCATGAGGCAAATGGTGGTCACACCAGATACTGACTGGTTTTCTGATCCATGCAAATGTATTGAAAATGAAATACAGATCTCATTTACATAAGTATTCAGACCCTTTACTCAGTACTTTGTTAAAGCAACTTTGGCAGCGATTATAGCCTCACGTCTTCTTGGGTATGACGCTACAAGTTTGGCACAACTGTATTTGGGGAGTTTCTCCCATTCTTCTCTGCAGATCCTCTCAAACTGTCAGGTTGGATGCGGAGCGTCGCTGCACAGCTATTTTCAGGTCTTTCCAGAGATATTCGATCGGGTTCCGGGCTCTGGCTGGGCCACTCAAGGACATTGAGACTTGTCCCGAAGTCACTCCTGCGTTGTCTTGGCTGTGTGCTTAGGGTCGTTGTCCTGTTGGAAGGTGAACCTTGGCCCCAGTATGAGGTCCTGATTGCTCTGGAGCAGGTTTTCATCAAGGATCTCGCTGTAATTTGCTCCGTTAATATTTTCCTCGATCCTGACTAGTCTCCCAGTCCCTGCCGCTGAAAAACGTCCCCACAGCATGATGTTGCCACCACCATGCTTCCCCGTAGGGATGGTGCCAGGTTTCAGGTCAAAGAGTTCAATCTTTGTTTCATCAGACCAGAGAATCTTGTTTTTCATGGTCAGAGTCCTTTATGTGCCTTTTGGCAAACTCCAAGCAGGCTGTCATGTGCCTTTTACTGAGGAGTGCCTCCGTTTGGCCACTCTACCATAAAGGCCTGATTGGTGGAGTCAGAGATGGTTGTCCTTCTGGAAGGTTCTCCCATCTCCACAGAGGAACTCTGGAGCTCTGTCAGAATGACTATCGGGTTCTTGGTCACCTCCCTGACCAAAGCCCTTCTCCCCCGATTGCTCAGTTTGACCGGGTGGCCATCTCTAGGAAGAGTCTTGTTGGTTCCAAACGTCTTCCATTTACGAATGATGGAGGCCACTCTGTTCTTGGGGACCTTCAATGCTGCAGACATTTTTTGGTACCCTTCCCCAGATCTGTGCCTCGACACAATCCTGTTTCGGAGCTCTACGGACAATTCCTTTGACCTCATGGCTTGGTTTTTGCTCTGACATGCACTGTCAATTGTGGGACCTTAAATATACAGGTGTGTGCCTTTCCAAATCATGTCCAATCAATTGAATTTACCACAGGTGGACTCCAATCAAGTTGAATAAATATCTCAAGGATGATCAATGGAAACAGGATGCACCTGATCTCAATTTCAGGTCTCATAGCAAAGGGTAAATAAGGTATTACTGTGTTTTAAAATAAATAAATGTGCAAACATTTCAAAAAACCTGTTTTTGCTTTTTCGTTATGGGGTATTATGTGTAGATTTGAGGGGAAAAACATATTTAATAGATTTTAGAGTAAGGCTGTAACGTAACAAAATGTGGAAAAAGGGAAGAGGTCTGAATACTTTCCAAATGCACTGTATATAAACTCAGCAAAAAAAAGAAACATCCTCTCACTGTCAACTGCGTTTATATTCAGCAAACTTAACATGTGCAAATATTCGTATGAACATAAGATTCAACAACTGAGACAAACTGAACAAGTTCCACAGACATTTGACTAACATAAATGGAAGGAGGTGTCCCTGAACAAAGGGGGGGGTGGTCAAAATCAAAAGTAACAGTCAGTATCTGGTGTGGCCACCGGTTGCATTAAGTACTGCAGTGAGCATCTCCTCCTCATGGACTGCACCAGATTTGCCAGTTCTTGCGGTGAGATGTTACCCCATTCTTCCACCAAGGCACCTGCAAGTTCCCAGACATTTCTGGGGGGGGGGAATGGCCCTAGCCCTCACCCTCCGATCCAACAGTTGATAGAGCATGGCGTTTGCAACGCCAGGGTTGTGGGTTCGATTCCCACGGGGGGCCAGTATAAAAAAATATGTATTCACTAACTGTAAGTCGCTCTGGATAAGAGCGTTTGCTAAATGACTAAAATGTAAATGTTGATAGATTGTCCTGTCTGTTGCCTGTCTTTGTCAAGCTAGTTACCTAGCTACTCCTGGCTGTAAACTGTACTGTTTCTGTCCAATAACGTAACTCGGCCATAGCCCCATGAGGGGATCTGAATTGACAGATGGTATAGCAAATTGTGAAAATTCCATCTAGACAAGGGAGTGCATATCTAACCCTAGGTGGGGTAGGTGCTAGGGGTAATCTCTGGACAGGACCATTGTCACAGGAGTCACAGGACCATTGTATTGCCACAATTTTGCTAGCTAACATAGTTGTTTTTTCTTCATCGGTGGTTGGTGAATTTGGGCGAATAGCGGTAGAGTTCCTGCGAAAGGGAACAAACGCTAAGATCTATGAGGGGGCTGCAAGTACGTATCAGTTTCCAAGCTTTTATAAACCTTCCCACAAAACATCTTATACATGCAAAGCTGTCATTCCGTTTCATTGTCCAATAAGTTTTACATTGTAGACTGTTGTAGCCAACTAGTTTCCCCTCACTGTGACCTCCAGGGAAGCTGAGTGTTGACGCAGAAACCGTACAGGATGGTGTGGAGGGACTCGTACCTGCTCACCTAGAGCTCCAAACTCATGGTGAGTAGCTACAGAGAGCCTGTCCCCTTTCTACAGCTAGCACACTCACCATCTTTACTCTCTCTACCTACCACACTCATTTTGCGGCAGCTCTCTGATGAGTCCGGGAAACCGTTCCTTTTGAGTTTGGAATTAACATTAACATGAAGCCTGTCCTGAACCGTGTGTGTCTGTGTTGTAGATCTCTGAGGTGGACTTTCAGGACTCGGTGCTGGGCTTCACAGAGGAGCTGAACCAGCTGCAGCTCTACTTGGACCACATGAAGGAGATCCGACACATCCTCAGTGTACTGACCCACTCACTGCCACGACCTGGAGTGGAGGCTGGATGTACAGGGACTGTTGTCTCTCTGCCTGCCTGTCTGCTTTTTTTGGTGTGAGTGGAGTCTTTCTATGTCTGTGTCTCTTTGACGGTACGTCAATTCAGTTTGTAAAGTCTCTCTCCCTCCCCAATCGCTCTCAACTAGTTGGCCAGTCGTGCCCTAAGGCACCAGGTGAAGCCTACACTGAGTATGAAGCTGCACCTGGAGGAGAGTGGAGGTGAGAAGAGTGCTAAGGTGCTACAGACTGACCCTGCCACCCTGATGCACCTCATCCAGGATCTGGAGAAAGCCTTGGCTGAGCTCAAGACCACCCATTGCCGCAGGATCCGGCTCAACATCAAATAGGGTCCCCCCCCCACTGACACAACTATGTCCATTATTGAACTGGGACTTCACTGATCTGAAAGCATCCAACATCAAATAGTCCCTCTTACACAGATCCCTGTGCAACATCAACCAGGGTTCTATTCTCTGACCTTGGAACCCTGTGTAACAGCAATTAGGGTCCCACCTGACATCAAATTTTTTGTCAACATTGAATTGAGCTCTGCCAGCAGAGGGCGTTACAGTTTATCCTCATCTCCTTCCATAAACAGTGAGCTCAGTATTGGGACAGTGACTTTTTGTTGTTTTGGCTCTGTACTCCAGCACTTTGGATTTGAAATTATACTATGAAGTTAAAGTGCAGACTGTCAGCTTTAATTTGAGGGTATTTTCAGGCGATGAATGGTAAATAATGCATTGTCATTTTGGAGTCACTTTTATTGTAAATAAGAATAGAATGTTTCTGAACACTACATTAATGTGGATGCGACCATGATTTTGGATAGTCCTGAATGAATCGTGAATAATGACGAGTGAGAAAGTTAGTGCGTCTAACTTTTGCACTCAACATTATTCGCGGATTTGCTCAGTCCTGTTATGAACCCTGTGGCTTTAAAAGTCTAGGGTGGATGGAGTGGGAGGAATAACCTGGTTCGGTTTCCCAGTTACCTGACAGGTGTGGCATGTCTGACAGAACTGAGCCACATCTTGTTTTAAACTGGGCCAAAAGAAATGTTGCAGAACCCGATGATAAGTCTTGGTGACTCCCAAATGTCCGGACCACTGGTGATCATGAGCGAGGGATAAAACATTTTGTCGAAAGGCTGTAGGAATCACTATTTGATAAACAGCATCCCAATCTCCACCAGGTACAACATGGGATGGCCATTTACACATGAGGAGATTACCATCAATGAAGTATGCCATATTTTTATTCTTTAGCTCCTCCACTGAGACAACACTAGAAAAACATTTAGCCAGGCTAATGTCAACCTTCTGGTTAGCGATCAGCTGCTCACAAGTGACTGGTAACTGTATTGCATCAGCAACAAGTTCCACATACTTCTTCCCTTCCCTGGGCTGTTGGTCAGACCGCACCAGCTTACCAGAGGTAGCACACAAGCTATCCTCTGGGCAACACTCTGAACAGAATAGTGTTCGACAAATCGATCACGTCACCCATTTGTCATGCTTGAGCACGTGTGACAGCACAAGCGGGGAACACGTGGATAACTCTGTGCTAGCTCCTTGGAGAGAGACTGGTCACTTTTATCTAATACTTCCAATACGGGTATCACCTTTCCCCCGGCAATAATCGTTGCCCATTATAAACGTCACACCTTTACTGGCAACATAGGACGTACCCCAACTCTGAACAATCCACTGACTAACTCAGTTTGTTCACAAAGTGCAATGGCACAAATCCCATTTCAATTCCCTGGACTAACACACCGGAACCACAATAAGTATTAGCGGACAAGGGCAACACATTAGATAGTATGAACGACTGTGCTGCACCATTATCTCTAAGGATTCTAACCGGACGCTGAGACGCTTCGTCATCTGATATGGAAAGAAACCCCTCAAATGAACGGTTCATAACTGCGATCTGGAACTGGGACTTTCAAACCACATTTACTATGAGGCATCTTTTTTGATTCCGGCCTTACAACCGTATGAATCAGCCCAACACCCGTTGGCAGCTTGGCGTGCAGAGGCATCCCCCGTTTGCGTTTTAGCAGGAAGCAATCATTAACCATATGTCCCACCTTATGACAATAGAAACAGTGACGCGCATCTTTCGGACATGCTGGATGTACTGCTGGTCGACTAGGGCTAAGAGTTGGCAACGTACGAGCCGAAAACACGCTTGTGCATCAACACAAACTCGTCTGCCAATACAGACGCTTCCGACAGTGAGGATACTTTCTGTTCGTTTAGGTAAACTACAATGTGTTCGGGTAAGCAATTTTTTAACTCTTCTAACAAGATTAACTCCCGGAGAGAGTTAAAATCAGTTACCTTACTAGCAGTGTTCCATTTGTCAAACAGATTTCCCTTGTCTCTAGCAAACTCCACATAAGTCTGAGTAGAATACTTTTTATGAGACCTAAATCTGTCGATATGCCTCAGGAACAAGCACATAGGCACGAAGAACAGTAGCTTTGACCACGTCATAATTCAAGCTGTCTTCAAGAGGTAGCGCTGACAGAACCTCTTGGGCTTTACCTGTTAATTTACACTGAAGTAATAGGCACCATACCTCTTCGGGCCATTTCAATGCTACTGCTATACGCTCAAAAACGCTAAAATAGGACTCAACCTCTGACTCCCTAAACACAGGTACTAAGGTGATCTGTCTACTAATATCAAAAGTAGCAGACGACACAGCTGGTGAGGATGGCTCACTAGCAGGCACAGCATGAGCAGAGACTAACCTCGCTGTCTCTGCCTCCAGTTCCATCTTACGCAACTCCTGGTCCAGTTCACACATCTCCAGTTCTTGATCAAGTCTACGCATCTCCAACTTTTCTCGCCTGATTGTGCCCGCTCTTCCGCCTCCATTTGGAGCAGTGTCGAGCGGACATCCATCCTGGCATCACTGTCTGACAGTGGGGAGACTGGGTCAAAACAGGGCAATGTGGCTGGAGCCTTAGCCTCGCCCTCAGACACCGACTGGCTTACTGGAGCAGCAGCCACCTCCCTTACAGTAGCAGCAGGCGGCGGTAACTCAAGCACTTGCTCGTTCAATAATATCTCTAACACCACTTTCCTAACTTCGGCTTTCACGAAAACCCTTGATATGGGTATAGAAAAGTGGTCAGCCAAAGCCTGTAGATGCAATCAACGGCAATTATCAAAAGCCTCCCACGTAGGGTTATCCAAAAAGGCATCCAAATATAAAGTAACCATCTTAAGCTAGCGACACGAGCCGACGAATACTGAACACTAAACCAGCCAATCACAGCTGCCAAGCTCAACACTGAAAAAGACACTAAACTAATTTGCATGAGTGGCATGGGTATCAATGAGGGATCCCGGATGAGCCCCCACGTTATGTTACAAATCCCATGGCTTTAAAAGTCTAGGGTGGATGGTAAAGAGACCCGTAACATAACTCATGCAAATTAGAATAGTGAAAAGGAACAGTGAGAACAAAATACTGACAACCAATCCTACCGTCAAACACAAAACATTTATTTTAAACACACGGTAAAACGGTTTGGGGAAAGGGGCTGAGTTGGACCCAAGGAATAAAATAATACATTCAAAACCCCCTAAACTGACCCGGCCTGCCTCAAGAACCACTTAGCTTGCTACTAACTATACAAAAATACAGTGGGTGGTCCGCTCAGGTCTAACTAGTGTTTTTAGACAGTTTTCCTACAGGTAGTGTATGCCCAAGGGCGACTTGCTAAAAATCCCCTTTTCCCAGGCAAACAAACGTGTAAAATAGGGACTAAACAGCAAACAAGTGACCTAGACAATAGCAAACAAGACACCACAGTAATACATACTCACATGGAACAGGACAAAGTGAGATGTATGGGCTATGACTATAGTGTATGAAGGAACAAAGGTAGTCTGTCTATCAAAAAGGTCTGTGACAAGACATTTGTGTCTGTGTAGCCTAATGTGTGAGAACGCAACAAAAAGAGTCTTAGTGAGAAACACAACTGACTGAGTTTTTAAACCAGGGGATGTGTGATGTGATTGGGTAATGAAAACCAGAAACAGGTGGTGCAATCAGGAGGAGTGTCCACTGATTGGTCCACCTCAGCAATCAGCAGATGAACTGATGACTGACAGGTGGGACATGCCAACGACCACTAATCAGGAACACAAGGGACACCTGTGATTAGGGCAGGAGGAGAGGAAAAACACAAACACACATACAGGATACCTGTATCCATAACAACTACATTAATACACCAATGAATTTGTCCCAATACTTTTGGTCTCCTAAAATGGGGGGACTAAGTAATTTCTAAGCGGTTCACCCAATATGAAATGAAAATACCTTCAAATTAAAGCTGACAGTCTTCACTTTAACCTCATAGTCATTGTATAATTTGAAATCTAAAGTGCTGGAGTATAGAGCCAAAACAACAAAACATTTGTCACTGTCCCAATACTTTTGGAGCTTACTGTACCTGCTCGGATCTGGGGGGGAAATCAGGATAAGTGAATGAAAAATGGCACAGGTCAACTGGAGATATGCTATCACCTGGGCACAGTTTGATCAAAATGATCCTGTTTTGTTAAATTCTGCTCCCCCTTCAGATGTGGCCCCTCCTTGCTTTTGGATGCAAGAGAAAACTGAATCACATCTCTTACGTACCACTTCATATTCTACAATAAAGATCATTTTATATGATCCCATGACATTTGGGGCGAAATATTGTCTTTATAAAATGAAGTGGGAACACAATGGGGGATCAGGATCATTTTGATCTGGATTAAATGTTTAGAAAATCTGTCCCTGTGCAGTTTTATTCTGATCAGGGAAATAGACAAGGAGGCCGCACTAAGGTATTGAGATGTAGACACAGAAAGGCACTGCTATTCTAATTCATTTAGCTAACGGCGATCAAATATTGTCAAGTAATAAAGCTATCACAATAACCAGATCATAATTAGGTGGGAGGGAGGACATTTTGGGCATTTCTATGTGGTATGGACAGAGTTTACTGGTGCATCTTTTCTAACCTTGTGGAAACACAGTACTTGGCAAAAGCCCTCAGTTGTAATCATGCAGTGCTGTTGCATTCATTATCTTTGATCATCTAATTTGTGCACCTTCATATTGTGTTTTTGTACTGACATCGTTCGGATAGCCATGATTCTCTTGAAGGACCGATTGTGGAGGAAGATGAGTAGAGGGTGAGAACACTGCACTTTATTATGTAGAGGATTCAGAATGTGGGAATTGTCTGTTTTACATCAATCTAGCAGTTTACGTTGGTACTTCAGAAAGATTCAGATCAAAGGTAGACTTAAAATGAGCCATTATGGATGTAGATTGTCCATGTTTTAAGCCTTATACATGCCTGACTAATGTATTCCATGACTCAGTATGATTTTTGCCTAAAAGAGTATGAGTGGCTGAATGTTACTTTGAATTTTATAAAGCAATGTTGTTAAATTGTTTACAGGATTTTTAGATATTGCCATCTATAAAAAAATGTGTGAGTACATTTTTGCCAAGAATTCTGTGAACAAACCACTTCACTAGCTAGGTTTCCTTCCAATTGGCAACAGATTTTCAGTCGAATGTTCTAAAATCTGCATAAAAATCATATGTGCATTTTCCCACCAGAGATGTTTCCATCAAATTGAATTGTTGTGGGTGAAAGGATGTGCGTGATGTAGTGCACATAACAATTACTTGTGGTTAAATTCCCATGTACAGAATAAAAAATCAATTTTAATTTTCCATCGCATTTTCAACTCCACTGGTTTAAAAACAAATTGTGCATTATATAGCAAATGTACCTAATCTGGTTTTAGCTAGCCAACAGCTCGCAGATACAGTGCGGGTATAGCCTACTACATGATGAGATTATTACGGACAAAAGAGCGAGTTCATTTTTATATGTCAAACGGCAGCCAAGCATCAATCATCATGTCACCAGAATAAGACCCTCGATATTTATTGGAAAGGAGCATCAAGCTCATCACCGTGCACTTTCACCACCCTGTGAAGTGAATCATTCATTTGATCTGTAGCCTAATAAACTGCATACTTTCCCGAGGCATAGTGGGAGGACCACACAACACATCATCGTGTGACTCCCAAGTTTACTTCGATATGATGGTTATTATATCAATATTTGCGCATAAAGGCGTTTCTACCACCATTTCTCACATAATTCATTTTACAGAAACCAAAAGATCCCACCTCGTCTAGCGTATTTTGTTTTGTTTACATTTGGAAAGTTTACCGACAAATTTGCTGCTTCCATCAGGTCTGTCATTACATTTCTTATCCGACATGCACTTTACTCGCATAAAAAGGTTGGATGGAAACCTAGTTATTGGTATAATATTATTGCTTCCCATTAAGGTAATGATTACACAGTGCAAAAATACTAAACAAAACCGTTACTTAGACCTATCAGGTCTTATTCAAAACCAGAGACTTGGCTGAACTGATTCTATGCCAAATCCCATGGGCAGTCTCTGGACACAGTAGGCCTGAGACTAAAGTAGCTGGGAAGTAACTGTCATGGGGGGCCCTGGCTCTATACTATATTTGGGTACCTTTCGCTATCCCTCCTATCTAGTCCATTCAAGGAACTAAGGGCCAAAATTGAACTAGGACAATATGTATGTAAAGTAACTATAAAATTAAAGAGTTAACAATTTAGTCTTGGGTCCGTATCGGCTAAATGCTAGAATTTGCCTGTAGGGACATATCTTAGATCATCATAGGGGAAACACAAAACGGACTTGTATCAGTGTGTGGTTGAGGTCCTGCCCGACTAGATGCACAGCGTTGCATTGCATTAACCGATGGTTGCGTGCCACATCACCGGCTGTGCAGTCGGGCATCAGATTGCTATATCATATGATGTAGTTATATTACGAAACCAATTGAACTAGCTGCGCTCATTAGGTCTAAGTGTCTTAGGCCTAGCTACAGTTGAAGTCGGAAATTTACATACACTTAGGTTGGAGTCATTAAAACTCGTTTTTCAACCACGCCACAAATTTCTTGTTAACAAACTATAGTTTTGGCAAGTTGGTTAGGACATCTACTTTGTGCAACAATTCTAACAATTGTTTACAGACAGATTATTTAATTTATAATTCACTGTATCACAATTCCAGTGGGTCAGAAGTTTGCATAAACTAAGTTGACTGTGCCTTTAAACAGCTTGGAAAATTCCAGAAAATGATGTCATGGCTTTAGAAGCTTCTGATAGGCTAATTGACATCATTTGAGTCAATTGGAGGTGTACCTGTGGAAGTATTTCAAGGCCTACCTTCAAACTCAGTCCCTCTTTGCTTGACATCATGGGAAAATCAAAAGAAATCAGCCAAGACCTCAGAAAAAAATTGTAGACCTCCACAAGTCTGGTTCATCCTTGGGAGCAATTTCCAAATGCCTGAAGGTACCACGTTCATCTGTACAAACAATAGTAAGCAAGTATAAACACCATGGGACCACGCAGCCGTCATACCGTTCAGGAAGGAGACGCGTTCTGTCTCCTAGAGATGAACGTACTTTGGTGCGAAAAGTGCAAATCAATCCCAGAACAACAGCAAAGGACCTTGTGAAGATGCTGGAGGAAACAGGTACAAAAGTATCTGTATCCAAAGTAAAACAAGTCCTATATCGACATAACATAAGTGCTTGAGGCGGCACTACAGACCCCCTGGTTTGATTCCAGGCTGTATCACAACCGGCTGTGATTGGGAGTCCCATAGGGCGGCGCACAATTGGCCCATCGTAGTCTGGGTTTGGCCGGTGTAGGCCGTCATTGTAAATAAGAATTTGTTCTTAACTGACTTGCCTCGTTAAATAAAGGTAAAATAAAAAAATAAAAAATAAAATAAACCTGAAAGGCCGCTCAGCAAGGAAGAAACCACTGCTCCAAAACCGCTATAAAACACCAGACTACGGTTTGTAACTGCACATGGGGACAAAGATCGTACTTTTTGGAGAAATGTCCTCTGGTCTGATGAAACAAAAATAGAACTGTTTGGCCATAATGACCATCGTTATGTTTAGAGGAAAAAAGGGGGACGCTTGCAAGCCGAAGAACACCATCCCAACCGTGAAGCACGGGGTTAGCAGCATCATGCTGTGGGGGTGCTTTGCTGCAGGAGGGACTGGTGCACTTCACAAAATAGATTGCATCATGAGGAAGGAAAATGATGTGGATATATTGAAGCAACATCTCAAGACATCAGTCAGGAAGTTAAAGCTTGGTCGCAAATGGGTCTTCCAAATGGACAATGACCCCAAGCATACTTCCAAAGTTGTGGTAAAATGGCTTAAGGACAACAAAGTCAAGGTATTGGAGTGGCCATCAAAAAGCCCTGACCTCAATCCTATAGAAAATGTGTGGGCAGAACTGAAAAAGCGTGTGCGAGCAATGAGGCCTACAAACCTGACTCAGTTACACCAGCTCTGTCAGGAGGAATGGGCCAAAATTTACCCAACGTATTGTGGGAAGCTTGTGGAAGGCTTCCTGAAATGTTTGACCCAAGTTAAACAATTTAAAGGCAATGCTACCAAATACTAATTGAGTGTATGTAAACTTCTGACCCATTGGGAATGTGATCAAATCAAATCAAATCAAAATTTATTGGTCACATGCGTAGAATACAACAGGTGCAGACATTACAGTGAAATGCTTACTTACAGCCCTTAACCAACAGTGCATTTATTTTAAACAAAAAAAGTAAGAATAAAACAACAACAAAAAAAAAAGTGTTGAGAAAAAAAGAGCAGAAGTAAAATAAAGTGACAGTAGGGAGGCTATATATACAGGGGGGTACCGTTGCAGAGTCAATGTGCGGGGGCACCGGCTAGTTGAGGTAGTTGAGGTAATATGTACATGTGGGTAGAGTTAAAGTGACTATGCATAAATACTTAACAGAGTAGCAGCAGCGTAAAAAGGATGGGGTGGGGGGGCAGTGCAAATAGTCCGGGTAGCCATGATTAGCTGTTCAGGAGTCTTATGGCTTGGGGGTAGAAGCTGTTGAGAAGTCTTTTGGACCTAGACTTGGCACTCCGGTACCGCTTGCCGTGCGGTAGCAGAGAGAACAGTCTATGGCTAGGGTGGCTGGAGTCTTTGACAAGATAGAGTTATATTACAAGATAGATGAAATACAGTGGGGGAAAAAAGTATTTAGTCAGCCACCAATTGTGCAAGTTCTCCCACTTAAAAAGATGAGAGAGGCCTGTAATTTTCATCATAGGTACACGTCAACTATGACAGACAAAATGAGAAAAAAATTCAAAAAAATCACATTGTAGGATTTTTAATGAATTTATTTGCAAATTATGGTGGAAAATAAGTATTTGGTCAATAACAAAAGTTTCTCAATACTTTGTTATATACTCTTTGTAGGCAATGACACAGGTCAAACGTTTTCTGTAAGTCTTCACAAGGTTTTCACACACTGTTGCTGGTATTTTGGCCCATTCCTCCATGCAGATCTCCTCTAGAGCAGTGATGTTTTGGGGCTGTCGCTGGGCAACACAGACTTTCAACTCCCCTCCAAAGATTTTCTATGGGGTTGAGATCTGGAGACTGGCTAGGCCACTCCAGGACCTTGAAATGCTTCTTACGAAGCCACTCCTTCGTTGCCCGGGCGGTGTGTTTGGGATCATTGTCATGCTGAAAGACCCAGCCACATTTCATCTTCAATGCCCTTGCTGATGGAAGGAGGTTTTCACTCAAAATCTCACGATACATGGCCCCATTCATTCTTTCCTTTACACAGATCAGTCGTCCTGGTCCCTTTGCAGAAAAACAGCCCCAAAGCATGATGTTTCCACCCCCATGCTTCACAGTAGGTATGGTGTTCTTTGGATGCAACTCAGCATTCTTTGTCCTCCAAACACGACGAGTTGAGTTTTTACCAAAAAGTTATATTTTGGTTTCATCTGACCATATGACATTCTCCCAATCCTCTTCTGGATCATCCAAATGCACTCTAGCAAACTTCAGACGGGCCTGGACATGTACTGGCTTAAGCAGGGGGACACGTCTGGCACTGCAGGATTTGAGTCCCTGGCGGCGTAGTGTGTTACTGATGGTAGGCTTTGTTACTTTGGTCCCAGCTCTCTGCAGGTCATTCACTAGGTCCCCCCGTGTGGTTCTGGGATTTTTGCTCACCGTTCTTGTGATCATTTTGACCCCACGGGGTGAGATCTTGCGTGGAGCCCCAGATCGAGGGAGATTATCAGTGGTCTTGTATGTCTTCCATTTCCTAATAATTGCTCCCACAGTTGATTTCTTCAAACCAAGCTGCTTACCTATTGCAGATTCAGTCTTCCCAGCCTGGTGCAGGTCTACAATTTTGTTTCTGGTGTCCTTTGACAGCTCTTTGGTCTTGGCCATAGTGGAGTTTGGAGTGTGACTGTTTTAGGTTGTGGACAGGTGTCTTTTATACTGATAACAAGTTCAAACAGGTGCCATTAATACAGGTAACGAGTGGAGGACAGAGGAGCCTCTTAAAGAAGAAGTTACAGGTCTGTGAGAGCCAGAAATCTTGCTTGTTTGTAGGTGACCAAATACTTATTTTCCACCATAATTTGCAAATAAATTCATAAAAAATCCTACAATGTGATTTTCTGGAAAAAAAAATCTCAATTTGTCTGTCATACTTGACATGTACCTATGATGAAAATTATAGGCCTCTCTCATCTTTTTAAGTGAGATAACTTGCACAATTGGTGGCTGACTAAATACTTTTTTTCCCCACTGTAAATAAAAGCTGAAATAAATCATTCTCTCTACTATTATTCTGACATTTCACATTCTTAAAATAAAGTGGTGATCCTAACTGACCTGAGACAGGGAATTTTTACTAGGATTAAATGTCATGAATTATGAAAAATGTAGTTTAAATGTATTTGGCTTAGGTGTATGTAAACTTCCGACTTCAACTGTACATGGTTTGTAACCTGATTTGATGTTCATAAATGTGAGAAGTAAGCTTATGCGACCAGGTGTTGAATGCATGCACCCAGGAGACAGCAATTTACAGTTCTGGGCCAGCTCATACTTGACCTCTTGGTCGGGTTGCCCAGCGACAGCCCCAAAACATCACTGCTCTAGAGGAGATCTGCATGGAGGAATGGGCCAAAATACCAGCAACAGTGTGTGAAAACCTTGTGAAGACTTACAGAAAACGTTTGACCTGTGTCATTGCCAACAAAGGGTATATAACAAAGCATTGAGAAACTTTTGTTATTGACCAAATACTTATTTTCCACAATAATTTGCAAATAAATTCATTAAAAATCCTACAATGTGATTTTCTGGATTTTCTTTTCTCAATTTGTCTGTCATAGTTGACGTGTACCTATGATGAAAATTACAGGCCTCTCTCATCTTTTTAAGTGGGAGAACTTGCACAATTGGTGGCTGACTAAATACTTTTTTTCCCCAATGTATATTAGGTTGAGCCATGTTGAGAATACAGTATATACATACACAGTGAATAAACAACAGTATATAAACAGAATATGAGGTGACCAGTGTTCAATGAATATGTTTACATGCATACTAATAATTCGATATTAAACTGATTATGGTAGTAGGCAGAGTATGGCATTAATCATGTATACATCTCTGCTTATCTTAATCAGCGTACGATCATAATCGAAGTAAGCATACGCCGATTAAAACACCTGGTTTTCTGAGGGATCTTTCTCATTATTAGGACATCTAAACACCTTAATCAAAGTTCCAGCAGTGTGTTTGATCTGCACATGAGCTAGCACCAGCTGAGCGAGCCTCCCTCTTTAGCAAGTGTGAAGTGAATTCGGAAACAACTGAATGTTTCCATCTTATAAGTCGTTTTCACATACAACATTTATACGTCCAAACTCGGAAAACAAATATGCTTCCTTAAATAACATGGTCACTGTGTTACAACGTTTATTTTCATTGGCAATTTTCTGCATTCATCAAAGTCCCATCAGGTAGCTTGATTTCAGATGTGTCCATGTAAACAGGATTATTAGAGAAATCGTTCTTCTTGCAGAGCATGTAAACGTTTTAATCAAACTATTATATTAATCTGACTAGCCACACAATCTTATTATTGTGTGCATGTAACCGTACTCAATGACTATGTACATGGGGCATTAGTCACAAGGTGCAGGGCTGAGTACCGGGCAGGTAGCCGGCTAGTGGTGGCTGTTCAACAGTCTGATGGCCTGGTGATAGAAGCTGTTTCTCAGTCTCTTTGTCCCGACTCTGATGCACCTGTACCGTCTCTGTCTGCTAGATGGTAGCAGAGTGAACAGACCGTGGCTCGGGTGCCTGAGGTCCTTAATGATCTTCTTGGCCTTCTTTTGACACCGAGTACTGTAAATATCCTGGAGGGCAGGCAGCGTGCCCCCGGTGATGCATTGGACTGACCGCACCTCCCTCTGGAGAGTCATGTGGTTGAGGGCGGAGCGTTTGCCGTACCAGGCGGTGATGCAGCCCGACAGAATGCTCTCAATGGTGCATCTGTAGAAGTTTGTGAGGGTCTAAAGCTTTACCGTATGCTTCCCAGTCAAAACAATTTGCGCATATATTCTGACAATTCTGAGACGTTTCTGTTCGTTTTGGTGTTCGTCAGTAATTTTTTTAATTTACATGTATTGTTAGTGCTTGACTTGGACTAAAATACAAAAATACAGTGCCTTCAGAAAGCATTCGTACCCCTTGACTTATTCCACATTTTGTTACAGCCTGAATTCAAAATTGATTAAATAGATTTTCTCTCAATCTACACACAATACCCCATAATGACAAAGTGAAAGCATGTTTATAGACATTTGCTATTTTATTGAAAATGAAATACAGAAAACTAATTTACATAAGTATTCACACCCCTTTGCTATGACACTTTGACAAATTGAGCTCCGGTGCATCCAGTTTCCTTTGATCATCCTTGAGACGTCGCTACAACTTGATTGGAGTCCACCTGTGGCCAATTCAATTGCTTGGACATGATTTATAAATAAACACACCTGTCTATATAAGGCCCCACAGTTGACACTGCATGTGTTACTACCCTCAGAGTGGAGATCTGAGAGCAGTAGGATAGTAATCTGAATTGCGGTGAAAGAAAGGAAGCGCATGAGACTGTTTCAACTTTTTCCAAGGGACTCGTTTTAATAATGAAGCCAGCTCAGAACTCCCTTGATTCCTAGTCCAACACCAAAGTTACTGCGCCCTCTTGTGTCCTGAATGTAATTGCATCTACTACTGCATAATAAATGCCTGACTGCATAGTAATGGATAGACTTAGTCCAGCAAAATAAAAAAAGTATCCCCTTTTAGTTCTACACTCTCCCGCTCTTTAGATAGTGGCTCCTGCCATTACTCATTAAGTCTGTAACTGAGCGGGTATGTCTGGTGTTCTGTGTAGATATCAGTATTGATATTGGCCACACTTCTGACATTTGTAAGTAGGCATACATCAATCAATCAATCAATTTTATTTTATATAGCCCTTCTTACATCAGCTAATATCTCGAAGTGCTGTACAGAAACCCAGCCTAAAACCCCAAACAGCTAGTAATGCAGGTGTAGAAGCACGGTGGCTAGGAAAAACTCCCTAGAAAGGCGAAAGCCTAGGAAGAAACCTAGAGAGGAACCAGGCTATGAGGGGTGGCCAGTCCTCTTCTGGCTGTGCCGGGTGGAGATTATAACAGAACCATGCCAAGATGTTCAAAAATGTTCATAAGTGACAAGCATGGTCAAATAATAATCAGGAATAAATCTCAGTTGGCTTTTCATAGCCGATCATTAAGAGTTGAAAACAGCAGGTCTGGGACAGGTAGGGGTTCCATAACCGCAGGCAGAACAGTTGAAACTGGAATAGCAGCAAGGCCAGGCGGACTGGGGACAGCAAGGAGTCACCACGGCCGGTAGTCCCGACGTATGGTCCTAGGGCTCAGGTCTCTCAGTTGGCTTTTCATAGCCGATCATTAAAGAGTTGAAAACAGCAGGTCTGGGACAGGTAGGGGTTTCGTAGCCGCAGGCAGAACAGTTGAAACTGGAATAGCAGCAAGGCCAGGCGGACTGGGGACAGCAAGGTGTCATCATGCCCGGTAGTCCTGACGTATGGTCCTAGGGCTCAGGTTCTCAGAGAGAAAGAGAGAACGAGAGAATTAGAGAGAGCATACTTAAATTCACACAGGACACTGGATAAGACAGGAGAAGTACTCCAGGTATAACCAACTAACCCCAGCCCCCGACACATAAACTACTGCAGCATAAATACTGGAGGCTGAGACAGGAGCGGTCCGGAGACACTGTGGCCCCATCCGAAGAAACCCCGGACAGGGCCAAACAGGAAGGATATAACCCCACCCACTCCGCCAAAGCACAGCCCCCGCACCACTAGAGGGATATCCCCAACCACCAACTTACAATCCTGAGACAAGGCCGAGTATAGCCCACAGAGGTCTCCACCACAGCACAAACCAAGGGGGGCGCCAACCCAGACAGGAAGATCACGTCAGTAACTCAACCCACTCAAGTGACGCACCCCTCCCAGGGACGGCATGAAAGAGCACCAGCAAGCCAGTGACTCAGCCCCTGCAACAGGGTTAGAGGCAGAGAACCCCAGTGGAGAGGGGAACCGGCCCGGCAGAGACAGCAAGGGCTGTTCGTTGCTCCAGCCTTTCCGTTCACCTTCACACTCCTGGGCCAGACTACACTCAATCATATGACCTACTGAAGAGATAAGTCTTCAGTAAAGACTTAAAGGTTGAGACCGAGTCTGCGTCTCTCACATGGGTAGGCAGACTGTTCCATAAAAATGGAGATCTATAGGAGAAAGCCCTGCCTCCCGCTGTTTGCTTAGAAATTCTAGGGACAATTAGGAGGCCTGCGTCTTGTGACCGTAGCGTACGTATTGGTATGTACGGCAGGACCAACTCTCGGAAAGATAGGTAGGAGCAAGCCCATGTAACGCTTTATAGGTTAACAGTAAAACCTTGAAATCAGCCCTTGCCTTAACAGGAAGCCAGTGTAGGGAAGCTAGCACTGGAGTAATATGATCAAATTTCTTGGTTCTAGTCAGGATTCTAGCAGCCGTATTTAGCACTAACTGAAGTTTATTTAGTGCTTTATCCGGTAGCCGGAAAATAGAGCATTGCAGTAGTCTAACCTAGAAGTAACAAATGCATGGATTAATTTTTCTGCATCATTTTTGGACAGAAAATTTCTGATTTTTGCAATGTTACGTAGATGAAAAAAGCTGTCCTTGAAACAGTCTTGATATGTTCGTCAAAAGAGAGATCAGGGTCAAGAGTAACACCGAGGTCCTTCACAGTTTTATTTGAGACAACTTTACAACCATCTAGATGAATTGTCAGATTTAACAGAAGATCTCTTTGTTTCTTGGGACCTAGAACAAGCATCTCTGTTTTGTCCGAGTTTAAAAGTAAAAAGTTTTCAGCCATCCACTTCCTTATGTCTGAAACACAGGCTTCTAGCGAGGGCAATTTTGGGGCTTCACCATGTTTCATTGAAATGTACAGCTGTGTGTCATCCGCATAGCAGTGAAAGTTAACATTATGTTTTCGAATAACATCCCCAAGAGGTAAAATATATAGTGAAAACAATAGTGGTCCTAAAACGGAACCTTGAGGAACACCGAAATGTACAGTTGATTTGTCGGAGGACAGACCATTCACAGAGACAAACTGATATCTTTCCGACAGGTAGGATCTAAACCAGGCCAGAACTTGTCCGTGTAGACCAATTTGGGTTTCCAGTCTCTCCAAAAGAATGTGGTGATCGATGGTGTCAAAGGCAGCACTAAGGTCTAGTAGCACGAGGACAGATGCAGAGCCTCGGTCTGACGCCATTAAAAGGTCATTTACCACCTTCACAAGTGCAGTCTCAGTGCTATGATGGGGTCTAAAACCAGACTGAAGCATTTCGTATACATTGTTTGTCTTCAGAAAGGCAGTGAGTTGCTGCGCAACAGCTTTTTCTAAAATTTTTGAGAGGAATGGAAGATTCGATATAGGCCGATAGTTTTTTATATTTTCCGGGTCAAGGTTTGGCTTTTTCAAGAGAGGCTTTATCACTGCCACTTTTAGTGAGTTTGGTACACATCCGGTGGATAGAGAGCTGTTTATTATGTTCAACATAGGAGGGCCAAGCACAGGAAGCAGCTCCTTCAGCAGTTTAGTAGGAATAGGATCCAGTATGCAGCTTGAAGGTTTAGAGGCCATGATTATTTTCATCATTGTGTCAAGAGATATAGTACTAAAACACTTAAGTGTCTCTCCCGATCCCAGGCCCTCGCAGAGCTGTGCAGATCCAGGACAGCTAAGCCCTGGAGGAATACGCAGATTCAAAGAGGAGTCCGTAATTTGCTTTCTAATGGTCATGATCTTTTCCTCAAAGAAGTTCATGAATTTATCACTGCTGAAGTGAAAGCCATCCTCTCTTGGGGAATGCTGCTTTTTAGTTAGCTTTGCAACAGTATCAAAAAGAAATTTTGGATTGTTCTTATTTTCCTCAATTAAGTTGGAAAAGTAGGATGATCGAGCAGCAGTGAGGGCTCTTCGGTACTGCACGGTACTGTCTTTCCAAGCTAGTCGGAAGACTTCCAGTTTGGTGTGGCGCCATTTCCGTTCCAATTTCCTGGAAGCTTGCTTCAAAGCTCGGGTATTTTCTGTATACCAGGGAGCTAGTTTCTTATGACAAATGTTTTTCGTTTTTAGGGGTGCAACTGCATCTAGGGTATTGCGCAAGGTTAAATTGAGTTCCTCAGTTAAGTGGTTAACTGATTTTTGTCCTCTGACGTCCTTGGGTAGGCAGAAGGAGTCTGGAAGGGCATCAATGAATTTTTGTGTTGTTTGAGAATTTATAGCACGACTTTTGATGCTCCTTGGTTGGGGTCTGAGCAGATTATTTGTTGCGATTGCAAATGTAATAAAATGGTGGTCCGATAGTCCAGGATTTTGTGGAAAAACATTAAGATCTACAACATTTATTCCATGGGACAAAACTAGGTCCAGAGTATGACTGTGGCAGTGAGTAGGTCCAGAGACATGTTGGACAAAACCCACTGAGTCGATAATGGCTCCGAAAGACTTTTGGAGTGGGTCTGTGGACTTCTCCATGTGAATATTAAAATCACCAAAAATTAGAATATGATCTGCTATGACTACAAGGTCTGATAGGAATTCAGGAAACTCAGAGAGGAACGCTGTATATGGCCCAGGAGGCCTGTAAACAGTAGCTATAAAAAGTGATTGAGTAGGCTGCATAGATTTCATGACTAGAAGCTCAAAAGATGAAAACGCCATTTTTTTTTTGTAAATTGAAATTTGCTATCGTAAATGTTAGCAACACCTCCGCCTTTGCGGGATGCACGGGGAATATGGTCACTAGTGTAACCAGGAGGTGAGGCCTCATTTAACACAGCAAATTCATCAGGCTTAAGCCATGTTTCAGTCAGGCCAATCACATCGAGATTATGATCAGTGATTAGTTCATTGACTATGACTGCCTTTGAAGTGAGGGATCTAACATTAAGTAACCCTATTTTGAGATGTGAGGTATCACGATCTCTTTCAATAATGGCAGGAATGGAGGAGGTCTTTATCCTAATAAGATTGCTAGGGTGAACACCGCCATGTTTAGTTTTGCCCAACCTAGGTCGAGGCACAGACACAGTCTCAATGGGTATGGCTGAGCTGACTACACTGACTGTGCTATTGGCAGACTCCACTAAGCTGGCAGGTTGGCTAACAGCCTGCTGCCTGGCCTGCACCCTATTTCACTGTGGGGCTAGAGGAGTTAGAGCCCTATCTATGTTGGTAGATAAGAGGAGAGCACCCCTCCAGCTAGGATGGAGTCCGTCACTCCTCAGCAGGTCAGGCTTGGTCCTGTTTGTGGGTGAGTCCCAGAAAGAGGGCCAATTATCCACAAATGTTATCTTTTGGGAGGGGCAGAAAACAGTTTTCAACCAGCGATTAAGTGCTGAGACTCTGCTGTAGAGCTCGTCACTTCCCCTAACTGGGAGGGGGCCAGAGACAATTACTCGATGCCGACACATCTTTCTAGCTGATTTACAAGCTGAAGCTATGTTGCACTTGGTGACCTCTGACTGTTTCATCCTAACATCGTTGGTGCCGACGTGGATAACAATATCTCTATACTCTCTACACTCGCCAGTTTTAGCTTTAGCCAGCACCATCTTTAGATTAGCCTTAACGTCGGTAGCCCTGCCCCCTGGTAAACAGTGTATGATCGCTGGGTGATTCGTTTTAAGTCTAATACTGCGGGTAATGGAGTCGCCAATGACTAGGGTTTTCAATTTGTAAGAGCTAATGGTGGGAGCCTTCGGCGTCTCAGACCCCCGTAACGGGAGGAGTAGAGACTAGAGAAGACTCAGACTCAGACTCCGACTCGCTACATAATGGGGAAAACCGGTTGAAGGTTTCTGTCGGCTGAATGAGCGACACCGGTTGAGTATTCCAACAGTATTTCCCTCCAGAAGCCATGAGAAAGTTGTCCGGCTGCGGGGACTGTGCGGGGGGATTTATACTAACGTTACTGTCTGTACTTACTGGTGGCACAGACGCTGTTTCTTCCTTTCCTACACTGAGATTACCCTTGCCTAACGATTGCGTCTGAAGCTGGGCTTGTAGCACAGCTATTTTCGCCGTAAGGGCGATCGTTCTCCTGTATATTATGAGTACAGCGACTGCAATTAGAAGACATCATGTTAATGTTACTACTTAGCTTCGGCTGTTGAAGATGTTGATGAACCATGTCCAGATAAAGCGTCCGGAGTGAAAAAAGTTGAATAAGGGAAAAAAGTTGCGATGGAAAAAAGGAAAATAACGTAAAGTTGGCAGCTAAAACGCACAGGAAAATGACTCTTCTGTCTCGGGATAAACGTCCGGGGTGAAAAAGTTTAACGAAAAAAGATGAGTGAGGACAAAACTAAAAAGTTGGTAAATTTGTTGAACACAAAGATTGATTAAACGTTTATTAAAAGTAAAACGTGAATAGTTTGGCAGGTAGCCAAGTAGCAACAAACAGCACAGCAGTACGGAGACAATGCGGAAGCGAGACGGAAGTCACGTCAAATCTCGTCAAATCTCGTAGCGATTTGGCAGGGTGGGTGGTAGGGTTTGGTATAAGGGATGGACGTTACGTCTCCACACCTGGTAGGTCGGCTGTCCAAGTGTGTCATAGGTTAGCATGCCCCTTGGTTTTTGGATCCGTTGGGATCTTCTGACATCCATCCCTTCCTCTACGCACTGCTGATCTGAATCCGTGAGGTCATTCATACATGAGGAACCATTGTCTGGATTGGGCCCAATTTCAGTTTCGGAAGCATAATTTCTCCTTTCAACATGGTCCTCTCTCCCTTCGGCATTGTCCTTATCCACAATGTTTGGTTCTTCTTGGATCTCTGATTCCTGCTCCATGTTCTCATCCTGACTACTTTCTGTGTCCTGAATATGGGGATGAAATACATAGGCCTGTTCTGTCAGTGATTTTGTCAGGTCTTGGGTGTTCTGCGCTTGCAACTGGATTAACTCCTGGAGTCCAGAAGTCTTCCTCCTCATCAAAGTCTACTGAAGTTTCATCCCAATCTCCTCCATGTTCTGTGTTTGATGTTCTTTTTCTAGCAGGCTGTTTCCTCTCGTCCAAGGGCTCATGTTCTACAGGTAAGTCGTTCACTAACATCAGCATGTTGCGATTGAACACTGCTGCCCTTTGCACCATTCTCCCTTTTCACCTTGTAGACTGGTCCTTCCCCAATCTTCTCTTACCACCATATATACGGCAGCCTCCCAGTAGGCCCGCAACTTGCCCGGTCCTCCTCTCTTAGTGTCTTTTGCCTTTAGTCAAGGACTTTTTACTGTTTTCAGGTGCAACATGGAAAGCTTCCTGCATTTTGCTGGCCCAGTTCTGAGCGTAGACTGGGTGTGACACCTGTTCATCACTCTGATTGAGGGAAAACAACCGGTCAATGGGCAGGCGCGGTGGCTTGCGAAAGAGAAGGAATTGTGGTGAGAAGCCTGTTGCTTTGTGACGAGTGCAGTTGTATGCATGTACGATATGAGGCAAGTGGTCTTTCCATTGTGATTTATTTTCTTCAGGAAGGGTGCGATTCATCCGTTCCACTAGTTTCCCTGAGGATGATATGGCGTTGTGCGGGAGTGGCCGACCCCTGCCAGCTCCTGAAGGCTCCAAAGAGTTTGTTTTCAAATTCACGGCCTTGATCGTGATGGCGCCTCTGAGGATATCCGAAGATGGGTATGAACTCATGAAAGATTTTCTCTGCTGCTGTCTTTGCAGACTTGTTGCGTGTGGCATAGGCCTGTGTAAACCTAGTGAAATGATCAACTAATACTAAGATGTATTCATACCCCCCCTACTAGGTTCTAAGTGCAAAAAGTCCACTGAGACCAACTCAAAGGAATCACTTGATGTGAGCTTGCCCATTGGCGTTTTCTGTGGTACATTTGGTATTTTCTGTTTGATGCAACTACATTTCTTTGTGACATAGTCCTCAACTTCTTGTTGCATAAATGGCCAATATAATCGCTCTCTCACCAAGTGAGTGACCTTATCTGCACCCACATCCCCCATGTCATTATGTAGGTGTTTCAACCCAGTGAATGTTTCAGGGATGACTAACTGCTTCCTGTCACCAACCTTTCTGTAAAGGATTCCATCCTCAGTCTGTAGTTTTGTCCACTCATGCATCAAGTGCTTGGCTCTCACACACAGTTGCCTTCTCTCTGTGTCTGTTTGTTGTTGCCCCTTTAACTTGAAGGTCATCACTTCCTTGATGCCCTGATCATCCTCTAGGGCAGCTTGGATGTCCTCAACGGTTAACTATGAACTATGCCTATGTAACATGTCTCTAACCAGTATATAAGCGATCTAACGGGACGGCCCCGGAAGAGCTCCCAACAGACGTGTACTATGGTGCATCAAGTTTGTTGGAAACTCTCCAGTTAACTGTTAATAAACAATGATTCATTTAAGATTGACTTCGAGTGTTCCTGTGTAGAATTTGGCGTCAACGAACAGGGTGATTGATTCTGCCAGCGGTCCAGTGGGGGTCTGTGAGGAAAACCGGTTGCGCATTTTATGAAGCGTGAGGGAAATTCCCGTCTGACCAAAAGAGGACGAGACCCGCCCACACCAGACCCTGACTGTGAGCTGCCCAGGAGGAGACCCATCATCTGCAAACAATTGAGGGACGACAACTGATTTCAGTAAGTCAATTTAAATGAATTTTAAAACCAATAAAATTAAGGTGAGTAACGCATAAAAAGGTACCCATAGTCTTATAGAGAAGACTATTCACTAGTCTTATGAGAAGACTAGAGTGAGGGTGTAATGGTACCATGGAAAGCCCCGCTGACAACTGTCTGTAGGCATTTATAAGAGAAATGTCTACGTGGTCTGCAGCCACTACTAATAGCACGTGGTTTTATTATATATGTATGTGAAAGATACATATGGTGCATAGATGCACATGGGTAATAAGTGAGATTACCGAGTGTGTTTGGGAATAGTACAAAGTGAATGTGGATGTGAAAGTTGTGTGAGTGTGGAAAGGACGTGTTAAGCTGATTGAAATATGGATTGTACGCTGATTGATTGAAATTTGGATATTAAGCTGATTGAAATTTGGATAACAAGAGGATTGAAATTTGGATGACATGCTGATTTGAAATTTGGATAATAAGATTGAAATGTAGCTATTAAGTACAGAGTGAATGAGAGCTGTCAGGGGACTAGCTCACGTGTGAAAGAGGTGAATGAATACCCCAACCAGGTCTGTGTGAGCTGAGTTTTCCAGTTCTGTGTGAGCTGAGTTTTTCAATCTATAATGTTATCTAGGGGTTCCGTCGACCACCTCCCATTGTAGTCTGGGACTACTAGCACAAGTGTTATTGAGCACGGGGTGTTTTATATGTATAGGAAGTAGCGGCAAGAGAACCATTGAAGATACATATGGTGCATAGGATGTAACGATAGAAAAGTCTACGTGGTCTGAACCACTGATAATAGCACAAGTGTTATTGTTATTGTAGGCCTTTAGAATCGTTGAAGATGCACATGGGGTGTGTGGATGTAAATACATAAATCCACCACCGCCCGTTGGATCTACAGGTAGAATATAACATGTCTCAGGATCTCAATCGTGGATAACATGTCTCATTAGTAACGAAGATAACATGTCTAATTAGAGGATAACATAACACGTCTCTTTAGTAACGAGGATAACATGTATCAGAGGGTAACATGACTCATTAGAGATAACGAGGATAAGATGTTTCATCAGTGGAGTTTGATGGTATGAAGTTATTATGTATGTGGAGATATGAAAGGAGGAAGTGCTATTCCTGAATATGCTGTTACTAGAGAACACTAGTGTAAAGGAAGTATAATACAGTGAGGGAAAAAAGTATTTGAACCCCTGCTGATTTTGTACGTTTGCCCACTGACAAAGAAATGATCAGTCTATAATTTTTATGGTAGGTTTATTTGAACAGTGAGAGACAGAATAACAACAAAAAAATCCAGAAAAACGCATGTCAAAAATGTTATAAATTGATTTGCATTTTAATGAGGGAAATAAGTATTTGACCCCTCTGCAAAACATGACTTAGTACTTGGTGGCAAAACCCTTGTTGGCAATCACAGAGTTCAGATGTTTCTTGTAGTTGGCCACCAGGTTTGCACACATCTCAGGAGGGATTTTGTCCCACTCCTCTTTGCAGATCTTCTCCAATTCATTAAGGTTTTGAGGTTGACGTTTGGCAACTCGAACCTTCAGCTCCCTCCACAGATTGTCTATGGGATTAAGGTCTGGAGACTGGCTAGGCCACTCCAGGACCTTAATGTGCTTCTTCTTGAGCCACTCTTTTGTTGCCTTGGCCGTGTGTTTTGGGTCATTGTCATGCTGGAATACCCATCCACGCAAGATTTGATGGTACATGGCCCCGTCCATCGTCCCTTTGATGCGGTGAAGTTGTCCTGTCCCCTTAGCAGAAAAACACCCCCAAAGCATAATGTTTCCACCGCCATGTTTGACGGTGGGGATGGTGTTCTTGGGGTCATAGGCAGCATTCCTCCTCCTCCAAACACGGCGAGTTGAGTTGATGCCAAAGAGCTCGATTTTGGTCTTATCTGACCACAACACTTTCACCCAGTTCTCCTCTGAATCATTCAGATGTTCATTGGCAAACTTCAGACTGGCATGTATATGTGCTTTCTTGAGCATGGGGACCTTGCGGGCGCTGCAGGATTTCAGTCCTTCACGGCGTAATGTGTTACCAATTGTTTTCTTGGTGACTATGGTCCCAGCTGCCTTGAGATCATTGACAAGATCCTCCCGTTTAGTTCTGGGCTGATTCCTCACCGTTCTCATGATCATTGCAACTCCACGAGGTGAGATCTTTCATGGAGCCCTAGGCCGAGGGAGATTGACAGTTCTTTTGTGTTTCTTCCATTTGCGAATAATCGCACCAACTGTTGTCACCTTCTCACCAAGCTGCTTGGCGATGGTCTTGTAGCCCATTCCAGCCTTGTGTAGGTCTACAATCTTGTCCCTGACATCCTTGGACAGCTCTTTGGTCTTGGCCATGGTGGAGAGTTTGGAATCTGATTGATTGATTGCTTCTGTGGACAGGTGTCTTTTATACAGGTAACAAGCTGAGATTAGGAGCACTCCCTTTAAGAGTGTGCTCCTAATCTCAGCTCGGTACCTGTATAAAAGACACCTGGGAGCCAGAAATCTTTCTGATTGAGAGGGGGTCAAATACTTATTTTCCTCATTAAAATGCAAATCAATTTAAAACATTTTTGACATGCGTTTTTCTGGATTTTTTTGTTGTTATTCTGTCTCTCACGGTTCAAATAAACCTACCATTAAAATTATAGACTGATCATTTCTTTGTCAGTGGGCAAACGTACAAAATCAGCAGGGGATCAAATACTTCATTCCCTCACTGTAGGTTACTAGGGATAAAGTAACATACAGTACAAAAAAGTATTTAGTCAGCCACCAATTGTGCAAGTTCTCCCACTTAAAAATATGAGAGAGGCCTGTAATTTCCATCATAGGTACACGTCACCTATGACAGACAAAATGAGAGGGAAAAAATCCAGAAAATCACATTGTAGGATTTTTTATGAATTTATTTGCAAATTATGGTGGAAAGTAAGTATTTGGTGAATAACAAAAGTTTCTCAATACGTTGTTATATACCCTTTGTTGGCAATGACACAGGTCAAACGTTTTCTGTAAGTCTTCACAAGGTTTTCACACACTGTTGCTGGTATTTTGGCCTATTCCTCCATGCAGAGTTCCTCTAGAGCAGTGATGTTTTGGGGCTGTCGCTGGGCAACACAGACTTTCAACTCCCTCCAAAGATTTTCTATGGGGTTGAGATCTGGAGACTGGCTAGGCCACTCCAGGACCTTGAAATGCTTCTTACGAAGCCACTCCTTTGTTGCCCGGGCGGTGTGTTTGGGATCGTTGTCATGCTGAAAGACCCAGCCACGTTTCATCTTCAATGCCCTTGCTGATGGAAGGAGGTTTTCACTCAAAATCTCACGATACATGGCCCCATTCATTCTTTCCTTTACACGGATCAGTCGTCCTGGTCCCTTTGCAGAAAAACAGCCCCAAAGCATGATGTTTCCACCCCCATGCGTCACAGTAGGTATGGTGTTCTTTGGATGCAACTCAGCATTCTTTGTCCTCCAAACACGACGAGTTGAGTTTTTACCAAAAAGTTCTATTTTGGTTTCATCTGACCATATGACATTCTCCCAATCCTCTTCTGGATCATCCAAATGCACTCTAGCAAACTTCAGACGGGCCTGGACATCTACTGGCTTAAGCAGGGGGACACGTCTGGCACTGCAGGATTTGAGTCCCTGGCGGCGTAGTGTGTTACTGATGGTAGGCTTTGTTACTTTGGTCCCAGCTCTCTGCAGGTCATTCACTAGGTCCCCCCGTGTGGTTCTGGGATTTCTGCTCACCGTTCTTGTGATCATTTTGACCCCACGGGGTGAGATCTTATCTCGAGGGAGATTATCAGTGGTCTTGTATGTCTTCCATTTCCTAATAATTGCTCCCACAGTTGATTTCTTCAAACCAAGCTGCTTACCTATTGCAGATTCAGTCTTCCCAGCCTGGTGCAGGTCTACAATTTTGTTTCTGGTGTCCTTTGACAGCTCTTTGGTCTTGGCCATAGTGGAGTTTGGAGTGTGACTGTTTGAGGTTGTGGACAGGTGTCTTTTATACTGATAACAAGTTCAAACAGGTGCCATTAATACAGGTAACGAGTGGAGGACAGAGGAGCCTCTTAAAGAAGTTACAGGTCTGTGAGAGCCAGAAATCTTGCTTGTTTGTAGGTGACCAAATACTTATTTTCCACCATAATTTGCAAATAAATTCATTACAAATCCTACAATGTGATTTTCTGGATTTTTTTTCCTCAATTTGTCTGTCATAGTTGACATGTACCTATGATGAAAATTACAGGCCTCTCTCATCTTTTTAAGTGGGAGAACTTGCACAATTGGTGGCTGACTAAATACTTTTTTTCCCCACTGTATCTGGGGAAGGGTAAAGAAAACATTTTCTAGAGTGTTGAAAGTTTCCAAGAGCACAGTGGTCTTCATCATTGGGAAATTGAAAAAATATGGAACTACCCAGACTGCCTAGAGCTGGCTGACCGACCAAACTGAGCAAACGGGCAAGAAGGCCTTGGTCAGGGAGGTGACCAAGTGTCACGATCGTTGAGAGAGGGGTCAGTCCAAGGTGCAGCGTGGTATGCGAACATGTTTATTAAACTGGATAAACACTTGACAAAACAACAAAAGGCAACGTAACTTGACACTCACTATGGCTAAAACACATACAAGCCAAACAAGAGCATGAACAAGATCCCACATCCCAGGCAGGAAAACTGGCTGCCTAAGTATGATCCCCAATCAGAGACAACGAGCGACAGCTGCCTCTGATTGGGAATCATACCCGGCCAAACATAGACGTATAACAACCTAGAACTAAACATGCACACCCTGACCAAACTAACTAGGGTTCTAGAGGTCAGGGTGTGACACCAAGAACCCATTGACCACTCTGACAGAACTACAGAGTTCCTTGGCTGAGATGGGAGAACCTGCCAGATGGACAACAGTCTCTACAGCACTTCACCAATATGGGCTTTATGGGAGAATGGCCAGACTGAAGCGATTCCTGAGAAATAGACACATGACCGCACACCTGGAGTTTGCCAAAAGGCACATGAAAGACTGAGCATAAGGCAAAAGATTCTGTGGTCTGACGATAAACTTACATGTAAGGACCTCTTATCTTTTTCCAATAAAAGCACATGGATGTGTGTGAAACTGATCAATAAAATGGGAACATGGGATTTTGTCATATGTGAAAACGTGAAAATGTTGTCTAATGTAAGTAGTAGCCTAGTCAAGGATGCATCAGTGCAATATTGGCACACTACATTTTGTTACAAACCAACAGAAGAAGTAAACCTTGAATTTGTACGTTTACAATATCCCTCTAGTGACTCATTTTAAGAAATGCCATTGGTTGGTGGATATAAAGTCTAAGATCTTTCATAGGCTGATAAAGAAGTTGTGCCAGGATATAATTATTATTATTATTATTGGTCATTTAGCAGACGCTCTTATCCAGAGCGACTTACAGGAGCAATTAGGGTTAAGTGCCTTGCTCAAGGGCACATCGACAGATTTTTCACCTAGTCGGCTCGGGGATTAGAACCAGCAACCTTTCGGTTACTGGCACAACGCTCTTAACCACTAAGCTACCTGCCGCCCATAATCAGTACCACCTGTTGAGGTTAGTATAGGGCTAATGTGTGCCATGTGGCCACCCAGAGTATTTACATTGACACCCCCCCCCTTTGTTTTTACACTGCTGCTTTATTATCAATGCATAGTCACTTTACCCCTACCTACATGTACAAATTACCTTGACTAACCTGTACCCCCGCACATTGACTCGGTACCGGTACCCCCTGTATATAGCCTCGGTATTGTTATTTTATTGTGTTACGTTTAATTTTTTCTTTTTTCTTTCAGTTTATTTAGGAAATATTTTCTTAACTCTATTTCTTGAACTGCATTGTTGGTTAAGGGCTTGTATGTAAGCATTTCACGGTAAGGTCTACTACACCTGTTGTATTCGGCACGTGACAAATAACATTTGATTTGATTTGATGTGATAGGACCGGCTACAATTTGGCATTCTGTCACATGCAAGTAAATTGACGCTTTTCATTGGCTGATATGCATTTTGTGCTGGAGAACCCATTTAGATTTAAATGGTTGCTTATGTTCACAGGTATGGCCCCATGGTAGCTAACTAGCTTGTTAATTGTATACAAACAAATTAGTGAATGTGCTACAAAGCTAAACAACTACACATAGCTAGCTTGTTAGGACTCGTTTTGAAAGTTGGATCATCTTATCCTTTGAGGCTTTAAAAGTTCTTACACTATAATTTTAAACATTCAAAGCAACTGGGAAACGTCCATGGCAGGCATTTTTGTCACCTTAGCTTGCTACAGGTCTTCTGAGTGATAGGAGCACGAGTACCATCACCAATCAGCCTAGAACACTGTGCACACACCTGTCGTTACTACGACAACTAGCGTAGTTATGTCTGCAAATGACTGCTGTCTGAACACACACAAATCCGATTTGGTCACTTGTAACTTGCTGTTTTGACAGTCAGTATTCCAAAACAGATTTGAAAAACAAAACAGATTTTAGCATTAAGGCCTGCAGTGTGAACAAGGCTTTAGACCTCAGCAACGATGGTGTTGAAAGCAGAGCTGTAATCGATGAACAGCATTCTAACATAGGTATTATTTTTGTCCAGGTGGGATAGGGCAGTGTGCTGTGCAACGTTGATTGCATCTTCTGTGGATCTGTTGGAGCGGTATACAAATTGAGTGGGTCTAGGGTGTCGGGCAAGATGGAGGTGATATGGTCCTTGACTAGCCTCTCAAAGCACTTCATGATGACAGAGGTGTGCTACGGGGCAATCATTTAGTTCAGTTACCTTAGCTTGGACATCTTGAAGCAAGTGGGGACAACAGACTGGAATAGGGAGAGGTTGAATATGTCTGTAAACACTCCAGCTGGTCTGCAAATGCACTGCAGACGCGATTTGGGATGACGTCCGGGCTGGCACCCTTGTGAGGGTTAGCACGCTTGAAAGTTTTACTAACATCAACTACAGAGATTGGGAGCCCGCAGTCCTCGTGAGCAGCGGGGGCCCCGATGGCGGTTCTGTGTTGTTTTCCTCGAAGTGGGCGAAGAAGGTGTAAAGTTTGTCTGAGAGTGAGGCATCAGTGTCCTTGACGTGGCTGGTTTCCCCTTTATAATCCGTGATTTTCTGAAGTCCCTTTGTTCAGATGGTGACGAAAATAAGCATACAAAACAGAAAACTACAAACAGGCATGCCCAAATGAAAGACTCAAAACCAAGCGAAAGGCCTCATGGCCCTTAATGGTTGGTGCTGCCACCTGGTGATGAGGTGTGGAAGTGCATGGTAGTGTGCTTGTTTATGTCCTAACACTAACTTAACCCCCCACCCATATCATACCAGTTAGCTGATGTGTTGAATACCTATCCAGGCTTTGTAAGATCTGGCATACGTCTGTAATGTAGTGGGGGAGGAATTCGACCATTGTCTATAGTAAAACTTCAAAACTTTAAAGTCCTTTAATAAGGTTAGAGGTCACCCAGGTGGGGGTCTTGCTGGTGTGAAGTCATTGTGACAGAACAGCAGAAGATATTTCACAGGTGCTTCCTGTACATCAACTTACTGCACTTCCTGAAACCATCTGCACTTTAATGGCTATTTGTGGTTGAATACGAAAAGTTATTGAATCAGCACATTAAAAGAAAACGGATGTGTATAAGAACGTTTCTAGGTCAGTCTAATGTAGTCATTCATAAAGCCTTTAAAAATAACATATTACATACCAGTATTTAAAATAATGTAACAATAACGCTAAAATGATACAATTACAAGCTTGTAATCAACGTATGAACATTGTTATAGAACACGATGAAAGATCATAACATTGCTCTATTCAAATATCAGCGTAAGTAAACCTTTCCTGACTGTATTCCATAGGCCTGCCTCTACCCCAGACTATTGACAGGTGAGGGGGTTGGTGTAGAGGTCAGGGTAGCTCTAGTGACAGGTGGGTTTCTCAGGGTACGGGGGTTGGGGGGTGTATGGAGGGGGCAGGGGGTTCTGGTTCAGATATCAGCTGAACTTCTGCCAAAGTCAACTGTTCTCAGAGACAGATGCACATCGCCAGAGAGCCTACCTCGGTGACAGTGTGTGTGAATCAGAATCGCAGGCACAGCTAAAAATGAGAATGAGTAATGTGAACGAGTGGATTCATCCTAATCCTTTAATGAGAAACGGACTCTTGCGTAATAATTTGTATTCTATATTGAACTTCAATTCAAATGCTGTCTCCACTGTGGATGTAGTCAATGTTATGTGGTTGAATACGATCCCTGTTCACCATCTGATTGGGGCTTTCCCTGGCATGCCAGACAGCTTTGGGTTCGGGCTTGGGCATGCAGTGTTACCCAAATGTTACATCAGGATGACTGGTAGGTTGTGGCTGGACTGTACTGGTCAGGCTGTATGCGTGCTGTGGCTATAGAAATATACATTTGATTTATTTTGTGTTACATCAACATTCTGCACCCATACATAGTCTACCTCTTGACCAAAAAGCTTCCAATCCAGAGTAAATAATTGCATTTTTGGTCTTGGAGAAGATGCTACTGCCTCTGTTACATTATGGGATTGGTGGTCTGAGGCTGGACATGGACCATACCAGACCCACCACAGGAACACAGGCCAGGCCAGTCAGACTGAGGAGTGGATTGGCCGCTTGGCTGGTACATTGTTGAGGACAGAGTAATTGTCCATCAAAGGAATTGGTTTAATGGGTGGCACGTGCCATCTCTTAGCATTTGACATTACAAAGGATAGCTGCACCCTCTGTGGAGTACAAGGGACTTCTGGTTGCTTTTATTATGGGCTGTGTTACAGTTTCACACTGTGGTTACAGCCCTGAAGAGCCACTGCCTGGGTAGCATAATTCTAGAAAACTCTTATCCATTCATGAACATGGACCATAATTCAGCCCACTAAATAGAGATTTAACCTGCTGCATTCCGATAGCCTAATGCTGATATTTTCATCAACTGAGTGAGCCAAAGGCATATTTACCCTGTGCATAACATTAGTGATTACTCACGAAACTCAGACAAAAAAAGTATATAATTTTGGGGATTTCCATTAAATGTCATCCATAGAATAGTGCTTTGGAGGAAGGATTGTTGACATATATTTCACATTTGTATCTAAAAGCTGAATTGAGAAATAATGATTAAAAGTTGGCATATTTATGACATTTTGGTCTTGCCCAGGCCTCCTTTAAGACTCCATAATGTTTCATCTGTAGGGAGTAGTCTGTAGGACCGGTAGTGTGTATATATATACACTACAGGTCAAAGGTTTTAGAACAACTACTCATTCAAGGGTTTTTCTTTATTTTCACTATTTTCTACATTCAAAACTGTTGGAAAAGTATTCCAGGTGAAGCTGGTTGAGAGAATGCCAAGAGTGTGCAAAGCTGTCATCAAGGCAAAGGGTGGCTACTTTGAAGAATCTCAAATATAAAATATATTTTGATTTGTTTAACACTTTTTTTGGTTACTACATGATTCCATATGTGTTATTTCATAGTTTTGATGTCTTCATTCTATAATGTAGAAAATAGTAAAAAATTAAGAAAAACCCTGGAATGAGTAGGTGTGTCCAAACCTTTGACTGGTAGTGTATATGTGTGCATTCGGAAAGTATTCAGACCCCTTGACTTTTTCCACATTATGTTACGTTACAGCCTTATTCTAAAATTGATTAAATAAAAATAAAAATGTCATCAATCTGCACACAATATCCCATAATGACAAAGCGAAAACAGGTTTTTAGAAATTGTATTTACATAAATATTCAGATCCTTTGCTATGAGACAAAATTGGGGGAGAAGGACCTTGGTCAGGGAGGTGACCAAGAACCTGACAGAGCTCCAGAGTTCCTCTGTGGAGATGTGAGAACCTTCCAATAGGACAACCATCTCTGCAGCACGCCACCAATCAGGCCTTTATGGTAGAGTGGCCAGATGGAAGCCACTCCACAGTAAAAGGCACATGACAGCCCGCTTGGAGTTTGCCAAAAGGCACCTAAAGGACTCTGACCATGAGAAACAAGATTCTCTGGTCTGATGAAACCAAGATTGAACTCTTTGGCCTGAATGCCAAGCGTCACGTCTGGAGGAAACCTGGCCCCATCCCTACGGTGAAGCATGGTGGTGGCAGCATCATGCTGTGGGGATGTTTTTCAGTGGCAGGGACTGGGAGACCAGTCAGGATCGAGGGAAAGAGGAATGGAGCAAATTACAGAGAGATCCTTGATGAAAACCTGCTCCAGAGTGCTCAGGACCTCAGACTGGGTCCAAGGTTCGCCTTCCAAAAAGACAAATACCCTAAACACACAGCCAAGACAATGCAGGAGTGGCTTCTGAACAAGTCTCTGAACCTACTTGAGTGGCCCAGCCAGAGCCCAAACTTGAACCCGATCGAACATCTCTGGAGAGACCTGAAAATAGCTGTGCAGCGACGCTCCCCATCCAACCTGACAGAGCTTGAGAGGATCTGAAGAGAAGAATGGGAGAAACTCCCCTAATACAGGTGTACGAAGCTTGTAGTGTCATACCCAAGAAGTCTCAAGGTTGTACTCGCTGCCAAAGGTGCTTCAACAAAGTACTGAGTAAAGGCTCTGAATACATATGTAAATGTCATATTTCAGTTTTTGTTCTTAATACATTTGCTAAACAATTTGAAAACCTGTTTTTGCTTTGTCATTATGGGGTATTGTGTCTAGATTGATGAGGGGAAGAAACAATTGAATCCATTTTAGAATAAGGCTATAAAGTAACAAAATGTGGAAAAAGTCAAGGGGTCTGAATACTTTTCGAATGCACTGTATATAGTTGAACATAACATCCTGCAAATCACCAGCAGAGGGCGACGATTTTGAATCCATTTTCACATTCACTGTTGGTAATTCTTACAAATTGGATCATAACTTTAAAAGTAGCAGAGATCCCACTCTGGAACTTTGATATGCTCATAGAGTATATTATGTTAAACAATATATTTAAAAATGTGCCTATTTTTTCCCCCTAAATGTTTATTTTCTATATTCATAAATGAATGTAAAACTGTTTTGTTTTTTAATCAAAATACTACTCGCAGTACAGAGCAAGCGGTAAAGCTTCATATGACACCAATGTTTGCTTTGTAGCACCTATAGTTGAAGCACTATGGAGTCTTAAAGGAGGCCTGGGTAAGGACAAAATGTAATATTATTAAATTATTAAATTAAATTATTTCTCATATATGTTTTTAGATACAAATGTCAAATATATGTCAACAATCCTTCCGCCAAAAGACTATTCTATGGTTTAAATTGAGTGAAATTCCCCAAAATCATGGTCTTTTTTTTTGTCTGGGTTTCGTGAGGAATCACTCATTAGCTGATATTTTAGAATAGAAAAAAACATTGGATAAAATCCACCATGAGTAGTCTACCATATGTTGACATAGTAAAGAAATGATAGCAAGCACAGTGTTTTTGTCATTTTATCTGATGTAGGTCACTGGACACACTATACACAATTGGCCTCTGTGTTGATTAAGTGGGATTGAAAATGCACTATGGAGGAAAAAGTAGGGTAGCCTACATCTGACAGGCATGGGCGCAGCCTATCTTTCATGATGGAATATATGGGCAAATTAATGAGAAACCTACTTCGAACAGAACACTGCATAGTTTGTTTACTTGGGCCAAATTGCAAAGAAAAATGTATTTCAATCAAAACATCTAAGAAGGAGCACCAACCTCACAAGTTTCAAGTTATTATTCAACAGATGGGTAATTTTCCCGGGTGTTGTGTGACAAAATGAGTTACATTCAAAAGGATTTCACTTGTCCAATGGACAGATAGGCTCTGTGGACAGTTTTACACTAATTTGAACTATTCTGAACATTGTTATAGTTCATAGTCTCTAGGCCTATAGAGCAGAACGCAGGACCATCCCCAAATGATCTCCAAATGTAACGGAATGAAGCAGCCGTGATTTATTACAAAAACAAACTCTCAACAACTCTATTCCGCAACTTTGTGGCGTTGAGTTGTAACTATTTCAACATTTGCATAATTGTTACACCCGCCATCAATAGTTTCAGTCATTTGAGAGATTGTTTTGTAATCACGAAACTGTACTAAACCCCTCAAGCGCCGGGGCATATGAATAATTCATGAGCGACTGCTGACACAGGCGTCGTAAAAAAGTTGAGTTTACAAACTTTGGGACGGGAGTGAAGTTCGGACAGCAGCAACAAGATCTATCGAACTGGCCGAGGCAAAGAGAAAGTACATTTCTTATTACTTCTCTAATGTAGGGACAGATTTGTGTTTTTAATCTAACTCTTCCAGAATTGTTTTAAGGCGAGTTTGACGGCAGCAAGGTGATAACTATTTTTGTCCACACAGAGGAGGGTTCATGAAAGTTTCCAGAGAGCTCAACGTTTGATTTCTCTCTTCGCCTCGTAACTTTTTCGTTTTTATATTTGCTGTATTGCGTTGTAATTTTTCCACTAAGCCAAAATGAGCAACCCACTGCAGCCAATGCCAGGACAACAAGTTATCCATGTCGCGCAGGACTCTGATACGGATCTCGAGGCGCTTTTTAATTCGGTTATGAACCCGAAACCCAGTTCATGGAGGAAAAAAATGTTACCCGAGTCTTTTTTCAAGGAGCCAGATTCTGGATCTCACTCCCGACAGTCGAGTACTGATTCGGGCAGCCACCCGCCCAGGCTCACCGTACAACATGTACGGTCACATTCCTCGCCCGCGTCCTTACAGCTTGGATTGGGAGCCAATCCAACTCCAAGCCCAGTACATCACTCGCACATCCGGCACCAGTCTTTCGATGTTGCCGAAGAGTTGCCCCTGCCCCCTGGATGGGAGATGGCCTACACGTCAACTGGACAGAAGTACTTTCTCAAGTAAGGTTTTTTATTCTACAGAAAACACACAAATGTAAATGTCCCCAGTCCTTTCAAAAAAACAAAACACCAGGTTCAGTCAGTGCAAGCCTCACTTCAGATAACATTGGTTCATCTCAAATGATGGGTTTAAATGGGTTGTGGAAAGTCTGTAATTTGAGTGTAAATCCCAACAACAATAGCTTTGGATAACTGTGCTGAACGAGTGGCCCCTTTGAGCGCTGTGCTGCCAGTTTGACTGAGTACACTGTTTTTGTGTCTTTGTTTGGCGCTGACCGCTAGAACCCAATAATGGCACCCCTTATGCCGCGTTCAAAACAACTGGGAACTCGGAAATCTCCCACTTACGATTTCAGTGCGTTCAAAACAACTGGGAACTCCGTCATCCAACTCGGAATTCCAACTCGGGAACTCGGGCTTCTTTCTAGAGGTTCGACTTTCCGATCTGAAAATCACCGACGTCATGATTTGATGTCGTATTTTTCCGAGTTCCCAATTGTTTTGAACGCGGCATTGTTCACACAAGTCGAACCCAATACGTAACGGCGTGTAGCCTCAAGTCATTTGCGTGAGCCCTAGCCTACCTGTATGTGCTTGCAGTGAACACTGTCAACATTTTCACGCAGGCTGCATGCTTTTGTTTTAAGTACATTAATCTCATTCCCAGAATGATTCAGTGTTTTGTGCTAGGCCTATATAATAACATAAAAGAGCACTTGGCTCTAGTACACTCACTGGAAAGTGTATCCATTCATTATTGAAGTATCTCCTTGTGCAATGTGATCACAGACCACCTCTAGTGTGTTGTGCAACAGCAGTGAAGTTGTCTTTGGTTTCGTTCTCTGAGCCTCAGCCGGTTAAACCACAATGGCTCTATCTTGTGTTTCTAATCCTCACCGACGCCCAGGGATAAATCCAATTTTATTTGTCACATGCGCCAAATACAACAAGTGTAGACTTGACCGTAAAATGCTTACTTATCATCTCTTTCCCAACAATGCAAAGTTAAAAAGTAAGAAATTAGCGTAGAAATAAAGGAAATGGTAACACAATAAAATAACAAGAATATATACAGTGGCTTGCGAAAGTATTCACCCCCATTGGCATTTTTCCTATTTTGTTGCCTTACAACCTGGAATTAAAATGGATTTTTTGGGGGGGTTTGTATCGTTTGATTTACACAACATGCCTACCACTTTGAAGATGCAAAATATTTTTTTTTGTGAAACAAACAAGAAATAAGACAAAAAAACAGAACTTGAGCGTGCATAACTATTCACCCCCCCCCCAAAGTCAATACTTTGTAGAGCCACCTTTTGCAGCAATTACAGCTGCAAGTCTCTTGGGGTATGTCTCTATAAGCTTAGCACATCTAGCCACTGGGATTTTTGCCCATTCTTCAAGGCAAAACTGCTCCAGCTCCTTCAAGTTGGATGGGTTCCGCTGGTGTACAGCAATCTTTAAGTCATACCACAGATTCTCAATTGGATTGAGGTCTGGGCTTTGACTAGGCCATTAGAAGACATTTAAATGTTTCCCCTTAAACCACTCGAGTGTTGCTTTAGCAGTATACTTAGGGTCATTGTCCTGCTGGAAGGTGAACCTCCGTCCCAGTCTCAAATCTCTGGAAGACGTAAACAGGTTTCCCTCAAGAATTTCCCTGTATTTAGCACCATCAATCATTCCTTCAATTCTGACCAGTTTCCCAGTACCTGCCGATGGAAAAACATCCCCACAGCATGATGCTGCCACCACCATGCTTCACTGTGGGGATGGTGTTCTCGGGGTGATGAGAGGTATTGGGTTTGCGCCAGACATAGCGTTTTCCTTGATGGCCAAAAAGCTCAATTTTAGTCTCATCTGAAAAGAGCACCCTCTTCCATATGTTTGTGAAGTTTCCCATATGCCTTTTGGCAAACATCAAACGTGTTTGCTTATTTTTTTTCTTTAAGCAATGGCTTTTTTCTGGCCACTCTTCCGTAAAGCCCAGCTCTGTGGCATGTACGGCTTAAAGTGGTCCTATAGACAGATGCTCCAATCTCCGCAGTGGAGCTTTGCAGCTCCTTCAGGGTTATCTTTGGTCTCTTTGTTGTCTCTCGGATTAATGCCCTCCTTTCCTGGGCCTTGAGTTTTGGTGGGTGGCCCTCTCTTGGCAGGTTTGTTGTGGTGCCATATTCTTTCCATTTTTTAAATAATGGATTTAATGGTGCTCCGTGGGATGTTAAAAGTTTTATTTTATTTTTATAACCCAACCTTGATCTGTACTTCTCCACAACTTTGTCCCTGTCCTGTTTGGAGAGCTCCTTGGTCTTCATGGTGCCTCTTGCTTGGTGGTGGCCCTTGCTTAGTGGTGTTGCAGACTCTGGGGCCTTTCAGAACAGGTGTATATATATATATATATATATATATATATATACATACTGAGATCATGTGACACTTAGATTGCACACAGGTGGACTTTATTTAACAAATTATGTGACTTCTGAAGGTAATTGGTTAAACCAGATCTTATTTAGGGGCTTCATAGCAAAGGGGGTGAATACATATGCATGCACCATTTTTCTGTTATTTATTTTGTATACTTTTTTTAAACAAGTTATTTTTTTCATTTCACTTCACCAATTTGAACTATTTTGTTTATATCGATTACATGAAATCCAAATAAAAATCCATTTTAAATTACAGGTTGTAATGCAACAAAATAGGAAAAACGCCAAGGGGGATGAATACTTTTGCAAGGCACTGTACAAGGAGTACCGGTACCGAGTCAATGTGCAGGAGTACGAGTTAGATGATGTAATTGAGGAAATATGTCCATGTAGGTAGGGGTAAAAGTGACTTGGCAATCAGGATAGATAATAAACACAGTAGCAGCACCGTGTGTGAAAGTATGTATGTGTGTGTGTGTGTTTGTGTGTGGCATCAATATGCGTGTGTGTGTGTGTGTGTGTGTGTGTGTGTGTGTGAGCAAGCGTATGTAGCCTATGTGTGTGTTGGAGTGTCAGTGTATATATGTGAGTTTGTGGGTATAGTCCAGTGAGTGTGCTTAGAGCTGGGTTAAGGGGGTCAATGCAAATGGTCAGGGTAGCCATTTGATTAACTGTTCAGTCTCATGGCTTGGGGATAAATGCTGTTCAGGAGCATTTTGGTCCCAGACTTGGCGCTCCGATACCACTTGCCATGCGGTAGCAGAGAGAACAGTCTATGACTTGGGTGTCTGGAGTCTTTGACAATTTTTAGGGCCTTCCTCTGACACCGCCTGGTATAGAGATCCTGGATGGCAGGGAGCTCGGCCATAGTGATGTACTGGGCCCTTTGTAGCACCTTACGTTCCGATGCCAAGAAGTTGCCATACCAAGAGGTGATGCAGCCAGTCAAGATGCTCTCAATGGTGCAGCTGTATAACTTTTTGAGGATCTGAGGGCCCATACCAAATATTTTCAGCCTCCTGAGGGGGAAGAGGCATTTTCGTGCCCTCTTCTCAACTGTGTTGATGTGTTTGGACCATGACTGGTACTTAGTGATGTGGACACAAAGGAACTTGAAGCTCTCGACCCGCCCCGCTACAGCTGTCGATGTGAATGGGGGCGTGCGCGATCCTCCGTTTCCTGTAGTCCATGATCACCTCCTTTGTCTTGCTGACGTTGAGGTTGTTGTCCTGGCACCACACTGCCAGGTCTATGACCTCCTCCCTATAGACTGTCTCATCGTCGTCAGTGATCAGGCCTACCGCCGTCATGTTGTCTGCAAACTTAATGGTGGTGTTGGAGTCGTGCACTTCCACGCAGACGTGGGTGAACAGGGAGTACAGGAAGGGACTAGGCACGCACCACTGAGGGGCCCCCGTGTGTAGTTGCCTACCCTCACCATCTGGGGGCGGCCCATAAGTGTCTGGGATGATGATGTTGATGTGAGCCATGACAAGCATTTCATGGCTACAGTTGTGTTCCTAGCTCCAACAGTGCAGTAGTATCTAACAATTCACAACAATACACACATCTCAAAGTAAAATAATGGAATTAAGAAATATGTAAATATTAGGACAGGTTGGCGTTCTTGGGCACAGGGATTATGGTGGTCTGCTTGAAACATGAAGGCATTACAGACTGGGTCAGGGTGAGGTTGAAAATGTCAGTGAAGACACTTGCCAGCTGGTCAGCGCATGCTCTGAGTATGTGTCCTGGTAATCCGTCTGTGCCTGCGGCCTTGTGAATGTTAACCTGTTTAAAGGTCTTACTCAAATCCGCTATGGAGAGTGTGATCACGCAGTCGTCCGGAACAGCTGGTGCTCTCATCATGGTTCAGTTTAGCTAGCCTCGAAATGAGTATAGAAGGCATTTAGCTCATCTGGTAGGCTCGCGTCACTGGGCAACTTGCGGCTGGGTTTCCCTTTGTAATCCGTGATAGTATGCAAGGCCTATCACATCCTACGAGCATCAGAGCCGGTGTAGTAGGATTCAATCTTAGTCCTGTATTGACACTTTGCCTGTTTGATGGTTCGTCTGAGGGCGTAGCCGGATTTCTTATAAATGTCCGGATTAGTGTCCCGCTCCTTGAAAGCAGCAGCTATAGCCTTTAGCTCAGTGTGGATGTTGCCTGTAATTCATGGCTTCTGGTTGGGATATGTACATACGGTCACTGTGGGGATGACATCGTAGATGCACCAATTAATGACTGATGTGGTAAATTCCTCAATGCCATCAGATGAATCCCGGAACATATTCCAGTCTGTGCTAACGAACCAGTCCTGTAGCTTAGCATATGCTTCATCGGACCACTTCAGTATTGAGCACGCAACTGCTACTTCCTGTTTGAGTTTATGCTTGTAAGCAGGAATCAGAAGGATATAGTTATGGTCAGATTTGCCAAATGGAGGGCGAGGGAGAGCTTTGTTTGCGTCTCTGTGTGTGGAATAAAGGTGATGTAGATTTTTTTCGCCTCTAGTTGTACAGGTGACATGCTGGTAGAAATGAGGTAAGACTGATTTGGGCCTGGTCTGGGATGAGCAGTATGTCATTCGCTTCCAACTCATTGAAGTAGAAATCCTCATCCAAATTGAGGTTAGTGATAGCTGTTCTGATGTCCAGAAGCTCTTTTCGGTCATAGGAAATGATGGCAGAAACATTATGTACAAAAAGAGATCAGCTAAAAAAAACATCACAATTGGTCAGGGGCCCGTAAAACAGCTGCTATTCCCTCCAGCGCCATCTTTTCAGAATAAGTGACCTTTCACCTCTCACTTTAGCACATGCCCAAGGTGTACTGAAAGGAAATGTGTGTGTGTGTGTTTGACAATATCAATGTGTCAATCAATGAAGAGGCTCCATTTTGTCACCTGTTTCAAACACACACACACACCTGTGATCCCAGTTCACTTTGATAAGAAAGGGATTACCTCTGAAAAAGAAAAATGACAAACTAAATAAAAAGTGATTACCTTATCAGTGCAGTGCCTTCCTCTGCTGGCTCATATCTCTCCTGCTGGAGACAGTCAGTCTCAATGCAAATGAGTGTTGTGACTCTTGACTCTGTGGAACAAGACGACCAGGCAGACCCATTCTTCCCTGCCCCAGGGGTCACCGTGGCTAACTGAATCTAGGCAGAGGTTAGGGCTTGTGTGTGTGGTAGGGGTCAGCTCAGCAGGGTGTCCTCTATAGGGGCAGTAATTTATAGAAGGTGTGAGAACACACCCTGGTCTCCACAAAGCCTCAGGGCAGCAGAGGCCTCTCTGCTAAAACATACACTCAATTCATACACCTCTTTTTTTTACACACTTACCTAGATCTGTTCCCTGATTACTCCATTTAACACAGTACCAACAGCCCATCAAGACATTAGCCCGATGCTCATTGTCTCCAAGAGTAATCCGTATCAGTTTAACATTAGCTTAAATGCCAGTTGACCAGGTGAAACAATGAATAACAATGCAGAGGGGGTGTTTTTCCCCAGGAAACAGGCAGGCTGAAATGTAAACACATAGTGTGAGATAATGAGAGAAGCAGAGGGACATGGCTGGTCTGTACTGCCTGGCTCTATGGCTGGCTGGCTGCATGCTGACCCTCAGGAGAACTAGCCACGTCAGGAGAACAACCACAGAACAGAAAGAACACTGATCAGTAGGTCTGGCTGTTCATTAGCTAGATAACTTTCCACAGAAAAAGGAGAGGAGATGGGAGGGGGTTTGCTGTACTTGCATGTGACGATTTTGTAATGGGAGAAAAACAGAGAGGGGAGGAGAGATTGAGAGAGATGGGAAAGAGCGAGAGGGGGTGGACAAGTAGGAAGGAGAGAACAAGAGAGAAATAGAAGGGTGTGAGAATGGAGAGAGGAAGGAGAACAAGTGGGAGTGAGAGGCAGGGAAAGAGTTTGAGGGGAGGGATGGAAAGACGGAGCGGCTGAGGCTGTTTTTTGGGAGCTCTCTTGTTGGCCCCTGTAGAGAGGAGGAAAGGAGAGGGAGGGAACGACTGCACTCTAACCCCAGGCTCCAGGAGGTGTCTCCTCTCCCTCTCCTCTCTCTGGTTCCCGGCCAGGGGTGAGAACATGCCTGCTCTTGCAGAGGTTTTCACAGTTGGTTCTGTCACCACCAACAAAGCTGGGAGCCCCGGCCTCACCGCACCATGCAATTAACCAGGCAGGAAAACAAAGTCTGCCTGCCCGGCCCGGAGCTGCTGGATCTTTTAGTTTCACTCTGAGCTCTTTGTTAAGGATTCCACTGCTGCTCCATCATGTCTCCTATCCTGTCTGCCTTTAAAACCCTTTGAGGCATGAGTTTTTTTCAAGACTTTTTTCTTTGTTCTATTGTAGAATTTTACTGTACATTTGAATGTCCCCAAAAAGGAGTCCTGACATTTTTTGGAGTCCTGTTGTAGCACCCGGTCATAGGTCAGACATGTAGAGCTGGGACGAAATTACTGACATCAACATTGCCTTCCTCTCACCGAAGCATTTTGCGTACGTCTGTAATTTTCTGTGATTATGCGACACAACGTTCCTGTAGATTTGACTAAAACCATTACAGTAATAGCTGATGCGTTATGTTGATTCCTGCTAAAAAAAGTATCTGCCTGTCCCTGTTTTGCTGCCAGCTGTTGTGTGAGCGAGCCACTCTCAATCCCTCTCCCCACTGTGCACATGGAGGAGGGAGAGATGCATTCAGAGAAGCACAAGCATATGTGACCCACAGTCTCTTTTTTAGTCTTATGTTCCAAAAAATTGTGTTTTTTTAATTGGATAGAAGTACAGACTTAGAGCTTCAAATTGGCACATCATACAATGTAGTTGGAGAAACACGGGGAAGTAATGCTGCTTTAAAAGTTGATAAATGTATAATCCCATTTACGAGAAAAAGGCATTTAAACATTTTGCTGTGATTTTCTCACTTTCTCATTAATCCTTGGGAAACATATTTAGAAAAGGGCTACTTTCACCAAATTTCCTAAATGGATTCTCTGAACAGTTACCCCATTAGGCAAACCATTTACAATATTACATTGCCTATTGTTGTATAATAAAGAGAACCTTTCACATTGAACAGCTACAGTGCTGTTCTTTGTCTACGGCCATTTAGCTATTTAGCTTCGTTCACACCTTCTAAAGCCTTAGACCCACCCATCTCTTAAATAATCCAAATTGGAACACATGCGAATGTGGCCATGTGCTAAAGCAGTGAGGTAGTGCTTAAAAAAAACAATAAAATACTTTATTGATTTCAAGTGCTAAAGGTAGTAGCCTATAATTAGGAAAAACTTAACACACAAACACAAAGGTTTTAGATAAAAACAATATCTAGGCCTATCTCATAAGATCCTTTACGTAACTTTGCTGCTGGTCATGTTATGATATGAACAAGGGAATCTAGCCTGAGAGCATATTTCTGTCCTACCCTTTAGGCATGTAATGTCCATGGCCTATTCATTGCAAAACTCCTTATCTTCTCAAAAATATATGTTTGCCGTGTCCAGTCTGGGAAACGCTTTCACATCTCTGGGAGGAAGGACGTCAACATTGCACAACAGCTGAAACCTGGTTACATCTGAGTGAAAGGCCACAACAACACCAGGGTCCAGACAATTAAAGCTGTAAAGGAGGAAAGCAGACAAAAATAGACAGGACATTAAAACCTTGCATACCAGCAATAACATTAATTGACCCCCAAGTCCATGCAATAAGCTCAAAGTACAAAGAAAAAATAGCAGAAGTGTTGCTTGTTCACTCTTGCTCATCTCCTTGTACTGGTGGCAGAGAGCAGGTTTATGCTGAAAGACAAATTCCAGAAAAAGTAATTAATGTCCTATAGCTTGCTATTGCCTATTGATTGCTACAGCTGACTGCTACAGCTGTACTAAAATGCCCTGTACACACCTGCTTCCAGCCCAACAATGGCAATGCAAACACAAGATAACGTTAACTAGCTAGATCTAGCAAACATTTAGCTTCATAATTACCAGCTGGCTAGATGTAAATGGTATTAATCTAGCTAGCCATCTAGTAGAGCATGCAAAAAAAAAGACCTTGAAATCTATAATCCAATAGCTAGTTAGCTATTTAGCTATCATTTCATTGTGGATAGCTAGCTAGCCAACTTAGCATGTGTCCCTATAACGTAACATGGGGTTTGTTTAGTTTGCCAATCGATTAGCATTCGCACCACAGTGGCCATCTGTAAACAATGGCTCGTTGCGGGATGAAGCAAGCTATAATGGTACCTGTATGCCACTTTCTAGCTAGCTAGCAATATAGCTAACAATGAAAACTACTTTTTGATACATTTGAGACAATAACGTAAGTCCATGTAGCTATCTTGGCATTTTAACTGTAGACTCTTACCGGTCTATGGATTATAATGATTCATGGCAGACTGAAACACTTTCAAAATAATCCTTCCCACTCGGCTTCAACCAGTCCAGACTGCTTTAGCCACAGAAGACAGAGCTGTGTCGATACCAGCAGCTGTATTCAGGACAACACTGGTATTGAAAGCTGTAGCTACACTTTGCATGTAGTCCATGATTAAAATATTAGTAAATCCAATGGATCTTTCAAATATCCGCGGTAGCAGAGAGCAGAATGTGCCATTTGACAGAGAAGCCTTGAGTGACAGAATGGACTCTCTTTCTCGTGAATGTCCCAACCCCCTCATTATCTCAACCAATCATGGCTGGGCAAGATTCTGTATTTTCTCAGTGTCTGAACAGCTTTGTGTTTTCACATTTTATTTATATTTACAGATTACAGACAAGTTTGTTATTAAAGCACATGAAAGTTCACATGTTCATTCAAGAAGGCATTTCTAAAAAGGAAAATGCGTTTTGTAGAAAAACCCATTTTTTGTTCAAATTCCTCTCCTGTAAAGTAGTGATGTGTGTCATACGCTCAGCTTTCTGTAACGGGTCACATATGACCTCAGCTTTCTGTAACGGGTCACATATGACCGTTGCTCAAAATGCAATTGTGGGAAAAATACAGTTTTCAAAGCATCTACTGTTCTAGTTACAAAGAGGAGAGTGTTTCCACCAAACGGACTTGCTGCGGATAAAAGTAAGTGCATAATGACAGTGCACACACAATGTACTATTTTCGCTCATGTACCGAACATCTAAAGTTCAATGTGTTTCTATTGCATTTTCAATAAAATAGCAAATGCTTCTACTCTGGTCTTTGCACGTGCGCTCTAGCCAACAGCTCGCAGATACAGTGGGCGTAAGCTGTGCGGGTAGGCTAGTCTACATGGATAAGAGCGAGAATATCTTTATTTGTCAAATGGCAGTCAAGCATCAATCATCCTGTCACCAGAATAAGACCCTCAATATTTATTGGAAAGGAGCATCAAGATCACTGTGCACTTTCACCACCCTGTGAAGTTCATCTGTAGCTTAATAAACTGCATTGCTTCCCGAGTCAGAGGACCACACAGCATATCATCGCGTGACTCCAAGTGTACTTTGATATGATGGTTATTAGATCAAGATTTGCGCATAGACGTTTCCACCACCATTTCTCGCTTAATTAATTTTACAGACACAAAAAGATCTCACCATGTCAAACAAACAAATTATCGGTCTATAGGCTATGCATCAAAGTACCCTATTTTGCATTGGTAAATATAATCTCAGCGACTGTTCAAACAACAAACCAAACAACATTGTAGCCTTATTAGAATTTAGAAGTAATAACAACGTGATTCTGGGCTATTTTGTAAGGGTAAACTGCTGCTAGCCGTGTTCTTTTTTTTCCCTCTTCTTTTTCTACTTGACAAAGAATGATGACATTCTATTTGATAGCAATATAATAACTCACTGTAAAGTGTTACTGGTCTATGTGATAGGGAATGAAGGTGAGAGGGATAGAAAGAGTGATAGAGAGAGTGATAATAGAGAGGGGGAGATCTGCGTGTGTGGCTTTGACTTCCCTGGACTGGAGGAGGTAGGTGATTGATGCTGAGGCAGAGGAGCAGAGAGGTCAATTTAGTGTTTAGCTAACCAATGTCTTGCTCTCTGCTGGGTTGAGTTAGTGTTGGGGTTGGGACTGAGATCTGGACAGTCTGCCCTGATACATTGAGGCAGAGGTGAAAGTCATGACACCGGAGAGAGTGGAGGAGACAAGCAAAACGTCATCTTGAATTCTACTGCTTGGAGCCCTTTATGGATCCCAACATGTCTGCTATCTAGTTTACGCCATGGCTCTATGCCTAGTGTAGTGCTTTCATCTGCGCTGCAGACTCAAAGCTGTGTGTGTGTCTCATACACAATGCTGTCTCTCAGACTGCATGCCAGGGTGTCTGCTTTACTTGGAAAGCCCAAGATTCCTCAACGTATGGATGTTCTTTTGTAACAAAAATCTGTCAATAAAGGTAGTCTGTAATTAAGCATGAGTTTGATGTTAGATGGCGGTCACATTGTCTTCAAAGTGCTTCAAACAGACGCACATGAATCAGCCATAAATCTGTAAGTTGAATTCTGTGTAGCTGAAATTCGATGGCAGTTTTTATATGTAATGCATAACGAACGTCAGCCATCTTGGTTGTGATTGTTTTCATTTGTAGAATCTGACCTATCACAGACCAGCCGTATCTATGTCCTGGTCTTCTCAAGGTTCCGACTGAAGTTCTTACCAGACGTGTGGCCCACACAGGCCCAATCGAGCCAACGCTTGAGTTAGACTAACCGTGGCCCGGTTTCCCGATAGCAATGGAACTTAGGCTTACGGGTGTTTTAACGATGCATCTTTTCTATATCGGCCGAAGATATAACATGCGTTTCCCAAAACACCACGCAGAGAGAACGGTCGCGAAGTGCGTCATGGTGGCATGTGTCGATACTGATGGGATCGAAAGAAAGGCAACGCTGCTCTCGGGTCAGCTTTCTCCATTCAAACCTTTCCTTAACATTATAATTATTTCACAATACTGACGACAGATCAGCTCGTAAAGAGATACTACCACCTACGGCTGCAAATATTGAGGCTGCTTATTATAATGCTTACCCAATAAAAATACACTAAATCACAGATTTGGCACATCACTGCACATGTTAGGCTACACATCATTAAATATATTGAGCAAAATACAGACCGTAGCCTACGAGTAGCAAAATGGAACTAAATTGATTGAACATTAAATGTATTTCAATAGGATTGAAATAGGCCTATAGCCTACTATTTATATTTTCATGCAGTCATCTTGGTTTTCATTTGAAGCATCTTTTTAAACATCGCTTGTTTGTATCAATTGCAAAGACATTGGCAACTTTGTAATTTTAGTAAAAATTGTCCTGAAGTTATCGGCGGTCACATATATATGTGATTTTATGTGTAGTGGAGATCTTCTGTTTACAAAGTGATGCGGGAGGGCAAAAAATAATCTAACGACGCACTTAGCTGTTGTACAAGTGGTCTGAGGCGGGCGTTAGATTATGAGCGTTTTCAAGTGCGAAAAATTATAACGATGGTTTTGGGAAACAGCTCAGAGATTTAACGATGCTCCTATGAAGGTTCTAACGATGAACTTAGCCTTAAGATGCTTTTTGGGAAAGCGGGACCAGCACATTGAAAGTTTTACTTTTATCATCTGATCAGTATTTGATAAATGTTATAGTAGCTACTTTAAGATTAAGATGTTTGGGAAATGTTTTTGAACAGCTTGTTTGATCCACGGGGTCTTTGAAAAGGCCAGCTATTTGCCCATTGAGTACCAGGTGCAAACCACAAACATGCCTGGATGGCCCTTGAACAGTGTATTGCCAACTTGAAAGCATCCAGTGCTTTAATCATTTCATGTTAGTGGCTCAGTTGGGACAAAAGGCTGATTTAATCTCTGGGTCCTCACAGCACAGAGGGATGTGATTACCACTTACTACAGTGCTACCATGGCAGGCTTGGATAAAACAATCTGTTTGAAGCCCTCTTTGATATCAAACCAGTAGGGGAATGTGGGGGGAGGGGGGTGATCTGATAGCGTCACTTGAGCCTGAACCTTGCTTTCTGTTATAGCGGCCCTAGATCCCAGGGGGTGGGGGTGTAATCATGGCCGGCCTGTCCCCTGGGTGTTTATGCTGAGAGTAGGGTAGGCCTAACGGTCGGTCTGCTGAGAGCAGAGTTTGTATGCTTGCACACCACTCCGGCTCTCCAAGTCCTTTCCAATTGCTCCGCTGAAAATACGCTCCTTGCGGCCTCCCGAGTGGATCGCATCGCAGTGCTAGAGGCGTCACTACAGACCCGGGTTCGTTCCCGGGCTGTGTCGCAGCCGGCCGCGACCGGGAGACCCATGAGGCGGTGCACAATTGGCCCAGCATCGTCCAGGTTAGGGGAGGGTTTGGCTGGCCAGGATGTCCTTGTCCCATCGTGCTCTAGCGACTCCTTGTGGGGGCCGGGCACATGCACGCTGACTTCGGTCGCCAGTTGTATGGCGTTTCCTCCGAGACATTGGTGCGGCTGGCTTCCGGGTTAAGTGAGCAATGTGTCAAGAAGCAGTGCGGCTTGGCTTGTTTCGGAGGATGCATGGCTCTCGACCTTCGCCTCTCCCGAGTCCATACGGGAGTTGCAGCAAAGGGACAAGACTGTAACTACCAATTGGGGAGAAAAAGGGGTAAAAAGTACAAAAAACGTAATAATACGTATACATTTTTTCTGCTCCTCGCTCACAGGAAAAAAAACTCCAGCTCAAAATTCACTCCATTAAAATCACCATTTAACCAACACCCATCTATTTTTGTGTGTACCTGGACATACCATTTGGCTTTGAAGTATTGAAACCAAACCATATGATTTGATGAAAAGTATTTTAATAAACAACATGAAAAGGTGACTGTAAGAATCGCTCATCATCTCAAATAGGCTACATGTCGTATTACACAGCATATAAACACTCTAAATAGGTCAGGAGACAGACAGGTGGCCTAAGAAGGAAGGAACGAAAATGAATTTTTTAGGCTATTTATTATTCTTAATATTCTTTTTTATTTTTTTCAATTATTTCAAGGTTATAGCCTACAAATAAATAAATTGTGAAGCATTTGCGAGTGCGACACTAGGCAGGTAGGAACATTAAGCGCCCAGCATTTAAACTACATTTCGTTGTATTAAATCATTATAGTCTATAAATTGCGCTTATAGGCTGTGACTTACTTAGAATTAAATAAAAATGAAATGAAAAATGCCTTCTTAAGCTCTGTCTACAGTGCCTTTTGAATTCACTTTTAGAAACACTGGTTTGGCCAGAGTCTGTGGCCTCAGGCTCATGCGATGGTGTCTGGAGAGCAGGCCAGCAGCAGAGAATATCCTCTCCGTGCTTGAAGAGCCACTAGGGACGCCTTTTGGGCCACTTTTTGCCAGGCTGGGCAGGGATGCAGAGTTTTTTGTTGTTGTTTTTCTATAGGTAGGCCTAAAGGTTTTTAGGCAAAATAACCCTATCAAAAAGGGAAAGCTCCTTGAACGAGGTGTATATAATATAACGAAAATGAACAAAACTTTGAAGAGATCAGATAGTTTGTTTTATAAATACTTTACCACAATGTGAGTCGTTTATTTTCGTTCTATTATCTATGGGCCGGGCAGTGAGCGCTACTGGAGCGAAATTGGAGCGGGCGAGAAGGCCGACGCTCCAGCCTTTGGGGAAACTCGCTCCGCGCTCCAGTCAAATTGGGCACACTCCGCTCCAGCTCCGCTCCGGTCCGCTCACATACTCTGGCTAAGAGTAGGGTAGGCCTAACAGTCGGTCGGTCAAGCTGGGTTAGGGCTCTCCCAGGACTGTCCTGGGAGGATTTATAGGTCTATATGGGAAGGTGGTATTTCTGTTCTATTCTGCACCTGTAAGATGGACTGGTGGCTAAGCGCCAGGTGGATTGTGGTGGTGGTGGGGCTCTACCAGGAAGGTAGGGTGGGGGAGTGGAAGTGGCTGAAAATAGCACCATACCACCAATCAAATGTTGGTAAAAAGTCTGTGACTGGTTATTGTTTTGATCAAGGGCACAGCTACATCTTAAGGGCACGACCGAGGTCAGAGCAGAGTCACAGATATTCTCAGAAAACTGTCCTCCATGTTGGCACAACGTGTTCCATGACAATAACATTCTAATTTGGATTCTTCCTAGAGAGTGTCATTATTCTGGAACGTTTGGTGCCAGCCGTTCTATGGCTTAGGCCAAAGCACTCTTGACCAATGGCAGAAGAAGAATGACCAATAGTGTGGCAACAGTTGACACTAGTAGGACCCAAACTTAGGCAGCCAGGTAGAGTTCAGTTGATTTGAGTGTCTTTGATTTTCTGCCGCCTGTTCCATCCCAACCACCAGTGTTTTTGTTTACCACCCTGGAGGTCAGAGTTTCACTGGGTCACCTAGCTGTTACATGTGCCGGGCACAGGCAGCCAATCGGTTGTCTCTCTGGTCACTGCTTGAACAGTTGTAGGGCCCTATAGAATTACGGAATCCAGACATTGAAATGGAATTCAACAACATATATTTTTTAATTGAATTTATTAGAAAATGCATTAATTTGCTCAATTTAATCATAAGACATGAACAAAATGCACCAGTGATTTGTATTTTCCAGCAACTTTCTGAAAAGGCACAGGAATGCCCCTGCGTGCGTGCGTGCCCTTTGTGTAGCCGTTAATGATGATGGCTTTTCCAAAAACCTTCTCAATTAAATGTTAACTACAAAGTAGGCAGAAAATCATGAGTGGTCTCTTGATGTGGTTTAAGCATTTTTCATTTTTTTATTTTTTATTAAAGTGTGATTTTGTTTTTTAGAGCGAACCTGACAGAACGGGGAAAAACTAAACAGAATTTCGGGAAAAACAAAATGGAATCAGGCAAAAAATAAAACAGATTTTATTGGGCCATACTGTTTTTGGGGGAAAATGGAAAAGCCTCCATCCTCCTCCTCCTTCCTCTTGGTCCGCCTCTTCCTCTCATAGACTCGGCTAGAAGTAAAGGCCCAAAATCAGGGGACACGAGTCTCCCTCTCCCACCCATTCTTTCTCTATCTGCTGCCTCAGACACTGCTCTAGGCCAAAGGAAAGAGGGGGAATGGTTAGGGAGTCATACACAGGGAAAGTGAGGGAGTAGAAATTCTAAACCCACAAGGGGCATGATAAAAAAAACTGTACTGCTGCAAAGAAACAGCCCTGTCTGCAACACAGACCCAGAGGCTTCAGATGTGTCTATCTGGAACAGCTAATCAGTCAGTCAGCCAATCAGTCCGCCAGGCAGTGAAGCAGCTAGCCAATCAAGCAGGCAGACAGGCTGAATACCTCTGCCTCTCCTTTCTAGACAGGCAGACTCTGAGATCAGCTCTGTATGGGCCTGGGCAGTGCGGCCATGCTGGATCCACTTTCTGTCCTAATATGTTAGTTGGAAGAGCATGAAGACATGCTTGTTTGGCCGGCTGGGCATCCGGGCCACTCTCCTCTCCTGCTGATGGGGGCTAAAACAGGACAAGAGGGGCTTTGTAGAGCAAGAGAGCTGCACAGCTCCAGGGCCTTGCGTGCCTCGCAGATTTAAATGGTATGAAAGCAATTAAAGTTGAAGGAAATGTCATGTGGGCTGAATTTAAAACCAATGGAGTTTGTGGCCCGAGTCTGTTTCTCTCTCTGGCCTTGAATAGGAGCAGGGCTGGCAGAGGTTAGTGAGTTGGAGTGGTCTGAGCTTGGGGCTAGATGAAAATCCTCCACAGCTCCATGGCTCTCGGTTTTAAAGGGACAGGAGCGGCTTGGGTTAGCTCAGCTGGATAACAAAATGGCCGCTTTGAAGTAGCCCAATAACACAGAGCAGAGCGGAGAGTAAGGCAGTTGTTTAGCTTGTCCTCGATATTGAGTCCTAACAAGAGGAGGCATACAGACTAAGTGAACATATGTTTCGTTGCTGCAGTTTAACTGGTGGTTTGAAGTGTTAGCCAAGAGTAAGGCGCTCAAGATGTTAGCTAAAACTATTCACGAGAAGATTACTTTCACATGTACTTTTTTTACCCACTGGATTGTAATACTTCTATTAGAATGTGTGCGTTTGTGTGTCAGTGGAGAGGAGGAGCGCCACAGAGACAAAGTGGTCTTTGGACGATAGTAATGAAGTTAGCCACAACAGAGAGAAAGAAGGAGAAATTAGAAAGCGAGGTGTTGAGGCGAATGGGGTCTGCCAGCACTCAGTTGTGTGTCTGTGTATATATGAATGTACTATAATCTATAGTCTACTGTCTCGTTGTAGCTCCATTTCGGTCTCCTCCACACAACAGCTGAGGGCACAGCTCTCTCTCCTGTGCCGCCCCCGTCCAGCCCTCACCCGGCCCCCAGCCCCGTTCCCCAACACACAGTATGAAAAATGAATGAAAATGTATGCACTCGCTACTTTAAGTCGCTACTTTAGCGTCTGCTAAATGACTAAAATGTAATATTCAATCCATAGAAACAGCCCTGTTGTTTATGGGCCAAGAGCCGGAGACCGAGCCTGCCAGGACGTGTGCGTGTGTGCGAGATACCTGACCTTCCCTGGCCTCCCTAAAGGACACATCCTCTGGAGGCCAGGCGTCATGCTGTATGTGGGGCGACGGAGGGGCAGACTCCCTCCTTGTTTACCCTGGTTGTGTTGCCACTTTCTTTAGTCACATCAGTTTACTGCCCTAAACAATGCTCCTTTTGAGTTGTGGCGTTGAGTTGATCATAACTTAAAATAGATCTATTTTTGCACATCACAAGATGTATTTATATGTACTGAGATTCAGCGGTGATTAAATTACTGTACACTGAGAAAATAAAAACACATCTGTGTTTGTTGGCAAACTAAAATACACAAATAATATTTGTGATGCTGAGAGAGTTCCGGAAAGTTCTACACTAGTGTTCTGTGTGTGATATGTATGTTGTGCTGTCCTGGCAGTGAGTTCTGAGCACAGCAGCAGTGTATGTGTTTTTTATGGTGTTTAAATAAAGAAGCAGGTCCCTGTCACTGTCAGGGCATACGCGCGTGTGTGTGACCTTGACCAGGAGGCCTCTTATGGGAAGTCAGCTGTAACCCTCACCAGACACACACTCCTGCTCTGCATCCACCGTGTGGTCTTCAAAGACACCATGTCCTCTGCATTTCATCCATGTAGTTGTTCATTGTTTTTTAAAACTTTTTCCCCTCTCTCGTTCGCTCTCGTTCTGTCTCTCTCGCTCCCTTTCCATTCCAACACGTACAGTATGTTGTCTTTGGCCTGTCTTTGTTGCATAACAAGCCTTTATTTGTTCTTGTTGGTGTATTTCTCCCTTTTACAGTGATGGAAGGAAATCAAGAGCTAGTGCCAGGGTTTTCCACATGACGATGGAGATGGGCTGTTTTTGATGGCAAAGTGGTATTTTCCATAGACTACCTCACACCCCTTCCAATAAGCAGTTGAAAGAGATGGTGCGGTCCACAGGATATGGAGCTGGTCATTTCCTATTGTTTTGGAGGGAGAGAGAATGGCTGCAGGGGACTCATAAGGCTCTCTCTCTGGGCTCTGACAGATGAAGTAAAAACAATAAACATGACTCACTCACTTCAAAGGCACGCACAGCAGGAGAAGAAATGGACAAAAACTCCCTGACACACTTACTTCACAAAAACAACGAAATGATTGCCTCTTTCCACGTGACTTCCTGTCTGACTGGACAGATGGCTGTCGAGGCCGAATGGCAGCCGTAGTGTCTTACAACTGAACAACCATTTTCCTAGCCTGACTATCCATCCACATCGCTCTGGTCTAACGCCACGCCCACTAGCATTTCTTCTCCGCGATGAAGGTATAGAGCAATCAATACAGCAGCGGAATTAAATTCACGATGAGACGTCAGGCAACCATTTTCTCCCAAAATGATGACAATGTTTTAGTTAAGATAGGTGGTTAAATGGGTTAAATTGATTCAACTTCATTTGTCTGTTTATAACTTGTTTAACTTGGTATACACGGTTTGTGAGCCGACGATTTACATTGTATACTCTGTGCCTGTCTTCTTTTGCAATCCAAAGAGAGAGAGGGCGGTAGATCGAGTGAGAGGAGTAGTTAGAGAGAAAGAAAGAGTATACCTCTGAGTGCGAAGAGCCAGAGAATAGCTAGTTATGGGAAGGAGCCTTGACGGCTCTGAGATGTATATTAAATCAGCCTAATTATCCTGAAAAAAAAATATGCATTCCTCAGGACTTCAAAATGGCTGACTATGACATTGACAAAAACAACCCGATAGCACAGTGTTTGTTGTCAAAATGTCTGCCGTAGAAATGTCCCCCTCTAAGGCTACTTAAGGATAGTGATGTATGTTCTTTCACTAAAGAAACAAACTGTGTTTTCTGTGTAAGACAGAGTGAGAGAGCTGTAGGGTCACTGACCGCAGTCTCTCAGAACGAGAGTGTCTGTATCTGGGTTGAGCTTGGACAAGTTATTCTACACATGCACTCACTTTCTCACTCTCTCACTAACTTCTCTCTCTCTCACTCCTCTCGCTCTCTCTCGCTCCCTCTCTCGCTCTTTCTCTCACTCCTCTCTCTCTCTCTCTCTCCTCTCTCTCTCTCCTCTCTCTCTCTCTCACTTCTCTCTCACTCCTCTCTCTCTCTCTCACTCCTCTCTCACTACTCTCTCTCTCTCACTCCTTTCTCACTCCTCTCACTCTCTCTCTTCTCTCACTCCTCTCTCTCTTCTCTCTCTCGCTCCCTCTCCCTCTTCTCTCTCTCGCTCCCTCTCACTCTCTCTCACTCCTCTCACTCTCTCTCTCACTCCCCTCCCTCTCTCTCTCTCTCTCTCACTCTCTCTCTTACTCCACTCTCTCTCTCTCTCTCTCTCTCTCTCACTCCTCTCTCTCTCTCACTCCTCTCTCTCTCTCACTTTCTCCTCACTCACTCTCTCTCTCTCTCTCTCTCTCTCTCTCTCTCACTCTCTCTCTTACTCCCTCTCTCTCTCTCTCTCTCTCTTCTCCTCTCTCTCTCTCTCTCTCTCTCTCTCTCTCTCTGTCTCTCTCTGTCTCTCTCTCTCTGTCTCTCTCTCTCTGTGTCTCTCTCTCTCTCTCTGTCTCTGTCTCTCTCTCTCTCTCTCTCTCTCTCTCTCTCTCTCTCTCTCTCTCTCTCTCTCTCTCTCTCTCTCTCTCTCTCTCTCTCTCTCTCTCTCTCTCTCTCTCTCTAACCCAACTCACTCAGTCCCCTAGGACCCCCTCCCCCCTCTCTAGCCAATTTTTCCCCACTTTCTCTCACTCCCTCTCTCTCGCCCTCTCTCCACTGCAGCCTGTTTATGGCCCCAGGAATGTGAGCAGTAGCTATGCTGGTGTATTGTTCCCCAGGCAGAGCATAGGCTTTAACAGCCCTCTCTGCGCCTCTATTCCATACCACTGGCATTTCATTCACCAGTTACCAGGCCCAGACTACTACACTGCTACTACATACCACAGCATTGTACTGGCAGCTCATTGGACTGGTGCGGTGGTGAGGATGGGGAGTTTGTATTGGCACGAGGTAGTCGCCCTAATTCACTGGGGTGTCATGTGTTTCAAGTTTTATTTGCCACGTGCGCATGATACAACAGGTGTAAAACAGTACAGTTACATTCTTACCTTGATAGCTCATTCCCAACAATGCAGTGATGATGATGATAGAAATTAAAAATAGAAACCGCATTAGAACTACGATGTGAATTAGAAACACAAGTATATACAGGTCATAGTTCATGCAAGTATATACAGGTCAGTGCCAGTACATTATTCAATGTGCAGGGGTACTGGAGTGGTTGAGGTGGGTTTATACATAAAAAATGACTGGTAGTAGGATATACATGTAAATAGGGCTGGAAAGTGACTGGTAGCAGGAATATATAAATACTTATGGTAATATACTAATGATAATATGTGACCGACCGGCTCGATTCGGTCTTATGTAGAAACATTTGAAATTGTGTTTTTTACATTGGATAAAAGTAGAGACTCAGAGCTAGAAAATGGTATATCATACACTACACTACAGTTGAGGAACAATGGGAAAGTAATTCTGCTTTGAAAGTTGATAAACTTGTAACCTCACTTTTGAGATAAAGGCTAGTTTATACTACGGTTGTGTTCGTACATTTAATTTGGAGTGCCAGAGTGTGCTCTGGGCAGTCGTAAACTCAGAGCGTTGTCAGATTGTCCGTTTGTAAATTCAGAGCATTTTGCTCTTGGAGCGTTCAGTCATATGGACACCGAGGAACTTGAGGCGTCGGGGGCAACCGTGAGAGTTATTGAAAATACTTTTAAAAGAGGGTCGTTTTCAGAAGATTGTCAGGGACTTCGCTGTCTTGACTTTAGGGGGAAGTTTGTTCCACCGTTGGGGTGCCAGCACAGAGAAGAGCTTTGACTGGGCTGAGCGGGAGCTGCCCTCCCGTAGGGGTGGGAAGGCCAAGAGACCAGAGGTGGCGGAACGGAGTGCTTGGGTTGGGATGTACAGTTTGAGCATAGCCTGAAGGTAAGCAGGGGCAGTTCCCCTTGCTGCTCCGTAGGCAATCACCAGGGTGTTGAATATGATGCGAGCTTCGACTGGAAGCCAGTGGAGTGTGCGGAGGGGCGGGGTGACATGGGAGAACTTAGGAAGGTTGAACACCAGGCGCACTGTGGCATTCTGGATAAGTTGCAGGGATTTGATGGCAGAAGCGGGGAGCCCAGCCAACAGAGTTGCAGTAGTCTAGACGGGAGATGACAAATGCCTGGATTAGGACCTGCGCCGCTTCCTGTGTAAGGAAAGGTCATACTCTATGGATGTTGTAGAGCATGAATCTGCAGGAGCGAGTCACTGCTTTGATGTTTGCAGAGAACGACAGTGTTGTCTAGGGTCATGCCATGGTTCTTTGCACTCTGGCAGGGGTGCAAATAACCTCCTGGGATGGCGGGGGGCCTCGTGCAAGGCTCTGTGTTGTTTTTGTCGAAACATGCATAAAATGCATTGAGTTAATCTGGTAGAGAGGCATCGTTGGAGACATCATGGCTATACCTTTGTAATCTGTAATGGACTATAGCCCCTGCCACATGCGTCAAGTGGCGGAGCCGGTGCAATAGGATTCCACATTGTTCCTATATTTTCATTTTTACCTGTTTGATGGCTCTGCGGAGGTCGTAGCGGGACTTCTTATATGCGTTTGTGTCCTCAGATCCTCGGGGTTGGCTGCGATTAGCTCTGTCCTTTAGTTTAGTGCATACCTCTGTGTTAATCCGGGGCTTTTGGTTGGGAAAGCAGCGAACCTTCACTGTGGGGACAATGTCGGCGATGCATTTCCTGATGAAGCCAGAGACTGAGGTGATTAGCTCATCGACGCTATCGACGGAGTTCCGAAACAACATATTCCAGTCAGTGCTCGCAAAGCAGTCCTGCAACATGGCCTCCGATTCGGAGGACCATTTCTCTATGGAGCACATCACGGGTACTTCTTGTTTGAGCAGGAAGCAGGAGTATAGAGACATTATCTGATTTGCAGAGGGGGGGATGAGGGAGGGCCTTGTATGCTTGCTTGTGGGTTGATTAACAGTGGTCTAGGACTTTATTGCCCCTAGTGGTGAAGGAGATGTGTTAATAGAAGTTGGGCATCATGTGTCTTAGTGACGCGGAATTGAAATTGCAGGCAACAAGAAAAGCAGGTTCATGGTGCATGGTTTCCTGCTTGTTTATAACCTCGTACAGTTCATTAAGTGCCAGCTTGTTGTTGTCCTGAGGTGAAATATATACAGCAGTCACGATAACAGATGAAAACTCTCTTGGGAGCTAGAAGGGTCATAATTTGACCATCGGGTATTCCAAGAAGGGTGAACAATAGGTTGAGACTTCCACTGCACTAGAGTCTGCACACTAGAGTCTGTTGTTGATGAAGAGACATCCCCCTCCCCCTCTGGATTTCCCTGAATCCAATCAACGTGTCTGCTTGGAGAATGGAGTATCCACCGAGTTGGATAGTCATGGATTTCAGATACCCACCATGTTTCAGAAAAACAGATAATATTGCAGTTACGAGAGTCCCGTTGATAGCAAATCGGAGGTCATCAATCTTATTATCAAGTGACTGTACATTGGCCAATAGAATGGAGGGGAGTGGTGGCCGGTTTTCCCTTCGCCTTAGTCTCAACAGGACGCCCGGTCTCTTGCCTCTTTTTTGCCAGTGTTTCCTCTTGGATAGCCCGAAGATTGGATTAGAGGTAAATAAAGAGCCCAGGGCGGATGAGTCAGTCGAAGTTAAAGCCGTAATTGAGGTTAGTCACTGCCGATCTGATGTTCAAAAGTTTTTGTTGATTATAAGAAATGAGAGCGGATACACTTTGTAAAGTTAAACGCCAAAATAATCACAAAATAGCAAAGTTGGGTAGGACCTTTCAAAACAGCAGCCATACAGTACGGCATCATCTTGATGCGTTGTGCAATCATTGGCCCGTTTGGGCCACTTGATGGGGGCCAAGCAAAGCATGAGCTAATGCCCATTGTCCCTTGGAACGACTTGATGGAATCACAGAGACACAGCGGCTTCTGGAGAGCAATTTGCTGCATGTCTGATCTCAGTCAAGCAGAATGAATTCCGCTGCATTCTACTCTGTGACAGACTGGAGTTGTGAATGGCGCTGCTCACTCACTCAGGGGGGCGGTGGTGGTGGCGGCCCAAATAGAGGGTGGCTGACACCCCCACCCCGCTATCTGACCACTGCCCCAGAGAGAGGGAATGAGGGAGGGAAGACTAATGGAATTTCATAAACATCTGAAATTATGCCAGCTAAGGATAAGCCTTGTGTTGGACCTTGTGGATTTTCACACCACATATAGTATTTCATATATCCGAACCAAGGCTGTCCATTCTGATGCCAATACTACCAGACAGTTGGATGTTCTATTCCGGTCCAGTGCTGCTGCTTTATCAATATTGTTTGTGAGAGGTAACCTCCCTACAGTGAATAAATGCATTAAATCAATCTATAGACATTGATGAATTATATTTGTTTTGCTGTACCTCATGATGTAATGCTGGCAGTACCAGTAGCCTTCTGATGCTATCAGTGTCCTTCACACCCATAATGACGGAGGCCTACTGTTACCTGCCTGGCTGTGAAGTAAGAACAGGTATGACCACATACCACCCACCCTTCCTTCCTACCGCACTGATCCCAGACACTGATTACACCCATAGACTTACCACTTTAACTCTTCTTTCTCATTAAACCAAATTGTATTAGTCACATGCTTTGTAAACAACTAACTGTAAAATGCTTACTTATTGTCCCTTCCCAACAATGTAGAGAGAGAAATAATAGAAAAGTAATAACACATAATAATAAAATGAATAATAAATACACAATGATATACACGGGGTACCAGTACCGAGTCGATGTGCAGGGGTACGAGGTAATTGAGGTAGATATGTACATATAACTAGGAATAAAGTGACTAGGCAACAGGATAGATAATAAACAGTAGCAGCAGCATACAGTGCCTTCGGAAAGTATTCAGACCTCTTGACTTTTTCCACATTTTGTTAGGTTATAGCCTAATTGATTAAATTGTTTTTTCCCTCTCATCAATCTACACACAATACCCCATAATGACAAAGCAAAAACAGATTTTGATTTGCTTTTTGCTAATGTATAAACAAAAAAGAAACTGATCACATTTACATAAGTATTCAGACCCTTTACTCAGTACTTTGTTGAAGCACCTTTGGCAGCCTCAAGTCTTCTTGGGTATGACACTACAAGCTTGGCACACCTGTATTTGGGGAGTTTCTCCCATTCTTCTCTGAAGATCCTCTCAAGCTCTGTCAGGTTGGATGGGGAGCGTCGCTGCACAGCTATTTTCTGGTCTATCCAGAGATGTTCGATCAGGTTTAAGTCCGGGCTCTGGCTGGGCCACTCAAGGACATTCAGAGACTTGTCCCGAAGCCACTCCTGCATTGTCTTGACTGTGTGCTTAGGGTCGTTGTCCTGTTGGAAGGTGAACTTTCGCCCCAGTCTGAGGTCCTGAGCGCTCTAGAGCAGGTTTTCATCAAGGACCTCTCTGTATTTTGCTCCATTCATCTTTCCCTCAATCCTGACTGGTCTCCCTGCCGCTGAAAAACATCCCCACAGCATGATGCTGCCACCACCATGCTTCACCGTAGGGATGGTGCCAGGTTTCCTACATTTAATTTTTTTTACATTTTAGTCATTTAGCAGACGCTCTTATCCAGAGCGACTTACAGTTAGTGAGTGCATACATTTTTCATACTGGCCCCCCGTGGGAATCGAACCCACAACCCTGGCGTTGCAAACACCATGCTCTACCAACTGAGCTACACGTTCCTACAGACGTGTCGCTTGGCATTCAGGCAAAATAGTTCAATCTTGGTTTCATCAGACAAAAGAATCTTGTTTCTCATGGTCTGAGAGTCTTTAGGTGCCTTTTGGCAAACTCCAAGCGGGCTGTCATGTGCCTTGTACTGAGGAGTAGCTTCTGTCTGGCCACTCTACCAATAAGGCCTGATTGGTGGAGTGCTGCAGAGATGGTTGTCCTTCTGGAAGGTTCTCCCATCTCCACAGAGGAACTCTAGAGCTCCGTCAGAGTGACCATCGGGTTCTTGGTCACCTCCCTGACCAAGGCCCTTCTCCCCCGATTGCTCAGTTTGGCCGGGCGGCCAGCTATAGGAAGAGTCTTGGTGGTTCCAAACTTCTTCCATTTAAAAATGATGGAGGCCACTGTGTTTTTGGGGACCTTCAATGCTGCACGTTTTTTGGTACCCTTCCCCAGATCTGTGCCTTGACACAATCATGTCTCTGTGCTTTACGGACAATTCCTTTGACCTCATGGCTTGGTTTTTGCTCTGACATGCACTGTCAATTGTGGGACCTTATATAGACAGGTGTGTGCCTTTCCAAATCATGTCCAATCAATTGAATTTATCACAGGTGGACTCCAATGAAGTTGTAGAAACATCTCAAGGATGATCAATGGAAACAGGATGCACCTGAGCTCAATTTCGAGTCTCATAGCAAAGGGTCTGAATACTTATATAAATAAGGTATTTCTATTTTTTATTTTTTATAAATGTGCAAACATTTCTAAAAACCTGTTTTCGCTTTGTCGTTATGGGGTATTGTGTGTGTGTATATTGCTGAGGATGTTTTGTTATTTAAGGCTGTAATGTAACAATGTTGAAAAAGTCAAGGAGTCTGAATACTTTCCGAAGGCACTGTATGTGATGTGTCAAAACATTTTAGTGCAAAAAGGGTCAATGCAGATAGTCCGGGTTAGCAGTCCTATGGCTTGGGAGTAGCTGTTCAGGGTCCTGTTGGTTCCAGACTTGGTGTGGTGGTTTCGCTTGCCGTGCGGTAGCAGAGAGAACAGTCTCTGACCTGGGTGTCTGGTAGGGGTGGGCCTTATCCAGATTTTCATGTCGTCATACCGTCCTTCTCTCATCCCGGGATTTATGGTATTACCGTCTTCTTACACAAGGGGGCGATAAAAACACAAAAAAAAGCCCATTGGGCGTCTATTACCAAAATTAGCACAAACTAATCAGGAATTTCAATAGAGGTTGCTAGGTAAATATTCTAACGAGCGCAAATGAAAATAAATAAACAAATTACAAAGACAGGCAATTCAGCTCATAAAGCTACCGGATGTCATTTTTGATGAGTTTGGACATCTACAAGTGAATGGGAACGAGAGACATTGTGCAAATGAACAAAGTTTTGACGTGTGCTCGTCTGAAGGAAGAACAGTACTGGGTCTGGAGCAGTATGTGTACACGCTGTGTCTGTGGAGTCGCTAGGGCAATGGGCCTTCCTGCTCTGCTTGGAGAATAGGAGGGGCCAGAGCGGAGAGGAGACAAAATGTAACGCAAGGAAATCAAGATGGCAGCTGTACAGATACTTCATCCAAAGCACTGTGACTTCTCAAACACTGCAGAAAGCTAACACTATATGATGCTCCGTCTCCTTGTTAATAATTCAGCCACTTACTGAGAACTAGCAAGTTAAACCAAATACACAGCTGGACTCACCAGCTCCCGCTTTCTCCCATTGTGATATTTACAAACAAACACGTGAATGGCTCAACTGTTCTGGGGAACTATGGTAAGCTTCAACATTTTTAATAATGTGAAATGTAGAACTATATCAGTTTTTATCTCCTAACGTATTGCACAAGTTGACTGCAGGTATTAACTTATAGAAGCTACAAATATTCAAATGTATTGAAAAACTTCTAATAAAATAGTTTTGATGGTATTGACGGTATTTAAAAACCATCCTGTGGCTTTTTCCAAATAGCCCAGCATACGGTATACCGCCAAAGCCTAGTGGCTGGAGTCTTTGACCATTTTTAGGGCCCATCTTTGGTATAGAGGTCCTGGATGGCAGGGAGCTCGGCCCCAGTGATTTACTGGGCCATCCGCACTACCCTCTATAGCACCTTGCGGTCGGATACCAAGCAGTTGCCATACCAAGCGGTGATACAGCCAGTCAAGATGCTCTCAATGGTGCATCTGTACAACTTTTTGAGGAACAGAGGGCCCAAGCCAAATGTTTTCAGTCTCCTGAGGGGGAAGAGGTGTTGTCGTGCCCCTCTTCACGATTGTGTTGGTGTGTGTGGACCATGATAGATCCTTAGTGATGTGGACACTGAGGAACCTGAAGCTCTCAACCTGCTCCACTACAGCCCTGTCGATGTGAATGAGGGCGTGCATGGTCCTCCATTTCCTGTAGTCCACGACCAGCTCCTTTGTCTTGCTGACGTTGAGGTTGTTGTCCTGGCACCACACTGCCAGGTCTCTGACCTTCTCCTTATAAGCTGTCTCATCATCGTCGGTGATCAGGCCTACCACCGTCGTGTTGTCAGCAAACTTAATGATGGTGTTGGCCACGCAGTCGTGGGTGAACAGGGAGTACAGGAGGGAACTAAGCACTCACCCCTGAGGGGCCCCCGTGTTGAGGGTCAGCGTGGCGGATGTGTTGTTGCCTACCCTAAGCACCTGAGGGCGGCCCGTCAGGAAGTCCAGGATCCAGTTGCAGAGGGAGGTGGTCAGTCCCAGGGTCCTTAGCTTGGTGATGAGCTTGGAGGGCACTATAGCGCTCACCAGCTTGTAGTCCTAAAAAAATGAAATGAGTTACCTCTGGTTCGTTCAGCCATTCCTATGGGGAAAATGAATGGGGAAAGAATAGAGTTTACCTTATCTGTACCCCACACATACAATTATCTGTAAGGTCCCTCAGTCGAGCAGTGAATGTCTTTATTTTATTGTACTTTCTACCCCTTTTTCTCCCCAATTTCGTGATATTCAATTGGTAGTTACAGTCTTGTCCCTTCGCTGCAACTTCCGTACGGACTCGGGAGAGGCGAAGGTTGAGAGCCATGCGTCTTCCGAAACACGACCCTGCCAAGCCGCACTGCTTCTTGACACACTGCTCGCTTAACCCGGAAGCCAGCCGCACCAATGTGTCAGAGGAAACAATGTACAACTGGCGACGGTGTCAGCGTGCATTCGCCCGGCCCCCCACAAGGAGTCACTAGAGCGCGATGGGACAAGGACATCCCGGCCGGCCAAACCCTCCCCTAACCCGGATGATGCTGGGACAATTGTGCACAGCCCTGTGGGACTCCCGGTCACGGACGGTTGTGACACAGCCCGGGATCGAACCCGGGTCAGTAGTGACGCCTCAAGCACTGCAATGCAGTGCCTTAGACCGCTGCACCACTCGGGATGCCCCCACTCTCCATGTTTTCAAGCATAGTGGTGGCTGCATCCTGATAACTGATATCGTTAAGGACTGGGGAGTTTTTCAGGATAAAAAAGAAACGGAATGGAGCTAAGCACAGGCAAAATTCTAGAGGAAAACCTGGTTCAGTCTGCTTTCCACCAGACACTGGGAGATGATTTCACCTTTCAGCAGGACAATAACCTAAAATATAAGGCCAAATCGACACTGGAGTTGCTTACCAAGAAGACGCTGAATGTTCCTGAGTGGCAGAGTTACAGTTTTGACTTCAATCTACTTGAAAATCTATGGCAAGACCTGAAAATGGTTGTCTAGCAATGACCAACAACCAATTTGGAAAGAATAATGGGCAAATGTTGCACAATCAGGTGTGGAAAGCTCTTAGAGACTTACCCAGAAAGACACAGCTGTAATCGCTGCCAAAGGTGCTTCTCAAACTATTCACTCAGGGGTGTGAAAACGTATGTAAATGTATTTAATTTTCAATACATTTGCTAAAACATGTTTCACTTTCATCATTATGGGGTTTTGTGTGTAAATGGGTGAAAAAACGACAATTAATCCATTTTGCATTCGGACTGTAACACCACAAAATGTGGAATAAGTCTTTCTGTAGGTGTTCCTCTTGTCATGGTGGGAGATGGCAGTGTGCCGTGCAATAGAGATTGCGTCATCTGTGGATCTGTTGGGGAGGTATACGAATTGGAGTGGGTCCAGGGTATCTGTGATGATGGTATTGATGTGAGCCATGACCAGCCTTTCAAAGCATTTCATGGCTACAGATGTGAATGCTACGGGGCGATAGTCATTTAGAGAGGTTACCTTGGGGTTCTTGGGCACAGGGACTATGGTGGTCTGCTTGAAATATGCAGGTATTGGGTCACAGAGAGATTGAAAATGTCAGTGAAGACACTTGCGCTTGCTCTGAGTATGTGTCCTGGTAATCCGTCTGGCCCTGTGGCCTTGTGAATCTTAACCTGTTTAAAGATCTTACTCACATCGGCTACGGACAGCGTGATCACACAGTGGTCCTTGCATGGTTCAGTGTTAATTACCTCGAAGCGAGCATAGAAGACATTTAGCCCGTCTGTTAGGCTAACATCACTGGGTTGTTCGCGGCTGGGTTTCACTTTGCAATCCGTAATAGTTTGCAAGCCCTGCCACATCCGACGAGCGTCAGAGCCAGCTTAGTAGGATTCGATCTTAGTCCTGTATTGACGGCAGCTCTAGCCTTTAGCTCAGAGCGGATTTTGCCTGTAATCAATGGCTTCTGGTTGGTATATGTATATATGGTCACTGTGGGGACGACGTTGTCGATGCACTTATTAATGAAGTGGTGACCGATGTGGAAAATTCCTCAATGCCATCGAATGAATTCTGGAACATATTCCAGTCTGTGCTAGCGAACCAGTCCTGTAGCTTAACATCCGCTTCATCGGACCACTTCCGTATTGAGCGCGTCACTGGTACTTCCTGTTTTGAGTTTTTCCTTGTAAGCATGAATCAGGAGGAAAGCGTTATGTTCAGATTTGCCAAATGGAGGGCGAGGAAGAGCTTTTTATGCGTTTCTGTGTGTGGAGTAAAGGTGATCTAGAGTTTTGTATCTCGCCTCTAGTTGCACAGGTGACATGTTGGTAGACATTTTGTCAAATGGATTTCAGTACCCTGCATTAAAATCAGCGGCCACTAGGAGCGCTGCCTTTGGATGAGCATTTTCTTGTTTGCTTATGCCCCTATACAGCTTGTTGAATGCGGTCTTCGTGTCAGCATTGGTTTGTGGTGGTAAATAGAAAGCTACAAAAAATATAGACAAACTCTCTTGGTAAATAGTATGGTCTACAGCTTATCATGAGGTATTCTAACTCAGGGGGCAGAACTTCGAGACTTCCTTAATATTAGAGATCGCGCACCAGCTGTTGTCAACAAAGAGACATACACCTCCCCCCTTGAGCTTACCCGAGGCTGAGGTTCTGTCCTGCCGATGACTATAAAAACCAGCGAGATGTATATTATCCATGTCCTTGTTCAGCCACGACTCCAAGAAACATAGGATATTACAGTTGTTCCAGTCCCGTTGATAGAATAGTCTTGTCCAGTTTGTTCTCCAGTGATTGTACGTTCGCCAATAGAAGGGATGGTAGAGGCGGTTTATTTACCCGCCGATGTAGTTTCATCGGGGTGCCCGCACGTCGGCCTCTTTTACACAGTCTCTTCCTTTTCCAAGTCTCGGGGATTAGGGCCTGGTCCGGAGTGAGCAGTATGTCCTGCGCTGCCGACTCGTTGAAGTAGAAATCTTCATCCAGATCTAGGTGTGCTGTTCTGATGTCTAGAAGCTATTTTTGTTCATAGGAAACAACGGCGGAAACATTGTGTTCGTTTTAGGGTCAGAAGCCTGTAAAACGGCAGCTATCCATTGCAGCGCCATTCTTTCATCCTCTGTTCTTTCCTCCTCTACTTCTTAACCACCACTTCTGCAGTTACAACTTCTCCTCTCTGTTCGTCGGTTCTCCTCACTCTCTCTCGATCCCCAGCAGAGGAATTAAACATTCTTAAACAATCTCTCCTGCCAACACAGTGTTCATTGCCACAATGTTGAAGGAACGTTTTTCCCATTCAGCTGTGACTGCCTCCACCTCTCCAGATTGTTCTTCCTGTGGTGCATTTGGACCGCTCCCTGTCACATGTTGGCTGTGGCTAAGTGCAGCAGAGGTTTGACAGCAACCATTCGTTATTTTTACTGATATTATTATAATGAGTTCCATAACCATCCGAAAGCAGGCTGTTGTCAAGGGGCTGTTGTAGCGAGCAGATGCAAGAGAGAGATGAGGGGAGAGAAAATTGATTTGTTTTCGTTCCTTGTGCGGTAAACACTGACAGGCCAAGCACAGGACAGTCTGTTCCACAGAGGGCTATAAAGATAATTTATAAAGGGATTGGAAGAATGGCGCCGGAGGAGATGGCTTATGTTTTATGGGCTCTTAACCAACCGTGCTATTTTGTTTGTTTTTTCGCATTGTTTGAAGCTTATTTTGTACAGAATGTTGCTGTTACCGTCTCTAATGACTGGAAAGAGCTTCTGGACAGCGATTACTCACCTTGAACTGGACAAATAATTTTTCTTTAATGAGTCGGACGAGAGGGATTTGCTCCAGACACCCGACAGAAGAAAGAGACAGAGATATCACGGAAGGAGATCGGGGTGCCTGTAAGGAGACCACGACGAGTGGCTAATGTGCCTTTGCCATCGGTACTATTGGCCAATGTACAATCGCTTGATAATAAAGTGGACGAACTACAAGCATGTATATCCTAAGAACGGGACATTAAAAACTGTAATATTTCACAGAGTCGTGGCTGAACGATAACATGAATAACATACAGCTGGCAGGTTATACACTGTTTCGGCAAGATAGAACAGCAGCCTCTGGTAAGACAAGGGGTGGCGGTCTATGTATATTTGTAAACAATATCTAAAGAAGTCTCAAAGTTTTGCTCACCTGAGGTAGAGTATCTCATGATAAGCTGTAGACCACGCTATCTACCAAGAGAGTTTTCATCTATATTTTTCGTAGCTGTCTATTTACCACCACAAACCGATGCTGGCACTAAGAACGCACTCAATGAGCTGTATACAGCCATAAGCAAACTGGAAAAAGCTCATCCAGAGGCGGCGCTCCTACTGGTCGGGGACTTTAATGCAGTGAAACTTAAATCCGTTTTACCTCATTTCTACCAGCATGTTAAATGTGCAACCAGAGGGGAAAAAAACTCTAGACCACCTTTACTCCACACACAGAGACGCGTACAAATCTCTCCCTCACCCTCCATTTGGCAAATCTGACCATAATTCTATCCTCCTTATTCCTGCTTACAAGCAAAAACAAAAGCGGGAAGCACCAGTGACTCGGTCAATAAAAAAGTGGTCAGATGAAGCAGATGCTAAGCTACAGGACTGTTTTGCTAGCACAGAATGGAAAATATTCCAGGATTCTTCCAATGGCATTGAGGAGTACACCACATCAGTCACTGGCTTCATCAATAAGTGCATCGATGACGTCGTCCCCACAGTGACTGTACGTACATACCCTAACCAGAAGCCAGTGCAAACATCCGCACTGAGCTAAAGGGTAGAGCTGCCGCTTTCAAGGAGTGGGACTCTAACCCGGAAACTTATAAGAAATCCCGCTATACCCTCCAACGAACCATCAAACAAGCAAAGCGTCAATACAGGACTAAGATCGAATTGTACCACACCGGCTCTGACTCTTGTCGGATGTGGCAGGACTTGCAAACTATTATAGACTACAAAGGGAAGCACAGCCGCAAGCTTCCCAGTGACATGAGCCTACCAGACGAGCTAAATTACTTCTCTGCTCGCTTCGAGGCAAGTAACACTGAAACATGGATGAGAGCATCAGCTGTTCCGGACGACTGTGTGATCACGCTCTCTGTAGCCGATGTGAGTAAGACCTTTTAAGCAGGTCAATATTCACAAGGCCGCAGGGCCAGACGGATTACCAGGATGTGTACTCCGAGAATGTGCTGACCCTGTCTGAGTCTGTAATACCAACATGTTTCAAGCAGACCACCATAGTCCCTGTCCCCAATGACACTAAGGTAACCTGCCTAAATGACTACCGACCCGTAGCACTCACGTCTGTAGCCATGAAGTGCTTTGAAAGGCTGGTCATGGCTCACATCAACATCATTATCCCAGAAACCCTAGACCCACTCCAATTTGCATACCGCCCCAACAGATCCACAGATGATGCTATTTCTATTGCGCTCCACACTGTCCTTTCACACCTGGACAAAAGGAACACCTATGTGAGAATGTTATTCATTGACTACAGCTCAGCGTTCAACACCATAGTGCCCTCAAAGCTCATCACTAAGCTAAGGACCCTGGGACTAAACACCTCCCTCTGCAACTGGATCTTGGATTTCCTTACGGGCAGCCCCCAGTTAGTAAGGGTAGGTAACAACACATCCGCCACACTAATCCTCAACATGGGGGCACCTCAGGGGTGCGTGCTCAGTCCCCTCCTGTACTCCCTGATCACTCATGACTGCATGGCCAGGCACAACTCCAACACCATCATTAAGTTTGCCGATGACACAAGTGGTAGGCCTGATCACCGACAACGACGAGACAGCCTATAGGGAGGAGGTCAGAGACCTGGCCGTGTGGTGCCAGGACAACAACCTCTCCCTCATCGTGATCAAGACAAAGTAGATGATTGTGGACTACAGGAAAAAGAAGAGGACCGAACACGCCCCCCATTCTCATCGACGGGGCTGTGGTGGAGCAGGTCGAGAGCTTCAACCTATTCAACCGAGAGCTTCAACCTAAATATTTGGAATGGGTCCTCAGATCCTCAAAAGGTTCTACAGCTGCACCATCGAGAGCATCCTGACTGGTTACATCACTGCCTGGTATGGCAACTGCTCGGGCCTCCAACCGCAAGGCACTACAGAGGGTAGTGCGTACGGCCCAGGACATCACTGGGGCCAAGCTTCCTGCCATCCAGGACCTCTATACCAGGCAGTGTCAGGGGAAGGCCCTAAAAATGGTCAAAGACTCCAGTCACCCTAGTCATAGACTGTTCTCTCTGCTACCGCACGGCAAGCGGTACCGGAGCACCAAGTCTAGGTCCAAGAGGCTTCTAAACAGCTCATGAACATCTAATCAAATGGCTACCCAGACTCTTTGTATTGCCCCACCCTGCCCCCACCCCCTCTTTTATGCTGCTGCTACTCTCTGTTTATTATCTATGCGTAGTCACTTTAATAACTCTACCTAAATGTACATATTACCTTGACTAACCGGGGCCCCCACACATTGACTCGGTACCCCCTGTATATAGCCTTACTGCTGCTCTTTAATTATTATTATTTTTATTATTTTTATTTTTTTAGGTATTCTTTCTTAAAACTGCATTGTTGGTTAAGTGCTTTTAAGTAAGCATTTCACTGTAAGGTCTACACCTGCTGTATTCTGCTCATGTGACATTTTTTTTGTTGATTTGATTTAGTTGGGTGTACCCCCCCCACATGCACATACCCTACCCTCCTTCCGCATGCCAAAATATAACTTGTAAAACTGCCTGTGGAGGGGGGGGTGGGGAGTGGAGGATAGGCTAGTATGGTGGAATGGTGGAGCCAGAGTTCATTCCGATGTCTGCTGTAGGATTAATAACAATGGCTGCTTTGTACAGTAGGGCATTAGGCTAATATCTGTCCACTAATTTTATTCGGCCTCTCACTGAACAGACACAGAGAAAGAGGTTTGTGTGTCCTACCACCAGTCTGTTGTTGGGCCAGTGTGAGGGGTGACATGTTTCTTTGTGGCACTTCAGTGTTTCTGTGATGTATAGCTTGAAGCACGGTGAGGAGGAGGTCTTAAATGAGTTGGCAACGCACGGAACTCTGTGAAGGCGTGACCATTTGACCTCCGGCTTCAGCCCGTTGGACTGCTACTGAACTGGAGGAGACTTCCTATCAACAGCAAGGTGTTGCAGCTTCACTGGATTACATAACTGTTACAGTATATCTAGCATCATACTGACCATTTTGGACAAAAAGTACTACACTTTTTAAGGTTTTGTATTAAGTCACTCCTCTGGTTTTCTGGTCCCAGTCCTTGTTCTCTGGTCCAGGGTCATCCACCAGACACTGGGCTCTTTATCCAGGCAGAGGAGAACCTGCGTGGGCCACTGTGCCAGCCGTCTCCCTCCCTGCCTGCCATCTCTCTCTCCCTCTACTGCGTCTTCTTTCATTCTCTCTCTCTCCCACTCAAGCCCTGTCTAGCCCCCTTTCTCTCTCTCTCGTTCTCCTGTTTTCCATTGCAGGCATAGTGCTTTTCCAGCCTGTGCTCTCTGTCTGTCTGGGTCTCACTGTATCTCTGTCTCTCGTTCACTAACAACCCCTAGACCTGGACATGTACCCAGCTGTCAGGGAAAGTTAAATCACTGATGTAACAGGGGCCACGTCCGCTATTGTGCTACGTACTTCAGTTAATGTACTGGTAGCAGACAATGGACCCTAACAGATATTTATGTAGTTGGTGCTGTATATTTAGTACAGTGCATTCGGAAAGTATTCAGACCCCTTCCCTTTTTCCAAAATGTGTTATGTTACAGCCTTATTCTAAAATTAATTAAATGATTGGTTTTCCTCATCAATCTACACCCGATACCCCATAATGACAAAGTGAAAACAGGTTTTTAGAAATGTTTGCAAATGTATTACAAATAAAAAACCGAAATACCTTATTTACATAAGTATTCAGACCCTTTGCTATGAGACACGAAATTGAGCTCAGGTGCATCCTGTTTCCATTCATCATCCTTGAGATGTTTCTACAACTTGATTGAAGTCCACCTCTGGTAAATTCAATTGATTGGACATAGGGCTGTGGTGGTCACAAAATTTTGTCAGCCGGTGATTGTCAAGCAAATAACTGTCGGTCTCACGGTAATTGACCGTTAATTAACATAAAGACATTAGCATCTGTGTTCCACACATAGCCTACAAGACATTTTAAAAAGTCTAATAAATCCATGTAATATAGCCTACACCTTCACAATGAATCCATTATTTATTTTCGACAGGTCTAAAGAAGCATGATATGAAGAAGATTTAGTCTTATTTCAGAAAAACATAATTGTATGCTATGAGTTGTCCTGATGTGGCTATGCCAAATGGCTGTGGGCTACACTAGTTCATTTAGCAGACAAGATTTGCTTATAATTCCGTGGCATTATTTTATAGTATTTTATAATATGAAGAATACAATTGAACAAACGATTTGAGGGAGTGCGCACATGCGGCTATTCTGTGTTGAGCGGTTAACAAAGAAATAGGTACTCCTATATGCTTAATTTAGAGTTAAGTTAACTTTAGTTGTTCTACAAACATTGGGCTATATGTTTAGATTTTTAATACATTGTAAGGCTGCATGATGAGACTCTCTAATAATGATTTGAAAAAAGTCGCTTGAAAGGCGCAATCTGAAGCGTCTCTCACTCCACACCGCTCTCCGTCATGTGATCGGGTCTTTCTCACAGGCTATAAGTTAAGACCAACACATCGGGGACACAACTGCTCGCGTCCTTATCCAATTCCGAGGTGCATATTGAAGATATTGGAAGAACTGTCCACATTTACTTTTTGTCAGCCAACAAGATCAGTAGGCCTAACGAACAGCAAAAGCACTAGCCTATGTCAATCTACTATCCCCCACAGTACAAAAGTCAACCTATTCTATTCTGTGCGAGAAATAAATATTCCAAACATAGTCTGGGACAGTTGTGGGATGCGATAGATCCCAAATTAATACAACAAGCATCAAAAAACCTTTGTTATGCAATGTAGCTGACGCAACAGATCAGAACGTTTAGCTTAATTATAAACTATTAGGCTATTTCTTCACATTAAAGCGGATTCATGTGCTTAATTTTAAGTTATTTGGCCACTTTAGTTGTGATACAAACCTTATTAAAACATATAGGCCTATGAGCTAGGCTACATGATGCTTGCGACTATGATTTGAACAAGTCGCAAAAAAAGGCATTGTTTCTTATGCTGGGCATCATTCACAAGCAATAATATATAATTCAATATATATATAAATATATATTCTTGATTTAATCTTGTCTTTACATATACTAAATAATATATGTGTGACATTTGTTTTAATTTGGAATGGACCATTTATCATGCACCTGTATCAAAACGGGCAGTTGGGAATTAATACATATATATGCACTTAAATAGTGGATGGAGGACGCTTTTCCCCGTGGTTTATTTTCATGCCAGCCAGATAGGCTATACTCCTGTTGTAAATATAAGCAATGTGCTTAATATCTGGAAATATTAGCAATACCCTATAGAAAGCTGATGGGATCCTCCTCTTTTTAATAGCGGCCATCACTCTGTTTTCTCCCACAATTGCATAGCCTATAGAAATGTTGCGCAACATGAGCTCATGGGCTCTCATGAAGTGTTTGACATCAATGCAAATGTATTCGAAAATCTAATCAGAGTGATTAGAGGGACAACAGTGTGCTGAGTACCAGGCTGTTAGCAAGTTTGGTAGGCTACTAATGACCATCAACAGCATCATAGCTTGGAGAAGCCTAATTACCGTGACTAAACGGTCATGTGGAATTTTACTGCTTTCATGACTCGTGACCGCCGGTGTGGTGGTAATACGGTCACCGCAACAGCCCTAATTGGACATGAATTGGAAAGGCACAGCTGTCTATATAAGGTCCCACCATTGACAATGCATGTCAGAGCAAAAACCAAGCCAGGAGGTCGAAGGTAATTTGACGAACTGACTTGTTGGAAAGGTAGCATCCTTTCCAACAAGGGGTGTCCACATACTTTTGACCATGTAGTGTGTAGATAGAATATTTGGTCCAATCTGGCAGTCCATGGTTTTGATCAGTGGTGGAAAAAGTACCCAATTGTAATACTTGAGTTAAAGTAAAAATACCGTAATAGAAAATGAATCAAGTAAAAGTGAAAGTCACCCAGTAAAATACTACTTGAGTAAAAGTCTAAAAGTATTTTTTGAAATGTACTTAAGTATCAAAAGTAAAAGTATAAATAATTTCAAATTCCTTATATTAAGCAAACCAGACTGCACCATTTTCTAGTTTTTTTTTATTTACGGATCGCCTGGGGCACACCAATACTCAGACATCATTTATAAATGAAGCATGTTTGTTTAGTGAGTCTGCCAGATCAGAGGCAGTCAGGATAACCAGGGATAAGTGTGTGAATTGGACCATTTTCCTGTCCTGCTAAGCATTCAAAATGTAACAAGTTATTTTAGGTGTCAGGGAAAATGTATGGAGTAATAAGTACAATATTTTCTTTAGGAATGTAGTGAAGTAAAAGTAGTACAAAATATAAAAAGTAAAGGACAGATACTCCAAAAACCTACTTAAGTAATACTTTAAAGTATTTTAACTTAAGTGCTTTACACCACTGGTTTTGATTCCTCTCTCTCTCTCTCTGTGTGTGTGCATGCAAGTAGAAAAAACATGCTGACTCACCCTACTTGTAGAGAAACGCCAATGCCATGTTGACGAAACGGTCTATGACTCTGTCATACAGTACAAGCTTTTCTTTTTTGTTGTCCTAGGCTACCTGGCTAAAATGCTTACTCGCTAGCCTAACTTCCATTCATCGGCAACTTTAGCTAGTTAACATTTAGCCTTCTACATCTAGCTACATATTAAACTTCCATCCTCTCAGGCCAGGGGCACAATGTATGAATTTATGGGTGGATCAGAATCGCCGTTATAATCATTGGCCAGTAGTCCAAATCCATATCTCCATCCATTGTTAATTTAGGAAAGGGACAATTTTAGCTAGCTAGCTAGCCACCGGAGGACAACAACACAATGAGATATAACTATTCAAGTTGTTTCTTTCAATGACATATTGCACCCAGAAAATATACCACCTCTCTGTTGATATCACATACATTATCAAGCATTTAACACATATTATCCAGATACTGACTGTTAGCACTAGGTGGTCTATAGCAGCTTCCCACAAGAATGGGCTTTAGGTGAGGCAGATTAACCTGTAGCCATATTACTTCAACAGTATTTAACATGAGATCCTCTCTAAGCTCTACAGGAAAGTGGTTCTTAATATAGACCACAACACCGCCCCCATTGGCATTTCTGTATTTTCTGTAAATGTTATAACCATGTATTGCTACCACTGTATCAAAGGTATTATCTAAGTGAGTTTCAGAGATAGTCAGAATATGAATGTCATCTGTTACTAGCAAGTTATTGACTTCATGAACCTTTTCTCTTAGGCTAAATATGTTAACGTGGGCCATTTCTAGCACTTTTCTGGGATGCTTGATTGTTTTCATTGCTTTACTGGGAAGCTTAGCAGAAGTAGCTCATGCTATTTATGTTAGTGCAGGGTGAACTGCACACAGTGGACTTCCTACTAGGGCGCACTGCCTCAGTGCTAACAGTATAACTCTGGTTCATAGGCACAATATTACTGCATACAATAGCGGTGGGATCAGCAGAGGCATTCAGGGCAGTTAGAGGGACATAAATTAGGGTACTTACATTATGTCTTCCAACGCCTCTGGGATAATGTACACTTGCTGAAGCATTATGACAACTCAGCAACACAATGGTAGGGATTAACTGAGCTGGGTTTGGGTCATTGATAAGTCATTGTCTTAACGCAGCCTTATAATGCTGTGAAAGGATCCAGGAACCCAAATTATTTGGGTGGATCCCATCCTCCTTATAAAAAAAGCGTTGTTTCCAGAAGGTATCAAAATTGTCAATATATGTTGCACCCACAGAGCTGCAATAGTCTCGTAGCCAGTTATGGAGGGCTAAAAGTCTGCTGAAACGTTCAATGCCATGATTTAGGGAGGGCAGAGGGACAGATATTATGGGGTGTTTGTTGGTGTCAAGCCATGACCCAATCAGTTCTTTAAAATCCATCTTCAGCTGTTCTGAGCTGCCATTCATAATGTCATTGAATCCCACATTAACTATGATAGACTTAATTTCCTGATGCTGGTTTAAAATGTTTGGGAGCAGCTTATTGATGTCCTGTACTCGTGCTCCTGGATAGCACAACATTTTTGCTCCAGGGACTGAGACATTTCTCACCATTGAACTGCCCAATACAACGGCTGGAGAAATCCGCCCATGCCTACCGCTCACACAATTTGTTGAACCTTTCACGGGTCCACGAGAAGCAGGATAGCGACAGGTCCAGACCTCCCACAGCATGAAGTGCTCCGTCATATCCAGAGAGAGGGAAAGGAGCCGAACCCGACGACGAAGCCGCTGCTGGAGTCAGCGTAGTTGGAGTCAGCGTAGTTGGAGTCAGCGTAGTTGGAGTCAGCACCGCTGTCGCAGACACAGGCAATCCCAGTGATGAAGGTGCAGGTATATCAGTAGAGGCTCAATTCGCCTGCTTCATTCTCACAAATTTATACCACTTTTTCCAAAGTTCTTCATTCATCGTGTGACGCTGACCGTGGGGTGTTGTGGGCTTGTTTCCGAAGATTGAGCTGATTTGAAGAAAACCCCAAACCCAACTTTTAGAACAACATTTATAAAATTATAACAATTGATTTAAGAGTTTTTGTTTTCTGGGGTAGGGCTGTTGCAGTGACCGTATTACCGCCAGACAGGCAATGATTCATGACCGCAGTAAAATTCCAAGTGACCGTTGAGTCACGGTAATCTCCTCTTATGCACTGTGGACATGGTAGGAACCAACTCACTAATGACCATCAGGTAGCTAAAGGCCTTGTACACTATTGTCCCTCTAACCACTGTGACATCAATGCAGAATGCAATCGAAAATCACATCAAACGGTATCATGCTTTAAAAACTCACCTCACTGTGATCGATCAATTTGAAGAAAGAAGTTCATCAACAGGTTGAAACTGAGTGAAAAACATGGTCATTGTGGATGTTGTTTCAAAGCCTAACGCAGTTAAATGGACAGTGATTTCTAAGGTGATAATTAATTAAAAACACCCATACTATTAGAGCTTATGCATAAAGATAGGCCTACAGTGCATTTGGAAAGTATTCAGACCCCTTGACTTTTTCCACATTTTGTTATGTTACAGGCTTATTCTAAAATTGATTTAAAAAAAAAATTTGATCATCAATCTACACACAATACCCCATAATGACAAAGCGAAAACAGGTTTTTAGAAATGTTTGCAAATGTATTACAAATTAAAAACAGATACCTTATTCATATAAGTATTCAGACCCTTTGCTATGCGACTCAGAATTCAGCTCAGGTGCATCCTGTTTCCATTGATTATCATTGATTTTTCTACAACTTGATTGGAGTCCACCTGTGGTAAATTCAATTGATTGGAAATGATTTGGAAAGGCACACACCTGTCTATATTACAGTTGACAGTGCATGTCAGAGCAAAAACCAAACCAAACCAAGCTGGGCACCCGGCCAAACTGAGTAATCGGGGGAGAAGGGCCTTGGTCAGGGAGGTGAACAAGAACCCAATGGTCACTGACGGCGAGTTTGTCTGTGGAGATGGGAGAACCTTCCAGAAGGACAACCATCTCTGCAGCACTCCACCAATCAGGCCTTTTATGGTAGAGTGTCCAGACGGAAGCCACTCCTCAGTAAAAGGCACATGACAGCCCACTTGGAGTTTGCCAAACGGCACCTAAAGACTCTGACCATGAATGAAAAACAAGATTCTTTGGTCTGATGAAACCAAGATTGAACTCTTTGGCCTGAATGCTTTCTGAATGCACTGTAAATATGAGACCATGCCCCCCCAAAACAACGGAATTAAAATAATTGCCGTTATACAATACATAGCCTACTTTTTTTTTATTTTATTTTTTTATAAGCTGACATGAACTTTAGCTACAGAATAATTCACCACCATGTGTTTCCATCTCCTCTCGCTCCTTCATTCCTTTCTCGAGCACGCAGAGAGAGGGGATGTCAACAGTTTAATAAAATGTTTTTGGGTGAAAACGTTACTATCAATGTTCCCAAACAGATTTCACTTGGTTTCCCAAATTAAGCGCTGGGTAGCTGCAGGAAGAGAGTTGGAGTGCCCATGGCATACAGAGTTCGGGCGGGATATCACCTGTTGTGCAGCGAGAGGCTGCTTGCTCTTCAAACAGTTGTTGATACGTGGAGTGAAATGTGTTCTTATAAGCCCAGACATTTCTACATGCAATCCCATGTGAAAGGAGAGTTTTGATGGTTGCCACTGAAAAGAGGAGGATCCCAGCTGCTACTATATGTATTTCTCAGCTGTTCATATTAAGCACTTGCTTCCCTATAAAACCAGAGTAGCCTACCCGGCATGATTGAAAAACTAACTGCGGGAAGCGGCCTCCATTCGCTATTCGAGTGCATACGGATGACATGTATTTTTTCCCTTGCCTGTGGTCCTGCCCATAATAGGACATTCTAAATCGAAACTAATTGTGCATATTAGTGAAGACAAGATTCTATTGAGAATAGTCTGATGGGTGAAAATATGATCACTTGAGAGAAGCCTGAGGAAAGGAAGCTTTTTTTCCTACTTTCTCGAATCATCAATAGTTTATAGTTGCATCATGCAGCCCATATTTGTTTAGATTTTTATAATAACTATAAATGTAGCATATAGGACATGTTTCAAATGATCATGTTTACGCTCCACATAACCACTTCATATGTTCACTTGCTCCGGAAAGGGAAAATATCTTTTAAATCTTATTCAGCTTAGTTCAATTAGATTCTTCGTTAAGGCATGGGAATTTATACTCATATCTTGTCTGCTAAATGAACTAGCCTACAGCCTATGGCATGGGGCATAGCCAGCTAATAACAGTAGGCCAACTCCTGTTCTGTTCTTCTGAAATAAATGTTCTTCACATGTTTCTTTACACCTGCCTAAAAGAAATAATGGAGTTATTGTGATGGTATAGGCTATATTAAATTAATTTCTTCTACTTTTTAAAATGTAGATGTTCCAAAGGTCCGCATCAGTGGCTTGTTGGCTATGCGTGGAAGCCGGAGATGCTAAACGTGTTTGTTAACTAACGGTCAATTACCGTGAGACCGGTAGTTATTTGCATGACAATGATCGGCTGACAAAATGTCATGACCGCCACAGCCCTATCTTGGGGTGCTCTAAGTTACTATTATATGCGTTTTTAAGTTACTAGAGTCAGCGTATGACTTTTAAGACATTAACCCAACTGTCTCAGACCAGAGAAGTGTCCTTGTATACAACCTCAGAGAGAGTTTACCTTTAACACCAGTTAACCATTAACTCCTTTTTAGTGTGTTGGTCATAAAAGGACTGTTATTATGTTAATGTCTGATCCACGACTAGTAATGCTATGTTGTCACAGTAACATGGAAAATGCGGCACTGCCCCCCCCCCTCTCGCTCTGTCTTGGTCAGGCTCCTGCCCAGCGTGCCACGACACACCAGCATTCCATCTCCTTGATTGACGTGGAGGTGTGGGAGAATGGGGTTTGGGAGAGACGTCTTTTCAGCACTCTATTTACCACTGACTTCTGTACCGTATCCCAGTGTCCATTGCTGTGCAAATCAAGGGCTGACGTTTAGCGTGGCCATTTTTCTGTGGACTTTTCACCCGCTCCGCTCTGTTTCCCGCTCATTGTCTTTCTCTCCCTCTTACTAATCCACTGCTCATTCATTCTATTACCCCTCTACAAGTCACATCCATCTTTCCATGCATGTTTAGTCTTGCATCACCTGCTTTGATGATCAGCTTAGTTCATTGACGTACAAACTACAATTCATAACCTAAAATAGTCAGTGCCAACATTTCATTGGTAAATAAAACTGTAAAACTGTTGTCCACTCTCCTCCTATGCCTGCATGACAGACATACACACTAGGGATGTGACAAATGGACAATTTTTCTTAACATTTCAACGGTTTTCCATTAACGATAAGAACATGTAATAAAATTCCACTTGAAAGTCCACTAGAAATCCACGACTGGGCATACACCCTTACGAGATCTTCGCTTGGAAAAAAAATGTAAATATTACTGTTTGACCCTCTTGAGATGCTCTAGCAACAACATAGCCAATTCAACTTTCCCTAGCAACTTCCTCAAAATAGCCAGAATTAATGTAAGATAAATCAAGAAATCTGTCATTAAAGGTCCAATGCAGCCATTTTTATCTCAATATCAAATCATTTCTGGGTAACAATTAAGTACCTTACTGTGATTTGTTTTCAATTAAAATGGTCAAAAAGTAACAAAAAGGGCTTCTTAGCAAAGAACAATTTCTCAAGCAAGAATTTTGCTTGTACTGTCTGGGAGTGGTCTGAGTGAGGAAGGGAAAACTGAAAACTAGCTGTTATTGGCAGAGAGGTTTTGAACTCTCTTATTGGTCTATTAACTAATTTACCACCTGGTGATCCCACCAAAACAGTCTTTTCAAACAGCTCTTGCACTAAAAGGGCATTATCATCAATTTCATAGTATTATTCCAACCTCATAGTGTGTAAATATATACACTGAGTATACAAAACATTAAGAACACCTGCTCTTTCCATGACATCAAATCAAGCTTTATTTCTACAGCACATTTCATATATGGAATGCAACGCAATGTGTTTTACAGGAAAAAACAAATGAAAATACAATATTTACTACGCAACAAACATAAAATAAAAAACAAAAGAATGACACGAACTGAACAACTAAAAAGCAAAGCTAAAAATATGTGTTTTAAGATCTCTTAAATATGTTGACAGTTTCAGCCCCCCTCAGGTTCTCTGGAAGGCTATTCCAGAGGCTGGGGGCATAATAACTAAAAGCTGCCTCTAAATGCCTCTTACAGTGCCTTGCAAATGTATTCATCCCACTTGGCATTTTTCTTATTTTGTTGCAGTACAACCTGTAATTTAAATAGATTTCTATTTGGATTTCATGTAATGGACATACACAAAATAGTCCAAATTGGTGAAGTGAAATTAAAAAAAATCGTTAAACTTCTAAAAAATAAATAACGGAAAAGTGGTGCGTGCATCTGTATTCACCCCCTTTGCTATGAAGCCCCTAAATAAGATCTGGTGCAACCAATTACCTTCAGAAGTCACATAATTAGTTAGATTGCACACATGATCTGTCACATGATCTCAGTATATATACACCTGTTCTGAAAGGCCCCAGAGTCTGCAACACCACCAAGCAAGCGGCACCGTGAAGACCAAGGAGCTCCCAAACAGGGACAAAGTTGTGGAGAAGTACAGATCAGAGTCGGGTTTAAAAAAAATATCTGAAACTTTGAACATCCCACGGAGCACCATTAAATCCATTATTAAAAAATTGAAAGAATATGGCACCACAACAAACCATCCAAGAGAGGGCTGCCCACCAAAACTCACGGCCCAGGCAAGGAGGGCATTAATCAGAGGCAACAAAGAGACCAAAGTTAACCCTGAAGGAGCTGCAAAGCTCCACAGCGGAGATTGGAGTATTTGTCCATAGGACCACTTTAAGCCGTACACTCCACAGAGCTGGGCTTTACGGAAGAGTGGCCAGAAAAAAAGCCATTGCTTAAAGAAAAAAATAAGCAAACATGTTTGTTGTTCGCCAAAAGGCATGTGAAAGACTCCCCAAACATATGGAAGAAGGTACTTTGGTCAGATGAGACTCAAATTGAGCTTTTTGGTCATTAAGGAAAACGCTATGTCTGGCGCAAACCCAACACCTCTCATCACCCTAAGAACATCATCCCCACAGTGAAGCATGGTGGTGGCAGCATTACATTTACATTCACGTCATTTAGCAGACGCTCTTATCCAGAGTGACTTACAAATTGGTGCGTTCACCTTATAGCCAGTGGGATAACCACTTTACAATATGTTTTTTTTTTTTTTTTCCCTTTCTTTGGGGTGGGGTAAGGGGGGGTAGAAGGATTACTTTATTCTATCCCAGGTATTCCTTAAAGAGGTGGGGTTTCAAGTGTCTCCGGAAGGTGGTGAGTGACTCCGCTGTCCTGGCGTCGTGAGGGAGATTGTTCCACCATTGGGGTGCCAGAGCAGCGAACAGTTTTGACTGGGCTGAGCGGGAACTGTGCATCCGCAGAGGTAGGGGGGCCAGCAGGCCAGAGGTGGATGAACGCAATGCCCTCATTTGGGTGTAGGGACTGATCATAGCCTGAAGGTACGGAGGTGCCGTTCCCCTCACAGCTCAGTAGGCAAGCACCATGGTCTTGTAGCAGATGCAAGCTTCAACTGGAAGCCAGTGGAGTGTGCAGAGGAGCGGGGTGACGTGAGAGAACTTGGGAAGGTTGAACACCAGACGGGCTGCGGCATTCTGGATGAGTTGTAGGGGTTTAATGGCACAGGCAGGGAGCCCAGCCAACAGCGAGTTGCAGTAATCCAGACGGGAGATGACAAGTGCCTGGATTATGACCTGTGCCGCTTCCTGTGTAAGGCAGGTTCGTACTCTCCGAATATTGTAGAGCATGAACCTACAGGATCGGGTCACCGCCTTGATGTTAGCGGAGAACGACAGGGTGTTGTCCAGGGTCACGCCAAGGCTCTTCGCACTCTGGGAGGAGGACACAACGGAGTTGTCAACCGTGATGGCGAGATCATGGAACGGGCAGTCCATCCCCGGGAGGAAGAGCAGCTCCGTCTTGCCGAGGTTCAGCTTGAGGTGGTGATCCGTCATCCACACTGATATGTCTGCCAGACATGCAGAGATGCGATTCGCCACCTGGTTAAGCAGCATCATGATGTGGGCATGTTTTTCATCGGCAGGGACTGGGAAACTGGTCAGAAATTGAAGCAATTATGGATGGCGCTAAATACAGGGAAATTCTTGAGGGAAACCTGTTTCATTCTTCCAGAGATTTGAGACTGGGACGGAGGTTCACCTTCCAGCTGGACAATGACCCTAAGCATACTGCTAAAGCAACACTCGAGTGGTTTAAGGGGAAACATTTAAATATCTTGGAATCGCCTAGTTAAAGCCCAGACCTCAATCCAATTGAGAATCTATGGTATGACTTAAAGATTGCTGTACAGCAGCGGAAGCCATCCAACTTGAAGGAGCTGGAGCAGTTTTGCCTTGCAGAATGGGCAAAAATCCCAGTGGCTAGATGTGCCAAGCTTATAGAGACATACCCCAAGAGACTAAGTATTGACTTTGGGGGGGGGTGAATAGTTATGCACGCTCAAGTTTTCTGTTTTTTTGTCTTATTTCTTGTTTGTTTCACAAGAACAAATATTTTGCATCTTCAAAGTGGTAGGCATGTTGTGTAAATCAAATGATACAAACCCACAAAAAATCAATTTCAATTCCAGGTTATAAGGCAACAAAATAGGAAAAATGCCAAGGGGGGTGAATACTTTCGCAAGCCACTGTAGGCTTTGGGTTAGTTAAAAGGCTAGTGCCAGAGAACCAGCCAGAGGACCTGAGGGACCTACCGGGTACATAACTTAAAAGCATGTCTGACTTGTATTGGGGTGCACAATCGTGGATTGATTTAAAAAGCAATAGAAGAATCTTAAAATTAATTCTTAAACTCATGGGCAGCCAGTGCAGAGAACTTAAAACCGGTATAATGTGTGCTATCCGTCTGGTCTTGGTCAGTACCCGTGCTGCAGCATTCTGTATGTTTTGCAGTTGACCAATGGCTTTCTTGGGTAGACCAGATGGGAGAGCATTACAGTAGTCAAGCCTGCTTGTAATAAAATCATGGATGAATCTCTGTCAGGCTGAGAGAGAGAGACAGCCGCACCTTGGCAATGTTCCTCAGGTTGTAAAAAGCTATTGTGGTCACATTCCTAATGTGTGATTCAAAATTTAGTTCAGAATCTAAAATAACACACAGGTTTCTTTAGCTAGTGTTTTATCTAACTAGGATCTTTCTCTGTGCTTTGGCTCCAACAGTAAGTACCTCGGTCTTGTCTTGATTTAGCTGGAGGAAGTTGTGAACCATCCAAGTATTTAAATCACTAATACAGTCTAATAATGTATCCGTGGAGCTAAAATCCTCTGGTGAAAATCAATGCTGTGCTTTCTGATAACGCTGCCAAGGGGTAATATATATTAACTGAACAGTACCGTACCCAAAATCGAACCTTGTGTAACACTACATGTGATATGTATTTTCTCAAAGTTGTGTTCACGAAAGGGTGACAAACTCACGACCGATTAAATAGGTCCGAAACCAATTAAAACCTGTACTGGAGAGGCCAACCCACCTCTCCAGTCTGTCCAGAATGTCATCATGTTCAACAGTGTCGAATGCAGCACTTAAATCTAAGAGTACAAGGACAGAGAGCTGTTTGGCATCTGTGTTGGCTCTAAGATAATTTACCACTTTAACTAAGGCTGTCTCTGTGCTCTGGTGGGCACAAAAAACAGATTGAATTTTTTTCAAAAATACAGTTGGCACTTCAAAAATCATTTAGCTGTTTGAACACAGAGTTCTCCAGAATTTTGCTTAAGAATGGAAGGTTGGAGATTGGCAGAACATTTCTAAGAGCTGAAGAATCTAGATTACTTTTCTTCAGAAGGGGTTTCACCATAACATTTTTAGTGCAGTGGGGAAAGTGCCTGTGAACAGGGAGTGATTAACAATAGCTTGCACTTCTTCAGATATGCAATTCAAAACTGGTTTGAAGAAGGTGGTGGGGATAGGATCAATAAGACAGGTAGAAGGCTTAAGTTGTGATATCACTTTCCTGAGCATGTCTGTGTCAATCAGGGAAAATAAATCCATAGTGCCTTTGCGTGGTAGGCTAGGGCACATATCATCAAACTTCTCATCAGGTCTTGCTTGACTGATATCCAGCCTAATGTTTGTTATCTTATCTCTGAAATATGCAGCAAACTCATCACATTTAGATGTGGAGGAAAGTTCACATAGGTTTGAGGGGGTAGGATTTATCAGGCCATCAATGGTCGAGAAGAGCACTCACTATTATTCTGATTTAATAGTGATCAAGTTTTTTTAAATGAGCCTGTCTGACATTTCTAATTGCCTTGTTATATATGCCAAGTTGCTCTCTCAGAATATCATAATGGACCTGCAACTTGGAGTTTCTCCACTTCCGCTCTGCCTTTCTGCAATTTCTCTTTAACTGATTCGTTTCCTCACTCATCCAAGGGGCTCTCCGTTTGGATGTGGCCTTTTCCAACTTCACTGGAGCTTTGGCATCAATGGTTTCCCTTAATTTGCTATTAAAGTCATCAACTAAATCATCACAAGAGGAAGGCAGAATAGGTGGTGGAGTATTGTTCATACACTCAAAATCTGTAGCAACTTCAGAGGTAAGATAGCATTTCTTAATACTGCATTCAGTATTATCTTGTACTATGGGTAACAAGGTAGTAAAAAATCCACAGTGGTGATCAGATAAAGCAACATAAATAACAGAGGAAATGTCAATAGAAAGCCCCTTGGTAATAACCAGGGCTAGAGTATGGCCATGGTTATGGGTGGGCCCAGTAACATGTTGGATAAAGTCCATAGAGCTCAAAGATTCATAAATTCAATGGCCTTGAAGTCAGTCTGTTTGTCAACATTAATATTAAAATCGCCCAACACAAGGATTTTATCATAGTTCTCGAAGACAATAGACAATAGTTCAGATAAAGGTTTTATGTTTAATAAAAGCCTGTCCACCTAGTATAAGCTCACAAATAAAAAACAGGGCTAAAGAAAAAGCGTCAAATGCGGGTATATACTGTTTTTTTGCTTTCCAATGCTGTTAAATGTATGTCTCAACTCACATAATAAAGAAATAACACCCTGTTGAAACGGGAGTAAACGGTAGCGCGAGTCATTGCTCAAATGGCGCTTTCAGTCCTCACAACTAAAGTAGGCCATTTGACAATTATTATTTTATTATTATATTATTATTATATTATTATTATTATTATTATTATTTTATATAATTATTACAATGGCTCCATACCAACTGCAATCATTTCTGTAAACAGCACCTTTTTTTTCTCTCCAACTGTTAATGACAATGATGTGCAGAGCGCTTTTTATCCGTGGCAAATAATTTGAAAGATACACAATTTTTTCCCTTTATGATGATGATCGTTAGTGGTAATTTTGATAACTGCACTGTGATTTAAATTAATGTTAACGACTCAATTTCGTTTAAACATGATAACGTTCACACTAACACGTACAGAGGTAATTGTACAATCCCAGGCCTTCTTCCGAGTGCAGTGTTCTTGATATGCATGAGTTCTCTCCTCTAATGGAGTTCTTTGAGGAAGGTGTGTGTGTGTGTGTGTGTGTGTGCGCTACAGGCGTAGGAGAGCGAGAGAGACTTACATCCAGTATTGCTGCCCTCCATCTCACAGTCTGTTGTTGGACTCCAGTGTGGGTTCTGGTTACTGGTTTAACATACTGGGATGTGGGCCAGGCCCGGCACATTAAGGCCTAATGAAGCCTGACCAAGACCAATCTGAATTATGTGTTTGTCTCCTGCTGTTCAGTACAGGATGAATCAGGATCTCATCAACCACAGCCAGGGAACATAGAGACCCACGCTGCTCTGATCTTTGTTGTGATTGGTCAAGGCAAGAGAGAGAGAGAGTGAGCGGAAGGGTTGATGTATCAGTTTGGGATGCCATGTGATGTCATATCTTTGTTTTGAGGAAATCACTCAAATAATTTTAGCTGAGCTTTATTGCTAGCATTTCTGTCAGATTTTGACCAAGGAGACCATAGCACCAGAAGAACTAGTCATGTCTGGATGTCCACTTCCCTAGTGGAAAACAAACTACTGTAATTCATATTATTAGGTTTGAAAGACCAAAGTGGCCTTCTCTGAGGGCATCCATCTGTCATCCAGCAAAGGCTCGCTCTCGCTCTCTCTCGCTTTCTTTCTCTCTCTGTTTCTCTCCGTCTGTCTGCCTGACTGTGTTGTAAAGCCCTGACTCAACAGCCTTGAAGTCACTACTGTGCCCTCTATGAGACTGAGTGTTTGTACAGGGTAGGGGTGTGTAGGTGGACAGTTAAATACAGTCATTTTCTGGTGAAGGTAGGTCTGGTCCCCACGGCCCTAAAGGCACCAGAGTGACTTCTCTTCCTCCATGGGGTGTGTTGTGTGCGAGAGAGAGAGTGTGTGTTGCGCCCATGCACCACCAAGCCTAGCCAGCTACAGGTCTATAGTTAGACGGCCCATCAACAGCTGCCGTTCTATAGCCCCCCTACCCCTCCACCATCAACCCCTCTTTCCCCTCTCACCTCTCCCAAACCACCAGTTGTCCCCACCAGTAACAAGAGGAGCCACCCATAGTGCTTTGCAACAGCTGAGGTAGATCTGAGGGGAACTGGTTAAACTTTGCACTCAACCAATTATATTTATGGATATAATTTCCAACTAATATCACCTTAATATTAACCTTGATACACAAATGACCGTTGCTGCCCAACAGAATGCTTTTCCTCCCATTAATTTGTTGTTTCAAACTTTGTTTGAGATGTAGAATTCGAATGAGCGCCATGCTGGCACCAAAGCTCCAAGAAGACAACTACCCCATACTACCATTATTTCATCACCTTTGGTGCTAACTAGAGAACGACGGTAATCGGCCGATATATCGGGCCGATATTGGCCTTTTGTAGTCTTGGCTATCGGCCCTTCTCTATCGGCTTTGCTGATAGTCCCTCTATATAGTTAAGATGCTGCTATGCCAGCCGCCTCTCACCGCCTGAGCCACGAGCACTGCACAATGCCGAGGAATGTTTAGCTGGGAAAATCAGCAGCAGTAGCAAGCTAGCTCATTCTCCAACTGAAAGGTGCAGTATTGAGAAATTGATTAATTGACACAGTGGCCAAAATCAAACTATTTTATGTGGTGTTAGCTAGCTTTATTAGCTACTATGCTAGCTAACTGTCTAGATAAACATGGTGCTAAGCTATCAGATAGGATCTAATAGCTAACGTAGCTAGCTAACATTAGCTGGTTATAATTTTGAACATGCACCGTTTTCGGCAACAAAGCCATCTGACTTGCGGTGTAATGCTAGCTATTTACTAGTGTGCTGATCTGACCAGCCGCAATCGTATCCGTAAATTGACAGTTGATAGTCAGATTAGATGATTGTCGTAATAGGGAAAGATGGAAGTGTTTTAAAATGCTTAAATAAAGATTGGCAATAGGGTTAGCTACCTAAATAATCTTCCTGCATGTTTATGGACCAATAAAGCTGTAGATCAGCGCTCAAGTGTGTGTTCTCACTTCTCAAACTATGGGCAGAGTCATTCAGACGGAATGCGCCTCGTCGTTTCATCTTTTTTCCTACCCTCGCTCTCCTTGTTTGATATTGGTAGCAAATGTCAACTAGCCATTGAGCTAGGTCTCATAGTAGCAGGTAACGGCACCAAGTGATATGAGCGATGGAGAAAGATGTGAAAGGGAGCAGAGTTACTGCATCGCTCTATCCAATCGTAGCAGTAGGATCAAGTTACAACTAGGGCTGTTGCGGTGAGCGTATTACTGCCACACCGGCGGTCACGAGTCAGGAAGGCAGTCCAATTCCATGTGATCAATGCAAATATAATCGAAAATCTGTTCAAACACTTCATGAGAGCCCATGAGCTCATGTTGCGCAACATTTCTATAGGCTATGCAATTGTGCAAGAAAACAGAGTGATGGCCTCTACTAAAAAGAGGAGGATCCCTTCAGCTTTCTATAGACTAAGCCTACTATATTTATTTCTGAACTTTCCCAATATTAAGCACATTGGTTATCTTTACAACAGGAGTATAGCCTACCTGGTTGGCATGAAAATGAACCACGGGAAAAGCGTCCTCCATTCGATATTTAAGTGCATAGATGACTTGTATCTTTTCCCATTGCCCATTTCGAGACAGGTGCATGATAATGGTCCATTCTAAATCAAAACAAATTTCACACATATATATTATTTAGTATATGTAAAGACAAGATTAAATCAAGAGTAGTTTGATGGGTGACAATATTAGCCTAGCACTTGTGAATTATATATTATCACTGGTGAATGATGCCCAGCATAAGAAACTGCCTTTTATTTGCAACTTTTTCAAATCAAATGAAATTGTATTTGCCACATGCGCCGAATACAACAGGTGTAGACCTTACAGTGAAATGCTTAATTACAGGCCCTTAACCAACAATGCAGTTTGAAGAAAAATAAGTGTTAAGTAAAAAATAGATAATTAAAGAGCAGCAATAAAATAACAGTAGAGAGGCACTGGTTAGTCGAGGTAATTGAAGTAATATGTACATGTGGGTAGAGTTAAAGTGACTATACATAGATAATAAACAGAATAGCAGCAGCATAAAAGAGGGGGCGGGGGGACAATGCAAATAGTCCGGCTAGCCATGATTAGCTGTTCAGGAGTCTTATGGCTTGGGGGTAGAAGCTGTTAAGAAGCCTTATGGACCTAGACTTGGCCCTCCTGTACCGCTTGCCATGCGGTTGCAGAGAGAACAGTCTATGACTAGGGTGGCTGGAGTCTTTGACAATTTTTAGGGCCTTCCTCTGACACCGGCTGGTATAGAGGACCTGGATGGCAGGAAGCTTGGCCCCAGTGAAGTACTGGGCCGTACGCACTACCCTCTGTAGTGCCTTGCGGTCGGAGGCCGAGCAGTTGCCATACCAGGCGGTGATGCAACCAGTCAGGATGCTCTTGATGGTGAAGCTGTATAACTTTTTGAGGATCTGAGGACCCATGCCAAATATTTTCAGTCTCCTGAGGGGGAATAGGCTTTGTCATGCCCTCTTCACAACTGTCTTGGTGTGTTTGGACCATGATAGTTTGTTGGTGATGTGGACACCAAGGAACTTGAAGCTCTCAACCTGTTCCACTATAGCCCCGTCAATGAGAATGGGGGCGTGCTCAGTCCTCTTTTTTTTCCTGTAGTCCACAATCATCTCCTTTGTCTTCATCACGTTGAGGGAGAGGTTGTTATCCTGGCACCACACGGCCAGGTTTCTGACCTCCTCCCTATAGGCTGTCTCATCGTTGTCGGTGTTCAGGCCTACCACTGTTGTGTCGTCGGCAAACTTAATGATGGTGTTGGAGTCGTGCCTGGCCATGCAGTCATGGGTGAACAGGGAGTACAGGAGGGGACTGAGCACGCACCCCTGAGGGGCCCCTGTGTTGAGGATCAGCGTGGCAGATGTGTTGCAGCCCGTCAGGAAGGTGTTTAGTCCCAGGGTCCTTAGCTTAGTGATGAGCTTTGAGGGCACTATGGTGTTGAACCCTGAGCTGTAGTCAATGAATAGCATTCTCACATAGGTGTTCCAATTGTCCAGGTGGGAAAGGGCAGTGTAGAGTGCAATAGAGATTACATCATCTGTGGATCTGTTGGGGCGGTATGCAAATTGGAGTGGGTCTAGGGTTTCTGGGATAATGGTGTTGATCATAGTCGCACACCTCATGTAGCCTAGCCCATAGGCCTATATGTTTTGATAAGGTTCATATCACAACTAAAGTGGCCAAATAACTTCTTAAAATTGAGAACATTAATCCGCTTTACAAGGGGTTTAGAGCCTAACTGGCATACATAAGCAGCACGTGAGTTTCAAGTTTGGGGAAGATCATTTTCACCATAAAAATCCACCTTTATAATAAAAGCATTACATGCACAAGATTTTTGTTATTTTTTCGATCAAGGAAAATGACTTGTTTCATAAACACCTGTGATCACAAATCATGACGTTACGTTGGACCCATTTGCATTGAATAGATGTTATTTTATATTTTCAAACTAACAGCAGTGCCTATGATCAACAACATTTGCAAAGAAGCATCACTCCAGCATGTCACACATGTATGGAAGGACATCATCATTTGATGCTTCTATTCAAATGTGTTGATCAGTAGGCTAATAATGGAAGTCCCAAATGGAAGGCAAACAGATTGTTTGTCATCTGTAGCACCATAGACTCCACTGATCAGCCAGGAAAGCTCAATAACTCAATGCATGCACACACTCCTATTGAATATGCCTTCACCTGTATTTAGAGTGGGCCTATGCTATTTTAATTTACCCATTTTGTCAAGACATTCAAATAAGATTACCATTATGTTATGTAGTTAGATTGGTACAAAACAAAGTGAAATGTATTGTTTGATTTTCAAATTGATGCATTAATGACATGGCTGTCTCTGGGAAATGTTGTCATCCAAATGTTCAAATTTAATTATATTGAATATCAGCCTAAAATAGCGATCGACCTTGACCCCCCAAAATCGGTTTTGGCATCAGCCCTAAAAAATCCATATTCGTCGTTCTCTAGTGCTTCATATAAGTTTTCGTGCTAACCTACTGTGCATCTCTGACTGTGGTCAGTCGGGGCTAGTCCCTGCTAGCCCTAACATGTCTCAGGGCATATGGCAGTCTGGTATCTTCCTGTGTCAAGCCAGCTAGTGCTATTCTCCCCTACTGGCAGCCAAGCCTGGCGAATGGGAAGGTCTATTATTAGCCAGTCACATACCACTTCCTCCCTTGCCACTCCTCTCCTCTATGTTCTAATTGAATTGAATAGTCCTGATTCCAACGATGTCCAGCTGCTGCCCAGTGCAACATTCCACAACAAACACAGAGAACTCTGAATCAGAGCCCTACTGACATTGTCATGTTTGGGTTGTTGGAATTCAAGAAACCCTCCTCCTGTCCTCCAATTGATGGATTAAGGCGCTCTCTCTGAGGATGGTTTCCTTTAGAAACCCAGAGATCAGCTTTTCCCTAACTTGGTGCTGGGGAACCCTAGCCAGAATGTGACTTTCGTTAATTTCTTCTCTCTAGTCGAAACGGTGCTATGCCAGAATGTGGACAGCTAGAGTCCGGTGCGGTATATGGCTGGGTAAATTGGAATACTGCTGGTTTCAAATTAAACTGCAGTTTTCATCGGCATGCTAGGCTAGCTAATGCTATAGCAGCCCATTGGATTCCATGAAAATGCAACGTCTAGCATTGGGGTGAGTAGCTACTGGAAGTGTTGTCGAATCCAATGGGTTGCTTTAGCATTTGCTAGCCTAGCATGCTGACAAAAAACACAGTTTATTTAAAAACTATCAGTATTTCAATCTTCTCAATGTATCATTTTGGATAATGGGATAATTAGGAGTACAGTGCCCTCTCCCATCCCTGGATTGAGGTATGTTTTCCAAGCCATATCTTACAGTGGCGCCGCAATGTCCTGATCATGGCAGCCTGCCGTTCAGACCTTAAAGGGAATTGCAGCGACCGTAAGATCTGAATCTTTAGGCTAGGGAACCCCAAGGAATGGACATTTTGTTTTTTGGCCTAGCACTACACAGCTGACTCAGATAATCAACTCATCATCAAACTTTGATTATTTGAATCTGCTACAGTGCTAGGGCGAAAACCCAAACGTGCACCTCTTGGGGTCCCCAGGACCGAGTTTGGGAAACGCTGCCATAGATATATAGCTAATACTATTCTTGTTAGAATTCTATGGATTCCTATTAATTTGGGCAAGTTTCCAGCCTCTGAAAGACAGTGTTTAGCCATAGATAGACAGACAGAGAGACTACTAGTCCTAGTACATAGAGCCCCTGTCCTCTACAGTCAGTGTTGGGTTTCCATTGTGTGGATGACATGGGGCATTACCCTTGTAACCAGAGCTCTGGAGCCTGGGCTGAATGGGAAAGCAATCCGCTCCTTTATGCCGGCCTCTGATTTAAGGTTACTGGGAGGGAATGGGAATGCTGCTCATTCCAACAAGGCCCGGTCACTCTCTAGTGTGGTCAGTGGAGAGAGAAGGGTTAGTCCTGAATCCTGATTCAGACGACCTTTAATTACATAGAGGAAATTGTTTTACCATAACGTGTGTGTTATTGTAACCATTCGCCTTCCTAAACTCCAAATCGGAAATGTTTTTAAAGCCTCATCCCGTGTCTGTTCTTGTATAGTAGAGGGAATTGGAGAGGGTGTAGGATGTAGTGCAGTCTCTATGGCAGGGCAGTTATTGCACGATTGTATGTCCATCTCTGTTCTTCTCTTATCACTGGATCTCAGAAAGTAGCACAATCTGTGCATCTGGGTTTATCAGCGTGCAACATCACAATCAGACAAAATCCAGTGTGGTTTCACACAAAACAGCCCTCAGCATTCAGCTATAGGCCTATAATGTAGGCTGCTAAACTATCTCCATATTTACTTCTACTGTAACCATTTCCCCACCATTTCACTTTGCATTTCATAATCATGGTCTTCAACAAGGCACCATAGTGGTCTCTTATCAGAACCCCTGCACTCAGAGTCTGCTATTGTGTTCATGCAGCCATAGAGAAACTTTAGTTTTTTGGCTTAATGAAAGATGAGTGTATACTGAGAGAAAAGCCAGCTTTTAGACTAAACCTGATAAACTAGTGGGCTGGTTCATGTCCATGTAGGAGGCAAAGAATGGATGAACATGTACACATAACATAACACCAGACAAGAGACCTAGATAAGGCCTACACAGGGAACCAATGGTAAACTATGTTTTGGGGTTTTTGGTGCCATGTTGACAGCAAAAGTTCCAAGACGGGTTACATTCTAGTGAGAATGTGAATTAGAATGGTATTGTGCTGATTGATGAAGCATTTGGCACCAGTGTGGAGGATAGTTTGCCTAACTGTGTACATCTAAAGGCTCTCCATATTGGCAAGTGTGTATTTTTTAAAATTTTATTTAACCTTTATTTAACCAGGCAAGCCAGTTGAGAACAAGTTCTCATTTACAACTGCGACCTGGCCAAGATAAAGCATAGCAGTGCGATAAAAACAACAACACAGAGTTACATATGGGGTAAAACAAAACATAAAGTCAAAAATACAACAGAAAATATATATATACAGTGTGTGCGAATGTAGTAAGTTATGGAGTAAGGCAATATATATGCCATAGTGCAAAATAATTACAATTAGCATTAACACTGGAATGATAGATGTGCAAGAGATGATGTGCAAATAGAGATAATGGGGTGCACATGAGCAAAATAAATAACAATATGGGGATGAGGTAGTTGGGTGGGCTAATTTCAGATGGGCTGTGTACAGTGATCGGTAAGGTGCTCTGACAACTGATGCTTAAAGTTAGTGAGGGAGATAAGAGTCTCCAGCTTCAGAGATTTCTGCAGTTCGTTCCAGTCATTGGCAACAGAGAACTGGAAGGAATGGCGGCCAAAGGAGATAGTTACGGTGCTTGTCTGGCTCTGTCTTGGAGGGAACCAAACAACGTCTGGCGTCTCTTGACGTCTCTATCGCTCCCAGTCGGACACATTCCCTGAGTTCAGGTTGAGTTGTTAAGTGTCTGAACTGTGTCTGATGTTGAGCCATGTAGCAGTTAGACCACCTACAGTGTGTACTCCCACCTCCCATAACACTACATGGTGGCAATCGAAGAGCCATCACATTAACCACATAATCACTTACATAACTTGGATCACTGGCCTTGTATGGCTTAATGTGTGTTTACCATGACTGTACAATAAGTGTGTGTGTGTGTGTAAGGGCAGCAGCTGCCTGCTTGCCAGCCTCGTAGGCAGTGTATTTATAGAGACTCTGCTGGCTCTCCAGCATGTGAGGGGCAGCTGGACAGACAGGACAACCCAGCACCTCTCTAACCCCTCATTCCCTCCTCCCTCCCATACCGTAAATATGAAACACGTAAGGACACCAGTCAGCAACAACAACAGCAATACTCCGAAGAGGAGCTAGTACCCCCCCACACCCCCACACACGCACTTTTTCCAAAGTAAATAGTGAGCTCTGCCATTTTTCTGCTGTGATTTATACCTTAAATGGGATAAACTGTCCTGGATTTCCTGGTGTGGGGAGAAGACAACCACTCGTGCTTTCCTCACATTCTCATACATTGTTATGCAGGCAGAGATTTTAATGCACTGCAGGCCTCAATCTCAAATGAATGGGAAAGATGGGTACCATAGTGTGTTGCTGTTATGTCCCAGTGTAGACATAATGTACACACAAGGCCCTGTTGGTCTGTGGAGCGCTGGCGTAAACATGGAGAGTGGGGAGGCTAGGATGGAAGAGGAGGGAGAGAGACTGTTTATGCGGAAGTCCTGTGAGTTATGAGGTGGGCTGGATACCGTGCAGTGAGATAGTTTGTGTGTGTGTGGTGGCGGGCAACAGATGGGGACTGTGTTGTTTCAGCCTGCAAGGCCGTCCCTTTCCAGTGCTCCAGCCATTGTTCCCATTTCCTCTGTAAACAATGTGCTTCTCTTTCCCAAACACTGCCACACGAAGCCCCCCAGGCCTACCCAGCACCTCAGCCCCCCGTAGGCCTATGCAGGCCCCTGCTCATGTGTTTTCCTCTGTCCATGGAAACATACTGTCTGATTCCTGGTGATGGCTTTAACGCCGGGTCTTCAGGTTCAGCTTGGCAAGAGGACAGGATCACCTGCTTTCTGCTTTGAAAGAAACGGGAAAAGAGAGCTGATCCACTGCTGTTCAGAGGTGAGGAGCAGTGGCGGTTGGTGTCGTTTAAGATGAGGGAGGACAATTCTTTTTTTGAATGAGCATGGCCTTATTTCAATTACAGCATATTTGATGACTGTCATTCATATTCGATTCACCCAGCTCAATGTAACATCGATTTAGTTTAGGCTACTACATGATACTCAAATTTTCCCTATACCCATCATGAGGTTGCTACAAACTTTGAATGAACATTTACACACATTGACACATTCAATACCGCCTTGCACCGTCTTGCCTGCATCTAGCTGATCTAGGGTGTAATCATTGGTCCAACAGTTGCAAACGAGAGTTTCTATTGGACAAATTCAGGTATGTTTATCTCCGCTTCGTTTTTTCAACAGAATTGGCAGAATGAATACGACCCTGATCACACACAAACGTAGTTAACTTTCATAGCAGCCACATACAAACATCATGATCCCTTTGATTGAGCTCTCCTCCTTTCACCTTTTCCATTCACTTGTGGACTTCAGTGCACAACACATCAGCTGTCTGTGACCAGGCAAAAAAAAAGTTGTAAACCCGATAGTAAAAAAATAAAGAAGTAGTAAACCCGATACAATCATGCAGTACAGTCAGCAAGCAGTTTAGCAGTTACACCGGCGGGCCCCGGTGGCAATAAATTAAGAAAACCAAAAGCTTACCTTGACTTGGAAGCATTCCAATGTTGGATATCCATAGCCAGCTAGCTAACATAGCATCCCTCTCTGTTTGAGCCAGGTGTTTGAGTAGGCTAAACTAGCTAGCTGCATTTGTAAGTGAAAGTGAAAAAAATATTAAATATAGCTAGCTCTCTCTCGCTTCTCCTTCATTTTTGAATAAATGAATTTGTTCAAAACTGTTCAACTATTGTCTTTCTCTCTCTTTGAGTCAACTATTGACCACATTTTATGCACTCTAGTGCTATCTAGCTGTAGTTTATGCTTTCATGTCTAGATTAATTCTTTGATCCTTTGATTGGGTGGACAATGTCAGTTCATGCTGCAAGAGCTCTGATAGGTTGGGGAGGTCCTCCGGAAGTTGTAATAATAATACTGTGTAAGTCTCTATGGAAGGGGGTGAGAACCACGAGCCTCCTAGGTTTGTATTGAAGTAAATGTACCCAGAGGAGGACGGAAACTAGCTGTCCTCTGGCTACACCATGGTGCTACCCTACAGAGTGCTGTTGAGGCTACTGTAGACCTTCATTGCAAAACAGTGTGTTTTAATCAATTATTTGGTGACCTGAATATAGAATTTAGTATAGTTTTATCTAAAAAGGATAACTAACTTTGTTTTGCTATTTTTATGAAATTCACTGAGGAGGATGGTCCTCCCCTACCTCCTCTGAGGAGCCTCCACTGGTGAGGAGATATTCCCACTAACACCTTGACGAAACCGGCCCTGCGTGTGCGCCATCGTGCGCATGTTGATTTTGTCTGTCCCCAACAGACGCGTTCATGACACGCAGGTTAAAATACCAAAACCAACTCTGAACCAACTATATTAATTTGGGGACAGGTCGAAACACATGAAACATTCATGGACATTTAGCTAGCTTGCTGTTGCTAGCTAATTTGTCTTGAGAGATAAACATTGGGTTCTTATTTGACCTGAAATGCATATGTTCCTTTTTTTTGCTTGATCTTTGTAGAATTTGGACCCATTTTGAGTCGAACAAAATCGTGTGTTCTCTACTCCGACATTTAATCCACAGATAAAATGAGAAACCTAGTTTGTTTTCTTTGATTAATCTCTCCTCGTAGATCTTTCAATCACCCACAAGGAAACCAATGAGTAGATGACGATAACTCCTCCAGAGTGAGGCCTAGTTAAAAGGCTCGGGCATGGGCCTTAATTTAGAGGTCAATCACATCCCCTCCACACAGCTGCAGGACAGCTGCCTCCAACAGCCAGTGCCCTGCGGTGCTCTGACGTCCACCAGGCAACCCCCACCCCAGGCACAGATCTAGGATAAGCTTACCCTCTCCAAGTTCTACCCTTAACTATTAAGGGGAAACACAAACTGACCTTGGATCAGTGTCTAGGGGCAACTTCATCCAACTCTCTCACAGTCCTTTCATAAATCTGCCCTGAGGAGCGACGCTCTGCCGCCCCGCGTCTTAACAACGTTAATCAGCCTTTCCTCTGACGTCTCACACACACACACACGCACTGCAGCGTGTCGTCTTACTGGAGACTTGTGGTTACTTGGAGCTTAGAGCTGCAGGCCACAATAATAACTTAGAGCCTGACCCAGATTAGGGCCTACTACCATGTTTGGTGTTTAGCCTCTGTCTCCTCTGTGTTATGATGGAGCATCTGGAGTGGCTTCAGCTGAGGTTTGATATTGCAATACAACTTCACTTTTTGGTCTGTGGGTGTTCTGTGGGTATTCTCTCTACATTAGCAAACTCTTTTGACCACTGTTTTTTCAGAGTGAACAGTCATACTGACTCAACAATTTTTCTCACTGTTGCAGTAAATCACAATAGCAATGTCCTGTAATCTATATCTCAGCTCTGTGTTGTTTTTGTCTGGGCCCCGTTGCTTCTGGTGACTAACCCAACAGTGGATTCTTCCTGACTGGGTTAGAGTAACAGGAAGTGGCTTTTTACCTTACCAGTGTGCCTCTGTGAGTCAGAACATGGTGTGGGAAGCCCTTTGTGCCCTCACACCCTGACTCACACCTCACCACTCTTGACTATTTAGTGTCCATTGTAAACAGTTTATTAACCCTTGCTTTTTAGTGTTATTCTCTTGATTGTATCTAAGTACACTCCAATTCTGTTTCACATCATGCAAAATGCCAAAGTTCATTTGTGGGGCATGAATGGGTGTATATAAACGTGAAATGAACAAGACTATGAACAAATATATTGTCCCATGCAATGATGGGACAGTGCCTGCTGTGGGATAGGAGATCTGCACCATCAGGCTTCCTCCCTAGGGAAAGGGTGAGGGTGAGAGATACAGGATATCATGTATGGATATCCTGTTTCTCCCCCCCACACACACCTCGCACCACGTCAAGACTCCTTCCTGGCACTTGTATTGTAAACAAACTAGTTTTACATCCCACGCACTGAGCTGGCAGTATAATAGATGGATACATAGATATAACTTTATTGCCCTTCAAGGGAACTGGTTGGTCTTGAACATTTTAAAGGAGACAACGTAACTAGCTACAGGTAATTAGTGTCTTAAAGGTGCAAAATGCCATTTCCTGGTTGCTAAAATTATAATAGTTAGCTTAATTTCAGTTTGTAACAAAATAAGCAATGTATAGTGTAGAGCAGTGGGCAGAACTGAAAAAGCGTGTGCGAGCAAGGAGGCCTACAAACCTGACTCAGTTACACCAGCTCTGTCAGGAGGAATGGCCCAAAATTCACCCAATTTATTGTGGGAAGCTTGTGGAAGGCTACCCGGCACGTTTGACCCAAGTTAAACAATTTAATGGCAATGCTACCAAATACTAATTGAGTGTATGTAAACTTCTGACCCACTGGGAATGTGATGAAATAAATAAAAGCTGAAATAAATCATTCTCTCTACTATTATTCTGACATTTCACATTCTTAAAATAAAGTGGTGATCCTAACTGACCTAAGACAGGGAATTTTTACTAGGATTAAATGTCAGGAATTGTGAAAAACTGAGTTTAAATGTATTTGGCTAAGGTGTATGTAAACTTCCGACTTCAACTGTGTGTGTGTGTGTGTGTGTGTGTGTGTGTGTGTGTGTGTGTATACCGTTCAAAAGTTTGGAGTCACTTAGAAATGTTATTGTTTTCCATGAAAACATAAATGAAATGAGTTTGAATAGGAAATTCAGCAAAATGAATAGGAAATGTAGTCATTGACAAGGTCATAAATAATGATTTTTAATTGAAATAATAATTGTGTCCTTCAAACTTTGCTTTTGTCAAAAAATCCTCCATTTGCAGCAATTACAGCCTTGCAGATCTTTGACATTCTAGTTGTCAATTTGTTAAGGTAATCTGAAGAGATTTCACCCCATGCTTCCTGAAGCACCTCCCACAAGTTGGATTGGCTTGATGGGCACTTCTTACGTACCATACGGTCAAGATGTTCCCACAACAGCTCAATAGGATTGAGATCCGGTGACTGTGCTGGCCACTCCATTATAGACAGAATACCAGCTGACTGCTTCTTCCATAAATAGTTATTGCATCGTTTGGAGCTGTGCTTTGGGTCATTGTCCTGTTGTAGGAGGAAATTGGCTCCAATCAAGCGGCATCCACAGGGTATGGCATGGCGTTGCAAAATGGAGTTATAGCCTTCCTTCTTCAAGATCTCTTTTACCCTGTACAAATCTCCCACTTTACCACCACCAAAGCACCCCCAGACCATCACATTGACTCCACCATGCTTGACAGATGGCATCAAGCACTCCTCCAGCATCTTTTCATTTGGTCTGCGTCTCACAAATGTTCTTCTTTGTGATCCGAACACCTCAAACTTCGATTCGTCTGTCCATAACACTTTTTTACAATCTTCCTCTGTCCAGTGTCTGTGTTCTTTTGCCCATCTTAATATTTTCTTTTTATTGGCCTGTCTGAGATATGGCTTTTTCTTTGCAACTCTGCCTAGAAGGTCAGCATACCGGAGTTGCCTCTTCACTGTTGATGTTGAGACTGGTGTTTTGCGGGTACTATTTAATGAAGCTGCCAGTTGAGGAACTGTGAGGCGTCTGTTTCTCAAACTAGACACACTAATGTATGTCCTCTTGCTCAGTTGTGCACCGGGGCCTCCCACTCCTCTTTCTATTCTGGTTAGAGCCAGTTTGCACTGTTCTGTGAAGGGAGTAGTACACAGCGTTGTACAAGATCTTCAGTTTCTTGCCAATTTCTCGCATGGAATAGCCTTCATTTCTCAGAACAAGAATAGATTTGTTTCTGGCCATTTTGAGCCTGTAATCGAACCCACAATTGCTGATGCTCCAGATACTCAACTAGTCTCAAGAAGGCCAGTTGTATTGCTTCTTTAATCAGCACAACTGTTTTCAGCTGTGCTATCATAATTGCAAAAGCGTTTTCTAATGATCAATTAGCCTTTTAAAATTATAAACTTGGATTAGCAAACACAACGTGCCATTGGAACACAGGACTGATGGTTGCTGATAATGGGCCTCTGTACGCCTATGTAGATATTCCATAAAAAATCAGCCGTTTCCAGCTACAATAGCCATTTACAACATTAACAATGTCTACACTGTATTTCTGATCAATTTGATGTTATTTTAATGGACCAAAAAATTGCTTTTCTTTCGAAAACAAGGACATTTCTAAGTGACTCCAAACTTTTGAACGGTAGTGTATATATATATATATATTATAGTGGGACTATCATTTGTTTTTCAACAGGACAATGACCCAAAACACCCCCAGGCTGTGTAAGGGCAATTTTACCAAGAAGGAGAGTGATGGAGTGCTGCATCAGATGAACTGGCCTCCACAATCCCCCGACCTCAACCCAATTGAGATGGTTTGGGATGAGTCGGACGGCAGAGTGACGGAAAAGCAGCCAACAAGTGCTAAGCATATGTGGGAACTCCTTCCAGGTGAAGCTGGTTGAGAGAATTCCAGCTTTGCACAGTGTGATGCCAGCTTTGCACACTCTTGGCATTCTCTCATCCGTTCACCCACACCGCTTATCACAAAGACAACACGGTTGAAACCAGAAATCTCAAATTTGGACTCCAGACCAAAGGACAAATTTCCACCGGTCTAATGTCCATTGCTCGTGTTTCTTGGCCCAAGCAGGTTTCTTCTTATTATTGGTGTCCTTTAGTAGTGGTTTCTTTGCAGCAATTCGACCATAAAGGCCTGATTTACATAGTCCCCTCTGAACAGTTGATGTTGAGATGTGTCTGTTACTTGAACTCTGTGAAGCATTTATTTGGGCTGCAATGGTAACTCTAATGATCTTATCCTCTGCTGCAGAGGTAACTCTGGGTCTTCCATTCCTGTGGTCCTCATGAGAGCCAGTTTCATCATAGCGCTTGATGGTTTTTGCGACTGAACTTGAAGAAACTTTAAAAGTTCTTGACATTTTCTGTATCGACTGACCTTCATGTCTTAAAGTAATGATGGACTGTCGTTTCTCTTTGCTTATTTGAGCTGTTCTTGCCATAATATGGACTTGGTATTTTACAAAATAGGGCTATCTTCTGTATACCCCACTACCTTGTCACATCACAACTGATTGGCTCAAACGCATTAAGAAGGAAATAAATTCCACAAATTAACTTTTAAGAAGGCACACCTGTTAATTGAAATGCATTCCAGGTGACTACCTCATGAAGCTGGTTGAGAGAATGCCAGGCGTGTGCAAAGCTGTCATCAAAGCAAAGGGTGGCTATTTGAAGAATCTCAAATACAAAATATATTTTGATTTGTTTAAAACTTTTTTGGTTACTTCATGATTCTATATGTGTTATTTCATAGTTTTGATGTCTTCACAATTTTTCTACAATGTAGCAAAACCCTTGAATGAGTAGGTGTGTCCAAACTATTGACTGGTACTTTAGGTGTGTGGAGACCCACATTGTAGGCTACAATATGAGGAGGAAATTATAGTGCTAAAAATGCTTTCCAGTTTCACTGATGCGCAGCTCACTCGCTAGTGATGGCCGATGCGCTCGTGCCAAAAGCCTCTCTCTCTTGTTTTACTTTGTAAAACAATATTTGGAAGTTGCAGACCGATTTAGTCTTCTCTTTTCAGCAGGAGCCATTTGCTTTCCAACCTGTGTTTTCCCGCGAATGTACGCTATTTGAAATATTGCGAAAGGCCAGTTGTGTCTGCATGCTGTTTGTTCACTGACAGATTTGCTGCACGTTCCCGACTGTAGGCTATGCCTTGTTATTGGGCTACACTCCACAGATAAGCTATTTTTTAAAAGAAGCCATTTATCCTCTGTGGCTAAATGTTTGGCTTTCTCGTGGTGTAGTAGGCAATTCTGAATGATTTCATTTTCTTTCTGTACAGACAGCAGTAACTAACTTTGGCAAATTCATTTCAATTAATCAGGAGTGTTGCAGCTCCTCCAGAACCCTTCATGATTCGATAAAAAAATATATGATGAAGCGCAACGCTGGAGAGGGAAAGTGAATCTCATTCTAGTTCTGTAAGAGATACAGGAGAATTAACAAAGAGGCAACTTGAATGAACTTTAATCGCGTTTATTAGAGTTTTAACATTGCAACAAATGGAAATTATTTTTCATGCCACGAGAGGTATCGGATCCTCAACGAAACAGTCCAAAACGGAGAGGTGCCGGATCCTGTTCCTAGAATCGATATGATATCGTCAAATGATATTGCTATATTCTACTGTATCTATTTGTTTCTCTCCAATCACTATGTGGGTATGGGACAGAGAGGAGGAGGAAAGAGAAGAGTAAGGGAATGAAGTGAAGACTGTTACCCTGGAAACAATCTCTGACATGTAGTAACTCTGTTGTTTCTTCCCTCTGTCTAACCTGATGTTCTCTTCTCTTTCTCTCTCTGTCGCTCTGTAGTCACGTGGAGAAGATCACTACGTGGCATGATCCTCGTAAGACCATGACGGCAGCCATGAATCAGATGAGCCTCCACGCCCCCCCACCCACCATCACCCCACAGCAACGCAACATGGCCCTGTCCCAGCCCAACCTCGGTTAGTGTCGCACACACACCCTAGGGTTGAATACTTTCCTGGTATTTTACAAATGTTCCATTCTGAGAATAAATCACTTTTCTCCAGGGTAACCTGGTATTTGCCGCCAAAACCGGAAGTTTCATTCTAAAGCATATAAATATGACTGGATTTGATTAGAGCTTTGATCAGCATGAAAATTCAAGCCTGATGCTACTTGAGCCAGATGAGCCCTACAGAAAATACATTTTATGAGCCCCAAGCCCAATAAAGCCCAAATGATTGTGCCGTTATCCAGTAGGCCTACTTTTGATAGGCTATAAGAACCGCACATTACACACAACGGACTAACATAAAAGCTAATTGATGTACAGTATGTATGCTCTCTTAGGTAAATAAATAAAACAACCTCCAGTAATCTTTTTGAGTGTGGACTGTATTATTGTACTGTATTGTATTAAACTGTAGTACAGTGCATTCGGAAAGTATTCAGACCCCTTTACTTTTTCCACATTTTGTTACGTAACAGCCTTATTCTAAAATGGATTAAATACATATTTTTCCTCCTCAATCTACACACAATACCCCAAAATGACAACGCAAAAACAGGTTTTTAGAAATGTTTGCACATTTATTAAAAATAAAAAACATACCTTAGTTGCGTAAGTATTCAGACCCTTTGCTATGAGACTCGAAATTGAGCTCAGGTACATCCTGTTTCCATTAGTCATCCTTGAGGTGTTTCTACAACTTGATTGGAGTCCACTTGTGGTAAATTAAATTGATTGGACATGATTTGAAAAGGCACACACCTGTCTATATAAGGTCCCACAGTTGACAGTGCATGTCAGATCAAAAACCAAGCCATGAGGTCGAAGGAATTGTCTGTAGAGCTCCGAGACAGGATTGCATCAAGGCACAGATCTGGGGAAGGACACCAAAACATTTCTGCAGCATTGAAGGTCCCCAAGAACACATTGGCCTCCATCATTCTTATATGGAAGAAATGTGGAACCACCAAGACTCTTCCTAGAGCTGGCCGCCCGGCCAAACTGAGCAATCGGGGGAGAAGGGCTTTGGTCAGGGAGGTGACCAAGTTCCTCTGTGGAGATGGGAGAATCTTCCAGAAGGACAACCATCTCTGCAGCACTCCACCAGTCAGGCCTTTATGGTAGAGTGGCCAGACGGAAGCCAGTCCTCAGTAAAAGGCACATGACAGCCCGCTTGGAGTTTGCCAAAAGGCACCTAGAGACTCTCAGATCATGAGAAACAAGATTATCTGGTCTGATGAAACCAAGATTGAACTCTTTTGCCTGAATGTCAAGCGTCACGTCTGGAGGAAACCTTCCGTACGGTGAAGCATGGTGGTGGCAGCATCATGCTGTGGAGATGTTTTTCAGCGGCAGGGACTGGTAGACTAGTCAGGATCGAGGGAAAGATGAACGGAGCAAAGTACAGAGAGATCTTTGATGAAAACCTGCTCCAGAGTGCTCAGGACCTCAGACTGGGGCGAAGGTTCACCTTCCAACAGGACAACGACACTAAGCACACAGCCAAGACAATGCAGGAGTGGCTTCGGGTCAAGTCTCTGAATGTCCTTGAGTGGCCCAGCCAGAGCCCAGACTTGAACCTGATCAAACATCTCTGGAGAGACCTGAAAATAGCTGTGCAGCGACGCTCCCCATCCAACCTGATAGAGATTGAGAGGATCTGCAGAGATTAACTGGAGAAACTCCCCAAATACAGGTGTTCCAAGCTTGTAGTGTCATACCCAAGAAGACTCAAGGTTGTAATCGCTGCCAAAGGTGCTTCAACTAAGTACTGAGTGAAGGGTCTGAATACTTATGGAAATTTCATATTTCAGCTTTTTATATTTATTAACTTTTTATAAAAAAGTTTAAAAAAAGCAAAAATTTATAAAAAACGTTTTTTGCTGTGTCATTATGGGGTGTTGTGTGTAGATTGATGAGGGAAAAAAAGCAATTTAATCAATTTTAGAATAAGGCTGTTACATAACAAAATGTGGAAAAAGTCAAGGGGTCTGAATACGAATGCAGTGTATATGGATGGAATTATGCACCTCATTCAAACCATGAAGCTGGGAGAGAACAGGCAATGCTGGTACAGGACATGCGGCCTACAAAGTTACAATTATAGGCTAGCGAATTAGTTTAATTCTGAAATATAATAGGCCTATTTAAAAACATTATAATTAGTAGGGTGATGCATTAGCCTACCTTTCATAATATTTCCACTAATGTTGTGCGACGTGCGTTCAATGACATGCTTGAATAATATAGGACTAAAATAAGATGCAGACGGCTTTCGCTTTTCTTCACGAAGATTGAATGTTTATGGGTCTGAATAAATAACTGCTATAGCAGCCAAACTTAACTGGCAGACCGCGGTCCGGGTCCGTACCCAGAGAAGGGTCAATCCGGACCGGACAACATAGCATTTTGTTATATAAAAGTCAATACATTATTTCCAGACAGCTTTAAAAAATCTACCCGGCTCAGCGGCCTCTTTAACTCAACAACCTCTCTTTTTCGCTCTCTCTTGAAGCAACGTCCACCTCTACTAGTGCCCCGTCTAATCCAATCACGTGGTTATATGCAAATACAAGAGGCCGCGTCTTACCCAATCACATCAATCCAAATATCCTCTGCGGAACCTTGGGACAAGCAGGCAGAAAGAAACAGAAAGATTTGACCGCGGTTCAACTGTCAATATCACACACAGAAGGAGCTTAGTTACCAGTATCTTTGTTAATATAGCTTGTAAAAAAATAAGAGTTGACTCTGAAAACCGTATATTCAAAGACGAGTGGACGGAACAGTATTTATTAATTCTCCCCGCAACTAGCACAAAACCAATGTGCCTGATATGCAGCAAGTCCGTAGCTCTCGTGAAAAGTGCCAATGTTAAGCGCATTATGACCCCAGACATAGTAAATTCGATCAGACGTATCCCCTGAACACGAGGTGAGAACAAACAAGATTAACCAACTCAAATCCCAATATGAGAGGTCCACCAAAGTCCTTGTCAATTCCCTGATAGCCCAACAATGTGCAATGGAGTGTTCACTGAGGATAGCTTGGGTTTTGGTCAAACACACAAAAGAAAGTCTGACGTTGAGAGGGATGCATGTGTGAAGTTGCTGACACCTTCCTTGAAGGTAAACAAAAAGATGAGCTCAGGGAAAATATCAAACAGATCCCACTGTCATATTCCACAGCAAAGAGGAGAACTTAAATATTAGCTGAAGATTTAACTTCACAACTTGATGAGGCCATTCAGAATGCACCATGCATTTCATTAGCTGTGGATGAATCAACAGATAACACTGATAATGCCCAGCTTCTGTTGTTTGTCAGATTTTATAACGAAACAAAAAAGGAATTGTGAGGAGCTGTTGGGCTTAACAAATCTAGAAGCACACACACTGGGAGAGCATATCCATGAGACCATCAAAGGAATGCTGAAGAAAGGGGGATAGATCTGAAGTCAGTGGTCTCCAGCACCACAGATGGAGTTCCAGCCATGATAGGAAGAGGGAGGGGACTGGTTGTACGTTTGAAAGAGGACCACCCTGACCTGACATCATATCACTGCATCATCCATCAATCTGTCCTGTGTGCTAGTCTGGGAAAATAGTATTCTGAGGTCATGACAACGATGATGAAACTGATCAACTTTTTGAGAGCAACATCATCCCTAGAACACCGCCTGCTACGAGGCATTCTGACAGGGGCCAATGCCAGTTTTGATGACTTACTACTGCACAACAATGTCAGATGGTTCAGCAAAGGCAGGGTTTTGGAATGCTTTCGGGCCATTCAGGAGGAAATCAAAGCTTTCTTATCACAGCAAAAGAGATGAGGAGAAGATGAAAACAGTTGCATTTACATCACACCTTAATCAACTGAATGTTAACCTGCAGGGACAAGACAACACAGTGTGTGATATGATAACAGCAGTCCGGGCTTTCCAGACGAAATTTGAGCTTTTCAAGAATGATCTCCAGGGAGAACTTGTCCACTTCCCCCAATTTTCTGGTGCAAACGCAGGGAGACAAAGATGTTCCCAACCATGTTGATTTCATCCAGAAGCTGATGGAGAACTTCAAGGCTTGTTTTGATGACTTCACTGTTGGAAGAGAACTGCTGCTGCTCAACCAGAACCCCTTCTTTGTCACAAATGTGACCAAGTTGTCAGAAGAAGAAAAACAGATCTTCAGATGGGTTGATGTTGCATCACTGAAATGGAGTTGATTGAGCTGCAAGAAAATGTGGCTTTGAAGGAGCAGGCTGGTGATTGTGACCCTGTCACTTTCTGGGGAAAGATGGTGCCTGCAGCTGATGTCCATGTTTTCAAGAGACTAGCACTAGACATCCTGACCATGTTTGCCTCCACATACAGCTGTGAATCTGCCTACTCCACAGTGAACTTTAATAAAAACAAATACCGCACCAGGCTCACCAATGAACACCTGCACCAGTGTCTCAGAGTTGCTATTTGTGCCAAAGTTCAAAGCATTGGCAGGAGACAAAGTGTAATTTCTCTCATTGATGCAAGGGCAAGGCCCAGAGTGACTTGTGCATAAATATTGCATGGCCCACAGTGACGTTCTGTGCATTCAGATTATTATTTTTGTTCAACTCTCCTTTGTTCTCCAGAAAACATGCACTTTATTTCATAATAATAATAAAAAAAAGTTAATTCAAGGCCCATGTACAATGGTTGAGAGTGCACTTTTTTCATAGACAATTATGCAGCCACTTTTGTTCTTCAGCAAGGTTGATGCAATGTTGCACGTTTACATTCAAAATAAGTTGTAATTCATTCAAATAGTAAGTCTCATTAAATGTATTTAATGTACATTTTATATAACAACATGTCTCCTAAGTCGTAGATGACTATGTTTGTTACTACGCTGTACCACAGCGCCGATAAAGGACGATATCCATCCAGACCTTTGCCACCTAGGAAATTTGTGTCACTGGACCTTCTCAAATAGTAGTTGAGTACCACTGTGCTATAGCCTATCGCCATCATACGTCCTCTCCTTTCCCTGTGGGTTCTTTAGGCTGCTGTATTTAACATTCAGCAAACAAGAGCAAGCTTGCATCCCTCTTTATCAGTATAAGAAATGCATAAAAAGTCCATTAAGCTATTCTAGTCTAGCTTTTCCTGGGACTCCAGTAGAGCAAAGGGAGAGAGGCCAGCGGAGAGCATGTGTGTATTGTTTAAGAGTGAAGACAGAGACTATAAATTCGAAGCTTATGCATCCTTAATCGATTGACACACCTGTGCATCAATCTAATTAAAATAATAATAGAAAATTCCCTACAGAATCTGCCTGTTTTAAGCTAGATATGTTTTTTGGGTCTGGACTGCGTCTCAATCCACCGCATCCGCCTATGTCAGCCTTCCGCATCTGCGGTGGAACGTGGCAGAGCTACGGCACTGTTTGTTAGATCATCCCGAAAACGAATATGATCACTCTATGGAACGATGAGACTCTCACGAACACAATGGTTTTGCTCTACGACCCCCACAAGCTCCAGGGGACTCGTCTGAAGTCGATACCGTCAATGTGCCAACTTCTTTCTGTAATGTCCAAACTGTTTGGGCTATGAACTCTCACGAACACGATCATTTTGCTCTACGACCCCCCCGACAAGTGTCAGGGGCCTCGTCTGAAGGTAACCCGGTACCTGTGTAAAAAAATGATTGGAAATAGTTTTGTGTCCCCAAAAATATATTTCCTGAGCTTTCTTATATCTCATAGATATAGGACAGACACTTCAAAACCTTTATTTCTTATTAGTTATTTTTTATAAGTCTGTTTTGCCATTTATGAATGTGTTATTCAATGTGTTTCTATGGGCTATAGTAGTAAAGGCCAAATTCAATATTTTATCAAATCATAAAAATAAAAAAATGTTATACCTACAGGAGTCCTAAAATATGTTAGCTTAGTAGAACCCACCCCCATAATTAATTAGCTAAACATAAGGGCTAATGCTGCATTTAATTTATTACCTTAAAGAGCTAGGCTAGGATATATATCTATAGTATATCTACATCAATATATATCAATAATTGTATCTTGAACAGGATTATCTATTTTGGATGCAATTTTAATGGAATTGAAGGAGAGAGAAAGACTGAGTGCTTGCGTGCGCGCTGATTTAAAGCAATGATATTCGAGTCCAGCTGCAATATAAAAAATCCTTACAATAAAAAAAAATAAGGTGACTCCCGAATGGAGATGTAAATGAGACGCGCATTCAGATATATTAGTTTTAATATTACTGTAGCATACAGTAGGCTATGCTGCAGCAAATGTACCGGTCACAAGAAAAAAAAAGTTACCAGCTGATGAGATGATACATGCATTGTGAACTGCGCTCCATATGAGATGCGCTGTCTGTTACCACCCTGAGCGTTGGATTGATCATGCAGATAGCAGAACAGAGAAGAAGACAAATGTAACAGTTCCATTTCGCGCAGTTATTTGTCGCGGGAAACGGCAGTGGGTTTGGGCAGGATATCTCGGTAACCCCATTCACGCTATTAAACCCTAACACACGCACCCGAGCCAACCACTGTGAGGTAGTAGCCTACCAAAACACACTAATACCCCACTTCTCCTGACACGCCTATGTGTTGACGTATCCGCCACAGACCCTGACCATTATCACTCACACCAATGACATCTTTCACCCTGGGGACTACCACAATAACACACACACAGTCCCTTCCACAATAACACCAAAGCCTGTGAGAATGTGTGTGAACCAACCAAATGCCAGGATCTGTGTTGCCAGAGAGAGGCATGTTGTGTTGAAGGTGGAGAGATAAAGAAGCTTTCCCCACCCTCTTGTGCTCCACTTAGTCTGACAGAGCCTGACAGCTCCTTCATAACACAGATTAGCATTGACTGGTTAATCTCATTCACGTTAGCATTAGCCTAGCTAGCGCCTATAATAGACCTAGCTAACCCATCTCACAGCCACCGGACTCAGCCTGCAGAACCTCACCACTGCCTCTTTCAGTACAGTGTGTGTGTATGTGCGCGCTTTGTTTTGCCATTTCAGTGATAAACTGAAGAAAGAGTGAGAACCAAACAAGTGGAAAAGTGAAAGAGCGACCTAGGAAATTTAGGACAGACAGAAACGGAGAGGCATCGCGTGTGTGTCTGGCCCAGTGTGTGAGTGTATGAATGGAGTTGCTCATCCTGAATAGTTGTATGTACACCGCCCTGCTCGACTTGTTCAAACATCACTGGGATGTTTTTCTCCTGTCCATACTCTCTACCACTGCTCTATTGGAGTGATGTCACACACACACAAACTCTCTAAAACCTATGACTTACAGCTAACTCTGATGGCTGGTCCTAAAGCACATCAGAACTAATCCTGACTGGAGCCTGTGGGCCTAATTCAAACTTCTGTGCAAATCTTTCATGGTTAAATTGAATAGTTAAATTTGGACACATTTTATCTCAAAACTGGATTTGATCATTGGTCACTGATCCACAGCTGCCCCCCCCACCCCCCACTGGCAGACGGCCCAGTCTTTGTTGAAGGGGAATTCTCTTTTCCTTTGTTGTCCTGATGGATGTTTTCCACCTCTTTGTTTCATTCTTCTCTTCTCCCCTCTCAGATCGACGCGTTAGCACACTCTGCTTTAGGGTTTTAACTAGAAATGAAGACTGTAGCTACCTGTATCTCTCCAGTACCACGTTTGGTGATCATGACGACTGTCCCTGTAGTTCTAGAATAGATTCAGTGGAATTTCCCATCGCTCCCATCCCTTGACCCTGTGCTCTATCTCCCATGGCAACCCAGTGTGTGAACTCAGCGGTTTTCAGATTTAGCTCTAGTCATGACTAGGCTCATCTCCACTGTTAGCTATGTTGACTCATCATGACAGTTGTGAGAAAGCTCTCTGCTCCTCTCCATTCCACTTCAACTCCTTGACTGTATTCTTAGTCAAATCACCTGATGATACAAAAGGTCAATAAAAATGTCAGTGACTAAGGAAGAAACATTGAACATGTGTCAAACAGTAATCAGTTAGACCCGTTTCTGCTCCAAAGAATTCAAATTCCCAAAAGCTCTATTGTCCAAGATGTGAAATTTGGTCACAAGAAACCTGCATCAGTCAGGCATGGTAAAGGTATTGGCTTGGTAAAGGTAAAGTACTCTGGCTGATGTGGTGTTGCTGCTGCTTGTGAACAGGAGAGCTGCCTGATGGCTGGGAGCAGGCTGAAAACCCTAATGGAGAAACCTACTTCATTGACCATAAAACACACAGAACATCCTGGCTCGACCCACGCGTGGATGCTCACCTCAGTAAGTACCCTCTGGACCACAAGTGGACCGCAAATCCCCCAAATCGCTACCTTGTCAACTTGCACAAACCTCCAACCAATCAACCCCCTTCATCCCCAAAATTACTAGCACTAAACTAATCAAACCATGCCCCTTGATCTCTCATACTTGCCCCCTTGCCCCCTGTGCCCTCCTGTGACAGAGCTTTGCCTGTGAGAAGCTAGTAGCTAGCAGCTAGAGGAATGCTTTGCTTGGACAACAGTTGGCTAAATCTTTCCTGAGAACCCAATCACATGCTTGTCTGGATGCCAAGTCTGATTCCAATAGCCAATGACAGTGCCAAGTCTGATTTGATGAAAGCCAATGAAAATGATTGCCTCTCCCTCCCACCAGTGACCAATGATTCTCCTGCTTTCTACATGTGATTGTGTCACTTCCTGTCCTGACAGTGCTCTCCTATCCCTGCATGATGATTTATTTATTTTGTGTGTATTTGACGTATGCATTTGTGTGCTGGTATTTCAACTAAAGTCTGTTTAGTTTGTCAGTGTTTTAGTTAGTGATGTGAGTGAAATAGTGGGAGGTGACGTATCTGAGGTGTGTTTATGCGTGGATGAGGTGTGTGTATAATTTGGTGTGTCGATGAGGTGTGTGTTGGTGTGTGTCTGGGGAGCAACAGAAGGGTACCCAGTAGCTCTGTGCGCTGGACAACCTCCGCACCATCAGGTCCCTAGATAGATGTGGTAAGACCAAAGAGGCAAAACGGCAGCTTTCTTTGGCAGAGGAGAGATAAGTGGTGTCAGATTTTTAAATGGGAATTGTTTTCTGCCTGTAGTATAGACTGGTTTACACTTACAGGAGACTAACATATCAACACTAAATTGCTCTGTTAAAAATTCCTTTGATGAATACGGAAAACATTAACTTATAGTCCGCTATGTCTTCAGTTGGCACTGACCTTAAAATAATGCATTTACTTTTTAGTTTTAGTCTTTCATTCCCCCATCCAGCCAGCCGCCCAAACAGGGGTCCTGTTGCACAAGAGGCTGTCCTCAAAGACTGGCTGTGCGTGAGAAAAGTGTGTGAGCGCTGCCGGCCTACCTGGCCCCCGACCACTGTCCACACACACTCGCGAACATGCACATAACTCTGTCCTCCTTACAAGTGTCACTTTGCATATCCATTTATATGATATTAAATCACTCTGCTGTCTCTTATCAAATGTAACACACCCACGAACGCACGCGCGCACACACACAGGAGATGGTGGAGGTTTTAATGAGTTTCTCCCTTTTTCCACTAGTTCTTTAGCTGACGCTGTTTCCTGGAAGTAAACGAAACAAGAAGGCCTTTGTTGGCAGAGCAGCCCCACTCAGTACTTACTGTCTCCCCCCTTTTCTCAGCCTCCCTCTCTCTTCCTTTCAGTTTTTCTCTCAACACCCTTACCTCCTCCCTTTTACTGCTGCTCCATCTTTGACCCCAACTTCTCTGCTACTCTTTTCTCTCTCTCTCTCTCTCTCTCTCTCTCTCTCTCTCTCTCTCTCTCTCTCTCTCTCTCTCTCTCTCTCTCTCTCTCTCTCTCTCTCTCTCTCTCTCTCTCTCTCTCTCTCTCTCTCTCTCTCTCTCTCTCTGCTGATGTCATGACTGGGAGCTGTGAGGGGGTGTAGTGTGCTGGTTCGTCATCTTGTTGCTCTAGTCTATCTGATCATGTGTTTTCCATCATGGCAATCGGTCAGTGTGACACCCGGTGCTAGCCTGGAACAGGAGGGAGGAGAGAAGGGTGGGGAGACAGAGTGATTCAGTCGAGGAGAAGTTAGAGAGGGGGAGGTGAGGGGAGAGAGGTGGAGGAGAAGCGCAAGGGAGAGCATGGGAGAAGAGGAGGGTAAAACAGGAGAGAGTAGTGGAGTGTTATTTTACTTATGGCTGAGGCTGTGTGGAGCTGTGCACAGCCTGCAGTCTGTTTTCTGCAGCCCCAATATGCACTCTCTGACAGGGTGTGTCCTGCCCTGTAAGCTTGTCCCAGACCCAAACCTAAACATGCTGCTCTGAGTGTTTCTGTGTGCAATTGCATGCATGGCATGTGTGTGTGTCTGTCCTAGGGACTCCACTCAAGCTATTTGGTTCTAACAAAACAAGGGCATAATGAGAATAAATAAATGTTCCCATCATTGTCATGTACTCTAGCCCAGGCCTCTTAATAGTTGTAAGCATAATCTATTTAAAATGTTTGAATGTCTAATGGACGGTTTCCTGTCTGCCCCTTGACCAAACATGAAGACTGTTGCAATGAATAGCTTTGGAACCAAAATGGCCGTGCATTGAGCCTTTGGGTATGACATCATTGAGTGTAATAGGACGATTACGGATGGTTATTTTTCAGAATTGTGAAGTACGTTAAGGGGCTCTGAGGAAAACCTTATGGTCCACAAATGTGTTGCTTTATAGAAAGAAAGATGAAATCATACATTGCATGACAGCTAGGCCAAAACCATTTTTTCTTACATCAGTCGAGAACTTTCCCCTCACACTTGGTTGTGATTAGGGAAAGGAGGTTAGGTAAACTACGTATGTTCCTTCTTTGCTCTTCATCCAGACTTCAAGTAAACTACAGGTCCAGCTGACAGATGGGGGGGGGGAGAGGCACACTGAACTGCCAAGGGTGAAAGGGAAGGAGGGAGGAGGAGGAGATAAAGAGAGAGGAGGCAAAGGAGAGTGAGATGGAGGGAAGAGAGAGAAACAGATGTGCTGAGAGAGATAGAAGGAAAGAGATGGGGTGAAGGAGAGAGAGCAGACGGTGTCTGTCCACAGTGAAACCACCAGACTGTCTGCTTTTTGTGCCATGTGCCTTTTCAGCTCCAAATCGGGCCTGTACTGCTACATTTATGCCATGTGTGATTAGTTTACGTGACACACACACACACACACACACACAATGACTTTGTGCTCTGGAGAATCCATTAAGAGTTTGAGCAAGTTTTTATTCAATACTGTTGAAAAGAACTGTGAATGAACTGACCAAAGATGACCTTGGTCAGACATGATCACGTTTCTGCCTCTCCTGCCCTGTTCAGACCCAAGGCAGGCTCTGTCCTGTACAGTAACTAAATACTGTATGCTTGTTGTGCTTGGATCACACATTCTTCCCCCCTCTCTCTCTCTCTGTCAGTCTGATTGTTCATGTGAGAGTAGGGTGACCGTGTGTCTGTCCTGTCACTGTCCTGGCCTTCATTAAGCTACACTTCTCTCACTCTGTGTCACTGACCTGGCTGGGATCACAGAGTCGGACATAGGGGCTAGCGATCAGCTAATTATTAACGACCACTGGTAACAAAGAAAACCGCTCATCACTGCTTGATAATGATTCTTCTGTCTTCAATAGAATGAGCTGATGATTAACTGGCTAAAGTAGTCAAGTCCCCAAATCAATGCTCCTTGATTTTTGTTTTTCTAAAACCAACCTTACAGGCCCCTTTTGGCTGTTGTCTGGAATAGCCAAGTCTAGATGCTATTGCTGGAGGTCTAGTCTGTCCTGGCCATCTGGTTTCCCTTCGTAAGCACAGGAGCAGTATTCTATCCATATTACTGGTGTGCTTCAAAGTGGCTGAGGCTCTGTTGACAGTGAGAGCTTGGTCAGGTTGTTTCTCACACATGTAGTGTTTATGCCGACTGTTTACATCTGTGTGTGTTGTGCATGTAGCCTATGCGTGGGTGATCAATTTCCAGCCTGACTTACTATCTGGACCGTGTCCCCTTCCCAGAGCAGTGGTGTAAAAAGAGGTGATGTGGAACTAGTGAAGTGAGCTGAGCTCAAAGTGTTCAGAATCAGCTGCTGTTCACCTGATTGACTAGACCTGAGAGAAATGTCTGCAGTAGTACTGTGTACATACTAGCACAGTCATTCTTATCACAGTACTATAAGCCTCGAGATAACTCTCTCTCACCCTTTTTCTCTGTCCTCCACTGTGTTTGTTGTTTCTAGCCTTAATACCAACCCTCTCCCTCCTCCCTGTCTCTCCCTGCACAGTGATGTCCCAACACCATCACCAGCAGCAACTGCAACACACCCAGCAGCAGCAGGCCCAGCAGCCTCAGCAGCCCCAACAGGCCCAGGCCCAAGCCTTGGGCTCACCTGGCTCACTGCCCCAGCAGCAGAGCTCCCAGACTGGGATGATGAGCCTGTCCAGTCCCCTGGGTGTGGGGGTCAGTGCCCAGCACCAGCAGAAGATGAGGCTGCAGCGCATCCAGCTGGAGAGGGAGAGGATCCAGAGACGACAGGAGGAGCTCATGAGACAGGTGAGGCAATCTAGACCTCAACACCAACCCGCAGCTGCTAAAGTATGAGCCCGTATGAGTCCTCTAAGCTCTAATCATGAGAGAAAGGCCATGGTTAAGTAGATGTGGCCTAGTACAGTATAAGCAACAGCCCCCTATTCCTAGTAAGGGGGGGGGGGTCAACAGTAGGGTTTCATCAATAAAGTCTTTGTTGTCATTCAACGAGAGACAACTCATTTTCATGCACGTTATTTCATTGAGAAAGACTGCACCTAAAATTGCGCGACTAAGATCTCCTTTCTTGAGTTATCTTAGATTCATTCTGACTTTTTGAGGAAGTGTATACTGGCTATGGCATCTCAAAATGGACAAACAGCACTATTGTTTTTCAAGTAAAGGTATTTTAAGGGAGTATGCGAGCACATTTGTTCGGTAGGCGCCAGCCGAACTGAAGCATGCTGACGCCTTTAGTGTGTCAGATGAGCACACCAGTCTATTTACAAAATGGCTGTCTTCAACATCCAGCCAGTGACAGCATCCAGGAAGTGTTTATCTTACCCAGATCTCTTTGGTTCTCATTCGGCCCACCCTGAGCGCTGAGCAGCACTGGCTGGCCTGGAGTCTGTGGGGTTGGCCAAGGGTAGGGAGAGGGGAGGTGTGTGTGGTGGGTCAATAAGGCCCATCCTGTGAAGCCCTGGCTATGGTCAGTTGGTTTGGCCAGCGGTGGACACTTGGCCTGAGAGGATGAAAGAGAGGAGTGTGTTTGGGTATGTGTTATAGGAGTGTGTGTGGGTTAAGGTGTGTGTGTGTATATATACACATCTGAGGTAAAAACATCTGTGTTTCTCTTCTCGGATTGCCTAGATGTTATGAGTCAGGAATGTCTTCTTAGCAGTAGAATCTCTATTTTCCACTGTCCTCTTCTAGACTCTGCTTTGGTCTGACTGTCTGCAGATAGATCCCTATAGACTTGTGTATTCCTCCTCTAACCTGTCTGTTCTGTTCACTACCATACAGTGTGATGTTCAGTCCATCCAGCTCCAATGTCATACTCACACTTATAAACTGTTATAAAGCCGCTATTCAGCAGCCTGGAAAGCCCCTTCCCTTTAGATATACAGCTATTTTGTTACACACACAGCCAATCAGATGAATGGGAAGCCATTCAAAGTGAATTGGAACGGCAAGCTGGTGTTTCTCAGGTGACTGTGCACTGGGAGTTAGTAATGCCTGAGGCTTGGAGACTGACACCGATCCAACCCCAGAAACAGTGTCAGGGCAGCGGGACAGGCAAAGGTTAGTCCCCCCTCTCTCCCTTCCTGCTAGTCCCACCAGTGTAGACCTGTCTTTGACACTCAGCCAGTGTGAGTATGCAACTGTGTGTGTGTTTGGGTAGGGTTACATGTGCATCAGAAAGCACACACCTGTTACTTAACCAGTGGCCCAATTCCTTGAAGACTGTTAAGTGTGTGGGTGTGTGTGTGTCTTCACATCAGATAATTGCTGTGAAGTTCACACACTCACTACTACAGTTGAAGTCGGAAGTTTACATACACCTTAGTCAAATACATTTAAACTCAGTTTTTCACAATTCCTGACATTTAATCCTAGTAAAAATTCCCTGTCTTAGGTCAGTTAGGATCACCACTTTATTTTAAGAATGTGAAATGTCAGAATAATAGTAGAGAGAATTATTTATTTCAGCTTTTATTTCTTTCATCACATTCCCAGTGGGTCAGAAGTTTACATACACTCAATTAGTATTTGGTAGCATTGCCTTCAAATTGTTTAACTTGGGTCAAACGTTTTGGGTAGCCTTCCACAAGCTTCCCACAATAAGTTGGGTGAATTTTGGCCCATTCCTCCTGACAGAGCTGGTGTAACTGAGTCAGGTTTGTAGGCCTCCTTGCTCGCACACGCTTTTTCAGTTCTGCCCACAAATATTCTATAGGATTGAGGTCAGGGCTTTGTGATGGCCACTCCAATACCTTGACTTTGTTGTCCTTAAGCCATTTTGCCACAACTTTGGAAGTATGCTTGGGGTCATTGTCCATTTGGAAGACCCATTTGCGACCAAGCTTTAACTTCCTGACTGATGTCTTGAGATGTTGCTTCAATATATCCACATAATTTTCCTTCCTCATAATGCCATCTATTTTGTGAAGTGCACCAGTCCCTCCTGCAGCAAAGCACCCCCACAGCATGATGCTGCCACCCCCGTGCTTCACGGTTGGGATGGTGTTCTTCGGCTTGCAAGCGACCACCTTTTTCCTCCAAATATAATGATGGTAATTTTAGTCAAACAGTTCTAGTTTCATCAGACCAAAGGACATTTCTCCAAAAAGTACGATCTTTGTCCCCATGTGCAGTTGCAAACCGTAGTCTGGCTTTTTTATGGCGGTTTAGGAGCAGTGGCTTCTTCCATGCTGAGCAGCCTTTCAGGTTATGTCGATATAGGACTCGTTTTACTGTGGATATAGCTCCTTTTGTACCTGTTTCCTCCAGCATCTTCACAAGGTCCTTTGCTGTTGTTCTGGGATTGATTTGCACTTTTCGCACCAAAGTACGTTAATCTCTAGGAGACAGAACGCGTCTCCTCCCTGAGCGGTATGACTGCTGCGTGGTCCCATGGTGTTTATACTTGCGTACTATTGTTTGTACAGATGAACGTGGTACCTTCAGGTGTTTGGAAATTGCTCCCAAGGATGAACCAGACTTGTGGAGGTCTACAATTCTTTTTCTGAGGTCTTGGCTGATTTCATTTGATTTTCCCATGATGTCAAGCAAAGAGGCACTGAGTTTGAAGGTAGGCCTTGAAATACATCCACAGGTACACCTCCAATGGACTCAAATGATGTCAATTAGCCTATCTAAAGCTTTTAGCCATGACATCATTTTCTGGAATTTTCCAAGCTGTTTAAAGGCACAGTCAACTTAGTTTATGTAAACTTCTGACCCACTGGAATTGTGATACAGTGAATTATAAGTGAAATAATCTGTCAGTAAACAATTGTTGGAAAAATTACTTGTGTCATGCACAAAGTAGATGTCCTAACCGACTTGCCAAAGCTATAGTTTGTTAACAAGACATTTGTGGAGTAGTTGGAAAACGAGTTTTAATGACTCCAACCTAAGTGTATGTAAACTTCCGACTTCAACTGTATATTATGCTCTACTGATGCCTGGGGCCTGGAAAAACACTGCTTGGTTAATTGTTCTGTAGCAGTTGTAAGAAGCAGATTCGGGCCCGGTTATGGAGTCAGCTAATTTCTCACCTCAAGTGCTGTAGCACATGATGTGTTCTTGATCAATAATGAACATAGTTTCAGTAATCTTGAATCTCTCCTCCCCCTCCCCTCTTCTCTCCCTTCTTCTCTTTCCTCCTCCTCTCCTCCCCATACCCACTGCTGCCTATTGCTTCCCCCTAGGAGGTGGCGCTGTGTAGACAGCTGCCCATGGACTCTGAGAGCATGGCACCAGTGCCCACCCCCGGTGGCAACCCTGCCCAGCCCATGACACATGGCAACATGCCCACCAACGGATCCGACCCCTTCCTCAACAGGCAAGTGCACTCCTGACTCCTTCCATATATTACTGTCCCTCCTCTCTTTTGCTTCTCTGTTTCTTCTCATCTGTATGTCTCTGTCCCCACTCCCTTGCTCTCTCTCCTCTCACTCCCTTCTTTCTCAACACCCCCTCTCCTCTCTGCCTCTCTCCCACTTATCCCCTGGCTATCCTCTTCTCCTCTCAGCCTGTGTTCTTTCTGTCTTCTGCTTTCAGCTTTCAAGCTGTAGTGTGTGATCCAGTTGGTGGACAGAAGGGATCAGTGTATTAATGTGTGTGTAATGTATGTGATCCGCAGTGGTCACTTCCAGCACTCACGGGAGCAGAGCACAGACAGTGGCCTGGGGCTGGGCTGTTACAGCATCCCCACCACCCCAGAGGACTTCCTCAATAACATGGAGGAGATGGACACAGGTAGGACACCCTCTCTCCCCTTTCTCTATCTACCTGGTTATATGTGACCATCTCTCTCGCCTTCTCTCTCTCTCCTTCTCTCTCTCTCTCTCTCTCCTTCTCTCTCTCGTGCCTTCTCTCTCTCTCCTTCTCTCTCTCTCTCGCCTTCTCTCTCTTCTCTCTCTCTCGCCTTCTCTCTCTCTCGCCTTCTCTCTCTCGCGCCTTCTCTCTCGCGCCTTCTCTCTCTCTCGCCTTCTCTCTCTCTCTCGCCTTCTCTCTCTCTCGCCTTCTCTCTCTCTCTCTCTCCTCTTTCTCTCTTGCCTTCTCTCTCTCTCGCCTTCTCTCTCTCTCCTCTCTCTCGCCTTCTCTCTCTCTCGCGCCTTCTCTCTCTCGCGCCTTCTCTCTCGCTCTCGCCTTCTCTCCCGCTCTCTCACCTTCTCTCTCTCTCGCTTTCTTTCAAATTCAAAAAATGTTTTTACATGAAAAGTGTTACCACATACGTTGCCAAAGTAAACAAATAGACACATATCAAATCAGGTAGCAGTGTCTTCTCTCTCTCTCTCTACCTGATTATATGTGACCATCGCTCTCTCTCTCCCCCGACTCACCTTCATCTCCCCTCTCTCCCCATCCAGGTGAGAGCATGGCACAGGCGGGCAGTATGAACGTGCCCCAGCACAGCCGCTTCCCAGACTTCTTGGACTCTCTGCCAGGCACCAACGTGGACCTGGGAACCCTGGAGGGAGCAGACCTCATCCCTATCCTCAACGACGTGGAGTCAGTCCTCAACAAGAGCGAGCCCTTCCTCACTTGGCTGTAAACACACATAAACACACACACAACTTCTACACACATATATACACATCCATACTCAGCCATAAAAAACACCCAACAAACAGGATGAAAGACTCACTCCACATATCTAAAGACTCATCTATGCTACCTTTAGCTACTTATTCAAATCAGCATTATCTCTTCTTCCCACTTCTCCATGTGTACAGTAATATTACGCTCTGTCTGTCTACCCTCTGTCTGCCAGACCACGTAGCGTCAATCTGAGTTCAGTTCTGATCAAAGATATAAAGAGTATTCATCAAAGCCTTGAGAGAACAAAAACAAATCAAAACATGACATGTATTAACGTGTACTTCACTATTGGAGTTATTGTATGATAAACGAACAAAGTTAGTAGTTTTGGTTTTGTATGTTCTGTAAGACTTCCCCTGAGAACCCACTCTGGTTTATTAATCACAATTGATAAAAAAAATTATACAGCATTCCTTTCTCTCTTGGGGTGACTTTCTATGTGGAACAAGTACTTGGTGAAAATAAACAAAATTGGCTTCCTATGGGATTGCTTTGACGTAACTGTCAAACGTATGCAGGGAGGCTTTTTCACCAATAGGTGGAGCTATTGCTTAAGCTACTGTAGTTCTTATGAAATGGATCTTTACTGGCTACAAGGCTGTTCGTCTGTAGGTTCTTGGTATAAAGTGGACCTCTGTCGGCTACAGCACTGTAAACCTTCTTCTCTATCACCAACAGTGTCCTAACTGTCAGTTTGGGTTAGAATAAAAACCCGATTTTCTTTGTTACTGTTGCTTCTGTTCGCAAAAACAACCATCTTGGATTCACTTCAATATCATCAGTAGTGGCCATGAGAGCAAAGTGTGTTGTATACCAAATAATGTTTCCTGTTGTCCGCTTCAATGTCACTACAAAAGCTTTAAATCTTAAAAATTGTACTCAGTTTGATTTTTAAAGAGAACCATGTTTTTTTGTTTTTGTCATTTTACTAATTGTACTCAAGCTGATTCCAATATAGCTATTATAACACTAAAAGCTCATGCCTCAGTTATGCAATGACGTGCATACGTAGAATTGTGTTTTATACCATGTACTTTTTATATCATGCTACAAGTATTATTTTTTCTTTACTGTAAAATAGCCTAGATGGGTTCTTTGCATCTGGTGCCATTGTAGGACTTATAATATAAAGTTTGCATTTTTAGTATTTATCAAGAGCTATGTTTCTTACAAATTTTTGATTTTTAAAAATGGAATTGAGATTTCAAAGCACTGCAAATCAGCAAGGGATTCAAAGATATCTGATCATGAAGTGAATGTTGAAGTTAGATGACCACCAGAAGCTCCCACTAGACGTTTTGGTTCAATGTGCGTTGAGGCTTGATAATCCTTCGTAAGCAAACTCTGTCCTTGGTCCTCAGTTGGTCTTTGGGCTTGCAAAGTCTGTTTGAAAACCCAAAGGACAACTTTTCTAATATCTGTTCTGCGGGGAAATATGCAACAATAGTATTTTACGTGGCCTGAGATTATTGTGCCTATGCGTTTAAAGGATTTTTACTGAATCGTCAGGTTGGATTGACATGGGGTTGGCGTTATGATTTAGTTTTAAAGTGCCAGCCCCTCAACACAATCCGCTCAGATAGTTTTTTTTCTACATTTTGTATTTGCATGTTGAATGACATATTTGTGATTCCTAGCGTTAGGTTCTCTATAGCTCGACCTTATATTGTGACTATACTGAGTCTGGTTACTGTGTAGAACGTTAGGACTGACAAGGCGAGAAAGTGATGGATCCTGGGAAGGGGCAGGTGAATAGATGGCGAGAGAGAGGGAGGGGGGTTGAGTTTAGGGAGGGGGAGGGCAACCAAAACACGCTACTTTTCAGCGCGGCGGCCAACACGGCGCTCATGACGTCCTAACGTCGAGGTGAAGAGGGGCCTAGAGCGGGATGAGAGGAAGCACACGGTTACCCCACCATCACCACTACCACATGTCTCATTGGAGAGGTGTGTATTGGGGGACATGGTGTGGATTAGTGTCGAAGATTGTAGGCGTCTCTATTACCCAAGCATGGCCTAAGAAGGCTAGCTCTGACAGGGCTAGCAACATGCTAACTTATGCCCAGGCCCAGGCCTAGCTGATGAAAAGCGCTCCAGTGAGAGGTGATGAGGTCTTTTGAGAATCAGACAAGCTGATTGGGATGAGGCTTAACACTGTCCAATCACACAGCTTCCTCTCCTGGTGTCTGTGTGCATTAGGGAGGTTTCCTGTCTGTGTTTTCTATTGAATGACATGCTGTTTCAGCTCTAATAACACAAGCCAGAGGAGCACTGAGGGGGGACACTGGGCAGGGCTGTCTGTGCATCATTACTGGGGACACAATTCAAGGGTGTACCAGTTCGTGGGGGCAAGATTCAAGGTTGCACCAGTATGAAGGGCACAAGTTAAAAGTTCAAGAAAATGGATAATAGCATTTATATCAGATTGATTGTCTTTTTGTAAATCTTTACTTTGGGGGTTAGAAATACCTGATAAAGAGATGGATCCTTTGAGACCATAGATAGGGGATGAACACAGTGGTGGTGTTATACAATAAAGAGTTTGAGGAAATGGTTTGGTGCGTGTGGGGCACATGTTTGACTACAGGGTGCATAGAGTGGCATGACATGGATTGGGCAGGATAACGCTGTAGCAGAATATAGCGCAGTATATCGCAGTGGCTAGGCTACAGCTGCAGGGTTGGATGAGACGGGGGTGTGATGTCAGTAGGTACAGTGTTCTTGGAACTTTGAAGGCATGCTCATTGGTTGTGGAAATCACACACCAACAAAATGGCCGTATACTGTATCCTGGCAGTGTGGAGTTCATTTTGACATAATGTAACCTCGGCAAGGAGTCTCTGAAAACGAGAATTGAAAGTCGTGTAACATGTAAAAAAAATAAACTGAATAAAATGGCGTCAGAACCGTGGATCTTTGTTTTTTTATTGATGCCATTTATTACAGAAGTTCACTTTTGATCACTGATATCACAACCCACGGATCACACATAACCGTACACAGATCCAAAGATGACCTGAGAATATAATTACTCTCTAGGTAACATTAGCTAACGTCTTATTTATTTATTTATATAGTATACAAAACATCCACTACCATCATAATATAGCGGAATCAACATCCTCATAAAGTCACTGATAACCCAACATGACAAAGACTCCTTAGTAACCCCATGGCGGTACAGTAAATATTGACACAGAGGAGGGAAGCTAGCCATGTCCCTCCATTAACAAGAACTAGCCAGAATAAAGTTATAAAATGACTTAACCCACAGGCCAACTAAAACAAGGCTGACACAGGTGTGGTCCACTCACCCTGTCAGAAACCTATATGAAGTTATGTTTTGTGTTTTTCAATACCGAAAATGATTTGCAATTAAATAAGATACATTTTTGATAGATTTAATTGATTCCAAGTGTTCTGTTGGACACGTCTTTTACGGTACATAATATGAAAATTATAATATAACGTGAAAAGTGCTATCATGTTTTAAACATATTGAATAATAAGTTTGATTACGTTAAATGTATTATCCTCATTAAAAAAGAAATCATAATATTTGCTATATAGCGAAAGGCCATCAAGATAGATAGGTAGGAAATTGTTCAATAAAAAATATATATTTAACAAAATTAAATATACACCTCATAGAAAGCCAGTTGTTATAAGACGTCTTCTGTCTTCTGAGAGGCTCACTGAGGCTCAAAGATCCTCAGACTGCACCATCAGTACTCTGAAAGACAAACATAGGACAAAACTTTCAAATCAACTCTTACTCAAATACAAACATATTTATACAGTGTATTAGTGTGACAATCATGGATGAGCTAATTGTTGCTAAGCTCACTGGAGTTCATGGTCAGACAACACATGGCCGAGAGGTCAGTGACACCGGTGGGAGAAAATGTCAATAGGGGGCTAGCCTTATTGAGAGTCAGGTGTAGGCAGGTCCAGTCCAGCGCCGGGCTTTAGAATACAATTTATTAAATGTTGTATTCCACTAGAGCAAAAGTATTTGTGACACTAATTTGGCATATGGGCTAGATGTTCATTTAAGATTGGGGTGTATCAAGACGAGGGTTGGTCCTCTTACCCCACAGCAGCCGCAGCAGTCTCCACAGATGGCACCGATGAGTCCGTTGATGACCTGGATGGCACAGAGCACAGCCTGCAGCAGGCCCATCACCAGCAGCATGGAGAACAAGGTCAGGTGCCAGGTCACAATGCCCTCAGGTGCCTTACAGCCCTGCCACAGGTTGTGGTTATTCAGGTAGTCACTGGTGGGGAACAGAGAAGAAGTTCAGCAAAAAGTAAAATAAGATTCAGCACACTGCAATGTATGTGAGTGACTGAGAGGTACATACATTGTCAAAACATAAACAATGTATTAACAACAATGTATTTGAGTGCTAAAACAGTTCTTACCCGTCAACAAAGGGGTTGGTCCATGACTCTGTTGTGCCATTGGTATAGAGACACGTTGGTCCATTATGAATGGCAACAGCAGACACAATGAAGGAGTAGCCAGCCCCCAGAACCCCAACCGCAGCAAAGATGATCGAGGTGAACATCTGAGGAAAAGAAAGATCACAGTTACAGAGGTCCAATTCAATCAATCTGGTTATTGAACCCAGGCCATCCAAGTGACTCAAATAGACTGTGTTAGTCCACTGAGCTGAAAGTGGTAGGAGGAGTGGTAGGAGGGGCTCTTCAGGGCCCATATCCATAAAACGTCTCAGAGTAAGAGTGCTGATCTAGGATCAAAATTTATAAGATTATATGGACAGGTCTGGGGTCCTGTTCCTAGATCAGGATGGACTTCAGGTCTTACTTATACTGTGAGCATATCAGCTTGATATATCACAAAGGCAGGCTTTCCTGTTCAGGTTGGAACTCTGGGTGGTCTGCAGTGGGCCATTTCATTTGGTGTCCGCTGGGGTCTGCTTAGGGTGTGGTTTGATATCCGCATAGCTGTTTTGTACCGAGTTGACCTACTGAAAGGGAACGTACAGTTATGACTATAACTACTGTTCCCTGAAGGAGAGAAACGAGGTACAACAACACCTGTTCAGCCCTGCATCGCCCAGTTCTGGGCTCGGTGAAGAGCAGTACTGAATTGAAATAATTAATCCTCGGGTTTATCACCTGTGGACGACGGGGCTTACGGTGATGCACGGTGTTCATTGGCCTTGTCAGGCATGATTCTAATGCTCTTCAGTAGAGGGCGCTAGTGCGCAAACTCCCCATAGCCTTCTTCAGGGAACAGTAATTATAGTCATAACTGTACACTTCTCTTATCTGCTGGCCACCAGTATAATGGGGGCTCTGTCTGTAGGAGTCATGTGAAATGCCAGTTGAACTCCCTGCCTTGGGGTGATTAAAATCGATGTATTATATCTACTGCATGTGTCTGTGCGTACATGTGTGCATGCGTGTGTGTGACTCTGGTTTCTCCATGTACTCACTGCAAATCTCTTTCCACAACTCTCGTTGCCACAGCAACCGCAGCAGTCATTGTTTTTGAGTCCCAGGAAGACAAGTGCTGGGAGGATCATCTGTTCAGAAAGATATACAGCACACAATTATTAGGATCAGACCGCAACGATATACACACAACCATTAGGATACACAACTATTGGTTAAGATCAGGACAGAAAGACCTCATACTACCCACAACCATTTGGATAAGACCCGGAAGACTGCTCTCCAGTTGTAAATGCTCACTATAGCACAGACAATCATATTGGTTTGAATCAGATTAGTAGGGAGACTACTGTTTCTGTCATCAGCAACAGGAAGGACAACGGCACGTTGGTTTAAGAAGCAAAAACAGAGTGGCACTGTCTATTGAACACTGTGAACATTATTCTAAACGTTTCATTACATTCTAATAATGCTGTAATAACACAAGCGTAATGGACAAGGCCACCTCACAGTCTTTCATTTTGATAATTTAAAATTGCACCTCATATACTATTATGCAGTTATAATACGTTATAAATGACTGTTCACCTGTTTTCTGAAAGGCTTAATCCAATATTTGTACATTTCTATGTTTTTCCACATGTTGAATAGAGATATCCAAATAAAACCATTGAAATTAGAAATGTGTACATTAGAGAGTTATTAGAAGTTATTAAAAGCCCCAAGTCAAAAGCCCTTTTCCATCCCCGCAGTAACAGTTGACTTACCAGAACCCCGGATCCCATGATGCCCCCAAAGTACCACACCTCTTTAGTGATGTGGTCATTGTCTTCAGCGACCAGCCCCCCAGGGAAGAAGAGCAGGATGTTACAGAGCACACATAGGATGGCCAGGGGGATCAGGGTGATGCCCAGACACTTGGCAAAACTACCCGAGCACATGGTACACCTTATCAGCCAAAACAGTCACACAGGGCCAACAGGGGTTCTCTAAAGTCTAAAGGGCTCCCACACAAACTCGTACACACCTAAACTGTACGTCCTCCGTAAAAGGTTCCTATCTAGGACTGTACCTGTCCAGTGCAACCAAACGGTCTCAATCCCTCAGATTGGGGAGGGGTGTATATATAGACAGCTGGTTGGATGATGTCACTGCCTTAAATTGAATTTACAGTGTTTGTGCTATGGCAACCATCTGGTCCGGTTAATGTTCTACTACAGGATTTGCCTGCCTGGCCCCAGCCCTGACAGAGAGATAGAGGGGGGTTATTGAACACACTGCCACTCTATTGGAGTCCATACATGGTTATGAATGGGAGTATGTTTCAGGCTATATTTTTCCTGATACTTTATGGTATTTTATTCGGTCAATGTTGTAGTGAAAAACCCATGAAGCTTCTCATAATTTTACATTACATTATTTAAATAAGGTATCATACAGTGAAAAACATTCCAATACAATGTGATTATCATTCAAGAATAACTTTTTTCCTTTACATAGTTTTATTCACATTTAGGCTTATATTAATGCATCATATTTAGTCTGAAAACAACAATGCCACCAGCATATTGTGCACTATTAGATTTATGACGTATAGGCTACAAGGTAAATGTACACTGAGTGTACAAAACATTAGGAACACCTTCCTAATATTGAGTTGCACCCCCTTTTGCCCTCAGAACAGCCTCAATTAGTTGGGGCATGGACTCTACAAGGTGTCGAAAGCATTCCACAGGGATTCTGGCCCATGTTAACTACAATGCTTTCCACAGTTGTGTCAAGTTGGCAAGATGTCCTTTGGGTGGTGGACCATTCTTGACACATACGGAAACTGTTGAGCGTGAAAAATCCAGCAGCTTTGCAGTTCTTGACACACTCAAACCAGTGTGCCTGGCACCTACTACCATACCTTGTTCAAATGCACTTCAATCTTTTGTCTTGGCCATTCACCCTCTGAATGGCACACACACAATCCATGTCTCAAGGCTTAAAAATCCTTCTTTAACCTGTCCCCCCCTTCATCTACACTGATTGAAGTGGATTTAACACATGACATCAATAAGGGATCATAGCTTTCACCTGGATTCACCTGGTCAGCCTATGTCATGGAAAGAGCAGGTGTTCTTAATGTTTTGTACACTCAGTGTAGAATATAACATAACTAGACAATCAGTACAGGGCTAAAACCCCAAATAGACTTTAAAGCCCTTTGTACAGTGCCTTCGGAAAGTATTCAGACCCCACATTTTGTTACGTTACAGCCTTGTTCTAAAATGGATTAAATAAAAAACAGAAATACCTTACTTATTCAGACCCTTTGCTATGAGACTCGAAATTGAGCTCAGGTGCATCCTGTTTTCATTGATCATCCTTGAGATGAAGGAATTGTCTGTAGAGCTCCGAGACAGGATTGTGTCGAGGCACAGATCTGGGGAAGGGTATCAAAAAATGTCTGCAGCATTGAAGGTCCCCAAGAACACATTGGCCTCCATCATTCTTAAATGGAAGAAGTTTGTAACCACCAAGACTCTTCCTAGAGCTGGCCGCCTGGCCAAACTGAGCAATCGGGGGAGAAGGACCTTGGTCAGGGAGGTGACCAAGAACCTGATGGTCACTCTGACAGAGCTCCAGAGTTCCTCTGTGGAGATGGGAGAACCTTCCAGAAGGACAACCATCTCTGCAACACTCCACTAATCAGGCCTTTATGGTAGAGTAGCCAGACGGAAGCCACTCATCATTAAAAGGCACTTGACAGCCCGCTTGGAGTTTGCCAAATGGCACCTAAAGACTCTCAGACCATGAGAAACAAGATTCTCTGGTCTGATGAAACCAAAATTGAACTCTTTGGCCTGAATGCCAAGCGTCACGTCTGGAGGAAACCTGGCACCATCCTTACGGTGAAGCATGGTGGTGGCAGCATCATGCTGTGCGGATGTCTTTTCAGAGGCAGGGACTGGGAGACTAGTCAGGATCGAGGGAAAGATGAACGGAGAAAAGTACAGAGAGATCCTTGATGAAAACCTGCTCCAGAGCGCTCAGGACCTCAGACTGGGGCGAAGGTTCACCTTCCAACGGGACAACGACCCTAAGCACACAGTCAAGACAACGCAGGAGTGGCTTTGGGACAAGTCTCTGAATGTCCTTGAGTGGCCCAGCCAGAGCCCGGACTTGAACCCGATAGACTTGAAAATAGCTGTGCAGCAACGCTCCCCATCCAACCTGACAGAGCTTGAGAGGATTTGCAGAGAAGAATGGGAGAAACTCCCCAAATACAGGTGTGCCAAGCTTGTAGCATCATGCCCAAGAACACTCAAGGCTGTAATCGCTGCCAAAGGTGCTTCAACAAAGTACTGAGTATAGGGTCTGAATACTTATGTAAATGTTTTATTTCAGTTTTCTTTTTAATACATTTGCAAACATTTCTAAACCTGTTTTTGCTTTGTCATTATGGGGTATTGTGTGTAGATTGATGAGGGGAAAAAACGATGTAATACATTTTAGAATAAGGCTGTAATGTAACAAAATGAGGGAAACGTCAAGGGGTTTGAATACTTTCCGAATGCACTGTATTTACCAGGGTAATATACAATGTTCCCTCTAATTTTTTTAGGCACTGAGCAAACTTCAGGTCTACTGAGCGCAAACTTGAAAGTTGTGAAAATTCTGTGCAACTTCCAGCGCGCGTTTACTGTTAACACTGAGGCTGTACGTGCTTTAAGTTACAGTTTCAGACAGTGGTCAAGTAGGCTACTGTGGCTATTTGATCATAATGTAGACCTACCAGAGTTTCCTACTATAAAAAAACTATAGATAAAATGCATCCCATAACATTTTAACATGGAAATAGCTGTTCTATCATTCAGCCTACAGTAGCAGACAATGTGTGGTGTTCAGTGTAGGCCTACATTCCATGAGACTTTTGAAAAAAACATGCAGGGCTTGACATTAACCTGTTTATCCACTTGTCCTTCAGACAGAGCGGTGACTGAAAATGTTGTTTTGTTGTTTGATGCAAGAAACCACTTCACAAAATAAAATGCATTATTATTCCCATACCATTCATTATTGCAGAGAATCAGACAAATTATGCTACCCTCTGCCTATTGGCTACTTAGCTTATTCAAGCCTGTCTCAAAATACAACACTGCCCCTTTAAGACAAAAAAAAGTATCTTTACCTGACTAGCTTTTCGAAGATGTCTAGAAATGTACACGTTTTGTGCTCTTGTAGGAAGAAATCACTCCCCCATTGCTGACAACAAATGATCTATAACTGGGCTAATAACTCACTAACTAGCAAAGGATAAGAACAAATGTGCACAAATGGCTACATGCAGCTCTCACTTTGATCTCAAAACAAGCGCATCTACTCATGACCGCTAATGCTGTAAACACAGTCTAGTTCAAAGTGATTGGCACAGATCCATAAATGGCAAAGGTCTATTTCCATATAGGCCTACTGCAGCTCTGATTGGTTATGCCACACTGGCCTGTGTAGAGTACGGGCCAGTCTTATTTTGATGCATTCTGCCTTCAACAAAATGTCTTGCATAGTTAGTTTTGCATACTAAAAGGCCCTGCATGGTCAATCCGATGTCTGCAGTGGCCATACAGCATTTACTGAGATATGGCCTCTGCAGAAGTCAGGGCATTTATAATTATTGCGGTTCCCTGAGCAGAGCAGAGCTGTTGTGAAGGAAGTTGTCAAGGAAGTGAGTTTGTGTTTATACTGGACCTCCCGCCCCCACCTAAAGTCAACCAATCATGTCAATGAGGAGCTATATGGAGCCCTCTGCATTGTTAAAAAAATTATTGGGCAGGCACAGCGATGCTGTACAGAGCTCAATTTGGCCTCTGCATGCCTCTGGAGGCTCCGCAATTGTTTTACACCATCCATATGGCACCGCCGAACACATTTTCGGATCAAGCATAAATTGCCTTTAAGTCTTGCGTAGTTCCTTTTGTTTCCATATGTTGAAAGTGGCTAATATTGCGTTGATTCGATCAAAAATTCCTACAGTAAAGGGAAAGGTTGATAGTGTTAACTAATAAGGGGAAAACTGTAGAAAGTTGAGTGAAGTTCAATCTAGTGCTTCTCTGCACAGGCTGATATTTCTTCTGCGCATTCCTGGGGGAGCTGCGTGCAAGAACCTGCACACAGTTTAGAGGGAACATTGGTCATATACTGTATGTTGGTGAGTAGACATTCACTTTGGTCTTCTTTGTTTTGTTGATAACCTAACATTAATCTTGTGTTGTGTAGGCGAAGCCTACTACAACGTACTGCCACTTGACATCACACAATGAAAAGAAAAACTGAATTTTAATGCAATGCATTGCTCATGGATGTGATCTGTAATCCATTCACCATTCCTGGATCAATCGACCCCCGATTAATCGATCAGGAAGCAAAGTGACACAAAGTAGCAAAATAGTGTGGAATAATATCATATTATTCATATGACATTTAGATTACAATAATTGTCGAGTGAATGCCACAGGGAAACGTTATTGAGCAAGTTATTATCGCCGTCCAAATAGAGCGCCTCTCAGCAGAAATGACTGAGTTTTGCACACCGCGTTTCATGTGAGGAAACATTGAAATAAAATGTTTTTTTGTGTGATAAAGGAGAAGTAGACTAGGCTATGCAGCCCAGTCTCTCCTTCACCTCGCACCGGTCAGCTGTTGTTTGTTTACATGGTCTGGGTGAGTGGCTCTGGTCCAAGGCTTTAGCGCCTTCTGACTTCGATGTTTGTAGGCTATATCACTTTTCTTCACTTTATGCTTGAAATTACTCTCCAATCCGAGACCAGACCCTGGCTGGACCTGACATATTCAGATACCATCTTGACTTGCTCCCCTCACAGACATCCTGAAGAGAGGAGGGAATGCTGCTGATGCTGCTGTGGCTGTTGCCCTGGCCGTGACAGAACCCTGCAGCAGTGGGATCGGTGGGGACAGCTTCTGTCTGTTCTATGAAACAAGCACTGGACAGGTGTGCGGCCTGAACGGCAGGTGAGGAAGTGGCACTGCACTGGCACTACTTGGCACATCAACTTCAAGGACTTTCATCACCAGGGCTGGGATGGCGCAAAAGCCTGCAAACCCAGTAGCTCATGTTTTGTCATATTTCATTGTGTAGTTTTTAACCACACACTTTACAGCCAGATAAAAACCTACAGTGAGGGAAAAAAGTATTTGATCCCCTGCTGATTTTGTACGTTTGCCCACTGACAAAGAAATGATCAGTCTATAATTTTAATGCTAGGTTTATTTGAACAGTGAGAGACAGAATAACAACAAAAAAATCCAGAAAAACACATATAAATTGATTTGCATTTTAATGAGGAAAATATGTATTTGACCCCCTCTCAATCAGAAAGATTTCTGTCTCCCAGGTGTCTTTTATACAGGTAATGAGCTGAGATTAGGAGCACACTCTTAAAGGGAGTGCTCCTAATCTCAGCTTGTTACCTGTATAAAAGACACCTGTCCACAGAAGCAATCAATCAATCAGATTCCAAACTCTCCACCATGGCCAAGACCAAAGAGCTCTCCAAGGATGTCAGGGACAAGATTGTAGACCTACACAAGGCTGGAATGGGCTACAAGACCATCGCCAAGCAGCTTGGTGAGAAGGTGACAACAGTTGGTGCGATTATTCGCAAATGGAAGAAACACAAAAGAACTGTCAATCTCCCTCGGCCTGGGGCTCCATGCAAGATCTCACCTCGTTGAGTTGCAATGATCATGAGAACGGTGAGGAATCAGCCCAGAACTACACGGGAGGATCTTGTCAATGATCTCAAGGCAGCTGGGACCATAGTCACCAAGAAAACAATTGGCAACACACTACGGCGTGAAGGACTGAAATCCTGCAGCGCCCGCAAGGTCCCCCTGCTCAAGAAAGCACATATACAGGCCCGTCTGAAGTTTGCCAATGAACATCTGAATGATTCAGAGGAGAACTGGGTGAAAGTGTTGTGGTCAGATGAGACCAAAATGGAGCTCTTTGGCATCAACTCAACTCGCCGTGTTTGGAGGAGGAGGAATGCTGCCTATGACCCCAAGAACACCATCCCCACCGTCAAACATGGAGGTGGAAACATTATGCTTTGGGGGTGTTTTTCTGCTAAGGGGACAGGACAACTTCACCGCATCAAAGGGACGATGGACGGGGCCAAGTACCTCCTTCCCTCAGCTAGGGCATTGAAAATAGGATTGTGGATGGGTATTCCGGCATGACAATGACCCATAACACACAGCCAAGGCAACAAAGGAGTGGCTCAAGAAGAAGCACATTAAGGTCCTGGAGTGGCCTAGCCAGTCTCCAGACCTTAATCCCATAGAAAATCTGTGGAGGGAGCTGAAGGTTCGAGTTGCCAAACGTCAGACTCGAAACCTTAATGACTTGGAGAAGATCTGCAAAGAGTGGGACAAAATCCCTCCTGAGATGTGTGCAAACCTGGTGGCCAACTACAAGAAACGTCTGACCTCTGTGATTGCCAACAAGGGTTTTGCCACCAAGTACTAAGTCATGTTTTGCAGAGGGGTCAAATACTTATTTCCCTCATTAAAATGCAAATCAATTTATAACATTGCGTTTTTCTGGATTTTTTTGTTGTTATTCTGTCTCTCACTGTTCAAATAAACCTACCATTAAAATTATAGACTGATCATTTCTTTGTCAGTGGGCAAACGTACAAAATCAGTAGGTGATCAAATACTTTTTTCCCTCACTGTATGTGGTAGGCTAAGTCATCCTTTTCATCAAAGGGTTATTGTATCATGAAGGGTTAGGCTGGTAATATGATCTAATATATTCTCAATGTTTTTGTTGGAAAATAGCCAGTGATATGTATCGTACAGTGAGACTCATGGATCCTATTTTGACAATGGCAGTTTCATGAAATCAGTATTATGAATACTATGCAGTATAAAAGGAGACCCATTCTGACCTTTAAAAGCGGTAGATAAATTCCTTTGCATGTTTTATGTGTTATGACTAACCTTCCTTGATTTACACGCCCCGTTGGTTTTGTAAACCCACTGTACATCAAACAGAAAAATACTCCAACAATCAATTACTCAGTGAATAATGCCTTTCCCTCTGTTTCTTTATGAGTGTGTATGACACAGTGCCCACACACACTACAACTGAAGACACAATACTTGGTAATAACCAAGTAATGTGTCTTCAGTTGTAGTGTGTATGTGGGCACTGTGTTGACTCAGGAATAACCAGTGTTATTCATCTTGGCGTTGTGTTTTATCGAGCCATTGTTGTGTTAGGCTTCCTATTTAACCCCAATGTGTTGCACTTTACATTTACATTTACATTTACGTCATTTAGCAGACGCTCTTATCCAGAGCGACTTACAAATTGGTGCATTCACCCTATAGCCAGTGGGATAACCACTTTACAATATATATATATATTTTTATTTTTATTTTATTTTATTTTATTATTATTTTTTTTAAATTTTTTTTGGGGGGGGGGGTAGAAGGATTACTTTATCCTATCCCAGGTATTCCTTAAAGAGGTGGGGTTTCAAATGTCTCCGGAAGGTGGTGAGTGACTCCGCTGTCCTGGCGTCGTGAGGGAGCTTGTTCCACCATTGGGGTGCCAGAGCAGCGAACAGTTTTGAGCACTTGACCTGTGAAGGCTGCTGTGAAGAACCACAGAGGAATGTTTGCTTGGCTGACTACACCGGACTGGTTGCTTACTGACTGGCTGGCAGCCTTGAACTTATTTGACCATCCAGTTCTGGATAAGTGAACTTGAGCTAATCACTGGCCTATTTGGGTGTGTTGGTAGCCAGGAATTTTAGGTCTCAGTCATACTAAAGTATGTGTGTGTGTGTTACTAACTAGACCAACACATTTTAGTTCTGTTGACCCCTGTTTGACTGTGTGTGTGTTTGTGTGTGTGTCCTGTTCCAGTGGCCGGGCCCCAAGAGCACAGACAGTGGATCTCCTGGAGAGGCATGGCTACAGTGAGTCTAACCCTATCCCATCCTTCCACGCCCTGAACGCCACCCTGCCAGGGGCCACGGCCTGCTGGTGTGACACTGTCCCCCTGTTTGGCAGTCAGAAGGTAAAGTATGATGTATGGTTATCTTATTATAGCTCCAGATGGACAATAACGTTTTATTCTTTAGTATTTTATAGAATTTCTACTCTGTTCTATTTCTATTCATCAATAAACGTCTCCTTTCTATACACTTGTTTTTTTGTAGCTTATCCATGGCAACAACTGAACGAATCCTAACTCTCGCTTTCTCTTCCTGTGGAGTGATAGCACTCTGAGTGCGTCCGTCCTTCAATAAGCATTAAAAACATGCCCCCCAGTCCCACACACTGTCCTCTTGTTATTTTTAGATATAATTTGTTTCCCTGTATTTGGCCTGGGTCCAGCGGTTCCTTCTCTAGCAGGCAGTTCTACTATGTTTCCATGGCTTCCTCAGGGGAGCTGTTGCTTTGTTGATCTGTATAGTACAGTGTAAAAAATGAAAAAATATTGTGTTAAGATATTGAATCACTATTACATGTTTCAGGGAAAATGTAAAGTTCTTTATTTAAAAGTTATGCAAATGAAGAGTTTATTTCCAAAATGCTATATCCACCAATTCTTCACATTTATTTTTCATCAGAAATGATTGCTTATGGGTACCTTCATGTGTGTGTAAAAATATTACTCTTCTCAGATTTTTAATTCATAGATTTTAGATGTGTATGAATTTCTTTATATTTTTTGGGCAAAACACTATACCCTGAGTATACCACAACCCCTATATGAGTATAGAGTAGTCCTTAGATCATGGAAGAATACTATATCTCAGAGCTTCCATGTCTTCATCCTGGGAGTGGTCAGTGGGGAGGTTGAGAGTGTGAGTTTCTGGTTGACACTAAGTGTGTCCCGTAAGGGGTCGACCAGACCTCCATCCATCCATTTCCTCTGAGGTTATGACTCTGTGTATATGACTCCTGCTGAGGACGGTGGTGTGACTCTCTGTGTTTCCTGTTAACTTCCTGTTACCGCCGTGTCCCGGTCATCGTTAGTTACCACAGCCACAAAGTCATAAATCCCGCCAATTTTTCAATGTATCTTCTTAAATTGTGATTTTAACCCATAAGAGTCTAAGCCATTTCTAAGCCGGGGTAGGGGTACTACTAAGCTATATGGAATTGTTTTAAGAAGGTCATACCAAGGATTTAGAATTTTAAGACCCCTTGAAGTATCGCAAAAATATATAGAAAACAAATATTTGATGAAAAATTATTTTTGGCCTCACTGCTATTAGCCCATACAAACGCATTGAATAACATATTCACTACATGGAACAGATAGTCCCCCCAAAAAATCAAAAGGAAGTTTGTTCTGAAGTGTCTGTCCTATATCTGAGCGATATGAGAAAGATCAGGAAACATTTGTCTTTATTTATTTTATTTTTTTACATGTATTTAACCCCTTATTTGTGTCACTAAAGACTCTCCATATACAGTTGAAGTCGGAAGTTTACACACACCTTAGCCAAATACATTTAAACTCAGTTTTTCACAATTCCTGACATTTAATCCTAGTAAAAATTCCCTGTTTTAGGTCAGTTAGGATCACCAATTTATTTTAAGAATGTGAATTGTCAGAATAATAGTAGAGAGAATGGTTAATTTCAGATTTGATTTATTTCATCACATTCCCAGTGGGTCAGAAGTTTACATACACTCAATTAGTATTTGGCAGCATTGCCTTTACATTGTTTAACTTGGGTCTAACGTTTCGGGAAGCCTTCCACAAGCTTCCCACAATAAGTTGGGTGAATTTTGGCCCATTCCTCCTGACAGAGCTGGTGTAACTGAGTCAGGTTTGTAGGCCTCCTTGCTCGCGCACGCTTTTTCAGTTCTGCCCACAAATGTTCTATAGGATTGACGTCAGGGCTTTGTGATGGCCACTCCAATACCTTGACTTTGTTGCCGTTTTGCCACAACTTTGGAAGAATGCTTGGGGTCATTGTCCATTTGGAAGAACCATTTGTGACCAAACTTCCTGACTGATGTCTTGAGATGTTGCTTCAATGTATCCACATAATTTTCCTTCCTCATGATGCCATCTATTTTGTGAAGTGCACCAGTCCCTCCTGCAGCAAAGCACCCCCACAGCATGATGCTGCCACCCCCGTGCTTCACGGTTGGGATGGTGTTCTTTGGCTTGCAAGCAACCCCCTTTTTCTTCCAAACATAACGATGGTCATTATGGCCAAACAGTTCTATTTTTGTTTCATCGGACCAGAGGACATTTCTTCAAAAAGTACAACTTTTGTCCCCATGTGCAGTTGTCTGGCTTTTTTTATGGTGGTTTTGGAGCAGTGGCTTCTTCCTTGCTGAGCGGCCTTTCAGGTTATGTCAATATAGGACTCTTTTGAGTGTGGATATAGATACATTTGTCCCTGTTTGCTCCAGCATCTTCACAAGGTCCTTTGCTGTTGTTCTGGGATTGATTTGTACTTTTCGCACCAAAGTACGTTCATCTCTAGGAGACAGAACGCGTCTCCTTCCTGAGCGGTATGACGGCTGTGTGGTCCCACAGTGTTTATACTTGCATACTATTGTTTGTACAGATGAACGTGGTACCTTCAGGCATTTGGAAATTGCTCCCAAGGATGAACCAGACTTGTGGAGGTCTACAATTCTTTTTCTGAGGTCTTGGCTGATTTATTTTGATTTTTCCATGATGTCAAGCATAGATGCACTGAGTTTGAAGGTAGGCCTTGAAATACATCCACAGGTACACCTCCAATGGACTCAAATGATGTCAATTAGCCTATCAGAAGCTTCTAATGCCATGACATCATTTTCTGGAATTTTCCAAGCTGTTTAAAGGCACAGTCAACTCAGTGTATGTAAACTTCTGACCCACTGGAATTGTGATACAGTGAATTATAAGTGAAATAATCTGTCTGTAAACAATTGTTGGAAAAATTACTTGTGTCATGCACAAAGTAGATGTCCTAACCGAGTTGCCAAAACTATAGTTTGTTAACAAGAAATGTGTGAAGTGGTTGAAAAACTTAGTGTATGTAAACTTCAGACTTCAACTGTATGCTTCCATTAATATGTTGAACTGGTACCAGGGGACCTTCAGACGAGTCTTGTGAGGCCTGTGGGTGTCCTAGAGCAAAACAACCGACATGTACGTGTATGTGAGAGTCTTACCTTTTCACGAGGAGTCATAGTGTGTAGCCCAAACTGTTTGGACGCTACAGAAAGAAGTTGGCAGATCGGCTGTACCGACTTCAGATGAGTCCAAAGATGCTGGTAGGGATTGTAGAGCAAAACGGAGAACACCATCGTGTTCTTGAGAGTCTCATCTTTCCATAGAGGGGTCATAATAGTTTGTAGGCCAAACCGGACACTGCAGACGATTTAGTGAGAAGACTGATTTTTGGGATATCTCAAGGTCTGACAAACACCCCTCTAGCTCTGTCACCTCTCACCGCAGATGTGGAAGTGTTACATAGGCTGATGCGGAGGTTTGAGATGCATCCAACAGATATCTCTAGCATAAATTGACAGATTTTTATGGGGATGTTTTATTATACTAATTAGATTTCCACGGGGGGTGCAAACATCAACCTTAGGGGTTTTTAAACGTAACCCTAACCTTAACCACAGTGCTAACCTTATGCCTAACCCTAACCTTAAATTATGACCAAAAAGCAACAACAAAAAATCTGGAAATTCTGTGGTAACTAGTGGGAACCCTGACTCCTTAACCATATGTTTCCTGTTCCTGTGTGTCTACAAGCTCTCTCTCCAGGATGTCCTGAGGCCCGCCTCTGACCTCGCCCTGTGGGGGTTCCCCGTCGCCGTGGTGACTGCGCACCACTGGGCCGAGTGGGTCCGTACCATGAGGGCTGCTGGGAGGGAGCTGGGAAGAGACTTCCTGATTAAGAACGAGGCGCCCAAACATGGACAGGTGTTCTCCAACCCTCATCTGGCCCAAACCTTCCAAGTAACCCTGTCCTTGACTGAGAGGAGCATCAGTGATGTCCTACATTACTCAGAGAGGAGTGTCTGTGTGTGCATTTCTCACTACCGGGGCAGGCTCAACTCTACTGTGTACAGTATCGATCTCTGATGTCATGCCTAACAGGCTTGTTCCTTTCACCCGTGAGTCCCCGAGTCACCAGTCTGGTTTTACTTGAGTAAGAGGGTCGACTCCGGCCAAAATCTGTATATGCGAAAATAAGCGTTAAGCAGACCAAGTGAGGAGTTTTTGTATGGGGGGCAATGAAAGCATGTCGAGGCTTATTTGGTCGAATAGAAGTTTCATAATGCTTAGGACTTAAGTTGTTACGAATGTACTGGGATAAGTGTAATGCACGTGACATTCCAGCAACTTGAGAAAAACAATGTTATATCGGAGTTGTGCCTGTTGTTCACAGGTGTATCTGCCCTCTCATTGGCTAGAATGTTCCCACCTGATCTTGCCTTCTCCCGCCTGCCTTTCGCTTTTGCGGGCCTGTATTTCTATTGTTAGAGCGGTCAGTCAACCATCTTTTCAATATAATACATAATATTTGATCAAACCTATAGCTAGTCTACTTATGATGATGTATTGCTTGTTTGTTTTTTCCTTTGAAGCGCTTGAAATGTATTTCTGTTATGAAAAGTGCTATAGAAGTTTAATACATTATTATTAGTATTTATTACTGAGTGATGCCATGGATACCATGGATACCATCAGGCCATCATCCATTCATAATCAAATTCAGTTGATTATTATTTTCAGTTCATTGGTTAGGAAGACATCTCATTGTCCCACTGTAGTTTCCACAGCATCTGACCCACAACTCCTTCCTCAGGAATGGCGTGTGTTCAATGTCAAACTGTTTGTGGTGACACATTCCCTGTTGGCGTGGCAACACATCACCTATTAGTGATGGCGTCTGTCATCAATCCTGTACACAAAGGAGCCCCTGGCCCAAGTGGGCTGACATGTCATGTGTACACAGAAACTCCTCTCTGACTCATATTGCACTCACTGGAATATCAGGTGAATAGTTTTATTATACAGTGTCACTCCCAAATATGCATGGAAATATTTCCCAGTCATTGATTGATTAATGTATTGATTAATTGATTGACTGACTGACTAACTGACCGATCAGGAGCTGGGCCAGCATGGTAAAGCAAGGTTCTATGAAGGCAGAGTGGCGAAGTTGATTGTTGATGTCATCGTTCAGAACAGGGGAGTGATGAGTCTGGAGGATCTACGTAACCATGACAGCGAGGAGATCAAACCCATCCACACTGACTACAGGGTAGGTTCAAAGACACACAACACACCACAACCAACTAAACATGAATTTGATAGGGTGGATCACAGTGACACAATGTTCATGTTACTATCAGTCCCTTACTGTGGTCTCTCTCTCTCTCTCTCGCCCCCTCTCTCTCTCTCTCTCTCTCTCTCTCTCTCTCTCTCTCTCTCTCTCTGTCTCTCTCTCTCTCTCTCTCTCTCTCTCTCTCTCTCTCTCTCTCTCTCTGTGTCTCTCTCTCTCTGTGTCTCTCTCTCTTTCTCTCTCTCTCTCTCTCTGTGTGTCTCTCTCTCTCTCTCTCCGTGTCTCTCTCCGTGTCTCTCTCTCTCTCTCTCTCTCTCTCTCTCTCTCTCTCTCTCTCTCTCTCTCTCTCTCTCTCTCTCTCTCTCTCTCTCTCTCTCTCTCTCTCTGTGTCTCTCTCTCTCTCTCTCTCTCTGTGTCTCTCTCTCTGTGTCTCTCTGTGTCTCTCTCTCTCTCTCTCTCTCTCTCTCTCTCTCTCTCTCTCTCTCTCTCTCTCTCTCTCTCTCTCTCTCATTTCTCTTTCTCTCCCACTGTCTCTCTCAGGGAGTGAGGCTATAGGAAGTTCCTCCTAACGGTCAAGGCATGGCAGCACTCATGGCCCTCAATATACTGGAGAACTTTCCCATCGAAGGTAGCTACATCTTAACCTCAGCTCTGTCTCCCCAACGAAGGACAACCCCAGCTATGTATTGATTGTGGGGAAGAGCATAGATATATAAACTCCATTGAGACAGTGAGTACATTTACATGCACACTAATAATTTGATATTAAACGGATGATGGTAGTAGGCAGAGTATGGCATTAGTCATATAAACACCTTACTCTGCTTATCTTAATCAAAGTAAGCATACGGCAATTAAAACACCTGGTTTTCTGAGCAATCTTTCTCATTATTAGGACATGTAAACACCTTAATCGGAGTTCCAGTGATGTATTTGATCTGCACATGTGCTAGCACCAGCCGAGTGAGCCTCCCTCTTTAGCACGAGTGAAGTGAGTTCAGAACAACAGAAAGTATGCATCTTATAAAGTTTGTATGTGGAAACTACTTCTATGTCCAAACTTTATACGTCCGAATAAAATAGGCTTCCCAAAAATAGCATGGTCGCTGTGGTAAGTTTATTTTGATTGGCTATTTTCTGCATTTATCAAAGTCCTATCAGGTAGCCTGATGTCAGATGTGTCCATGTAAGCAGGATTATTAGGGAAATCGTTCTTCTTGCAAAGCATGCAAATGTTTTAATCAAACTATTATATTAATCTGACTATTCACAATAATCATATTATTGTGTGCATGTAACTGAGTGTGTTAAATTATTACTTATAGCTACATTTTTCCATTGTTGCTTTGATATGAATCAAAAGGAAATGATCATATAAGGCTTAGCCACCTGTTATTCACAGTGAGGATATTTTGTTGACCCGTCTTGACTTTCCACAACAACATTCCACAAAGACCCTCCAACCCTGGGTCTGCAACCCACTGACTCTTTGTGTGTATCTGAGCTCTGCAGAGATGGGTCATAACAGTGCAAGTTACCTCCATGTGTTGGCTAAGGCCCTGAAGCGGAGCCTGGCTGATACAGTCCATTACTGTGCTGACCCACACCATGTTAAAGTCCCTCTGGAGAGTCTACTAAAGACTACAGCCTGCAGCTCTCACACACCATACAAATGGACTGGTAAGACCACAAAGGTGTGTGTGTGTGTGTGGGTGGGTGTGTGTGTGTGTGTGTGTGTGCGCGCGCTTATTATGAGTGAGCAAGTGAGAGAAAAATAAATAGAGAGAGGGAGAGAGAGAGAGAGTTAGTAAGTGCAAGAGAGAGAGAAAATGTCTCGATCCATGACAAGATCAGGGCTTTGAGTGAATGCCACCTTTTTTGTTTTCAAGGACCAGAGAGAAATGTTCTCACGTTGTTGGGTCGTTCTTGAATTGCGGTGGCATTTGGGCATGGAATTTACGAAAAAATTAACTAGATTTGTATTTATTTAAATGTATTTGGGTACATCTTCCCATTCTAAATCAACTAATATGGCAGCTTAATGACTTTAAATACTTTTTACCATTAGGATAACATTGTGCCACCACTAGGAGTAGTAACACCAATGATGGTAACACAAATGAGACATTTTAAATGGAGACAACAGATGCTCAAATCTAAGGTCATTAACCCTTTAAAAAATAATTTACTACAGTGATATGATTACTAGTTTGCTCACAATGTTATTTCCCTTCATTTAAATTGAGTAACACCAAGTGACACTGTGGATTCAGACAACCAATTATTAATGGAATCCTCAAATTTATGACATACTAAAAGGGTGTGATTAGCTAATAATTTTCTTTAATATAGACCCCTCCCCCGATAACAGTTTGCCACTGGTGGGAATGCCAAAGGTCGTTGTATATGTTTTTGTTGTTGTATTTGTTCCTATTTCTAAATGTTTACTTATTTTATTTTTATTTTTAGGGGGTAGATCAGCTTGAATATTGCAGATAGATTGTAGCTTCCATCAATGTAATTGTCTGCATCACTTCCAATCCCCCATATATTTTTTTTGCAAAAATATATATATATATATATATATATATATATATATATATATATATATATATATACAGTACCAGTCAAAAGATTGGACACACCTACTCATTCAAGGGTTTTTCTTTATTTTTACTATTTTCTACATTGTAGAATAATAGTGAAGACACCAAAACTACGAAATAACACATGGAATCATGTAGTAACCAAACAATTGTTAAACAAATCAAAATATATTTTATATTTGAGATTCTTCAAATAGCCACCCTTTGCCTTGATGACAACTTTGCACACTCTTGTCATTCTCTCAACCAGCTTCACCTGGAATGCTTTTCCAAAGTCTTGAAGGAGTTCCCACATATGCTGAGCACTTGTTGGCTGCTTTTCCTTCACTCTGACGTCCGACTCATCCCAAACCATCTCAATTGGGTTGAGGTCGGGGGATTGTGGAGGCCAGGTCATCTGATGCAGCACTCCATCACTCCTTCTTGGTAAAACAGCCCTTACACAGCCTGGAGGTGTGTTGGGTCATTGTCCTGTTGAAAAACAAATGATAGTCCCACTAAGCCCAAACCAGATGGGATGGCGTATCACTGTAGAATGCTGTGGTAGCCATGCTGGTTAAATGTGCCTTGAATTCTAAATAAGTCACAGACAGTGTCACCAGCAAATCACCCCCACACCATAACACCTCCTCCTCCATGCTTTACGGTGGGAAATACACATGCGGAGATCATCCGTTCACCTACACCGCGTCTCACAAAGACACGGCGGTTGGAACCAAAAATCTTCAATTTGGACTCCAGACCAAAGGACACATTTCCACCGTTCTAATGTCCATTGCGCGTGTTTCTTGGCCCTCTTCTTATTATTGGTGTCCTTTAGTAGTGGTTTCTTTGCAGCAATTCGACAATGAAGGCATGATTCACACAGTCCCTTCTGAACAGTTGATGTTGAGATGTGTCTGTTACTTGAACTTGTGAAGCATTTATTTGGGCTGCAATTTCTAAGGCTGGTAACTCTAATGAACATATCCTCTGCAGCAGAGGTAACTCTGGGTCTTCCATTCCTGTGGTGGTCGTCATGAGAGCCAGTTTCATCATAGCTCTTGATGGTTTTTGCGACTGCACTTTCAAAGTTTTTGAAATGTTCCGTATTGACTGACCTTCATGCTTAAAGTAATGATGGACTGTCATTTCTCTTTGCATATTTGAGCTGTTCTTGCCATAATATGGACTTGGTCTTTACCAAATAGGGCTATCTTCTGTATATCCCCCCTACCTTGTCACAACACAACTGATTGGCTCAAACGCAATAAGAAGGAAAGAAATTCCACAAATTAACTTTTAAGAAGGCACACCTGTCAATTTAAATGCATTCCAGGTGACTACCTCATGAAGCTGTGTGCAAAGCTGTCATCAAGGCAAAGGGTGGCTATTTGAAAAATATCAAATACAATTTGATTTATTTAACACTTTTTTGGTTACTACATGATTCGCTGGGCAACACTTGACTTTCAACTCCCTCCAAAGATTTTCTATGGGGTTGAGATCTGGAGACTGGCTTGGCCACTCCAGGACCTTGAAATGCTTCTTACGAAGCCACGCCTTCGTTGCCCAGGCGGTGTGTTGGGATCATTGTCATGCTGAAAGACCCAGCCACGTTTCATCTTCAATGCCCTTGCTGATGGAAGGAGGTTTTCACTCAAAATCTCACGATACATGGCCCCATTCATTCTTTCCGTTACACGGATCAGTCGTCCTGGTCCCTTTGCAGAAAAACAGCCCCAAAGCATGATGTTTCCACCCCCATGCTTCACAGTAGGTATGGTGTTCTTTGGATGCAACTCAGCATTATTTGTCCTCCAAACACGACGAGTTGAGTTTTTACCAAAAAGTTATCTTTTGGTTTCATCTGACCATATGACATTCTCCCAATCCTCTTCTGGATCATCCAAATGCACTCTAGCAAACTTCAGACGGGCCTGGACATGTACTGGCTTAAGCAGGGGGACACGTCTGGCACTGCAGGATTTGAGTCCCTGGCGGTGTAGTGTGTTACTGATGGTAGGCTTTGTTACTTTGGTCCCAGCTCTCTGCAGGTCATTCACTAGGTCCCCCGTGTGGTTCTGGGATTTTTGCTCACCGTTCTTGTGATCATTTTGACCCTTACGAGGTGAGATCTTGCGTGGAGCCCCAGATCGAGGGGAGATTATCAGTGGTCTTGTATGTCTTCCATTTCCTAATAATTGCTCCCACAGTTGATTTCTTCAAACCAAGCTGCTTACCTATTGCAGATTCAGTCTTCCCAGCCTGGTGCAGGTCTACAATTTTGTTTCTGGTGTCCTTTGACAGCTCTTTGGTCTTGGCCATAGTGGAGTTTGGAGTGTGACTGTTTGCGGTTGTGGACAGGTGTCTTTTATACTGATAACAAGTTCAAACAGGTGCCATTAATACAGGTAACGAGTGGAGGACAGAGGAGCCTCTTAAATAAGAAGTTACAGGTCTGTGAGAGCCAGAAATCTTGCTTGTTTGTAGGTGACCAAATACTTATTTTCCACCATAATTTGCAAATAAATTCATAAAAAATCCTACAATGTGATTTTCTGGAGAAGAAAAATCTCAATTTGTCTGTCATAGTTGACGTGTACCTATGATGAAAATTACAGGCCTCTCTCATCTTTTTAAGTGGGAGAACTTGCACAATTGGTGGCTGACTAAATACTTTTTTCCCCCACTGTATATGGCACGGCTGTCAATTTTTTGGTCCTTTATTGAAACTTACTTTTTTATTTATCACAATTTTCTTTAACCAATTATGGTCTATAATGCATGGCCGACAGACATGTTCTTTACTTTTTCCTCCTTCCACTTTCCTCTTCCATTTTTGCGGTAATGCTGCAATTAGTTGGTTGTAATTTTGGGTAGAGCAGATATTTCCATATGTTTTTGTTAGCTGCATGTGCAACAAAACTCCACCTGTGATATCATTTACGAAGATTATTCCTTTTTTAAACATTCTTTCAAAAAATAATGTTTTTTTTAATCAATTAGTATATTTGAGTTTAACCACAATATTTGTTGCATTATTTGTTCTGTCCTTTCTGGTGGATTAAATTGAAATTGCAACCAACTTTCTATGGCTTGCTTTAAAAATAGCGATATTTGGGAGATTATTTCCTTTTCAAATAACTGAAAGTGAGAGGTTGTAATCTGAATAAATGGAAAAAGGCCATTATTGAACATAGGGTGAGACATTCTTACTAATTTGCTAGAGAACCAGTTCGGATTTAAGTATAACTTTTGTCTGACTGAAGCCTTTAGTGAGAGGTCTAATGCTTTAATATTTAATCATTTCTGCCTTCCAAATTCATATTCATTATATAAATAAGCCCGTTTAATTTTGTCTGGCTTTCCGTTCCAAATAAAATGTAATCTTTTTTTCTCATATAATTTAAAAAACGGTTTGCTAGGTATAGGCAAGACCATAAGCAAATAGGTAAACTGGGATATTACTAAAGAGTTCATCAAGGTGGTTTTTCCACAAATAGACAGGTATTTACCCTTCCTGTCATGAACCCTGCATCCTGAGTCGGTTCCTGCCTGTGTTGCCATTTTTCTGCTCGGAATCTCCAGTTTCCTGAGGGTTCGTGAACGCTCCCGGCCTGGTTGCCGGGCGACGTTGCTAGGCGGGAGATCTCCCGATTAACCGCACCTGCATCTCATCAGCGGTCTGCACACCTGGTCCTGATCATCACCCTTCTTAAGCCCTGACCTGACATCCATTCCCTGCCGGATCGTTAGCCATGAACAGTATGTTTGTCAGTGAGCCAACCAGAAGATGGAATCCACGCTACGCTGCCTTGTCTCCTCCAACCCCACCTCCTGGGTCTCTCAGTTGCCTTGGGTTGAGTATGCCCACAATACTCTCCCTACAACTGCCACTGGGATGTCTCCCTTCCAGTGCCTGTATGGCTACCAACCTCCCTTGTTTCCTTCTCAGGAGAGGGATCTCTCAGTGCCCTCTGTTCAGGCCCACATTCGTCGTTGCCACCGGACCTGGCATCGGGCCAGAAAGGCCCTCCTTAGAGTTTCTGACCGGTATCAGCTCCAGGCGAATCGTCGCCGGATTCCCGCCCCCACCTATACCATCGGAGATAGGGTCTGGTTGGCCACACGGGATCTTCCTCTGCGGACTGAGTCTAGGAAACTGTCACCGAAGTTCATTGGTCCGTTTGTGGTGGAGAAGGTGATCAATCCTGTGGCGGTTCGACTCAAGTTACCTAGAACGCTCAGAGTCCATCCCACCTTTCATGTCTCCTGCCTCAAGCCTGTTCTCCTCAGTCCTCTGTTACCCCCTCCGCCTCCTCCTCCTCCCCTCGGATGATCGGAGGTGGTCCTGCCTACACGGTGCGCCGCATTATGGATTCCAGACGGGCGGGGCCGGGGTTTCCAGTATCTCGTGGACTGGGAGGGTATGGTCCTGAAGAGAGGAGTTGGATTCCTCGGCGCCAGATCCTGGATGCTGACCTCCTTCGTGACTTCTACCGCCTCCATCCTGGCGCTCCAGGTAGTCCGCCCGGTGGCGTTCGTCGGAGGGGGGTACTGTCATGAACCCTGCATCCTGAGTCGGTTCCTGCCTGTGTTGCCATTTTTCTGCTCGGAATCTCCAGTTTCCTGAGGGTTCGTGAACGCTCCCGGCCTGGTTGCCGGGCGACGTTGCTAGGCGGGGAGATCTCCCGATTAACCGCACCTGCATCTCATCAGCGGTCTGCACACCTGGTCCTGATCATCACCCTTCTTAAGCCCTGACCTGACATCCATTCCCTGCCGGATCGTTAGCCATGAACAGTATGTTTGTCAGTGTATCAGCCTTGGAGTTTCTAGCGTTAGTTTTGTTGATTTGCACCTTGTTGGCTTGCCGTGTACTTACCTCCGTTTGTTTCTATCTGCAGTCAATCTCCCGGAACCTTCACCCAACCCCTGCCTGGTTGTCGGCGGCTGCCGAGCCATTCTTGGATCTACCACTGCACCTCCACCAACTCATCTCCGCCGTCCGCTCTGTCCCCTGGATTATTCTACATCGTTTTTTGAATCTGTTAAATAAATACTCACCTTCGTTTCAACTCACCTTGTCCTGGTCTGCTTCTGGGTTCTGGCTTAGTAAACCGTGACAGAACGATCCGGCCAGAAATGAACCCAGCGGACCTGGACTCTGTTCGCCATGCCATTACCCATCAGGAGAAGATGTTGGGACAACATAGCACGGCGCTACAGGAGATAGCTTTGTCCGTTCTGAACTTTTCTACCAGTCTGACGAAGATCCAGGCTCAGCTCAGTTTGCCGGTGGAGAATCCACGACCGGTTTCACCCATCTCGCCTGCCGCTTCTGGAGCTGTGCCCTTCCGTGAGCCCAAGGTTCCGACGCCTGATAAATATGAGGGGGAGTTGGGAAGATGCCGTTCTTTCCTTATGCAGTGTGGATTAGTGTTCGATCTACAGCCCCACTCTTATGCCACAGACACGGCTAGGATAGCCTTTGTCATTGAGTTGCTGCGTGGTCGAGCTCTGGAGTGGGCTTCAGCCGTTTGGGAACAACAGGACACCTGCTTGGCCTCATACCAGGAGTTCACGGCCGAGATGAGGAAGCTATTTGACCATCCCGTCCGAGGTATGGACGCAGCTAGGCGCCTGTTTTCGCTTCGCCAAGGAACTCGCAGCGTTGCCGACTTCGTGATCGAGTTCAGGACTTTGGCTGTGGAGAGTGGGTGGAATGAGGAGTCTCTGCAAGCGACCTTTTACCAGGGGCTGTCGGAGCAGCTCAAGGATGAGTTGATCTCCTATCCGGAGCCTAGTGACCTGGACAGCTTGGTAGCCTTGTCTATTCGGGTGGATAACCGAGTTCGAGAGAGAAGGAGGGAGAAGCAATGGGGGCCGTCCACTTGTTCCCGGCGGTCGTCAAACTGCTCGGCTCGCTAAAGTTGGGAGGACTTTTAGCGAGCCAGTTTCAACCTCTCAATACCTCTGTCAGACCCCGTTTCCCAGCTACCCTCATGAACAGGAATCAGAGTCTAGCGATTAACGCTTTCGTCGATTCAGGTGCCGATGGAAGCTTTATTGATGCCGAAGTGGTGGAACAGCTGGGGCTTTCCAAGGAGCGATTACCGGAAGCCATTGAAGCTACCACTCTGAACGGCAGTAGTCTGGCACGTATCACGATGAGGACTGAACCGGTTAAGATGCTGTTGTCAGGGAATCATTCTGAGGTGATCTCATTCTTCATTCTGCCTTCTTCCCATGTTCCTCTGGTCCTTGGATATCCCTGGCTGAAGGAACACAATCCCACGTTCGATTGGGTGACTGGCAAGGTAACTAGTTGGAGCCTTGAGTGTCATGCTAACTGCCTCAAGACTGCCTGTTCCCATTCGGTTCCCAGTCAGGTGATTGAGGCTAGACCCCCAGATTTGTCCCTGGTTCCCGAGACATATCACGATTTGGGGGAAGTGTTCAGTAAGCAGAGGGCTCTGTCACTCCCTCCCCACCGACCATATGACTGTGCCATAAACCTGTTCCCTGGAGCTGTCTATCCCAAGGTACGGTTATACAGCATCTCCCGACCTGAACGTGAGGCTTTGGAGACCTACATCAAGGAGTCCCTAGCGGCTGGTCTCATTCGTCCCTCATCATCACCCCTGGGGGCAGGATTCTTCTTTGTGGGTAAGAAGGATGGCTCTCTTCGACCGTGTATTGATTATCGGGGGTTGAATGATATCACGGTCAAGAACAAGTATCCCCTGCCCTTGATGAGCTCTGCCTTCGACTCCTTACAGGGTGCTACTGTGTTCACCAAGCTAGACCTACGCAATGCGTATCACCTGGTCCGGATCAGAGAGGGGGACGAGTGGTTGACGGGTTTCAATACACCGATGGGTCACTTCGAGTATCAGGTGATGCCGTTTGGACTGACCAATGCTCCAGCAGTGTTCCAGAGTATGGTGAATGATGTCCTGAGAGATATGATCGGTCTCTTTGGGTTTGTTTACCTGGATGACATTCTTATCTTCTCGAAGGAACCTTCCAGCCACGTCCAGTATGTCAGGCAGGTTCTGCAGCGATTGTTGGAGAATCGCCTGTTCGTGAAGGCCGAGAGGTGCGAATTTCACGCCCACACTACATCCTTCCTCGGGTGCATCATCTCCAGGGGAGAGATCAGGATGGACCAGGAGAAGGTTAGGGCGGTTCTGGAATGGGCCCAGCCCGGTACGAGATTGCAGCTCCAGAGGTTTCTGGGGTTTGCGAATTTCTATCGCAGATTCATCCGGGATTACAGCCGTGTGGCCGCTCCTTTAACTGCCCTGACTTCCAGTACCAAGACCTTCAGTTGGAACCCTGAGGCGGACCGAGCGTTCCTGGATTTGAAGAGGCGATTCACCAACGCACCGATTCTCTCTCAACCTGACACGGCCCGTCAGTTCGTTGTGGAAGTGGATGCGTCTGATGTGGGGGTTGGCGCCATCCTGTCCCAGCGACGCTCCACTGACGGGAAACTCCATCCCTGCGCCTACTACTCTCGTCGTCTTTCGTCTGCGGAGAGGAACTACGATGTGGGTAACCGGGAGCTTCTCGCGGTGAAGCTTGCCTTGGAGGAGTGGCGCCACTGGTTGGAGGGGGCGGAGCAACCGTTTATTGTCTGGACCGACCACAAGAATCTTGCTTACGTGCAATCGGCTAGACGTCTCAACTCCCGTCAGGCCAGGTGGGCTTTGTTTTTCGGACGCTTTAATTTTTCCCTGACGTTCCGACCTGGGTCTAAGAACGGAAGGCGGACGCCTTGTCCCGGATGTTCTCCAAGACGGAGGAGAGTGGGGCCAAGACCGAGACGATTCTTCCCCGGAACTGTGTCATGGGAGCAGTTATGTGGAGGATTGAGGAGGAGGTTATGGCGGCCCTTCGGACGCAGCCCGGTCCCGGTAACGGTCCACCCGGTCGTTTGTTTGTGCCTGAGTCGGTTCGTTCTGCTGTCCTCCAATGGTCCCACGCCAGCAAGATGGCTTGTCACCCTGGCGTGGCCCGGACGATGGCGTTACTTCGCAGACGATTTTGGTGGCCGGCCATGGGAGAAGATACTCGGAGGTTTGTTGCTGCCTGTCCAGTGTGTGCGCAGAATAAGAGTGCCAACCGGCCCAGCTCTGGACTACTTCACCCCCTCCCTATTCCCCGGCGACCATGGTCGCATCTGGCCCTGGACTTTGTCACTGGGTTGCCCTCTTCTGAGGCGAACATGGTCATTCTGACTATCGTGGACAGATTCAGCAAGTTCGCCCACTTTGTGCCCATTTCCAAGCTTCCCTCGGCCTCTGAGACGTCCGAGATCCTGGTTAGGGAGGTTTTCAGGGTCCACGGGTTGCCCAGTGACATAGTTTCCGACCGTGGTCCTCAGTTTACCTCTGCTGTCTGGAAGTCCTTCTGTTTGGCCATTGGAGCTACAGTCAGTCTCACATCTGGTTTTCACCCCCAATCTAATGGTCAGGCGGAGAGAGCCAACCAGAAGATGGAATCCACGCTACGCTGCCTTGTCTCCTCCAACCCCACCTCCTGGGTCTCTCAGTTGCCTTGGGTTGAGTATGCCCACAATACTCTCCCTACAACTGCCACTGGGATGTCTCCCTTCCAGTGCCTGTATGGCTACCAACCTCCCTTGTTTCCTTCTCAGGAGAGGGATCTCTCAGTGCCCTCTGTTCAGGCCCACATTCGTCGTTGCCACCGGACCTGGCATCGGGCCAGAAAGGCCCTCCTTAGAGTTTCTGACCGGTATCAGCTCCAGGCGAATCGTCGCCGGATTCCCGCCCCCACCTATACCATCGGAGATAGGGTCTGGTTGGCCACACGGGATCTTCCTCTGCGGACTGAGTCTAGGAAACTGTCACCGAAGTTCATTGGTCCGTTTGTGGTGGAGAAGGTGATCAATCCTGTGGCGGTTCGACTCAAGTTACCTAGAACGCTCAGAGTCCATCCCACCTTTCATGTCTCCTGCCTCAAGCCTGTTCTCCTCAGTCCTCTGTTACCCCCTCCGCCTCCTCCTCCTCCCCCTCGGATGATCGGAGGTGGTCCTGCCTACACGGTGCGCCGCATTATGGATTCCAGACGGCGGGGCCGGGGTTTCCAGTATCTCGTGGACTGGGAGGGGTATGGTCCTGAAGAGAGGAGTTGGATTCCTCGGCGCCAGATCCTGGATGCTGACCTCCTTCGTGACTTCTACCGCCTCCATCCTGGCGCTCCAGGTAGTCCGCCCGGTGGCGTTCGGCCGGAGGGGGGTACTCTCATGAACCCTGCATCCTGAGTCGGTTCCTGCCTGTGTTGCCATTTTTCTGCTCGGAATCTCCAGTTTCCTGAGGGTTCGTGAACGCTCCCGGCCTGGTTGCCGGGCGACGTTGCTAGGCGGGAGATCTCCCGATTAACCGCACCTGCATCTCATCAGTGGTCTGCACACCTGGTCCTGATCATCACCCTTCTTAAGCCCTGACCTGACATCCATTCCCTGCCGGATCGTTAGCCATGAACAGTATGTTTGTCAGTGTATCAGCCTTGGAGTTTCTAGCGTTAGTTTTGTTGATTTGCACCTTGTTGGCTTGCCGTGTACTTACCTCCGTTTTGTTTCTATCTGCAGTCAATCTCCCGGAACCTTCACCCAACCCCTGCCTGGTTGTCGGCGGCTGCCGAGCCATTCTTGGATCTACCACTGCACCTCCACCAACTCATCTCCGCCGTCCGCTCTGTCCCCTGGATTATTCTACATCGTTTTTTGAATCTGTTAAATAAATACTCACCTTCGTTTCAACTCACCTTGTCCTGGTCTGCTTCTGGGTTCTGGCTTAGTAAACCGTGACATTTCCATGGTAGCAAGATCTTATCTATTTTTGCTAACTTTCTATAAAAATTTATTGGAGTGAGATCATTTATTTATTTTGGGATATGTATACTGAGTATATCCACATCACCATCAGACCATTTTATTGGTAAACTACACGGTAATGTAAAAGTTGTATATTTTAGTGATCCAATACGTAATATAGTACATTTATCATAATTTGGTTGTAATCCAGAAAGGTTAGAAAAAGTATCTAGATCCTCTATGAGGCTGTGGAGGGATCCACATTGTGGATTTAAAAGAAAACATGAATCATTAGTGTACAATGACACCTTTGTTTTTAAGCCCTGGATTTCTAATCCCTTGATATTATTGTTGGATCTGAATTCAATAGCTAACATTTCGATGGCCATAATAAATAGATATGCCGATAGTGGACAACCTTATTTTACTCCTCTTGACAGTTTTAAACTTTCTGAGAAGTAGCCATTACTTACTATTTTACACCTAGGGTTACTATACATGATTTTATCCCATTTTAGAAGAGATTCTCCAAAATGGAAATGTTCCAGGCATTTATATATAAACTCCAGTCGTACATTATCAAAAGTCTTTTCAAAGTCAGCTATGAATAGCAGGCCTGGTTTCCCAGATTTTTCATAGTGTTCTATTGTTTCCCGTACTTGCCTTATATTATCTCCAATTCATCTTCCATGTAAAAACACCTGTCTGATTAGAATTAATAATGCCCGACAATACCTTGTTAATTCTATGCACTATACATTTTGGTAGAACTTTTGTATCACAACACTGAAGTGTAAGGGGCCTCCAATTTTTTTATGGACTGGATCTTTATATTTCCCACTTGTATCCTGTTTCAGTAATAATGAAATCAGACCTTCTTGTTGAGTGTCTGATAATCTACCATTTACACAGGAGTGGTTAAAACATGCTAATAACGGTCCTCTGAGTATATCAAAAAAGTTTTGGTACACCTCAACTGGTATGCCATCCAGCCCTGGAGTTTTCCCGGACTTAAAAGCTTTAATTGCATCAAGAAGTTCCTCCTCTGTAATTTCGCCAACACAAGTCTTTCTGTACAGCTGTTAATTTAAAATTATTAATAGAAAAAAATCCATACAATTAGCTTTGATTAGAGGAGATTGAAGAGACTGAAATGAAAACATATGCTTAAAGTACTTTGCTTCCTCTTTCAAAATATCATTTGGTGAATCATGGGTGACTCCATCATTTGTAACCAGTTTCAGTAAATTCTTTTTGGTAGCATTTCTATGTTGAAGATGGCTCAAATCTAAGGTCATTAACCCTTTAAAAATAATTTACTACAGTGATATGATTAATAGTTTGCTCACAATGTTTTTTCCCTTCATTTAAATTGAGTAACACCAAGTGACACTGTGGATTCAGACATCCAATTATTAATGGAATCCTCAAATTTATGACATACTAAAAGGGTGTGATTAGCTAATAATTTTCTTTAATATAGACCCCTCCTCCGATAACAGTTTGCCACTGGTGGGAATGCTCAAGGTCCTCATATATCTTTGTAATGAGTGCTTTTCAAGGCGGTAACAACAATGACATAAAACCAAGGGACAGACATTATACTAGTAAAAACAATAGGTATTTTAATAGATTATTGATCTATACAATATATTGTTATAGTGTTTTAGTTACTCAGCTCCGTGTTCTTGGAATTATCTACAGACCAACTTGAAACTCCAGGATCTTGTTTCCTTGGAGGAGTTTGGTTGACTCACATGTTACTGAGGAATGTGATTGTCATTAGGACTTCATGCGGCGGTAGTACATAAGATAGATTTTTTATCTATGACGCTTGTATGTTTCTGTCATTTTAATGTATGCGTGTCTACGTCTAAATGTTGTTTATGGTGTGTCTATGTCTGTAAGTTGTTATGTCTGATATTTGTCTGAAACATTGTCTCACCTGCTGCTGTCTTGGTTGGACCAGGTCTCTCTTGAAAAATATATTTTATATCAATGAGACTAACCTGGATAAATAATAATGAAATACTTTTGTTCACATTCTAGCATTAAAAATAATAGATACTGTAGATACTGTATCTCTAAATCCCCAAAACATGTCACAACAACTCTACACATCACTACTGGGACAAGCCTTTTTGCTTACCTTAAGTGCTTTAAACAATGCAGAAACATAAAGTGTTGCAGTATAAAGGACTTGCATGATGTTTTATACTGTATTTATTAGTTTTTAGCTTTTTTTTACTTGTATTGTTTTTCCACAGCACCCCACAAATGACACAAAAACAACCAGGCCACTATACAACACATTCCCCAAGGTAATATACAAAATCCAATGGTATGTAGCTACTGTAGATAGTTCAACCCTCCAGTTTGTTATTGAGGGTGAATATGAGGCTTTCCAATTGATGGCACACTTTTTTTTTGCAGCAATTAGACCTACATTACAAACTTTCTCTGATATTGATCACCAATATTTATATTTCCCAACAGACATACAGTACCAGTCAAAGGTTTGGACAAACCTAATCATTCAAGGGTTTGTCTTTATTTTTACAATTTTTTACATTCTAGAATAATAGTGAAGACATCAAAACTATGAAATAATACATATGGAATCATGTAGTAACCAAAAAAGTCTTAAACAAATCAATATATATTTGATATTTGAGATTCTTCAAATAGCCACCCTTTTCCTTGATGACAGCTTTGCACACTCATGGCAGAGCAAGTGTGCATATGAAGTGGCTATGTTGAGTGTAAAAGTGATAATTTGAAACAGGTCCTATAGCCTACCCTAGATTTAGAGTTATTTGGCAACTTTAGTTGTGAATGATACAAACCTTAGAATGTCTTAGAAATCAAAACGTATAAATGGGCTGCATGACGCAACTATAGGCTATTGATGATTTGAGAAAGTTCCTTGCCTCAGGCTGCACATGCAGTTCTCTTATCAAGGGATCATATTTTCACCCATCAGACTATTCTCAATTTATGGTGAGATATTCTGTAGCTAAAGTTAATGCGTCAGCCTAATAATTATGAAAATATAAAAAATATCCCATTACTAGGCTATTCAAATACAAATTCACTATAATTGTAGATTAACTCTGAATTAGTTTAATTTTGGAGTATAGGCAAGACCAATTATGTACTAAAGGCAGCTTAATCAAATGAAAAAAAAATAAAAAATTCTGGCATGTGTAATATGCGGTAGGCTATGTATTGTATAGTTGCACAAACATTATTTTAATACCGTTTTTTTTCTTCGGGTTTGGGTCATATATCAGCCAGGTCACCGGTGATACAAGTCAGTATTCGACATCCATCATGTTTGAAGACATCGGGAGATGATGTGGAAACCGGCCATTAGGGTCATTAGTGAGCGCTGATTCCTTCAAGTACGTTTTGATTCCAAAGGATGCAAGTTCGAATCCAGCGATAGAAAGTTGTTTTTGTTTTATGCCTATCCCAATCCTTAACTCTTACCTTAACCATTCAGAGCTAATGCCTAAATTTAAGAATTTGGAGTTAATGCCTGAACTTAACCTTAAACACTTAGAAATGTAACGTTTGGAACAACTTCCAAATTTGATGTTTGTGAAACATGGATGAACGTCTAATTCTGACGTGAGACTGTGAGAGCTGGTAACATACAGTGCCTTGCAAAAGTATTCATCCCCCTTGGCATTTTTCCTATTTTGTTGCATTACAACCTGTAATTTAAATGGATTATTATTTGGATTTCATGTAATGGACAGAAAATTATAAAAAAATTAATAACGGAAAAGTGCTGCGTGCATATGTATTCACCCCCTTTGCTATGAAGCCCCTAAATAAGATATGCTGCAACCAATTACCTTTAGAAGTCACATAATTAGTTAAATAAAGTCCACCTGTGTGCAATCTAAGTGTCACATGATCTGTCACATGATCTCAATATATATACACCTGTTCTGAAAGGCCCCAGTGTCTGCAACACCACTAAGCAAGGGGCACCACCAAGCAAGCGGCACCATGAAGACCAAGGAGCTCTCCAAACAGGTCAGGGACAAAGTTGTGTAGAAGTACAGATCAGGGTTGGGTTATACAAAAATATCAGAAACTTTGAACATCCCATTAGCATCATTAAATCCATTATTAAAAAATTGAAAGAATATGGCACCACAACAAACCTGCCAAGAGAGGGCTGCCCACCAAAACTCATGGACCAGGCAAGGAGGGCATTAATCAGAGAGGCAACAAAGAGAACAAAGATAACCCTGAAGGAGCTGCAAAGCTCCACAGTGGAGATTGGAGTACCCTTCCCTTTATGAATTTGCCAACATTTCTACAAACCTGTTTTTGCTTTATCATTATGGGGTATTGTGTGTAGATTGATGAGGGAAAAAAACAAGTTAATCCATTTTAGAATAAGGCTGTAACGTAACAAAATGTGGATAAAGTCAATGGGTCTGAATACTTTCCGAATGCACTGTAGGCCTATGCGTATATAAGCTGTAATATGCCTATGGGGTTTTTGAATTAATCACCACCTTAGAAAGTGCTTTCCATTTGGTTGTGTTACGCTTTGAAACAACATCCATAATGACCATGTTTTCCACTCATTGTTAACCTGTCGTTGAACTTCTTTCTTCAAATTGATCAATAACATGAGTTTTAAAAGCATGTTACTGTTTTGATGATAAGTGTTTGATGTGATTTTCGATTGCATTTGCGTTGATGTTAGAGTGGTTAAAGGAACAATAGAGCCCTGAGTACGAGGCCATTAGCGACCTGATGGTCATTAGCGAGTTGGGTAATACCAACGCATGTCCAGAGTGCATAAGAGGAGATTACCGTGACTGAATACTTGGAATTTTACTGCAGTCATGACTCATGACTGCCGGTGTGGCAGTAATATGGTCATCGCAACAGTAAGTCCAATTAATTATCTTAAACTTCAGTAGTTTATGTCTTAGGTTGTAGGAACAGGTATGAACATTTTCACATAACTGTGACCAATGGTTCTCCTCAATTTCTTCAAAATTGTTCCTTATAGGTTCTAAACCATCAGATAGACTTTCAATCATCCCTTGATATAACTTGGCAATCAACTTCTTTGCCGTAGCAGCTTCTTTCAGTATTCTTTCTATGCTAGATGCCTTAGGTTCATCCAGATGCTGTTGAAGCGATTGAATAAGATTTCGGAGTTGTAAGAACTTAAAGAAATAGGCCTTGGAAAATCCAATTATTTATTGTAATTGATTGAATGATAGTAGAGATCCATCATAGTACACATGTTCAAAATTCATCATGCCACTTTGGAACCAGGACTTAAAGGTGTTGTCATTAAACACTGGAGGTAAGGTGGGGTTATTCCATATAGGGGTGCCTGGCAATGATATTGATTCTTTCCGCCTTATGAATTGATGTACATTTTCCCAAATACGAATGGAATTGAGAAACATTGGAATGTCTGTTTTTTTTCTTCAATGCCTTGGACCCGATGTAGTGAATATATTTTAGATCATAAAGTATTAAATGTATGGCTTCAATTCTCCAACATGCACAAGGGTAGTCTGCTGTCCATTGTTTAAGTGAACGCAGTTGTGCAGCCCAGTAATATATCTTCATATGAGGTAGTCCAAGACCTCCAGCTTTATAGGGTAAGTGTAAAACAGTCAATTTTACTTTTTAGTCTTGCCATTCCAAATAAAGTTGGAGAGCAGGCCATTTATTTTATTGAAAAAGTTGGATGGAATTGAAACTGGCAGGGCCTGTAATAAATATATCATTTTTGTTATATATTCATTTTAAATAAACATAGAAATCGGGAGAAATATCTGAACATTGGATTCAATCTTATCTATTAAAGGAAAGTAATTGATTTTATATGCCTCCTCCAGATTCCATGGTATCAGTACACCCAGGTATTTCATACTGTATGTGTCTGTCCATTTTCACTTAAATGTACTTTCTAAGCTTGAGAAGTCATAATTAGAAATGGGCATTATTTCAGTTTTCTCCCAATTCACTTTAAATCCTGATACATCGCCATATGTGACCAACAGTAGTAAAATAAATGACAGAGAATGTTCTGGTTCAGATAAATAAAGTAAAATGTAATCTGCATACAATGATATTACATGTAAGGTGTAATCACCAATCCACCAATCACTATGTCCCGGATTGAGCCATGAGTTCTAATTATGGATGCTAGGAGTTCTGTGGTTAAAGGAAAACAAATAACTAGACAAATGGCATCCCTGTCTTGTCCCTCTTGATAACTTAAATCAGGGATGGGCAACTTTGATAGGGGAGGGGGCCACAAAAAAATCGGAATTCATAAGGGGCAGCAGTGGCTTGCGTGTCTGTTTTAAAGCACGTTTGCTGCAGTTCTACACATTTTGCCAGAGGGTGGAGAGAAATGTTTGAAGTTTTTAATATCTGAGTGAGAGTGATTTAAAAAATATATGGGGGACCCCCGGTCTGTAATTCGACCATGATTAGGCTTACTACAAGTTTAGATAGCTGGCCGCTAGACTAATTTAGCAGTCTAAAAAACATGTAGCTGACATGGGCTAATTGAGTAACTGACATAACAAGAGAAAAACTGCTGATGCACAACCAAATTTCGAAATTGCACGTTGTGTATTCTGCTATTCTAACTTGCAACAGTAAATTGAGACTGGGGGGTGGTAAGGCTTCAAAAGGGGGGACGTGGGCCGTATGCGGCCTGTGGGCCGCCAGTTGCCCATGTTTGACTTAAATTATTCAGAGATCTGTCCATTTGTTCATATAGATGCTTTGGGGGATTTTAACAATAGCTCAATCTAGGAAATCAAACTTTTTTTAAGACAGCCACCAAATATGCCCACAAAATCGAATACTTTTTCAGCATCTATTGATATTGATACTTTTGGAGCGTTCAAGTTCTTGGTATGATGGATTATATTGAAAAAACGGTGGAGATTGTCTGAAGACATCCTGTTCCGTATAAACCCTGTTTGATCTGAGTGAATCAACTTTTGTAATACTGTTTTTAATGCGAAAAGCCAATACTTTAGCAATGATTTTGTAATCCACATTCAAGAGTGGTACTGGGCGTAAGAATCTGCATAACAATGGATCCTTATCTTTCTTTTTAAGTAGGGTGATTGTAGCCAAACATAGTGACTGGGGAAGTACATTTTTCTGTAGAGCTGCTGTGAGCATAAGTAACAGGCTTTAGTAATTTGGGACGAAAGTGTCTATAAAATTCCACTGGGAATCCATCATTACCAGGAGATTTCCCATTTTGTAGATAATTGATGGCCTCCACCAGCTCACCTGGGGTAATGTTTCTATCCATATTCATTTTCTTTGGTTCACTTATTGGTAAAATGCCCTTATTAAGGAAATTGTCTATATTCTCCATAGAACTTTTCTCTTCAGATTGATACAGTTTGTGATAAAATATTTTAAAGACTGAGTTGATTTCAGAAGGATCCATTAGGGGTTTGAATGCTATATTTCCCTGCACTTTCACCTTGCTCAACATATTGTTGCTTGGATTTCATGGCAGCAATCTCTGCAGATCGGGTGTTTACTGTGTTATATTCAAGCTTAAAAGTGTTCAACTGTTGAAGGGTGGATTTTCTGTTGTAATATTTCAAATTCGTTATGGGTCTTGTTTTTCTTATGTGAAGAGTAAGACATGATACAACCTCTCATATATGCTTTAAGAGCTTCCCAGACAACAGTTGGGCATACTTCACTATCTACATTTGTTTCCCAAATCATGTCTATCTGTGTGTTGAGATATGAGGTAAACTCCTTATCTCCAAGTAACATTGTGTTGAATCGCCATGTCTTTGCTATTGGCATAGGAGGTTTGAGCTTAAACGTGAAGGACAATGGGCTATCGTCCGTAATTATTCTAGGAAGGTATTTACATTCAGAAACACAGTCAATTAAAGAAAAGTTTACTATAAAAAAGTCATTTCTTGAATATGAGCTGTGGACGTGAGAGTAATAGCAGTATTCTCTTTCATTTGGATGTTTGTATTGCCACAGTTCAAATAGACCCATCTCTTTCATGTTGTGGTTTAATAGTTTAGTTGTTGTGGTGTAATAGTTTAGTTGATGACTTGTCTAGAGTTGCATCCCGCCCACAATTACCCCCACCCCACCCCCAAATAAGAAAATGCTTTAATTATTTTGGTTGGCTGCACAATTGCATTGACATTCCATGTCACACATATTAATGTATTCATATATTAAGTATTATCCACAACACATGATATTCAGATGGGTCTTTACATATTTTTTGTCTCCTATTGACTCATTTACATTTACATTTACGTCATTTAGCAGACGCTCTTATCCAGAGCGACTTACAAATTGGTGCATTCACCTTATAGCCAGTGGGATAACTACTTTACAAATTATTATTTTTTTTTTTTTTTTTTGGGGGTGGGGTGGGGTAAGGGGGGGGTTAGAAGGATTACTTTATCCTATCCCAGGTGTTCCTTAAAGAGGTGGGGTTTCAAATGTCTCCGGAAGGTGGTGAGTGACTCCGCTGTCCTGGCGTCGTGACGGAGCTTGTTCCACCATTGGGGTGCCAGAGCAGCGAACAGTTTTGACTGGGCTGAGCGGGAACTGTGCTTCAGCAGAGGTAGGGGAGCCAGCAGGCCAGAGGTGGATGAACGCAATGCCCTCGTTTGGGTGTAGGGACTGATCAGAGCCTGAAGTTACGGAGGTGCCGTTCCCCTCACAGCTCCGTAGGCAAGCACCATGGTCTTGTAGCAGATGCAAGCTTCAACTGGAAGCCAGTGTAGTGTGCGGAGGAGCGGGGTGACGTGAGAGAACTTGGGAAGGTTGAACACCAGACGGGCTGCGGCATTCTGGATGAGTTGTAGGGGTTTAATGGCACAGGCAGGGAGCCCAGCCAACAGCGAGTTGCAGTAATCCAGACGGGAGATGACAAGTGCCTGGATTAGGACCTGTGCCGCTTCCTGTGTAAGGCAGGGTCGTACTCTCCGAATGTTGTAGAGCATGAACCAACGGGATCGGGTCACCGCCTTGATGTTAGCGGAGAACGACAGGGTGTTGTCCAGGGTCACGCCAAGGCTCTTCGCACTCTGGGAGGAGGACACAACGGAGTTGTCAACCGTGATGGCGAGATCATGGAACGGGCAGTCCTTCCCCGGGAGGAAGAGCAGCTCCGTCTTGCCAAGGTTCAGCTTGAGGTGGTGATCCGTCATCCATACTGATATGTCTGCCAGACATGCAGAATGCGATTCACCACCTGGTTATCAGAAGGGGGAAAGGAGAAGATTAGTTGTGTGTCGTCTGCGTAGCAATGATAGGAGAGGCCATGTGAGGATATGACAGAGCCAAGTGACTTGGTGTATAGCGAGAATAGGAGAGGGCCTAGAACTGAGCCCTGGGGGACACCAGTGGTGAGAGCACGTGGTGCGGAGACAGCTTCTCGCCACGCCACTTGGTAGGAGTGACCGGAGATGCCCAGCTCGGAGAGGGTGGAGAGGAGGATCTGATGGTTCACAGTATCAAAGGCAGCAGACAGGTCTAGAAGGACAAGAGCAGAGGAGAGAGAGTTAGCTTTAGCAGTGCGGAGAGCCTCCGTGACACAGAGAAGAGCAGTCTCAGTTGAATGACCAGTCTTGAAACCTGACTGGTTTGGATCAAGAAGGTCATTCTGAGAGAGATAGCAAGAGAGTTGGCTAAAGACGGCACGCTCAATAGTTTTGGAGAGAAAAGAAAGAAGGGATACTGGTCTGTAGTTGTTGACATCAGAGGGATCGAGTGTTGGTTTTTTGAGAAGGGGTGCAACTCTCGCTCTCTTGAAGATGGAAGGGACATAGCCAGCGGTCAAGGATGAGTTGATCAGCGAGGTGAGGTAAGGGGAGAAGGTCACCGGAGATGGTCTGGAGAAGAGAGGAGGGGATAGGGTCAAGCGGGCAGGTTGTTGGGCGGCCGGCCGTCACAAGTCGCAAGATTTTATCTGGAGAGAGGGGAGAAAGAAGTCAAAGCATAGGGGTAGGGCAGTGTGAGCAGGACCAGCAGTGTCATTTGACTTAACAAACGAGGATCGGATGTCGTCAACCTTCTTTTCAAAATGGTTGACGAAGTCATCCACAGAGAGGGAGGAGGGGGGAGGGGGAGGAGGATTCAGCAGGGAGGAGAAGGTGGCAAAGAGCTTCCTAGGGTTAGAGGCAGATGCTTGGAATTTAGAGTGGTAGAAAGTGTCCTTAGCAGCAGAAACAGATGAAGAAAATGTAGAGAGGAGGGAGTGAAAAGATGCCAGGTCCGCAGGCAGTCTAGTTTTCCTCAATTTCCGCTCGGCTGCCCGGAGCCCTGTTCTGTGAGTTCGCAATGAGTCATCAAGCCACGGAGCTGGAGGGGAGGACCGAGCCGGCCGGGAGGATAGGGGACATAGAGAGTCAAAGGATGCAGAAAGGGGAGGAGAGGAGGGTTGAGGAGGCAGAATCAGGAGATTGGAGGGAGAAGGATTGAGCAGAGGGAAGAGATGATAGGATGGAAGAGGAGAGAGTAGCGGGAGAGAGAGAGCGAAGGTTGCGACGGCGCATTACCATCTGAGTAGGGGCAGAGTGAGTAGTGTTGGAGGAGAGCGAGAGAGAAAAGGATACAAAGTAGTGGTCGGAGACATGGAGGGGAGTTGCAGTGAGATTAGTAGAAGAACAGCGTCTAGTAAAGATGAGGTCAAGCGTATTGCCTGCCTTGTGAGTAGGGGGGGATGGTGAGAGGGTGAGGTCAAAAGAGGAGATGAGTGGAAAGAAGGAGGCAGAGAGAAATGAGTCAAAGGTAGACGTAGGGAGGTTGAAGTCCCCCAGAACTGTGAGGGGTGAGCCATCATCAGGAAAGGAACTTATCAAGGCGTCAAGCTCATTGATGAACTCTCCAAGGGAACCTGGAGGGCGATAGATGACAAGGATATTAAGCTTAAATGGGCTAGTGACTGTGACAGCATGGAATTCAAATGAGGAGATAGACAGATGGGTCAGGGGAAAAATAGAGAATGTCCATTTGGGAGAGATGAGGATTCCTGTGCCACCACCCCGCTGACCAGATGCTCTCGGGGTATGCGAGAACACATGGTCAGACGAGGAGAGAGCAGTAGGAGTAGCAGTGTTTTCAGTGGTAATCCATGTTTCCGTCAGCGCCAAGAAGTCGAGGGACTGGAGGGTAGCATAGGCTGAGATGAACTCTGCCTTGTTGGCAGCAGAACGGCAGTTCCAGAGGCTGCCTGAGACCTGGAACTCCACGTGGGTGGTGCGTGCAGGGACCACCATGTTAGAGAGGCAGCAGCCACGCGGTGTGATGCGTTTGTATAGCCTGTGCGGAGAGGAGAGAACAGGGATAGACAGAGGCATAGTTGACAGGCTGCAGAAAATGGCTACAATAATGCAAAGGAGATCGAAATGAACTAAACATCTGGGAAAGGAGAGAGCGGGGCCTCCCTCACCACAACACCCATACATTATGTACGGTGTTGGTACATAAACAGCTACAATGATATTAGCGTTGATCAATCCTCAAGCTTCTTAGTGGACATGTATTCACAAGACATAAAAAATGATACAAAACAATAAATCCCTTATCTTCCTCTTTTCCCCCCTCCCCTTTCCCCTTTGATGCTTCCCGCATGAATCTCTCCTGTACTGTTGCACAGGTGAGAGAGTGACCTAATTGGCGCCTCCGTAGTGGCCATTCCCTTTAATGCAGTTTATCGGTCAGTGACTATGTCTCTACAATACACCCCAAAAATTATATACACTACATATACAAAAGTATGTGGACACCCCTTCAAATTAGTGGATTCGGTTGTTTCAGCCACACCCGTTGCTGACAGGTGTATAACTCGAGCACAGAGCCATGCAATCTCCATAGACAAACATTGGCAGTAGAATGGCCTTACTGAAGAGCTCAGTGACTTTCAACGTGGCACCGTCATAGGATGCCACCTTTCCAACAAGTCAGTTCATCAAATATCTGCCTTGCTAGAGCTGCCCCGGTCAACTGTAAGTGCTGTTATTGTGTAGTTGAAATGTCTAGGAGCAACAACGGCTCAGCCGCGAAGTGGTAGGCCACACAAGCTCACAGAACGGGACCGCCGAGTGCTGAAGCGCATAAAAATCATCTGTCCTCGGTTGCAACACTCACTACCGAGTTCCAAACTGCCTCTGGAAGCAACGTCAGCACAATAATTGTTCGTCGGGAGCTTTATGAAATGGGTTTCCATGGCCGAGCACCCTCACACAAGCCTAAGATCACCATGTGCAATGACAAGCGTCGGCTGGAGTGGTGTAAAGCTTGCCGCCATTGGACTCTGGAGCAGTGGAAACGCGTTCTCTAGAGTGATGAATCATGCTTCACCATCTGGCAGTTCGACAGATTAATCTGGGTTTGGCGTATGCCAGGAGAACGCGACCTGCCCCAATGCATAGTGCCATAAACAGTGGCTTTCGAAAGTATTCACCCCCTTGGCATTTTTCCTATTTTGTTGCCTTACAACCTGGAATTCAAATTGATTTTGGGGGGGTTTGTATCATTTGATTTACACAACATGCCTACCACTTTGAAGATGCAAAATATTTTTTCTTGTGAAACAAACAAGAAATAAGACAAAAAAACTGAACTTGAACGTGCATAACTATTCACCCCCCCCCCCAAAGTCAATACTTTGTAGAGCCACCTTTTCAAGCAATTACAGCTGCAAGTCTCTTGGGCTATGTCTCTATAAACTTGGCACATCTAGCCCCTGGACATTTTGCCCATTCTTCAAGGCAAAACTCCTCCAGCTCCTTCAAGTTGGATGGGCTCCGCTGGTGTACAGCAATCTTTAAGTAATACCATAGATTTTCAATTGGATTGAGGTCTGGGCTTTGACTAGGCCATTCCAAGACATTTTAAATGTTTCCCCTTAAACCACTTGAGTGTTGCTTTAGCGGTATGCTTAGGGTCATTGTCCTGCTGGAAGGTGAACCTCTGTCCCAGTCTCAAATCTCTGGAAGACGTAAACAGGTTTCCCTCAAGAATTTCCCTGTATTTAGCACCATTCATCATTCCTTCAATTCTGACCAGTTTCCCAGTCCCTGCCGATGAAAAACATCCCACAGCATGATGCTGCCACCACCATGCTTCACTGTGGGGATGGTGTTCTCGGGGGGATGAGAGGTGTTGGGTTTGTGCCAGACATAGCGTTTTCCTTGATGGCTAAAAAGCTCAATTTTAGTCTCATCTGACCAGAGTATCTTCTTCCATATGTTTGGGGAGTCTCCCACATACCTTTTGGTGAACACCAAACGTGTTTGCTTATTATTTTCTTAAAGCAATGGCTTTTTTCTGGCCACTCTTCCATAAAGCCCAGCTCTGTGTAGTGTACGGCTTAAAGTGGTCCTATGGACAGATACTCCAATCTCCGCTGTGGAGCTTTGCAGCTCATTCAGGGTTATCTTTGGTCTTTTTGTTGCCTCTCTGATTAATGCCCTCCTTGCCTGGTCTGTGAGTTTTGATGGAGGGCCCTTTCTTGGCAGGTTTGTTGTGGTGCCATATTCTTTCAATTTTTTAATAATGGATTTAATGGTGCTCCATGGGATGTTCAAAGTTTCTGATATTTTTGTATAACCCAACCCTGATCTGTACTTCTCCACAACTTTGTCCCTGACCTGTTTGGAGAGCTGCTTGGTCTTCATGGTGCCGCTTGCTTGGTGGTGCCCCTTGCTTAGTGGTGTTGCAGACTCTGGGGCCTTTCAGAACAGGTGTAAATATACTGAGATCATGTGACAGATCATGTGACACTTAGATTCCACACAGGTGGACTTTATTTAACTAATTATGTGACTTCTGAAGGTAATTGGTTGCAGCATATCTTATTTAGGGGCTTCATAGCAAAGGGGTTGAATACATATGCAGGCACCACTTTTCCGTCATGTATTTTTTATTTTTTTTTGAAACAAGTTATTTTTTTCATTTCACATCCCCAATTTTGACTATTTTGTGTATGTCCATTACATGAAATCCAAATACAAATCAATTTAAATTACAGGTTGTAATGCAACAAAACAGGAAAAACGCCAAGGGGGATGAATACTTTTGCAAGGCACTGTAATTCTCCAATGAAATAAATGGAAACAGATATAGGCCTATAACCACTGGAGAAGCCTACAGTTCCGTTGTACTGCATGCAACCACACGTGGGCACACTCGTCTTGACCCACCGGCGTACAGAGCAGGTGGATCACTTAGAGCGGGGTGGTATAATGACTTGTAACATCAATGCAACATCCCTTTGCTCTGGGCACCGGTAGAGCCAAAGTGAGTGCCATTTATTCACTTGATTTTTCAAAGTTTAGGCTACATGTTCTGTTAGCCTATTTCTTGTACATTACACCTTGAGATTCAGTTAATGAATTCATTTCGATATAATTGTCCAACAAAGGTCTGGAAATAATGATTGAAAGGTGCATAATTGTGGGCTTCGCTCACATAGCCTGCTTGTTTGGCACTCTCTTTTATGAACTCGGCGATTGCCCATGCTTTTTCAAAATTAATTCAACCAATTCATTAACAATTGTCATTGTACTTTCTATGGGAGAATAAAAAGAAAAGAATAATCGACACGTGATGGTATCATGTTGCCCACATCGATAACACATCTTTTTCAATTCATATATCCCGGTTATAATTTCCCTGTTATTATGCCTTAATTCTGGAAAAAGTCAATTAAATAAAAAAAAAAGAAGGAAGGGAGCGAGGGAGAGAGAGAGCAACAGAAATAGAATTACTTTGGGCTTACAATTTCAGCGTCTTAGGTTGTATGACATTTGTATGACATTTAAATTCTTCCCACCCACTCTGGCCTTTATAGCCTATTGGCTCGGGAGCATTCAAAAATAAATGTTCAGATCATAGCAATCATCTTGCCTTGTTCACTTGTCAGTTCGTTACTTAAACAAATAGATCATGGCTATAGCCTACCAATTAACGGGTTGTCATTTAGGCTGCATAGCCAATAGTCATTAAAGTGTTATTCATTTAGACAGATCGCCTGGGTGGTGCTGTGATTGTCTTTTCAATAGGGATGTGAGTGAAGGCATTAACAACACATACATTTCTCTTTTGTGTCTTTGATGTGGTGGGTTGTAATAGTCCATCGTTCACCTAATTTCAGTAGCCTAAACAGTTCATTAGTCTAGTGCCCCATATGTTGTACATCGTCTGTTGAGAGGTTGTCCTGTAGTCTATACATTTAATTAATTGCCATTTCCACCGTTCTCCTTGTCCAGGTTATCCAGGAATCGGGTAGCTTCGTTTGCTGATTTCAGTGTGATGTCTCTTTCCTTCCATATGTTCGTAGTTGTGCGGGGTACACCAAAGAGAACTTGCATTCGTTTTTCCCATAGATTTTTCTTTATGGGGTTGAATTCTCTGTGTTTCATGTAGAGGTCTCTGCTCATGTCGACGTTGATGTAGATCCGATGGCCCTCATACATCAAAGGTCCGACTCCCAACTTTTTGGCATGGATTGTCACGGTTTCGGCCGAGACTGCTCCTCCTCCTGGTTCGGGCAGGCAAAGGCGTTCGCCGTCCCCGGAGTACTAGCTGCCACCGTTGGATGTTTCATGTGCGATTGCTTTTGTCTGTCCTTTTCACCTGTGTCTGGTTTGCGTTGATTACATGTCCTATAAGTTCCCTGTGTTTGTATGGATTAGTTGTGTGTTGTTTTTCGCCAGTCGTTTGTGTTACCTGTCGTGTTTTGTGTATTTTGTAATTACGCTTGTTTGTGCGTAATTGCGCATAGTCGCCTCCTTTGTTGTTTGAGGCCGTGCCTTTTTGTATATTACATTGTTTCTTTGGGACTTTAGTAAACGTTTGGACTAAGCCTCGGTGTCCTGCGCCTGACTTCCACCCCACATACACCTCACCATATGACAGAACAACACACCATCATGGAGTCAGCAGGAGCAGTGGCGGCACCCAGGTTGCTGGAGGAGCGGTTACGCTATCAAGACATCTTGTTCCAGCAACTTGAGGCCGCCCTTGACGAGGTGTCCAACAAGCTGAGTCGTTTGGTGACTAGGGAAGTGCCCACGCCATCGCCCACTATCCCATCACCAACGGCCAGTCCTCCTCTCTCAGCACCGGAACCCAGTGGCATTCGGCTCTCGCTCCCGAGGGCATATGACGGTTCTGCAGCCGGGTGTCAGGGGTTCCTCCTGCAGATAGAACTATACCTGGCTACTATACACCCAGCGCCCTCGGGATACGAGAGCGTCTCCGCCCTCATCTCCTGTCTATCCGGTAAGGCGTTGGAATGGGCCAACGCCGAATGGAGGAGAATAGACGCAGCTACCATCACCTACGCTGAGTTCTCCCGCCGCTTCCGGGCAGTCTTCGATCACCCACCTGAAGGGAAGGCGGCGGGGGAGCGTCTGTTCTACCTCCGACAGGAGAAGAGGAGCGCACAGGAGTTCGCACTGGAGTTCCGGACGTTAGCTGCGGATGCGGGATGGAATGAGAGGGCCCTCATCGACCAGTACCGGTGTAGCCTGCGAGAAGGACGTTCGTCGTGAGCTGGCCTGCAGGGACACCAACCTATGCTTCGACCAGCTGGTGGACATCTCCATCAGGCTTGACACCCTGCTGGCCGCCCGCGGACGTCCCGAGTGGGGGTCGTCCATTCCATCCTCCAGCACCTCTGAGCCAATTCCTATGGAGCTCGGGGGTGCTGGCGCTAGAGAGAGGAGGAGGGAGAACCCGAGGAGGGCCAACCCCTGCACCAACTGTGGCCGTGGAGGACACACCGCGGCCAGGTGCTGGGGAGGGTTTTCTGAGAGAGGGGACAACAGGTCACGCACTGGGGAGTCATTTCAGGTGAGTAGGCGCCCCACTTACCCAGAGCTCTCTGTTGGTCACATGAGCATTCCTGTGCGTTTTCCACAGGTGGCACCTCATTCCCAGCATAAGGCACTAGTAGATTCAGGCGCAGCTGGGAACTTTATTGATCGGGCATTTTGTGCTAGGTTAGGAATTCCCCTTCGGCCGGTAGAAGTTCCATTCCCTGTCCATGCATTAGACAGCCGGCCGTTGGGGTCGGGTCTGATCAGGGATGTCACAGCACCGCTGACGATGACTACGCAGGGGGGTCATGAGGAAATCATTCAGTTCTATCTGATTGACTCTCCTGCGTACCCAGTGGTGTTGAGGCTTCCCTGGTTAAGCACCCACGATCCTACCATAGCGTGGCAACAGAGGGCTCTTATGGAGTGGTCTGCCCAGTGTGTAGGGAGATGTCTAGGTGTTTCCATAGGGGCGACCTCGGTAGAGAGTCCGAACCAAGTGCCCGCACTGCGCATTCCCCCCGAGTATGAGGATTTAGCACTAGCGTTTAGCAAATCGAGGGCAGCACGGCTACCTCCTCATAGACAGGGGGACTGTGCGATAAATCTCCAGACCGGAGCAGCTTTTCCCAGGAGTCATGTGTATCCCCTGTCTCAAGAGGAAACTGCGGCTATGGAGACTTACATAGCCGAGTCCTTGGCACAGGGATACATACGGCCCTCTACTTCTCCGGTCTCCTCGAGTTTCTTCTTTGTGAAGAAGAAGGACGGGGGATTGCGCCCGTGTATTGATTACCGTAGTCTCAATCAGATCACAGTAAAATACAGTTACCCACTTCCACTGATTGCGACGATGACGGAGTCATTACGCGGAGCGCGTTTCTTCACAAAGTTGGATCTCAGGAGCGCGTACAATTTGGTGCGCATTAGGGAGGGGGATGAATGGAAAACAGCATTTAGCACCACCTCGGGTCATTACGAGTATCTCGTCATGCCGTACGGGTTAATGAATGCTCCTTCAGTCTTCCAATCCTTTGTTGATGAGATTTTCCGGGACATGCATGGGCAGGGTGTAGTGGTGTACATTGACGACATTCTAGTGTATTCTTCTACACGAACCGAGCATGTAGCCCAGGTGCGCCCGAGTATTGAGACGACTGTTGGAGCATGACTTGTATGTCAAGGCAGAGAAATGCTTGTTCTTCCAGGAGTCCGTCTCTTTTTTGGGTTATCGGTTGTCCGCGTCTGGCGTGGAGATAGAGGTAGATCGGGTATCGGCTGTGCGTAATTGGCAAACTCCAACCACCGTAAAAGAGGTGCAGCGGTTCTTGGGTTTTGCTAATTACTACCGGAGGTTTATCCGGGGGCTTTGGACAGGTTGCAGCTCCCATTACGTCTCTGCTAAAGGGGGGTCCGGTGCGCTTGCAGTGGTCAGCTGAGGCGGACAGGGCATTTGTCAAGCTGAAGAACCTGTTCGCCTCGGCCCCGGTGCTGGCGCATCCGGATCCCTCTTTGCCTTTCCAAGTAGAGGTGGACGCGTCCGAGACCGGTATTGGGGCAGTCCTGTCACAACGGTCCGGCACGCCACCTAAGCTCCGCCCCTGTGCGTTCTACTCCAAGAAGCTCAGCTCGGCGGAGCGCAATTATGACGTTGGGGACAGGGAGCTGTTAGCTGTAGTCCAGGCCCTAAAGGTGTGGAGGCATTGGCTTGAGGGGGCTCAACACCCTTTTCTCATTCTGACTGATCACCGTAACCTGGAGTACATCCGGGCAGCTAGGAGATTGAACCCTCGTCAGGCTAGGTGGAACATGTTCCTGACCCGGTTTGTTTTTAAGATCACATACATCCCTGGGTCCCAGAACGGTAAGGCAGACGCACTGTCCCGGCAGTATGACACGGAGGAGAGGTCCATTGAGCCCACTTCCATACTTCCGGAGTCTTGTCTGGTGGCTCTGGTAGTATGGGAGGTCGATGCGGAAATCGAGCGGGCGCTGCGTACCGACCCTACTCCCCCCGAGTGTCCTGTGGGGCGGACGTACGTTCCGCTCGAGGTTCGTGATCGGCTTATTTCTTGGGCTCATACATCACCCTCCTCTGGACATCCTGGTATTGGTCGGACGGTGCACTGCCTTAGCGTGAAATACTGGTGGCCAACGTTAGCCAGGGATGTGAGGGTTTATGTCTCCTCCTGCTCGGTGTGTGCCCAGTGTAAGGCACCTAGACATTTGCCCAGGGGTAAGTTACATCCTCTGCCCGTTCCACAACGACCATGGTCCCACCTCTCGGTAGATTTTGTGACCGATCTACCCCCTTCCCAGGGTAATACCACCATTTTGGTCGTTGTGGATCGGTTTTCTAAGGCCTGTCGTCTCCTCCCACTGCCGGGTCTCCCTACTGCCCTACAGACCGCCGAGGCCCTCTTTACCCACGTGTTCCGGCACTATGGGGTCCCCGAGGATATTGTGTCCGACCGAGGTCCCCAGTTCACCTCCAGAGTCTGGGGGGCTTTTATGGAACGCCTGGGGGTCTCGGTTAGCCTTACCTCGGGGTACCACCCAGAGAGCAATGGGCAGGTTGAACGTGTGAACCAGGATGTGGGTAGGTTTTTGAGGTCCTATTGCCGGGACCGGCCGGAGGAGTGGTCGAGGTATATCCCCTGGGCAGAGATGGCCCAGAACTCTCTCCGCCACTCCTCCACCGGATTAACACCTTTCCAGTGTATTTTAGGGTATCAGCCGGTCCTGGCACCGTGGCACGAGAGCCAGACCGAGGCCCCTGCGGTGGACGAGTGGATTCGGCGCTCGGAGGAGACGTGGGACGCTGCCCATGTCCATCTGCAGCGTGCCATCCGTCAACACAAGGCGAGCGCCGATCGCCACCGCAGTGAGGGGCCGGTGTACGCACCGGGAGATCGAGTCTGGCTCTCGACTCGAAACCTGCCCCTCCGCCTGCCCTGCCGGAAGCTGGGTCGGCGGTTTGTGGGGCCCTTCAAAGTCCTGAGAAGATTGAACGAGGTGTGTTACAGATTACAACTGCCTATTGAGTACAAAAATATTAACCCCTCGTTCCATGTGTCTCTTCTCAGGCCGGTGGTAGCTGGCCCACTCCAAGAAGAGGAGATAGGAGAGACCCCTCCGCCCCCTTTGGACATCGAGGGGGTCCCGGCGTACAGGGTCCGGACCATCTTGGACTCCAGGCGCCGGAGGAGTGGTCTCCAATATCTCGTGGAGTGGGAGGGGTACGGTCCGGAGGAACGGTGCTGGGTGCCCAGGAGGGACATCCTCGATCCATCCCTCCTGACAGAGTTCCACCATGGGCATCCCACGCGCCCGGGTCCGCGTCCTCCTGGCCGTCCCCGAGGCCAGGGTCGGCGCACGGCTGGAGCCGCGCGTCAAGGGGGGGGTACTGTCACGGTTTCGGCCGAGACTGCTCCTCCTCCTGGTTCGGGCAGGCAAAGGCGTTCGCCGTCCCCGGAGTACTAGCTGCCACCGTTGGATGTTTCATGTGCGATTGCTTTTGTCTGTCCTTTTCACCTGTGTCTGGTTTGCGTTGATTACATGTCCTATAAGTTCCCTGTGTTTGTATGGATTAGTTGTGTGTTGTTTTTCGCCAGTCGTTTGTGTTACGTGTCGTGTTTTGTGTATTTTGTAATTACGCTTGTTTGTGCGTAATTGCGCATAGTCGCCTCCTTTGTTGTTTGAGGCCGTGCCTTTTTGTATATTACATTGTTTCTTTGGGACTTTAGTAAACGTTTGGACTAAGCCTCGGTGTCCTGCGCCTGACTTCCACCCCACATACACCTCACCATATGACATGGATGGCCAGTTGTAGAACATGATCTTTGTCCCTATAGTTAAGGAACTTTGCGATGATGCCCATTGATTTGCTGCTCGTGTCCCCTCTTGACCGCCTGTTTGATGTGCTCGTTCAGTTGTGGGAGCCCGTGTGAAGTTCTCCTGGCCCAGTAGTTGTGGTATTACCTTTTCCAGAAAATCTTCCATTCCGGTTGTTCCACAGATTTTGGGGAAATTTACGAAACGAAGATTTGAGCAGCTACTGAAGTCCTCCATCCCGTTTAATCTTTCAATAAGCCCCATAATGATGTGTTTTTGTTCATCCACGGTTTTCTGGAGCTTTTCTAATGCAATTTTATCCAAGGTTAACCTGGCCTCCTCCATGAGTTTTTACAGTTCAGTCATATCAGTTTAGATTTTTTGGACATCATCAGATATTTTCTTCATCTGCTTGGACAGTTTCTCATTGCCAGTGCGAATTTCTGTTAGTAGTGTCTCTAAATTCACTTTAGTTGAGTTGTCAGCTACTTTGGCCATGGTCGCGTTGTTTTGTTGTGTTCGTTTGTCTCTATTTATCGATCTAGTATTTACCATAACATGGAGTTGCAAACATAATGTTTAAGTTATTTTATGACTATCTTTCCTATTTAAGAGGCATATTTTTGCAAAGAAAGGGAATGCCAAACAGATCACCTGAACATCTCGCTGTCGCGTACCTGAAATCATTTCGCATTATGTTTTTTTCATTGATAAACAGTTCAATATAAACAAAAACATGTATGATGTGTAACTATTTGTCATTTTAAAGGGTTTTTCATGGTTGCAAAGGCAAGGGACACAAATGTCACCACAATTCAAGAACGACCCTGCTAGCACTGCATCACCGGGGCCCTCATTCCTTCCTTCCCATTTTACATTTACAGTACTTTAGTCATTTAGCAGACACTCTTATCCAGGGCAACTTACAGTTAGTGCATTCAACTTAAGGTAACTAGGTAAGACAACCACATGTCATAGTAAGTCAAATGTTTCCTCATTAAAGGCCCGGGACCACCCATACACAAAAATGTATGCACGCATGACTGTAAGTCGCTTTGGATAAAAGCGTCTGCTAAATGGCATATTATTATTATATTATATATTATAAAGCAGCTATCAGCAAAGCCGGTCTCTCCTTCCTTCCTTCCTTCCTTCCTTCCTTCCTTCCTTCCTTCCTTCCTTCCTTCCTTCCTTCCTTCCTTCCTTCCTTCCTTCCTTTCCTTCCATCAATCCATCCACGCCCCCTCCCTCCCTCGTTGCCTCCCTCTGTCCCTCCCTCCCAGTCCCTCTAAATAGGTACCTGTATGTACCAGGCACCCTCTGCTTGCTTTAGATTTTGCTGGCGACAGTGACAGCAGTGATCGATCATTACTACTAGACTTTGAACTCTTAGAGTGTGTTTGTAAGTTGCCCCAAGAGTGCGCTCTGGGCCATTCGTAAATTCAGAGCGTTTCGCTCTCAGAGTGTTCAGAGCGCACACTGTACGCTCTGGCCAAGGAGTAGGGTTGATCCGAGCATTCTGACCTCACAACGGCAGTCAAGCACCCAAGCTAACTGGCTAAAGTTGGCTAGCTTGCTAGCTACTTCCAGACATAAATGAGAGAGAACCTCACTCTGACGATTTTACTCTGACTATGGTTAGACTGTTTTCATGTTATCAAAAGGGTTAGTAACTGTAAGTAACTGTGTTACTGGCAACAATTTAATTAGTTTTTATAGCCCATGTTTACTGACACCTGTAATAACAACCGAGTTTAGGGCGTTCGTAAATTCATAAATGAATCTGCGCTCTGGCACACTCAAACCAGAGTGCTCTGATATCGGAGTAGATTGCCAGTGTGAATTTACGAACGCACCCACCCTTACATTACCAGATGAAAGACAAAGACACAGCAGGCTGGTTTGGTTTCCCTATCCGTCACCACTGACTAAATGACTCTCTAACAACCTTCTGTCTGTGGGGGACGCTTTTAGGACATTCAATTACTCATAGGCATGTGTTAGTAAACACACACACCGTATCTCTGGAGATGAAAAAAGGTCCTCTACTGTTCCAAACAAGGATGCTTAAAACACTAAATTAGGATGCTTAAAACACAATTTTTATTGTGTTTTCAGGATAATCTTTCATCTTCTCAAAATGTCACAAAAATACTGTGTGTGATTCCTCCATCTTGCACAACTTGAAGATTCAATCTTCTTTCGAGGTTCTTGGTTTTGTGAGAGAATTTCTCCCACACAAATAGGCCATGCATTTCTCAATGGCTGCTGAGGACTGGGGTGCACAGTGTAGCCAAAGTAATTAGTGAGGAACAGAAATGCTTGTTCTCACTTGATGGAGTTGACATTAATCCACTCAGAAAGACTAATTTGCGTGTGTGTGTGTGTGTGTGTGTGTCTGTGTGTGTATGAGAAAGTCTAATTCCTGTTTATTTACTTGGAGATCATTCAGTTTAATCACCCAGAGTGCTCTCTCTCTCTCTCTCTCTCTCTCTCTCTCTCTCTCTCTCTCTCTCTCTTTCTCTCTTTCTCTCTCCCCTTCCTCAGTGCCAGCGTCATGGCGGGGCATTATGTGCCCACAGGAAATGACACAGTGTATTTCACGGTGGTGGATGGCAAGGGCAACGCCTGCTCATTCATCAACAGTAACTACATGGGCTTCGGAACTGGCCTGGTGCCTCAGAGTTGTTGCTTCTACCTGCAAGTGAGTGGCAGCCTGTCTCGGTTGTTGAGAAACCAAGGGCTAAATTCAATCCGTACCGCAATTGAAATTTAAAGGTTATTTCCAATTGAACCTAAATATGCAGCGTTTCCCGTGAATGCAGTCTCCGCGAACACAGGAACATTGCCTTTCAATTTCAATCACGATATAGGGCGGATCTTCTGCGATACCAACCCCGCCTCTGGACGCCTACTCTGCTCCCTCGGGGTCATGGGAGCCTTTATGCAGCCGCAGGGCCACATACAGGTGCCCACACACACACACACATACACACACGCACTCACACTTTCTCTCACTTTCCTGGTGCTTTAGTTTAGTTGCCTGTGTTCTCTCTCTCCTCTCCACCCAGGTGTTGCTGAACATGCTGGAGTTTGGGATGAACCCCCAAGATGCCCTAGATGCCCCTCAAATGTACAGTGGGGAGAACAAATATTTGATACACTGCCGATTTTGCAGGTTTTCCTACTTACAAAGCATGTATAGGTCTGTAATTTTGATCATAGGTACACTTCAACTGTGAGAGCCAGAATCTAAAACAAAAATCCAGAAAATCACATTGTATGATTTGTAAGTAATTCATTTGCATTTTATTGCATGATATAAGTATTTGATCACCTACCAACCAGTAAGAATTCCGGCTCTGACAGACCTGTTAGTTTTTCTTTAAGAAGCCCTCCTGTTCTCCACTCATTACCTGTATTAACTGCACCTGTTTGAACTTGTTACCTGTATAAAAGACACCTGTCCACACACTCAATCAAACAGACTCCAACCTCTCCACAATGGCCAAGACCAGAGAGCTGTGTAAGGACATCAGGGATAAAATTGTAGACCTGCACAAGGCTGGGATGGGCTACAGGACAATAGGCAAGCAGCTTGGTGAGAAGGGAACAACTGTTGGCACAATTATTAGAAAATGGAAGAAGTTCAAGATGACGGTCAATCAACCTCGGTCTGGGGCTCCATGCAAGATCTCACCTCGTGGGGCATCAATGATCATGAGGAAGGTGAGGGATCAGCCCAGAACTACATGGCAGGACCTGGTCAATGACCTGAAGAGAGCTGGGACCACAGTCTCAAAGAAAACCATTAGTAACACACTACGCCGTCATGGATTAAAATCCTGCAGCGCACGCAAGGACCCCCTGCTCAAGCCAGCGCATGTCCAGGCCCATCTGAAGTTTGCCAATGACCATCTGGATGATCCAGAGGAGGAATGGGAGAAGGTCATATGGTCTGATGAGACAAAAATTGAGCTTTTTGGTCTCAACTCCACTCGCTGTGTTTGGAGGAAGAAGAAGGAGGAGTACAACCCCAAGAACACCATCTCAACCTCTAAAGCATGGAGGTGGAAACATCATTCTTTGGGGATGCTTTTCTGCAAAGGGGACAGGACGACTGCACCGTATTGAGGGGAGGATGGATGGGGCTATGTATCGCGAGATCTTGGCCAACAACCTCCTTCCCTCAGTAAGAGCATTGAAGATGGGTCGTGGCTGGGTCTTCCAGCATGACATCGACCCAAAACACACAGCCAGGGCAACTAAGGAGTGGCTCCGTAAGAAGCATCTCAAGGTCCTGGAGTGGCCTAGCCAGTCTCCAGACCTGAACCCAATAGAAAATCTTTGGAGGGAGCTGAAAGTCTGTATTTCCCAGTGACAGCCCCGAAACCTGAAGGATCTGGAGAAGGTCTGTATGGAGGAGTGGGCCAAAATCCCTGCTGCAGTGTGTGCAAACCTGGTCAAGACCTACAGGAAACGTATGATCTCTGTAATTGCAAAGAAAGGTTTCTGTACCAAACATTAAGTTCTGCTTTTCTGATGTATCAAATACTTATGTCATGCAATAAAATGCAAATTAATTACTTAAAAATCATACAATGTGATTTTCTGGATTACAGACCTCTACATGCTTTGTAAGTAGGAAAACCTGCAAAATCGGCAGTGTATCAAATACTTGTTCTCCCCACTGTATGTGTAGCATGACAAGGCTGGTAAGCTCTCTGTGAACCAGGCTAGAGGCCAGGCCACTCGACCCTCCTCTCTCTCTCTCTCTCTCTCTCTCTCTCTCTCTCTCTCTCTCTCTCTCTCTCTCTCTCTCTCTCTCTCTCTCTCTCTCTCTCTCTCTCTCTCTCTCTCTCTCTCTCTCTCTCTCTCTCTCTCTCTCTCTCTCTCTCTCTCTCTCTCTCTCTCTCTCTCTCTCTCTCTCTCTCTCTCTCTCTCTCTCTCTCTCTCTCTCTCTCTCTCTCTCTCTCTCTCTCTCTCTCTCTCTCTCTCTCTATCTATCAGCCAACCCCCAGTAGAAATTGATCCCCCCCCATGCCCAGACCTGATGGACTATGGCTAGGAGTAAACAAACATTTTTACTACACTACAATATAATCTTTTGCCTGCATCAGGAAAAAATACTTTCATAATTTAATCTAAGAAACGTGCACACACATGTTGTTAGTAATGCATAGAGAATGATATATTTATTTGGCATAATAAAAACTCTCTGGGGTTATGGATCCACATGTCCTCCTGGAAATCCTCCTTTATCTGCATCCTCTCCTCTCACAGCCCAGCAGTGGTGTGTCAACTTGGAGGTGGGTGTCAACCAGGGTGTTGCTGAAGACCTGGAAAAGCAGAGCCATGTGGTTTGCTGGCCTATCACTGGCAGTTTGGTCAGTTTGGGCGAGGCCAGGTCATCTCAGTAGGGGATTGGTGGAACCTGTCTACCCAGGAAGCAGAGCCTAATGTTAGGGTGTTGTGGGCAGGATCAGACCCCAGAGCTGATGGTTGTGCCCAGGGGTACTAGTGACTAGCGCTGCACAATATGGGCCAGAAATCTCATTGCGATTTTTTAAACAAATATTGAAATTGCGAATTTGCTTGCGATATAGATCGAAACACTTTGGTGAACTTTTGTAATCATTGAAATAGAATGATTTATATTAAGAAGCAAAGTAGAAAGCAGCATCGTTCTTGTTTGGAACAATCTGTTCACTGCATTTGACCTAACAGAAGAGCATGCAAACAGTGAATTTAAAAGTGAGGAGGAACTGCGCCGCTTGATTGACAGGTGCTTGGTGTGTGTGGGAAGCAGCCGCAAGAGGAGAGGGAGAGAGACGTCAAACAGAGTAAACTATAAAACAGATGTTACATGCAGCTTAGTGGCGGTTCAAAATATTGCATGCAATATGGATCTCTTGCAATATGGATATTGCGCATGTCAATATTGCGATTTTGATGTGAATTTGAATAATCGTGCAGCCTTACATTCTTCGAAAAATTATTCCAAAAGGGTTCTTCGACTGTCCCCATAGGAGAACCCTTTTTGGTTCCAGGTAAAACCCTTTTTGGTTCCAGGTAGAACCATTTTGTGTTCCATGTAGAACCCTCTGTGGAAAGGGTTCTACATGGAACCCAAAACGGTTCTACTTGGAACCAAAACGGTTCTACATGGAACCATTGTTCAAAGGGTTCTCCTATGGGGACAACCGAAGAACCCTTTTACCGAAGAACCCTATCTCGAGGTACGAGATTTGACGAGATTTGACGTGACTTCCGTCTCGCTTCCGCATTGTCTCCGTACTGCTGTGCTGTTTGTTGCTACTTGGCTACCTGCCAAACTATTCACGTTTTACTTTTAATAAACGTTTAATCAATCTTTGTGTTCAACAAATTTACCAACTTTTTAGTTTTGTCCTCACTCATCTTTTTTCGTTAAACTTTTTTCACCCCGGACGTTTATCCCGAGACAGAAGAGTCATTTTCCTGTGCGTTTTAGCTGCCAACTTTACGTTATTTTCCTTTTTTCCATCGCAACTTTTTTCCCTTATTCAACTTTTTCACTCCGGACGCTTTATCTGGACATGGTTCATCAACATCTTCAACAGCCGAAGCTAAGTAGTAACATTAACATGATGTCTTCTAATTGCAGTCGCTGTACTCATAATATACAGGAGAACGATCGCCTTACGGCGAAAATAGCTGTGCTACAAGCCCAGCTTCAGACGCAATCGTTAGGCAAGGGTAATCTCAGTGTAGGAAAGGAAGAAACAGCGTCTGTGCCACCAGTAAGTACAGACAGTAACGTTAGTATAAATCCCCCCCGCACAGTCCCCGCAGCCGGACAACTTTCTCATGGCTTCTGGAGGGAAATACTGTTGGAATGCTCAACCGGTGTCGCTCATTCAGCCGACAGAAACCTTCAACCGGTTTTCCCCATTATGTAGCGAGTCGGAGTCTGAGTCTGAGTCTTCTCTAGTCTCTACTCCTCCCGTTACGGGGTCTGAGACGCCGAAGGCTCCCACCATTAGCTCTGACAAATTGAAAACCCTAGTCATTGGCGACTCCATTACCCGCAGTATTAGACTTAAAACGAATCACCCAGCGATCATACACTGTTTACCAGGGGGCAGGGCTACCGACGTTAAGGCTAATCTAAAGATGGTGCTGGCTAAAGCTAAAACTGGCGAGTGTAGAGAGTATAGAGATATTGTTATCCACGTCGGCACCAACGATGTTAGGATGAAACAGTCAGAGGTCACCAAGTGCAACATAGCTTCAGCTTGTAAATCAGCTAGAAAGATGTGTCGGCATCGAGTAATTGTCTCTGGCCCCCTCCCAGTTAGGGGAAGTGACGAGCTCTACAGCAGAGTCTCAGCACTTAATCGCTGGTTGAAAACTGTTTTCTGCCCCTCCCAAAAGATAACATTTGTGGATAATTGGCCCTCTTTCTGGGACTCACCCACAAACAGGACCAAGCCTGACCTGCTGAGGAGTGATGGACTCCATCCTAGCTGGAGGGGTGCTCTCCTCTTATCTACCAACATAGATAGGGCTCTAACTCCTCTAGCCCCACAGTGAAATAGGGTGCAGGCCAGGCAGCAGGCTGTTAGCCAACCTGCCAGCTTAGTGGAGTCTGCCAATAGCACAGTCAGTGTAGTCAGCTCAGCCATACCCATTGAGACTGTGTCTGTGCCTCGACCTAGGTTGGGCAAAACTAAACATGGCGGTGTTCACCCTAGCAATCTTATTAGGATAAAGACCTCCTCCATTCCTGCCATTATTGAAAGAGATCGTGATACCTCACATCTCAAAATAGGGTTACTTAATGTTAGATCCCTCACTTCAAAGGCAGTCCTAGTCAATGAACTAATCACTGATCATAATCTCGATGTGATTGGCCTGACTGAAACATGGCTTAAGCCTGATGAATTTGCTGTGTTAAATGAGGCCTCACCTCCTGGTTACACTAGTGACCATATTCCCCGTGCATCCCGCAAAGGCGGAGGTGTTGCTAACATTTACGATAGCAAATTTCAATTTACAAAAAAAAAATGGCGTTTTCATCTTTTGAGCTTCTAGTCATGAAATCTATGCAGCCTACTCAATCACTTTTTATAGCTACTGTTTACAGGCCTCCTGGGCCATATACAGCGTTCCTCTCTGAGTTTCCTGAATTCCTATCAGACCTTGTAGTCATAGCAGATCATATTCTAATTTTTGGTGATTTTAATATTCACATGGAGAAGTCCACAGACCCACTCCAAAAGTCTTTCGGAGCCATTATCGACTCAGTGGGTTTTGTCCAACATGTCTCTGGACCTACTCACTGCCACAGTCATACTCTGGACCTAGTTTTGTCCCATGGAATAAATGTTGTAGATCTTAATGTTTTTCCACAAAATCCTGGACTATCGGACCACCATTTTATTACATTTGCAATCGCAACAAATAATCTGCTCAGACCCCAACCAAGGAGCATCAAAAGTCGTGCTATAAATTCTCAAACAACACAAAAATTCATTGATGCCCTTCCAGACTCCTTCTGCCTACCCAAGGACGTCAGAGGACAAAAATCAGTTAACCACTTAACTGAGGAACTCAATTTAACCTTGCGCAATACCCTAGATGCAGTTGCACCCCTAAAAACGAAAAACATTTGTCATAAGAAACTAGCTCCCTGGTATACAGAAAATACCCGAGCTTTGAAGCAAGCTTCCAGGAAATTGGAACGGAAATGGCGCCACACCAAACTGGAAGTCTTCCGACTAGCTTGGAAAGACAGTACCGTGCAGTACCGAAGAGCCCTCACTGCTGCTCGATCATCCTACTTTTCCAACTTAATTGAGGAAAATAAGAACAATCCAAAATTTCTTTTTGATACTGTTGCAAAGCTAACTAAAAAGCAGCATTCCTCAAGAGAGGATGGCTTTCACTTCAGCAGTGATAAATTCATGAACTTCTTTGAGGAAAAGATCATGACCATTAGAAAGCAAATTACGGACTCCTCTTTGAATCTGCGTATTCCTCCAGGGCTTAGCTGTCCTGGATCTGCACAGACTCTGCGAGGGCCTGGGATCGGGAGAGACACTTAAGTGTTTTAGTACTATATCTCTTGACACAATGATGAAAATAATCATGGCCTCTAAACCTTCAAGCTGCATACTGGATCCTATTCCTACTAAACTGCTGAAGGAGCTGCTTCCTGTGCTTGGCCCTCCTATGTTGAACATAATAAACAGCTCTCTATCCACCGGATGTGTACCAAACTCACTAAAAGTGGCAGTGATAAAGCCTCTCTTGAAAAAGCCAAACCTTGACCCGGAAAATATAAAAACTATCGGCCTATATCGAATCTTCCATTTCTCTCAAAAATTTTAGAAAAAAGCTGTTGCGCAGCAACTCACTGCCTTTCTGAAGACAAACAATGTATACGAAATGCTTCAGTCTGGTTTTAGACCCCATCATAGCACTGAGACTGCACTTGTGAAGGTGGTAAATGACCTTTTAATGGCGTCAGACCGAGGCTCTGCATCTGTCCTCGTGCTACTAGACCTTAGTGCTGCCTTTGACACCATCGATCACCACATTCTTTTGGAGAGACTGGAAACCCAAATTGGTCTACACGGACAAGTTCTGGCCTGGTTTAGATCCTACCTGTCGGAAAGATATCAGTTTGTCTCTGTGAATGGTCTGTCCTCCGACAAATCAACTGTACATTTCGGTGTTCCTCAAGGTTCCGTTTTAGGACCACTATTGTTTTCACTATATATTTTACCTCTTGGGGATGTTATTCGAAAACATAATGTTAACTTTCACTGCTATGCGGATGACACACAGCTGTACATTTCAATGAAACATGGTGAAGCCCCAAAATTGCCCTCGCTAGAAGCCTGTGTTTCAGACATAAGGAAGTGGATGGCTGAAAACTTTTTACTTTTAAACTCGGACAAAACAGAGATGCTTGTTCTAGGTCCCAAGAAACAAAGAGATCTTCTGTTAAATCTGACAATTCATCTAGATGGTTGTAAAGTCGTCTCAAATAAAACTGTGAAGGACCTCGGTGTTACTCTTGACCCTGATCTCTCTTTTGACGAACATATCAAGACTGTTTCAAGGACAGCTTTTTTCCATCTACGTAACATTGCAAAAATCAGAAATTTTCTGTCCAAAAATGATGCAGAAAAATTAATCCATGCATTTGTTACTTCTAGGTTAGACTACTGCAATGCTCTATTTTCCGGCTACCGGATAAAGCACTAAATAAACTTCAGTTAGTGCTAAATACGGCTGCTAGAATCCTGACTAGAACCAAGAAATTTGATCATATTACTCCAGTGCTAGCTTCCCTACACTGGCTTCCTGTTAAGGCAAGGGCTGATTTCAAGGTTTTACTGTTAACCTATAAAGCGTTACATGGGCTTGCTCCTACCTATCTTTCCGAGTTGGTCCTGCCGTACATACCAATACGTACGCTACGGTCACAAGACGCAGGCCTCCTAATTGTCCCTAGAATTTCTAAGCAAACAGCGGGAGGCAGGGCTTTCTCCTATAGATCTCCATTTTTATGGAACAGTCTGCCTACCCATGTGAGAGACGCAGACTCGGTCTCAACCTTTAAGTCTTTACTGAAGACTTATCTCTTCAGTAGGTCATATGATTGAGTGTAGTCTGGCCCAGGAGTGTGAAGGTGAACGGAAAGGCTGGAGCAACGAACAGCCCTTGCTGTCTCTGCCGGGCCGGTTCCCCTCTCCACTGGGGTTCTCTGCCTCTAACCCTGTTGCAGGGGCGGAGTCACTGGCTTGCTGGTGCTCTTTCATGCCGTCCCTGGGAGGGGTGCGTCACTTGAGTGGGTTGAGTTACTGACGTGATCTTCCTGTCTGGGTTGGCGCCCCCCCTTGGTTTGTGCTGTGGTGGAGACCTCTGTGGGCTATACTCGGCCTTGTCTCAGGATTGTAAGTTGGTGGTTGGGGATATCCCTCTAGTGGTGCGGGGGCTGTGCTTTGGCGGAGTGGGTGGGGTTATATCCTTCCTGTTTGGCCCTGTCCGGGGTTTCTTCGGATGGGGCCACAGTGTCTCCGGACCGCTCCTGTCTCAGCCTCCAGTATTTATGCTGCAGTAGTTTATGTGTCGGGGGGCTGGGGGTTAGTTGGTTATACCTGGAGTACTTCTCCTGTCTTATCCAGTGTCCTGTGTGAATTTAAGTATGCTCTCTCTAATTCTCTCGTTCTCTCTTTCTCTCTGAGAACCTGAGCCCTAGGACCATACGTCAGGACTACCGGGCATGATGACACCTTGCTGTCCCCAGTCCGCCTGGCCTTGCTGCTATTCCAGTTTCAACTGTTCTGCCTGCGGCTACGAAACCCCCTACCTGTCCCAGACCTGCTGTTTTCAACTCTTTAATGATCGGCTATGAAAAGCCAACTGAGAGACCTGAGCCCTAGGACCATACGTCGGGACTACCGGCCGTGGTGACTCCTTGCTGTCCCCAGTCCGCCTGGCCTTGCTGCTATTCCAGTTTCAACTGTTCTGCCTGCGGTTATGGAACCCCTACCTGTCCCAGACCTGCTGTTTTCAACTCTTAATGATCGGCTATGAAAAGCCAACTGAGATTTATTCCTGATTATTATTTGACCATGCTTGTCACTTATGAACATTTTTGAACATCTTGGCATGGTTCTGTTATAATCTCCACCCGGCACAGCCAGAAGAGGACTGGCCACCCCTCATAGCCTGGTTCCTCTCTAGGTTTCTTCCTAGGCTTTCGCCTTTCTAGGGAGTTTTTCCTAGCCACCGTGCTTCTACACCTGCATTACTAGCTGTTTGGGGTTTTAGGCTGGGTTTCTGTACAGCACTTCGAGATATTAGCTGATGTAAGAAGGGCTATATAAAATAAAATTGATTGATTGATTGATTAGGTTCTAGATAGCACCTTTTTTTCTGAGTGTACTAGTGACCCTCTCCTCTCCCCTCCCTAGGGGGAGCTAGAGAGCATAAACATAATCTTTACAGTATGACTGTGCACTACACTTGTCCACTCACTGACCATGTTTACATGTATACCAAACTCCCGTTATTATTCAGGATACTCAAGTATTCTGTTTTTGAGTTGACGCATATAAACATCATATCCCGTTTACAATAACCCGAAAAAGCTTGTATCCCGGTTATGAGAAACCTGGATAAGATGCCTGGGATATGCTGATCTAAGAGGGGATACTGTGGCATGTTAACATCTTATCCCATTTACTGTTGTTTTTGCGGTCTGCGCAGGCTCAGTTTTTCATATCATGGGTGAATATGTTTTCATCTGATTGTCACTTCAAAAAGTAGGCTACTTGTGCAGTTCGATCCACCATAATAATTCTATAATAATTTTGCCTACTATAATTAATTTACTATAATTTAAATTACGTTTCTGCTTATAATTTCCGACATTTGGTAGTCCATATTATAATTAGGTAGACTATTTTAAACTATAGTTTGTTACATGCAGCTTCTCTTCTGTCATTACTTGTTGCCCCAGAAGACTAAATAAAGTAGTGCTCAACAGAATAATGTCTTACATCGATAGAATGCATTAGTAGTCTAGTTAACACCGGTAAAGTTGTCTGTTTCGTTTAGGGACCGGGGAGAAAATGCAATAACTCCAAAACAGTGGTCTGTGCAAAATGTCAAAATGTCATCAGTTTGTCCAGTTTTAAGGACATGAAAAGCTGAGAAATGACCAAATACGTTTCTGATAAGACTTCAGTTTATCTTGGGTGCATATGTTATGTGGTTTAAATACTGTCTGCTTGCATAACAGTGTCAAAGATAACACATTACACGCACATTCGCATTTCTCAAGAGATGCTGAAAGAAATAAATCATGTTTCTCGACTCCTGTTCCTGAGACAAAATTAACATTTGTTGTATAATTTCACTTCAAGAAATGCATAATTCTGCAGCAGTTAATATTATATTATACCACAGCATTGTTGAATACTTGTTTCTGATTGGTTAGAAGGGCATTCTAGAATGGACATTAAACCAGATAAAGGCACAGTTGGAAAAGATATCGGGACACCTTGCAATCATGATGCAATAAGCGCATACACATTCAGACCGTACTTGCTACAAAGTTACATAAAGCTAAACCAACAACCACATAAACTTAAATTGGATACATTGTAAACGCAGGTCCAACAAGGAAAAACGTAGCTAGCTAGCTAGCATTGATTTGTTTTTGCAGAGACATATTTTTTTGGAGCATCTGATGACCTAACATGAATTTCTCTGGTCCCTACTGTTGCAGTCATGACGCAAGTGGCGCTATGCTGTCACCAGCTGTTTTCAGCAACTGATATTTTTGAATTCGGTTGTCATATTGTCAGGTTTGCTGGGAGACAAAATATTTAGCTAGCTTCTAGCCTAGTGTTTGATATGCAGTGCGGTCTCCTCGTAATGAACAGTGTCGAGTGTCCTGACGAGAAGGCACACTTTTCTAGCTATGCCAGGCAAAATCAGGCATTATCAGCTCATTGTTATGGATGTATCCAAATGAATGTCAATAGAAAACAGCTACTTTGCTGTTATTCTGGCTGCAGAGGTCATGACTGTTTTAGCCATAGCTAGCTGGCTAGTTAGAAAGCAAGGGGAAAGAACGTTGCCAGCGAGCATGCCAACGGAACATAAAGGACGAACGACTGGGTGGTGTCCATAAATATCGAACTAATGGAACGAACGACTGGGTTGAGTCTTTAGCAATCTCAAAAGATGAGAAAGTATGAATTTGCTTATAAAAATGAAAATATCAACGAAACAAAAGCTTTCATATTGTTTTCTTTGGCAACTGTGGTATAAGTGGGATAAGCACCTCCATCTGTACATTACTTTGGAAAAATTAGCGGGATACTCATGAGCAGGATATCAAAGGTTCATGTAAACAGCTTATCCCAAATAAGACCTTAAGCAGGATATGAGCTACTATCCGGAATACTGTGCGCATGTAAACGTGGTCACTGTTACCAAAGTAATAGGATTTGATCCTATGAAATGTGAAGTGTGGTTAGTTTACAGTTGTGAGGGCTAGTATTTTAATATCTAATTAATCAATTTCAAAAGTAATCATACTGTTGCAAGCGTAACATATGGACTGAAATTAACATAACATTTTATAATTCCATTTTACTGATAGAGACACATTTTAGTCTTGATGAGATGATACAATATTTTAAGAAAAACATCCTTCAAAGCATCTGATTACCTAATTGAATACAAATTACGGTTTTGTAATATTTTCTACCAAATCCTGTTTTATAAAGACTAATAAACTTTTGTCTAACGTTTTTTCTCTCTCTGATTGGACCTTCCAGTAATTCCGCATCCTTTGTTCCCAAATAGAACCTCTTGACCGTATGAATCAGTTGTTTGTGTGTTGGTTAGGCTATTTTAAGGACTTGTTCTAACTTGATTTCTTTGACAAGAGAATGATTCATTCAGATCAGATCATTGAGTGGTGTCCCACTTGGCAACAGATGAAAAATGGCTGCCATTACTTTGTTAGCTGTAGTTCCGGACTTAATCACTGTAAATAGTTTGATCTTTTGCTGTTGAAATGTAGAATAAACTATATTATGTCGTTTTAATAAGGTATTCAGATACATTTCCTGGGAAATACATTTGTGATCAACATTACGAGGAAAACTTTCTTTTGTTATCACAAAGTGTATATTCCGGGCAGCATCCCAAAATAGTTTCTCCTATAAAGTGTTTTGTTGTTTCACCTCGCCTCGCCTTGACTACATTCCTTTGGAGTGAATAGCAACGCGATGTGTCATGACTGTTGAATTTAGCAGCATATTCTATTAAGTGAGAGGAAATGGGGGAGCATACTGCCTGAGTCACAGCCGTCCGAGCCGCTCTTTGTTTCTACTGCAGTGAAAGGCTGAGAGGGAGGTCAGTGGGAAAGCGCTGGCCCTATAGCCCCAGACTTGGACTGAGCCACTGGAAAATCAGCTAAACATACTCCCCATCCGAACAGGAAGTTGTGTCCAAACTGCACGATTCCCCTCAGTCAAACCCATATGGGGCTCCATGCTCTCTGCACTCTCTACTGCAGGCTCAGGGTTGGGCTGTTATTATAGCCCAGGGTTGGGGGCCAATTCCATTTCAATTTCAAATCAAAATGCTTGAGTTAGAATTTCTATTCATTTCCTGAATTGATTGAATAAAATGGCAGTGACCCAATAACTCTGTGAGAAACGTATCATAACGAGATAGAGTAACAAACTCATTAAGCAGGCAGGACTTGTCTTTGGGGGTTTGGCGAGACTATAGTAGTACAGTAAGGTGGGCGTGGAACAACCCTGTGTGTTTTATCTCTGTCTATTTTTAGAGACGGGTACACGCCTTAATATTACCACAGAAAAGAGGAACAAATGCAAAGGCATTGTGTGAAATGCTACCTGTGTTCAACTCTCTGTGGTTTATTAAACACACACACGCAAGCACACACACACACACATACACACAATATCATTATTGTGTAGAGACAGTACAAGACAAGTTTAGTTGATTATAATTTGGTTCATCCATGAGCAGTGAATATACCCCCATAGAATCCCCACCACATCAACAACAACCCAACATCTCAAGCCTGTGGACCTCAGTCAGTGGATTGGACTGTGTCCTCTGTTTTATCGCCTTACAACAGGCTTCCCCTGGTACACAGCCTCAAATCCCCTGGAATATGTTAGTCAGCTAATTAAAGAATGAAACACTGTACTCCTGTGGGAGAAAAGCATGCAAACCAAACACTGTGTTTTCACTAATTACAGTTGTAGCTCGTTAACGAGTCCAGCTAACCTTTGTTATGTCAGATTAGGGCTGGTTGGGGTTAATCCTGGATCACTAGACTACATAACAATTGATCATGTTCTTTCCATTCTAACGCATTCCTGCCTCGCTCATGATAACATGCGTGTAGTAGGCTTATTGTACAGTCCCTAGCTAGTAAACACATAACATGGTTAAATAAGCATAGTGGCTGTCCCAAATACTACACTACTCTTAAGACCCATTGACCTACAGTTGAAGTCGGAAGTTTACATACACTTAGGTTGGAGTCATTAAAACTCGTTTTTCAACCACTCCACAAATTTCTTGTTAACAAACCATAGTTTTGGCAAGTCGGTTAGGACATCTACTTTGTGCATGACACAAGTAATTTTTCCAACAATTGTTTACAGACAGATTATTTCACTTATAATTCACTGTATCACAATTCCAGTTGGTCAGAAGTTTACATACACTTGAATGTGCCTTTAAACAGCTTGGGAAATTCCAGAAAATGATGTCATGGCTATAGAAGCTTCTGATAGGCTAATTGACATCATTTGAGTCAATTGGAGGTGTACCTGTGGATGTATTTCAAGGCATACCTTCAAACTCAGTGCCTCTTTGCTTGACATCATGGGAAAATCAAAAGCAATCAGCCAAGACCTCAGAAAAATAATTGTAGACCTCCACAAGTCTGGTTCATACTTGGGAGCAATTTCCAAATGCCTGAAGGTACCAAGTTCATCTGTACAAACAATAGTACGCAAGTATAAACACCATGGGACCACGCAGCCGTCATACCACTCAGGAAGGAGACGCGTTCTGTCTCCTACAGATGAACGTACTTTGGTGTGAAAAGTGCAAATCAATCCCAGAACAACAGCAAAGGACCTTGTGAAGATGCTGGAGGAAACCGGTACAAAAGTATCTATATTCACAGTAAAACGAGTCCTATATCGACATTTGAGTCAATTGGAGGTGTACCTGTGGATGTATTTCAAGGCCTACCTTCAAACTCAGTGCCTCTTTGCTTGACATCATGGGAAAATCAAAAGAAATCAGCCGACCTCAGAAAAAAAAAAAGTCTGGTTCATCCTTGGGAGCAATTTCCAAATGCCTGAAGGTACCACGATCATCTGTACAAACAATAGTACGCAAGTATAAACACCATGGGACCATGCAGCCGTCATACCGCTCAGGGAGGAGACGCATTCTGTCTCCCAGAGATTAACGTACTTTGGTGCGAAAAGTGCAAATCAATCCCAGAACAACAGCAAAGAACCTTGTGAAGATGCTGGAGGAAACAGGTGCAAAAGTATCTATATCCACAGTAAAACGAGTCCTATGTCGACATAACCTGAAAGGCCGCTCAGCAAGGAACAAGCCACTGCTCCCAAACCGCCATAAAAAAGCCAGACTACGGTTTGTAACTGCACATGGGGACAAAGATCGTACTTTTTGAAGAAATGTCCTCTGGTCTGATGAAACAAAAATAGAACTGTTTGGCCATAATGACCATCGTTATGTTTGGAGGAAAAAGGGGGTCGCTTGCAACCCGAAGAACACCATCCCAACCGTGAAGCATTGGGGTGGCAGCATCATGCTGTGGGGGTGCTTTGCTGCAGGAGGGACTGGTGCACTTCACACCAGTCCCTCCTGCAGTCTGTCAGAGTGACCATCGGGTTCTTGGTCACCTCCCTGACCAAGGCCCTTCTCTCCCGATTGCTCAGTTTGGCCAGGCGGAAAGCTCTAGGAAGAGTCTTGGCGATGTCATGACTCTCAGATCAGAATACAGAGAAGCAACAGTCTACAGATCTCTCTATCTCTCTCCTGCAGAACACAGGAGGAATTGATATGGGGGGGTTTTATGACCCCTCACGCAAAATCCTAAATGGTTTGCAGCAAATGACTCCTTGTTGGTCCCTGGTATTGGCGATCTGAATGGCTCTGTATTACAGGGACAGATTGCCGCCCAAAACTCTAAACGACCACAGGTGGACACTGGAACAGTATATTTCAACATCCGAATGTTGGGAATGATGAGAGAGGGAATATGGAAAAACGAATGTCTATTTTGTGATGTCATTAAAAGTTTTATAAAAACGTTATAACGAAAATATTGTAACTTGAAGAGCTTTCAAACTGTGCATTTCAAGTTTGCATCCATTACAATGTGTAGGAAATATCCAGGAAAAATTGAATATTTTTATAAAACTAGGAAGATGATTTTGGTTCTCTAACGAAATCATAGTGTTCAGAATACTTTGCCCCAGTAACTAGCCATGCCCACGGGAGCTCAGAAAGAGTGTCCGTATGACGTAAATGCCCTCTTTACCAGAGTGTATAAAAGATTGAGTTAAGAATGAACAAAGGAGACTACATTTCAGTCATTTAGCAGACGCTATTATCCAGAGCGCCTTACAGTTAGTGAGTGCATACATTTTCATACTGGCCCCCCGTGGGAAACGAACCCACAACCCTGGCGTTGCAAGCGCCATGCTCTACCAACTGAGCTACAGGGGACTGGTGGGACCTGAAGCTGCAGCTAGGTCTATATTGGTCCTGACCCTGAAAACTAACACGTGGTTGAAGAAGACGACGGAGCTTCTAATAGTCAATGCTACGCTTGAGAAAATGTTCTAAGTACTGTATCTAAGAAAGTGAATTTAAGTAGGGCCATCCGGCTACTCTCTTCAAATCATCGTCAACAACACTGTTCTCATCACCCCATCGGCACGGGTCATCAACACGGCTGATTAGCCGTCCTCAGAAGATCACTCTTCCAGAACGGGCAGAGTGTACATCACCCTGTCAGTCCACAGACTACAGAACCAGACAACTATCATCCAGAACACGAGGAGAAGACCCCATCGAGCGCTTTCCACGGAGGCCTGGGTCCAACAGAGATACACGACCTCCAACACGTAAATACATGCATTACTTCTTACCAAACGGGTGGCAGTTCAGGGCAAGGTATTAGGATTACTGTGAGCGTAGTTCCATGTGTATCCAAGTGTTCTCTCTCTCTCTCTCGCTCTTTAACTTGCCATCTTTTGTAACAAGTGTCATATTGTGTTAGTCCGCTAGGGACCCATTTTCATTGTATTAAGTTCTAATCCCTAACCTATACGTGTATGTGTTTGTATCTTGTGTTGTCATTTTAAATTAGTTTGTAAATAAATAATTAAATCAATTTGTGTGGTACGGAATGATCAGTAAGACCCATTATTTTGTAGATTTAAAGAGTCTACGACTTTCGGAATGAGACTGATATGAGGTAAATGATTAATAAGCGACTGTTAAAGGATGTAAGCGATAGCTAGATATCTTTAGAGTTAATTAGGGAAACTGTAACTCGTTAAACAACTTTTCTGTGGTGCCCCAAATTTCTACTGAGTTAATTGTTACATGATTAATTTGATCTAGTAACACTTAAACATAGTAGGTACATTTTCGATAATCACATCAATGAAAGTCACGTCACGACAGTGGTTCCAAACTTCTTCCATTTAAAAATGATGGAGGCCACTTTGTTCTTGGGGACCTTCAATGCTGCAGAATGTTTTGGTACCCTTCCCCAGATCTGTGTCTTTACACAATCTTGTGTCTGAGCTCTACAGACAATTCCTTCGACCTCATGGCTTGGTTTTTGCTCTGACATGCACTGTCAACTGTGGGACCATATACAGACAGGTTTGTGCCTTTCCAAATCATGTCCAATCAATTGAATTTACCACAGGTGGACTCTAATCAAGTTGTAGAAACATCTCAAGAATGATCAATGCAAACAGGATGCATCTGAGCTCAATTTCGAGTCTCATAGCAAAGGGTCTGAATACTTTAGTAAATAAGGTATTTCAGTTTTTTATTTGTAATACATTTGCAAACATTTCTAAAAACCTGTTTTCGCTTTGTCATTATGGGGTATTGTGTGTAGATTGATGAGGAACACTTTTTATTTAATCAATTTGAGAATAAGGCTGTAACATAACAAAATGTGGAAAAATTAAGTTGACTTGTTGATTAACTTTCCCAGGTTGTTTGCTGCCCCTGCAGTATGGGAGTATGTTCCGAAGGAAGGTTGGATGTTGAGTGCAAGCGTAATCCAGAACATTTTTGTGCAGATTTTTCACAAAACATGGAAAGGGACTCTTTTGTTTCTGAAGTAGCAGGTTTTGAATGCAGTCTGAGGCCCAGCTGCCCAGCCCAACTGCCACTGCAGTTTCTCTCTCCCCCTCTCTCTGTCTCTCATCCCCCCTCCCCTCTCAGTTCCTGAGGGATTTGTCATCGTTTTTCTGGCTGAATCGCTTGCAGGCCCTGAGTGATTGGTTAGGGCTCAAGACACTCACCCCTCTTTCTTCCTGTGGCAACCCCTCCTCTCAGCCCCTCGCCGTAAAATGGAAGTGGTTGCGTGATCAGCCTCAGTGTGACTGGCAGGAGGTGGAGGGTTCAGTTAAAACCCTACACACTAGGAAACCATTCAGTTTCCTTCCTTGATTACAGCTGTGAACAGACCCCAGACCTTTCTCTCTCTCTCTCTCTCTCCATTCTTACACTCCATTCCTCTCTCCCTGGTGATACCGCTCCACTCCTCTCTGGTGCTCCACGCCTCCACTTCTCTCTTTCCATTCCTCCATTCCTCCTCATCCTGTGTGGTAGGGCCGATGTGCTCCATGGGTTTTGCGCGGTCGCTGGGCTTTGCCCTCCTGCCCCTGGCTGTGTGCGGTATCGTTGCCAACATCCTGCTGTTCTTCCCTGGAGGAGAGATCCAATATGTCCAACAGGAGAGACTGTCCAGGCTGATCTGGTTCATGATGGGAATCGGAGGGGGAGGCGTGTTGGTGAGTAGCCATATGTCACTCTGTTGTTACTACACAGGCTACAGTAGTATTATTGAGTTTATGGTTTACGGGTCAGATTTACAGGCTGTTCAGGGAACGAATGGTAGAATAAAACACAAAGTTGGTCTTGTATATATATTCTCTTGGTCTTGTATTTCCTTTCTGATAATAACAGGTGCTAATCGGACACAGGTGCGAACACAGACTTCAGTAAATCCTTGTTTGAGTGACTGTCTTCTGTATGTGTGTTTTTACCTTTTTGACAATGGGGACTTGTCTCATGGCTGTTTTCCTTACTGTGGAGATACTATAGGAGACAAAGGAAAATGGTTGTCAGCTCTTCCTCCGACATGCTACCACAGGAGTTTTATTTTCTTATTTTGGAGGATTTTCCCAGAGACCTAATGTAGGAATAAGCCACCATTTCATGAAACTGTTCTATGGACCATATTTTATGTGATTAGGGATAATTGTACAGTACAGTGCTACAACCACAGAGCTCTTGATTGATTGATAGATTGAATTGATTAGATCATTAAAAGTAGCAGGCTGCTCCAGCTGGAGACAACATCACGTACACAAACATTTTTGAAGATAAAAACACAATAAAGCCTGTAGGCTTATTTCCATTGTGGTCCACATTTGGCAGTAAGATTGTGGGCAAGACTGACACTTTAGATGCACTCAGTGCAATTAAAATCAACACATAGCAGTCTTGAGGATATTGTTGTATATAGATGGTGGATTGATGCACTGAAATATCATACTGTAACAGACCCTGAGATCTCCCCATTGTGTGTCTCTGTAGATGTTCCTGCCTGCTGGAGTGTTCATCAGCCTTGGGAAGTGTACAGGCTGCTGTTGGAATGAAAGCTTCATGGTGAGGACGGATGCTTTGGTTACTTATTGTGATTTCAGTCAGTGATTCTATTATTGTGCAAAAAGCAGAGGTGACGGGTCAGCCTTGTTGTGTTCTTCAGCTCAAGTTTTAGTTTTTTGTCGTTTTTTGTAAACCGTCAAAGTAGGTTAGTGGATGTTATTTGGTTTGTTACACAAGGCTTTGATCCTATTAATAAATGTACAGATGGTACAAAGGACTATTCTAACACTGTGAGGGACTATGCTAAGCTAATGCTATTAGGCTCATGAAAGGTAGGCTATGCCTAGCTAATCATACAAAGGGGCCATTGTAACACTATTAGGGGGTACAGTAATGATATGTGAAGGAGGCTTCACCATCAGGGAGTACAAAGCGTCTGGGCCAGGGATAGGAGCTGAACCTTATCTGTGTATAAGCTGGTTTGTAACAGTTATAAGCCAACATTTCTCCTCACACAACCACACACTACTCCCATGGGGATTGTTATGCAGTTGCTCTGGGATTAACAGGCAGGCCTGAACCGTGTGTGTGTGTGTGTGTGTGTGAGAGAGAAAGAGGGAGAGAGTTTTGTTTTTTTGTTTTTAGGGATAGAGAGTTTGTGTGTGTGTATATTTATATACTAAAGCACAGTATGTGTGTGTCTATTATATAGATGTGTGGGTCGGTAATGGCAGCTCTAGTGGGTCTGGCCGGCTCGGGATACTGTTTCGTCATCTCAGCCATGGCCATGTTGGAGGGACCTCAGTGCTTCACCGCTCTGGGATGGTCTTATCCCTTTGCCAATGAGGGAGGAAGGTTAGTTCCACCCTCTTCTCACAGGAAATGCTAATTGGTCTGGAAATATTCTAGCCATGTAGGTTTTTTTAGGTGCCAAAATGCATTGAAACAAATCCTCTGTGAGTGCCTGTGTCTTTCTATTTTTGATTTGGAGTTAATTTGTGTGTGTGTCCATTTCCTATCATGTGTGTGTTATGAAATAACATCCTGTGGAGTGAGTCACAGCTTCTTAACTCTATTTAATATTAAACTGCAATAAAGACTACAATACACACAACTTTAATTGAATTTCCCACTGTCTGTGTCTGTCCACAGGTACCTGTTGGAGAAGGACACCTGGTCTAAGTGCCTGCAGCCTGTCAGCATCGTAGAGTGGAACGTGACTCTGCTGTCCATCCTGCTGGGCCTCAGTGGGCTGGAGTTCATCATATGTGTCCTGCAGGTCATCAATGGGCTGGTGACAGCTGTCTGCAGACCCTGCTGCTACAAGCAGGACTACACCCTCAATGCCTGAACACACACATAGATGAGACACACACTCATACACAGGCACAGACAGACACAGACACAAACACAAACAGACAAAATGTGATTATACATACACACGCATGCATATAACATAAGATCGATATGCATACACATGATATGATACATAAGACACATGCATACACATACAATACACGCCAGGAGTGTGTACAATGCCATCTGGGGAACATTGCTTTCCAAACACCCATTATAATCTCCAGTAAACATTCTAAGATGTACTCCTGGGGGCACATCTCAATAGTGAAAGTGACTTCCTCTCCTCGTATCCTTCAGTCCCTGGGCCAGTTTCTAATCAGAAAGTGTGATTAACAAGTGAACGCTGCCTCATCCCTGTATGAGGGAGAGATACCTGTCTGAATGTTCAGTTTATTTATAGTATTCATTTCAAAGCACTGTATTAGAAACACACTGAATGAATGTGTGTATTATACAGACCGGAACTGCAGTATTTTTTATGTTTGATGTCTTAAGTCTACATTTTACTGAAGCACAAAAGTATATATTTTTTTGTATGAGAGTTTTGTCTTTTGTATTACTGTTTTCATTTTCAGAAAATTGTTGTCTCGCAGATGCTAGATACTAAGATGTTAAGGCCATTTTATATATTTAGTGCAATAAATACGTATTTTCCATTTTACTTGTTCTGATTAATCTTTTTTTTGTAAACGTGCTAAATTTGCAACGCTGTATACTTTGATACTTATTTGAGTAAAGATAAACGGGTTGGTTGGTTAGCAACAAAACTGACACATGCGCAACTATTGGGCAAAACAAACGGGGTTGGCTTAGATTGTTGACAACATGTAAACTATATTTCGTCTCCAATGTTTATTGAAAACATAAATATACTGAACAAAAATATAAACGCAACATGTAATGTGTTGGTCCCATGTTTCATGAGCTGAAATAAAAGATCCTAGAAATGTTCCATATGCACAAAAAGCTTATTTATCTCAGATTTTGTGCACACATTTTTACATCCCTGTTAATGAGCATTTCTCCTGTGCCAAGATAATGGCAGGTGTGGCATATCAAGAAGCTGATTAAACAGCATGATCATTACACAGGTGCATCTTGTGCTTGGGATAATAAAATGCCACTCTAAAATGTGCAGTTTTGTCACACAACACAATGCCACATATGTCTCAAGTTTTGAGGGAGAGTGCAATTGTCATGATGACTGCAGGAATGTCCACCAGAGCTGTTGCCAGTGAACTGAATGTTCATTTCTCTACCATAAGCCGCCTCCAACATCGTTTTAGAGAATTTGTCACAATCAAAGACCACGTGTAACCACGCCAGCCCAGGACCTCCACATCCGGCTTCTTCACCTTCGGGATCGTCTGAGACCAGCCACCCGGACAGCTGATGAAACTGTGGGTTTGCACAACCGAAACATTTCTGCACAAACTGTAAGAAACGTCTCATGGATGCTCTTCTGCATGCTCGTCATCCTCACCAGGTTCTTGACCTGACTGCAGTTCGGCGTCGTAACCGATTTCAGTGGGCAAATGCTCACCTTCGATGGCCACTGGCATGCTGGAGAAGTGTGCTCTTCACGGATGAATCCTGGTTTCAACTTTATCGGGTAGATGGCAGTCAGTGTGTATGGCGTTGATTGGGTGAGCGGTTTGCTGATGTCAACATTGTGAACAGAGTGCCTCATGGTGGCGGTGGGGTTATGGTATGGGTAGGCATAACGTTGACAACGAATACAATTGTATTTTATCAATGGAAATTTGAATGCACAGAGATACCGTGACAAGATCTTTGCCTCGATCTTGACTAGTCTACAAGTCCCTGCCACTGAAAAACATCCCCATAGCATGATGCTGCCACCACCATGCTTCACCATAGGGATGGTGCCAGGTTTCATCCAGACGTGACGCTTGGCATTCAGGTCAAAGAGTTCAATCTTGGTTTCATCAGACCAGAGAATCTTGTTTCTCATGGTCTGTGAGTCTTTAGGTGCCTTTTGGCAAACTCCAAGCGGGCTGTCATGTTCCTTTTACTGAGGACTGGCTTCCGTCTGGCCACTCTACAATAAAGGCCTGATTGGTGGAGTGCTGCAGAGATGGTTGTCCTTCTGGCAGAGTCTCTCATCTCCACAGAGGAACTCTGGAGCTCCTTCAGTGTGACCAGCTCTAGGAAGAGTCTTGGTGGTTCCTAACTTCTTCCATTTAAGAATGATGGAGGCCACTGTGTTCTTGGGGACCTTCAATGCTGGAGGAATGTTTTGGTGTCCTTCCCCAGATCTGTGTCTCGACACAATCCTGTCTCGGAGCTCTACAGACAATTCCTTCGTCTTCATGGCTTGGTTTTTGCACTGACATGCACTGTCAACTGTGGGACCTTATATAGACAGGTGTGTGCCTTCCAAAATCATGTCCAATCAATTGAATTTACCACAGGTGGACTCCAATCAAGTTGTACAAACATCTCAAGGATGATCAATGGAAACAGGATGTACCTGAGCTCAATTTCGAGACTCATAGCAAAGGGTCTGAATAATTATGTAAATGAGGTATTTCTGGTTGTTATTTTTAATACATTACCAAAAATGTCTAAAAACTTGTTTTCAGTTGGTCATTATGGGGTATTGTGTGTAGATTGAGGAGGAAAAATATGTATTTAATCCATTTTAGAAGAAGGCTGTAACGTAACAAAATGTTGAAAAAAGTGGTCTGAATGCACTGTAATTGATATTTTAGTCATTTTTCCCGAGTGACTTACAGGAGCAATTAGGGTTAAGTGCCTTGCTCAAGGGCACATCGACAGATTTTTCACCTCGTCAGCTCAGGGATTCAAACCAGTAACCATTCAGTTACTGGCCCAACACTCTTAACCACTAGGCTACCTGCCACCCGCAATGTCAAGCACTAATCAACCTCATCATAAATTGCCTTATTTACTTGTGTAACGGCGCATCCAGTGCAACGTGAAATAGATGCATAATACACGCTATATTAAGTCACATCAAGACCAACTTCATATGCTGACATCCATAGGCGATGCGTGAGTTTCAAGTTTGGGGAAGCTATTCTTTCATCATAAAATTGCACCTTTATAATAAAGGATTGCATGAATCTATCATCGCATTTGCATACTAATGTATGATAGACTTCTATTCCTAATGTGATGAGCAGATTGCATGGTCATAATTCACTGTTAGCAAAACAGACAGTTCTGAACAATGCATGCCTGAGCGCATAGTGACATAGAGTTGGCCTAATCAAAGACGTTTGTTCTCCTTTGCACAGGAAATATTATTCTACCCTTTACATGACTGTCGCATAAGGCATTTTTTTTTATATGACACAAATTACTAGTCTACTCTGCTGACACTGACAAACAGATCAGTAAAAAACGACCTTGTCTTGAATGCAACCATCTAATCTACGCCTACGAAAAGGGGAGTCAAATTGTACAATATTATGTCCATCTAGCCTGGAGGAGGAAATTATTGTCCCATAAACCTTGCAGTGGTACTGATCCAATGATAAAGACAGTGAATATGTGTGCATTCACCGGGAATATGGTGGTGCTCTACACTGGTGCCAATAAGGCTACCATTCGCTCAATTGGGAGTTGAGAATACACTAAACAGCACTTGCATTTTGATCGGAATTGGAATTATTTTAGTGTACTTTTTTGTAGCCTGCTTTGACATTTTTGGTCTTGAGCGACTGCTATACCCAAATGATGCCCCTGTTTTTACTCTAACCACCCCACGGACCGGATTGAATGGGCTCACAGGCTGGATTTGACACCCCTGGCATAAGGTGAAACAGCGCCACTGTTGGGCCCAGTGCCTTTTTGTTATTGTTTTGTTGATGAGACGGAGGAGAGGAGTATCCGGCCGAATGATTTTTTTGTAACATATTCTGGTGTTCTATCGAGCATGCAATGATGTCAATGACAAAAAAAAAGTGTGTCCGTTTAAAAAAAAGTAACGTCTTTGTTGTAAAATCCCAAACGTACGTAGTTTCACCAAGTATGGATTCCAGCTTTAACCAATGGACAGCTAATGAACTCATACTGTCACGTCATCCCATAGACTTCCTTAGTGCATAGTTATTGTTATACTGCCACTATCTGGCTTAAATGTAGAACTACAATATTTTAACACCTCTTGGAATACGCTTGGCTACAACCCTTGGTCAGAGCAAAAAGTACATTTGTTAATTGTCATTGACTACTTAGCCAGCCCCATTTTAGCCTTGGGTTGAGGTTAGTCATTGACTAATTGGTAGATCTTTTAGCATGACCTTAGATTGGTGGGGGGTTTTTCCCCCTCATGTCACTGCTTGATCGTTAGTGTAGTGTGAGGATATGCTGGAGTTCCCGTACTTTACTGTATTCCTGTAAACCATGGTGATTTTTGCTACGAGTTGAGAAACCACATGGGCATGCGCTGTTTGTCAGTCTTATGTAAATTGCGTCTGTTTACCAGTGATTGACTGAAGCAACTCATTGTCCTACGATGTGATTGGCCATTTTGTGGATATGGTTAGACAAAGTAACAAAGGGTGGAATGATGTACACAGTGGCCTGTGTGTGTGTGTGTGAGTGTGTGTGTGAGTGTGTGCAGCAGCAAAATAGACAATGTAACTACAGTGAGGGAAAAAAGTATTTGATCCCCTGCTGATTTTGTACGTTTCCCCACTGACAAAGACATGACCAGTCTATAATTATAATGGTGGGTTTATTTGAACAGTGAGAGACAGAATAACAACAACAAAAATCCAGAAAAACGCATGTCAACATTTTTTGAAATTGATTTGCATTTTAATGAGGAAAATAAGTATTTGACCCCCTCTCAATCAGAAAGATTTCTGGCTCCCAGGTGTCTTTTATACAGGTAACGAGCTGAGATTAGGAGCACACTATTAAAGGGAGTGCTCCTAATCTCAGCTTGTTACCTGTATAAAAGACACCTGTCCACAGAAGCAATCAATCAATCAGATTCCAAACTCTCCACCATGGCCAAGACCAAAGAGCTCTCCAAGGATGTCAGGGACAAGATTGTAGACCTACACAAGGCTGGAATGGGCTACAAGACCATCGCCAAGCAGCTTGGTGAGAAGGTGACAACAGTTGGTGCGATTATTCGCAAATGGAAGAAACACAATATAACTGTCAATCTCCCTCGGCCTGGGGCTCCATTTAAGATCTCCCCTTGTGGAGTTGCAATGATCTCAAGGCAGCTGGGACCATAGTCACCAAGAAAACAATTGGTGACACACTACGCTGTGAAGGACTGAAGTCCTGCAATGCCCGCAATGTCCCCCTGCTCAAGAAAGCACATATACATGCCCGTCTGAAGTTTGCCAATGAACATCTGAATGATTCAGAGGAGAACTGGGTGAAAGTGTTGTGGTCAGATGAGACCAAAATTGAGCTCTTTGGCATCAACTCAACTCGCCATGTTTGGAGGAGGAGGAATGCTGCTCCATCAACCACCGTCAAACATGGAGGTGGAAACATTATGCTTTGGGGGTGTTTTTCTGCTAAGGGGACAGGACAACTTCACCGCATCAAAGGGACGATGGACAGGGCCATGTACTGTCAAATCTTGGGTGAGAACCTCCTTCCCTCAGCCAGGGCATTGAAAATGGGTCGTGGATGTGTATTCCAGCATGACAATGACCCAAAACACACGGCCAAGGCAACAAAGGAGTGGCTCAAGAAGAAGCACATTAAGGTCCTGGAGTGGCCTAGCCAGTCTCCAGACCTGAATCCCATAGAAAATCTGTGGAGGGAGAAGAAGGTTCGAGTTGCCAAACGTCAGACTCGAAACCTTAATGACTTGGAGAAAATCTGCAAAGAGGAGTGGGACAAAATCCCTCCTGAGATGTATGCAAACCTGGTGGCCAACTAAAAGAAACGTCTGACCTCTGTGATTGCCAACAAGGGTTTTGCCACCAAGTACTAAGTCATGTTTTGCAGAGGGGTCAAATACTTATTTCCCTCATTAAAATGCAAATCAATTTATAACATTTTTGACATGCGTTTTTCTGGATTTTGTTGTTGTTATTCTGTCTCTCACTGTTCAAATAAACCTGCCATTAAAATTATAGACTGATAATTTCTTTGTCAGTGGGCAAATGTACAAAATCAGCAGGGGATCAAATACTTTTTTCCCTCACTGTATATAACGTTTGGGGTAAATAAGTAATGACTGTATCCTCAGGTCAAAGGTCAGAGGTGTGTGTGTGTGTGTGAGGGTCTCACTTTGTGTTTGTGTGACTGTCAATGAGGTCACACTGCCTGTCTGTGATTGGCTGTTTGGACCCATCACCCCAGTATCTATAAAGACTGTGTGTCTGTCCAAAATTTATCTGACTGACTGTGCCAAAATGGGAGCTGTCCAGCGATCCTGTTCCTTCTACTGGGGTGTGCCACTACTGTGTCCTGTATCACACAGGAATATTTCATTGGGATTAAGGAGATCCAGTGGGATTATGCTCCAGCTGGAGAAAACCTAATCCTCAACAAAACACTGAAGTAAGATGAGTGAGTAATTAAGTACAGCTGTAATTTACCTGTCATGTTATGGGAAGTTATAATATGAATGTGTAAGGAATTAGTTGAACACAGTATTGCCTGTGTAGTCCAGCAGATATGTGCAATAATCGTGCATTTTATGATAAAATGATCAATCTTGGTACACTAACACTAGATACTAGGAACATTTTAACTGTTGGACCAGTCTGGGAAGCATGTCAGTCAACCAGATTTTGATGTCCTGTTAGAAGAAAATAGGGTAAAATCATTCTAAACAATATCAAAATAATTGTGTATTGTTATCTACCCACTAAAGAAACCCCACAGATAATATAGACGACAATTGAGTACCACAGTATGAGTCATAATACCCATGAAATCTAGCGGTAAAACCCGGAAATGATTCCAATAGTTTTTTTCACCATTCATTTTTGCGTCAGGGATTTTAGAACTACATTATATAAGGTCTGTGTTTCATGTAGGCTTACCCTGGCGTGACGTTTTGATAACCGCGCAAATCTCTTTTGGACAAGGTAACTTTTATCAATATATTCGCCTGTAATTACCCTCCAAAAATGAAATTTTAATTAGCCATTAATGTGGCTATCATACAGAACTACACATCTTGTCGCAAGCTTTGACGTCATCCCTCAAGGCACATTTCTACATGCAAACTCATCGACAAGTAGAAAGTAACCTAGCAAGTAGATATTATAGCCTTTTTAGTTTATTGTGTAAATAATTGATAGTGTATTTCTCGTGTGTATTCTTGTTTAGCATTTTTCTAATTACCTAGCTAGCTACCTTAGCATCTTTTCATTATTCAATTTTTTGTAATTACATCCTGGCCTTTGTAGCGAATTAGCTAACCTTAGGTCTCTCCGTCGATCAGAAGCAAGGATGGTTCTGTGCTATGCATTTGATCATTTTCCGAGAGGCTTACAGAGGCAATTTTGATTAGGTCAAAGATCTGTGGTTAGCAAGATGCTTATGAAAATTAGCTAGATAACCACCAACTGTAGTTACGTATACAATGCACGTTACCTTCCTTACAAGTAAAAAGAAAACCAGCATAGGCTAGCATAATAACTGTTGTGACCTTTTTATTGACAAGTCTTCAGTGAGCTAGCCAGCTACTTTTTCGCGTGGTGACATGCTAGTTAGCGTTAGCCCACCAGGGAAGGGATATTTGGCTAAGTAGTTAATATTAACTCACTGTTCGTGTAGTCAGATTTTCTAGCTAACGTTAGGCCAGCACCATGGAAAGAATAGTTTGTTAGCTAGCATGTCAACACTTAGAAAAGTCTGACTACATGAATGGTGAGCTAATGTTAACTAGCTAGCTATCTAAATATTGCCTGGTGGGCTAGCTAGTCAGGCACCTTGGTTGACTAGTTAGCTACATTAGCTAAAGTTGGCTAGCTAGCTCACTAAGGACTTGTGGGCTCAATGTTTTCCCCATACAAAACACATAAACGGTTTTGTTCCACGAGTGTATCTGTTGTGACCTTTTTATCGACAAGTCTTTAGTGAGCTAGCCAGCTAGTTAATGTTAGTTCACGGTTTGTGTAGTCATACTTTTTCATGTGGTGACATGCTAGCTAGCGTTAACCCACCAGGGAAGGGATATTTAGCTAGCTAGTTAACATTAACTCACAGTTCGTGTAGTCAGACTTGCTAGCTAACGTTAGGCCGGTACAATGGCAAGGATAGTTGGTTAGCTAGCATGTCACCACTTAGAAAAGTCTGACTACATCAACGGTGAGCTAATGTTAACTAGCTAGCTAGTTAAATATCACCTGGTGGGCTAGCTAGTTAATCACCTTGGTTGGCTACTATAGTTAGCTCCAATAGCTAAAGTTGGCTAGCTAGCTCACAAAGGACTTGTGGGCTCAATGTTTTCCCCATACAAAACACAGAAACGGTTTTGTTCCACGAGTGCATCTGTTGTACAGGACTACTCAAATGACCTGTTAAGTCAGTTAGAAATGTCAGCAGGGATGGAAATTAAGCTAGCCCGAGGCTAGTACTTTTCAGACTGGGCTAGTAGACAATGTGCCAAACTACCCTGACACAGCAGTGACATTTTGCCTTTACAAACATCGCATGTCACAGATTTAGGACCCAAATGTAGAAATCGTGGTCTCCTGGTCAGTGCCCAAAATCTTTATGTTACATCCCTGCATGTCAGTCCTTTCAGACGATCCCCCTATCACTGTTGGTCCTCCTCAGTGACCTTACGGCGCAGGGTTTTAACTTTCCTCTTGAGAATTAGAATCAGAAGTACAGTCATATAGCTCATTGCAATTCTTCACCTCTTCGGGCAAATACAGTGGGGAAAAAAAGTATTTAGTCAGCCACCAATTGTGCAAGTTCTCCCACTTAAAAAGATGAGAGAGGCCTGTAATTTTCATCGTAGGTACACGTCAACTATGACAGACAAATTGAGGGAAAAAAATCCAGAAAATCACATTGTAGGATTTTTTATGAATTTATTTGCAAATGATGGTGGAAAATAAGTATTTGGTCACCTACAAACAAGCAAGATTTCTGGCTCTCACAGACCTGTAACTTCTTCTTTAAGAGGCTCCTCTGTCCTCCACTCATTACCTGTATTAATGGCACCTGTTTGAACTTGTTATCAGTATAAAAGACACCTGTCCACAACCTCAAACAGTCACACTCCAAACTTCACTATGGCCAAGACCAAAGAGCTGTCAAAGGACACCAGAAACAAAATTGTAGACCTGCACCAGGCTGGGAAGACTGAATCTGCAATAGGTAAGCAGCTTGGTTTGAAGAAATCAACTGTGGGAGCAATTATTAGGAAATGGAAGACATACAAGACCACAGATAATCTCCCTCGATTTGGGGCTCCACGCAAGATCTCACCCCGTGGGGTCAAAATTTTTACAAGAACGGTGAGCAAAAATCCCAGAACCACACGGGGGGACCTAGTGAATGACCTGCAGAGAGTGGGACCAAAGTAACAAAGCCTACCATCAGTAACACACTACGCCGCCAGGGACTCAAATCCTGCAGTGCCAGACGTGTCCCCCTGCTTAAGCCAGTACATGTCCAGGCCCGTCTGAAGTTTGCTAGAGTGCATTTGGATGATCCAGAAGAGGATTGGGAGAATGTCATATGGTCAGATGAAACCAAAATATAACTTTTTGGTAAAAACTCAACTCAGTCGTGTTTGGAGGACAAAGAATGCTGAGTTGCATCCAAAGAACACCATACCTACTGTGAAGCATGGGGGTGGAAACATCATGCTTTGGGGCTGTTTTTCTGCAAAGGGACCAGGACGACTGATCCGTGTAAAGGAAAGAATGAATGGGGCCATGTATCGTGAGATTTTGAGTGAAAACCTCCTTCCATCAGCAAGGGCATTGAAGATGAAACGTGGCTGGGTCTTTCAGCATGACAATGATCCCAAACACATCGCCCGGGCAACGAAGGATTGGCTTCGTAAGAAGAATTTCAAGGTCCTGGAGTGGCCTAGCCAGTCTCCAGATCTCAACCCCATAGAAAATCTTTGGAGGGAGTTGAAAGTCCGTGTTGCCCAGCGACAGCCCCAAAACATCACTGCTCTAGAGGAGATCTGCATGTAGTAATGGGCCAAAATACCAGCAACAGTGTGTGAAAACCTTGTGAAGACTTACAGAAAACGTTTGACCTGTGTCATTGCCAACAAAGGGTATATAACAAAGTATTGAGAAACTTTTGTTATTGACCAAATACTTATTTTCCACCATAATTTGCAAATAAATTCATAAAAAATCCTACAATGTGATTTTCTGGAATTTTTTTCTCTCAATTTGTCTGTCATAGTTGACGTGTACCTATGATGAAAATTACAGGCCTCTCTCATCTTTTTAAGTGGGAGAACTTGCACAATTGGTGGCTGACTAAATACTTTTTTCCCCCAATGTATATCGACATAAAAAAGACAGACTACGGTTTGCAACTGCACATGGGGACAAAGATCATACTTTTTGGAGAAATGTCCTCTGGTCTGATGAAACAAAAATAGAACTGTTTGGCCAGAATGACCATCATTATGTTTCGAGGAAAAAGGGGAAGGCTTGCAAGCCAAAGAACACCATCCCAACCCTGAAGCACAGGGGTGGCAGCATCATGCTGTGGGGGTGGTGCACTTCACAAAATAGATGGCATCATGAGGAAGGAAAATGATTTGGATATATTGAAGCAACATCTCAAGACATCAGTCAGGAAGTTAAAGCTTGGTCGCAAATGGGTCTTCCAAATGGACAATGACACCAAGCATACTTCCAAAGTTGTGGCAAAATGGCTTAAGGACAACAAAGTCAAGGTATTGGAGTGGCCATCACAAAGCCCTGACCTCAATCCTATAGAATATTTGTGGGTAGAACTGAAAAAGCGTGTGCGAGCAAGGAGGCCTACAAACCTGACTCAGTTACACCAGCTCTGTCAGGAGGAATGGGCCAAAATTCACCCAACTTATTATGGGAAGCTTGTGGAAGGCTACCCGCCACGTTTGACCCAAGTTAAACAATTTAAAGGCAATGCTACCAAATACTAATTGAGTGTATGTAAACTTCTGACCCACTGGGAATGTGATGAAAGAAATAAAAGCTGAAATAAATCATTCTCTCTACTATTATTCTGACCTTTCACATTCTTAAAATAAAGTGGTGATCCTAACTGACCTAAAACAGGGAATTTTTACTAGGATTAACTGTCAGGAATTGTGAAAAACTGAGTTTAAATGTATTTGGCTAAGGTGTATGTAAACTTCCGACTTCAACTGTATATATAATAATAATAATAATAATAATATGCCATTTAGCAGACGCTTTTATCCAAAGCGACTTACAGTCATGTGTGCATAAATTTTTACGTGTGGGTGGTCCCGGGGATCGAACTCACTACCCTGGCGTTACAAGCGCCATGCAAGCGCCATGCTCTACTAATTGAGCTGTATATATACAGTGGGGAAAACAAGTATTTGATACACTGCCGATTTTGCAGGTTTTCCTACTTACAAAGCATGTAGAGGTCTGTAATTTTATCATAGGTACACTTCAACTGTGAGAGACGGAATCTAAAACGAAAATCCAGAAAATCACATTGTATGATTTTTAAGTAATTAATTTGCATTTTATTGCATGACATAAGTATTTGATACATCAGAAAAGCAGAACTTAATATTTGGTACAGAAACCTTTGTTTGCAATTACAGAGATCTTATGTTTCCTGTAGGTCTTGACCAGGTTTGCACACACTGAAGCAGGGATTTTTTGGGATCTTGAGATGCTTCTTACGGAGCCACTCCTTAGTTGCCCTGGCTGTGTGTTTCGGGTCGTTGTCATGCTGGAAGACCCAGCCACGACCCATCTTCAATGCTCTTACTGAGGGAAGGAGGTTGTTGGCCAAGATCTTGCGATATATGGCCCCATCCATCCTCCCTTCAATACGGTGCAGTCGTCCTGTCCCCTTTGCAGAAAAGTATCCCCAAAGAATGATGTTTCCACCTCCATGCTTCACGGTTTGGATGGTGTTCTTGGGGTTGTACTCATCCGTCTTCTTCCTCCAAACACAGCGAGTGGAGTTTAGACCAAAAAGCTATATTTTTGTCTCATCAGACCACATTACCTTCTCCCATTCCTCCTCTGGATCATCCAGATGGTCATTGGCAAACTTCAGATGGGCCTGGACATGAGCTGGCTTGAGCAGGGGGACCTTGCGTGCGCTGCAGGATTTTAATCCATGACGGCGTAGTGTGTTACTAATGGTTTTCTTTGAGACTGTGGTCCCAGCTCTCTTCAGGTCATTGACCAGGTCTTGCCGTGTAGTTCTGGGCTGATCCCTCACCTTCCTCATGATCATTGATGCCCCACGAGGTGAGATCTTGCATGGAGCCCCAGACCGAGTGTGATTGACCGTCATCTTGAAATTCTTCCATTTTCTAATAATTGCGCCAACAGTTGTTGCCTTCTCACCAAGCTGCTTGCCTATTGTCCTGTAGCCCATCCCAGCCTTGTGCAGGTCTACAATTTTATCCCTGATGTCCTTACACAGCTCTCTGGTCTTGGCCATTGTGGAGAGGTTGGAGTCTGTTTGATTGAGTGTGTGGAAAGGTGTCTTTTATACAGGTAATGAGTTCAAACAGGTCTAGTTAATACAGGTAATGAGTGGAGAACAGGAGGGCTTCTTAAAGAAAAACTAACAGGTCTGTGAGAGCCGGAATTCTTACTGGTTGGTAGGTGATCAAATAATTATGTCATGCAATAAAATGCAAATTAATTACTTACAAATCATACAATGTGATTTTATGGATTTTTGTTTTAGATTCCGTCTCTCACAGTTGAAGTGTACCTATGATAAAAATTACAGACCTCTACATGCTTTGTAAGTAGGAAAACCTGCAAAATCGGCAGTTTATCAAATACTTGTTCTCCCCACTGTATACAAATATATATATATATATATATATATATATATATATATATATATATATATATATTCACATACACACACACATATATATACATACATACATACATACATATATACATCCATACACACACACATATCCTTTTTAAAATTATATTTCCCTTCATTACTTTCCAACCCCACCACCCCTTCCCCAATTGGAGTAAACTAGTGAACAACAATGCTTAGGCCTCTACTTCCAACCCATACATACTATATACATTTTATGGACACAGTCAAATTCTACAATAATTATATATTTTTTTGTTTTTACTCCTGAACTTCCTCCGACAATTTTCATGATGTCCATCTGGTTTGCTTCTATATGCCATATTTTTCTAACTGTGCTCTTTCACAAAAGCTCTCAACCTATAACCTATATACTTATTATGGACACAGTATGCTTTACATTAGTTATCTTGTTGTTATTAGTTGTTGTTATTAGTCCCATCCTTCAGCTCCATTAAACACCTCCCATCTATATGTTAACACCATCCATATTGGATTTCTATTTGCCATATATTTTTCAACTGTACTGTGATGTTTTACAAAAGTTCTGAACCTTTCTATTCTCATTGTTTCTACAGATCGTAAATTGAAAATAAACATTTTTGCTAAAAGTATTATTATATTATTGATTGATTGACTTTGAATTTTCAGATCACCCAGTAGTGCTATCTGCAGGTTTAGCTCCAGGTAAATATTGCAATCCTTTAGCCATTCCTGGACCTAAAACAAGCTACAAATGGACAGTACCAAAACAAATGATCTAATGATTCTGTCTCTTCGCAGGAAAATCTGCAGAGCTGGGAAGATTGTATCCCCCATATAAATAACATTCTATTGGTAGCAAGAATTGTATATTATAATTTAAATTGAAAATTCTCAGTTTTGAATCCGGCGTCGTTTCGCGTATAAATTCATAAACACTATGCCATGGAAATGGTACGTCAAAAATCTCTTCCCAACTATTTTGCAATCTATATGGGACGGCTGTCAATCCTTTGGTCCTTAAATGAAACTGGTATCCTTTTTTACTCATCACAATTTTCTTTAACCAATTATATTATTTAATGCAAGGCCGACAGACAAGTTCCTTACTTTTTCCCCCTTCCACTTTCCTTTTCCATTTTTGCAGTAATGCTGCAATTATTTGGTTGTAATTTTGGGTAGAGCAGACATTTCCATATGTTTTTGTTAGCTGCATGTGTGACATAACTCCACCAGTCCTACCGATAATATCATTTACGAAGATTATACCTTTTTTAAACATTTTGTCAAAAAAAATAGTTTTTTTATCAATTAGTATATTTGAGTTTAACCACAATATTTGTTGCATTATTTGTTCTGTTGTTTCTGGAGGATTAAATTGATATTGCAACCAACTTTCTATGGCTTGTTTTAGAAATGCCTTGACGCCCTCCTCTTTGTTATGTGCCCCACTTTACAGGCAACACCACATCCAACGACTGTGATTTGAGGACCCTTTTTAGCAGCGACGGAGTAACCACTGCTCCATAATTGCTGGCCATCAACCTCCTTCTCCTCATAGTGTGCTAGTTGGGGTTGGTGCACTGTCCAGCTGTTGCCTGCCATGTAGCCTCCTGCTGATCCACCGACAGCTCCATGCCAGCCAGGATGCCTGCATAACCCAGGTGCCCTTGTTTTTTAACAGTGTCCGGTACAGACAGGGATGACAGGGAGGGGAGCGGTTGTTCTGACTCAGGTTCAAGGAAACATGCCATTCCACTGAACCTGCCCCAGTTCCATAGTCACTGAAGATCCTCCTCTCAGAGGTTTGTAGTCTTCGGCCGGGTACAGGTCCTTCACTGACTGCACCTGGTTGGGCATGGCTGGCTTTCTCCACTCGCATTCCACATCCATACGGCCAATATTGTAAACCGCAAAAATAGTCTGCATGGCTACACTAATGCGCTCCACGGAGGCGCAGCGGTCTAAGGCACTGCATCTCAGTGCTTGAGGCATCACTACAGACCCCCTGGTTCGATTCCAGGCTGTATCACAACCGGCCGTGATTGGGAGTCCTATAGGGCGGCGCACAATTGGCCCAGCGTCGTCCGGGTTTGGCCGGTGTAGGCCGTCATTGTAAATAAGAATTTGTTCTTAACTGACTTGCCTAGTTAAATAAAGGTAAAATAAAAAAATATTTTTTTTTTGCATGTGGTAGAGAGAATCCCCTGGTCACCTATAGAGACCTGCCAAGAGGAAGGTTGTTAAGTGCCACATGCCTTTTGTCGTGGAAATTACCACAAGGGACACCTGAAGTCAATCTTAAATGAATCTTTCTTTATTAACAGCAAACTGGAGAGGTCACAGTCAAACGTAGATGCATAAAGTACCGGTCTGAAGTGAGCTCTGTCGGGGCAGTCCCGTTAGATCTCGTACCGGTCTGAAGTGAGCTCTGTCGGGGCAGTCCTGTTAGATCTCTTATACAGTGGGGAGAACAAGTTTTTGATACACTGCCGATTTTGCAGGTTTTCCTACTTACAAAGCATGTAGAGGTCTGTCATTTTTATCATAGGTACACTTCCATTGTGAGAGACGGAATCTAAAACCAAAATCCAGAAAATCACATTGTATGATTTTTAAGTAATTAATTTGCATTTTATTGCATAATAAATAAATAAATACAATTTAATTTGGACTTCACTACTATAGCCCATAGAAACACATTGAATAACACATTCATAAAAGGCAAAACAGGCATTAAAAAAATGAATAATAAGGAATAAGGTTTTGAAGTGTCTGTCCTATATCTAGGAGATATAAGAAAGATCAGGAAATAAATAATAATATGCCATTTAGCAGACGCTTTTATCCAAAGCGACTTACAGTGATGCGTGCATACATTTTTGTGTATGGGTGGTCCCGGGGATCGAACCCACTACCCTGGCGTTACAAGCGCCGTGCTCTACCAGCTGAGCTACCTTTTGACACTACCAGTCAAAGGTTTGGACACACCTACTCATTCAAGGGTTTTTCTTAATTTTGTACAAATTTTTTACATTGTAGAATAATAGTGAAGACATCAAAACTATGAAATAACACATATGGAAACATGTAGTAACCAAAAAAGTGTTAAACAAATCAAAATATATGTTATATGTGAGATTCTTCAAATAGCCACCCTTTGCCTTGATGACAGCTTTGCACACTCTTGGAATGGTCATATTAGTTAGTTGGCCAAACCGTTATGATGCTACAGACGTTTGCGTGAGAAGACCGACTTTCGGGATGTCTCCTGGTCTGACAAACAGCGCAGTAGCGCTGCCACTTTCCACCGCAGATGCGGAAGGGCGACATAGGTGGATGCGGTGGATTGAGACGCAGCCCATGCAAAAAACAGATATCTCTTGCTTAGAGGACAGATTTTGATGGGGATTATGATGGGGATATGTATCCTTTAAAATTTGAGTAGAACAGTGGTGAAAACAAATTACAGTTTTTTGTAAATGTTTTTAATGGCTAGTTCCAATAGTTTACATGTAAACACTCTAATACGTTTAAAGGGTGTTCACTGAAGGATACTGATTGTAATGATACAGTATATAATATGATATTCTGTTTTGTGTCAATTTTAGGAAATGTGACAGGAAACCTGCCCTGTACACGTCACTTTAGGTATAATTCCATAGGAAGCATTATGTAACCCATTTTAACTAAATGCTTTTTTGATGAGACCTTTCAGCCAAGGTATCTGTGACCAACAGATGCATATCTGTATTCCCAGTCATGTGAAATCCATAGATTAGGGCCTAATGAATGTATTTCAATTGAGTGATTTCCTTATTTGAACTGTAACTCAGTCAAATCTTTGAAATTGTTGCATGTTGCGTTTATATTTTTGTTCAGTCATGACCAAAAGTATGTGGACACCTGCTCGTCAAACATCTCATTCCAAAATCATGGCCATTAATATGGAGTTGGTCCCCCTTTTACTGCTATAAAAGCATCCAGTCTTCTGGGACGGCTTTCCACTATGGGACTTGCTTCCATTCAGCCACAAGAGCATTAGTGAGGTCAGGCACGGATGTTGGGCAATTAGGCCTGGCTCGCAGTCGGCGTTCCAATTCATCCCAAAGGTGTTCGATGGGGTTGAGGTCAGGGCTCTGTGCAGGCCAGTCAAGTTGTTTCACACCGATCTCGACAAACCATTTCTGTATGGACCTCGATATTTGTACACGGGAGCGTTGACATGCTGAAACAGAAAAGAGCCTTCCCCAAACTGTTGCCACAAGGTTGGAAGCACAGAATCGTCTAGAATGTCATTGTATGCTGTAGCGTTAAGATTTCCCTTCACTGGAACTAAGGGGCCTAGCCTGAAACATGAAAAACAGCCCCAGACCATTATTCCTCCTCCACCAAACTTCACAGTTGGCACTATGCATTGGGGCAGACTGCCAGATGGTGAAGAGTGATTAATCACTCTAGAGAACACGTTTCCACTGCTCCAGAGTCCAATGGCAGCGAGCTTAACACCACTCCAGCCGACGCTTAGCATTGCGCATGGTGATCTTAGGCTTTTGTGCGGCTGCTCGGCCATGGAAACCCATTTCATGAAGCTCCCAACGAACAGTTCTTGTGCTGACGTTGTTTCCAGAGGCAGTTTGGAACTCGGTAGTGAATGTTGCAACCGAGGACAGATGATTTTTACACGCTACACGCTCAGCACTCTGCGGTCCCGTTCTGTGAGCTTGTGTGGCCTACCACTTCGCAGCTGAGCTGTTGTTGCTCCTAGACATTTCCACTTCACAATAACAGCACTTACAGTGGACCGGGTCAGCTTTAGCAGGGCAGAAATTTGACGAACTGACTTGTTGGAAAGGTGGCATCCTATGACGGTGCTACTTTGAAAGTCACTGAGCTCTTCAGTAAGGCCATTCTACTGCCAATATTTGTCTATGGAGATTGCATGGCTGTGTGCTCGATTTTACAGTGCATTCGGAAAGTATTCAGACCCCTTGACTTTTTCCACATTTTGTTACGTTACAGCCTTATTCTAAAATGTATTAAATTGTTTTTTTCCCCTCATCAAACTACACACAATACACCATAATGACAAAGCAAAAACTGGTTTTTATAAATGTTTATTACCAATAAAAAACTATAACATATAATATAGCATTTACATAAGCATTCAGACCATTTACTCAGTATTTTGTTGAAGCACCTTAGGCAGTGATTACAGCCTCGACTCTTCTTGGGTATGACGCTACAAGCTTGGCACACCTGTATTTGGGGAGTTTCTCCCATTCTTCTCTGCAGATCTGTCAGGTTGGATGGGGAGCGTTGTTTACATTTACATGTACATTTACGTCATTTAGCAGACGCTCTTATCCAGAGCGACTTACAAATAGGTGCATTCACCTTATAGCCAGTGGGATAACCGCTTTACATATTATTATTTTTTTGGGGGGGGTTGGAGTAAAGGGGGGGGGTAGAAGGATTACTTTATCCTATCCCAGGTATTCCTTAAAGAGGTGGGGTTTCAAATGTCTCCGGAAGGTGGTGAGTGACTCCGCTGTCCTGACGTCGTGAGGGAGCTTGTTCCACCATTGGGGTGCCAGAGCAGCAAACAGTTTTGACTGGGCTGAGCGGGAACTATGCTTCCGCAGAGGTAGGGGAGCCAGCAGGCCAGAGGTGGATGAACGCAGTGCCCTCGTTTGGGTGTAGGGACTGATCAGAGCCTGAAGGTACGGAGGTGCCGTTCCCCTCACAGCTCCGTAGGCAAGCACCATGGTCTTGTAGCAGATGCAAGCTTCAACTGGAAGCCAGTGGAGTGTGCGGAGGAGCGGGGTGACGTGAGAGAACTTGGGAAGGTTGAACACCAGATGGGCTGCGGCATTCTGGATGAGTTGTAGGGGTTTAATGGCACAGGCAGGGAGCCCAGCCAACAGCGAGTTGCAGTAATCCAGACGGGAGATGACAAGTGCCTGGATTAGGACCTGTGCCGCTTCCTGTGTAAGGCAGGGTCGTACTCTCCGAATGTTGTAGAGCATGAACCTACAGGATCGGGTCACCGACCTTGATGTTAGCGGAGAACGACAGGGTGTTGTCCAGGGTCACGCCAAGGCTCTTCGCACTCTGGGAGGAGGACACAACGGAGTTGTCAACCGTGATGGCGAGATCATGGAACGGGCAGTCCTTCCCCGGGAGGAAGAGCAGCTCCGTCTTGCCGAGGTTCAGCTTGAGGTGGTGATTCGTCATCCATACTGATATGTCTGCCAGACATGCAGAGATGCGATTCGCCACCTGGTTATCAGAAGGGGGAAAGGAGAAGATTAGTTGTGTGTCGTCAGCGTAGCAATGATAGGAGAGGCCATGTGAGGATATGACAGAGCCAAGTGACTTGGTGTATAGCGAGAATAGGAGAGGGCCTAGAACTGAGCCCTGGGGGACACCAGTGGTGAGAGCACGTGGTGCGGAGACAGCTTCTCGCCATGCCACTTGGTAGGAGCGACCGGTCAGGTAGGACGCAATCCAAGAGTGAGCCGCGCCGGAGATGCCCAGCTCGGAGAGGGTGGAGAGGAGGATCTGATGGTTCACAGTATCAAAGGCAGCAGACAGGTCTAGAAGGACAAGAGCAGAGGAGAGAGAGAGTTAGCTTTAGCAGTGCGGAGAGCCTCTGTGACACAGAGAAGAGCAGTCTCAGTTGAATGACCAGTCTTGAAACCTGTCTGGTTTGGATCAAGAAGGTCATTCTGAGAGAGATAGCAAGAGAGTTGGCTAAAGACGGCACGCTCAATAGTTTTGGAGAGAAAAGAAAGAAGGGATACTGGTCTGTAGTTGTTGACATCAGAGGGATCGAGTGTTGGTTTTTTGAGAAGGGGTGCAACTCTCGCTCTCTTGAAGACGGAAGGGACATAGCCAGCGGTCAAGGATGAGTTGATCAGCGAGGTGAGGTAAGGGAGAACGTCACCGGAGATGGTCTGGAGAAGAGAGGAGGGGATAGGGTCAAGCGGGCAGGTTGTTGGGCGGCCTGCCGTCACAAGTCGCAAGATTTTATCTGGAGAGAGAGGGGAGAAAGAAGTCAAAGCATAGGGTAGGGCAGTGTGAGCAGGACCAGCAGTGTCATTTGACTTAACAAACGAGGATCTGATGTCGTCAACCTTCTTTTCAAAATGGGGGGGATTCAGCAGGGAGGAGAATGTGGCAAAGAGCTTCCTAGGGTTAGAGGCGGATGCTTGGAATTTAGAGTGGTAGAAAGTGGCCTTAGCAGCAGAAACAGATGAAGAAAATGTAGAGAGGAGGGAGTGAAAATATGCCAGGTCTGCAGGGAGTCTAGTTTTCTTCCATTTCCGCGCAGCTGCCCGGAGCTCTGTTCTGTGAGCTCGCAATGAGTCATCAAGCCACGGAGCTGGAGGGGAGGACCGAGCCGGCCGGGAGGATAGGGGACATAGAGAGTCAAAGGATGCAGAAAGGGAGGAGAGGAGGGTTGAGGAGGCAGAATCAGGAGATTGGAGGGAGAAGGATTGAGCAGAGGGAAGAGAGGTCTATCCAGAGATTTACAGGTCTATCCAGAGATGTTCTATCGGGTTCAAATCCGGGCTCTGGCTGGGCCACGAAAAGACATTCAGAGACTTGTCCCGAAGCCACTCCTGTGTTGTCTTGGCTGTGTGTATAGGGTTGTTGTCCTGTTGGAAGGTGAACCGTCATCAAGGACCTCTCCGTTCATCTTTCCCTTGACCCTGACTAGTCTCCCAGTCCCTGCCACTGAAAAACATCCCCACAGCATTATGCTGCCACCACCATGCTTCACCATAGGGATGGTGCCATGTTTCCTCCAGACGTGACGCTTGGCATTCAGGCCAAAGAGTTCAATCTTGGTTTCATCAGACAAGAGAATCTTGTTTCTCATGGTCTGAGAGTCTTTAGGTGTTTTTGGCAAACTCCAAGCGGGCTGTCATGTGCCTTTTACTGAGGAGTGGCTTCCGTCTGGCCACTCTACCATAAAGGCCTGATTGGTGGAGTGCTGCAGAGATGGTTGTCCTTCTGGAAGGAAGAGGAACTCTGGAGCTCTGTCAGAGTGACCTTCAGAGTCTTGGTCACCTCCCTGACCAAGGCCCTTCTCCCCCAATTGCTCAGTTTGGCAGGGCGGCCAGCTCTAGGAAGAGTCTTGGTGGTTCCTAACTTCTTCCATTTAAGAATGATGGAGGCCACTGTGTTCTTGGGGACCTTCAATGCTGCATAATTTTTTTTTGTACCCTTCCCCAGATCTGTGCCTCGACACAATCCTGTCTCGGAGCTCTATGGACAATTCCTTTGACCTTATGGCTTGGTTTTTGCTCTGACATTCAATGTCAACTGTTGGACCTTATATAGACAGGTGTGTGCCTTTCCAAATCATATCCAATCAATTGAACTTACATTTACATTTACATCATTTAGCAGATGCTCTTATCCAGAGTGACTTACAAATTGGTGCATTCAACTTATGATAGCCAGTGGGACAACCACTTATTTTTTGTTCTTTTTTTTATGGGCAGGTGGGGGAAAGGGAGGAAGAAGGATTACTTTATACTATTCCAGGTATTCCGTAAAGAGGTAGGGTTTCAAGTGTCTCCGGAAGGTGGTCAGTGACACCGCTGTCCTGGCGTCGTGGGGGAGCTTGTTCCACCATTGGGGTGCCAGAGCAGCGAATAGCTTTGACTGGGCTGAGCGGGAACTGTGCTTCCGTAGAGGTAGGGGAGCTAGCAGGCCAGAGGTGGATGAACGTAGTGCCCTCGTCTGGGTGTAGGATCAGAGCCTGACTTACCACAGGTGGACTCCAATTAAGTTGTAGAAACATCTCAAGGATGAACAATGTGTCTATGCTTTGTCATTATGGGGTATTGTGTGTACATTGATGAGGTAAAATTTAATCAATTTTAGAATAAGACTGTAACGTAACAAAATGTGGAAAAAGGGAAGGGGTCTGAATACTTTCCGAATGCACTGTATATACAAAAGTATGTGGACACCCCTTCAAATTAGAGGATTCGGCTATTTTAGCCACACCCGTTGCTGACAGGTGTATAAAATCGAGCACACCGCCATGCAATCTCCATAGACAAACATTGGCAGTAGAATGGCCTTACTGAAGAGCTCAGTGACATCAAAGGATGCCACCTTTCCAACAAGTCAGTTTGTCAAATTTCTGCCCTGCTAGAGCTGAGATGAGGTGATGACTTGGAATGAGATAATAAAGTTATCAAATAAAACAAATGTAATATACACAACAACTGATATATTTTATTAAAGTAAAGTGAATAAATTATGGTTAATAAGTGATACTTTTTTAATAATCAAACCGAAACTTAACCGACCTCAAAAACCACTAATCGCTCACCACAAACAGACAGACACACACAGACAGTCAGCAGTAACACCAGTAACACTTCTCAAGCAGTTGTAATAGTGACAGGGCTGCTAGGGATGATGCTTGGAAATAGGGACGACCTGTCCAAGTTGGAGGATCAGGGGGAGGAAGGGGGATTAGCTGGGGACTAGAGGAGGAAGAGGGGGTACGGACTAAACTGACGGTTTCGCAAGTTAGATAGGCTGACCTCAACTGAATCCCTAACCAGAGTAATTACAGTTATTAACTCAAATCAAATGATTTGTTTGCTCACTGTATTAGCTCAGTTCGGAAGGAAACATGGTGGCAAGTATAATAATGATGCTGACTAAATAATCAACTTTGTATATAGTAGAAGTATCAAATAGCATTGAAACATTTTTAAGATTCTTAAAACCGTAAAACTGCTTCATTACTGTAAAACTCTACTGTGCCTTTTAACAAGAACCACACAGACACATACACATTCACAGAAAGGTTGTCCTCCACATACTCTGCTATGAACCCATCTTCATCAATCAGGTTTGTGTACAGTACAAAACACTACTGACTTACAGGACAGAATACTGCATTGACTCACTGTTTCCCCTAGTGGCCGCTTTCCACTGTATCTCCCGATGTCCTCAAACGTGGATGGATGTCGAATACTGACTTGAGTCACGGGTGACCTGGCTGGGTATTTCAATTGTATATACTTACACTAATGTCAGGCAATCATGGGCAGCTGAATAGCATGTCTCTTTGGGAATCCAGTCTTGGTGAGAGACTGGTTCGTAAGAATTAATACACATTGAAGATCAGAGTATCTAATAGAGAAAAAACACACAAAAGCACACAACTTACTGCCAATGACTTAGGATTTAAGGAGGGGTGGTTCTGCTCCCTCATTTCCCTGGGATGTGGCTGAATAGGTCACTGGTAACTGAGTGGGAAGCCATGGACTGCTGTAGAGGCCATGCATCAGGTCATTGACATGATGTTTCAGGAACTGTAAAGAGTAAAGACAGAGACAAATCATGATGAAGTATTTAGTTCATTAATGTAGATACTACAGAAGACCTTCACTAAGTTAGAGTTAGCCTAGCTAGTACATTGACTATGTTGCCCCTCAGCAATCTGGCAGACAGAGGGAGAAAGAAAGAGATCCATATTGTAGACAGCAAAACATAGGCTATGCATTTCTTAGTCAGCAGGCTAGATAACTACCTACTCATTCCTAATTCCCTCTTCCATCCTTCCATCAACCCAAGCTAGATGATTAGTGCAAGAAAATCTAATGAAGAATTGAAAAAGGCAGTTGAGAATTAGACTACCTACTCTAACAATGTATCTCTTTCTCACAAATACATTAAAAACTATTTTCCACAATGAAATACTTAACAATATGATATAGCTCTCAGCTATTAATGTAATTAGTGATGGCATGACACTAAAATATGGTGGTGTAACGTTACAAAACCAATACAATAACACCCTTGTATTACATAGGCTACAACATTAGCCAACGTTACATAATTATCAATTGTTACAGGCTAACAGTTAAATGAATTATAGAAGAGGCATGTGTATATTCAATGTAACAAAAACCCATTGACAGCTAGCTAATAACAGAAGCTAAAAATAGTTTGGCCGAAATAGCAGGCTAGCTAGCATCTAGTACTAAATTAGTTAATGGTAGCATTCGACAGTTTAACAAATCTCTTAAAATATAAGGGGTTAAAATACATATAATTGGCGTGTCTCATACAGTACCAGTCAAAGGTTTGGGCACACCTACTCATTCAAGGGTTTTTATTTATTTTTAATATTTTCTACATTGTAGAATAATAGTGAAGACATCAAAACTATGAAATAACACATATGGAATCATGTAGTAACCAAAAAAGTGTTAAACAGATTCTTCAAAGTAGCCACCCTTTACCTTGATGACAGCTTTGCACACTCTTGACATTCTCTCAACCAGCTTCATGAGGAATGCTTTTCCAACAGTCTTGAAGGAGTTCCCACATATACTGAGCACTTGTTGGCTGCTTTTCCTTCAATCTGCGTTCCAACTCATCCCAAACCATCTCAATTGGGTTGAGGTCGGGTGATTGTGGAGGCCAGGTCATCTGATGCAGCACTCCATCACTCTCCTTGGTCAAATAGCACTTACACGGCCTGGAGGTGTGTTTTGGGTCATTGTCCTGTTGAAAAACAAATGATAGTCCCACAAAGCGCAAACCAGATGGGATGGCGTATCACTGCAGAATGCTGTGTTAGCCATGCTGGTTAAGTGTGCCTTGAATTCTAAATAAATCACTGACAGTGTCACCAGCAAAGCACCCCCACACCCCCACACCATCACACCTCCTCCTCCATGCTTCACGGTGGGAACCACACATGCGGAGATCATCCGTTCACCTATTCTGAGTCTCACAAAGACAAGGCAGTTGTAATTAAAAATCTCAAATTTGGACTCATCAGACCAAAGGACAGATTTCCACCGGTTTAATGTCCATTGCTCATGTTTCTTGGCCCAAGCAAGTCTCATCTTCTTATTGGTGTCCTTTAGTAGTGGTTTCTTTGCAGAAATTCGACAATGAAGGCCCAATTCACGCAGTCTCCTCTGAACAGTTGATGTTGAGATGTGTCTGTTACTTGAACTCTGTGAAGCATTAATTTGGGCTGCAATCTGAGGTGCAGCTAACTCTAATGACCTTATCCTCTGCAGCAGAGATAACTCTGGGTCTTCCTTTCCTGTGGCGGTCCTCATGAGAGCCAGTTTCATCATAGCGCTTGATGGTTTTTGCGACTGCACTTGAAGAAACTTTCAAAGTTCTTGACATTTTCCATATTGACTGACCTTCATGTCTTAAAGTAATGATGGACTGTCGTTTCTCTTTGCATTTTTGAGCTGTTCTTGCCATAATATGGACTTGGTCTTTTACCAAATAGGGCTATCTTCTGTATTCATTCATTTCAGGGCAGTTGCGTTCTTACACATAACCTTAGTCTAAACGGAACCGAAAACACCCCAACCTGTTTTGATGACAGATCATGATAAAGCCTGAACATTTCAGCTATATTTGTCGTTGATTTAGCCCACAATCACCTACAGATTTGATACACATGAAGGCCTACATTTAATCTGGATTTGACAAAACAATAGATTGAATAGGATCCTTTGACTTTTCCCCACATTATATTTGTTCCCAATTAAGCTAAATGTAGTCCTATTAATAAGCTTTTAATGTTTTCCTATTAATTTGCATAGGCTAACCATTACGATTAATGATATTTACTATCATCTGCTTTTTATGAATAAACAGGCATCGGGGTAAAACAAAAATATTGTTTCGATGCCCCCCCCACACTAATGTTACTTACCTTAGATCACAAAGTAAGCTAATTTCCACTTCCTTCATATGCAAAAATGTGATTCCCACATTTTAGTAATTTAGCAGATGCTCTTATCCAGAACAATTGGGGTTAAGTGCCTTGCTCAAGGGCACATCTACAGATTTTTCACCTAGTCGGCTCGGGGATCCAAACCAGCAACCTTTCGGTTACTGGCCCAACACTCTTAACCACTAGGCTACCTGCCGCCCATCCACTGGCTTGTCTGGCTGGCATGTTTTCATTTTAAGCAGGCCTTCCTTCCCTTATCTACACTGAAATAATATTATTTCAGTAGTCCTCTATTATGATAAAAAAAAATGTATAGCTCATTAGTACACCCTTGTGGTTGAATATATCTATTGTAGGTCCTAGGATACAACAATGAATAATGTTGAACTAACAAATACCATCAAGGGATACCTTACAATTTACAATAATGAACACCTTGTGAAACAGCTGTGAAAACCAACCTGGCAATATTTCAGATTTAAATATATAAACTTTGATATTTTTTTGGTACAGGTGTGTCAATTTACTTTCACAGATTTTCTGTGCACTCACATAGCCTGAAATACTGAATTCTGGTGTGTGGAATATAGAGGAGGTGGTTGCTGTGTGGGTGGGAGGTTCTGCCTGTCACTTGTTATCAACAGGCAATCAGTCTCGGAATGGGGTCTCAAAGAGGGAGACTGCGAAGTCCAGGCACTGCTGCTCCCTTTGTTCTGAGTGTTTGCAGTGCTCGTGTTTTTAGTTAATCTGTGTATGTCATATTATGTGTCCAGTATGATAGAGCAAGAAAACATTCTTAGCAGATAATGACAACATGACAATAACAGTAGCTGTAGATGATGTAATGAAAAGTTGGAGGGTGGTTGGTAATGGAGGACATCAGGTGTCCCCATAGGAGAACCCTTTTCGGTTCCAGGTAGAACCCCTTCTGTGTCTAGGTAGAACCATTTTGGGCTCCATTCCACAGAGGGTTCTACATGGAACCAAAAATACTTCTACCTGGAACCAAAAAGTGTTCTCCTTTGGTGACAGCAAAATAACCCTGTTGGAACCCCTTTTTCCGAAGAGTGTACTCAACAAGTTTAGCCTGTTAAGTTTACACAATTTCATTCTGTACTCAAACATCTGCCTTGTATTCAAGATAACACTCAACATTGCACCACCACCTTTGAAGGTTTTCATCAACCTCTGCTGAGATTTAAATAGCAGTGTTCCAAGAACCTCCACCAGGGGTGATTGTAGTATCCTCAAAAGAGACAAAAAGGAGACGAGGGCACCCCACACTCATTTTAGATCCCAAGGGGTCTTTATTTTCATACTGTATGCTCTCACTCTCATCACTATCTCCTTTGTCATCTTCTCATTTATTTTCTTGGAACTCCATCCACACACACACACACACACACACACACACACACACACACACACACACACACACACACACACAACTGTAGCATCTTGTTTACATTTCTCATATTTTAGGCATCCAGCTGAGGCCTTGGATGGATCATGTTGCAATGAGATGGGCACAGGGGTACATATGTACAGTCCTTTTCAGTGTGGCGGCAAATGAGTTGAACAGGAGAAGAGGATGTGGTTGCTTGTGGAGGGAGAGCAGTGGGGGTGGTGGGTAGAACAGCTGCAGTGACGCTGATTGGTTTCTCTGGCTCATCACTTCTTGACTAAAAGAAAGATAGATTTAGAAATGAGTTAGACATTGCCATAGTTCAACAGCTGAAAAGCCTTCATTAACATACTCCCAGAGATGGCAAGACATTCAGTATTCACTGAATGAATTAGCCTACCCATCCCCATTTACAATTTCATTCATCAATGAAATAAATTACACTATAGCACATTCAATTACATTATTATTGTAGACTATAGGCTACTCCTGTATCTACCTTGTACAAAACCATAATCATTGAATGAAGTAGCGTACCCATCCACATTTACAATTTCATTTATGCATGTTGTACCTCGTTTCCCTTCTTCAGATAAAAGTACTTATGCATCCCCCATTAAGTTCGAGTGTAAATGTGTAGGCCAAGTGACAGTGGAAAAATAAATCCATAGCTCCAGCACACTATGGCATGTAGGGGTAGTGTATTACAATGTAAAATATGTATATATCCTATAGCACCACGTGTGTATATTTTCATTTACAATTTAATTAATCCATTAAATAAATCATACTAGCACATCAAATTACGTTATTGTACACTAGCCTACTCCCCTATCGACACAATAAATAATATTGCCTACGTGCTTTCGACAATACCTTATCAACTCATTATCAACAAAAAGTAATTATTTTCAAATAAACCAAATTTGCCTTATCAACACAGTAGGCCTAAATATTTCCTAACGATAATCCTACTTAAATATAGCCTACTTACTCCTCAATTGGATCAAGGACATCTTGGTAATTCTTTTCATCGTCTCTAAGGATACTATCTGGGGCAGACACTCGAAAATCGCTTCTGCCGGTTGGAAAAAAATAAAAAAGTTAAAGATGTCGCCGCCGAGCTCTCATATACCGTGCCAGTCTCTCACTCGATGAACGGTCACTTCCATCCGCCTAAACAAACACTAAATTTAACCATTTTACATTTATACTTGATAGAGGTAGGGACATCCCAAGGATCCCAATTAGCACGTACCCGCTGGGAAAGCCTATGAACTCCTCTATTCGAATGAGGCGTTGGTATGACGATATGTTAGTAGGGTTGCCTAGGCTTAATTATGTCTCTTATCACCCCCCATAATAACTGTAGTGCTCTCTCGACACAGACACACCCCCCTCCGGCCTCCCCACCCAGTTTGGCCATGTTCGCGGTTTTCCCGACAAATTGGGCTACTTTGAAAACGATGTCGCGGGTGAAAATGTATTGATCGCGGGTTCCTCAAAAAAATAAAGGGAACACTAAAATAACACATCCTAGATCCTAGTTGAATGTGCTGACAACAAAATCACACAAAAATTATCAATGGAAATCAAATGTATCAACCCATGGAGGTCTGGATTTGGAGTCACCCTCAAAATTAAAGTGGAAAACCACACTACAGGCTGATCCAACTTTGATGTAATGTCCTTAAAACAAGTCAAAATGAGGCTCAGTAGTGTGTGTGGCCTCCACGTGCCTGTATGACCTCCCTACAACGCCTGGGCATGCTCCTGATGAGGTGGCGGATGGTCTCCTGAAGGATCTCCTCCCAGACCTGGACTAAAGCATCCGCCAACTCCTGGACAGTCTGTCGTGCAATGCGGCGTTGGTGGATGGAGCGAGACATGATGTCCCAGATGTGCTCAATTGGATTCAGGTCTGGGGAACGGGCGGGCCAGTCCATAGCATCAATGCCTTCCTCTTGCAGGAACTGCTGACACACTCCAGCCACATGAGGTCTAGCATTGTCTTGCATTAGGAGGAACCCAGGGCCAACCGCACCAGCATATGGTCTCACAAGGGGTCTGAGGATCTCATCTCGGTACCTAATGGCAGTCAGGCTACCTCTGGCGAGCACATGGAGGGCTGTGCGGCCCCCCAAAGAAATGCCACCCCACACCATGACTGACCCACCGCCAAACAGGTCATGCTGGAGAATGTTGCAGGCAGCAGAACGTTCTCCACGGCATCTCCAGAATCTGTCACGTCTGTCACATGTGCTCAGTGTGAACTTGCTTTCATCTGTGAAGAGCACAGGGCGCCAGTGGCGAATTTGCCAATCTTGGTGTTCTCTGGCAAATGCCAAACGTCCTGCACGGTGTTGGGCTGTAAGCACAACCCCCACCTGTGGACGTCGGGCCCTCATATCACCCTCATGGAGTCTGTTTCTGACCGTTTGAGCAGACACATGCACATTTGTGGCCTGCTGGAGGTCATTTTGCAGGGCTCTGGCAGTGCTCCTCCTGCTCCTCCTTGCACAAAGGCGGAGGTAGCAGTCCTGCTGCTGGGTTGTTGCCCTCCTACGGCCTCCTCCACGTCTCCTGATGTACTGGCCTGTCTCCTGGTAGCGCCTTCATGCTCTGGACACTACGCTGACAGACACAGCAAACCTTGTTGCCACAGCTCGCATTGATGTGCCATCCTGGATGAGCTGCACTACCTGAGCCACTTGTGTGGGTTGTAGACTCCGTCTCATGCTACCACTAGAGTGAAAGCACCGCCAGCATTCAAAAGTGACCAAAACATCAGCCAGGAAGCATAGGAACTGAGAAGTGGTCTGTGGTCACCACCTGCAAAACCAGTCCTTTATTGGGGGTGTCTTGCTAATTGCCTATAATTTCCACCTGTTGTCTATTCCATTTGCACAACAGCATGTGAAATGTATTGTCAATCAGTGTTGCTTCCTAAGTGGACAGTTTGATTTCACAGAAGTGTGATTGACTTGGAGTTACATTGTGTTGTTTAAGTGTTCCCTTTATTTTTTTGAGCAGTGTACATTTCCCTCTGGCCTGCTGCTGACTGTCAGGCAGTGATGCAGGTTGTTGCTGAGTGAGTGAGTGGTAGGGAGGGCCAGACGGTTGTGTGTGTGTGTGTGTGTGTGCGTGCATTGAGAGAGCGCGACAGTTATTGGCTGAGTCACGTGAGCAGCACGCGCGCACGTCTTGTCAACTCTTTACCAGTTGCAGGTAGGCTATTTAGATTGCCATTATGGAGACACCTGTTTCCAAACCTTTTTCCATAAAACATATTAATATTCACATCAATAAATAATGGAGACAAAACACTGGAAAACGACTTTGGGCGCACTAGAGCGCATTACATACATTCGCTGAGAGTTGGTTTAAACTGCATTCTAATGTTGACTGCTTTAAAAAAAAAACGGTATCAAGCGAAGTGCTTTATGCATGCTCAGTTCTTTGGTCTCGGGGGCTGCCCAAGTGGAAATTTGAAATGGAAGTTATGGGAATCCCTCCTGTGGTTCTTTTTATGGGGAAATGTCCTCAATGAAACTGACATTAAATGTGGAGAATGATACATTTGCCTCTGTTGGCCATCAAGTAGCCTATTAATGTATATGCCATTTTAGGCTACCATTTGATACAATAAATATGTTGAAATGACGATATCACTGGAGTCATTACAAATACATTTGTGCCACTTGTGGAGCTGGCAAACCAATTTAATAAATAGCCTATAACTTCAGTTTATTGTTGTTGTAGCCTTGTGTTATTATGCAATTATTAATGGACATTTTTAGTTAATTAAATTGGAAATGATCAAAGCTCTATCGCAATTGCCGAGCAGTTGTTAGCACGCATTAGATTGACGGGAACTGTAGTCAGATTAGCAGTGGTTTAAAATACTTTAAAGTACTACTTAAGTAGTTTTTTGGGTATCTGTACTTTACTATTTATATTTTTGACTACTTTTACTTTTACTCCACTATATTCCTAAAGAAAATAATGTACTTTTTACTCCATACATTTTCCCTGACACCCAAAAGTACTCGTTATATTTTGAATGCTTAACAGGACAGGAAGATGGTCCAATTCACACACTTATCAAGATCTGGCAGACTCACTAAACACAAATGCTTCATTTGTAAATTATGTCTGAGTGTTGGAATGTGCCCTTGACTATCCATAAATAAAAAGAAAATAAGAAAATTGTGGCGTTTGGATTACGTAATAGAAGTAATTTGAAATGATTTATACTTTTACCTTTGATACTTCAGTATATTTTAGCAATTACAGCTACTTTTGATAGTTAAGTATATTTAAAACCGAATACTTTCAGACTTTTACTCAAGTAGTATTTTACTGGGTGACATTCACTTTTACTTGAGTCATTTTCTATTAATGTATCTTTACTTTTACTCAAGTATGACAATTGGGTACTTTTTCCCACCACTGCAGATTAGGCTACAGGTAAAACAAATTCAAAAAAATAACACTTGTTGTTGTTGACAAGCGTATTCAGGTCATATACATATTATTAATATTTAATTCAGTGATTGAAATTATGACCCCATCCATGTTGAATAAATTAGTTTGTTAATTTGAACTGAGCAAGCTGCTAAATCGTTCAGTTTAAATCTAGCCTACATCTTGTCTAGGCTACTGTAGACTATCTGAAATTAGATGTAGGCCTATCAGGGGCTATAGACTTCCTGCCTTTAGGTAAGCAAACCATGGCAAAAATTTAATTACAATCATAAACCCAGATTTTATTCTGTAGCCTATGCTTATTGAAATGACAAGACAATCTCGCAAATGGGCTATTTATAATGGTTTGTAGTCTGAACATCTGGCACATAATAACAGCACAATTGCCAGAAAATAGCCTATCATTAGCTTTTTTTGTTCATCCAAGTGTTTCTTGCTTAGAGATTGAGATCCTCTGTCTAACTTTCATCACTCAAACTCTCCTGTCGGATTTACTATAGTTATGCACATGTGCAAAGGGAATTTATTTACAATTATAAACCGGGTTCAAGCCTTGAATGCTGATTGGCTGACCATATATGGTATGTGGTATGTCAGACCATATACCACGGGTATGACAAAACATTACTTTTTATTGTTCTAATTACATTGGTAACCAGTTTATAATAGCAATAAGGCACCCCGGGGGTTTGTGGTATATGGCCAATATACCACGGCTAACAGTTGTATCCAGGCACTCTGCGTTGCATGATGCTTAGAACAGCCCTTAGCAATGGTATACTGACTGTTATGATGATTTTCTCCGGTATCAAGTAATTCAGGATGCAAAAGAATAGTTAAACACTTAGATGGAGAGTTGTTACCAAGTATTTAATATTACAGTACCGGATTCAACATAACGAATGTAAGTTGCCCCTCGTTATCTGAATGATAGGCATACAAAATCTCTCAGTTTATATACGGCTTTGCAAGCTAATTCCATCCAACAGTTGCCAACCATTATTGAGTGTCACTCCCAACAACAATAGTATAATCTTGCAACCCAGTCAGCTCACACCCTAATAAGGATATTCCATCACGTACTCATTCTAAGATTAACACAAGTGGGTCCCCTAGACCTCCTTGGCCCGCATACCTCATAATATCTAACATGAACTAATCCTGTATACAATACGTAATATCACTGGCAAAATACCATACACCCTTGTGCCTTATTGCTTAATCATAACAGTCAAACGAGTTAAATCGACATCCATTGGAAAATGATCTGGCGAGTTTAATCAGGGCAAATTATATTTTCTCTTGCAACATATTCAAATTCCTTTATTACGTCATGTCATAGCTTGCAATAATTAGTATTTTGAGGAAACCCAAATTTAGCTTCTAACATCATTACAAGTTACTATGATATTCCTTCTTAATTTGCTCGATAATGTTATGAAAAAAGGGTTTATTGTATAGATATGGCAACTCCTCTCTTACTGTGAAATTTTTTTGGGGACTTGTTTTCAGGCCTTAACTTGACCTGGCAACCCTGTCCCCGCCACTCACTCACTCAGCAACAGCCTGCTCACTGCCTGACAGTCAGCAGCAGGTCACAGTGAAATATATTTTTTAAGAGAAACGCCATGGCGGCCGCGGTGCAACTTAGAAATAGCCCAAAACCCCCAACCCGCGAGCAATACATTTTCACCCGCGACATTGTTTTCAAAGTAGCCCAATTTGGCAGGGAAGACCGCGAACATGGCAACACTGCCATCGCGCCAGCTAGCTAGCTTTCGCCAGGTTAGTTACAGTGAGGGAAAAAAGTATTTGATCCCCTGCTGATTTTGTACGTTTGCCCACTGACAAAGAAATGCTCAGTCTATAATTTTTATGGTAGGTTTATTTGAACAGTGAGAGACAGAAGAACAACTAAAAAATCCAGAAAAACGCATGTCAGAAATGTTATAAATTGATTTGCATTTTAATGAGGGAAATAAGTATTTGACCCCTCTGCAAAACATGACTTAGTACTTGGTAGCAAAACCCTTGTTGGCAATCACAGAGGTCAGACGTTTCTTGTAGTTGGCCACCAGGTTTACACACATCTCAGGAGGGATTTTGTCCCACTCCTCTTTGCAGATCTTCTCCAAGTCATTAAGGTTTTGAGGCTGACATTTGGCAACTCGAAACTTCAGCTCCCTCCACATATGTTCTATGGGATTAAGGTCTGGAGACTGGCTAGGCCACTCCAGGACCTTAATGTGCTTCTTCTTGAGCCACTCCTTTGTTGCCTTGGCCGTGTGTTTTGGGTCATTGTCATGCTGGAATACCCATCCACGACCCATTTTCAATGCCCTGGCTGAGGGAAGGAGGTTCTCACCCAAGATTTGACGGTACATGGCCCCGTCCATCGTCCCTTTGATGCGGTGAAGTTGTCCTGTCCCCTTAGCAGAAAAACACCCCCAAAGCATAATGTTTCCACCTCCATGTTTGACGGTGGGGATGGTGTTCTTGGGGTCATAGGCAGCATTCCTCCTCCTCCAAACACGGCGAGTTGAGTTGATGCCAAAGAGCTCCATTTTGGTCTCATCTGACCACAACACTTTCACCCAGTTCTCCTCTGAATCATTTAGATGTTCACTGGCAAACTTCAGACGGGCCTGCATATGTGCTTTCTTGAGCAGGGGGACCTTGCGGGCGCTGCAGGATTTCAGTCCTTCACGGCGTAGTGTGTTACCAATTGTTTTCTTGGTGACTATGGTCCCAGCTGCCTTGAGATCATTGACAAGATCCTCCCGTGTAGTTCTGGGCGGATTCCTTACCGTTCTCATGATCATTGCAACTCCACGAGGTGAGATCTTGCATGGAGCCCCAGGCCGAGGGAGATTGACAGTTCTTTTGTGTTTCTTCCATTTGCGAATAATCGCACCAACTGTTGTCACCTTCTCACCAAGCTGCTTGGCGATGGTCTTGTAGCCCATTCCAGCCTTGTGTAGGTCTACAATCTTGTCCCTGACATCCTTGGAGAGCTCTTTGGTCTTGGCCATGGTGGAGAGTTTGGAATCTGATTGATTGATTGCTTCTGTGGACAGGTGTCTTTTATACAGGTAACAAGCTGAGATTAGGAGCACTCCCTTTAAGAGTGTGCTCCTAATCTCAGCTCATTACCTGTATAAAAGACACCTGGGAGCGAGAAATCTTTCTGATTGAGAGGGGGTCAAATACTTATTTCCCTCATTAAAATGCAAATCAATTTATAACATTTTTGACATGCGTTTTTCTGGATATTTTTGTTGTTATTCTGTCTCTCACTGTTCAAATAAACCTACCATTAAAATTATAGACTGATCATTTCTTTGTCAGTGGGAAAACGTACAAAATCAGCAGGGGATCAAATACTTTTTTCCTTCACTGTAGCTAGAATATTTTACCCGTATATATGGATGGATGCTTCTCCCTCTCTGTCACGGATGCCATGGTTTCCCTTAGTTTGAAAATGTAATCCGGAGACAGGTGTTTTCTCCATCTCCTTAGCTATCATACTCTAATTCCACAGATTTCAGAACTCGGTCCTCCAGAAAGTGGAGAGCAACACTTATGCAGTTTTACTACGAGATATATATATATATTTTTAAAGCTGCGTTAGACAGGATTACCTACACATACTGACCAGCTCAAATAGACAGAAGCGTGCTACATGGCAGACCAATCTGAACTAATCTCTCGGCATGTCCAACCCACTCATTATCTCAGCCAATCATGGCTAGCGGGAAGGTTGCTGTCTTTTTCTGTGGCTAAACCAACTAGGCTTGTAATTTAACAATTTTATTCATATTTACAGATGGCATACAAGTTTGTTATTAAGGCACATGAAAGTTCACATGTTCCAGAAGGCATTTCTGCCAAAAAACGCATTTTGATTTTTTAAAAAGTATGTTCAAATATTTCTCCTGTGAAGTAGTGACGCGCGACATGCGCCTAGTTTCCTGAAACTAGTCACATATTGTGAGTTTTCTGATAGAGACGATAGCTACAAATCATTCCAAGCAAAATGTTTGAAGCACACTTATTCAATCTTATATAATCAAAATTATACCAAATAGTTTATTTAGTTTATTTCATTTTCTCACCTTATCAAAAATTACTTTGATATCACTGGTAGAGTGAGGCTGCAGCGGCTGTAGTAACGTAAAGGGGGTGCTGTTTAGCAGAATGTGTGATCTATCTGTGGTTTGAGGGAGCCGGGGTGCAGACGGTGGGAGTGGAGGTGGTGGAGGTTTTTGGGGAGGAGAGGACAGTGGACTCAGTGGAGGACATCCCAGCCACTTGGCAGTGTTGGCACTGCTACTTCCTACTACAGTAACCTGGCCTACAGCAGAGAAACATGGGGCATACAGGGCACCACTGCTCCTGCCTTCTCTTTCTCCCTGTGTGAAGTAAAATCCTGTTCCTGTTTAGGCACCTGACCAGCCGGTGGGCTCCACCCGTCAACATGAGGCTCCTGATGCTCCCGCCCCAAATACACACAGGTACACACACACACACACACACACACACACACACACACACACACACACACACACACACACACACACACACACACACACACACACACACACACACACACACACACACACACACACACACACACACACACACACACTATTTGGAATGTTCGAATTTACGTTTGTGTGTATGTGTGTTTTGTGTCAGAGGTGAGGGATGATAAGCCAGTGTTTTAGAGGAGGCCTCTGGTGTGCGAGGACATGAGATGCACTCCAAGTTCCTGGACAGAAAGGTGACATATTATTCTTTCCCTACACCCTATCATGTCAGTCGGTGTGAATAAAATAACATATATTATTTAATGTCTTATATATTATTATTATTATTTATGTTAAGAACTTTATACTGGAGTCTGATTATTTGACTAACTGCTACTTTGCTTTGGCTCTGATGTGATCACCCCATACATTTGTAAGAATAAAGTTATAAATGAAAACAATGCTATTATTTGGATACCTTTGCTGCTCTGATTTCCTTGGGATATTGTCATGTATACTCCCAACACATATCAATTAATAAAATTGGATAGCTGGCAAAGATGTTCAATGAGTCATACATTTAGAGAACGCAATGCCTTTACTAATAATTAAATGTTTTTATTGTAACATATAACATATAAACAACATATAACAACAGCAACACATTTAACAGGGCGCAGTGCAGCCAACCAACACTTCCAATTCCTGTGTCATTGCAGGGTTACAGCAAAGAGCTGTGTGTGTGTGTGCTAAAGCACTTTGTGAGATTCTATGCTTAGACAGTTACTAGAAGCCTATTTTCAACAAGTTGCTTCCACCATGTCTCTGTCCCTGGGCCACAGTATCCCCCATCTCCCTCCCCATAGCCTTGTTTATACCTGCCGCTAAAATGCTCCCTTTGTCCTGATCTTGTCCACATTCTAATTGTACCCACATTTTCAGAAATATGACTACACATGGTATTAAAATGTGTCTCTTATCCGTGTCCTCATTGTGACCACATTTCCTAGTCCCTCCCTGTATGCAAATGATTTGACAGCTATTCTTTCAAAATAATATGTATTTCCTTATTTTAAGACACATTGATGCCATAAGTCAATGGTGCCACCTGTCAATGATTTTAGAAGGTGGGATAATGGTGATTTAAATTATTTCTCTGTCCAGACCCGTCTACACTTGTAAGATATCCAGACACAATTATTGGCTGACTACCTCCGAAGGTGGTCAGGAAGATCGGATCACAATCAGACCACAATGCATCTTTTAATCATCTACACCCAGTAATGTAGTGTTAAAAAAAAATTGGTGGGTAAACTCTGATTGCGCATTATCAAATAGTACTGATATGTCAGGATACTGCTGAGCAAAGTGTTACTCTGCACTTGCTCTTTCCTCTTCAGATGAGAAGGGATCAGTCCCAAAGATTGATACCCTGGTCAATGTGGATCCCACATATTCCCTATACGTCTGCCGCTACTGTGGCGCAAGGCACCAGCTCGTCCCCAATCTTTTTTGGATATCCATCCTCTGCCAAGTGATTGGGTATTCCTTTGCCTGCAGTGCACCAAACATGGAACACCAAAAAATAAGCAATGTTAAGATAACCTTTTTAAGTCAGCAAGTTTAGGAGATACAGTATATGGACAAATGTTCTTTGTCCATTGTAGGACATGGTCAGCACCCCTACATCCAATTTCATAATACTACTTTTCCTCCTCCTGCTATCCATAGTCAATCCTATTAATATCATGTCTTGTGCTGCAAAAGTTTGTATCATTTCCTAAATAAATGTCACTCCACTGTACAAAAGTTTAGTATCCGTACTTTGTTGGTGGTTCTACCACAGAGTAAGTGGTGCGTCAAGTGCAGTAGCCAAGGGCCACAGCTTGAAACTAGATGTAGTAAGCCTCCCCTGCCAGTAGCCTCTCCACTACCAAGACCCTTGCAGTGACTCCTCATGGCAACACATGGTAACTGGCTAACTTACGACTCAGGCTAAACTGCTTGCAATCTTGCAGCAGCAGTGGGCAACAGAAGTGTAATGTGCAGTGGACACGCCCAACCACTGCCCCAGCTATGGGTTAATAGCTAGTTAAAGAGCTCCAAGCATCAAAGGGTGGAGTAGGACCCTGAGCTAAAACGGCCAACAGAAAATGTCAGGAGGATCTGTGCCCCCTGATCTACTCTGATGCTCCAGGACTTGGGGAGATTGAGGCAAAAATTGGGTAACTGTTACACACTAGTTTTCAAATTGTAAAAAATATACATTTTATTCTATATTCCTATCCTTATATTAATTGATATGCCTGGTTTTATCAGTTATTATTCATAGAAATGCACCTGCGTCTTGTCTGTAATTAATGAAGACTCCTTAAAGAGTAGGGTTATTGTAAGTGGGTCTTTCTACAAACTAGGGTACCAGTGAGGATTACCTACACTGGACAACTTGTTACAGCTGTTGATAAGTCATTGATAATCATCAGCATTTTTTCCCCATGTCATTAAATTAAGATATAAGGAAGGATCATAGCTATATACAATAAAATTCACGAGTTGATTTGAAAGCTATGTTTAACCCTTTATCATGGTTGGTGTCTTGATGGATTTGTCCAAAATTGTGTGACATAAAACATTACTTTTCTGCCCGTGCATTTATGGCAGTGTAAGTTGACGTTATATCATATATTAAGCATTAATCAGTTAAATTAGACATTGAACTTGAAACCTGTAAGAATCCTGGATCTAGCTGTCGGACAGTTTTTTGTATAGAGATCTCAGAAATGCAGTGTAACTAGGTAACATTTTGTGTCTCATGTTACTGGGTGAAAACAGTTTTCATGGACACACAAATCCCAAATAATGTATGCATTGCAAAACCGAATGCTTGTTAAATTTTTATTTTTTTTATAAACAAACAGACAGATAATGACAGCAAACAATACATTGAGAATACCCCCCTCCCCTCAACTGGAGACAAAAAAACAGAAACAGAAAGAAAAAGCAGAACAACATTGCTCTTATTTTTTTTATTTAACCTTTATTTAACCTTTATTTAACCAGGTAAGCCAGTTGAGAACAAATTCTCATTTATAACTGCGATCTGGCCAAGATAAAGCAAAGCAGTGCAATAAAAACAACAACACAGAATTACATATGGGATAAACAAAAACGTACAGTCAATAACACAATAGAAAATCTAGATTGACAGGTCTTTTGTGTTTCTTCCATTTGCGAATAATCGCACCAACTGTTGTCACCTTCTCACCAAGCTGCTTGGCGATGGTCTTGTAGCCCATTCCAGCCTTGTCCCTGACATCCTTGGAGTGCTCTTTGGTCTTGGCCATGGTGGAGAGTTTGGAATCTGATTGATTGATTGCTTCTGTGGACGGGTGTCTTTTATACAGGTAACAAGCTGAGCTTAGGACCACTCCCTTTAAGAGTGTGCTCCTAATCTCAGCTCGTTACCTGTGTAAAAGACACCTGGGAGCCAGAAATCTGTCTGATTGAGAGGGGGTCAAATACTTATTTCCCTCATTAAAATGCAAATCAATTTATAACATTTTGACATGCGTTTTTCTGGATTTTTTTGTTGTTATTCTGTCTCTCACTGTTCAAATAAACCTACCATTAAAATTATAGACTGATCATGTCTTTGTCAGTGGGCAAACATACAAAATCAGCAGGGGATCAAATGCTTTTTTCCCCCTCACTGTATATAGCTCAGTTGGTAGAGCATGGCGCTTTCAACGCCAGGTTTGTGGGTTCGATTCCCATGGGGGGCCAGTATGAAAAATGCACTCACTCACTGTAAGTCGCTCTGGATAAGAGCGTCTGCTAAATGACGTAAATGTTATTGTGTACTAGATCATATAGGTTGAAAAGTCTTTTTTTCTCAGACATTAATAAACAATTCCAGGTGAAAGCCAAAGGTCATAGCTTTCTAGGTGGGTGGTGGGGAAACACTAATACATGTATAAAATATTGCCCTCTTGCTAGATTGATGACTAAAGCCATAGCGAAACAGTGCAAAATGGCTGTCAGCTCAACTTAAGTGCTGCCTGTCTTCCTTGTAGCCTAATTGGTGTGTGAACTGCTGCCTGCTCATAACTTGCAGATGATTGTTGACACATCAACCAGGATTAATGCCGCGTTCAAAACAACTGGGAACTCTGAAAAAAACGAGCTCCGACTGGGAAAAATATATTTAAACTGTCATCCAACTTGAAATTCCAACTCGGGAACTCTGGCCTCTTTCTAGAACTCCAACTTTCCGAACTGAAGATCACTGACGTCATGATTTGAACTCGTATTTTTCAGAGTTCCCAGTTGTTTTGAATGCGGCATAAGGGGCAGGGCAATTTTTTACTTGTTTTGGTAATCAGTGGAGGGGGAGTGGTTTTACCGCTTTTCTGAGTGTATTTAACCAGCTTCTCAGGCTCCATCTTAGTGTGGTTCATTCTATAGCTAGAGGACTCCTGATATCTCCAGGAGTGATAAGTAAAATGTGTGTCTTTATCTGTTGTCCAGTACTGCCTTTTTGCTAGCTAGGGCCATCTACTTTAAGTACTGCCTGTCTTCCCAGTAGCCTACATGGTGTGTGATCTGCTGACTGCACATAAATTGCTGATGATTGTTGACACATCAACCAGGGGCCTGTTGCACAAAACTAGGATAAGGGATTAAGCCAGGATATCTTGGTGATCCTGGCTCAATTGATCCGTAATCCGGTTGCACTAAAGATGGATAGGGGGCAGGAGGATATGTTATGGTATAAATTACCATGGAAATTTATTCTGTGGAGCTAGCCTGCTCCAGACCAGGCTAAATTCCAGGATCTATTTAATCTCATCCCTAATGTCAGTCAGCAGTCACCACAAATGGAAACCAATAGTTATTTCACTGCTCACTATACATTGTTATCACATATAACTAGACCCACTGTCATTATTTAAACGTTTGTGATCATTAATTTCAATGATTTTGGATAAAAAATGATTTTTAGATGATGTTACTATCATTAGATAATTTACAGTTTCCCATAGACTATAAGGCTATATATAAAATGATAGAATATTAGGGCCACAGAGGGAAAAAAACACAAGTCATAATATTGTAACCAGTTGTTTTTAAAGGAGGACAGTTGTTAAAATGACAGATGTGGGGCATTTCAGTGAAATTGTACTTCAGTATGGTTTCATAAACAAAGACATGCTGATGTGCCAGAATATTAAGTATCACATTGTCATAAGTATCAAAACTGTAAAAACAATATGTAGCTTTTCTGCAGAAAGAACCAGCCTCATAAATTTATGACTTTATCCTTTTTCTTCAGTGTGGCCCTAGTACTCTGTCATATAAACAAATACACATTCCATATGAATATAAAAACACAATGTGTAACATTATGTTCCTTTATTGAACAAGGACAAAACAAAGCAGGTAAACCATCAGCTCCTTTCGAAACTGAAGTCACAGTGACTCTACAAGATGGAAAGCACAGAATCCAAGCATATTATACAAAATGATACATACACATTCAAAGGTCTGTATATAACACACCCTGCATGTCTGCACACTAAAATAAATGCAGGACAAATCCATACACATCAACTGAACAGACAAATGAATGGATGCAGTAGCCTCCCCTGCAGCCTTGTATTACACACAGTATACCGCACAAACATCATAAGAGGCCAAATTCGTAAAAAAACGAACCCAAAAAAAACCCAAATTCCTCTGCCACCGCAGAGTGTATTTAACCAAAATTGAAAGCACACATACTAACTAAAATAATTCAACACATATTGGTCCCTCAGCAGCCGACCACTGTCGTCATCAGGAAGATTGCCGGATTGTCCCAGTCCATGGCTGGTGGCACTCTGGGGGCCCTCTCCTTCCTCAGGCAGGCCACATTGTGGAGGACAGCACAAGCCACAGTAATATCACATGCCCTAACAGGGCTGACCCCTAATTTGTGAAGGCAGTGAAAGCGTGCCTTCCAGGAGGCCAAAGGTCATTTCAACTCTGGCCCTGGTCCTGGCATGGGCATGGTTGTAGGCCTGCTGTGCTTCCTGGGGGTCTGTGAAAGGTGTCAGGAGAAAAGGCTGGCAGCCATACCCCCCGTCTCCCAGCAACACACCAGAGAATTCACCTGTCAACACAAAATCTCATCATTACTACCTCATAAACACAGTGATATTCTTGACACAGCCATGATGGTTATAAATAGGGTTGTGTGGCTTACCTTGTGATAGGCACTGATAGATTTCAGAGGCCGAAAGATTCTGGAGTCATGGACTGAGCCAGGCCATTTTGCCACAACATTGCTGATCACACAGTCAGCATTGCAGACCATCTGAAATCATAAGATGAGGAATATTACACCAATCAATGCACATCACTGGCAATGCAGAGTGTTCGTCAATGGACAATATCAAAAAGTTATGTTCACCTGAACATTAATGCTGTGAAAGGATTTCCTATTCACAAAATCGGCCTCATGGGCACCTGAGGGGCTTTTATCCTTATGTGTGTGCAGTCCACTGCACCAATGACATTGGGGAAACCTGTCACACAAAGTAATGAGTATCCTACTATGTGTTAACAGTTGTCCTGTAATTTGTAGATCCTCTTACCTGCAATCCTATAGAACTCCTCTTTGATGTCACAGAGTCTTCTGTGGCCAGGGAAGGATGAAGACATCTGTTAATGCTTTGATAGCCAGCACACAATCCTTATTGTGCGGCAAATGTGTGGCCTTGTTCAGCTGTTCTGCATCCCCCACTGAGTACAGTGAAGGCTCCACCTAGCAAAAGCGCAGGCCACACAAACCATTTGCTCCACACTCAGTGCATGGCTCCGTACAGAATGCGGTGCTTAATCCTGGGACCCAGTAGTCTGCATAGATACCCGATGCCATCTGCAGAAAACCTGTATCTTTCATATAGATGGTCATCAGGAAGGCCAGTGCGGTCCAACCGGTCCCTGAAGACCCTTTCTCGCCTGAAGGCTCTCCTCAGCACAAGTGCTTCTTCATCCACCACATCTCGACGAATGGGCATGCCATTGTCAGAGCAGAAAGGAACACACAATTTTGGGCCTTCATATAGGCTAGTGGCCACACCTGGTGCTGGGGGGTGGGCAAAAAGAGGGCGAGTCTCGCCTTATATGACTTGGTTGTACTGATTGCTGGGAAAATAAAAAAACCTTAGAAAGATGCCACCGTCCTGTGTGCTAAACAGTACAGACAATGTGTGAGCAGGCACCTTCTGGGTACAATATATGCTTGTGCTTTGTTAAATATTAGTCAGGGACCATACCATTCTGCAGAATGTTCTTGTATTTGATTTTGACCTGCTGCCATGTCTGTTTTGGCCCGTTCATGTTTAATCTACACACACACACACACACACACACACACACACACACACATTTAATGGAGTCACACTGCAAAAAATTACTTGGTATTTTTGTCTTGTTTTCAGTAAAAATATCAAAAAATTTATCATAGCTTTATACAGTGTGATGGAGTTACTTTACACAATTTCACTCATATCTGCAGTGCATTTCAATTAAAAATTTAACCGTTTCATAATTACAGTACAACTGCATTTTTGGAGATGTGAATTAAATATTTGAATTGTAATTGTGATGTTTCAGCGGAGCGGTGAGTGTGTAATTGTGCACTACTTACGCATTCAGGCGGTCTGCAATACTTTGCCACGCTTTTCTCTTTGCTTTATCACTGTGGCGGTGTTGCCTTTCTTCTTAATTATATCTTTTACCTCCTCGTATGCCTCCATGAGGATTTGTGCTTCGACGGGGGAAAGTACGCGGCTCTAGTTGCCATGGTAAATCAGTTAATCTGTGATCTGTGGCGGGGTCTATTTGAGTGAGCCGTGAGCGCGCACCTATCCAGGATTGGTTTCACCTGGCTTAATGAATCCGTGTCTGCTCATCCTGGCTTGGTCTTTGTGCAACCAATTAAGCCTGGACGCACATGTTTTGGCTTCATTGAGCTCAGCTGAGTCATTTATCCCGGATGTCTTAATTCTACTTTTGTGCAACAGGCCCCAGGATTAAGGGGCAGGGCAATTTGTGACTTGTTTTGATAATCAGTGGCTGTATTGGAGGGGGAGTGGTCTTTCCTCTCCTAGGCAATCAGCAATTAATACAGGGAGGTGTGCTCTTCACCTCTACTAGGCAATTAGCAATTTGTTTTAGTACTTCAGTCTCCCCTGGTTTCTTGTCGGCAAAACTAAAACCATCGCCCAAACAAAGATGGTTCTGCCGAGTTGTTTGAGGAAGGAAAGAGCGGAAGACTCCACACCACTCTCTCACTTGAGTATCTTACCTAGTTATTTTCAGATTCTCATTTTGCTCTTTTGTAGCTTTGTCACTGTGTGTTTTCTATATCTGTTCGCTCCTCTCCCAGTGGGCTATACAGACGCTCCCCAACCCTTGACTGCAACCGTTCTAATTTAGTGTACTCTGCACGTACAACCCATGTGAAATTCCGGGTCTCTGGCAGCGTTTGGAACTGCCGATCTGCGGCCGAGAACGCAGAGTTCATCTCAGCCTATGCTGCCCTTCAGTCCCTTGACCTTTTGGCCCTGACAGAGACATTGATCAACCCAGAGAACACTGCTACTCCAGCTGTTCTCTCATCTGACTACATTTTCTCTCATAGTCCAAGAGCATCTGGTCATCGCGGTACAGGGCTACTAATTTCTCCTAACTGGATATTTTCTCCCTCACTCACCTGTCCATCTCCTTATTTGAATTCCATGCTGTCACTTTTCCACTCAAGTGTAACACCAGGTGCCCTTGGAGAGTTCCTCAATGAGCTTGACACCTTGATAGGCTCATTTCCTGACGATGGCTCACCGCTCTTTGTACTTGGCTACTTCAACCTCCCGACGTCTGCCTTCGATTAATTTATTTCCCCTCCTTGCCTCTTTTGACCTCAACCTTTCCCAATCCCCTCCAACTCACAAGGCAAGCAATACGCTTGACCTCATCTTTACTAGAGGCTGTTTGCCTACTTATCTCACTGCAACCCCCCTCCAGGTCTCTGATCACTACTTTGTTTTCTGATTTGACCCTACTCTCCTCCCTTTCTGCATCCTATGACTCGCACTGTCCCCTTTCATCCAGGCCGGCTCGGACCTACCCTGCTGCTCCGTGGCTGAGTGACTCATGAGCTTGCAGAACAGGGCTGCGGGCAGCTGAGTGAAAATTGAGGAAAACTAAACTTCCGGAGGATCTATCATCCTTTCACTCCCTCTCTACCTTCTCTTCCTCCGTATCCGCTGCTAAAGCTACTTTCTATCACTCTTAATTTCAAGCGTCTGCTTCTAACCCTAGGAAACTATTTTCTACCTTCTCCTCCCTCCTTAATCCTCCCCTCTATCTACGGACGACTTTGTCAACCACTTTGAAAAGAAGGTTGACGACATCTGCTCCTCATTCACTCATTCAATTGAGTCCACTGGTCCCACTCACACAGAACTACCCTATGCCCTGACCTCTTTCTCCCCTCTCTCTCCGGATGAAATCCTGCGACTAGTGAGGTCTGGCCGCCCGACAACCTGCCCACTCGACCCCATCCCCTCCTCCCTTCTCCAGACCATCTCTGGAGACCTTCTCACTTCCCTCATCAACTTATCCTCTGACTTCAAAATGGCACAAGTCGCTCCCCTCCTCAAGAAACCAACACACTACTCATCTGACACCAACTATAGACCTGTATCCCTTTCTTTTATTTCCAAAACATTTGAGCGTGCTGTCTCTGATCAACTCTCTCGTTATCTCTCTCAGAACGATCTTCTTGACCTTAACCAGTCAGGCTTCAAGACGGGTCACTCAACTGAGTCTGCTCTTCTCTATGTCACAGAGGCTCTCCGCACTGCCAAAGCGGACCCTCTGTTCTCATCCTCCTAGATCTATCCGCTCCCTTGGACACTGAACCATCAGATCCTCCTCTCCACCCTCTCAGGGCTGGGTGTCTCAGGCTCTGCACACTCTTGGATTGCGTCCTACCTGGCAGGCCACTCCTACCAGTTGACGTGGAGAGGATCTGTGTCTGCACCACGTACTCTCACTACTGGTGTCCCCCAGGGCTCAGTTCTAGGCCCTCTTCATTTCTATACACCAAGTCACTCGGCTCCATCATATCCTCACATGGTCTCTCCTATCATTACTATGCGGATGACACTCAACTACTACTACCCCCCCCCCCCACTTCTGAGACCCAGGTGGCGACACGCAAGCCTGGCAGATAACTCGGTTTGGATGTCGGCCCACCACCTCAAGCTCGACAAGACTGAGCTGCTCTTCCTCCCAGAGAAGGCCTGCCTGCTCAAAGACCTCTCCATCACAGTTGACAACTCCAGTATCACCCTCCCAGAGTGCGAAGAACCTTGGCATGACTCTGGACAGCAGTCGCAGCTCACGTCCACTACAAGACCATGGTGCTTGCCTATGGAGCAGCCCCTCCCTACCTTCAGGCTATGCTCAAACCCTACACCCCAACCCGAGCACTCTGTTCTGGATAAGAGCGTCTGCTAAATTACTAATGTTGATGCTCTTGTCTAATGTCAATACTGTAAAATCAGTTTTGAATAAAGAAAATATAAAATCATCATTTTGTTTGTCCAACATTGGCATATATACTTGGTGAAAGGAGATGAATGCACATGAAATCTTTTTAGAGCATTTATTAATGCAGTGAACCAAAGCAAAACATATCGGAATAGGTTATACAGTGAGGTCATAGCTTTCAGAGAAGCTTCCTTCATTCCATGTTATTCAACCACCTTTTCTTATCTCTTCACCCAATAAACAGAAGAAAAGCTAGAACAGTCCAGTGTGTAACTTTTAACATCCAGTTCATAATACTCCGTAGTAAAGAAAAGGTCTCGCAGTGTATCGGGGAGTCTACATAGAGGACTAGTGCCACTGCAGGGTATGACTAGGAACGTGGCATCAATACTTTAGAACAGAAGTACAAAAAGTGAGGTCGTAAAATCAGGAAATAATCTCTAACTAATTACTACAGCGTTTGAGAGGCTCACTCCACACTCGAGGTGGTTGATTGTCCTGTACGGTCCAGGTTTAGGACCCTCTATTGAATTAGAATCGGTAGAAGGGAAATTCCCATTCAAACCAGCGTACCATTTGAATGATTTGTTTGATTAACGGACACTTGTTCTACTTATTCAAAAATGTAGCATTTTCCTAAACTGTCCTAGAATTTGGGTGTACCATGAAATAAATGTTTTTTTTTAGAGCTACTGTATATCTGTTCTACGCGGTTCTTACGTCATGAGATTTCTCTGGCTGCACTTCAGCAGGTGAGGCAGGAAAAAGTGTGCCGTCCCGTCATCAGGCAACAGGTCCAGGAACTCCAGTGGGTTCAGCTCCATGGCAACCACCACCAGCGTTTCTGTTGTCAGGGAAAATAGAGATGTTAAGGCCCAAACGCTCTGAATATTAAAGGGGAAATCTGCGAGTACTGCATACATTTTTTTTAAATCCATGATATACCCATTGATTATTGAGGAATATAACTTATACATGCCTTATGATCTTAGTTCAACTGTCGTACCCCATCAGAACCAAAAATATACGCTTGTTTTAGTCCATTGTGTGTAAACGATGTAATTGTAAACAAAAACTGTATCGCCTCAAAAGATGGTTAAAACTATAATATCGATAACATGGATGGTCAGTCCTTGCATCCATAGCGCTGTCTTAATTTGGGACTGGTTACATTTCTCCAGCCCCATCCCTCAGCTGTTTACCAAAACAGTGGTGGGGCGCCTTCTTTGTTTTTGTTTGAACTGCAGATTTCCCATTTTTACTACAGTTAAACCCTATGCTTGAATCACAGGCTAGTCTAAGTGTACCTTTGAGTGCAGACAGTAAGATGGTGTTCTCTCCCCCTGATGCTCTGGTTCTCTCACACAGCTCAGGAAACAGCTTCTGCCACCACAGAGCCTGAACAAAATCACGTTATACAAATGTTAGAGTTCAGACCTTAGGATTGAGGTAAGGGGTTATGAGGATTTAAGGTTGTGCAAGTACTATGAGTTCCGCAGTAGGGTCAGAGGAGTTGGGTCAGAGGCGTTGGGGCAGTGCGTTTCACAGCAGGATGAGAGTTCCAGTGCACAGCAGTACCCACCATTTGGTTATTCTGCAGCTCGTGGTTAGCGTAGGGGATGATGGCCTGAGGACAGCGGTCCAGAAGCCTCTCAATGGAGCTCTCGTGGCGGCCCAGCTTGGTGGCACAGAGCACGTGCACACTGAGCCCCGCGTTGTCCCCGTCTGGCAGCTGCTCCAACAGGGGCAGGATGGACGACACGTCCAGAGTGGGACCGCACAGCAGGGACTGGGGAGGAGGGGACATTGATGGTTTATTGTTTGTTCATCATAGTGGGACATTTACATATCCTACATATTTACAAGTAAGGCTTAACAAAGCTTTATTTTACAAGTTGATTGGTTGGTTGATTGATGAATTGATTGACGATGTAGAGCGACTGACCTGTAGTTTCTGGAGGTCCTCCTGGTCATCTTGAACGATGTTGAAGTGAGCTGGAGTCAGGATGCTGACCCAGGGATACGGCACGCCATAGTGAGAACATGAGTTGATCTACAACACAGAAACCATTTTGTTGTAGCCCTGAACTAGCTCACCTGATTCACCTATAAAATGGCTGGATGATTGGTTGACTAGTTGAATCCGGTATGCTGGCTGTGAAATAGTTAAAATCCATGGAACATCTGGAGGTCCCTGAGGAGGGGTTTGAAAACCCCTGATCTACACAACAACAGATACACAACCGATACAAAGACAGTCTTACGGTGGGACTACCTCTCCACTACCTCCTAGCTTTAACCCTGGGGAACATCACGCCATAGTGACAAGAACACTACAAACTACAGAGACAGAAACACACCAGGTCGTCTGTGGTCTTGAGCGGTTTCATGCCGTGGCTGTCTCGGCGCGTGACGCGGTCAATGTAGACAGAGGTAAGGCGGAACAGCAGCTCCTGGATGACAGCTTCCTGTGATGAGGCCATCAGCAGGGCTTCCCAGAAGTCCACCAGCAGCTGAGGGCCTCCCTGGGGCCCCGACAGGTTCCCACACAGCTCCTACAGGACACACACACACACACATTTCAATACATTCACAATGAAACATGAAAAGCATGAAATATTCTAACATTTTAAAGATCATACTTAGGATCGAATCCTGCAGGAAATCCTACAGGAATCCTATAGGAATGACCAACACAAACACTGTAACCCTAACCTGGAAGAAGAGGTCAGCCTCGTCCAGTTTGACCTTGTTGTTCTCATGTAGCGCCACCATGGCTGCCACCAGCAGACCGCCCTGGCTGTCCCTGAGGTGGCGTGCCAGGGGGGTGGGCACCACCGCGTGCCCTCTGCCATGCAGCAGCAGTCTGTGCTCCTCGATGAACCCATATACCTGCAGCATCTGGGTAGGTATATAGTACATAGACAGTTAAAGCTGCAATATGTAACTTTGTAGGCGACACGACCAAATGTACATAGAAATTTGAGTTATAGATCTGTCCTTCTCATTGAAAGCAGGTTTAAGAAGTGGTAGATCTGTTCTATGTACGCTATTTCTATGCTTCCCGTTTTTTTTGCATCTTTTACTTTTGGTTTTGTACACCGGCATCAAATACAATATTTTTGGTTATGGAAAATATATTTCACAGTGGTTTAGATGGTACAATGATTCTCTACACAATGACTGCTTGTTTTGTCACATAAATGAAATTAGGCAAACTATTAGAATTTCAGCAACCAGGAAATGGCGGAGCGATTTCTGCCTAATGCACCTTTTTAATGTACACACATCATGGAAATACGCAGTAGTACATATACCACATCTACATACAAACCACTTTATTTAGATCCACAGTAAAACATCACAGTACAATAGAATCTACATTTCAATACACACACACACAGTCAATACACACTAACCTCTGTATGTCTATCCATGTGTTGTCTGTAGAGCTGCAGGTCTCCCATGCGGAGGGCCAGGGCAGCCTTGGAGAGAGTGAGGGGTACAGAGGGAGCTCCGATGGCCTCCAGGCGCTCTAGGTGGGCCAGGCCACTGTCAGGGCTAGCTCTAACCATGGAGGGGCTGGCTATGACATGGGGGAGCTGGGACGGCTCGGCCACACCGAAGATATCCAGCACCTCGTTGGCTGTCTCCTACAACACACACACACAGGCACGAACCCTTGACTATCAACATTCAACACTACTGAATCAGATGTGCTAGTGGTGGAATGTAACAAATATGTGGAATGGCTGGAGGTCTCCAAGGACTGGTGTAGCTACCTCAGTGAGCTCCTCCATGGTCTCCTCATAGAGTGAGTGTTTGAGGAAGAAGAGGAACCCCTTCCCGTAGCCACAGGGGCTGCTGGACAGACACCTGTTCCTGGAGATCACCTCCGTCACAGACAGGCCTGACATATTATAGTAGGGCAGGGCCAGGTGGCAGTCACGCTTATCAAACCTACACATCAGTGAAAGAGACGGTCACACTTTACATTAAGTGTACAGTAACTACACCAGTAACACATTTGAAAAATAGTTGTTGACAAATGGGCAAACCAGTCAACAAATCAACTAACAGATCAATCTATCAATCAACTAACATATCAATCAATCAACTAGCATATCAATCAATCAACTAGCATATCAATCAACTAACATACTGTATCCATAAATAAATAAACATATCAATCAATCAATCAATCAATCTTGAACCAACTGACCTACTGAAGCAGTCTCCTAAATGGGCACAGCTCTCCTGGAAGGCCTGCTGCAGCTCCTGTCTGTCTGTGGTTCTGTCAGTGGTGCTGCCTATTTTGTCTGTTGCTGTATATCCCAGGGACTGGGCTAGGTTCTGGTCACTGCTCTGAGGCTGGTCTACAGGGTTTCCCACCCGGGGGTCCAGGAGCGTGGCTCTCAGGAGGAGGTGGGCCTCACTGAGCAGGTGCAGACAGCTCTGAGACAGAGGGTTGGTCTCCTCATACTTCTTACTGTACTCTACCTAGCCCAGAGAAAAGATTAATTGTTGAATGCAAAGTTAAACAGCATAAATGTATCATTCAGCACAACCAACAGAGCCAAATAAAAAATTATGGTAAAAATGAGTAACGTCTCGTAATGTTAAGGCTTTTGTTGACATGTTGTTCTGGTGTTGAGGTGCTGTACCATCTCATTGTAGAGTTGGAGTGGGGGGACGGTGTTGACCACGTACAGATTCCAGCCATGACTCAACTCACTGGGATCCCGGGGCTTGGTGAAGGATGACTTCCTGTTCCTGGGATCAGAGGTCAGAGACGCAGGAAGTACAGTCAGCTCATCTCCATAACGCCAGTCACTTCTGTAACACTGGTCATTCTGGGCCACAGATATTACAGCTTCTAGGTCAGAAACTACAGCTCAGCTCCAATAACATTAAACACAAGAGGTTACAGTAGACCCTGGTGTGGACCATGCAAAATGCTAACTGTCTTGCCCAATTTGAGTTCACGAGTGGCACAAACCTATGAGGTAAAAGACCACCAAACATGTCGTTTCAGTTCCAGTTGAACTTTTCCTTAGAGGTTAGTTTGAGGAACTAGCTAGCATGACTACCTACAAATCCAAAACAATCACCAGTGGAAGTTATTGAGGGCAGGGTTTCTGGAGTTAATGTTAATCAAACATGTTGCATGTTTTTCTTCATAACTCCACATGTTAACACACAAGGCCTACAGACCCATGTAATGAACCCATTGTGTGTGTGTGTAAAAGCGTCTGCTAAATGGCATATTATTATTATTATTATGTCCTGTATAGCCTCTAGCTGCTCCAGCTAATAACGGACATGACGTTATTAGCCAGTTAAACACTCCCTCTCCTTGTCCTTCCTAAGTAGCTCATGGCTGCAGTGCCAAGCACTCTCATGTGATATGAAAGCCCCCTGTGTGTAACAGTGTGTGTGATTTGGAGAAAGGGTCAGCTTGTTGGAGGATCGGAATTTCCTACACGTTGCCCTACTTTGCTTCTGTGAATGCCTGGCCTCACTTCTTACTTCTAGTGGTCATGTGGTGCCTGTATATTCTATATAATGAGCACCAAACACAATAATATCAGACAGAGACAAGCTGGCCCGGGGGGAAAATGTTGTGGGCCGCCTTCGAGTTGGCTACTATGTTGCAATATTAATATTCTCGGAGCAGTCTTGTTGATACAAAATGCTGCCTCGTTCATTGATACAATGTTTGAATATTCTCAGAATGTTTCCCTTCCCTGGCGAATAATGCAGACATGCAAATACCAAATGACTTTATATAACCTATAGCAGGGGGTCTGCAACCTTTTTCATATGAGTGACCATTTACAATTGATCCTACAATTTCTAAAGATCTGCCTGCCAGTTATGATTTCAATATAAAAATTGTAGTCTACTTAACTCTGCCCAGAAAATGTCGAACTGCCCACAAACTGAATAGCCTAATTCTAGCTGGCTACTAGACAGAGATGCTGCCACTATGCCTACCTGTACCGAGGCACTGTCCACTCAGCGGTGCTAAATCACGGGCGTGGCCTAATGTGTACATTTTTCTTTATTCCTTGGTCGAGTTTGTTTATCTTGATGCATCCTTGCCGATTGTAGGCCTAAGTAATTCCTTTGACATATGCCTTTTATTTCAATGCATGTGTAGGATTTATCTGGCATAGTTTGCATTTACAGTCAGCTGTTTAATGCTCCGGTTATTTTCACATTAATGTTGATATTTGAAGTCGGCCTTGATATTGTGTATTATGCATCTATTTCACGTTGCACTGTTCCAAAAGTAGGCTAAATGAGTCAATGTAGCCTATGTATGATGAGGTTGACTAGTACATTGTACACGCCATTCCATAGACCTATAAACCTAACATTGCGGTGATACTGTGTTTTTGCTGTTCTCCAAATAGCATTTTAGAGTTTTAAAATTGTGTAGGAGTACAGTAAATGAGCTTCAACTGGTGGGTATATTTCTACACAGCCCCCTAACTCAACAAAATGTGGAATAGTTCAAGGGGTTTGAAAACTTTCTGAAAGCACTGTAGGTGATATCATAACACTGATGTCCTATGTTTAGTCCATACACTGTTAGTGACTAGCCACACAGGGAGATGTTAGGGTTGTTTTAGTGGGGTTGGGGTTTGAGGGACATTTTAGGTGGACTACAGGGGGATACACCATCAAGGGGCCAGGAGACTTACAAGAAGGAGCGAGCCAGGAAGCTCTCCAGACCGGTTGTGTTGGAGGGCTCTATACCTATCGCTAGGAAAATCCCTGTAAGGGTTTGGTGATCTTTGCATTCGCTACAATAAGGGTTACAGGCACAATTGTAAAGCACAGGAAGGGAGAAACAGTGCATTCGGGAAAGTATTCAGACCCCTTTACTTTTTCAAAATGTTGTTACGTTTACAGCCTTATTCTAAAATGGATTAAATAAAACATTTTCTTCATCAATCTACACACAATACCCCATAATGACAAAGCGAAAACAGGTTTTTAGAAATGTTTGCTAATTTATATTTTTTTTTAAACAGAAATACCTTATTTACATAAGTATTCAGACCCTTTGCTATGAGACTCAAAATTTAGCTCAGGTGCATCCTGTTTCCATTGATCATCCATGAGATGTTTCTACAACTTGATTGGAGTCCAGCTGTGGTAAATTCAATTGATTGGACATGATTTGGAAAGGCACACACCTGTCTATATAAAGGTCCCACAGTTGACAGTGCATGTCAGAGCAAAAACCAAGCCATGAGGTCGAAGGAATTGTCCGTAGAGCTCTGAGACAGGATAGTGTCGAGGCACAGATCTGAGGAAGGGTACCAAAAAAGTTCTGCAGCATTGAAGGTCCCCAAGAACACAGTGGCCTCCATCATTCTTAAATGGAAGAAGTTTGGAACCACCAAGACTCTTCCTAGAGTTGAAGGACAACCATCTCTGCAGCACTCCACCAATCAGGCCTTTATGGTAGAGTGGCCGGACAGAAGCCACTCCTCAGTAAAAGGAACATGACAGCCCGCTTGGAGTTTGCCAAAAGGCACCTAAAGGACTCTCAGACCATGAGAAACAAGATTATCTGGTCTGATGAAACCAAAATTGAACTCTTTGGCCTAAATGCCAAGCGTCACGTCTGGAGGAAACCTGGCACCATCCCTACGGTGAAGCATGGTGGTGGCAGCATCATGCTGTGGGGATGTTTTTCAGCGGCAGGGACTGGGAGACTAGTCAGGATCTAGTCAGATGAACGGAGCAAAGTACAGAGAGATCCTTGATGAAAACCTGCTCCAGAGGGCTCAGGACCTCAGACTGGGGCGAAGGTTCACCTTCCAACAGGACAACGACCCTAAGCACACAGCCAAGATAATGCAGGAGTGGCTTCGGGACAAGTCTCTGAATGTCCTTGAGTGGCCCAGCAAGAGCCTGGACTTGAACCCCATCGAACATCTCTGGAGAGACCTGAAAATAGCTTTGCAGCGACGCTCCCCATCCAACCTGACAGAGCTTGAGACGATCTGCAGAGAAGAATGGGAGAAACTCCCCAAATACAGGTGTGCCAAGCTTGTAGTGTCATACCCAAGAAGACTAGAGGCAGTAATCGCTGCAAAAGGTGCTTCAACAAAGTACTGAGTAAAGGGTCTGAATACTTACAGTGGTGTGAAAAAGTGTTTGCCCCCTTCCTGATTTTGTTATTTGTTTGCATGTTTGTCACACTTAAATGTTTCAGATCATCAAACAAATTTAAATATTAGTCAAAGATAACACAATTAAATACAAAATTCAGTTTTGAAATGAAGGTTGTTATTATTAAGGGAAAACAAAATCCAAACCTACATGGCCCTGTGTGAAAAAGTGTTTGCCCCCCCTGTTATAACACAACTCAACTGTGGTTTATCACACCTGAGTTCAATTCCTCTAGCCACACACAGGCCTGATTACTGCCACACCTGTTCTCAATCAAGGAATCACTTAAATAGGACCTGCCTGACAAAGTGAAGTAGACCAAAAGATCATCAAAAGCTAGACATCATGCCGAGATCCAAAGAAATTCAGGAACAAATGAGAAAGAAAGTAATTGAGATCCATCAGTATGGAAAAGTTATAAAGCCATTTCTAAAGCTTTGGGACTCCAGCGAACCACAGTGAGAGCCATTATCCACAAATGGCGAAAACATGGAACAGTGGTGAACCTTCCCAGGAGTGGCCGGCCGACCAAAATTACCCCAAGAGCGCAGTGACGACTCTTCCAAGAGGTCACAAAAGACCCCACAACAAGATCCAAAGAGCTGCAGGCCTCACTTGCCTCAGTTAAGGTCAGTGTTCATGACTGGGCAAAAATGGCCTGCATGGCAGAGTTCCAAGACGAAAACCACTGCTGAGCAAAAATAACATTATGGCTCGTCTCATTTTTGCCAGATAACATCTTGATGACCCCAAGACCTTTGGTAAAATACTCTGTGGACTGACGAGACAAAAGTTGAACTTTTTGGAAGGTGTGTCCCCCATTACATCTGGCGTAAAATAACACCGCATTTCAGAAAAATAACATCATACCAACAGTAAAATATGGTGGTGGTAGTGTGGTCTGGGCCTGTTTTGCTGCTTCAGGACCTGGAAGACTTGCTGTGATAAATGGAACCATGAATTCTGCTGTCTACCAAAAACTCCTGAAGGAGAATGTCCGGCCATCTGTTCGTGACCTCAAGCTGAAGCGAACTTGGGTTCTGCAGCAGGACAATGATCCAAAACACACCAGCAAGTCCACCTCTGAATGGCTGAAGAAAAACAAAATGAAGACTTTGGAGTGGCCTAGTCAAAGTCCTGACCTGAATCCTATTGAGATGCTGTGGCATGACCTTAAAAAGGCAGTTCATGCTCGAAAACCCTCCAATGTGGCTGAATTACAACAATTCTGCAAAGATGAGCGGGCTAAAATTCCTCCACAGCGCTGTAAAAGACTAATTGCAAGTTATCGCAAACGCTTGATTGCAGTTGTTGCTGATAAGGGTGGCCCAACCAGTTATTAGGTTGTAGGGGGCAATCACTTTTTCACATAGGGCCATGTGGGTTTGAATTTGTTTTCCCTTAATAATAACAACCTTCATTTCAAAACTGCATTTTGTGTTTACTTGTGTTATCTTTGACTAATATTTAAATTTGTTTGATGATCTGAAACATTTAAGTGTGACAAACATGCAAACAAATAAGAAATCAGGAAGGGGGCAAACACTTTTTCACACCACTGTATGTAAATGTAATATTTCCGTTTTTTATTTTTAATACATTTGCAAACATTTCTAAAAACCTGTTTTTGCTTTGTCATTATGGGATATTGTGTGTAGATTGAGGGGGAAAAAACAATCTAATCAATTTAAAAATAAAGCTGTAACAAAATATGGAAAAAGTCAAGGGGTCTGAATACTTTCCGAATGCAATCTTTTGAACACAAATGTGAAGAAATAAAGTGCAGTTTCAGTGCTAAATGATGGATGTGTGTAGTGACTGAATGTTTTTTTAATTGTGCTACACAGCAAGTTGTTCTATGGGTAGGATCAGATTTGGGCTGGGTGATATGCCAAAATATCGTATCACAATATTTTTACATTTTTGACAGTATTTTATGTTTCTGAATAATATAAGTTCTAAATGTGTTTTATGAGCAGTGCACAACCCCTAGGATGGCAACAAATGAATTCTAAGTGGTTTTAATGGGCTTTTCCATTCTGATTGTTTTATACTCAACCTAACTAGGACAAAACTGACAGTGTAGTAACTTTTCATGAATTTAGCACTGTATCAAAATACCATTATAGATGGTATTGAAAAAATTAATACCGGTATGTGGATCGATACCGGTATACCTTAAAATATGATATATCGGCCAGCCCTAGATCAGATATCTTACCATAGATCTATAGCATTCTCGTAATTTGAATTGGTCAGATTTTGAAGCAGTATTTAGTTTGATTTGAGTCAACTGCACAGGTATATTTCCTTTCTAATCAAGTGTAGCTCTAGCTACAGTCTCTGACTGTGTGTGTGTGACCTACAGGCTCCTGCGTGCAGCCCTCTCTGTGACCTCCCTGGTCTCCACGTCTGCAGCGGTCAGCAGGACGATGTGGTGGCGATCGTGACACAGAGCCTTTAGACCAATGAACAGCTGGATACGCAAAGCACTCACCTCCATGGTGATGGGGGGACAGGCCTGCACACAACACAACAGCCAGTTACACTTCAGCTACTTTTATTACCTGGTGATTGTTTATGTTTAGTTGGTGAAATTGTAATTACACTTGTGTATCTTTGGGATTCATTAACGTAATCACATTAACGCTGTTACATGCCAACCGTTTCTTGCAGATGTTATGGTCTTACACTAGGAAACTAGAAACTGAAGGTAGGCTTACATTTTTTTTTTTTTTATATGGCTCACAGGGCAGTGTAAATAGCCAAGAAACACGAAGACAAAGTCACACTTTAGTAGCCTTTCGGGTAAATTCGATCAACTTCTATGCACTTCTAAAAATGAATCTTTCAGCACTTCACACACGGTGGGCACAGCACCCCTGGCACTGTTGCTGCGCGAGACTCTGGGAAATATGGGACTCTTTGTAGTTCTTTGTGTGATTAGCTACCCGCTATGAAACAAAACGTCAGAAATACTTTGAAAATAGCTATAGCAGCAATTATTTTGCACATGCATAGACACAAACACACACTGCATAAAACAATGAGATTCTTGTGACCAGATGCAACTGTGTAAGTGGTTGTCAATTTGAGCCCTTTCCAGCTCCTCCATCTTTGTGAATGTAACACACTGATCTGAGCCAAGCAGCCAGCCATCTGTAGATCTGCAGAAGCTCTGATCCACTTTAATGGCTTCCTGTCTCATTGTGTAGCAGTGCCAATCAGAGCACAGCCAATCACACACAAGAAGGGAAGCCACAGTCAAAGCATCCTTCAGATCAATAAGGAGGAGGTCTAAGGCATAGATGTAGGTGTAAGCAGTAGGTGTTAGCGGGGTTGATCTGTCTCCATTAGCTAAGGGCAGTGGAGTGATCCTCACCTTCATGGTGGTATCGATGTAAGGGTCCTCAGCTCTGGCTGCCACTGCAGCACACCTCACTGAGAAACACTGGAGAGCATTCCTGACAAACACACAGGTACTATTACATTTAGAAGAGGTAGATAAGACCAGACTCAAACAATCAATCAATCAATCAATTAATCAATCAGTAATATCAGTCTCATGGACTTTGTATTCTTTCTCGAGAGGCCCAGTCCAGTCCTGTCCTTACTTGGTGATGATGTGGAGGAAGAGGTCAGTGAGGACGGCCTGCTGGGCTTTCTCCGGATACTGATAGACTGAGACCATCTCCACCCCGCCCCTCACGCTGTACACGTAGCCCGTGTTGGGCAGCGAGAAGAAACAGAACACACACGTCGGCTCCACCCCTCTACCCCCCTCCACACACACTTCCTGGTTACCTGGTTGTCAGGGAGAGAAGACCAATAGAACATAGAGGGATGAGGAGTGAAGGAGGGAATGTAGAAATAGGTCCTACTTTACAATACAGTATCTCACAAAAGTGAGTACACACCTCACATTTTTGAAAATATTTGAGTATATCTTTTCATGTGACAACACTGAAGAAATGACACTTTGCTACAATGTAAAGTAGTGAGTGTACAGCTTGTATAACACTGTACATTTGCTGTCCCCTCAAAATAACTCAACACACAGCCATTAATGTCTAAACCGCTGGCAACAAAAGTGAGTACACCCCTAAGTGAAAATGTCCAAATTGGGCCCAATTAGCCATTTTCCCTCCCCGGTGTCATGTGACTCGTTAGTGTTACAAGGTCTCAGGTGTGAATGAGGAGCAGGTGTGTTACATTTGGTTTCATCGCTCTCACACTCCCTCATACTGGTCACTGGAAGTTCAACATGGCACCTCATGGCAAAGAACTCTCTGAGGATCTGAAAAAAAGAATTGTTGCTCTACATAAAGATGGCCTGGGCTATAAGAAGATTGCCAAGACCCTGAAACTGAGCTGCAGCACGGTGGCCAAGACCATACAGCGGTTTAATAGGACAGGTTCCACTCAGAACAGGCCTCGCCATGGTCGACCAAAGAAGTTGAGTGCACGTGCTCAGCGTCATATCCAAAGGTTGTCTTTGGGAAATAGACGTATGGGTGCTGCCAGCATTGCTGCAGAGGTTGAAGGGGTGGGGGGTCAGCCTGTCAGTGCTCAGACCATACGCCGCACACTGCATCAAATTGGTCTGCATGGCTGTCGTCCCAGAAGGAAGCCTCTTCTTAAGATGATGCACAAGAAAGCCCGCAAACAGTTTGCTGAAGACAAGCAGACTAAGGAAATGGATTACTGGAACCATGTTGTGGTCTGATGAGACCAAGATAAACTTATTTGGTTCAGATGGTGTCAAGCGTTTGTGGCGGCAACCAGGTGAGGAGTACAAAGACAAGTGTGTCTTGCCTACAGTCAAGCATGGTGGTGGGAGTGTCATGGTCTGGGGCTGCATGAGTGCTGCCGGCACTGGGGAGCTACAGTTCATTGAGGGAACCATGAATGCCAACATGTACTGTGACATACTGATGCAGAGCATGATCCCCTCCCTTCGGAGACTGGGCCGCAGGGCAGTATTCCAACATGATAACAACCCCAAACACACCTCCAAGACGACCACTGCCTTGCTAAAGAAGCTGAGGGTAAAGGTGATGGACTGGCCAAGCATGTCTCCAGACCTAAACCCTATTGAGCATCTGTGGGGCATCCTCAAACGGAAGGTGGAGGAGTGCAAGGTCTCTAACATCCACCAGCTCCGTGATGTCGTCATGGAGGAGTGGAAGAGGACTCCAGTGGCAACCTGTGAAGCTCTGGTGAACTCCATGCCCAAGAGGGTTAAGGCAGTGCTGGGAAATGATGGTGGCCAAACAAAATATTGACACTTTGGGCCCAATTTGGACATTTTCACTTAGGGTTGTACTCACTTTTGTTGCCAGCGGTGTAGACATTAATGGCTGTGTGTTGTGTTATTTTGAGGGGACAGCAAATTTACACTGTTATACAAGCTGTACACTCACTACTTTACATTGTAGCAAAGTGTCATTTATTCAGTGCAAAGATATACTCAAATATTTACATAAATGTGAGGTGTGTACTCACTTTTGTGAGATACTGTATGTGTGCCTCCTACCTACCTATGTATTTACAGTACATGTTACTTCAATAAGCAGGAACAGTGTAAATAAGTTATGACTCACTGGTGAACACAGGGTGGAACTGCAGGGAGTGCAGGCGGGTCTCCTCTACACTGCAGCCTTGGAAGAAGTCTGGAGCAAAACGCCTTGAGAGGGGAGACCCAATAGAATGAGACCAACCCCTAGTACACACGCACGTAGCACGCAAACACAGACACTTAGAGACACACACACAGACACATACTACACGACAACAGCTCCCACATGTACATCCACACCTGTATAAGATATAGGTGATAGCGAGGATGCCCCTGGCCTCACTCTCCATGCTTGTCCACTCCAGAGAGACCTTGACCCCACAGTCCTTGGCCCTGTCCCCCAGCAGCTCCTGGTGCTTAGGGAATATGAAGAAGTCATCCTGATCAAGGTGACCGGCTAGACCCTCTTTCCTCACCTCTGGGGAATACAAAGACAATGTAAACACAACCCAATCAGACAGAATATACAACCATACCATTTTTGGTGAAGTTTGTAGTATCTGCAGCATCTGTGGCCGCATTTATTGTAGCTGGGGACTTTAATAAAGGAAATCTGAGAACAACTGTGCTACACGCGGAGAGAACACGCTTGACCATTGTTACTCTCCCTTCCGGGAAGGCTACAAGGCCCACCCCAGCCCTCCCTTTGGGAAATCAGATCACACCTCCATCCTGCTCCTCCCCGCCTATAGCCAGAAACTTAAGCAGGAAGAACCCGTGGTAAGGACTGTTCAACGTTGGTCTAAACAATCGGAATCTATGCATCAAGACTGTTTTGATCACGTGGACGGGAAATGTTGCGGATCGCCTCTGGGAATAGTATCAACGTATACACTGACTCCATGACTGGGTCCATCAGGAAGTGCATAGAGGATGCTGTTCCTACTGTGACGATTCGAATTTATCCAAATCAAAAACCATGGACAGATGGCAGCATTTGCGCAAAGCTGAAAGCACCAACCACCGCATTTAACCACGGCAAGGTGACTGGGAACATGGATGTGTATAAACAGAACAGCTATGAACTCCGGCAATCAAAGAGGCAAATTGACAGCACAGTCACAATTCAACGACTCCAGACAACTACGGATTATAAAGGAAAAGCCTCGCTCCCGGACAAGTTAAACACCTTCTTCGCCCGCTTTGAGGAAAAGCCACCGATGTGGGCCCCCACCGCCCACGAGGACTGTGTGGTGGCCCGCATCGGCAGCACTGTGTTTCCCTCGAAGCAGGCGAAGAAGGTGTTTAGCTTGTCCGGGAGCAAGACGTCGGTGTTTGCGATGTGGCTGCTTTTCCCTTTATAATCCGTGATTGTCTGGAGTTCCTGCCACATACAGTGCCTTCAAAAAGTATTCTGACCCCTTCAATTTTTCCACATTTTGTTACGTTACAGCCTTATTCTAAAATAGATTAAATAAATAGAAACCCGCAGTAAAAAAAAAAAAAAACACGTTTTTAGAATTTTTGCAAATGTATAAAAAATAAACAGAAAAACCTTATTTGCATAAGTATTCAGACATTTTGCTATGAGCCTTGAAATTGAGCTCAGGTGCATCCTGTTTCCATTGATCATCCTTGATATGTTTCTACAACTTGATTGGAGTCCACCTATGGTAAATTCAATTGATTGGACATGATTTGGAAAGGCACACACCTGTCTATATAAGGTCCCACAGTTGACAGTGCATGTCAGAGCAAACACCAAGCCACGAGGATGAAGGAATTGTCTGTAGAGCACCGAGACAGGATTGTGTCGAGGCACAGATCTGGGGAAGGGTGCCAAAAAATTGTCTTCAGCATTGAAGGTTCCCAAGAACACAGTGGCCTCCATCATTCTTAAATGGAAGAGGTTTGGAACCACCAAGAGACACTTCCTAGAGCTGGCCGCCCGGCCAAACTAAGCAATCGGGGGAGAAGGGCTTTGGTCAGGGAGGTAACCAAGAACCCGATGGTCACTCTGATAGAGCTCCAGAGTGCCTCTGTGGAGATGGGAGAACCTTCCTGAAGGACAACCATCTCTGCAGCACTCCACCAATCAGGCCTTTATGGTAGAGTGGCCAGACGGAAGCCACTCCTCAGTAAAAGGCACATGACAGCCCGCTTGGAGTTTGCCAAAAGGCACCTAAAGACTCTCAGACCATTAGAAACAAGATTCTCTGGTCTGATGAAACTAAGATTGAACTCTTTGGCCTGAATGCCAATGGTCACTTCTGGAGGAAATCTGGCACCATCCCTACGGTGAAGCATGGTTGTGGCACCATCATGCTGTGGGGATGTTTTTCAGCGGCAGGGACTGGGAGACTAGTCAGGATCAAGGCAAAGATGAATGGAGCAAAGTACAGAGAGATCCTTGATAACAACCTGCTCCAGAGCACTCAGGAGCTCAGACTGGGGTGAAGGTTCACCTTCCAACAGGACAACAACCCTAAGCACACAGCCAAGACAACGCAGGAGTGGCTTCGGGACATGTCTCTGAATGTCCTTGAGTGGCCCAGCCAGGACCCGGGCTTGAACCTGATCGAACATCTCTGGAGAGACCTGAAAATAGCTGTGCAGCAATGCTCCCCATCCAACCTGACAGAGCTTGAGAGGATCTGCAGAGAATAATGGGAGAAACTCCCCAAATACAGGTGTGCCAAGCTTGTAGCGTCATACACAAGAAGACTCGAGGCTGTAATCGCTGCCAATTACTGAGTAAAGGGTCTGAATACACATGTATATGTAATATTTAAGTAAAAAAAAGAAAAAGTCAAGGGGTCTGAATACTTTCCAAAGGCACTGTACGTCTCGTGTCTGAGCCGTTAACTTGTGACTCCACTTTGTCTCTGTACTGACGTTTTGCCTGTTACAGTGCCTTACAAAGGGCATAACTGGACTGTTTGTATTCAACCATATTCCCAGTCACCTTGCCGTGGTTAAATGCGGGGGTTCGCGCTTTCAGTTTTCGCGCCAATGCTGCCATCTATCCACGTTTTTGATTTGGATAGGTTTTAATAGTCACAGTGGGAACAACATCCCCTATACACTTCCTGATGAACTCAGTCACCGTGTCAGTGTATGCGTCAATGTTATTCTCAGAGGCAACCCATCATATCCCAGTCCGCGTGATCAAAACAATCTTGAAGCATGGATTCCGATTGGTCAGACCAGCGTTGAACAGTCCCTACCACGGGCACTTCCTGTTTGAGTTCCTGCCTATAGAAAGGGAGGACAGGATGGAGGCATGATCTGATTTGCTGAAGGGAGGGTGGGGGTGGGCCTTGTAGCCGTCCCGGAAGGGAGAGTAGCAATGGTCGAGAGTTTATGAAGTGCAAGTGGCGCAGGAAATGTGTTGATAGAACTCCGGTAACGTTTTCTTCAGATTTGCTTTATTAAAGTCCCCAGCTACAATAAATGCGGCCTCAGGATGTTTCCAGTTTGCACAAAGTCCAGTGTAGTTCCTTGAGAGCCATCGTGGTATCGGCTTGATGGGGAATTTACACGGCTGTGACGATGACCGAAGATAATTCTCTTGGGAGGTCATGCGGTCGGTATTTGATTGTGAGATATTCTAGGTCGGGTGAGTTCCTGTACATTACCACAATCACACCATGAGTAGTTAATCATGAAACATACTGTGTGGCGCTTGTCGTGTTACCTATCTCATTGTCGTGTTCTGCTCCAGTGATCATATCCTTCGGGACCAGAGAGTGGTCCTGGAACTCCTTGTCAGCTGGCTTCTGGGTAGGGGCGGCGCCAGGAAGTCTCTCCAGCTTAACCACCAGTACTTCCAGCTCTGCCTGCAGGGCAATGTACCCCGCACAGATCGCCACCTGCAGGCAGGGAAAGCAACGTTAATAAATACTCTATTAAATAATATTTTGTATGCAAAGTTTGCATTACGGAATAAACTTCCCAAACCCTAACCTTATCCTCCCCAGGCTAAATACTACCAAATATAACAAGTTCCACAGAAAGAACTGGCTGGTAAAACAAGATTACCGAAATCCCAACCCCTACCTGTTGGGCTGACAGTCCTGGGAGGTGGAGGATCAGACAACGCTCAAAGTCCAGGATGGAGAGCTTGTCGTTGAGGGCCTGTCTCTTGAGACTAAACAGCACCAGGCTCTTAGGACACCCCACCAGCAGGTCCCCTGTCACCCCACAACACGCTACACACAGTGGATGCTGAAACAGCGGGATCTCAATGATCTCCATCTGCTCCTTGGGAGCTCCACACAGGGATGAGCCACGCAGGAAGTGGCCCAGCAGACGCACACCCACACGGGTCTTCTCGGCTGCCTGGTAGCGCCAGTTGGTGTAGGCGCGGAGGTAGGTGGCATTGTTCTTCTCCTCGATGGTCACCAGGTAGTCCCCTGGGGTGACAGGGGAGGACAGAGGGGAGAGGAGGTGAGAACACGGATGAGGAGATTGTCATGAGTGGAGAGTTATTAAATTATTATATTCCATATTCATTCATTTATATTCTGTGTATATTCTGTGGGAAATTAGGCTGGATGAATTAATTTTCAATGTAAGACACTTTTTACGAGGGATCCAAATTAGACTATTGTTTTTTTTCCTTTGACTGCATTCACAAACTCTAGCTATACACACATGCTGATGCACGTCACTCACTCAGCAGTAAACCAAAGACAGTACAGTATGAAGCTAAAACTGCTTCTGCAATAGAAATCCCCGATCACACTTTTAGCTGATGTCATGGCGACGGTGGCTAGCAAAGCTCATGCATAGAAACGTCATCGGGTCTAACGGTCGCCTTGATCTGAACGGCGCATTTGCACACATACAAAAAAACGATTGCAGTTTTGAAACTGCAGTAAAAGTGCAGTAACTGCAGCCGACTGTGGTATTTTGGACGCAGTAATTGCAGCATACTGCAGTTATACTGCACTCTAACTAGAGTTACTTTCACTGGGGGCAGAGAGGACATGTCCCCCCCACATTCTGAAATGGCATTTCTGTCCCCCCCAGTTTACAAAACGAGATATGCTTTTTACAGTGTTTATCCGACTTGATAAAAACAAAAACAAATAATAATAATGTCACCCCCACTTCTAAAACCAAAGTTGCGCCCCTGCTGCACTCTATTCTGACTGCAATCTTTTTTCGTATGGGCAGGCCATCAAATCAAAGGCACTCCTTTGATATAAAGTAGTTTTTTATGAAAATGAAAACGTGTTAGTTTGTCACTTTCACAAGGGTTGGAGTAATAACATGTTCAACTACTTAAGCCATTGGCTCGAATCGAGGTTGTGCCTTTAGATTTCGAGAAAATTAACAGCTAAGGAAGAATGTTTCACTCATTGACTTTTCAAACCTCTAACCCTGGCCTGGTCTGTTTGGCAAGCGTTCCCGGAAGTCTCGCGATGCTGTACCTCGGTTTATAAACTATGTGAGTAAACAACTGCGCAAAGACGGAAAGGTGAAGTGTGATTAAGAAAGTCGCACACCTATCTCGCTGTGCAGGATGCTCTGCACAGTTCCCATGGTGGCGAAGCGGCAGATAAGAGGACACCCCTCCTCTTCTAGTTGAAATGCCTCGATCTTGCATCCTCCCGCGGACACCACAAACAAGGCACCCCCGCCACAACACACCAACCCCGGCTCCTGTTCGGCTGGCACGATTTGCTGGGAAGCGAAGGGGTGGCAGTTGTATACGTGAACCATCTTCACTTTTTTCCGTTAATTGCGTCGAGAAACACGATTTGTACAACAAGATAGCTACATCGCTTCTGTCCGGACAATGCAGGGCTTGTTTTCACGGTCTCTATCGAGGTTAGCCAGTAGCCAGATAACTTGATCATGATATCACATGCCCCCACCTTCTTGTGATGAGCAGGCAGAATTTGTTGAACTCGAAAAGTAGTTTTTTACCCAGTCCCTGGTAAGTTTACTCCACTTGCGCTTTTCTACACAGAAATCATAAGTATAAGCTAAGTATATCTAAAAAGGAACACAGTTTGAAAGAGTTTGATGAGTTCATGCGGTGCTATGTGTGAAAGTGACAACTAGAAACAACAACTCCATATCCAGCGTTGATTGGTTGATTTCCCTGTCAGTAAGGCGCTGTGGCTTTCATTTGCTATTGTAAATGTTGACGCATACCCCTGCACCACAACCCCATCTACTGTAAAACTACAGTGACATAAATATTTGTGAGAGTCATTTGTTTGACATTAATCATGGTTTTGAAACACACACTTTTGCTCTTCACATCAGATGAGAACATGTTTAAATGTATAAAAACATATGTCAATGTCACCTCCAGGGCTCCATATGAATTGGCTACAATTGCACAATAAATTATGACCACTGAAAATATATCCATTGTAAACTATTCATTTATTGCTCTGATACACACACATCATAGTTCATATTGTCATACAGTACAATGTTGTGGAATTCTTTACATCTGTGATCCAAGATAGCAAAAAAAACATCCAGCCAGGGCAAAATAATATAATAATATGCCATTTAGCAGACCAAAAGAGGGGAAGTATTGGAGTCATAGTGCCCTCATGACCAAATAGCTTTGTATCTCAGAAAAGTGTTAATAAGCTGTTATTGCAGTAACGTAAGATGTTTATCAATCAGATTTTAAACCTGTCCAGTCCCAGGTTGGTTTTTCTCTTGCCTGGACAGTTGCTTGCTGCTGGTGAGGCTCTTTGAGGTGGTGGCACATGAGGGGGAGGTAAGGCCACCACGACCCCACAGCAAGCAGTGTGTGTGTGCATGTTTATGGTTCTCATCATCACTTTGATGCCCACTGTCTTCTCTAGCATGGGCTTCCTCTGCCTTTGCAGCCTTGGAGATGGACATAGTAATGATAATAACTTTATTTGTAAAGTGCTTATGAAATGGGACAATCAGAACATTATGCCCACTCCGAGATCAACCCCTTTCCCCTACCCCTAGACCTAGACCTAGTCTTGGTCTTGAATTTACATCACAATTTAGTCAGATCAGGAATGGAACAAAAGCCTGCATTGTGGGGGGTCTTATCTGCCCTATTTCTGAGGTTACTACTGTGCTGTCTCTATGTTACTGAGGTTTCATCATGGCATGGCAGTGATGGCACTGTTGTGGAAGGTTCCTACCTCTGGTTCAAAGATTTCACACTTGACCTCGATGGGAAGTTTGGTCTCAAATGTGCCATCATCCAGAGTGGTGTGAAAGCCTGTGCAGAGCCCTTGTGCTAGGGGACAGAACACGGAATATGATTGGTCAAACAGAGAAACTGGATATGATGACATAGTGAAATCACTGAGAATGGTGTGAGGCTGATGTGGGTCTACAGTAGGCTACTTTCCTCCACTGAATAGCTGCCAGCTTGCCACATACAAATCATAATTTTGACCAGTTGGTTTTCCCTTTTTACCTATTTCAGAATGTGATAGACAGTGTGTTGCTGTAGTGTTGTACTCCATTAAAAATTCACAGTCCATCATTTTACATTGGGTCAGATCAACGTCAGGATTGTCCTTAGCAGAGACCTTCTCTTGAATGGTCAACCCACTGTGAAGATGACAGCAAAGTGATTTTAACTTGAAATAGTTGTTACAACATCAAGTTTTTAATTGTGAGCGAGAGTCACATCTATTCCCTTCAAATGCTTTTATGATTTTTGGTTGCACCTCATCTCATGTTGGTTGAGTGCCTTCTACTCCTCTCCAAGACAACAGCAAAGTTACATTTTATTTCAATAGCAAAATTGGCATATCTGCCATACAACATAGAATGAACTGCATGCTAGCTCCTGTTAGGTTGATGAGGGTGAAGTAGTTGGGGAGGCGACTCTTTCTGTTCTATGTCTGGAGGGACAGATTGGCCGTCTCCGCTATGATGGGGTCATCCAGGTGCTCTACTGTTGGACAGTCTGGACACGTGTTGACGATGACCATGGCAGGCACTGGACACAAGGTAAGGGCTCACTACTATAGGTCATTACTACAGGTTAGTCAAACTAAAGCAACAATACACAGTAGGTCATTCAACTGAAGGGGTTTTGTGGTTACAGTACATACTGTATATTTTCCCTGACCTATTGACCTGACCAGGAAAAACTCAAAACCCTACTAACCAGACTCTACCTTGTTGGATGGTACATTTATAGCTGCGGAGTTCCACACTTATTCCAACGTAGATAGATGCCAGACACTGCCCATACACCTGTTTAGTGGTAAGAGAGTTTCATTCAAAAATAATACTCCCCACACCCTGTAAGCCAACCTGGACTCAGGGGTAGACGTACCATAGTAAACGAAAATCCGGGACACTCAAATATGTTACATTTGGTATGGTATTTATTACCTTGTGGATGTCCGTCAACCATTTTGTATGATATGTTACGAATTACAATTTGAATGATATGTTACGAATTACATTTGCTGTGGCTAACATTAGATAGGTCGCTAACGTTAGCTAGGTGGCTAAAGTTAGCGGGGGTTAGGCTTAAGGTTAGGGTCAAGGATAGGGTTAGGGTTAGGAGTTAGGTTAAAGGGTTAGGGGAAGGGTTAGCTAACATGCTAAGTAGTAAGTTGTTGCAACGTTGCTAATTAGCTAAAATGCTAAAGTTGTCCATGATGAGATTCCAACACGCAACCTATGGGTTGCTAGAGGTTCGCCTGCCCAACCAACCACCCTCCTTTTGTTTTTTTTACCTTAAGTAACCTCTCTTATCTAATCATACCAAAGATAACATATGCGCCGGAGGAGATGGCTGGCATTTTACAGGCTCCTAACCAATTGTGCTATTTTGTGTGTTTTTTCGCATTGTAACTTATTTGGTACATAATGTTTCTGCCACCGTCTCTTATGACCAAAAATAACTTCTGAATATCAGAACAGCGATTACTCACCTCGAACTGGACAAAGATTTTTTTTTAACGAGTCGGACGCGAAGGATTTACTGCTGACACCAGACCAGGCCCAAATCCACATCATTCGCATGAAGAAGAGACGCCGATACAGGGGACGCAGGTCTGGGTGCCTTGTGAGAAGTCGTTGGTGAGTGGGTAACCCGCCTCTACCATCCGTCCTATTGGCCAACGTTCAATCAATGGAGAATAAACTGGATGAGCTCCATTCAAGACTATCCTACCAGCGGGACATTAAAAACTATAATATCTTATGTTTCACCGAGTTGTGGCTGAATGACGACATGGATAATATACAGTTGGCTGGTTTTTCCGTGCATCGGTAAGACAGAAGAGCTGCATCCGTTAAGACAAGGGGTGGCGGTCTGGGTCTATTTGTCAATAACAGCTGGTGCGCAAAATCTAATTTTAAGGAAGTCTCAAGGTTTGGCTCGCCTGAGGTAGAGTATCTCATGACAAGCTGTAGACCACACTGTTTACCAAGAGAGTTTTCATCTATATTTTACGTAGCTGACTATTTACCACCACAAACCGATGCTGGCACTAAGACCTGTATAAGGCCATAAGCAAACAAGAAAATGCTCATCCAGAGGCGGCGCGCCTAGTGGCCGGGGACTTTAATGCAGGAAAACGTAAAGCCATTTTACCTAATTTCTACCAGGATGTTACATGTGCAACCAGAGGGAAAAAAACTCTAGACCACCTTTACTCCACACACAGAGATGCGTACAAAGCTCTCCTTCGCCCTCCATTTGGAAAATCTGACCATAATTCTATCCTGCTGATTCCTGCTTACAAGCAAAACCAGTGACTCGCTCAGTACAGATGTGATCAGATGACCAGATGCTAAGCTACAGGACTGTTTTGCTAGAACAGACTGGAATATGTTTCGGGATTCATCCGATGGCATTGAGAAGTATACCATATCAGGCACCGGCTTCATCAATAAGTGCATCGATGACGTCATCCCCACAGTGACCCTACGTACATACCCCAACCAGAAGCTATGGATTACAGGCAACATCCACACTGAGCTAAAGGGTAGAGCTGCCACTTTCAAGGAGCGGGACAATAACCTGGATGCTTATAAGGAATCCTGCTATGCCCTCAGACTAACCATCAAACAGGCAAAGCGTAAATACAGGACTAAGATTGAATCCTACTACACCGGCTCCGACGCTCGTCGGATGTGGCAGGGCTTGCAAACTATTACGGACTACAAACGGAAGCCCAGCCGTGAGCTGCCCAGTGACACGAGCCTACCAGACGAGCTAAATTACTTCTATGCGCACTTCGAGGCAAGCAACACTGAAGCATGCATGAGAGCGAAGAACCCAAATAACTAGAAAAAAACTGCAACCTTAAAACAGGAAGAGATGTACAGTAGTTGATTAGCCTCACCCCTGTCTGCTGGCTGACGACATAGACTCTGTTGAGACTGAGGATGAATCCTTCAGTGAGGTCAGCGTTGCTCTGGTCCTTTGTCTGCCACCCTCAGGAGCTCCGGGCCCTGGCACCCCACCACAAGGGCATCCGGCTAGGGGCTGCCCCTCTGCCAACACACACACTCACAAACAGGGCCACCAGCCACACACAGACCCACATCCTTACTGTACACAGAACCCTGTGTTAGCCTGGTCACTAATGCTAATAAAGAAAGAAGGCTAAAGAGCCCTGGGCTGGGGGCGTACTGTATGCAGACAGAGGGGTAGGAAGAGAGGTAGTCAAAGGCCCCTCCTGGGAGGCAGCTAGTGAACTTTCCCCTCTTCCCCCAGAGGACATCTAAATAAAGCTTTATCTGCTGTTGACAAGTGACATTTTGGACATTTAAACATTGAGTGAGGGGGGTCTCTGTGGTGATAGTGATTCAATGGGCCCTGTGGAAATAGAGAAAAATATTTGCCCTCACTCAATGGGGGTGGCGGTATCTTCGAGGCTAGAGAGGTAACCACAGGGTTGCTGGTTTGAATCCCTGAGCTGCCTGAGAGAAAAATTGCAGGGATACTTATGTTATGACCGCAAGCAAAGGAACTTTACCCATAAGTGCTCCAGGGGTGCTGATTGGCAGCAGTCCCTGTGCTACCCCAGCCTGTGATGTGTGTGTTGCAGGTTGGTTACAGTGATAGCAAAAAATAAAGAATATCCATGCAAATGGACCAATAAATCAAGTATTGTATGGATCAGGATCACAGGATGTGCTGTAACTGTTTGTGTACATTGCTTATCAGGTACTGTACTTGTTTGTTTTCCAGCATGGAATGTAAAATGTAAAAATGTGGTTGCAAGTAATGAAGGTGAAAACATGTAGTCTGGGTGCCAGTCTTTTTTTGTTTAAATAGTGAACATGTCATTGTATTGCCAAACAATGCCATGCAGTGATTTCGCTTGAGTATACTGGCAGTTAAATGCAGAAAAGGCCTAGTGGCCAAGGACACCCAAGGTTAGTGGTTTGTATACTATAATTGCTCTGCTCTGTGCAGTTCCATCAAAGTTTTCTGAATAACAAGGTTGCATCCCATCCATAGCAAAGGTTTGTGAAGTGGATTGGCATTGGGCACATCCATCATATATACTCTCTTCATCACTCCCATTCTTTCCCTCTTACAAAACCACTCAAACTCACCTCAACAACACTCTCTCAAACCCTGAATGGGCCTTTATGTCTCCAACAATGATGCTATTGAGTGTGTTGTTTACCGTTCACCATCGTCTGCTCTCACACACAGACGTCTCTCCTTTTGTGTACATCTATACAGCTGTGATGTAATCAGGGTAGGTGTTGTGGTGATGACTCTAGATCTGTCTCTAATCTCCAATCCTCCTAGTATCTGTGGTGCCATGGTGAAGACAATTGGACTATAGTATAGCGTCTATAGAGATACACATGCAGTAGCTGATGCAGCGTTTTCCCAGCATTGTGAGAAATGTGTATCTTGATACTCTGCACCGGTACCTCCCTGTATATAGCCTCCCTACTGTTATTTTATTTTACTTCTGCTCTTTTTTTCTCAACACTTTTTTTGTTGTTGTTTTATTTTACTTTTTTATTAAAAAATAAATGCATTGTTGGTTAAGGGTAAGTAAGCATTTCACGGTAATGTCTACACCTGTTGTATTCGGCGCATGTGGCAAATAAAATTTGATTTGATTTGATTTGAGGTCATACCATTTTTTAAAATAATAATCAACCTGCACTCGCTTGCACCACCCCAACCCAATTCTAGATACTGTAGCCTTGGTAATGTTTTGCCTTATTCTAGGCAATAAAAGCAGTACTATCCTACAGTGCCTTCAGAAAGTATTCATACCCCTTGACTTATTCCACATTTTGTTGTGTTACAGCCTGAATTCAAAATGGATTAAATAGATTTGTTTCTCACCCATCTACACACAATAGTACCCCCTAATGACAAAGTGAAATCTTTGCCCTGAGTCATGACTTTGTAGAAGCATCTTTGGCAGCGATTAGAGCTGTGAGTCTTTCTGGGTAAGTCTTGAAGAGCTTTCCACACCTGGATTGTGCAGCATTTGGCCATTAATCTTTTCAAAATTCTTAAAGCTCTGTCAAATTGGTTGTTGATCATTGCTAGACAACCATTTTCAGGAATTGCCATAGATTTTCAAGTAGATTTTAGTCAAAACTGTATCTCGGCAACTCAGGAACATTCACTGTCTTCTTGGCAAGCAACTCCAGTGTAGATGTGGCCTTGTGTTTTAGGTTATTGTCCTGCTGAAAGGTTATTTCATCTCCCAGTGTCTGGTGGAAAGCAGACTGAACCAGGTTTTGCCTGTGCTTAGCTCCATTCCGTTTATTTTCTATCCTGAAAAACTCCCTAATCCTTAACGATTACAAGCATACCCCATAACATGATGCAGCCACCACTATGCTTGAAAATATGGAGAGTGGAACTCAGTAATGTATTGTATTTTATTGTCCCCAAAAATAACAGTTTGTATTCAGGACAAAAAGTTAATTGCTTGCCAAATTTTTTGCAGTATTACTTTAGTGCCTTGTTGCAAAAATGATGCATGCTTTGGAATAGTTATATTCTGTACAGGCTTCCTTCTTTTCCCTCGGTCAATTAGGTTAGTATTGTGGAGTAACTACAATGTTGTTGATCCATCATCAGTTTTCTCCTATCACAGCCATTAAACTCTGTAACTGTTTTAAAGTCACCATTGGCCTCATGGTGAAATCCCTGAACGGTTTCCTTCCTTTCCGGCAACTGAATTAGGAAGGACGCCTGTATCTTTGTAGTGACTGGGAGTATTGATACACCATTAAAAGTGTAATTCATAACTTCACCATGCTCAAAGGGATATTCAATGTCAACTTTTTTTTTTTTTACCCATCTACCAATAGGTGCCCTTCTTTGCGAGGCCTTGGAAAACCTCCCTGGTCTTTGTGGTTGAATCTGTGGTTGAAATTCACTGGTTGACTGAGGGACCTTACAGATAATTGTATGTGTGGGGTACAAAGATGAGGTAGTCATTCATGTTTAACACTATTATTGCACACAGAGTGAATCCATGCAACTTATTATGAGATTTGTTAAGCACATTTTTTACTCCTCAACTTATTTAGGCATAACAGAGAGGTGGAATACTTATTGACTCAAAACATTTCAGCTTTTCATTTTTAATACATTTGTAAAATAATTGAAAAACATAATTCCACTTTGACATTATGGGGGTATTGTGTAGGCCAGTGACCAAAACATCCACATTTCATCAATAACAAATGTGGAAAATACTAAATGTGGAAAAGTCAAAGGTTGTGAATACTATCTGAAGGCACTGTATATATTTTTAAAGACCATTCTGAGACTGTTTTCTGAATGTTACTAAAGTTTTCTTAACGTTCTCGGAACAGTTTGAGAACAGGACTTTAAATAGAACCATGAGGAAACCTGTAGGAACCGTTATGCTGAAGTACTGTAATTCTCACAGAAGAATGTTGTTTCTTAATGTTCTATGAACTATTTGAGAGCATTCCCAATTTAAAACCAGTTGGAGAACGTTCCTAGAACATTACCAAAATTGAAATGAAATGTAACAATGTTTAACTTTTAGGAAACTTTCTGTTAAAGTAATAACATACCAAGAGAATACAAGCAACTATCCTGCACCATTACCAGAATGTTGTGGGAAGGTACAGTGCCTTGCAAAAGTATTCATCCCTCTTGGCGATTTTCCTATTTTGTTGCATTACAACCTGTAATTTAAATTTATTTTTATTTGGATTTCATGTAATGAACATTCACAAAATAGTCTGTTTAAAAATATTCGAACAAATAAATAACAGAAAAGTGGTGCGTGCATACAGTGGGGAGAACAAGTATTTGATACACTGCCGATTTTGCAGGTTTTCCTACTTACAAAGCATGTAGAGGTCTGTAATTTTTATCATAGGTACACTTCAACTGTGAGAGACGGATCACATTGTATGATTTTTAAGTAATTAATTTGCATTTTATTGCATGACATAAGTATTTGATACATCAGAAAAGCAGAACTTAATATTTGGTACAGAAATCTTTGTTTGCAATTACAGAGATCATATGTTTCCTGTAGGTCTTGACCAGGTTTGCACACACTGCAGCAGGGATTTTGGCCCACTCCTCCATACAGACCTTCTCCAGATCCTTCAGGTTTCGGGGCTGTCGCTGGGCAATACGGACTTTCAGCTCCCTCCAAAGATTTTCTATTGGGTTCAGGTCTAGAGACTGGCTAGGCCACTCCAGGACCTTGAGATGCTTCTTACGGAGCCACTCCTTAGTTGCCCTGGCTGTGTGTTTCGGGTCGTTGTCATGCTGGAAGACCCAGCCACGACCCATCTTCAATGCTCTTACTGAGGGAAGGAGGTTGTTGGCCAAGATCTCGTGATACACGGCCCCATCCATCCTCCCCTCAATACGGTGCAGTCGTCCTGTCCCCTTTGCAGAAAAGCATCCCCAAAGAATGATGTTTCCACCTCCATGCTTCACGGTTGTGATGGTGTTCTTGGGGTTGTACTCATCCTTCTTCTTCCTCCAAACACGGCGAGTGGAGTTTAGACCAAAAAGCTCTATTTTTGTCTCATCAGACCACATGACCTTCTCCCATTCCTCCTCTGGATCATCCAGATGGTCAATGGCAAACTTCAGACGGGCCTGGACATGTGCTGGCTTGAGCAGGGGGACCTTGCGTGCGCTGCAGGTTTTAATCCATGATGGCGTAGTGTGTTACTAATGGTTTTCTTTGAGACTGTGGTCCCAGCTCTCTTCAGGTCATTGACCAGGTCCTGCCGTGTAGTTCTGGGCTGATCCCTCACCTTCCTCATGATCATTCATGCCCCACGAGGTGAGATCTTGCATGGACCCCAGACCAAGGGTGATTGACCGTCATCTTAAACTTCCATTTTCTAATAATTGCGCCAACAGTTGTTGCCTTCTCACCAAGCTGCTTGCCTATTGTCCTGTAGCTCATCCCAGCCTTGTGCAGGTCTATAATTTTATCCCTGATGTCCTTACACAGCTCTCTGGTCTTGGCCATTGTGGAGAGGTTGGAGTCTGTTTGATTGAGTGTGTGGACAGGTGTCTTTTATACAGGTAACGAGTTCAAACAGGTGCAGCTAATACAGTTAATGAGTGGAGAACAGGAGGGCTTCTTAAAGAAAAACTAACAGGTCTGTGAGAGCCGGAATTCTTACTGGTTGGTAGGTGATCAAATACTTATGTCATGCAATAAAATGCAAATTAATTACTTTAAAATCATACAATGTGATTTTCTGGATTGTTGTTTTAGATTCCTTCTCTCACAGTTGAAGTGTACCTATGATAAAAATGACAGACCTCTACATGCTTTGTAAGTATGAAAACCTGCAAAATCAGCAGTGTATCAAATACTTGTTCTCCCCACTGTATATGTTCATTAATTATGAAAAATATTAATAACATTCCACCCATGTGGCCACTGAGGAAGTTGATGGGCGGCCGAGCTACAGCGTCGCCAAGCTCCTCTGAGGACGAGTCTGGAACTCCTGGAGAGTCTGGAGAGACTTTAAAGACTGGAGTCTCCTGAGACATGCTGGAGGATGAAAATGTAACGGAGATGGGGTTGGGTGGGGATAGGGTCGACCAGGACACTGGGGTCAAACGGTTGTGGTTGGGTTTCCTCCAGAACAGGAGGGGTGCTGTGGGGCAGTAGGGGATGATGATGATGGGAACTTCTGGAACAGAGATGTGGACTTCAGGGCTCTTTATGGGTCGAGGGGGGGCATGTCCTAGACAACATCAATGCCCTAGAGAAGAAGGTAAAATACAATACAACACAATAAAACAATACAACACAGTACAATGAAACTTGGTGAAACACAAAACAACATTACTCCCATCAGGGGGAATTGTAGAAAGCATACAAAAGCACATAGGAACATATAATATAGGATTTGTGGGTCCAGTCAAACTCAAATTGAGCTAAGATGTATTGCAATCTAGGCTTGGACACCATTTGGTTCTTGTCTTATTGAGTTGTCTGCTGTTGTTTACAGCTCTTGTACCTATACCTGGTACTCTGTCACATTTATGTCACAATATGGTAGGCGTATTGACAATACCTTTGGGTGGAATATTTCACAAGACACATCCACGTCTGGCTGGCCAATATCTCCGTGCACTGCCCCCTTACAGAACCCAGCTGGCTGCAATGGAAAAGGTTGTAACTCAGTGTGTGGGGGGCAACTGGGTTTAGCTTTTATAGACTGAAGGAATACAACAGAATGTTTTGTAGTGGTACATACTATTCCATACCTTCTATTTTTGGCCAGGCACTGTGATATAAGATGTTGCCATGGCTTCTGGCACATATACTCCCCTACTTATTTATTTGGACAGCGAAGGTAAAATGTTTAATTTGGCTCTGTACTCCAGCATTTTGGATTTGAGATCAAATGTTTTATTTGAGGCGACAGCACAGAATGTCACCTTTTATTTGAGGGTATTTTCATACATACAGTGAGCTCCAGAAGCATTACCGTATAATTTTTTTTATGACAGCTGTGATGGAAACAGTACGTTTTGGTACAATTTTATAAATACCGACAGATCATGTTTTCATTCGACATGGTGGGATCTTTTTGTGTCGGTAAAATGTATATGCGAGAAATGGCGGTGGAAACGCCTTTATGCCAAATATTGATATAACAACTATCATATTGAAGTAAACTTGGAGTCGCGATGGCATGGTGTGTGGTCCTTCCACTACGACTCGGGAAACCATGCCGTTTATTAGGCTACAGATGAAATAAGTTCAGCAAGAAAACGCCACGTAGAAATATGTTTACCCATTTATTAAGCAATGAATAATGCAAGTCTTGGCGATATAGGCTCTGCTCCTTCAGGGTAGCTCACTGACCAAGCAAAGCATCAATATAAAATAGCCTACAGGCAGTGAGCGCGGCAAGCTATACCAATCCCCCAAAACAGCAGAACCTTACGCCAGCCGACTATGTGTAGCTATGGCAGAGCGCCGTTTAGATATTATCAATAGACCAGCTAAAGTAAACCTACCATCGCATGTGGGAAATAATTGTATATTCAAATCAAAACAGCTGCATTGGACCTTTAAGATGGAGGAAAACATCACTCACAACAACATGAGCCAGTGTTTTTCCTCTCTTGGCCGGGCTGAAAATATTAAACGACTAACGTTAGATTTGCCTTAATTCAGAATGGAGGTTTTTCTTCTTCTTTTTTCCCCTTATTGTTTTTAATCCTTTGGTGTTTGTAAATATTGCTGTGTGTTTCTTTTTTATTTATCTTTTATTGGCCCATCCACCACCCCAATCTTCGGAGGACAAAAATATACTTGTATGTACATGCCTGTATCAGCGCCGGAAGAAGATGGCTGCCGTTTTACAGCCCTCTAACCAATTGTACTATTATGTGTGTTTTTCCGCGTTATTTGTAATTTATTTTGTACATAATGTTTCTGCCATCGTCTCTTATAACCAAAGAGAGCTTCTGGATATCAGGACAGCGATTACTCACCTCGCGTTGGACGAACACTTTTTCTTCAACGAGGCGTTCGCGAAGGATATTCTACAGACTCCCGACAAGGCCCAGATCCCCGTCATTCGCGTGAGGAAGAGACGGAGATATCGTGGGCGCAGATCCGGGTGCCTTGTAAGGATACGACGGCGACCGAGTAAACTGCCTCTCCCATCAATCCTATTAGCCAACGTTCAAGCTTTGGAGAATAAAATGGACGATTTAAGATTACGGTTATCCTACCAACGGGACATTAAAAACTGTAATATCTTATGTTTCACGGAGTCGTGGCTGAACGAGCGACAATGATATCATTCAGCTAGCAGGCTATACGCTACATCGGCAGGACAGAACGGCAGACTCGGGTAAGACGAGGGGTGGCGGTCTCTGTATATTTGTAAACAACAGCTGGTGCACAAAATCAAATACTAAGGAAGTCTCAAGGTTTTGCTCGCCTGAGGTAGAGTATCTTATGATAAGCTGTAGACCACACTATTTACCAAGAGAGTTTTCATCTATATTTTTCATAGCTGTCTATTTACCACCACAAACCAATGCTGGCATTAAGATTGCACTGAATGAGTTGTACAAGGCCATTAATCAACAGGAAAACGCTCATCCAGATGCAGCGCTCCTAGTAGCAGGGGACTTTAATGCAGGGAAACTTAAATCCGTTCTACCTAATTTCTACCAGCATGTTAAATGTGCAACCAGAGGGGAAAAAACTCTAGACCACCTTTACTCCACACACAGAGACGCATACAAAGCTCTCCCTCGCCCTCCATTTGGCAAATCTGACCATAACTCTATCCTCCTGATTCCTGCTTATAAGCAAAAACTGAAGCAGGAAGCACCAGTGATTCGGCTAATAAAAAAGTGGTCAGATGACGCAGATGCTAAGCTACAGGACTGTTTTGCTAGCACAGACTGGAACATGTTCCGGGATTCTTCAGACAGCATTGAGGAGTACACCACATCAGTCACTGGCTTCATCAATAAGTGCATCGATGATGTCGTCCCCACAGTGACCGTACGTACATACCCCAACCAGAAGCCATGGATTACAGGAAACATCCGCACTGAGCTAAAGGGTAGAGCTGCCGCTTTCAAGGAACGGGACTCTAACCCGGACGCTTATAAGAAATCCCGCTATGACCTCCGACGAACCATCAAACAGGCAAAGAGTCAATACAGGTCTAAGATTGAATCATACTACACTGGCTCTGACGCTCGTCGGATGTGGCAGGGCTTGAAAACTATTACAGACTACAAAGGGAAGCACAGCCGCGAGCTGCCCAGTGACACAAGCCTACCAGACGAGCTAAACCACTTCTATGCTCGCTCGAGGCAAGCAACACTGAAGCATGCATGAGAGCACCAGCTGTTCCGGACGACTATGTGATCACGCTCTCCGTAGCCGATGTGAGTAAGACTTTTTAAGCAGGTCAACATTCACAAGGCCGCAGGGCCAGACGGATTACCAGGACGTGTACTCCGAGCATGTGCTGACCAACTGGCAAGTGTCTTCACTGACATTTTCAACATGTCCCTGACTGAGTCTGTAATACCAACATGTTTCAAGCAGACCACCATAGTCCCCGTGCCCAAGAACTCTAAGATAACCTGCCTAAATGACTACCGACCCGTGGCACTGACGTCTGTAGCCATGAAGTGCTTTGAAAGACTGGTCATGGCTCACATCAACAGCATAATCCCAGAAACCCTAGACCCACTCCAATTTGCATACCGCCCCAACAGATCCACAGATGATGCAATCTCTATCGCACTCCACACTGCCCTTTCCCACCTGGACAAGAGGAACACCTACGTGAGAATGCTATTCATTGACTACAGCTCAGCATTCAACACCATAGTGCCCTCAAAGCTCATCACTAAGCTAAGGATCCTGGGACTAAACACCTCCCTCTGCAACTGGATCCTGGACTTCCTGACGGGCCGCCCCAGGTGGTAAGGGTAGGTAACAACACATCTGCCACACTGATCCTCAACACGGGGGGCCCCTCAGGGTGCGTGCTCAGTCCCCTCCTGTACTCTCTGTTCACCCATGACTGCATGGCCAGGCACGACTCCAACACCATCATTAAGTTTGCCGACGACACAACAGTGGTAGGCCTGATCACCGACAACGATGAGACAGCCTATAGGGGAGGAGGTCAGAGATCTGGCCGTGTGGTGCCAGGACAACAACCTCTCCCTCAACGTGACCAAGACAAAGGAGATGATTGTGGACTACAGGAAAAAAAAGAGGACTGAGCACGCCCCCATTCTCATCGACGGGCTGTAGTGGAACAGGTTGAGGAGCTTCAAGTTCCTTGGTGTCCACATCACCAACGAACTATCATGGTCCAAACACACCAAGACAGTCGTGAAGAGGGCACGACAAAGCCTATTCCCCCTCAGGAGACTAAAAAGATTTGGCATGGGTCCTCAGATCCTCAAAAAATTCTACAGCTGCACCATCGAGAGCATCCTGACTGGTTGCATCACCGCCTGGTATGGCAACTGCTTGGCCTCTGACCGCAAGGCACTACAGAGGGTAGTGCGTACGGCCCAGTACATCACAGGGGCAAAGCTCCCTGCCATCCAGGACCTCTATACCAGGCGGTGTCAGAGGAAGGCCCTCAAAATTGTCAAAGACTCCAGTCACCCTAGTCATAGACTGTTCTCTCTGCTACCGCACGGCAAGCGGTACCGGAGTGCCAAGTCTAGGTCCAAAAGACTTCTCAACAGCTTCTACCCCCAAGCCATAAGACTCCTGAACAGCTAATCATGGCTACCCGGACTATTTGCACTGCCCCCCACCCCATACTTTTTACGCTGCTGCTACTCTGTTAAGTATTTATGCATAGTCACTTTAACTCTACCCACATGTACATATTACCTCAACTACCTCAACTAGCCGGTGCCCCCGCACATTGACTATGCAACGGTACCCCCCTGTATATATAGCCTCCCTACTGTCACTTTATTCTATTGTATATATAGCCTCCCTACTGTCACTTTATTTTTACTTCTGCTCTTTTTTTCTCAACACTTTTTTGTTGTTGTTTTATTCTTACTTTTTTGTTTAAAATAAATGCACTGTTGGTTAAGGGCTGTAAGTAAGCATTTCACTGTAATGTCTGCACCTGTTGTATTCGGCGCATGTGACCAATAAAATTTGATTTGATTTGATTTGATTTGATTATACACACTTCACAGTAGTTACATAGCAAGAATATAGTTACTTGACATACATCACATCTGGATAGACAGTACCCAAAAACATATGGTATACATTATATATTGTGTTTTTAGTCATAATTACACTGAACAAAAATATAAACGCAACATGTAAAGTGTTGGTCTGTCACAACAGCCTTCGCTTTGGCTCCCCCTCCTGTCCAGCTCAGGGGTTTGGCGTCGCCGGCCTTTTAGCTGCTGCCGAACCGGTTGCTGGCAAACGCCCTTCACTCATCAATCCCGGACTTGTCTCGTCATCATTACACACACCTGGTTCCAAGCCCCACTCTATCACTGTATATATACTCCCTCTGTCAGTTGTCTTTGTCGGTCATTGTATATGTTGATCTTTTCCTGAGAGGAATCTCTCCTACTATTTCCTGACTACTTTATATTTTGCACTCTGGGTTTCGTCCCGCTTTAAGCTACGGTGCTTTAATAAATGCATTAGTTCTAAACCTGCAACTGCCTACTCCTCTCCACACTTGTGACATGGTCCCATGTTTCATGAGCTGAAATAAAAGATCTAAAAAAAATTCCATAATGATCTTGCTGTTTAATCAGCTTCTTGATATGCCACACCTGTCAGGTGGATGGATTATCTTGGCAAAGGAGAAATGCTCACTAACAGGGATGTAAACAAATTTGAGAACAACATTTGAGAGAAATAAGCTTTTTGTGCGTATGGAACATTTCTGGGATCTTTTATTTCAGCTCAAGAAACATGTGATCAACACTTTACATGCTGCTTTTATACTTTGGTTCAGTATGACCAGTATCATATACTGTATATACACTGAGTATACCAAACATTAGGAACACCTTCCTAATATTTACATTTACATTTTAGTCATTTAGCAGACGCTCTTATCCAGAGCGACTTACAGGAGCAATTAGGGTTAAGTGCCTTGCTCAAGGGCACATCGACAGATTTTTCACCTAGTCGGCTCGGGGATTAGAACCAGCGACCTTTCGGTTACTGGCACAACGCTCTTAACCACTAAGCTACCTGCCGCCCCAAATAATATTGAGTTGCTAAAATACAGTATATACATATCAATTGGGTAAAACTGTAGGTAAACATTATTAAAGTGACCAGTGTTCAATGAATATGTACATAGGGCATTGTCTAAGGTTCAGGGCAGAATACTGGGTGGGGGCCGTCTAGTGATCACTGTTTAGTAGTCTGATGGCCTGGAGATAGAAGCTGTTTAACAGTCTCTTGGTCCCAGCTTTGATGCACCTGTACTGTCTGCCTTCTACATGTTGGCGGGGTAGCGGGATGGTGAACACGATCCCAAGATCTGATACATGAGAATCTGATCTGACTTGAGCGTTACAACAGGCCTGCATCTTGTCACATACAGTGGGGAAAAAAAGTATTTAGTCAGCCACCAATTGTGCAAGTTCTCCCACTTAAAAAGATGAGAGAGGCCTGTAATTTTCATCATAGGTACACGTCAACTATGACAGACAAATTGAGAAAAAAAAATCCAGAAAATCACATTGTAGGATTTTTAATGAATTTATTTGCAAATTATGGTGGAAAATAAGTATTTGGTCAACTACAAACAAGCAAGATTTCTGGCTCTCACAGACCTGTAACTTCTTCTTTAAGAGGCTCCTCTGTCCTCCACTCGTTACCTGTATTAATGGCACCTGTTTGAACTTGTTATCAGTATAAAAGACAACTGTCCACAACCTCAAACAGTCACACTCCAAACTCCACTATGGCCAAGACCAAAGAGCTGTCAAAGGACACCAGAAACAAAATTGTAGACCTGCACCAGGCTGGGAAGACTGAATCTGCAATAGGTAAGCAGCTTGGTTTGAAGAAATCAACTGTGGGAGCAATTATTAGGAAATGGAAGACATACAAGACCACTGATAATCTCCCTCGATCTGGTGCTCCACGCAAGATCTCACCCCGTGGGGTCAAAATGATCACAAGAACGGTGAGCAAAAATCCCAGAATCACACGGGGGGAACTAGTGAATGACCTGCAGAGAGCTGGGACCAAAGTAACAAAGCCTACCATCATTAACACACTACGCCGCCAGGGACTCAAATACTGCAGTGCCAGACGTGTCCCCCTGCTTAAGCCAGTACATGTCCAGGCCCGTCTGAAGTTGGCTTGAGTGCATTTGGATGATCCAGAAGAGGATTGGGAGAATGTCATATGGTCAGATGAAACCAAAATAGAACTTTTTGGTAAAAACTCAACTCGTCGTGTTTGGAGGACAAAGAATGCTGAGTTGCATCCAAAGAACACCATACCTACTGTGAAGCATGGGGGTGGAAACATCATGCTTTGGGGCTGTTTTTCTGCAAAGGGACCAGGACGACTGATCAGTGTAAAGGAAAGAATGAATGGGGCCATGTATCGTGAGATTTTGAGTGAAAACCTCCTTCCATCAGCAAGGGCATTGAAGATGAAACGTGGCTGGGTCTTTCAGCATGACAATGATCCCAAACACACCGCCTGGGCAACGAAGGAGTGGCTTCGTAAGAAGCATTTCAAGGTCCTGGAGTGGCCTAGCCAGTCTCCAGATCTCAACCCCATAGAAAATCTTTGGAGGGAGTTGAAAGTCCGTGTTGCCCAGCGACAGCCCCAAAACATCACTGCTCTATAGGAGATCTGCATGGAGGAATGGGCCAAAATACCAGCAACAGTGTGTGAAAACCTTGTGAAGACTTACAGAAAACGTTTGACCTGTGTCATTGCCAACAAAGGGTATATAACAAAGTATTGAGAAACTTTTGTTATTGACCAAATACTTATTTTCCACCATAATTTGCAAATAAATTCATTAAAAATCCTACAATGTGATTTTCTGGATTTTTTTTTCTAATTTTGTCTGTCATAGTTGACGTGTACCTATGATGAAAATTACAGGCCTCTCTCATCTTTTTAAGTGGGAGAACTTGCACAATTGGTGGCTGACTAAATACTTTTTTCCCCCACTGTAATATCAGAATTGTTTGCTATTTCATGCAGCCACAGAATCAAATGAATCTAAACAAATGATTTTTTATTCAACATGTGCATTGTTTAAAGTTAAGAAATACAGTACCATTCACATAAAGTAATGAGACTGGTTGTGTAAGTATTGCTTCAGGATAATATGGTAAAGTTGGCTTCATGTATAAGCCCTCAAATAAAATAAATAAGACCAAGGACATCCAAAATCCATCAGATTAACAGTTTTTAATGAAGCCAGCAACGCCAACGCAAATAATGAATCTCAGTGATTGACAGTATACAGGTATTATTGAATGTTGACTATCCAATCGCAGTGAAATTAGATTAAATCTAGACATCTAGTTTCATATATTTCATTCAGGTAAACTTATTAGATCAAATCAAATCAAACAACAGGTGTAGACTAGCAGTGAAATGCTTACTTACGGGCCCTTCCCAACAATGCAGAGAGAAAATAATAGAAAAAGTAAAACACGTAAAAATAAAAGCAATAATAAATACACAATGAGTAACTATAACTTGGCTATATACACAGGGTACCAGTACCGAATCGATGTGCATGGGTACGAGGTAATTGAAGTAGATATGTACATATAATTAGGAATAAGTGACAGATAATAAACAGTAGCAGCAGCGTATGTGATGAGTCAGGTTTGCTTGATAGCGGCATTGACGTTGTTGGTTTGCTAGGAAGCAAACATTGACACGTCGTTCACTTTTGGGAAAACTGGTCCAGCCACTTGGTAGCTAGCTATCGTAAGTTCAATTGTAAACTATAAAGTATAAACCCACCATAGCTTAATTTATGAATGAGGTCCCAGGCGTTGGGTTCTCAGTGGGTTCTGAAAGTGGACACGCATCGCACAGTCCTTGCATTTAAAACCCACGCCCACCGGGCTAAAACCCACGCCCACCAGGCTAAAAAAGAGAAAAGTGTGTCCCAACTATTTCCTGGAGTGCCATGGAGCGCTTGAATGAAACAAGATTGGAATTTGAAGGGGGAACATGCCTTTTTATAACAGAATACAAAATATGTAAATATGTAAATACGGACATATAAATATGTATTTCCTTTAGCTGCGTGGCCAAGCACGACTCCAACACCATCATTAAGTTTGCCGACGACACAACGGTGGTAGGCCTGATCACCGACAACGATGAGACAGCCTATAGGGAGGAGGTCAGAGACCTGGAAGTGTGGTGCCAGGACAACAACCTCTCCCTCAACGTGATCAAGACAAAGGAGATGATCGTGGACTACAGGAAAAGGAGGGCCGAGCACTCCCCCATTCTCATCGACGTGGCTGTAGCGGAGAAAAGATTTGGCATGGGTCATCAGATCCTCAAAAAGTTATACAACTGCACCATCGAGAGCATCCTGACTGGTTGCATCACCGCCTGGTATGGCAACTGCTCGGCCTCCGACAGCAAGGCGCTACAGAGGGTAATGCGTACGGCCCAGTGCATCACTGGGCCAAGCTTCCTGCCATCCAGGACCTTTATACCAGGCGGTGTCAGAGGAAGGCCCTAATAATTGCCAAAGACTCCAGCCTCCCTAGTCATAGACTGTTCTCTCTGCTACCACATGGCAAGCAGTACCGGAGCGCCAAGTCTAGGTCCAAAAGGCTTCTACCCTCAAGCCATAATACTGCTGAACAGCGAATCAAATGGCTACCCGGACTAATTGCATTGACCCCCCCCTCCCTTTTTTTATGCTGCTGCTACATGCCTCCGTGTCTGCGTTTCCGTGTCCCCCAGCTGCTGCGTATCTCCGTCCCCCGGTCAGTGGTCGTCCGTACATCGGCCTCTCGGTGCTCACGTCCTTGGGCCTTCCCATGCGTAGACCTGGTTGAGCTGGTAGTCCTCTGTGTCTCGCTGATATTTCCTGATCTTTGTTGCTTGTAGGAAGTCTCTGTATTTCCCAATGGACTGGTTGATTGAGTCGTCTATGGCTGTGAAGTCTGGGCCTAGAATCTCCTTCATTATAACCTCATGTTCACTGATCTTAACTTCAACTTATTTTACTTCCTTCGACACATGTTCAACGATTAGTAGCATTACATCTAAAGAACATTTTTGTTGTTTTTCCCTATTGTAGGCTCTTTCTGTATTCTCAGTCCTCTTGTAATGCGCTTGTTGCGCCAATACTCACTAAGAGTAGTGCCATGCAAGAACAATCAAGTTTATTTTTCTCTGAGTCTCTGGAGTTAGATTTTAAGTTAACCAGTAGAGTGTGGAGCTAGGTTGTCCATGTTGGAGCTAGGGAAGAAGATCTTATTGGCGTCTTCTTGTGTGAATGAGATGGTACTCGCATAGTGCATGGTAAGTGAGTTGATCTCTCGTAGTGATCGATTGTCTACTTTTCGTGTTTACTTGCAAGATTTCAGAGTGCAGAGTGAAAAACTGTGATTCAAAAGGCACTCGCACATCTGAGCTATCTTTGTTGCAGGTGCCTGGTAACAGTTGAATACGATGAGAAACAAGAAGAACCCCACACACTGCTCTTGCTAGTATCACTGCTCTTTATTAAGCTTTACGTATCGGCCTCAAGGCCTTCGTCAGAGCTTTTGTGAGTGTTCACAACCTGCAGCCCTATGTAGACATAGCTCCACCCAGATCCGTTCAATGCATCGAATGGGGTTGGAATCGAGGGAAAATAAGCAAGTGTTACCAAATATAACAATGTGCATTTCATAAGTATTCGAATAAAGTGTGTACATAAAACGTATCAAACAATACTGTAAACCCACAATGAGGACATCGACCTATCAAGTACGTTTTTATGAATCATTGGGTACGGTGCAAGAAAAATACGTCAGAGTAGTCTGAATTGGCGGCATTAATTTATGTTCACATTTACAACATAACATGCACGGGCATTTCATCATTAAGACCTTTTGGGAATAAAGTCTGGAGGGTGAAAATCCAAAAACCTTCTCTTTTGCTCAGAGTATTAATTTTATCACCTCCCCTGTCTGATATCTTCACTTTCTCTATGCCACAAAATCTAAAGGTAGAAAAGTCATGTTTTTGGTCATTAAAATGTACTGCGACTGGATAATCCCTGTCGTTTCTCCTGATTGAACTTTTATGTTCACTAATTCTCTGTTTGAGAGAATGAGAGGTTTTACCTACATAGCACAGCCCACATGGACATTTAATCATGTAGATAACATGAGTGGTGGAGCACTTAATAATGTCATTTATGTGGAACCGTTTTCCTGTATGTGGGTGGCAGAAATATTCACTCTTCATCATGTTGTTGCACTGTGCGCAACCTCTGCATTTATAACTACCATTCGGAAGAGGGCTTAAAAGAGCCTGGCTCATTTTATTTTCTGGCTGGCAGTTGGCATGGACCAATTTGTCGCTTAAATTGCGCGACCTTTCCTATAAGTGGTGGGTTCTTAAATTCAGCTGGCAAAGCTGGGTCCGATGATAAAACATGCCAGTGTTTCTTGACAGCATCTTCCACTTTGCGCGAGTTCAAAGTACATGTGGTGGTGAACATTACAGTGTTCTTTAGCTCTAGTGGGTCTTTTCTGTAGCAGTTCATCTCGTGTTTTCTCTAACGCCAAATTAAGAGCTTCAGCCACACATTGTGGAGAGTAGCCTCTTCTTAGAAACCTATTGCGGATCTCCGCTGCTTTTTCTGGATAGTCCTCTGGCATATACGGCGCAGTCTGAAAAACGGGCTTCTTGGAAGTCCTCTTTTTAGTGGCTCAGGGTGGAAGCTGTCCCCCTGTAATAGTGTCCCCCATTTGATTTCTCAATCCACATAGAGGTAATGAAAACGTTTAGTGTCACATTCAATAGTGAATTTGAGATTGGGGTCAATGTAATTGAGTAATGCCATAAAGTCTGACAGCTCTTCTCCCGTTCCTCCCCATATGCAAAAAATTTTGTCAATATATCGATACCACTTCAGGATTTTATTCAAAAATGTATTTTCATTTTCACTGTTAACAAAACGTTCCTCAAAATGACCCACATAAAGGAGCAAAAGTGGAGCCTATCAACTTGGGGTATTGTGTGTAGATTGATGAGATTTTGATTTATTTAATACATTTGAGAATAAGGCTGTAAAGTAACAAAATGTGGAAAAGGGGAAGGGGTCTGAATACTTTCCGAATGCACTGTATCCCCAGCAAATTAGATGTGAATTGTTCAAGCTACTGGGATAAATGTATGAATAGCAGGAATAGAAAGGGACCACATCTGAAGCTGGCCATCCTAGTTTAGCCTTGGCGTTCACATCTTCCTGTCAGAAATGCCTAGCTATGATATACTGACAAAAAATTCCAATTGCAAATACAATTCTAAAGATTGTTCCTTCAACTGAGGTAAAGAGCTTAAAAATATGGCTTTTAACTTGTCAATTTTGGCTCTGCCAGAAATGTCAGGGTAAGTTCCAACTCTAACTCAACTAGCTTCCACTGTCCTCAGATGCTGCCAGATCAGGAACATTTGGTTTTAATCAGAGTACAGGACAGACAGTAGGTGTTTCTGATATGGTTGTCTGTGTGTGCTTGTGATGGTGAACTTTTTGTTTTACTAATGGTTTATTCTGAAATTTGAGCAGGGTGTTTCTTGAAAACATGAAACTATTCTGTCTGGTGGTCACTGTGATGGCCAACTAAATGTGTGTGCCTGTGGGTCTTGCATCACCTCAAAAGCCCTTGCCTTTACCATCACTCATAGAACATAGTACTAAAGAGAGTTGTGCAAATTTGGTAGAATCTTATTCAAAAAAAGGTGCTTTCACCAAGTATTAACTCTGGAGTATGAAGACATACGCAATTAAGAAATCTTCAGTATTACATTTTGAATTAATTTGGAACATTTTCTATAATTTTCTTTCACTTTGAAAATGCAGAGTAGGTTGTGTAGATTGGTAGGGAAAAAATCAAATTGAATCCCTTTTTAGATTTAGGCAGCAACATGTGAAGAATGTGTGTAGACTTTCACTAGGTACTGTATAAGTAAAACAAAGAGCTTTGAGAATGCAAAGAGAATGCCTTGGGCATTTCCTGCAAATGACTTATTGAGCAAGAACCCCCTCTTGTTCTCTCTCCTTATCCTTGAGATATTCTATAAAAGCTGCCTTATTTATATAACCTTGCCCTTTGACAGGATTTGAATAAATTCGGAAGTGCTGGTATGTTTTCAGCTGGCTACGACTCAAATAATTCAGGCCTGTGTGCTATTTAAATTCAATTTCAATTCAATTTAAGGGCTTTATTGGCATGGGAAACATATGTTAACATTGCCAAAGCAAGGCTACGACTCAAATAAGTCAGGCCTGTGTGCTATTTCAATTAAATTTCAATTCAATTTAAGGGCTTTATTGGCATGGGAAACATATGTTAACATTGCCATAGCAAGTGAAGTAGATAGTAAACAAAAGTGAAATAAACAATACAAATTGACAGTAAACATGACACTCACCAAAGTTCCAAAATAATAATTATGTGCAAATAGTTCAAGTACAAAAGGGGAAATAAATAAACATGGTTTGTATGGTGTTTGTTCTTCACTGGTTGCCCTTTTCTTGTGGCAACAGGTCACAAATCTTGCTGCTGTGATGGCACACTGTGGTATTTCACCCAATAGATATGGTCTCTCTCTCTCTCTCTCTCTCTCTCTCTCTCTCTCCTCTCTCCCTCTCTCTGAGATCACCATTTTTAATGCACCCTCATTTCTGTAACCCAATAAGTTCAACAAGTGATTAAATATTTTGTGCAAATCTCTCTGAACCCATATGTCTCGTGACCCACATCGGGTTAAAAGCCTTTCTGCTTCCCTTTGGGAGAAGGCATGCCAGGAGTCAGCGCTGTTTACTTTCTCTTCATCACTTCCTCTCCACTTTTATTTGGAGAGATCATCCAACTCTTTCCCCTCCACCTGGAAAATTACACACAGACCCTGGGACAATTATAATTTTAACCTTAATAAGGGTACATTGAAATTCTCAGAACATTGCTGTAATTCTAGCATTAACCATGTGTTTCTCGCAGGAGACCTAGAACTCCCATATTAAAACCCTTAATATCTGAAGTTTGCTCAGCGTCAGCTGGATATTGTTACAAATATCACTGGGGTTATGGTTGTGATTAATATCCACATGGAACAGATCTTGAACATACACTGCCAGTCAAAAGTTTGGACACACCTACTCATTCAAGGGTTTTTCTTTATTTTTACTATGTTATACATTTTAGAATAATAGTGAAGACATCAAAACTATGAAATAACACATATGGAATCATGTAGTAACCAAAAAAGTGTTAAAATAAATCACAATATATTTGAGATTTGAGATTCTTCAAATAGCCACCCTTTGCCTTGATGACAGCTTTGCACACTCTTGGTATTCTCTCAACCAGCTTCATGAGGTAGCCACCTGGAATGCATTTCAAATAACAAGTGTGCCTTCTTAAAAGTTAATTTGTGGAATTTATTTCCTTCTTAATGCGTTTGAGCCAATCAGTTATGTTGTGACAAGGTATACAGAACATAGCCATATTTGGTAAAAGACCAAGTCCATATTATGACAAGAACAGCTCAAATAAGCAAAGAGAAACGACAGTCCATCATTACTTTAAGACATGAAGGTCAGTCAATCCGGAAATTTCCAGAACATTGAATGTTTCTTCAAGTGCAGTCGCAAAAACCATCAAGCGCTATGATGAAACTGGCTCTCATGAGGACCGCCACAGGAATGGAAGACCCAGAGTTACCTCTGCTGCAGAGGATAAGTTCATTAGAGTTACCAGACTCAGCCCAAATAAATAAAAGTAACAGACACATCTCACCATCAACTGTTCAGAGGGGACTGTGTGAATCAGGCCTTCATGATCAAATTGCTGCAAATAAACCACTACTAAAGGACACCAATAAGAAGAAGAGACCTGCTTGGGCCAAGAAACACGAGCAATGGACATTAGACCAGTGGAAATGTGTCCTTTGGTCTGGAGTCCAAATTTGAGATTTTTGGTTCCAACCGCCGTGTCTTTGTGAGACGCGGTGTGGGTGAATGGATGATCCCCGCATGTATAGTTCCCACCGTAAAGCATGGAGGAGGAGGTGTTATGGTGTGGGGGTGCTTTGCTGGTGACACTGTCTGTGATTTATTTAGAATTCAAGGCACACTTAACCAGCATGGCTACCACAGCATTCTGCAGCGATACGCCATCCCAGCTGGTTTGGGCTTAGTGGGACTATCATTTGTTTTTCAACAGGACAATGACCCAACACACCTCCAGGCTGTGTAAGGGCTATTTGACCAAGAAGGAGAGTGATGGAGTGCTGCATCAGATGACCTGGTATCCACAATCCCCCGACCTCAACCCAATTGGGATGTTTGGGATGAGTCAGACCGCAGAGTGAAGGAAAAGCAGCCAACAAGTGCTCAGCATATGTGGGAACTCCTTCAAGACCGTTGGAAATGCATTCCAGGTGAAGCTGGTTGAGAGCATGCCAAGAGTGTGCAAAGCTGTCATCAAGGCAAAGGGTGGATATTTGAAGAATCTCAAATCTCAAATATATTTTGATTTGTTTAACACTTTTCTGCTTACTACATAATTCCATATGTGTTGTTTCATAGTTTTGATGTCTTCACAATTATTCTACAATGTAGAAAATAGTAAAAATAAAGAAAAACCCTTGAATGAGTAGGTGTGTTCAAACTTTTGACTGGTACTGTAAATAAATGTAAATGTACTGGTGTGTTAATCCCACTTTACTGTAGTCCGCAAAAACACTACAGTGAATACTGTAGTAGTTACTGTAGTATACTGTAGTATTTACAGTTAACTATAGTATAATTAACGTAGTGTTTTTTGACTGTAGTATACTGTAGTGTTTTTGTGGACTGTAGTATACTGTAGTATTTACTATTGTGTTTTTGTTTCATTATCTTTGAGGCTTTCTCCTTGAGGAGAAAAAACACGTTTTCCATAACCTGTAGTTAGGTAGGACTGGGGTCTGAATGTGTAGCTCAGAGCTTCTGCTCTTTTCTATAACCTGTAGGGAACACAATATATGATCTATGCTTGGCATGTAGGTTTCTCACTTATGGGTAGCACAAACTGGTATTTGGGGGAGGGGAATGAGCAGGGTATATGCAAGTGAAATACTGTAGTATTTACTATATTTAAAACATTTTAGTGTTTTTGCAGTCATTAATGTAGTATTTACTACACTGTTTTCTTGCGGATAATACTGTGGTATTTACTATAGTATTCTACAACATTCTATAGTAAGTACTACACATGATCAAGGGATATTACAGTGTGTAGTATGGTATTCTACAGTATACTACAGAATTCTATAGTAAGTACTGTAGTATTATATCGTAAACTGTAGTATTTTTTCATGTGGGATGTGATCATTTAGGTGCATATGTGTGCAAACAGGATCAATAACTATAAAAGGCTATATCACAAATCCCCATAGTTAATAAAATAGCTACAGTGCATTCAGAAAGTATTCAGACCTGTTGACTTTTTCCACATTTTGTTATGTTTCAGCCGAATTCTAAAATGGATTAAATAAATGTTTTCCCTCATCAATCTACACACAATACCCCATTATGACAAAGCAAAACAAGTTTAGACATTTTTGCAAATGCATTAAAAATAAAAACTAGACATACCTTATTTACATAAGTATTCAGACCCTTTGCTATGAGACTCGAAATTGAGCTCAGGTGCATCCTGTTTCCATTGATCCTCCTTGAGATATGTTTCTACAACTTGATTGGAGTCCACCTGTGGTACATTCAATTGATTGGACATGAATTGGAAAGGCACACACCTGTCTATATAAAAGGTCCCACAGTTGACAGTGCATGTCAGAGCAAAAACCAAGCCATGAGGTCGAAGGAATTGTCCATAGAGCTCCGAGACAGGATTGTGTCGAGGCACAGATCTAGGGAAGGGTACTGAAACATTTCTGCAGCATTGAATGTCCCCAAGAACACAGTGGCCTCCATCATTCTTAAATGGAAGAAGTTTGGAACCACCGAGACTCTTCCTAGAGCTGGCCGCCCGGTCAAACTGAGCAATCGGGGGACATGGGCCTTGGTCAGGGAGGTGACCAAGAACCCAATGGTCACTCTGACAGAGCTCCAGAGTTCCACTGTGGAGATGTGAGAACCTTCCAGAAGGACAACCATCTCTGCAGCACTCTACCAATCAGGCCTTTATGGTAGAGTGGCCAGATGGAAGCCACTCCTTAGTAAAAGGCACATGACAGCCTGCTTTGAGTTTGCCAAAAGGCACCTAAAGGACTCAGACCATGAGAAACAAGATTCTCTGGTCTGATGAAACCAAGATTGAACTCTTTGGCCTGAATGCCAAGTGTCTCGTCTGGAGGAAACCTGGCACCATCCCTATGGTGAAGCATGGTGGTGGCAGCATCATGCTGTGGGGATGTTTTTTAGTGGCAGGGACTGGGAGACTAGTCAGGAATGAGGGAAAGAAGAATGGCACAAAATTCAGAAAGACCCTTGATGAAAACCTCCTCCAGAGTGCTCAGGACCTCAGACTGGGGCGAAGGTTCACCATCCAACAGGACAATGACCCTAAGCACACAGCCAAGACAACGCAGGAGTGGCTTCGGGACAAGTCTCTGAATGTCCTTGAGTGGCCCAGCCAGAGCCCGGACTTGAACCCGATCGAACATCTCTGGAGAGACCTGAAAATAGCTGTGCAGCGACACTCCGCATTCAACCTGACAGAGCTCGAGAGGTTTTTTAGAGAAGAATGGGAGAAACTCCCCAAATACAGGTGTGCCAAGCTTGTAGCATCATACTCAAGGCTGTAATCGCTGCCAAAGGTGCTTTAACAAAGTACTGAGTAAAGGGTCTGAATACTTATGTAAATGTGTTATTTCCGGTTTCTTTTATTTATACATTTGCAGAAATGTCTAAAAACCTGTTTTTGCTTTGTAATTATGGGGTATTATGTGTAGATTGATTAGGGAAAAAAACAATTTAATCAATTTAAAATAAGGCTGTAACGTAACAAAATTTGGAAAAAGTCAAGGGGTCTGAATACTTTCCCGTATGCACTGTATATCTTGTTGATAAATGCATAGCAATAAATCAGAAATGTACTGTTTAACCTTTTATTGCAGTGGCCTAAATTAGGGTCACACAGAGTGATTCTTGACTCTTAAACAAACCTACTTTGAAAAAAAAGTATACACCTCACACACATGGTTATGAGCTTAAAAAATTGAAGACACCTGTACCATGTCAGATATAGAGTTGACATTCATTCAATTTGGAATTTGCATCCCAATATTACACTTTATATACATCACATAAGACTGAAATATAACAAAACTGTTTGACATATGTCGTGATGTGACTTACTTTAATGTATGACTGTTATTTATCGAATCACCTATTTATGTTTGATTACCACTCCATTAAATTAATCATGTAACAATTAACTCATTAGGAATTTGGGGCACCACGGAAGAAGTTGTTTAACGAGTTACCATCTCCCGAATTAAACTCTTAGAATATATATATGTTATATATCGATAACAGTCACTTATTAAATAATTACCTTATATCAGTCTCATTCTGAACGTCGCATAATCCTTGAACCTGCAAGAACCCTAACCTTTTTGATGAATCAGCAATACACTAATTGGCTTAATTATTTATTTACTAACTAACTAAATAATAACACAATACAAACACACATAGGTTATTGATTACTAATGTAATACAATGAAAACAGGTCCCTAGTGGACTGGACTAACAATAGCATGACTGCTTGGGTAGAAGGAGGGTCAGAGTGGAAGGGAGAGACAGAGATTCAAACTATCGTGGTTACTTTGGAAACTATGCCCACTAAACGCTCATTCGGATTAGAAATGCAACATGTATTTACTTGTAGTTGTCCTCGATAGTTGAGTTGATGATGTAGGACTCTGGTTTGCCCACCAGAGATCCCAATGTCCTTGGTAGAGTTTCTGGTCGTAGTACTGGTTAGATACTTCAGATGTACCAGCGGTTGTTGGAGAGGGATTGTCCTTCCCACTTCGTGTCTTTAGTGAAAGTTCTCTACACAAATATACATGCCAGCTGCAGACTGAAATGATAAGGTTTAGTGCATTGTCTTCTTTTTCACCTCGTGTAGAGGTTGAGAGTTTCAGAGTTTCACCATTTCAAACGTATAGACTACCATCTCACGTTTTCTGGTCTTACCATTTTGTAACGTGTAGCTTCAGCTTCACACTTCCTGGTCTTGTAGAAATTCAACCATTTGCAACATCCGGCTTATACCGTAGTATGCTTGGTCTTCCTTTGGTAAAGGAGTTGTAGTTTTAAACCATTTTGTAACGTTTAGCTCACGCTTCACGTCTGCTGGTCTGTGGAGTTTCAACCATTTTAAGTCGTGGGGCTTGCTGGTCTGAGGGGAATTTTGTCACGAGGCTTTTTATGCCCTCTGGGTAAAAGGGCCGTTCCATCATGTTTGTGCTCATCTGGGCGTGGCCACTGACTGAGAACAAATCAAAATGGAAAACAATCATCTCATCTAGAATGAGAAGGACTGACCATCCATGATGTCAACATTATAGTTTTAACCATGCTTTGAGGCTATGTAGTGTTTGTTTACATTTACTTTGGTTTACAAACATTGGAGTAAAACAAATGTTATATTTTGGGTTCTGATGGGGTACTATGGTTGAACTAAGCTCATGAGACATTTATAAGTTATGTTCTTCAAGAATCAATGGGTACATATCATTCATTTATGAGTCCAAAAAATGATGTAGCAACTGCAGATTGCACCTTTAAAATCCAAAGATACCTGTTGTCCAAAGATAAAAATGTTGTCTAAACTTTGTTTAATTAAACTACGAGCATAAAAACCAAATTGAAAAACACAGAGGTGGTTTCCATCTTGAACACTATAATTAGCACCAATTTATGACTATACTGTAAAGGGGTGGTTCCACCAATTTGGTGCCTTTTGAGATGTGTAACTTGATGAAGAAAAACTTTGGATTTCACCTCATTTTAACATTTGTCATAAAGAGCAGATGTTCAACAAACATGTTCAAAAACATTTTCCCATCAAGTGTTTGAATAAAAAAATGACTATAGTAAGTGCTTATTAAGTGCCAAATAAAGTAACACAGTTGACCATAACGAGGTTGACGATTTAATCTTAAATCAGCCATAAATCCTTGTGACAGGGGAACTGTAAGCTTGTTGTGTGCAACAGGGAGGGGCAATTGAATGCAAGCTTCACAAAAAAACAAAGCAATTGTTACAAAAATTACAGTCTGTCTAGACCCGCTCAGTTTTCCACCAAAAAACACCAGAAAATTGCCAAAAAAAGTAAAACCAGCTCACCTGCTTTTACGTTATGATTTGACTATTAGATTTTCAATGTTTCCGTGAGAGTGTGATTTGAAGGAGTGTAGGAGGGTAAATCACAGAATGCAGAGTTTATTCCGTAGTACACAGTTATGCTGTATAACGTCAACAGTTCAGTGCGCAAAACAGGCGCACTGGAACAAATACAGGCACACAGGGAAAATAAACCCCGGCAATACAAAGTACAGGTAGCTCCACCGAGCTACACTCGTCTCACATGACACAATCACCCACAAGGACAAGGGGGCAGAGGGAACACTTAAACACATACTAATGAGGGGAATATGAACCAGGTGTGTGTAAATGACAAGACAAGACAAATGGAATGATGAGATATGGAGCGGCAGTGGCTAGAAGGCCGGTGACGACGAACGCTGAAGCCTGCCCGAACAAGGAGGGGAGGCAGCTTCGGAGGAAGTCCTGACAGTTTCTTTTGAAAAAAATATTCACAATATTAAAACGAGAGTTCAATTCACATAAGGTTCACAAAGTTTTTTTTTTAGTATTTGTTTTTTAACCTTAAAATGAATCACTAATCACAAGAAATAAATAATAATCAACAAAGCAACAAAATAACTAGGGCTTTACAATTATGATAAAAACATGTTGGGGATATGTGGGTTTAAATCTTCCTGGAAGTCACAGAGGGTGCATGGAGGGACATGTCATAATGCTGCATTTTGGCATTTTAGCAAGTCTTTATTCATATAAAAAAATTAATCCGATTTATTGAATTCTCCATGTGGTCTATATGAAAGGGCACTTCATTGAATATAACAGGCTTTTAAAATGTCTATATTGGTGCACGATTTCTACTTAAAATGGCCACAAAAGGCAATCATTTCGTGGAACGAAGGCTGCCTGATTCCCATCACAAACAGACCTTTATAAGCCTAGACTCATTACAGTGACTAATAGGCTAAATGGCAAAGACAGTGTAAATGGAAACATACATTTTGTAGTGCGTGTATTGATATAATAGAGATTGTTCATTAATTTAGTCTAAATTGCGCTGAATCGTGGCACTGTGTTAGGAAGTTCGGAACTCCAAAATAGATGCCCCCTCTGCTCTAGTCTCGACAAGACCCTGGCAAAGTGATGAGGTGCCACACGTGCAACGTTGGGGGGAGTGTCTGCTGCAAAAAGGAATCTAGGCTACCCTTTTCCTCTTCTGCAGACAGCGAGTGGCAATCTCTCCATTCCATTCCAAACCTGACTTTCAAAGTGAACTAGAGGAATTGACACGGGCTGGATAGTACTAAAAATAAATCTGTTCTAGAGAAACTGTCGTATTTTGTCTGTTTTCAGGCAACAGCATGACAGTGTGGCGGGTTACCGTTGTCTTTACATTGTGTTTGATCGCGTTGAGCTCCGCGCGCAGGACTGGTGCTGAAGACAGGGAGGTTTTGGAGAAAATTAACAGCGCGAAGTGCACTTCGCGCTGCCTCTCTCTGCACATGACACAACTCACAGCATCTTTTAAACATCTTCAGGTAAAATAATTTAATTAGATTAAAAACGTCCATGTGTGGACACATTTTACACATACTTTGTTGTTTGAAAGTAGCCTGTGGTGCGTAATGTGGTTATGTTGATGGAATTTCATTTTATTCAGTGTGGTAGCCTATGTCTGAATGTAAATAAATTCAGTTGTGCAATACATAAAACTGAGTAGCATGTGCATAAATGAGTAGGCGTAACTTATGCATTAAGCACAACATTTTGCAAAGCATTAGATCCGCGGCCACCTGGGTGGAGGGGTAACGAGGGTAGCCTCTGGGTAGCCTCTGGGTCCCTCGCTCTGGGCTGCGTTGGCGTGCAGCTGATTCACGGCTCTGAAGAGGGAGTTGGCGATTATGGAGGGAGGGAGAATGGAGGTGGGGCTGGCTGAGGGTGATAGAGAGAACATTTGGTCTGAAAACTTGTGGGACCTGTAGAGTGGAATGAAACTCTACTTGTTTTAGGATACACCTAATAGGTAGATTCCTTCTAGCTATTAGGACCTAATCCTTGAGGAGAAATTACAATTTATAACATGGAGCAAAATATCACATATAGGCCTATCCTTTGTGGTTGATGTGTTGCAATATGCCTATTTCCTTTTTGCCTTGTTCCAATTAGTTATTGTTCCCCTTCTGATAGGATTGACTGAAGAATACTCCAATAAAAAAATAAGATGTCTAGGCTCAAATGCTCCCAGCCTGTCCTACATCTTGAAGTACAGTTATAAGACAACATTTCTATCCAAACAGATCCTTATCAGGTCTTCTCTGCCCTGAACTTTCTGACATATGATAATGTGAGTTTGAGATATGATGTGACTTCATATGCTGTGTGGTGGAACCACATATATTTGTATATAACAGCCACAGATGACATCATCTGTGTGTTTGTGTGCCAACAACAAATCATACCCACAGCCACAGAAGCGTGTGTGTCTGTGTGTGTGGTGTGTGTGTGAGAGAAAGAGAATCCCACCCTGGCATGGCTTGCTTCCTTCCCCTGGAATGTGACGCTCACTATTTCCAGTTCACACCTCAGTCAGCCTTCGGCTTAGTGAGTAGTATTGTGTGGTGTTCTGTATGTGTTCCCTGTAGCGTTTGTATGTTTGTGTGTGTTTGTGAGAGGAGAGGGTCCGTGTGTGTGGGTGTGCGCCATGTGTTTAAACAGTTTTGTGTGTGTCTCCTTTCGGTACTTGGGAGTAGATAGGTGGATCAGGTCTGATGTTACCAATGCAGCCTTCCACACCACCTATGAGCTCAGACAGACACAGGCAGTCTATTTCCCCCTGATGTCATTCTCTCCTGGGGCAATGATTTACTGCTGGGGGGGGGGGGTGAATGAGCTGACCTCAGCCAATGAGAGAAGGGCTTGGAAGTGAAAGTGCCGACCTCAGCCAATGAGAGAAGGGCTCGGAGGTGAAAGTGCCAACCTCAACCAATGAGAGAAGAGCTGGCTGCCGTTTTACGGGCTCCTAACCAATTGTGCTATTTTGTGTGTTTTTTCGCATTGTTTGTAACTTATTTTGTTGATGCTACCGTCTCTTATGACCGAAAAGAGCTTCTGGATATCAGAACAGTGATTACTCACCTCAAACTGGACAAAGATTATTTCTCTAATGAGTCGGACGCGAAGGATATAATGTTGCTCCCAGACAAGGCCCAAATCCCCGTCATTCGCATGAAGAAAATAAGGAAATACAGGGGCGGAGATCAGGGTGCCTTGTGAGAATTTGTCGGCGAGTGGGTAACCCGCCTCTACCATCTGTTCTATTAGCCAACGTGCAATCACTGGAGAATAAACTGAATGAGCTCCGTTTGAGACTAACCTACCAATGAGACATTAGAAACTGTAGTTTCTAATGTTTCACCGAGTCGTGGATGAACGACGACATGGATAATATACAGTTGGCTGGGTTTTCCGTGCATCGGAAGGACAGAACAGCTACGTCTGGTAAGACGAGGGGAGGGGATGTGTGTATATTTGTCAATAACAGCTGGTGCGCGATGTCTAATATTAAGGTAGTCTCGAGGTATTGCTCACCTGTGGTAGAGTACCTCATGATAAGCTGCAGACCACACTATACAGTGGGGAAAAAAAGTATTTAGTCAGCCACCAATTGTGCAAGTTCTCCCACTTAAAAAGATGAGAGAGGCCTGTAATTTTCATCATAGGTACACGTCAACTATGACAGACAAATTGAGAAAAAAAAATCCAGAAAATCCCATTGTAGGATTTTTAATGAATTTATTTGCAAATTATGGTGGAAAATAAGTATTTGGTCACCTACAAACAAGCAAGATTTCTGGCTCTCACAGACCTGTAACTTCTTCTTTAAGAGGCTCCTCTGTCCTCCACTCGTTACCTGTATTAATGGCACCTGTTTGAACTTGTTATCAGTATAAAAGACACCTGTCCACAACCTCAAACAGTCACACTCCAAACTCCACAATGGCCAAGACCAAAGAGCTGTCAAAGGACACCAGAAACAAAATTGTAGACTTGCACCAGGCTGGGAAGACTGAATCTGCAATAGGTAAGCAGCTTGGTTTGAAGAAATCAACTGTGGGAGCAATTATTAGGAAATGGAAGACATACAAGACCACTGATAATCTCCCTCAATCTGGGGCTCCACGCAAGATCTCACCCCGTGGGGTCAAAATGATCACAAGAACGGTGAGCAAAAAATCCCAGAACCACACGGGGGGACCTAGTGAATGACCTGCAGAGAGCTGGGACCAAAGTAACAAAGCCTACCATCAGTAACACACTACGCCGCCAGGGACTCAAATCCTGCAGTGCGAGACGTGTCCCCCTGCTTAAGCCAGTACATGTCCAGGCCCGTCTGAAGTGCATTTGGATGATCCAGAAGAGGATTGGGAGAATGTCATATGGTCAGATGAAACCAAAATATAACTTTTTGGTAAAAACTCAACTCGTCATGTTTGGAGGACAAAGAATGCTGAGTTGCATCCAAAAGAACACCATACCTACTGTGAAGCATGGGGGTGGAAACATCATGCTTTTGGGCTGTTTTTCTGCAAAGGGACCAGGACGACTGATCCGTGTAAAGGAAAGAATGAATGGGGCCATGTATCGTGAGATTTTGAGTGAAAACCTCCTTCCATCAGCAAGGGCATTGAAGATGAAACGTGGCTGGGTCTTTCAGCATGACAATGATCCCAAACACACCGCCCGGGCAACGAAGGAGTGGCTTCGTAAGAAGCATTTCAAGGTCCTGGAGTGGCCTAGCCAGTCTCCAGATCTCAACCCCATAGAAAATCTTTGGAGGGGAGTTGAAAGTCTGTGTTGCCCAGCGACAGCCCCAAAACATCACTGCTCTAGAGGAGATCTGCATGGAGGAATGGGCCAAAATACAAGCAACAGTGTGTGAAAACCTTGTGAAGACTTACAGAAAACGTTTGACCTGTGTCATTGCCAACAAAGGGTATATAACAAAGTATTGAGAAACTTTTGTTATTGACCAAATACTTATTTTCCACCATCATTTGCCAATAAATTCATAAAAAATCCTACAATGTGATTTTCTGGATTTTTTTTTCTCATTTTGTCTGTCATAGTTGACGTGTACCTATGATGAAAATTACAGGCCTCTCTCATCTTTTTAAGTGGGAGAACTTGCACAATTGGTGGCTGACTAAATACTTTTTTTCCCCACTGTATACCAAGAGAGTTTTCATCTATATTTTTCGTAGCCATCTATTTACCACCACAAACCGACGCTGGCACTAAGACCGCACTCAACGAGCTGTATAAGGCCATAAGCAAACAAGTAAATGCTCATCCAGAAGCGGCGCTCCTAGTGGCCGGGGACTTTAATGCAGGCAAACTTAAATCCGTTCTACCTCATTTCTACCAGCATGTCACATGTGCAACCACAGGAAAGAAAACTAGACCACCTTTATTCCACACACAGAGACACGTACAAAGCTGTCCCTCACCCTCCATTTAGAAAATCTGACCATAACTCTATCCTCCTGATTCCTGCTTACAAGCAAAATCTAAAGCAGTATGTACCAGTGACTCGCTCAATACGGAAGTGGTCAGATGGCGTGGATGCTGAGCTACAGGACTGTTTTTCTAACACAGACTGGAATATGTTCCGGGATTCATCCAATGGCATTGAGGAGTATACCACCTCAGTCACCGGCTTCATCAATAAGTGCATCTAAGACGTCGTCCCCACAGTGACCGTTCGTACATATCCCAACCAGAAGCCATGGATTACAGGCAACATCCACACCAAGCTAAAAGCTAGAGCTGCCGCTTTCAAGGAGTGGGACACCCTCAGACGAACCATCAAATCGTCAATAGAGGACTAAGATTGAATCCTACTACACCGGCTCTGACGCTTGTCGGATGTGGCAGGGCTTTCAAACTATTACGGATACAAAGGGAAACCCAGCTGCGAGCTGCCCAGTGACGCGAGCCTACCAGACGGGCTAAATGCCTTTTATACTCGCTTCCAGGCTAGCAACGCTGAAGCATGCATGAGAGCACCAGCTGTTCCGGACGACTGTGTGATCACGCTCTCCGTAGCTGATGTGAGCAGACCTTTAAACAGGTCAACATTCACAAGGCCGCGGGGCCAGACGGATTACCAGGACGTGTACACCGAGCATGCGTGGACCAACAGGCAAGTGTCTTCACTGACATTTTCATTCCCTGTCTTAGGTCAGTTTTGATCACCACTTTATTTGAAGAATGTGAAATGTCAGAATAATAGGAGAGAGAATGATTTATTTCAGGTTTTATTTCTTTCATCACATTCCCAGTGGGTCAGAAGTTTACATACACTCAATTAGTATTAGGTAGCATTGCCTTTAAATTGTTTAACTTGGGTCAAACGTTTCGGGTAGCCTTCCACAAGCATCCCACAATAGGTTGGGTGAAATTTGGCCCATTCCTCCTGACAGAGCTGGTGTAACTGAGTCAGGTTTTAGGCCTCCATGCTAGCACACGCTTTTCAGTTCTTCCCACAAATCTTCAATTTGATTGAAGTCAGGGCTTTGTGATGGCCACTCCAATACCTTGACTTTGTTGTCCTTAAGCCATTTTGCCACAACTTTGGAAGTATGCTTGGGGTCATTGTCCATTTGGAAGACCCATTTGCGACCAATCTTTAAGTTCCTGACTTCCAAAATAGATGTTGCTTCAATATATCCACATAATCTTCCTTCCTCATGATGCCATCTATTTTGTGAAGTGCACCAGTCCCTCCTGCAGCAAAGCACCCCCACAGCATGATGCTGCCACCCCCGTGCTTCACAGTTGGGATGGTGTTCTTCAGCTTGCAAGCAATCCCCTTTTTCCTCCAAACATAACGATGGTCATTATGGCCAAACAGTTCTATTTTTACTTAATCAGACCAGAGGACATTTCTCCAAAAAGTACGATCTTTGTCCCCATGTGCAGTTGCAAACCGTAGTCTGGCTTTTTATTGCCGGTTTTGGAGCAGCGGCTTCTTCCTTGCTGAGCAGCCTTTCAGGTTGTGTCGATATAGGACTTGTTTTACTGTGGATATAGTTACTTTTGTACCTGTTTCCTCCAGCATCTTCACAAGGTCCTTTGCTGTTGTTCTGGGATTGATTTGCACTTTTCGCACCAAAGTACATTCATCTCTAGGAGACAGAATGCGTCTCCTTCCTGAGCGATATGACGGCTGCGTGGTCCCATGGTGTTTATACTTGCGTACTATTGTTTGTACAGATGAACCAGACTTGTGGAGGTACAAATACATCCACAAGTACACCTCCAATTGACTCAAATGATGTCAATTAGCCTATCAGAAGCTTCTAAAGCCTTGACATCATTTTCTGTAATTTTCCAAGCTGTTTGGCCACGGGTTGCATTTTATTTGTTGTTTTCTTACTGCGGCCGCCATGGCATTTCAAAAAATAAAATAAATATATATATATATATATATATATATATATATATATATATATATATATATTTCACTATTACCTGCAGCTGACTGTCAAGCAGTGAGGCAGGCTGCTGCTGAGTGACTGAGTGGTGGGGAGGGCCGGAGGGGGTGTGTGTGTGTTGAGAGAGCACTACAGTTATTGGCTGAGTCACGTGAGCGAGAGGAGAGAGAGCAGCACGCGTGCACTTTATGACTTTTTACCAGTTGTAGGAGGCTATTTAGATTGTCATTATGGAGACACATATTTCCAACCCTTTTTCCATAAAACATTAATACGCTAGAACTGATGCACATCAATAAATAATGGCGACAAAACACTGGAAAACGACTTTAAAAACACTGACCCCTAGTGGCCCATGCTGCCACAGACACTATAATGGCACAGATATAAATATCAGTCCTCTATCTACATCTATGTGATGGACTGAGAGAAAAGCCAATTAAAGCCAGAGGTTGTTTAGTCTGCTCCTGTCAAAGACTACCAGTCAAGTTCCATTCTGAGGCGCTGTAATCGAACCCACAATTGCTGATGCTCCAGATACTCAACTAGTCTCAAGAAGGCCAGTTTTGTTGCTTCTTTATTCAGCACAACAGTTTTCAGCTGTGCTAACATAATTGCAAAAGGGTTTTCTAATGATCAATTATCCTTTTAAAATGATAAACTTGGATTAGCAAACACAACGTGCCATTGGAACACAGGACTGAAGGTTGCTGATAATGGGCCTCTGTACGCCTATGTAGATATTCCATTAAAAATCAGCCGTTTCCAGCTACAATAGCCATTTACAACATTAACAATGTCTACACTGTATTTCTGATCAATTTGATGTTATTTTAATGGACAAAATTATTGCTTTTCTTTCGAAAACAAGGACATTTCTAAGTGACCCCAAACTTTTGAACGGTAGTGTATAGCCAGAGGAATTTCCAGTGGAGTAAGATTGGGAGAGATTATATAGGCCTAACAGTCACGAACCATCAACGCATGCACACACACACACACACTATGTGAGAATGCTGTTCATCGACTACAGCTCAGCCTTCAACATCTTAGTGCACGCCAAGCTCATCACTAAGCTCAGGGCCCTGGGCAGGGTCGCCAGGTCTGGCAAACATTTCTAGCCCAATGTCCTCTCAAAACCCGCCCGCAAGGCCTGAAAACTAGCCCAAAAAAGTATTTCGCAGCAAGAGAGGAGTTGCCACATTTATCCAATAAACCCTTTTTCCATAACGTTATCGAACGAATTAAGGAATATCAACGTCATTTGTAACGACGTAGGCTAAGAAGCAAAATTGGTTTTTCCTTAAAATAATAATTATTGCGAGCTTAAGAGTATGCCCCAAGAGAAAATATAAATTTGCCCTTATTAAACTCGCAATAATCAATGGATGTCGATTTAACTTGTTTGACTGCTATGATTACGTAATAAGGCTTGAGGAGTGTTGTAGATAACAGTAAAAATAATTATATTGTCATACCCGTGGTACACAGTTTGATATTCCACGGCTTTCAACCAATCAGCATTCAGGGCTCAAACCACCAAGTTTTTAATTGTAAATAAATCCTGTTTGCACATGTGCATAGCTATAGATACATCTGACAGGAGAGTTTGTGATGAAAGTTGGACAGAGGATCTCTATCTATGTGCAAGATACACTTGGACGAACTTCAAAAAACTAATGATAGGCTATTTTCTGGCAATTGTGCCGTTATTATGTATCAGATGTTAAGACTACAAACCGTTATAAATGACCTATTTGCGAGATTTACTTGTTATTTCAATAGGCATAGGCTACTGACTAAAATCTGGGTTCATAATTCAATTGAACTTTGCCATGGTTTGCTGAGCTTGATGCAGGTAGCCTATAGCCCCTGATCTCATTTCAGGGAAAAGTCTACATTGAAACTGACATTAAATGTGGAGAATAATACATTTGCGATAAGAGCTGTGACCATGATAACAATTGATAACTTCCAATTTAATTAACTAAACATGGCCATTAATAATTGCATAATAACACAAGGCTACAACAACAATACACTGAAGTTATAGGCTATTTATTAAATCTGTTTGCCAGCTCCAGGTAGGCTACACAAGTGTCACAAATAGAATTTCAATGATTCCAGGGATTTCGTCATTTCAACATATTTATTGTATCAAATGGTACAGTAGCCTACAATGGCATATAGATTAATAGCCTGCTTGACGGCCAACAGATGCAAATGTATCATTCTCCATATTTGTAAAAACACATTTTTAATGTCAGTTTCATTGTGGTCTTTTTCCCCATAGGGCAAACGAAAAAAACTATTAAAACAACGCATAGCTGAACACCGCAGCTCAATCAGGTGTAAGAACACTGGCTATCCAGTAGCAGCCCACTTTGTTGAAGCTAACCATCCTATCTCCTCCCTCAAATACACAGGCATTGAGCATGTTGCTCTACCAAGGAGAGGAGGTAACACCGAGATCCTACTACTACAGAGGAAGGCCTACTGGATATCCTATCTAAAAACACTGACCCCTAGTGGTCTGAATATTGACTTTGATCTCAGGCCCTTCTTATGACCAATTATATTTTTTGTGAACAGGTCTTGAAAATGAGTGTATTCTTTCTACAGCATGTCGGCGTACACCCAATATGTTCCCCCGTTGATGATGCTTCTTATGCATTATGGTTGAACCAAAAGATTACATGTAACAAAAACATTTAATGAAATTGGAAATATTTAAATACATATGTGAAATGAAATGAAACAATGTATACTGATGCTAATGATAATGATAAAAATGGCATAATATATTCAATACGCTGTGGGCTATTTTCATTTTAAGTTTTTGCTTAATTCATTCTGATTAACCTAGCAATTACGACACACCCCTCACTATTGTCATTGGTTGCACTAATTGCACTGTTTTCCTACATAACCAGGTTCAAGCATTCATGACATTACCCCGAGGAAGGCACAGTGATGCCAAAACGTTGATGTTTTTTTACCCAATAAATTACTAGGAGTTTATACATAGTGTGCGACTCTCTCTGTTTGTTTTTATAGCTTACAGTTCATTCTCCTTTAGTCAGCACCTCTACACTAAGTGATGTTCTCTGGGTGTGCGCCAGCTCATGGTTTTTATTGGACTTTTTCCCCATAACAGAAGCACGCAAGGGAGTTCGATAACTTCCATTTCGAATTTCCCCTCGAGACCCAAGAATTAAGCATGCGTAAAACCCTTCGCTTGATACGGTTTTCCATAAGAAAGTCGACATTAGAATGCAGTTCACTTTAAACCACCTCTGAGCTAATGTATCTAAAGCGCTCTAATGCGCCTAAAGTAATTTTCCAGTGTTGCCATTATATCAGTTCTAGTGCGTTAATATATTTTCTGGAAAAAGGGTTGGAAATAGGTGTCTCCATAATGACAATCTAAATAGCCTACCTACAACTGGTAAAAAGTTGTCACGACATGCCCATGTGCAGCACTCTCTCAACCTGTGCTTTCAACACACACATACACACACACACACACACACACACACACACACACACACACACACACACACACACACACACACACACACACACACACACACACACACACACACACACACACACACACACACACACACACACACACACACACACACACATCTGGCCCTCCCCCTTCCCACCATTCACTCACACTCAGTATAAGCATGCTCAGTGCCTGATAGCCAGCATCAGCAGGTCACATGAAACATATATATTTTTTAAGAGAAATGCAATAGCGGCCGGAGTGCAATTTAGAAGTAGCCCAGAAACCCGCAACCCGCCACCAATACATTTTCACCTACAACGTTGTTTTCAAAGTAGCCCAATTTTGCTAGAAAACCGCAGACATGGCAACCCTGGCCCTGGGTCTGAACCCCTCCCTGTGTCCTAGACTTCCTGGCGGGCCGACCTCAGGTGGTGAAGGTAGGCAACAACACCTCAACACTGAAGCCCCACAGGGGTGCGTGCTCAGCCCCCTCCTGTACTCCCTGTTCACCCATGACTGCGTGGCTACGCACGTCTCCAACTCAATCATCAAGTTTGCTGAAGACACAGCAGTGGTAGGCCTGATTACCAACAACAACGAGACACTCTACAGGAAGGAAGTGAGAGCCCTGGCGGAGTGGTGCCAGGAAAAAATTACCTCTACCTCAACATCAACAAAACGAAGGAGCTGATTGTGGACTACAGGAGACAGCAGAGAGAATACATCCCCATCCACATTGACGGGGCCGCAGTAGAGAGGGTCAAAAGCTTCCTCGGCGTGCACATCACTGAGGACCTGAAATGGTCCCTTCAAGCGACAGTGTGGTGAAGAAGGCGCAACAGCGCCTCTTCAACTTCAGGAGGCTGAAGAAATTCGGCTTGGCCCCTAAGACCCTCATGAGTGTCAATAAATGCACCATTGAAAGCATTCTGTCGGGCTGTATCACCGCCTGATACGGCAACTGCACCTCCCGCAACAGCAGGGCTCTCCAGAGGGTGTTGCAGTCAGCCCAACGCACACTGCCTGCCCTCCAGGACATCTACAGTGCCCGGTGTCACAGGAAGGCCAAAAAGATCATAATGGACCTCAGCCACCTGAGCCAAGGCCTGTTCACCTTCGCTACCATCTAGAAGGCGGCGACAGTACAGGTGCATCAACTTTGACAGAGAGACTGAAAAACAGCTTCTATCTCCAGGCCATCAGACTGTTAAACAGTCATCACTAGCCAGCCTCCGCTTGGTACCTTGCCCTGAACCTTCGACATTGTCACTTGCCGGCTGCCACCCGGTAAACCCTAGACACTGTCATGTGTGAAAAGCCCAGGAGGGCCCATGTTTCTGAGATACTGGCACCGACGATCATACCACGCTCAAAGTCGCTTAGGTCACTCGTTTTGTCCATTGTAACGTTCAATCGAACAGTAACTGAATACCGCAACGCCGGTCTGCTTTATATAGCAAGCCACGGCCACGTGACTCACTGTCTGTAGGTGCGATACATTTGTGTACCTAATAAACTGGCCAGTGAGTATGTATATACAGTCAAAGAAAGTATTCACACCCTTGACTTTTTCCAAAATTTTTTGTGTTACAGCCTAAATTAAAAATTTATTAAATTGAGATTTTTGGTCACTGGCCCACTCGCAATACCTCATAATGTCAAAGTGGAATTAAGTTTTTAGACATTTTTACAAATTAATAAAAAATGATAAGCTGAAATGTCTTGAGTCAATAAGTATTCAACCACTTTTTTTATGGAAAGCCTAAATAAGTTCAGGAGTAAACATTTGCTTAACAAGTCACATAATAAGTTGCATGGGCTCACTCTGTGTGCAATAATAGTGTTTACAATATTTTTGAATGACTACCTCATCTCTGTACCCCACACATACAATTATCTGTAAGGTCCCTCAGTTGAGCAGTGAATTTCAAACACAGATTCAACCACAAAGACCAGGGAGGTTTTCCAATGCCTCGCAAAGAAGGGCACCTATTGGTAGATGGGTAAAAAACAAAACAGATAGTGAATATCCCTGTGAGCATGGTAATGTTATGAATTACACTTTGGATGGTGTATCAAGACACCCAGTCACTACAAAGATACAGGTGTCCTTCCTAACTCAGTTGCCGGAGAGGAAGGAGATCGCTCAGGGATTTCACCATGAGGCCAATGGTGACTTTAAAACAGTTACAGAGTTGAATGGCTGTGATAGGAGAAAACTGAGGATGGATCAACACCATTGTAGCTACTCCACAAAACTAACCTAATTGAAAGAGTTAAAAGAAGGAATCCTGTACAGAATAAAAATATTCCTAAACATGCATCCTGTTTGCAACAAGGCACAAACGTAATACTGCAAAAAAATGTGGCAAAGCAATAAACCTTTTGTCCTGAATACAAAGTGTCATGTTTGAGGCAAATCCAATACAACACACTACTGAGCACCACTCTTCAAATTTTCAAGCATAGTGTTGGCTGCATCATGTTATGGGTATGCTTGTAATCGTTAAGTGCTGGGGAGTTTTTCAGGATAAAAAAGAAATAGAATTAAGCTAAGCACAGGCAAAATCCTTGAGGAAAACCTGGTTCAGTCTGCTTTCCACCAGACAATAGGCCAATTCTACACTGGAGTTGCTTACCAAGAAGACCGTGAATGTTTCTGAGTGGCCAAGTTACAGTTTTGACTTAAATCTGCTTGACAATCTATGGCAAGACCTGAAAATGGTTGTCTATCAATGATCAACAACCAATTTGACAGAGCTTGAATAATTTTGAAAAGAACAATGGGCAAATGTTGCACAATCCAGGTATGGAAAGCTCTTCAAGACATACCCAGGAAGACTCACAGGTGTAAATCGCTGCCAAAAGCAATTCTAACATGTATTGACTCAGGGGGTTGAATACTTATCTAATCAAGATATACAGTGAGGGAAAAAAGTATTTGATCCCCTGCTGATTTTGTACGTATGCCCACTGACAAAGAAATGATCAGTCTATAATTTTAATGGTAGATTTATTTGAACAGTGAGAGACAGAATAACAACAAATAAATCAAGAAAAACGCATGTCAGAAATGTTATAAATTGATTTGCATTTTAATGAGGGAAATAAGTATTTGACCCCTCTGCAAAACATGAGTTAGTACTTGGTGGCAAAACCCTTGTTGGCAATCACAGAGGTCAGACGTTTCTTGAAGTTGGCCACCAGGTTTGCACACATCTCAGGAGGGATTTTGTCCCACTCCTCTTTGCAGAACTTCTCCAAGTCATTAAAGTTTCGAGCCTGACGTTTGGCAACTCGAACCTTCAGCTCGCTCCACAGAATTTCTATGGGATTAAGGTCTGGAGACTGGCTAGGCCACTCCAGGACCTTAATGTGCTTCTTCTTGAGCCACTTCTTTGTTGCCTTGGCCGTGTGTTTAGGGTCATTTTAATGCTGGAATACCCATCCACGACCCATTTTCAATGCCCTGGCTGAGGGAAGGAGGTTCTCAACCAAGATTTGACGGTACATGGCCCCATCCATCGTCCCTTTGATGCGGTGAAGTTGTCCTGTCCCCTTAGCAGAAAAACACCCCCAAAGCATAATGTTTCCACCCTCCATGTTTGACGGTGGGGATGGTGTTCTTGGGGTCACAGGCAGCATTCCTCCTCCTCCAAACACGGCGAGTTGAGTTGATGCCAAAGAGCTCCATTTTGGTCTCATCTGACCTCAACACTTTCACCCAGTTCTCCTCTGAATCATTCAGATGTTCATTGGCAAACTTCAGACGGCCCTGTATATGTGCTTTCTTCAGCAGGGGGACCTTGCGGGCGTTGCAGGAATTCAGTCCTTCAGGGCGTAGTGTGTTACCAATTGTTTTCTTGGTGACTATGGTCCCATCTGCCTTGAGATCATTGACAAGATCCTCCCATGTAGTTCTGGGCTGATTCCTCACCGTTCTCATGATCATTACAACTCCACGAGATCTTGCATGGAGCCCCAGGCCGAGGGAGATTGAAAGTACTTTTGTGTTTCTTCCATTTGTGAATAATCGCACCAACTGTTGTCACCTTCTCACCAAGCTGCTTGGCGATGGTCTTGTAGCCCATTCCAGCCTTGTGTAGGTCTACAATCTTGTCCCTGACATCCTCGGAGAGCTTTCTGGTCTTGGCCATGGTGGAGAGTTTGGAATCTGATTGATTGATTGCTTCTGTGGACAGGTGTCTTTTATACAGGTAACAAACTGAGATTAGGAGCACTCCCTTTAAGAGTGTGCTCCTAATCTCAGCTCGTTACCTGTATAAAAGACACCTGGGAGCCAGAAATCCTTCTGATTTAGAGGGGGTCAAACACTTATTTCCCTCATTAAAATGCAAATCTATGAAAAAAATGTACATGCGTTTTTCTGGATTTTTCTGTTGTTATTCTGTCTCTCACTGTTCAAATAAACCTACCATTAAAATTATAGACTGATAATTTCTTTGTCAGTGGGCAAACGTACAAAATCAGCAGGGAATCAAATACTTTTTTCCCCTCACTGTATTAGTGTTTTATTTTTCCTATTTATAAAATATTATAATTTTTCTTCACCTTTGACATTAGTATTTTGTGTATATCGTTGACAAGAAAATGACAATTATATCAATTTTATTCCCACTTTGTAACACAAGAAAATGTGGAAAATGTCAAGGGGTGTGAATACTTTCTCTGAAGCCACTAATTAAAAAGTCATAAGTTTTAGAACACCTACTCATTCAAGGGTTTTTCTTTATTTTTACTATTTTCTACATTGTAACTACATCACAACTATTAAATAACACATATGGAATCATGTAGTAACCAAAAAAGTGTTAAACAAATAAAAATATATTCTTCAAATAGCCACCCTTTGCATTGATGACAGCTTTGCACACTCTTGGCATTCTCTCAACCAGCTTCATGAGGTAGTCACCTGGAATGCATTTCAATTAACAGGTGTGCCTTCTTAAAAGTTAATTTGTGGAATTGATTTCCTTCTTAATGCGTTTGAGCCAATAAGTTGTGTTGTGACAAAGTAGGGGGGGTATACAGAAGATAGCCCTATTTGGTAAAAGACCAAGTCAGTATTATGGCAAGAACAGCTCAAATGAGCAAAGAGAAACGACATTCCATCATTACTTTAAGACATGAAGCTCAGTCAATACGGAACATTTCCAGAACTTTGAAAGTTTCTTCAAGTGCAGTCGCAAAACCCATCAAGCGCTATGATGAAACTGGTTCTCATGAGGACCGCCACAGGAATGGAAGACCCAGAGTTACCTCTGCTGCAGAGGATAAGTTAATTAGAGTTACCAGCCTCAGAAATTGCAGCCCAAATAAATGCTTCACAGAGTTCAAGTAACAGACATCTCAACATCAACTGTTCAGAGGGGACTGTGTAAGTCAGGCCTTCATGGTCGAATTGCTGCAAAGAAACAACTACTAAAGGACACCAATAACAAGAAGAGACTTGGTGGAAATGTATCCTTTGGTCTGGAGTCCAAATTGGAGATTTTTGGTTCCAACCGCCGTGTCTTTGTGAGATGTGGTGTGAGTGAACGGATTATCTCCGCATGTGTAGTTCCCACTGTAAAACATGGAGGAGGAGGTGTTATGGTGTGGGGGTGCTTTGCTGGTGACACTGTCTGTGATTTATTTAGAATTCAAGGCACACTTAACCAGCATGGCTACCACAGCATTCTACAGCGATACGCCATTCCATCTAGTTTGGGCTTAGTGGGTCTATCATTTGGTTTTCAACAGGACAATGACCCAACACACCTCCAGGGTGTGTAAGGGCTATTTTACCAAGAAGGAGAGTGATGGCGTGTTGCATCAGATGACCTGGCCTCCACAATCCCCCGACCTCAACCCAATTGAGATGGTTTGGGATGAGTCGGACGGCAGAGTGAAGGAAAAGCAGCCAACAAGTTCTCAGCATATGTGGGAACTCCTTCAAGACCGTTGGAAAAGCATTTCAGGTGAAGCTGGTTTTAGAGAATGCCAAGTGTGTGCAAAGCTGTCATCAAGGCAAAGGGTGGCTATTTGAAGATTCTCAAATATAATATATACTTTGATTTGTTTAACACTTGTTTGTTTACTACATGATTCCATATCTGTTATTTATAGTTTTGATGTCTTCACTATTATTCTACAATGTAAAAAATAGTAAAAATAAAGTAAAACCCTTGAATGAGTAGGTGTGTCCAAACTTTTGACTGGTAGTGTATGTATATGTATATATATATTATTTTTGTAATGTTTTTATATTATGTGTGTATTGTTATTATATTGCTAGATATACAGTGGGGGAAAAAAGTAATTAGTCAGCCACCAATTGTGCAAGTTCTCCCACTTAAAAAGATGAGAGAGGCCTGTAATTTTCATCATATGTACACGTCACCTATGACAGACAAAATGAGAGAGAAAAATCCAGAAAATCACATTGTAGGATTTGTTATGAATTTATTTGCAAATTATGGTGGAAAATAAGTATTTGGTCACCTACAAACAAGCAAGATTTCTGGCTCTCACAGACCTGTAACTTCTTCTTTAAGAGGCTCCTCTGTCCTCCACTCGTTACCTGTATTAATGGCACCTGTTTGAACTTGTTATCAGTATAAAAGACACCTGTCCACAACCGCAAACAGTCACACTCCAAACTCCACTATGGCCAAGACCAAAGAGCTGTCAAAGGACACCAGAAACAAAATTGTAGACCTGCACCAGGCTGGGAAGACTGAATCTGCAATAGGTAAGCAGCTTGGTTTGAAGAAATCAACTGTGGGAGCAATTATTAGGAAATGGAAGACATACAAGACCACTGATAATCTCCCTCGATCTGGGGCTCCACGCAAGATCTCACCCCGTGGGGTCAAAATGATCACAAGAACGGTGAGCAAAAATCCCAGAACCACACGGGGGGACCTAGTGAATGACCTGCAGAGAGCTGGGACCAAAGTAACAAAGCCTACCATCAGTAACACACTACGCCGCCAGGGACTCAAATCCTGCAGTGCCAGACGTGTCCCCCTGCTTAAGCCAGTACATGTCCAGGCCCGTCTGAAATTTGCTAGAGTGCATTTGGATGATCCAGAAGAGGATTGGGAGAATGTCATATGGTCAGATGAAACCAAAATAGAACTTTTTGGTAAAAACTCAACTCGTCGTGTTTGGAGGACAAAGAATGCTGAGTTGCATCCAAAGAACACCATACCTACTGTGAAGCATGGGGGTGGAAACATCATGCTTTGGGGCTGTTTTTCTGCAAAGGGACCAGGACGACTGATCCGTGTAAAGGAAAGAATGAATGGGGCCATGTATCGTGAGATTTTGAGTGAAAACCTCCTTCCATCAGCAAGGGCATTGAAGATGAAACGTGGCTGGGTCTTTCAGCATGACAATGATCCCAAACACACCGCCCGGGCAACGAAGGAGTGGCTTCGTAAGAAGCATTTCAAGGTCCTGGAGTGGCCTAGCCAGTCTCCAGATCTCAACCCCATAGAAAATCTTTGGAGGGAGTTGAAAGTCCGTGTTGCCCAGCGACAGCCCCAAAACATCACTGCTCTAGAGGAAATCTGCATGGAGGAATGGGCCAAAATACCAGCAACAGTGTGTGAAAACCTTGTGAAGACTTACAGAAAACGTTTGACCTGTGTCATTGCCAACAAAAGGTATATAACAAAGTATTGAGAAACTTTTGTTATTGACCAAATACTTATTTTCCACCATAATTTGCAAATAAATTCATTAAAAATCCTACAATGTGATTTTCTGGAGAAAAAAAATCTCATTTTGTCTGTCATAGGTGACGTGTACATATGATGAAAATTACAGGCCTCTCTCATCTTTTTAAGTGGGAGAACTTGCACAAATGGTGGCTGACTAAATACTTTTTTCCCCCACTGTAAGCATTTCGTTAGCATCTGTTAATATGTGTATGCGACCAATAAACATTGATTTGACACACGCACACCTGGTGAAAGTATGCTTCATATCTCTCCTTCTCTTTTAAACTCTCCTGAAGTCCAAAGGGTTACATGGTGGAAGGAGCAGTTATGTGGTCATGGCCTCTTTTTGACATGTTTTCCTGAGAAATGTGGGCGTCCTGTTAATCTCCAACATTACAGCAATTACCTTGCCTTATTATTATATTATCTTATTATCTGTCTGTGACTGGCTGGGTCTGTAATGTACTGTAAGTGAGTTCCATGCCTTGGCAGTTGACGTGTAATTGGGTCATTAAACATGGCAGTTTGTGCATGATGCGTTCAGCTGTACTGTGTGCTTGAAATCCCACTCCTCACTAAATGGAGTCTTCCTGTCAACATAAAAACAGACAGACAAGCACACACACATACACACAAGATCACCGTGGAAAAAGACTGCCCATTACGCCCAGTCCTTGCGACTTCAGAGCTCATACTTGTTTTCAAGGTGGACATTTACAGCTCATAGAGTGAGTGGCAATTTGTGAGTGGCAGGTCCTACTAACAGTCAAGGCAGAAGCCATTACACTCTGCTCCTGATAAAGGCAGAATTAGAGGTAAAGACTGTTAACACCTCTCTGTCGAGCCCCAGAGCGTTTAGTGAGGCTATGAAGGAAACTCTCTTACATCTCTTCAATCCCAAACCACCTCCCAAGCAATTGCACGCAACATTTTTGCTGTCAGATACCATAAATGGTGTTTACGTACTCTATGTCTGCAGTACGTACAGTATAGATTTGTCCCTGCTGAGAGAGTGAGATTTTCTCATGTGTCCAGAGACACAGGGCTAAAACAGCTGCACATGTGGTACAGAGAAACAGAGAGGGAAGAAACCCTGACTAAAGCAGGTCAAGGCCAAAATGTTTGTGACTTTTACAATAATTCTTATTATCTGAGTGAAAGTGTGTGTAGATGAACTATTTCATTGTTCCAATTCCCAGTAGCCCTCAGCCAACTAATTCAGATGTGCTTAGGACTAGCACATATCTTATAATTCACAGCTCACACGTGTTCATAAATTCTGCCACTTTCCTCTGATCTATCATCATCATCTAGTGATCATCATGAAGGTTCTGCCTCCTGTAACTGTTCCCAGATCTGCCCTTCCCTCCCTCATACAATTTTCCCTCATCCCTCAGTCTACCAATTCACTACCCCCACTGACTCCCCCTCAGATCATACAGTACATTCGGAAAGTATTCAGACCCCTTGACTTTTCCAACATTTTGTTACGTTACAGCCTTATTCTAAAATTGATTAAATCGTTTTTTCCCCCTCATCAATCTACACACAATACCCCAAAATGACAAAGGAAAAACAGGGTTTTAGAAATGTTTGCGAATGTATTTAAAATACAAATCTGATATATCACATTTACAGTTGAAGTCGGAAGTTAACATACACCTTAGCCAAATACATTTAAACTTAGTTTTTCACAATTCCTGACATTTAATCCTAGTAAAAAATCCTTGTTTTAGGTCAGTTAAGATCAACACTTTATTTTAAGAATGTGAAATGTCAGAATAATAGTAGAGAAAATGATTTATTTCAGCTTTTATTTATTTCATCACATTCCCAGTGGGTCAGAAGTTTACATACACTCAATTAGTATTTGGTAGCATTGCCTTTAAATTGTTTAACTTGGGTCAAACGTTTTGGGTAGCTTTCCACAAGCGTCCCACAATAAGTTGGGTGGATTTTGGCCCATTCCTCCTGACAGAGCTGGTGTAACTGAGTCAGATTTGTAGGCCTCCTTGCTCTCACACGCTTTTTCAGTTTTGCCCACACATTTTCTTTAGGATTGAGGTCAGGGCTTTGTGATGGCCACTCCAATACCTTGACTTTGTTGTCCTTAAGCCATTTACATTTACATTTACGTCATTTAGCAGACGCTCTTATCCAGAGCGACTTACAAATTAGTGCATTCACCTTATAGCCAGTGGGATAACCACTTTACAATATGGGGGGGGTAAGGGGGGTAGAAGGATTACTTTATCCTATCCCAGGTATTCCTTAATTTCAAGTGTCTCCGGAAGGTGGTGAGTGATTCCGCTGTCCTAGCGTCGTGAGGGAGCTTGTTCCACCATTGGGGTGCCAGAGCAGCGAACAGTTTTGACTGGGCTGAGCGGGAACTGTGCTTCCACAGAGGTAGGGGCGCCAGCAGGCCAGATGTGGATGAACGCAATGCCCTCGTTTGGGTGTAGGGACTGATCAGAGCCTGAAGGTACGGAGGTGCCGTTCCCCTCACAGCTCCGTAAGCAAGCACCAAGTCTTGTAGCAGATGCAAGCTACAACTGGAAGCCAGTGGAGTGTGCGGAGGAGCGGGGTGACATGAGAGAACTTGGGAAGGTTGAACACCAGACGGGCTGCGGCATTCTGGATGAGTTGTAGGGGTTTAATGGCACAGGCAGGGAGCCCAGCCAACAGCGAGTTGCAGTAATTCAGACAAGTGCCTGGATTAGGACCTGTGCCACTTCCTGTGTAAGGCAGGGTCGTAATCTCTCCGAATGTTGTAGAGCATGAACCTACAGGATCGGGTCACCGCCTTGATGTTAACGGAGAACGACAGGGTGTTGTCCAGGGTCACGCCAAGGCTCTTCGCACTCTGGGAGGAGGACACAACTGAGTTGTCAACCGTGATGGCGAGATCATGGAACGGGCAGTCCTTCCCCGGGAGGAAGAGCAGCTCTGTCTTTCCGAGGTTCAGCTTGAGGTGGTGATCCGTCATCCACACTGATATGTCTGCCAGACATGCAGAGATGCGATTCGCCACCTGGTTATCAGAAGGGGGAAAGGAGAAGATTAGTTGTGTGTCGTCTGCGTAGCAATGATAGGAGAGGCCATGTGAGGATATGACAGAGCCAAGTGACTTGGTGTATAGCGAGAATAGGAGAGGGCCTAGAACTGAGCCCTGGGGGACACCAGTGGTGAGAGCACGTGGTGCGGAGACAGATTCTCGCCACGCCACTTGGTAGGAGCGACCGGTCAGGTAGGACGCAATCCAAGAGTGAGCCGCGCCGGAGATGCCCAACTCGGAGAGGGTGGAGAGGAGGATCTGATGGTTCACAGTATCAAAGGCAGCAGACAGGTCTAGAAGGACAAGAGCAGAGGAGAGAGAGTTAGCTTTAGCAGTTCGGAGAGCCTCCGTGACACAGAGAAGAGCAGTCTCAGTTGAATGACCAGTCTTGAAACCTGACTGGTTTGGATCAAGAAGGTAATTCTGAGAGAGATAGCAAGAGAGTTGGCTAGAGACGGCACGCTCAAGAGTTTTGGAAAGAAAAGAAAGAAGGGATACTGGTCTGTAGTTGTTGACATCAGAGGGATCGAGTGTTGGTTTTTTGAGAAGGGGTGCAACTCTCGCTCTCTTGAAGACGGAAGAGACATAGCCAGCGGTCAAGGATGAATTGATGAGCGAGGTGAGGTAAGGGAGAAGGTCACCGGAGATGGTCTGGAGAAGAGAGGAGGGGATAGGGTCAAGCGGGCAGGTTGTTGGGCGGCCCGCCGTCACAAGTCGCAAGATTTCATCTGGAGAGAGAGGGGAGAAAGAAGTCAAAGCATAGGGTAGGGCAGTGTGAGCAGGACCAGCAGTGTCATTTGACTTAACAAACGAGGATTGGATGTCGTCAACCTTCTTTTCAAAATGGTTGACAAAGTCATCCACAGAGAGGGAGGAGGGGGGGAGGGGGAGGAGGATTCAGCAGGGAGGAGAAGGTGGCAAAGATCTTCCTAGGGTTAGAGGCAGATGCTTGGAATTTAGAGTGGTAGAAAGTGGATTTAGCAGCAGAAACAGATGAAGAAAATGTAGAGAGGAGGGAGTAAAAAGATGCCAGGTCCGCAGGGAGTCTAGTTTTCCTCCATTTCCGCTCGGCTGCCCGGAGCCCTGTTCTGTGAGCTCGTGAGTCATCAAGCCACGGAGCAGGAGGGGAGGACCGAGCCGGCCGGGAGGATAGGGGACATAGAGAGTCAAAGGATGGAGAAAGGGAGGAGAGGAGGGTTGAGGAGGCAGAATCAGGAGATTGGAGGGAGAAGGACTGAGCAGAGGGAAGAGATGATAGGATGGAAGAGGAGAGAGTAGCGGGAGAGAGAGAGCGAAGGTTGCGACTGCGCATTACCATCTGAGTAGGGGCAGAGTGAGTAGTGTTGGAGGAGAGCGAGAGAGAAAAGGATACAAAGTAGTGGTCGGAGACACGGAAGGGAGTTGCAGTGAGATTAGTAGAAGAACAGCATCTAGTAAAGATGAGGTCAAGCGTATTGCCTGCCTTGTGAGTAGGGGGGGACGGTGAGAGGGTGAGGTCAAAAGAGGAGGAGTGGAAAGAAGGAGGCAGAGAGAAATGAGTCAAAGGTAGACGTAGGGAGGTTGAAGTCCCCCAGAACTGTGAGGGGTGAGCCAACCTCAGGAAAGGAACTTATCAAGGCGTCAAGCTCATTGATTAACTCTCCAAGGGAACCTGGAGGGCGATAAATGACAAGGATGTTAAGCTTGAATGGGCTAGTGACTGTGACAGCATGGAATTCAAATGAGGAGATAGACAGATGGGTCAGGGGAAAAAAAGAGAATGTCCACTTGGGAGAGATGAGGATTCCTGTGCCACCACCCCGCTGACCAGATGCTCTCGGGGTATGCGAGAACACATGGTCAGATAAGGAGAGAGCAGTAGGAGTAGCAGTGTTTTCAGTGGTAATCCATGTTTCCGTCAGCGCCAAGAAGTCGAGGGACTGGAGGGTAGCATAGGCTGCCACAACTTTGGAAGTATGCTTGGGTTCATTGTCCATTTGGAAGACCCATTTGCGACCAAGCTTTAACTTCCTGACTGATGTCTTGAGATGTTGCTTCAATATATCCACGTAATTTTCATGATGCCATCTATTTTGTGAAGTGCACCAGTCCCTCGTGCAACAAAGCACCCCCACAGCATGATGCTGCCACCCCGTGCTTCATGGTTGGGATGGTGTTCTTCGGCTTGCAAGCCACCCCCTTTGTCATTATGGCCAAACAGTTCTATTTTTGTTTCATCAGACCAGAGGACATTTCTCCAAAAAGTACGACCTTTGTCCCCATGTGCAGTAGCAAACCGTAGTCTGGCTTTTTTTAATGGCGGTTTTGGAGCAGTGGCTTCTTCCTTGCTGAGATGCCTTTCAGGTTATGTTGATATAGGACTCGTTTTACTGTGGACATAGATACTTTTGTACCTGTTTCCTCCAGCATCTTCACAAGGTCATTTGCTGTTGTTCGGGGATTGATTTGCACTTTTTGCACCAAAGTACGTTCATCTCTAGGAGACAGAACACGTCTCCTTCCTGAGCGGTATGAGGGCTGCGTGCTCCCATGGTGTTTATATTTGTGTACTATTGCTTGTACAGATGAACGTGGTACCTTCAGGCGTTTGGAAAATGCTCCCAAGGATGAACCAGACTTGTGTAGGTCTACAACATTTTTTCTGAGGTCTTGGCTGATTTTTTTTGATTTTCCCATGTCGTCAAGCAAAGAGGCACTGAGTTTGAAGGTAGGCCTTGAAATACATCCACAGGTACACCTCCAATTGACTCAAATTATGTCAATTAGCCTATCAGAAGCTTCTAAAGCCATGACATCATTTTCTGGAATTTTCCAAGCTGTTTAAAAGCACAGTCAACTTAATGTTTGTAAACTTCTGACCCACTGGGATTGTGATACAGTGAATTATAAGTGAAATAATCTGTCTGTAAACAATTGTTGGAAAAATTACTTGTGTCATGCACAAAGTAGATGTTCTAACAAACTATAGTTTGTTAACAAGACATTTGTGGAGTGGTTGAAAAACGAGTTTTAATGACTCCAACCTAAGTGTATATGAACTTCCGACTTCATCTGTACATACAGTGGGGAAAAAAAGTATTTAGTCAGCCACCAATTGTGCAAGTTCTCCCACTTAAAAAGATGAGAGAGGCCTGTAATTTTCATCATAGGTACACGTCAACTATGACAGACAAATTGAGGAAAAAAAATCCAGAAAATCCCATTGTAGGATTTTTAATGAATTTATTTGCAAATTATGGTGGAAAATAAGTATTTGGTCACCTACAAACAAGCAAGATTTCTGGCTCTCACAGACCTGTAACTTCTTCTTTAAGAGGCTCCTCTGTCCTCCACTCGTCACCTGTATTAATGGCACCTGTTTGAACTTGTTATCAGCATAAAAGACACCTGTCCACAACCTCAAACAGTCACACTCCAAACTTCACAATGGCCAAGACCAAAGAGCTGTCAAAGGACACCAGAAACAAAATTGTAGACCTGCACCAGGCTGGGAAGACTGCATCTGCAATAGGTAAGCAGCTTGGTTTGAAGAAATCAACTGTGGGAGCAATTATTAGGAAATGGAAGACATACAAGACCACTGATAATCTCCCTCGATCTGGGGCTCCACGCAAGATCTCACCCCGTAGGGGTCAAAATTATCACAAGAACGGTGAGCAAAAATCCCAGAACCACACGGGGGGACCTAGTGAATGACCTGCAGAGAGCTGGGACCAAAGTAACAAAGCCTACCATCAGTAACACACTACGCCGCCAGGGACTCAAATCCTGCAGAGCGAGACGTGTCCCCCTGCTTAAGCCAGTACATGTCCAGGCCCGTCTGAAGAGTGCATTTGGATGATCCAGAAGAGGATTGGGAGAATGTCATATGGTCAGATGAAACCAAAATAGAACTTTTTGGTAAAAACTCAACTCGTCATGTTTGGAGGACAAAGAATGCTGAGTTGCATCCAAAGAACACCATACCTACTGTGAAGCATGGGGTTGGAAACATCATGCTTTGGGGCTGTTTTTCTGCAAAGGGACCAGGACGACTGATCCGTGTAAAGGAAAGAATGAATGGGGCCATGTATCGTGAGATTTTGAGTGAAAACCCTCTTTCCATCAGCAAGGGCATTGAAGATGAAACGTGGCTGGGTCTTTCAGCATGACAATGATCCCAAACACACCGCCCGGGCAACGAAGGAGTGGCTTCGTAAGAAGCACAAGGTCCTGGAGTGGCCTAGCCAGTCTCCAGATCTCAACCCCATAGAAAATCTTTGGAGGGAGTTGAAAGTCCGTGTTGCCCAGCGACAGCCCCAAAACATCACTGCTCTAGAGGAGATCTGCATGGAGGAATGGGCCAAAATACCAGCAACAGTGTGTGAAAACCTTGTGAAGACTTACAGAAAACGTTTGACCTGTGTCATTGCCAACAAAGGGTATATAACAAAGTATTGAGAAACTTTTGTTATTGACCAAATACTTATTTTCCACCATCATATGCCAATAAATTCATTAAAAATCCTACAATGTGATTTTCTGGATTTTTTCTTCTCATTTTGTCTGTCATAGTTGACGTGTACCTATGATGAAAATTACAGGCCTCTCTCATATTTTTAAGTGGGAGAACTTGCACAATTGGTGGCTGACTAAATACTTTTTTTCCCCACTGTAAGTATTCAGAGCCTTTACACAGTACTTTGAAGGAGCACCTTTAGCAGTGATTACAGCCTCTAGTCTTCTTGGGTATGACTCTAAAAGCTTGGCACACCTGTATTTGGGGAGTGTCTCCCATTATTTTCTGCAGATCCTCTCAAGCTCTGTCAGGTTCGATGGGGAGCGTCGCTGCACAGCGATTTTCAGGTCTCTCCAGAGATGTTCGATTGGGTTCAAGTCCAAGCTCTGGCTGGGCCACTCAAAGAAATTCAAAGACTTGTCCTGATGCCACTCCTGTGTTGTCTTTGTTGTGTGCTTAGGGTCGTTGTCCTGTTGGAAGGTAAACCTTCACCCCAGTCTGAGGTCTTGAGCGCTCTGGAACAGGTTTTCATCAAGGATCTCTCTGTACTTTGCGCCGTTCATCTTTCCCTCGATCCTGACTAGTCTCCCAGTCCCTGCCGCTGAAAAACATCCCCACAGCATGATGCTGCCACCACCATGCTTCACCGTAGGGATGGCGCCAGGTTTCCATTATTTATTATTATTACGTGACACTTGGCATTCAGGCCAAAGAGTTCAATCTTGGTTTCATCTGACCAGATAATCTGGTTTCTCATGGTCTGAGAGTCTTTAGGTGCCTTTTGGCAAACTCCAAGCGGGCTGACATGTGCCTTTTACTGAGGAGCGGCTTCCATCTGGCCACTACCATAAAGGACTGATTGGTGGAGTGCTGCAGAGATGGTTGTCTTTCTGGAAGGTTCTCCCATCTCCACAGAGGAACTCTGGAGTTCTGTCAGAGTGACCATCTGGTTCTTGGTCACCTCCCTGACCAAGGCCCTTCTCCCCCGATTGCTCAGTTTGGCCGGGCGGCCAGCTCTAGGTAGAGTCTTGGTGGTTCCAAACTTTGTTCTTGGGGACCTTCAAATGCTTTTTGGTACCCTTCCCCAGATCTGTGCCTCAACACAATCCTGTCTCGTCGCTCTATGGACAATTCCTCATGGCTTGGTTTTTGCTCTGACATGCACTGTCAACTGTGGGACCTTTATATAGACAGGTGTGTGCCTTTCCAAATCATGTCCAATCAATTGAATTAACCACAGGTGGACTCCACTCAAGTTGTAGAAACATCAAGGCTGATCAATGGAAACAGAATGTACTTGAGCTCTTTTTCGTGTCTCATAGCAAAGGGTCTGAATACTTACTAAGGTATTAATAAGGTATTTCTGTTTTTTATTTTTAACAAATTTGCAAAAATCTCTAAAAACCTGTTTCCGCTTCGTCATTATGGGGTATTTTGTGTAGATTGATGAGGAAATTGTTTCCTTTAATCCATTTTAGAATAAGGCTGTAACGTAACATAATGTGGAAAAAGTCAAGGGGTCTGAATACTTTCCGAATGCACTGTATGATCAGAGGGGGAGTCAGTGGGCGTAGTGAATTGGGATACTGAGGGATGAGGGAAAATTGTATGAGGGAGGGAAGGGCAGATCTGGGAACAGTTAGGGGAGGCAGAACCTTCATGATGATCACTAGATGATGATGGTAGATCATCTTTGATGACTGCCGCCAGGACTTCCTATGTATACAGATGGAACAGAGACTGAGAAAAAGGGCAGAAATATTCCCATGTGAAGAGACATTCTCAGTGAAATTCAAATCAAATTTGATGTCACATGCGTTGAATACAACAGGTGTAGACCTTAAAGTGAAAAATAAGAGTTAAGAAAATATTCACTAAAAAACTAAAGTAAAAAATAAAAAATAAAAATAAAATAACAATAACCAGGCTATATACAGCGGCTACCGGTACCGAGTCAATGTGCGGGGGCATTGGTTAGTCGAGGTAATTGAGGTAATATGTACATGTTGGTAGGAGTAAAGTGACTATGCATAGATAATAAACAGCGAGTAGCAGCAGCGTAAAAGACGGGGTGAGGGGGGACAGACAATGCAAATAGTCTGGGTAGCCATTTGATTAGCTGGGGTTAGAAGCTGTTAAGAAGCCTTTTTGATGTAGACTTGGCACTCCGGTACTGCTTGCCGTGCGGTAGCAGAGAGAACAGTCTATGACTACGGTGGCTGGAGTCTTTGACAATTTTTAGGGCCTTCCTCTGACACCGCCTGGTATAGAGGTCCTGGATGACAGGAAGCTTGGCCCCAGTGATGTACTGGGCCGTACGCACTACCCTCTGTAGTACCTTGCGGTTGGAGGCCGAACAGTTGCCATACCAGGTGGTGATATAACCAGTCAGGACGCTCTCGATGGTGCAGCTGTATAACTTTTTGAGGATCTGAGGACAAATGCCAAATCTTTTCAATCTCCTGAGGGTTGGAATTAGCGTTGGTGACTGTTGGTGTGTTTGGACCATGATAGATTGTTGGTGATGTGGACACCAAGGAACTTGAAGCGCTCAACCTGCTCCACTATAGCCCCGTCAATGAGAATGGGGGCGTGCTCGGCCCTCCTTTTCCTGTAGTCCACAATCATCTCCTTGGTCTTGATCACGTTGAGGGAGAGGCTGTTGTCCTGGCACCACACTGCCAGGTCTCTGACCTCCTCCCTATAAGCTGTCTAATCATTGTCGGTGATCAGGCCTGCTACCATTGTGTCGCCGGCAAACTTAATGATGGTGTTGGAGTCGTGCTTGGCCACGCAGTCATGGGTGAACAGGGAGTACAGGAGGGGACTGAGCACGCACCCCTGAGGGGCCCCCATGTTGAGGATCAGCGTGGCAGATGTGTTGTTGCCTACCCTTACCACCTGGGGGTGGCTCGTCGGGAAGTTAAGGATCCAGTTGCAGAGGGAGGTGTTTAGTCCCAGGGTCCTTATCTTAGTGATGAGCTTTGAGGGCACTATGGTGTTGAATGCTGAACTGTAGTCAATGAATAGAATTGTCAAGTAGGTGTTCCTTTTGTTCAGGTGGGAAAGGGCAGTGTGGAGTGCAAGTGAAATTGTGTCATCTGTGGATCTTTTGGGGCAGTATACAAATTGGAGTAGGTCTAGGCATTTCTGGGATGATGGTGTTGATGTGAGCCATGACCAGCCTTTCAAAGCACTTCATGGCTACAGACGTGAGTGCTACGGGTTGGTAGTCATTTAGGCAGGTTACCTTGGTGTTCTTGGGCAAAGGGACTATGATGGTCTGCTTGAAACATGTAGGTATTACAGACTCGGTCAGGGACAGGTTGAAAATGTCAGTGAAGACACTTGCCAGTTGGTCAGCGCATGCTCGGAGTACACGTCCTGGTAATCTGTCTAGCCCTGCGGCCTTGTGAATGTTGATCTGTTTAAAGGTCTTACTCACATCGGCTACGGAGAGCGTGATCACACAGTCGTCCAGAACAGCTGGTGCTCTCATGCATGCTTCAGTGTTGCTTGCCTCGAAGAGTGCATAGAAGTAATTTAGCTTTTCTGGTAGGCTTGTGTCACTGGGCAGTTTGCAAGCCCTGCCACATCCGACGAGCGTCGGAGCCGGTGTAGTAGGATTCAATATTAGTCCTGTATTGATGCTTTGCCTGTTTGATGGTTCATCAGAGGGCATAGCAGGATTTCTTATAAAGCGTCCGGGTTAGAGTCCCGCTCCTTGAAAGCGGCAGCTCTACCCTTTAACTCAGTGTGGATGTTGCCTGTAATCCTTGGCTCTGGTTGGGGTACGTACGGTCACTGTGGGGATGACGTCGTTGATGCACTTATTGATGAAGCTGGTGACTGATGTGGTATACTCCTCAATGCCATCGGGTATATCCTGGAGCATATTCCAGTCTGTGCTAGCAAAACAGTCCTGTAGCTTAGCATCTGCGTCATCTGACCACTTCCATATTGAGCGAATTACTGGTACTTCCTGCTTTAGTTTTTGCTTGTAAGCAGGAATCAGGAGGATATCATTATGGTCAGATTTGCCAAATGGAGGGCGAGAGAGAGCTTTGTACAGTTCTCTGTGTGTGGAGTAAAAGGTGGTCTAGAATTGTTTTTCCTCTGGTTGCACATGTAACATGCTGGTAGAAATGAGATAAAACAGATTTAAGTTTCCCTACATTAAAGTCCCCGGCCACTAGCAGTGCCGCCTCTGGATGAGCATTTTCTTGTTTACTTATGGCCTTATACAGCTCGTTGAATGCGGTCTTAGTGCCAGCATCGGTTTGTAGGGGTAAATAGACAGCTACAAAAAATATAGATGAAAACTCTGAGATGAGATACTCTACCTATAGCGAGCAAAACCTTAATATTAGATTTCGCGCACCAGCTGTTATTGACAAATAGACAAAGACCGCCACCCCTTGTCTTACCGGAGGCAGCTGTTCTGTCTTGCCGATATACGGAAAACCCAGCCAATGTCCCGTTAGTAGGATAGTCTTGAACAGAGCTCCCCCAGTTTATTCTCCAATGATTGCACGTTGGCCAATAGGGATGGTAGAGGCGGGTTACCCACTCACCAACGACTTCTCACAAGGCACCCGGACCTGCGTCTCCTGTATCGGCGTCTCTTCTTCATACGAATGACGGGGATTTGGACTTGGTCCTGTGTCAGCAGTAAATCCTTTGCGTCCGACTCGTTAAAGAAAAAAATCTTTGTCCAGTTCGAGGTCAGTAAATCGCTGTTTTGATTTCCAAAAGTGGCAGAAACATTGTGTACAAAATAAGTTACAAACAACGCGAAAAAACACACAAAATAGCACAATTGTTTAGGTAAAACAGCAGCCATCTCCTCCGGTGCCATTGTATTGCTAAATGTTCATGACTAGCTAGGTTTCCTTGCAATTGGCAACTGCCTTTCATGTGGATATTCTAAAATCCTCATAAAAACAATATACGCATTTTCCCACCCAGAGATGTTTCCATCAAATTGACTTATGGCGGATAAAAGGCTGTACGTGATGACGTAGTGCACATAAAAATCCCTTTTGCGTTTAAATTCCCATTTGCTGAATAAATATAGCGTGTGTGCCCACTCTGGTATTGGAAAGTGGCTCAAGCCAACAGCTCACAGATACAGTGTGGGTATTATTGACGCGACAATATTAGGTTTTGAGCCAGCAATGCATGTTAAATAGTTTGTTTTTCCCCCTCGTCATTTCTCAGTCAATACTCCATATTACGGAACAAAATTTGGCACAGCGGTTGAGAACTAAATTCCCTCAATTTCAGATGGAGCCGCGATCCGCTCGCTAGTTTTCTTGCTGGAAGGATGTTCAGAAATGTAGTATTCTACCGTAGGGATACTCTAAGAAGACATTTAAGAAAATCCACTAAATTGTCAACAGTGACACTCGAATGGCAGATAAAGATTACATATCAGAAGTGCCTTCCGTTTGAATATCCGAGAAAGGTGTTGTTGATGTAATTAAAAACCATATTTTCTCTATCTTTTACAACAAAGAATGAAAGTGGGGGCTAACACGCTAAAATTACATTTTTGTTGAAAGAGAAACAGAAAAAGATAGACAGAATTAGGATTACAGATCATACAGTCTAGTTCAAAGTGAGAAATGCTGCATGCCCTCATTGGAAATCTATACAGTACGTTCTATTTAAAAAAAAAAAATTATTTCACCTTTATTTAACCAGGTAAACCAGTTGAGAACAAGTTCTCATTTACAACTGCGACCTGGCCAAGATAAAGCAAAGCAGTGCGATAAAAACAACAACACAGAGTTACATATGGGATAAAACAAAACAAAGTCAAAAAAATACAACAGAAATACATATATATACAGTGTGTGCAAATTTAGCAAGTTATGGAGGTAAGGCAATAAAATAGGCTATAGTGCAAAATAATTACAATTAGTATTAACACTGGAATGATAGATGTGCAAGAGATGATGTGCAAATAGAGATACTGGGGTACAAATGAGCAAAATAAATAACAATATAGGGATGAGGTAGTTGGGCGGGCTAATTTCAGATGGGCTGTGTACAGGTGCAGTGATCGGTAAGGTGCTCTGACAACTGATGCTTAAAGTTAGTGAGGGAGATAAGTGTCTCCAGCTTCAGAGATTTTTGCAATTTGTTCCAGTCATTGGCAGCAGAGAACTGGAAGGAATTGCGGCCAAAGGAGGTGTTGGCTTTGGGGATGACCAGTGAGATATACCCGCTGGAGCGTAGACTACGGGTGGGTGTTGCTATGGTGACCAATGAGCTAAGATAAGGCGGGGATTTGCCTAGCAGTGATTTATAGATGGCCTGGAGCCAGTGGGTTTGGCGACGAATATGTAGTGAGGACCAGCCAACAAGAGCGTACAGGTCACAGTGGTGGGTATTATATGGGGCTTTGGAGACAAAACGGATGGCACTGTGATAGACTACATCCAATTTGCTGAGTAGAGTGTTGGAGGCTATTTTGTAAATGACATCGCCGAAGTCAAGGATCGGTAGGATAGTCAGTTTTACGAGGGCATGTTTGGCAGCATGAGTGAAGGAGGCTTTGTGTCACGAGTTGCTAAGCCAGAACCCAGAAGCAGACCAGGACAAGGTAAGTTGAAACGAAGGTGAGTGTTTATTTACAAGTTCAAGAGTGATGCTGAATAATCCAGGGAACAGAGCGGGCGGCGTTGATTAGTTGTTGGGGGTGCAGTGGTTGATCCCATCCTGGGTCGGCAGCCGCCGACCACCAGGCAGAGGTTGGATGAAGGTTCCGGACGGGTGACTGCAGATGGAACAAAACGGGGGTAAGTAAGCAACAAACCAACAAGGTGCAAAAACAACAAAACTAACGCTAGGCTCTAAGACTGATACTCTGGTAAACCTACTGTTCATGGCTAACGATCCGGCAGGGAATGGATGTTAGGCCAGAGCCTAAGAAGGGTGATGATCAGGACCAGGTGTGCAGATTGCTGATGGGATGCAGGTGCGGAAATCAAGAGAGCTCCCCGGAGCGTTCCAGAACCCTCGGGAAACTGGAGATCACGAACATAACAACTAGTCCACAGACAGGACCCGACTCAGACTGCCGGGATCGTTACAGTACCCCCCCTCCGGCCAACGCCACCGGGCGGACTCCCGGAGCGCCAGGATGGAGGCGGTAGAAGTCACTGATGAGGTCAGCATCTAGGACCTGTCGCCGCGGAATCCAACTCCTCTCTTCAGGACCATACCCCTCCCAGTCCACGAGATACTGGAAACCCCGGCCCCGCCGTCTGGAATCCATGATGCGACGCACCGTGTAGGCAGGACCACCTCCGATCATCCGAGGAGGAGGAGGAGGAGGCGGAGGAGGCAACAGAGGACTGAGGAAAACAGGCTTGAGGCAGGAGACATGAAAGGTGGGATGGACTCTGAGCGTCCTCGGGAGTTTGAGTCGAACTGCCACCGGATTGATCACCTTCTCCACCACAAACGGACCAATGAACTTCGGTAACAACTTCCTAGACTCAGTCCGTAAAGGAAGATCCCGTGTGGCCAACCAGACCCTATCTCCGATGGTGTAGGTGGGAGCGGGGATCCGGCGACGATTCGCCTGGAGCTGATACCGGTCCGAAACTCTAAGGAGTGCTTTTCTGGCCCGATGCCAGGTCCGGTGGCAACGACGAATATGGACCTGAACAGAAGGCACTGAGAGCTCCTTCTCCTGAGAAGGGAACAAGGGAGGTTGGTAGCCATACAGGCACTGGAAGGGAGACATCCCAGTGGCAGATGTAGGGGAGAGTATTGTGGGCATACTCAACCCAAGGCAACTGAGAGACCCAGGAGGTGGGGTTGGAAGAGGCCAGGCAGCGTAGCGTGGATTCCATCCTCTGGTTGGCTCTCTCCGCCTGACCATTAGATTGGGGGTGAAAACCAGATGTGAGACTGACTGTAGCTCCAATGGCCAAACAGAAGGACTTCCAGACAGCAGAGGTAAACTGAGGGCCACGGTCGGAAACGATATCACTGGGCAACCCGTGGACCCTGAAAACCTCCCTAACCAGGATCTCGGACGTCTCCGAGGCAGAGGGAAGCTTGGCAATAGGCACAAAGTGGGCGAACTTGCTGAATCTGTCCACGATAGTCAGAACGACCGTGTTCCCCTCAGAAGCGGGCAACCCAGTGACAAAGTCCAGGGCCAGATGCGACCATGGTCGCCGGGGAATAGGAAGGGGGTGAAGTAGTCCAGAGCTGGGCCGATTGGTACTCTTATTCTGCGCACACACTGGACAGGCAGCAACATAACCCCGAGTATCCTCGGCCATGGCAGGCCACCAAAAACGTCTGCGAAGAAACGCCATTGTCCGAGCCACGCCAGGGTGACAAGCCATCTTGCTGGCGTGGGCCCATTTGAGGACAGCAGGACGAACCGACTCAGGCACAAACAACCGACCGGGTGGACCGTTACCGGGACCGGGCTGAGTCCGAAGGGCCGCCAGCACCTCCTCCTCAATCTTCCACATAACTGCTCCCACGACGCAGTTCCGGGGGAGAATTGTCTCGGTCTTGGACCCACTCTCCTCCGTCTTGGAGAACATCCGGGACAAGGCGTCCGCCTTGCCGTTCTTAGATCCAGGTCGGAACGTCAGGGAAAACTTGAATCGTCCGAAAAACAACGCCCACCTGGCCTGACGGGAGTTGAGACGTTTAGCCGATTGCACGTAAGCAAGATTCTTGTGGTCAGTCCAGACAATAAACGGTTGCTCCGCCCCTCCAACCAGTGGCGCCACTCCTCCAAGGCAAGTTTCACCGCGAGAAGCTCCCGGTTACCCACATCGTAATTCCTCTCCGCAGGCGAAAGGCGACGAGAGTAGTAGGCGCAGGGATGGAGTTTACTGTCCGTGGAGCATCGCTGCGACAGGATGGCGCCAACTCCCACATCAGACGCGTCCACTTCAACGACGAACTGACGGGCCGTGTCGGTTGAGAGAGAATCGGTGCGTTGGTGAATCGCCTCTTCAAATCCAGAAACGCTCGATCCGCCTCCGGATTCCACTTGAAGGTCCTGATACTGGAAGTCAAGGCAGTTAACGGAGCGGCCACACGGCTGTAATCCCGGATGAATCTGCGGTAGAAATTCGCAAACCCCAAAAATCTCTGGAGCTGCAATCTCGTACCGGGCTGGGCCCATTCCAGAACCGCTCTAACCTTCTCCTGGTCCATCCTAATCTCTCCCCTGGAGATGATGTACCCGAGAAAGGATGTCGTGTGGGCGTGAAACTCGCACTTCTCGGCCTTCACGAACAGGCGATTCTCCAACAATCGCTGCAGAACCTGCCGGACATGCTGGACGTGGTCGGAAGGTTCCTTCGAGAAGATCAGAATGTCATCCAGGTAAACAAACACAAAGAGACCGATCATATCTCTCAGGACGTCGTTCACCATACTCTGGAATACCGCTGGAGCATTGGTCAGTCCAAACGGCATCACCTGATACTCGAAGTGACCCATCGGTGTATTGAAACCCGTCAACCACTCGTCCCCCTCTCTGATCCGGACCATGTGATACGCATTGCGTAGGTCTAGCTTGGTGAACACCGTAGCACCCTGTAAGGAGTCGAAGGCAGAACTCATCAAGGGCAGGGGATACTTGTTCTTGACCGTGATGTCATTCAACCCCCGATAATCAATACACGGTCGAAGAGAGCCATCCTTCTTACCCACAAAGAAGAATCCTGCCCCCAGGGGTGATGACGAGGGACGAACGAGACCAGCAGCTAGGGACTCCTTGATGTAGGTCTCCAAAGCCTCACGTTCAGGTCGGGAGATACTGTATAACCTTCCCTTGGGGTAGACAGCTCCAGGGAACAGGTTGATGGCACAATCATATGGTCGGTGGGGAGGGAGTGACAGAGCCTTCTGCTTACTGAAAACTTCCCCCAAATCGTGATATGTCTCGGGAACCAGGGACAAATCTGGGGGTTTAGCCTCAATCACCTGACTGGGAACCGAATGGGGGCAGGCAGTCTTGAGACAGTTAGCATGACAATCAAGGCTCCAACTCGTTACCTTGCCCGTCACCCAATCGAACGTGGGATTGTGTTCCTTCAGCCAGGGGTATCCAAGGACCAGAGGAACCTGGGAAGACGGCAGAATGAAGAATGAAATCATCTCAGAATGATTCCCCGACAACCGCATCTTAACCGGTTCAGTCCTCATCGTGATACGTGCCAGACTACTGCCGTCCAGAGTGGTAGCTTCAATGGCTTCCGGCAATTGCTCCTTGGAAAGCCCCAGCTGTTCCACCAACTCGGCATCTAGAAAGCTTCCATCGGCACCTGAATCGATAAAAGCGTTAATCGCTAAGCTCTGATTCCTGTTCATAAGGGTAGCCGGGAAACGGGGTCTGACAGAGGTATTGAGAGGTCGAAACTGGCTCGCTAAAAGTCCTCCCAACTTTAGCGAGCCACGCAGTTTGACGACCCAACTGGAACCTGAGAAGCTGATCGGTTGGACGGAACCCATTGCTTCTCCCTCCTTCGCTCTCGGACTCGATTATCCACCCGAATAGACAAGGCTACCAAGCTGTCCAGGTCACTAGGCTCCGGATAGGAGATCAACTCATCCTTGAGCTGCTCCGACAGACCCTGGTAAAAGGCCGCTTGCAGAGCCTCCTCATTCCACCCACTCTCCACAGCCAAAGTCTTGAACTCGATCACGAAGTCGGCCACGCTGCGAGTTCCTTGGCGAAGCGAAAACAGGCGCCTAGCTGCGTCCCTCCCTCGGACGGAATGGTCGAAGAGCTTCCTCATCTCGGCCGTGAACCCCTGGTATGAAGCCATGCAGGGATCCTGTCGTTCCCAAACGGCTGAAGCCCACTCCAGCGCTCGACCACGCAGCAACTCAATCACAAAGGCTATCCTAGCCTTGTCTGTGGCATAAGAGTAGGGCTGTAGATCGAACACTAATCCACACTGCATAAGGAAGGAACGGCATCTTCCCAGCTCCCCCTCATATTTATCCGGCGTCGGAACCTTGGGCTCACGGAAGGACACAGCTTCAGAAGCGGCAGGCGAGATGGGTGAAACCGGTAGTGGATCTTCCACCGGACACTTGCGTTGGTTCTGGACCTCCGTCAGACCGGTAGAAAGGTTCCGAACTGACAACGCGATCTCCTGTAGTACCGTGCTATGATGGCCCAACATCTTCTCCTGCTGGGTAATGGCATGGCGAACAGAGTCCAGGTCCGCTGGGTTCATTACTGGCCGGATCGTTCTGTCACGAGTTGCTAAGCCAGAACCCAGAAGCAGACCAGGACAAGGTAAGTTGAAACGAAGGTGAGTGTTTATTTACAAGTTCAAGAGTGATGCTGAATAATCCAGGGAACAGAGCGGGCGGCGTTGATTAGTTGTTGGGGGTGCAGTGGTTGATCCCATCCTGGGTCGGCAGCCGCCGACCACCAGGCAGAGGTTGGATGAAGGTTCCGGACGGGTGACTGCAGATGGAACAAAACGGGGGTAAGTAAGCAACAAACCAACAAGGTGCAAAAACAACAAAACTAACGCTAGGCTCTAAGACTGATACTCTGGTAAACCTACTGTTCATGGCTAACGATCCGGCAGGGAATGGATGTTAGGCCAGAGCCTAAGAAGGGTGATGATCAGGACCAGGTGTGCAGATTGCTGATGGGATGCAGGTGCGGAAATCAAGAGAGCTCCCCGGAGCGTTCCAGAACCCTCGGGAAACTGGAGATCACGAACATAACAACTAGTCCACAGACAGGACCCGACTCAGACTGCCGGGATCGTTACACTTTGTTGCGAAATAGGAAACCGATTCTAGATTTAACTTTGGATTGGAGATTCTTAATGTGAGTCTGGAAGGAGAGTTTACAGTCTAACCAGACACCTAGATATTTGTAGTTGTCCACATACTCTAGGTCAGACCCGTCGAGTGTAGTGATTCTAGTCGGGTGGGCGGGTGCAAGCAGCGTTCGGTTGAAGAGCATGCATTTAGTTTTACTAGTGTTTAAGAGCAGTTGGAGGCTACTGAAGGAGTGTTGTATGGAATTGAAGCTCGTTTGGAGGTTTGTTAACACAGTGTCCAATGAACCAAGCTGTGATGCAAAACTGAAACCTAGCCACTCTCTCCTCTCCTAGCAACAGTAGCTAGCTACACAGGTTTTTAGCTAGCTAGCTAACGTTATATCCCAACAACAATTCTCAGCGACATCTAAGCCATATTCGAAATTGAATTCAAGCCAGATACAATTTCAATAATGTAGGCTGTTTTGTTAGTTGACAGGATCCCGGATTCACGTCTCGTCTGAGCAGCCCACTTATGGCACAAGTATGCTAACTGGCTAGCTAACTCGTTGTACCTTGACAACATTGACCCTCAACATACTTCTTTTGTTCAATTATCTCAGCCATAGTCACAATTAAATTCAAGACAGATGAACTATCTAACAGGCATGAGCTCTAATCGGCTACAAAGTTTCATTTTGTTGAATCTAAACAATCTCTCACCTTACTAAGCTAATCAAAACAATGCTCTAAAATGACATATAATAGCATAATGTTGCGACAGTTTCATCAAAAAATAAGTAGAACATTATAGCTTTGTCTATTCTTACCATGAACGTCGGTAACTTGGTGCGGTCTCAATTTACTATTGAGAGTAAGAATAGTAGATGTTATGTCTGACACTGACAGTCACTCAATTAGCCATGTCAGCTAACAACCAAATCTTGCTAAGGGCCCCCAAAAGGCTGTGTGTAATAAACAATTTAGCTATTGAAATGCAAGTAACAGGCGATGAGACCAGTTACAGAAATACCAAAACATAAAAACATAATATTTAACTAAAGTCAACCTTACCAACATGATTGTAATACAGTCATCAGTACTATTCATATTAACCTACTGGAACTCCTTAGCACAGACAAACAAGAATATGAAACAAAGATTATTCACTTTATTTTAAATGATTATGTAATGGTGAAGGAATCACATATTGTTAAATGTGGTAGCTGCAAGCTGTCTGTGTTTAAATCCCTCTCAGTCCAATCACCAAAGATGGCTAGAGGGAGAGAGGTTACAAGAGGAAAGGGTGGGGGGACTAGGTGGATGTTATGATCTCATGGAGAGTTACCCTCCTTTAGTTTATCAACCAGCTAGTTATTAGAATCAGGTGCACTAGATTAGGGTTGGAGAAAATGTTTACTTCAGTAATTTATTGTTTTATAAACTATTTGTCTCTTCTGTCTTGCAGAGTGATGGTATCTTGGGCTGGTGTGAGAGCCACAGGAGGTGTTCACAGGTAAGGAATCACTTGTAGAACAGGTCTCTAACTCAGCTGGTAGAGCACGGCGCTTGTAACGCCAAGGTAGTGGGTTCGATCCCCGGGACCACCCATACACAAAAATGTATGCACGCTTTGGATAAAAGCGTCTGCTAAATGGCATATTATTATTATTATTATATTATATTGTGTGTGTCATATCAAATCACATTCTATTTGTCTCATGCTTTGTAAACAACAGGTGTAGACTAACAGTGAAATGCTCACTTTTGTGCCCTTCCCAACAATGCAGAGAGAAAGAAAATAGAGAAATAATAGAAAAGTAAAACAGGCAATAATAAAAGTAATAATAAATACACAATGAGTAACGATAACTTACTATATACACAGGGTACCAGTACCGAGTCGATGTGCAGGGGTACGAGGCAATTGAGGAAAATATGTAGGAATAAAGTGACAGAAACAGTAGCAGGAGCGTATGTGAGGAGTCAAAAAAGGTAGTGCAAAAAGGGTCAATGCAGATAGTTAAATAGTTAACCAAATAGCTAACTATTTAGCAGTCTTATGGCTTGGGGGTAGAAGCTGTTCAGGGTCCTGTTGGTTCCAGACTTGGTGCATCGGTAGCAGAGAGAACAGTCTATGACTTTGGTGGCTAGATTCTTTGACAATCTTTAGTGCCTTCCTCTGACACCGCCTGGTATAGAGGTCCTGGATGGCAGGGAGCTCGGCCCCAGTGATGTACTGGGCCGTACACACTACCCTCTGTAGTGCCTTGCGGTCGGATGCCAAGCAGTTGCCATACCAAGTAGTGATACAGCCAGTCAGGATGCTCTCAATGGTGCAGCTGTAGACTTTTTGAGGATCTGATGGCCCATGCCAAATCTTTTCAGCCTCCTGAGGGGGAAGAGGCGTTGTCATGCACTCTTCACGGCTGTATTGGTGTGTGTGGACCATGATAGATTCTTACTGATGTGTGTGTGTGTGTGTGTGTGACTACCCACACATTTTCCATCTCCAGTATTTCAACACAGCCCTGACTGTCTGTATTATGGCTCCTTCTAAATTAAATCTAATCTCTCCATTCAATGGAAATGGCCAGCGGTCACTGGCTTTATCTGAACTGCTCTATCTGTCCACTAAACACAGCAGGTAGGCTACTGTACTGTGTAATGTAGCACACACACACACACACACACACACACACACACACACACACACACACACACACACACACACACACACACACTCATGCAGCTATTCAGCCCTGATCATAGCGTATTCAGGGATACATTGTTCCCTCCCTCAGGTCAAGGTTTGGGTCAGGGACCTCTCTTCCCCTCCCTACCCGCCTTGCTGAGTTGATTACATTTTTGGACGCTACCTATTTTCAGCACCTTGATTAAATTCACCACCTTGGGTCCTATCCCAATGAACCAATAACCTTGTGAATAGTTTCTCATCGTGGGTGATTGGATGTCGCTGAAGTATTGAGAGGAGTAAGAGTGGTTGAAAGCGGTCTGTTTTGCCAGAGGTGAATGTAACGAATTAAAAATACTCGTTACTGTAATTGAGCAGTTTTTCTGAGTACTTGTACTTTTTTAGTATTTTTCAAAGTCAGTTATTGTACTTTTACTTAAGTATGTTTTGAATGAAGTATTGTACTTCGCTACCTTTTTAAAACCATCCGTTACAGAGTACAATTTTGTAGGCTTTACATAATAGTAAATCATGATGGCACGGAAAGTTTGTGGAACCATAAAAAAAAAAATGCTCATGTTGTTTAGTCAGTGACCAATCAAATCAAATTTCACGCATTGAGCCAAAACAGGCCAATCAAATAAAGATGTGCACACACAGTTGGAATATTTTCAAAAAGGCAAAAATAACTTAGCTAGTACAAGACATATCGAAAGAGAGGAAAAGGTTTTTTATCAAAGTGGTGTGTGTGAAAAACAATGGAGATGAAGGAGAGTCAGGAGACAATCCAGACACAGACAGATCCCTGGCCGATGTTTTGTAAATTTGTAAATTTGGTTTACAAAATGTAATTGCTTATTTGCTACGTGTGGCTTACTTGATCGAATTGAAGTTTCATAATGCTTAGGTTGTTACTAGTGCACTGATATACAGTACCAGTAAAAAGTTTGGACACCTACTCATTCAAGGGTCTTTCTTTATTTTTTTACTATTTTCTACATTGTACATCATAACTATGAAATAACACATATGGAATCATGTACTAACCAAAAAAGTGTTAAACAAATCAAAATATATTTTATATTTGAGATTCTTCAAAGTAGCCACCCTTTGCTTTGCTGACAGCTTTGCACACTCTTGGCATTCTCTCAACCAACTTCATGAGGTAGTCACCTGGAATGCATTTCAATTAACGGTTGTGTCTTATTAAAAGTCAATTTGTGGAATTTCTTTCCTTAATGCATTTGAGCCAATCAGTTGTGTTGTTACAAGGTAGGGGTGGTTTACAGAAGATGGCCCTATTTGGTAAAAGACCAAGAAGTCCGTATTATGGCAAGAACAGCTCAAATAAGCAAAGAGAAACGACAGTCCATCATTACTTTAAGACATGAAGGTCAGTCAATGCGGAACATTTCAAGAATTTGAAAGTTTCTTCAAGTGCAGTCGCAAAAACCATCAAGCGCTATGATGAAACTAGCTCTCATGAGGACCGCCAAAGGAAAGGAAGACCCAGAGTTACCTCTGCTGCAGAGGGTAAGTTCATTAGAGTTATTAGCCTCAGAAATTGCAGCCCAAATAAATGCTTCACAGAGTTCAAGTAACAGACACATCTCAACATCAACTGTTCAGGGGAGACTGCGTGAATCAGGCCTTCATGGTCAAATTTCTGCAAAGAAACCACTACTAAAAGGACACCAATAAGAAGAAGAGACTTGCTTGGGCCAAGAAACACGAGCAATGGACATTAGACCGGTGGAAATCTGTCCTTTGGTCTGATGAGTCTAAATTGGAGATTTTTGGTTCCAACCCCCGTGTCTTTGTGAGACGCAGAGTAGGTGAACGGATGATCTCCGCATGTGTGGTTCCCACCGTGAAGCATGGAGGAGGAGGTGTGATGGTGTAGGGGTGCTTTGCTGGTGACACTGTTGGTGATTTATTTAGAATTCAAGGCACACTTATCCAGCATGGCTACCACAGCATTCCGCAGCGATACGCCATCCCATCTGTGTTTGCGCTTAGTGGGACCATCATTTGTTTTTCAACAGTACAATGACCCAACACACCTCCAGGCTGTGTAAGGGCTATTTGACCAAGAAGGAGAGTGATGGAGTTCTGCATCAGATGACATGGCCTCCACAATCACCCGACCTCAACCCAATTGAGATGGTTTGGGATGAGTTGGACCGCAGAGTGAAGGAAAAGCAGCCAACAAGTGCTCAGCATATGTGGTAACTCCTTCAAGACTGTTGGAAAAGCATTCCAGGTGAAGCTGGTTGAGAGAATGCCAAGAGTTTGCAAAGCTGTCATCAAGGAAAAGGGTGGCTAGTTTGAAGAATCTCATATATAAAATATAGTTCGATTTGATTAACAATTCTTTGGTTACTACATGATTCAATATGTGTTATTTCAGAGTTTTGATTTTATTCTACAATGTAAAAAATTGTAAAAATAAAGAAAAACCCTTGAATGACTAGGTGTTTCCAAACTTTTGACTGGTACTGTAAGTAGGAGACCTGCCATCCAGGCAACTTTGAGAAAAACACTTTATTTCTGAGTTGTGCCTTTTGTTCACACACATATCTGCCCTCTCATTGGCTAGAATGGTCCAACCTGATCTTGCCTCCTCCCAACTGCCTTCCATTTTTGATGATATTTGTTTTCATTGTAAGAGTGTTTATTGTATAGATATGGCAACTCCTATCTTGCTGTGAAAAAAACAAACAAAATTGGGCTATTCTTCAGGCCTTTTAGGCGGGTTTTGCGTGGTAATTGGGCTAGAAATTTGAGCTTGACCTGGCAACCCTGGAGTGGCCACTAGAGTTCTATATAATCGATAGTCTGTGTTTAAGCACAGAAGAGTTGACAGTGTAATCATGCAATTCAAGCTTTGCCTACCCAGGATGAAGGAGGGGGCCGCCTACAAAAACTCTGCCTCAAACTTGAGGAAACATGTAGAGGTAAGATAACTAGTTATGAATTATAAAAAAAAGTCACTATGGATGGCTTTAGCAATGTATGTATTCTGAGCCTAGGTTAGCGTTAACTAGCTATCCTTTCAGCTAATGATAGCTGATAATGATAGCTGTTACTGTGCTTAGCATGTCATTGTCACTATGTCCTTTGGTGGCTAGCTAGCTAGCCATATAATTTATCTGGGCTAGCTAAAAACATTAGGCAAACGTCAGCAAGTGAACTAACTAGCTAGCTAACAACTTGGTCATGACATATTTAGAAAGACCTAGGATTTTTGGCTATATACTTTGTGTAAATTGGAATAATGTTCATCTAAAAGCCAGACTCACTAGCTAAGTCTCACATAGAATGGGTAAAATTGTTCTTTTTTTAGCCAGCTATATTTGGTTAGATCATTCAGATGTATGAAAGCATTGAATAGCCAAATATCACACAATTCAATCACATAAAAAGTATGTTTGCTGGGTAAAACTTTACTATAACTGTGGCCTAAACTTTACATAAGCATTCAAAACATCTTTATGAAGCCATTCGTGACACAATAATGATAGTTGAAGTAGGCCTATCATTCATTACATTAACCTTCATTATTTATGTATTCATTCAACATCAGTGTCCCTCAAAAGTAATGTTTTGTCTACACATCATTATCATTGAATTGAGTGTGTGTGTGTGAAGTGCGAGACAATAGATTGGTTTTATAGAAATTAATTTAAAAGTAACCCAACTGTGTGTTTCATGAGGTCATGTGACATTCATTTTGCATACATTGATGGCATATTTTTGGAAACATCCATCAAAGATGACGGTCTACAATAACCTCACCTCAGCACGCAAAATTAAGCGGACCAAGGAACCATCAAACCCCCCTTCAGCAAGCAAAGATATCTGACATGATGGCAGTGGGAGGAGGTAGAGGTATCTCACAGGCGACCGTTGACAAGCTTGTCATTAATTTCATCTGTGAGGGTCAACAGTCATGCTCTGTGGTAAAGCAACCAGGTTTGAAAGAGTTGGTAACCACCCTGGAACCTCAATGCAAGGTAATCTCCAGACAGTTCAAGAATACATGAGGAAGACTGAACAGCTTCTACCCCCAGTCAATTATGTTGCCGCCACCACCGATTGTTGGACAGCTCATCAAATGTTACATCAGGATCACATCCCACTGCATAGATGAAGAAACCCTGGAGAGAAGATCCACTGCACTTGCTTGTAAGAGGTTGAGAAGTTCCTATATCTTCGATGTGCTTGCAGGTACGCTTGATGACATCCATTGTGCGTACAGGATCAGGGGGAAAGTGATAAGAACCACAATTGACAGTGGATCTAACTTCATCAAATCATTCAATGTTTTTGGAGAGCAGACCCAGTCAGAAGTAATGGAAGCAGCAGACCCATGCCAATTGGCCACATTGTGGCGCTACAACATGCGATTGAAGATGCAAACTTTGAAAGGTCACGTCCCTCTCCCATGTGGTCATGTCCCTCACCCACGGTCACACGCAAGGTTGCACCCTCCAGGTCCTTACCATCTCATGGGAATTTGCATGTGAATTTTGACCTTACGGAGGAACAATTATAATAATGAACCAGAACAAATACAAGCTTCGCTGCTGAACCCCTAAATATTGAATGCATTTAATGAGAACTAAAAGGTGTGCAACATGAAAATATTTATGCTGTGTACATTGTGTAATTTATTGACGGTTCCTAACTAGCACCGGAGATGGGCTATCCAAAATCAAACCAACTTTGCCACAGTCATACACCAACCGGCTGAAGCTAATTGGATAAATAATTTGGCTAGACACCCACATCAAACCACACCCCAATACCAATTCACATTTGAATTAAGTCATGGCCGCTAGCATTTCTTAATAACCCAACTCTAAAACCAGGCCAAATCAGTAAGTGCAGTCGCCCATTAAAGGCAATGTTCCCACGTTCTCAGATATCCTATTTACGGTAAATGCTGCATATGTCAGTTCAATTGGAAATTGCCTTTAAAATCCACAATGCCTAAAACTTGCGATCACATTGACTCACGGCTTTAACCAGCTAGAGCCATATACTACAAATGTACTCTGAACAAAAATATAAACGTAACATGCAACAATTTTCAAAGATTTTACTGAGTTACAGTTCATATAAGAATCAGTCAATTGAAATAAATAAATTAGGCCCTAGTTTATGGATTTCACATGACTGGGAATACAGATATCCATCTGTTGTTCACAGATACCTTAAAAAAAGTGTTTTGCCTCATGCAGCGTGACACGTCTCCTTCGCATAGAGTTGATCAGGCTGTTGATTGTGGCCTGTGGAATGTTATCCCCACTCCTCTTCAATGGCTGTGCGAAGTTGCTGGATATTGGCGGAAACTGGAACACGCTGTCGTACACATCGATCCAGCATCCCAAACATGCTCAATGGGTGACATGTCTGGTGAGTATGCAGGCCATGGAAGAAGTGGGACAATTTCAGCTTCCAGTAATTGTGTACAAATCCTTGCGACATGGGGCCTTGCATTATCATTCTGAAACATGAGGTGATGGCGGTGGATGAATGGCACGCCAATGGGCCTCAGGATCTCGTCACGGTATCTTTGTGCATTCAAATTGCCATCAATAAAATGCAATTGTGTTCGTTGTCCGTAGCTTATGTCTGCCCATAACATAACCCCACCGCCACCATGGGGCTCTCTGTTCACAACGTTGACATCAGCAAACCGCTCGCCCACACGACGCCCAGTACAGTTGAAACCAGTATTCATCCGTGAAGAGCACACTTCTCAAACATGCCACTACCATGGAAGGTGAGCATTTGCCCACTGAAGTAAGTTATGACGCAGAACTGCAGTCAGGTCAAGACCCTGGTGAGGACGACGAGCACGCAGATGAGCTTATCTGAGATGGTTTCTGACAGTTTGTGCAGAAATTATTTGGTTGTGCAAACCCACAGTTTCATCAGCTGTCCGGGTGGCTGATCTCAGATGATCCCGCAGGTGAAGAAGCCGGATGTGGAGATCCTGGGCTAGCATGGTTACATGTGGTCTGCTGTTGTGAGGCTGGTTGGACATACTGCCAAATTCTCTAAAACAACGTTGGAGGCAACTTATGGTAGAGAAATGAACATTCAACAGCTCTGGTGACATTCCTGCAGTCAGCATGCCAATTGCACGCTCTCTCAATTATTGAGTTATCTGTGACATTGTGTTGTGTGACAAAACATCACATTTTAGAGAGGCCTTTTATTGTCCCCAGCACAAGGTGCACCTCTGTAAAGGTCATGCTGTTTAATCAGCTTCTTGATATGCCACACCTGTCAGGTGGATGGATTATCTTGGCAAAGGATAAATGCTCACTAACAGGGATGTAAACATATTTGTGCCAAAAATGAAATAATGCTTTTTGTGCGTATGAAAGATCTGGGATCTTTTATTTCAGCTCATGAAACATGGGACCAACACTTTACATATTGCTTTTACAGTTTTGTCCAGTATAATTTGAGGAGTTAGCGAGGTAACTTTAGTCAAGGCGGGATAACCGGTACCATGAAAGTGGCTCACCTTTTAGCCAGGTACATTTCTATGGCAAAGAATGGTTCAGAACTAACCTGCTCCGGGGCAGGCTAACTCAGGGCTAAGTCTGACCCAGATGCAGAAGAGTCTGCAGAGCAGGTTGAGTACCAAGGCACATTTTCCATCCAATTAGATTACAGTGGCCTAGAGTATCAACTCCCTGAGCATCAACGGTGTGCGTGTAACCTGCTGAACCTCATTGCAACAACAGATTATTCCCTGGCAGAAAGGAATAGTGACAGCTACAAAAGGTTGTCCCGTTCAGCCATTTGGATTAAACTGGGCGGTCAACCTTGGCTGCTGAAGTTGTAGAGGATGAGTGCAACCTGTAGTTGATCCGGCTGAATCAAACACGTTGGAACTCGACTTCTCTGGTTGGAGAGGAACACATGCTTAATACAAGAGAAAAGGGGGAGGACGCCATAAGGAATGTGTGTGAAGAATTCAAGGTGAAAATGTGAGTAACATTTCAAATAGTATATTCATGTATGTCATTTATTCCTAATACAGTAACAGTTATTGAATTATTACTATTTGAACAGGTGTTAAAATGTGCTTGTGTCTTACAGGCTGAGCCTTGCAGAAATGGCCTTCTTGACTGAGTACTGCTTTGACCCAACTTCACTATTTTGTGATTCTTTTGGCATTTATCTTTATTTTGTTTTCACGAAATGTACAGTGGGGAAAAAAAGTATTTAGTCAGCCACCAATTGTGCAAGTTCTCCCACTTAAAAAGATGAGAGATGCCTGTAATTTTCATCATAGGTACACGTCAACTATGACAGACAAATTGAGGGAAAAAAATCCAGAAAATCACATCGTAGGATTTTTAATGAATTTATTTGCAAATTATGGTGGAAAATAAGTATTTGGTCACCTACAAACAAGCAAGATTTCTGGCTCTCACAGACCTGTAACTTCTTCTTTAAGAGGCTCCTCTGTCCTCCACTCGTTACCTGTATTAATGGCACCTGTTTGAACTTGTTATCAGTATAAAAGACACCTGTCCACAACCTCAAACAGTCACACTCCAAACTCCACTATGGCCAAGACCAAAGAGCTGTCAAAGGACACCAGAAACAAAATTGTAGACCTGCACCAGGCTGGGAAGACTGAATCTGCAATAGGTAAGCAGCTTGGTTTGAAGAAATCAACTGTGGGAGCAATTATTAGGAATTGGAAGACATACAAGACCACTGATAATCTCCCTCGATCTGGGGCTCCACGCAAGATCTCACCCCTTGGGGTCAAAATGATCACAAGAACGGTGAGCAAAAATCCCAGAACCACACGGGGGGACCTAGTGAATGACCTGCAGAGAGCTGGGACCAAAGTAACAAAGCCTACCATCAGTAACACACTACGCCGCCAGGGACTCAAATCCTGCAGTGCAAGACGTGTCCCCCTGCTTAAGCCAGTACATGTCCAGGCCCGTCTGAAGTGCATTTGGATGATCCAGAAGAGGATTGGGAGAATGTCATATGGTCAGATGAAACCAAAATATAACTTTTTGGTAAAAACTCAACTCGTCATGTTTGGAGGACAAAGAATGCTGAGTTGCATCCAAAGAACACCATACCTACTGTGAAGCATGGGGGGTGGAAACATCATGCTTTGGGGCTGTTTTTCTGCAAAGGGACCAGGACGACTGATCCGTGTAAAGGAAAGAATGAATGGGGCCATGTATCGTGAGATTTTGAGTGAAAACCTCCTTCCATCAGCAAGGGCATTGAAGATGAAATGTGGCTGAGTCTTTCAGCATGACAATGATCCCAAACACACCGCCCGGGCAACGAAGGAGTGGCTTCGTAAGAAGCATTTCAAGGTCCTGGAGTGGCCTAGCCAGTCTCCAGATCTCAACCCCATAGAAAATCTTTGGAGGGAGTTGAAAGTCTGTGTTGCCCAGCGACAGCCTCAAAACATCACTGCTCTAGAGGAGATCTGCATGGAGGAATGGGCCAAAATACCAGAAACAGTGTGTGAAAACCTTGTGAAGACTTACAGAAAACGTTTGACCTGTGTCATTGCCAACAAAGGGTATATAACAAAGTATTGAGAAACTTTTGTTATTGACCAAATACTTATTTTCCACCATCATTTGCAAATAAATTCATTAAAAATCCTACAATGTGATTTTCTGGATTATTTTTTCTCATTTTGCCTGTCATAGTTGACGTGTACCTATGATGAAAATTACAGGCCTCTCTCATCTTTTTAAGTGGGAGAACTTGCACAATTGGTGGCTGACTAAATACTTTTTTTCCCCACTGTATCTGCTCTTCTTATAACCAGCAATAACTTTTGAATATCAGATTGGCAGTTACCCCAATTCCGGCTTCAACTTCGACTCATCTGCCCTGGGCTCTTTCTATAATTCCAACCGAATTTTCGGGGCATGCAAGAGGAAACACCTGTGTTACAGAAGCAGGAGAGGGGGAGTTCTGGCGAGATTAAGGCGAAGGCAAAACCGTCCCCCTCTTACCTCCATTCTATCGTGGATTTGCTACCAACGGGGCATTGCTTTCGGAAAAGATACCCCACATGGCTATCCAACTCGATGGATTCTCCATTCATCGAGCGGACAGGACAGTAGAGTCAGGGAGGCTGCCTTTCTTGCCGGCTGCGATTTTAATTCTGTGTCATTAAGACACGTGATGCTCAACTTCCATCAACACGTCTCCTTCGCCACTAGTGGCGATAAAGTCCTAAACTACTGTTACTCTACTCACAAGCAAGCATACAGGGACCTCCCTCGTCGGCCATTCGGCAAATTAGATCATGACTCCAAACAGGAAGTACCCATGACTCGCTCCGTTGAGAAATCGTAATCAGTATCAGAGATTATGCTACAGGACTGCTCTGCTAGTGCTGATTGGAATATGTTCAGAGACTCTGCCAATAACATTGACGAGCTAACCACCACCATCAACGGCTTCATTAGTAAATGCTTCGACGATGTTGTCCCCACAGTGAAGGTTTGCTGCTTCCCCAATCAAAAGCACTGGATTAAAACCAAGGTTGGCGCTAAGCTAAAGGACAGGGCTACCGCGCACAGGGCTATTGCAGACAACCCTGAGGCTACGACTGGGGACAGGAAGAAGTACAAGAAGTCCTGCTACAACCTCCGCAGAGTCATCAAACGAGAATAAAATACAATATAGGAATAAGGTGGAATCATACTACACGGCCTTTGACGCACGCCGCATGTGGCAGGGGCTACAGTCCATTACAAAGGAAGACCCAGCCGTGATCTGCCCAACGATGCCTCTCTTTCAAACGAACAATGGATTTTATGCACGCTTTGACAGTAACAACACCGTACGCGAGGGCCTCCATCGACCCAGAGGACTGGGTGATCTCGCTCTCCGAAGTCGACGTGATTAAGGTCTTTAAGCAGGTCAACACTCGCGGGGCTGGGCGGTATTCCAGGGCGCATTACCAGAGCATGCGCAGATCAGCTGGCAAGCGTATTCACTGTAATTTTCAACCTCTCCTTGTCCCAGTCTGTAATCCCCACGTCTTAAAATGACTACCAACATTCCTGTTCCCAATAACTCTAAGGCTTCATGCCACAATGACTACTGCCCTGTAGCACTCACATCTGTAATCATTAAGTGCTTTGAAAAACTGGTTATGGCACACATCAACGACATCATCCCACACACCCTAGACAAACTCCAATTTGCATACCACAGATCCATAGACAACGCTAACAGATCCATAGACAACGCAATTTCTATTGCACTCCACACTGCCCTCACACACCTAGATAAGAGGTATACCTATGTGAGAATGCTGTTGATTGACAACAGCTCAGCGTTCAGCACCATTGTCCCCTCCAAGATCGTCACCAAGCTTAGGACCCAGGGACTGAACACCTCCGTCTGCAACTGGATCCTGGACTTCCTGATGGGCCAACCCCAGGTGGTGAGGGTAGGCAACAACACATCTGCCACGCTGACCCTCAACACGAGGGCCCCACAGGGATGTATGCTTGGTCCCCTCCTGTACTGCCTGTTCACCCACGACTGCGTGGCCACGCACGACTCCAACACCATCATCAAGTTTGCTGATGACATGACGGTGGTAGGCCTGATCACCGGTGACGATGAGACAGCCTACAGAGAGGAGGTCAATGACCTGGCAGTGTGGTGCCGGGACAACAACCTCTCCCTCAATGTTAGTAAGACCAAGAAGCTGATCGCGGACAGCCCAGTACATCACTGGGGCTGAGCTCCCTGCCATCCAGGACCACTATATCAGGCGGTGTGAAAGGAAGGCCCGGAAAATAGTTAAAGACTCCAGCCACCCAAGCCATAGACTGTTCTCTCTGCTTCCGCACAGCAAGCGGTGCCAGTGCATCAAGTCTGACACCAACAGGCTACTGAACAGCTTCTATCCCCAAGCCATAAGTCTGCTAAATAGCTAAGGGGTGCTGGAGGGGTGCTCTCATCTTATCTACCAACATAGATAGGGCTCTAACTCCTCTAGCCCCACAGTGAAATAGGGTGCAGGCCAGGCAGCAGGCTGTTAGCCAACCTGCCAGCTTAGTGGAGTCTGCCAATAGCACAGTCAGTGTAGTCAGCTCAGCCATACCCATTGAGACTGTGTCTGTGCCTCGACCTAGGTTGGGCAAAACTAAACATGGCGGTGTTCGCCTTAGCAATCTTATTAGGATAAAGACCTCCTCCATTCCTGCCATTATTGAAAGAGATCGTGATACCTCACATCTCAAAATAGGGTTACTTAATGTTAGATCCCTCACTTCAAAGGCAGTCATAGTCAATGAACTAATCACTGATCATAATCTTGATGTGATTGGCCTGACTGAAACATGGCTTAAGCCTGATGAATTTACTGTGTTAAATGAGGCCTCACCTCCTGGTTACACTAGTGACCATATTCCCCGTGCATCCCGCAAAGGCGGAGGTGTTGCTAACATTTACGATAGCAAATTTCAATTTACAAAAAAAAAAATGGCGTTTTCGTCTTTTGAGCTTCTAGTCATGAAATCTATGCAGCCTACTCAATCACTTTTTATAGCTACTGTTTACAGGCCTCCTGGGCCATATACAGCGTTCCTCTCTGAGTTTCCTGAATTCCTATCAGACCTTGTAGTCATAGCAGATCATATTCTAATTTTTGGTGATTTTAATATTCACATGGAGAAGTCCACAGACCCACTCCAAAAGTCTTTCGGAGCCATCATCGACTCAGTGGGTTTTGTCCAACATGTCTCTGGACCTACTCACTGCCACAGTCATACTCTGGACCTAGTTTTGTCCCATGGAATAAATGTTGTAGATCTTAATGTTTTTCCACAAAATCCTGGACTATCGGACCACCATTTTATTACGTTTGCAATCGCAACAAATAATCTGCTCAGACCCCAACCAAGGAGCATCAAAAGTCGTGCTATAAATTCTCAGACAACACAAAAATTCCTTGATGCCCTTCCAGACTCCTTCTGCCTACCCAAGGACGTCAGAGGACAAAAATCAGTTAACCACTTAACTGAGGAACTCAATTTAACCTTGCGCAATACCCTAGATGCAGTTGCACCCCTAAAAACGAAAAACATTTGTCATAAGAAACTAGCTCCCTGGTATACAGAAAATACCCGAGCTTTGAAGCAAGCTTCCAGGAAATTGGAACGGAAATGGCGCCACACCAAACTGGAAGTCTTCCGACTAGCTTGGAAAGACAGTACCGTGCAGTACCGAAGAGCCCTCACTGCTGCTCGATCATCCTACTTTTCCAACTTAATCGAGGAAAATAAGAACAATCCAAAATTTCTTTTGATACTGTTGCAAAGCTAACTAAAAAGCAGCATTCCCCAAGAGAGGATGGCTTTCACTTCAGCAGTAATAAATTCATGAACTTCTTTGAGGAAAAGATCATGACCATTAGAAAGCAAATTACGGACTCCTCTTTGAATCTGCGTATTCCTCCAGGGCTTAGCTGTCCTGGATCTGCACAGCTCTGCGAGGGCCTGGGATCGGGAGAGACACTTAAGTGTTTTAGTACTATATCTCTTGACACAATGATGAAAATAATCATGGCCTCTAAACCTTCAAGCTGCATACTGGATCCTATTCCTACTAAACTGCTGAAGGAGCTGCTTCCTGTGCTTGGCCCTCCTATGTTGAACATAATAAACAGCTCTCTATCCACCGGATGTGTACCAAACTCACTAAAAGTGGCAGTGATAAAGCCTCTCTTGAAAAAGCCAAACCTTGACCCGGAAAATATAAAAAACTATCGGCCTATATCGAATCTTCCATTTCTCTCAAAAATTTTAGAAAAAGCTGTTGCGCAGCAACTCACTGCCTTTCTGAAGACAAACAATGTATACGAAATGCTTCAGTCTGGTTTTAGACCCCATCATAGCACTGAGACTGCACTTGTGAAGGTGGTAAATGACCTTTTAATGGCGTCAGACCGAGGCTCTGCATCTGTCCTCGTGCTACTAGACCTTAGTGCTGCCTTTGACACCATCGATCACCACATTCTTTTGGAGAGACTGGAAACCCAAATTGGTCTACACGGACAAGTTCTGGCCTGGTTTAGATCTTACCTGTCGGAAAGATATCAGTTTGTCTCTGTGAATGGTCTGTCCTCCGACAAATCAACTGTACATTTCGGTGTTCCTCAAGGTTCCGTTTTAGGACCACTATTGTTTTCACTATATATTTTACCTCTTGGGGATGTTATTCGAAAACATAATGTTAACTTTCACTGCTATGCGGATGACACACAGCTGTACATTTCAATGAAACATGGTGAAGCCCCCAAAATTGCCCTCGCTAGAAGCCTGTGTTTCAGACATAAGGAAGTGGATGGCTGAAAACTTTCTACTTTTAAACTCGGACAAAACATAGATGCTTGTTCTAGGTCCCAAGAAACAAAGAGATCTTCTGTTAAATCTGACAATTCATCTTGATGGTTGTAAAGTCGTCTCAAATAAAACTGTGAAGGACCTCGGCGTTACTCTTGACCCTGATCTCTCTTTTGACGAACATATCAAGACTGTTTCAAGGACAGCTTTTTCCATCTACGTAACATTGCAAAAATCAGAAATGTTCTGTCCAAAAATGATGCAGAAAAATTAATCCATGCATTTGTTACTTCTAGGTTAGACTACTGCAATGCTCTACTTTCCGGCTACCCGGATAAAGCACTAAATAAACTTCAGTTAGTGCTAAATACGGCTGCTAGAATCCTGACTAGAACCAAGAAATTTGATCATATTACTCCAGTGCTAGCTTCCCTACACTGGCTTCCTGTTAAGGCAAGGGCTGATTTCAAGGTTTTACTGTTAACCTATAAAGCGTTACATGGGCTTGCTCCTATCTATCTTTCCGAGTTGGTCCTGCCGTACATACCAATACGTACGCTACGGTCACAAGACGCAGGCCTCCTAATTGTCCCTAGAATTTCTAAGCAAACAGCGGGAGGCAGGGCTTTCTCCTATAGATCTCCATTTTTATGGAACAGTCTGCCTACCCATGTGAGAGACGCAGACTCGGTCTCAACCTTTAAGTCTTTACTGAAGACTTATCTCTTCAGTAGGTCATATGATTGAGTGTAGTCTGGCCCAGGAGTGTGAAGGTGAACGGAAAGGCTCTGGAGCAACGAACAGCCCTTGCTGTCTCTGCCAGGCCGGTTCCCCTCTCTCCACTGGGGTTCTCTGCCTCTAACCCTGTTACAGGGGCTGAGTCACTGGCTTGCTGGTGCTCTTTCATGCTGTCCCTAGGAGGGGTGCGTCACTTGAGTGGGTTGAGTTACTGACGTGATCTTCCTGTCTGGGTTGGCGCCCCCCCTTGGCTTGTGCTGTGGTGGAGACCTCTGTGGGCTATACTCGGCCTTGTCTCAGGATTGTAAGTTGGTGGTTGAGGATATCCCTCTAGTGGTGTGGGGGCTGTGCTTTGGCAGAGTGGGTGGGGTTATATCCTTCCTGTTTGGCCCTGTCCGGGGTTTCTTCGGATGGGGCCACAGTGTCTCCGGACCGCTCCTGTCTCAGCCTCCAGTATTTATGCTGCAGTAGTTTATGTGTCGGGGGGCTGGGGTTAGTTGGTTATACCTGGAGTACTTCTCCTGTCTTATCCAGTGTCCTGTGTGAATTTAAGTATGCTCTCTCTAATTCTCTCGTTCTCTCTTTCTCTCTGAGAACCTGAGCCCTAGGACCATACGTCAGGACTACCGGGCATGCTGACACCTTGCTGTCCCCAGTCCGCCTGGCCTTGCTGCTATTCCAGTTTCAACTGTTCTGCCTGCGGTTACGAAACCCCTACCTGTCCCAGACCTGCTGTTTTCAACTCTTAATGATCGGCTATGAAAAGCCAACTGAGAGACCTGAGCCCTAGGACCATACGTTGGGACTACCGGCCGTGGTGACTCCTTGCTGTCCCCAGTCCGCCTGGCCTTGCTGCTATTCCAGTTTCAACTGTTCTGCCTGCGGTTATGGAACCCCTACCTGTCCCAGACCTGCTGTTTTCAACTCTTGATGATCGGCTATGGAGAGCCAACTGAGATTTATTCCTGATTATTATTTGACCATGCTTGTCACTTATGAACATTTTTGAACATCTTGGCATGGTTCTGTTATAATCTCCACCCGGCACAGCCAGAAGAGGACTGGCCACCCCTCATAGCCTGGTTCCTCTCTAGGTTTCTTCCTAGGTTTTGGCCTTTCTAGGGAGTTTTTCCTAGCCACCGTGCTTCTACACCTGCATTACTAGCTGTTTGGGGTTTTAGGCTGGGTTTCTGTACAGCACTTCGAGATATTAGCTGATGTACGAAGGGCTATATAAAATAAAATTGATTGATTGAACAGAAAGTCTGTGTAGCCAATCTACATTTGTTATTTGTTTTTGCACTGTCTCTATGCACACTCACAGGACTCTACACACTCACGGACACTGACACTCCAACACACACATAAAATGTACACACATTTACACTGACTCTACACACACTCACTTACAATCATCATTTACGCTGCTGCTACTCTGTTTATCATATATCCTAATGCCTAGTCACCTTACCCCCTATAGATATGTACTGCAGTATCCCTGCACATTGAAACATATGGTATTGGAACTGACCCTGTATATAGCTTTTTATTTTCTCGTGTTCTTCTTATTTCTTATTTTTATTTCTCGTGTGTTTTTGTTCTACCATATGTTATTTCTAGTGCTACATTGATTACTGCATTGTTGGGTTTGGAGCTTGCATTTCACTTTAGTTGTGCACGTGACATTAAAAACTTGAAACTTGATGAAGCCTGTGGTGACGGCTTTGAACATCCTACAGTCAGAAACCAACACGCATATGGGGTGGCTGCTGCCGGGGATATTCTCACTACAAGCAAAACTAAAGAGGCTGGAAGCATCTTGTAAGATGTGCCTACCACTCAGAGCCATTCAGGAGGATCTCCAAAAGCGCTGTGGAGGAATGATGGAAGATCCCTACTTTATCGCCAACTGCTGTAATTCTTCTGTCAAAGTTCAAGACCTCTTGGACTGACAAAGCAGATGTCATCGAAACAGGTAAGATTTCCTCACTCTAATATTTGTCTGATTATTTGTTAACCTAGAATCTCCCATTCACCTTTTACTTGCGTCTTGTATATTACTGTGAGTCTACACAATAGGTACAGCTAGACATGGAATCATCTCAACATTAGACAACTTTTAGGTCTGAGAACATCCTACAAACTCAGTCTCAGTATCTAAGAATAACAAGTATGGAAAGTCTGTGTTTGGGTTATTGTAATGTCAGTGATATGATGAACTAAGTTGCCACATGAAGCAGAATTGCAGAAATATTCAATATGTGTATGTAAGTAACCTTGTCCCCAGGCTCGAATTGCTGGCGCATAGAGCAAAGTGGAACTTGAAAGGGATGTGGTTAAAATTGTGGAGGGAGAGAGACTGAGGCTGCTACAGCTGTATTAGATGGGACTTTGAAAAATGGCAAAAATTGCCAATTAAAATGAATGCTCTATCACAATTTTCGGGCGTATAAAAGTTTGAAAACTATTTAGAAGATTCATACTTTCAGATTTTCCAAACTCACATCCTTGTTTAAATCATTGCACTGCTCATGCTTTGAAGTCTACAATGTAGGGGGGAGGTTCTAAGGGTTATGCTAGATGGTGATGGACTGCGAGATTAGCCAATTAAAACCAGCAGTTGTTTCTGCCATAGACTTCCAGTCGTGTTCCATTCTGAGGCCCTGTCAAACCAGACGGTTCAACAGAGAGAGAGCCGGCTGGTGGACGAGATTAAGAGAGAAATTAAGTGAATCATTAATGTTCTATATGTTTTTTACACTGAGGACCACATTGTACATATTGTTTTGTATTAGATACAATAAATGAACTTAGTTCCTACTGTACATTTATTTCCTCTTCTTTTTTACATACATTGCGTGGAATAGAGCACGTTTAGCAACGTCAATGTTTTTATTTTAAAAGTAACTAAATTACTTTTACTCTGAATACTTTTAAGATGAGCTACTTTTTACTTGAGTAGTTGTGTTACACCAGTAGTTTTAATTCTTGAGTACAATTTTATAAAAGTATCAGTACTTCTACATGAGTAGGATATTTTAGTACGCTTTCCATCCCTGTGTTTTGCCAATCAAATCTCATTCAGTCTCTCTCTCTCTCTCTCTCTCTCTCTCTCTCTCTCTCTCTCACACACACACACACACACACACACACACACACACACACACACACACACACACACACACACACAGCCAATCAATGCTGAGTCCTAAATATCCTTTTTGGTGGTATGACACTTTTATGTGCTATGTGAGAATGAGCAGGAAGCGACTCATAATTGGTTTCTTTAGTGCAAGAGGGGCAGCTCCAGTCCTCAGGGGCCTGATCGGTGTCACACTTTATCCACAGCCATATCACTAACAGACCTGATTAAACTAATAGCCTTCTAAACTGAAGATCATGATTAGTTTATTATTGGCATCAGGTGTGTTTGCTAGGGCTGGGGCAAAAGTGTGTCACCAATCAGGCCCCCGAGGACTGATTGGTTCCTGTTTCCTGTTTTAGAGGGTAATAAAGGAGGAAGGTCAGTAATATGTGTGTGCGTGTCACGCCCTGGCTCTGGGACTCTGTTATGTTGAGCCAGGGTGTGTGGTTTCTATGTGTTTTGTGTGCCAGGGTGATTATCTAGTTCATTTGTTTCTATGTTGGCCGGTGTGGTTCTCAATCAGAGGCAACGTGTATCAGCTGTTGCTTGTTGTCTCTGATTGGGAACCATACTTAGGCAGCCTGTTTTCCACAGTGTGTTGTGGGATCTTGTTCCGTGTTTGGTTTGTGTAACCGTAGGACTTCACGTTTCGTATAGTTTGTTGTTTTGTTCGTTGTGTTGTTCTCTAATAAAAAAGTATGTTCACTCATCACGCTGCGCATTGGTCCACTTCCTCCAGCGATCGTGACAGAAGATCCCACCATAACTGGACCAAGCAGCGTGTCCAGGAGCCAACGCCAGAGAGGGCTCTAAAGGATATCAACCTCGACTGGGTCAAGCCGCGGGAGGAGGAGAGAGGCTGGACTTGGGAGCAGAGGAGCGAGAGTCTGGCGAGAGCCATGGAGGCCTGGCCCACGGGGAGGAGAGACGGCCAGAACATTTTTAGGGGGGGGCTCACGCCGTGGACGACGGGGCAGCAGGAGGCCGGGATAGAGTGGTTCAGCGGGTTGGCAAAGGAGGCCGCCAGGTTACGGGAGTCACTGGTCACCAGGGGGAAGGAGAATGTAGAGGCACGGCGAGAGGTACTGGGGTGTGTTGCCAGTCCGGCCCGTTCCTGTTCCCCGCGTAGAGCCAGTGGTGTGTGTCCCCAGTACGGTCCGGCTTGTTCCTGTCCCTCGCACCGAGCCTGTGGTGCGCGTCGCCAGCCCAGTCCGGCATGTTCCTGCCCCTCGCACCAAGCCTGTGGTGCGCGTCGTCAGCCCGGTCCGGCCTGTTCCTGCTCCCCGCACCAAGCCAGTGGTGCGTTTCGTCAGCCCGGTTCGGCCCGTCCCTGCTCCCCGCACCAAGCCTGTGGTGCGCGTCGTCAGCCCGGTCCGGCCTGTTCCTGCTCCCCGCACCAAGCCAGTGGTGCGCTTCGTCAGCCCGGTTCAGCCCGTCCCTGCTCCCCGCAGCAAGCCAATGGTGCGCGTCGTCAGCCCGGTCCGGCTTGTTCATGCTCCCCGCACCAAGCCAGTGGTGCGCTTCGTCAGCCCGGTTCGGCCCGTCCCTGCTCCCCGCACCAAGCCAATGGTGCGCGTCGTCAGCCCGGTCCGGCCCGTCCCTGCTCCCCGCACCAAGCCTGTGGTGCGCATCGTCAGTCCGGCACAGCCCGTGCCTGTTCCACCGGTGCCTGGTCCGGCACCGGTCAGCTGCTCCACTCCGGAGCTAGAGCAATCCGCTCCACCAGTGTTCAGTCCAGCTCCGGCCAGCAGGGCCAGACCGGACCAGGGGCGCTTTGGGGGGTTTGTTGGAGGGTGGGGGTCAAGCCCACCCGGCCCTCCCCTGTTCGGTTTATGTTTGGCGCGGTCGCAGTCCGCGCCTTTGGGGGGGGGGTACTGTCACGCTCTGGCTCTGGGACTCTGTTATGTTGAGCCAGGGTGTGTGGTTTCTATGTGTTTTGTGTGCTAGGGTGATTATCTAGTTCATTTGTTTCTATGTTGGCCGGTGTGGTTCTCAATCAGAGGCAACGTGTATCAGCTGTTGCTTGTTGTCTCTGATTGGGAACCATACTTAGGCAGCCTGTTTTCCACAGTGTGTTGTGGGATCTTGTTCCGTGTTTGGTTTGTGTAACCGTAGGACTTCACGTTTCGTATCGTTTGTTGTTTTGTTCGTTGTGTTGTTCTCTAATAAAAAAGTATGTTCACTCATCACGCTGCGCATTGGTCCACTTCCTCCAGCGATCGTGACAGTGCGTGCGTGCCTGTGTGTGTTTGAGTGTGTGCGGCAGTAGGTAAGAAACTCTGAATGCACAAAGTCACTGGGAGCAGACGGGTTAAACGAACGGACTAAGGGGCTCAAATCGAGGAATAACAAGCCTTTTCCTCATCTTATTATTTCAGCCGCATTCGCTTTTCTTCCTGAAGCTTGATATCCATCAGGCGGCACACGCCACTCAGTTTGCTCTCATGTCCAAGCAAAGCGTATGGATATCCCCCTCAGACACGGACATACACACCTAAACACGCAGGCAAGGCGTGCATGCAGGCATACATGCCCACACCCACACCCACACACAAAATAGGTGGGCAGCCGAGAATCTAAATCCTAGTAGACCGTGTCTATGCAGTCTCCAGTCTGGATGCATGCAGCCAGTCAGGCAGTGATCACAACTGGATGATATGCAACACTAATTGGTGGCTAATAAGCCAGTAAACATGGTTAGCTTGTTAAGGGTAATTGTCTGAGCCAGACTGCTGTAGCCAACACACACACACACACACACACACACACACACACACACACACACACACACACACACACACACACACACACACACACACACACAGCACCCTCCCCCATGTACTGTAGCCAGCCAGCCCAGCCAGCCAGCCCAGGGGAGAGAAAGGAGAGCGGAGTGGGGTTAAAAGGGCCTGGGTAAAGCTTACCTTATGCTTCCCAGTCTAAACAATTTCACATACTGTATATTATGACAACATTTTGTGACGTTTTGGATCGTTTTGTTCTTCGGCTGGGGGTTTTTCCCATCTGTTCGTGCACACAAATGTCTTTATTGAGTCAAGTCGAAGTTAGGTAGCCAAAGTTTACGCCAATTCGTCGGTGATTGGTCAACAGTACTACTCCCAGTAAGAGTGGGAAAATGAAGTGTTTGTTGTCATTCAACAAAAGAAGACTAGTTTTCCAGTGGAGACTGCTGAGCGGAGGACTGCTCATAATAATGGCTGGAATGGAGTAAATGGAATGACATCAAACACATGATTAGGCCCACCCACTTGGGTGGGCTCCCAAGTGTGTGGGCCTATGCCCTCCCAGGCTCACCCATGGCTGCGCCCCTGCCAAGTCATATGAAATCCATAGGGGCCTAATTTATTTATTTCAATTGACTGATTTCCTTATATGAACTGTAACTCAGTAAAATCGTTGAAATTGTTGCATGTTAAGTTAATATTTTTTGCTCGGTATTGATGAAAAATTGCGCTACTAAGACTTGCTCGGCAAAAACTTCAAAATTAATTACAGATTTCTTGATTTATCTTCGAATAATTTAGCCTATTTTGAGGAAGTGTTGGACACCTTAAGGTAGTCTCTCTCTCTCTCTCTCTCTCTCTCTATCTCTCTCTCTCTCTCTCTCTCTCTCTCTCTCTATATATATACAGTCATGGCCAAAATTGTTGGCACCCCTGAAATGTTTCCAGAAAATGAAGTATTTCTCACAGAAAAGTATTGAAATTACACATGTTTTGCTATGCACATGTTTATTTCCTTTGTATGTATTGGAATAACACAAAAAAAACAGGAAAAAAGCAAATTTGACATAATTTCACACAAAACTCAAAAAATGGGCCGGACAAAATGATTGGCACCCTTAACTTAATATTTAGTTGCACACCCTTTGGAAAAAATAACTGAAATCAGTCGCTTCCTATAACCATCAATAAGCTTCTTACACCTCTCACCCGGAATTTTGGACCACTCTTCTTTTGCAAACTGCTCCAGGTCTCTCATATTGGATGGGTGCCTTTTCCCAACAGCAATTTTAAGATCTCTCCACAGGTGTTCAATGGGATTAAGATCTGGACTCATTGCTGGCCACTTCAGAACTCTCCAGCGCTTTGTTGCCATCCATTTCTGGGTGCTTTTTGAAGTATGTTTGGGGTCATTGTCCTGCTGGAAGACCCATGATCTCGACGGCGCAAACCCAGCTTTCTGACACTGGGCCCTACATTGCGACCCAAAATCCTTTGGTAATCCTCAGATTTCATGATGCCTTGCACACAGTCAAGGCACCCAGTGCCAGAGGCAGCAAAACAACCCCAAAACATCTTTGAACCTCCACCATATTTGACTGTAGGTACTGTGTTCTTTTCTTTGAAGGCTTCATTACATTTTCGGTAAACAGTAGAACGATGTGCTTTACCAAAAAGCTCTATCTTGGTCTCATCTGTCCATAAGACGTTCTCCCAGAAGGAATTTGGCTTACTCATGTACATTTTGGCAAACTGTAGTCTTGCTTTTTTATGTCTCTGTGTCAGCAGTGGGGTCCTCCTGGGTCTCCTGCCATAGCGTTTCATTTCATTCAAATTTCGACGTATAGTTCGCGCTGACACTGATGCACCCTGAGCCTGCAGGACAGCTTGAATTTCTTTGGAACTTGTTTGGGGCTGCTTATCCACCATCCGGACTATCCTGCGTTGCAACCTTTCATCAATTTTTCTCTTCCGTCCACGTCCAGGGAGATTAGCTACAGTGCCATGGGTTGCAAACTTCTTGATCATGTTGCGCACTGTGGACAAAGGAACATCTAGATCTCTGGAGATGGACTTGTAACCTTGAGATTGTTGATATTTTTCCACAATTTTGGTTCTCAAGTCCTCAGACAGTTCTCTTTTCCTCTTTCTGTTCTCCATGCTTAGTGTGGCACACACAGAAACACAATGCAAAGACTGAGTCAACTTCTCTCCTTTTTATCTGCTTTCAGGTGTGATTTTTAGATTGCCCACACCTGTTACTTGCCCCAGGTGAGTTTAAAGGAGCATCACATGCTTGGAACAAACTTATTTATCCACAATTTTGAAAGGGTGCCAATAACTTTGTCCGGCCCATTTTTTTAGTTTTGTGTGAAATTATGTCAAATTTGCTTTTTTCCTGTTTTTTTTTGTGTTATTCCAATACACACAAAGGAAATAAACATGTGCATAGCAAAACATGTGTAATTTCAATACTTTTCTGTGAGAAATACTTCATTTTCTGGAAAAATTTCAGGGGTGCCAACAATTTTGGCCATGACTGTATATATATATATATATATATATATACACTGCTCAAAAAAATTAAGGGAACACTTAAACAACACATCCTAGTTCTGAATGAATAAAATAATCTTATTAAATACTTTTCTTTACATAGTTGAATGTGCTGACAACAAAATCACACAAAAATTATCATTGGAAATCAAATGTATCAACCCATGGAGGTCTGGATTTGGAGTCACCCTCAAAATTAAAGTGGAAAACCACACTACAGGCTGATCCAACTTTGATGTAATGTCCTTAAAACAAGTCAAATGAGGCTCAGTAGTGTGTGTGGCCTCCACGTGCCTGTATGACCTCCCTACAACGCCTGGGCATGCTCCTGATGAGGTGGCGAATGGTCTCCTGAGGGATCTCCTCCCAGACCTGGACTAAAGCATCCGCCAACTCCTGGACAGTCTGTGGTGCAACGTGCCGTTGGTGGATGGAGCGAGACATGATGTCCCAGATGTGCTCAATTGGATTCAGGTCTGGGGAACGGGCAGGCCAGTCCATAGCATCAATGCCTTCCTCTTGCAGGAACTGCTGACACACTCCAGCCACATGAGGTCTAGCATTGTCTTGCATTAGGAGGAACCCAGCAGGGCCAACCGCACCAGCATATGGTCTTACAAGGGGTCTGAGGATCTCATCTCGGTACCTAATGGCAGTCAGGCTACCTCTGGCGAGCACATGGAGGGCTGTGCGGCCCCCCAAAGAAATGCCACCCCACACCATGACTGACCCACCGCCATACCGGTCATGCTGGAGGATGTTGCAGGCAGCAGAACGTTCTCCACGGCGTCTCCAGACTCTGTCACATCTGTCACATGTGCTCAGTGTGAACCTGCTTTCATCTGTGAAGAGCACAGGGAACCAGTGGCGAATTTGCCAATCTTGGTGTTCTCTGGCAAATGCCAAACGTCCTGCACGGTGTTGGGCTGTAAGCACAACCCCCACCTGTGGACGTCGGGCCCTCATACCACCCTCATGGAGTCTGTTTCTGACCGTTTGAGCAGACACATGCACATTTGTGGCCTGCTGGAGGTCATTTTGCAGGGCTCTGGCAGTGCTCCTCCTGCTCCTCCTTGCACAAAGGCGGAGGTAGCAGTCCTGCTGCTGGGTTGTTGCCCTCCTACGGCCTCCTCCACGTCTCCTGATGTACTGGCCTGTCTCCTGGTAGCGCCTCCATGCTCTGGACACTACACTGACAGACACAGCAAACCTTCTTGCCACAGCTCGCATTGATGTGCCATCCTGGATGAGCTGCACTACCTGAGCCACTTGTGTGGGTTGTAGACTCCGTCTCATGCTACCACTAGAGTGAAAGCACCGCCAGCATTCAAAAGTGAACAAATCATCAGCCAGGAAGCATAGGAACTGAGAATTGGTCTGTGGTCACCACCTGCAAAACCAGTCCTTTATTGGGGGTGTCTTGCTAATTGTCTATAATTTCCACCTGTTGTCTATTCCATTTGCACAACAGCATGTGACATTTATTGTCAATCACTGTTGCTTCCTAAGTGGACAGTTTGATTTCACAGAAGTGTGATTGACTTGGAGTTACATTGTGTTGTTTAAGTGTTCCCTTTATTTTTTTGAGCAGTGTATATATAGTGTTCCTCCTAATGCAAGACAATGCTATATATATATATATATGGCCATATTACCAATAATAGGTAAAGTAAATGTTCTGCTTCTTGACAGACATTTCACATCCTCCCCGGACCAGCTCAGAACGAACGGCTTCTCTTTAAGAGAGCCAAGAAATTAGCTGCTGTTTATTCACTTAAAACACTGTATGTGCCAGGAAGCCTGTATTTTTTTTTATGTGCATTTTCCTTCCGCCTCTTCTGCCTCCTCCCCTTCGGGTTAATTTATTGTTTGCTTTTTTAAAAACCCTAAGGTCGATGTACGCGCCCCCGCAGAAATCAAATTAACAAAATACCCATACAAATCTGTCAGTTTAAGCTAGAGATAATTTTGCGTCTCAATCCACTGCATCTGCATATGTCGCACTTCCGCATCTGCGGTGAAAGGTGACAGAGCTAGAGGGGTGTTTGTCACACCATGAGACATCCCGAAGATCGGTATTCTCACAAAATTGTCTGTAGCGTCCGAATGGTTTGGCTTACAAACTATTATTACAAACTCTATGGAAAGATGAGACTCTCACGAACATGATCCATTTTGCTCTACGACCTCCACAACGGTCAGTAGACTCGTCTGAAGTTGGTACAGCCGATCTGCCAACTTCTGTCTGTAGCATCCAAACCGTACACACTAATATGACCTCTCTGTGCAAAGGTGAGACTCTCACGAACATGTATATGTTGGTTGTTTTGCTCTAGGATACCCACAGGCCTCACAAGACTCGTCTGAAAAAAAATGAAAAAGTAGAAAAAATGAATGGAAATATACAGTATATGGAGATTGTTTATACCAAAAATATGGGGTTAAATACATGTAAAATAATTTAGATTTTTCCTGATCTTTCTTATATCTCTCAGATATAGGAGAGACACTTCAGAACAAACTTCCTTTTGATATTTGTTGGGGACTGTTGTTCCATGTAGTGAATCTGTTAGTCAATACGTTTGTTTTGGATAATAGCAGTAAGGCCCAACATTATTTTTCAGCAAATAGTTTTTTTATATATTTTTTTTATACATAAAAGGGGTCTTAAATTTCAAAATCAAGTAGCTAAATGATCCTTGGTATGACAATTCCATATAGCTTAGTACACATAGGTACACGTATGTTGCCTCTCAGCTCATTGCATTGCTTAAAGTAAATCATGGCCAGTTACATTTACCTGCTTGGGAAATTGTTTATGGTGATGGATTCATTTAAACTATATGAAAGAGCACAAACTAGGATGGCCATAATACAAAGATTAGTCTCTCTGCTCCCTCTCTAGTCCCTCTCTCCTTTCCCCGCTCAAGCCCTTTTGTGTTGACTAGACCAGAAACAAAGGGGTTGTTGACTTGATGGGCAACAAGAAAACGCTAAAAGCTTTAATTTAGTCACACATGACAAACATCTCTAGGAGTGGGAACCAGTGAGTTAGAACAGGTTGGTGTCCTGCATAGACAGACACTGCAAGCACCTAAACTGTATGTACAGCTTTATATGCATATGCTGTTCAACGTAGACGGTTGAAATTGATAATTCACAAGTTTTTTTTTGGAATGAATGAAGAGGATGAACACAACAAAATGGAATCAGCTCCACTTGAGACCACTTTTTAGGGTTTCCACACGTTAAATGGTCCAGAAAACATTTAACAAGCTTTAGGTTGAGAAGTTAACTATTTCTGGAGAAAGGAGAGAGGGCTTGATGTGTATTCTCTCTATGGGTTGCGTGTGTGACTCCTGAATGATCTGCATGACTCCTGTGTTAGTCAGGATTGAGTAGAGAGTATAGAGGTTCATGGGGCCTTGGACGGTATGCAGCACTCCCTCAGAACTCAGCTCCACTGGCTACTTACGGAATCCATAAGCCAAAGGATGCTGCAGCCTCACATATGGTTTGTTTCATGATGAAATGCAAGGCCTGGTCCCATGAAAATGTGCCTGACAGTTCACTAAATCAGATCCCTCCATCCTTCCCTTCCTTTGAGTCATCCACTTTGGGTCGGGTGGATGAAATCGTTGGAGGCTCAGATGAGAAAGGGCATCTTGGTGCTCTTGGCCTTTCTCTCGTTTCATATAAGCCCTTCGGATAATTTATGTTTTCGCTTTTTTTTATTTTTATAGACATGTCAGTATGGGCCATCTTGGCTGAGCCAAGGATGTTATCTATTAGAGCCAGTTAGAATAGTTATTCCTCACACTGCACCCACCAGCCTTCCCCGCCTGCCATCTGCAGAAACAACTCTGCTTCTGTTGTGCAGGTGTTCACGGATGCCACGGCGACGCATGCTTTATCAGGACTGGAGTAGGGGAACAAAGGTGTCTGGCATACCCTTTCCAGTCTACACTCAACTACCAACCACTCAATTTCTCTCTCTACATCCCTCCTCCGTTACCCCTGCTTCTCCTCCCTCCTTTTGGTATCAAGTTATTTTACACGGTTTTCCAAAGGTCTGCAAAAGCGCTGCCCTGATTATCAAAGGGATTTTTCGCATTTGTTCCGCTATAATTCACTAAAGCCTTGCAAAGCCCTCCTTGAGCGGCCGTGCATGCGTGCGTGTAAGCGTCTGCGCGCAATGTGCAGTTCAAGGTGCGGAAGCTTTCTTTTTTAAATATATTTTTTTATAAAGACAAACAGAGAATAAACAAAAATAAGATTACATACACAAAATACATTTCAAAACAAAATCAAAAAGCAGCAGACATAATTTTCTGCAGCAGATACAATTTTAAAGTACAGTTAGTATTACAACTTAGCAGTAGATAGCAGCAGATATAATTTCATAATACTGTTAATGTTGTTAATGCAGATATATTTTCTGAGCTTTTCAAAACAACTAGTACAATAAATGTAGTTGAAATATGAAATAGGGGTACTCGCTGGGACTCAAACCCTTTTTAAGGGCTTTTTTCAATAAAGGACAAGAATGTGGATGCGTGGTTCTGTATGTCCATTGTACATTTTTCTAATGGTAAGAAGTATGGAACTTGTTTTAACCACAGTTGCAAAGCACAGGAGGCTGCTGAGGGGAGAACGGCTCATAATAATGGCCTGAATGGTGCAAATGGAATGGCATTAAACACCTGGAAACCTTGTATTTGATACAATTCCACTGATTCCGCTCCAGCCATTACCACAAGCCCGTTCTTCCCAATTAAATGTGCCACCAAACTGCTGTGTTGAAAAGTGGGTTGAGCCTCAAGCTTCAATGCTAATAGTTGTTGTGTAAATTGACACACTATGCTGCTTACTTTCTGCATCTACGTTATATCGATGAGTCTACCTTTAATTTTGGGTTCTCTTTTAGTCCACTAGGTTTGACGTCTTACTATGGGACATGCCCCCTCGTGACCTATTCGCTGAAACCTTATTCAAATCATGCCTAACAGGCCAATCAAAGCTTTGTGGGCGTGAGCCTCGCATCTAAATATCACCCGCAATTCTCTGGTTTCCTCATTCAACTCCTCTTCACAGGTCTAGTATTTGCTTACGGGGTGTTGAGTGGCTTCTTTTCTATTTACAGGAATTCAGCTAACTTCAGCTTCACTTTACCAAGTGACGTTACCTCAGTTAGCTTGTTAGCAGCACTGTTTGTCATCAGCTAGATACAGTTTCTGTAGCCTAGCCTGCATGCAAGTAGTCCTGTTCGCTTGCTAGCTCCACTGCTTTAGCATACCTCTTTTGTGTCCAATAGTTTTAACTACTTCTGCTCATGGTCTCTAGCTCTTCGTCGGTCCCCACCGTTTGGCGTTAGCTAGATGAACTGCCGAGTGTCTTAGCTAGCTAGTTGGCTAACAGTGCCGCACTCAGTTTTTAGCTAGAATCCTTTGGGCTAACCTCCATTCGGTCTGTTTGGCTAAACTCGAAAGGTACCGTTCTTGAAGTGTGTTACCTCACCTTTGAAGCACAATCCTTTAGGCTACATTGCCCTGTAAAAGATCAATCTAGCTATGCGTTTTTACCTCGAGGCTTGGTTTACACACAGAGTCGGCACTTGGTATTAAAAAATAAAAATAAAAACACGCGCTTGGCTAGCTAGCTATTGTCGCTCAGGTGATAAGCCAGCTAATTATCTAGCATCCCTGTTAGCTCTACTTTTACTACCCTGAAAGTATTTAGACTGTCTTTTTTCCCCAATCCCATGGTAAATAAGGCTTTCTGTTTCTGCTTACCTGGCTTCCAGCTATCATTACCCCGATAGTCTCCCATTACTCCTGTGTCTCGTCCAACTTCCCCGTCGAATAGCAGCCTATGGTGTAGCTAGCCAGCGTCTTATGCTCATTTTAAGTGGTCGATAACATCAAACAGTCTTCTGACGTTGTCCAATGAATAGCAGTTTTTTATCAATCCCGTTTGGTCAGGTTTAATAAACGAGGGTAATACGGCCTCTAGTTGTCTGGCTATCAAACGAGTAATCACTTTATAATTGAAATTCAACAAACTTATCAGTCTAAAAGAAGAGCATTTTATTGGGTCCTGCGGAGGCTTTCTGAAGTGGTAGTACTATGAATACATTTTCGGAACTAGCTTTTATTCAAGGAGACATGCAAGGGCACTGGCTTTACAGGGGGGTGTTCATAGACAAAACAAAGGTCTTAAAATGTCAAAAAATCTTCTCGGCCAAATGTAAATAGTCCCACACAAAATCAATACAGTTCAAATAACAATAAACAATAACTCTCACGCGAACTCCCTTTAACTAAAATGTCACACCAAATACAACTGGCAGGGGACTAATAGTCCAACGACACTGAACATCAAAAGGAGCGCATAGGAAAAAAAGAGTCTGCTGCAGTGAAAAGCACTGGGATAGAGGGAAAATGAGAGCGAGAGAGCAGGGCTTTAGGTCAACAACATGCACCATCCTGACATCTTCCCCAGTGTCCTCCAAACAGACCAAGTAGTTCACCGGCCCCAACTGTTGCACCACACAGTATGGATCTTTCCATCTAGCTTGGCAGTGAACTGCTTGGACGTCTTTGACAGATGATGAGAGCGGACCCAGACACAAGACTGGGGTGGGAAACACACTCATCTATGTTTGTCATAGTTTTTGAGCTGACGTTGTTTGGCTTTGATTCTGCTGGCCTCCACTCTGGCTAGCAAGGTGTGGTGGTGTTGGACTGCATCAAACACTTGGCAGTCAGGTGAAAAGTTGGAACTTTGCAAGACTCTGTCCATCGGATCTTTTAGTGGTCTTCCCAGGTGGGGTTCGATGGGAGTGACCCCAGATGTCTCCTGGACCGCAGAGTTCAGTGCAAAGTGAAACCCAGGAAGATGCTGATCCCGTGAATGAAGCAATCATCCCCTTCAGGGTGCGGTTAACCCTCTCGGTCAGGTTGATCTGAGGATGATAGGCCGTGGTAAGCTTGGCAACTACACCCCAGTAGGTACAGAGCTCTTTGTAGATTCCTGATATGAACTGAGGACAAACATTGGCAGTCTCTGTAATCCGAGAAAGGGCATCTGGTATAACGTTCAGTTTTCCTTTGCGATACTCAATGATAAAGTCAAACATCTGAAGTCTGATAGACCAGCGAATAAGACGGCTGTTGGTCTTGCCTGATGCCAGAATACTCCAATCTCCGCTGTGGAGTTTTGCAGCTCCTTCAGGGTTATCTTTGGTCTCTTTGTTGCCTCTCTGATTAATGCCCTCTTTGCCTGGTCCGTGAGTTTTGGTGGGCGGCCCTCTCTTGGCAGGTTTGTTGTGGTGCCATATTCTTTTGATTTTTTAATAATGGATTTAATGGTGGTCTGTGGGATGTTCAAAGTTTCTGATATTTTTTTATAACCCAACCCCTGCACACAGATGGACTTTATTTAACTAATTATGTGACTTCTGAAAGTAATTGGTTGCACCAGATCTTATTTAGAGGCTTCATAGCAAAGGGAGTGAATACATATGCACGCACCACTTTTCCATTATTTATTTCTTCGAATTTCTTTAGTTATTTTTTTCATTCCACAATTTTGACTATTTTGTGTATGTCCATTACATGAAATCCAAATAAAAATACATTTAAGTTACAGGTTGTAATGCAACAAAATTGGAAGAACGCCAAGGGGGGTGAATACTTTTGCAAGGCACTGTATGTCAAATAAGAACAGCTTTTTTAGTCATTTAGCAGACGCTCTTATCCAGAGCGACTTACAGTTTTTAGTGAGTGCATACATTTTCATACTGGCCCCCCGTGGGAATCAAACCCACAACCCTGGCGTTGCAAACGCCATGCTCTACCAAATGAGCTACACGGGACTATGGAATCGAAACCATAACAGACCAGACCTGCCCTCTCGTTCTCTCGCTTCCTCTCTCCATTTCTTTATATATTTTTCTCTCTCTCTCTGTTAATCTCTGACTCGCTCTCTCTCTCTTTCTCTCTTTTTCTCTGTTCTTGCTCTTTCCCCCTCTCTCTCTCCCTTCCCTCCCATCCCGCCCGCTCCCTCTCTCTGAGAGTCATGTCTTTCAGTATGACAGAACTGGCTGTGGAGAGTTCAGCCAAGTAAGAGCTGTCTGTTATGGAGAAGAGAAGAGAAGGAGGAAGAAGGGAATGGATGGTGGCAGATGCCTGAGCGATCCATCAGATAATACACAACATATGGCTCAATATTCTTCCGTCTGTTTTGAAGAACCACTCCGACCGACTACGACGGGGGCAGGCCAGGGGGGCAAGGCAGGTCCACAGAGAGAGAGGATATGTTTGATGGATTAGGACTCGCACACACACAAACACACACAGGCACATGCAGGCACACACACAACACTCTTGATACGAAGAGGAAAGCCCAGGATTCCTTACATCCTTGTTCAGAGAAGGTTACTGTGCCAGCGGGACCGTGTCTTTGTAGATATTACACGGATAAAAGACTCCAGCCACCCAAGCCATAGACTGTTCTCTCTGCTACCGCAGAGCAAGCGGTACCAGTGCAACAAGTCTGGAACCAATAGGACCCTGAACAGCTTCTACCCCCAAGCCATAAGACTGCTAAACAAGACGGCTAAATAGCTAAATCAAAAGGCTACTGGGACTACCTGCATTGACCCTTATTTGCACTAACTCTCTTGCACTGACTCTATACACACACACTGGACTCTACCCACACACTCACACATACAGTACACTCCTACTGTCTGTTATCTATCCTGTTGCCTAGTCACTTTACCCCTACCTATATGTACATAGCTACCTCAGTTACCACATACCCCTGCACATCAACTCGGTACTGGTACTCCCTGTATATAGCCATGTTATTTAATGCTCGTTATTGTTATTCACTGTGTACTTATTCCTCGTGTCACAATTTCAATGTATATTTAACTCTGCATTGTTGGAAAAGGACCCGTAAGTAAGCATTTCACTATTACAGTCTACACCTGTTGTTTACGAAGCATGTGACAAATACAATGTTCCTATACTAGCTCTACCACCTCATACATCTCTGTACCTTATCTTATACAGTCCATATGCCCTGAGTGTTCTGGGCTGACTCTGACCAAGCACTGTGGTTGTAGCTCAGTAGCTCAGTGATTGTGAATGGATTCACAGCCAAGGCCTCTGTAGGCATGTTACAGGATTATATTAGATAAGATAAGAACCTGTAAGCTATAACCCTGTGATGTCATCTGCACACAGACAGGAGCCTGCCCAACCATAACTGTCAGCAGCTGACATTTCTATAGGGTGCATCCACATTTGCGAGCTTGCAGGGCAGAGGCTTGTCTGTGCTGTTGGCTGGGTGATAGGGCTGGGAATTGCCAGGGACTTCACAATACGATATTATCACGATACTTAGGTGCCGATACGATATGCATTACTGTGATTTTATTATGATTCGAAGCAACATATTGCTCACCATCTCTTCAGCAGAAGGACAAGAGGGAGCCATGAGAAAACAAGTGTTGATCAGTCATGGGAATAAGTTCTAAAAACATGTTGGCTCACCAAAAGAAGATGGAGAACAAGCTATAGAAGGAAAAATACCGGCGTTTTGGGCAGGTACAGCCGACCAGCGGAAAAATTATATTGCAATATGGTCCAAAATAATATTGCGATTTATTGTCAAAAAGAATATCCCGATATGTAACTGTAACGATTTTTTGCCTCCATCACGTGTGTTGTCCCCCTTTAGCGTGAGGAAGAGTGTGAATTAACCAGAGCACTGGGCTATAACGCACCGTCACATTCATGGCTCAACCATTAACCATTACACAGAATGGCTTTAGGAAATGTTCCCCAGACAAACACACACATGCACTTGGAAACACACGCACACAGACAAACACACACACACACGCACACACACACATGGAAAGACACACATGCACACATGCACAATAAATGTCATGGACAGTGTGCAATCTAGTTTTAGAGAGACAAAATAAGGACATAAACAATCTGATGCATATTTCAAGGCCTTTTACTTCTCAACATTCAAAAGCAGAAGGAATGAATAAAGCCTGACTGGCCCAAAACTATTTTAACATGGAATTTAAAATTGGCAATCCAACACTTCAACTCGTGAGTGCTTATAATCTGAAAATAATCATAACACCATATTATTGGAGTATTATTTTCTTAGTTCGAAAACAATAAAAATTTTAAACCTGGATCAATTGAAATACATCTTGAAATATGACTGTGGTGAAATATACAGTATATTTGGCAGCCTTGAGGAAATACCTATTCTCTCAGATTCAGAGCTTGTTTTGTTTCTCCACACACACTACACACACGCACGGGCACGCATGCACACACACGCGCACACAAACACACACACAGTTGATGTCCATGTCTATGTCACACATCATCCACTATATCGGCACAATCCCTTTTCTTAAACACAGTGGTTTCACCAAAGCCAGTTTCCCAACCATTTAGCCATGTGTTGTTTACTAGTGAGAAACCAGTCCAAAACCCAACCACACACACACACACACACATACAAACACACACTGTTCCTCCTGCTAGCTGGTGGGTGGGAATGTTTACGTGTGCTGCTGTGTTCAGATCGCTCTGTGCTTTCCTACATGTCTGCTGTCTGATGCACTGTGGATGTAGCAGCGTGTGGTGTGTGTGTGGCGTGTCCCCAGCCATGGCATGTCCTTTATGCCATGCACACGTCTGTTTACTGACTGACTGGCTGGCTGTCCTGTTCCCATGTCCTGTCTGTGTTGTTGTTGTGTTGCTGTGCTCCCTTCCATACTATAAGTCTGTTTATTTATGTGCTTGTTTGCAGTGCCTACAGCCTTGCAAGGAACTGTGGGAGACCAGAAGAGCCCTGTCTCAGAAAGCGTGCGAGGTAAGCAACCTCCTTTCCTGCCCTCCCCCTGTACTGTGGCAAATCTGTTCAGGACCTCTGGTACCTTAGGGTCACCAAGTACCCCCAACATGATGTTGCCCCAAAAGTGGTGTAAAATGTAACTGAGTGATTCAATCTTTGTTTTTTCCCCAAGTATTTACTGATATCCACACTGAAATAGAGTGGCTTGCGAAAGTATTCACCCCCCTTGGCATTTTTCTTATTTTGTTGCCTTACAACCTGGAATTAAAATGGATTTTGGGGGGGATTGTATCATTTGATTTACACAACATGTCTACCACTTTAAAGATGCAAAATATGTTTTATTGCAAAACAAACAAGAAATAAGACCAAAAAAAATAACTTGAGTGTGCATAACTATTCACCCCCCCAAAGTCAATACTTTGTAGTGCCACCTTTTGCAGCAATTACAGCTGCAAGTCTCTTGGGGTATGTCTCTATAAGCTTGGCACATTTAGCCACTGGGATTTTTGCCCATTCTTCAAGGCAAAACTGCTCCAGCTCCTTCAAGATGGATGGGTTCTGCTGGTGTACAGCAATCTTTAAGTCATACCACAGATTCTCAATTGGATTGAGGTCTGGGCTTTGACTAGGACATTCCAAGACATTTAAATATTTCCCCTTAAACCACTCAAGTGTTGCTTTAGCAGTATGCTTAGGGTCATTGTCCTGCTGGAAGGTGAACCTCCGTCCCAGTCTCAAATCTCTAGAAGACTGAAACAGGTTTCCCTCAAGAATTTCCCTGTATTTAGCGCCATCCATCATTCCTTCAATTCTGACCAGTTTCCCAGTCCCTGCCGATGAAAAACATCCCCACAGCATGATGCTGCCACCACCATGCTTCACTGTGGAGATGGTGTTCTCGGGGTGATGATAGATGTTTGCTTATTTTTTTCTTTAAGCAATGGCGTTTTTCTGGCCACTCTTCCGTAAAGCCCAGCTCTGTGGAGTGTATGGCTTAAAGTGGTCCTATGGAGAGATACTCTAATCTCCGCTGTGCAGCTCCATCAGGGTTATCTTTGGTCTCTTTGTTGCCTCTCTGATTAATGCCCTCCTTGCCTGGTCAGTGAGTTTTGGTGCTCCGTGGGATGTTCATGAACATCTCAAAGTGTTTTTTATAACCCAACCCTGATCTGTACTTCTCCACAACTTTGTCCCTGACCTGTTTGGAGAGCTCCTTGGTCTTCATGGTGCCGCTTGCTTGGTGGTGCCCCTTGCTTAGTGGTGTTGCAGACTCTGGGTCCTTTCAGAACAGGTGTATATATACTGTGATCATGTGACACCTAGATTGCACATAGGTGGACTTTATTTAACTAATTTTTTGACTTCTGGAGGTAATTGGTTGCACCAGATCTTATTTAGGGGCTTCATAGCAAAGGGGATGAATACATACAGTGGGGAAAAAAAGTACTTAGTCAGCCACCAATTGTGCAAGTTCTCCCACTTAAAAAGATGAGAGAGGCCTGTAATTTTCATCATAGGTACACGTCAACTATGGCAGACAAATTGAGAAAAAAAATCCAGAAAATCACATTGTAGGATTTTTTATGAATTTATTCGCAAATTATGGTGGAAAATAAGTGTTTGGTCACCTACAAACAAGCAAGATTTCTGGCTCTCACAAACCTGTAACTTCTTCTTTAAGAGGCTCCTCTGTCCTCCACTCGTTACCTGTATTAATGGCACCTGTTTGAACTTGTTATCAGTATAAAAGACACCTGTCCACAACCTCAAACAGTCACACTCCAAACTCCACTATGGCCAAGACCAAAGAGCTGTCAAAGGACACCAGAAACAAAATTGTAGACCTGCACCAGGCTGGGAAGACTGAATCTGCAATAGGTAAGCAGCTTGGTTTGAAGAAATCATCTGTGGGAGCAATTATTAGGAAATGAAAGACATACAAGACCACTGATAATCTCCCTCGATCTGGGGCTCAACGCAAGATCTCACCCCGTGGGGTCAAAATAATCACAAGAACGGTGAACAAAAATCCCAGAACCACACGGGGGGACCTAGTGAATGACCTGCAGAGAGCTGGGACCAAAGTAACAAAGCCTACCATCAGTAACACACTACGCCGCCAGGGACTCAAATCCTGCAGTGCCAGACGTGTCCCCCTGCTTAAGCCAGTACATGTCCAGGCCCGTCTGAAGTTTGCTAGAGTGCATTTGGATGATCCAGAAGAGGATTGGGAGAATGTCATATGGTCAGATGAAACCAAAATAGAACTTTTTGGTAAAAACTCAACTCGTCGTGTTTGGAGGACAAAGAATGCTGAGTTGCATCCAAAGAACACCATACCTACTGTGAAGCATAGGGGTGGAAACATCATGCCTTGGGGCTGTTTTTCTGCAAAGGGACCAGGACGACTGATCCGTGTAAAGGAAAGAATGAATGGGGCCTTGTATCGTGAGATTTTGAGTGAAAACCTCCTTCCATCAGCAAGGGCATTGAAGATGAAACGTGGCTGGGTCTTTCAGCATGACAATGATCCCAAACACACCGCCCGGGCAACGAAGGAGTGGCTTCGTAAGAAGCATTTCAAGGTCCTGGAGTGGCCTAGCCAGTCTCCAGATCTCAACCCCATAGAACATCTTTGGAGGGAGTTGAAAGTCCGTGTTGCCCAGCGACAGCCCCAAAACATCATTGCTCTAGAGGAGATCTGCATGGAGGAATGGGCCAAAATACCAGCAACAGTGTGTGAAAACCTTGTGAAGACTTACAGAAAACGTTTGACCTGTGTCATTGCCAACAAAGGGTATATAACAAAGTATTGAGAAACTTTTGTTATTGACCAAATACTTATTTTCCACCATAATTTGCAAATAAATTCATTAAAAATCCTACAATGTGATTTTCTGGAATTTTTTTTCTCATTTTGTCTGTCATAGTTGACGTGTACCTATGATGAAAATGACAGGCCTCTCTCATCTTTTTAAGTGGGAGAACTTGCACAATTGGTGGCTGACTAAATACTTTTTTCCCCACTGTAACCTGAAAGGCCACTCAGCAAGGAAGAAGCCACTGCTCCAAAACCGCCATAAAAATGCCAGACTACAGTTTGCAACTGCACATAGGGACAAAGATCGTACTTTTTGGTGAAATGTCCTCTGGTCTGATGAAACATAAATAGAACTGTTTGGCCATAATGACCATCGTTATGTTTGGAAGAAAAAGGGGGTCGCTTGCAAGCCGAAGAACACCATCCCAACCGTGAAGCACGGGGGTGGCATTATCATGCTGTGTGGGTGCTTTGCTGCAGGAGGGACTGGTGCACTTCACAAAATAGATGGCATCTTGAGGAAGGAAAATTATGTGGATATATTAAAGCAACATCTCAAGACATCAGTCAGGAAGTTAAAGCTTCTTCGCAAATGGGTCTTCCAAATGGACAATGACCCCTAGCATACTTCCAAAGTTGTGGCAAAATGGCTTAAGGACAACAAAGTCAAGGTATTGGAGTGGCCATCACAAAGCCCTAACCTCAATCCTATAAAACATCGGTGGGCAGAACTGAAAAAGCGTGTGCGAGCAAGGAGGCCTACAAACCTGACTCAGTTACACCAGCTCTGTCAGGAGGAATGGGCCAAAATTCACCCAACGTATTGGCTTCTAATGAGCTTCTAATCTAGTAACAATTAAACATAGTAGGTAATTATTCGATAAATAACAGTCATCACATTAATTAAAGTCACGTCACGATAGCGGGCTTGAGTTAAGGAGCTGTGGCAAGCTGGTGGAGTATACTTTAGGCAGGGTCGAACATAACCTTTGTAGTTGGCTACCAGGTCCATTTGTGGCACATGAAATATTGTGTGGACGTAGGAGGAACAACTTTCTGTTTCCCTTGCGTATCATTGATTTGATTTGCAGATTTTTTGCTCAATGACTCCAAGGACTTTCACACATTCTGTCACGACTTCGGCCGAGGCTGCCTCCCCTCCTTGTTCGGGCAGGCTTCGGCGTTCGTCATCACCTTGTCCTTGTGGGTGATTGTTATTTGTGAGAGTAATGTAGCTCGTGGAGCTACTCGTAACATTGTGTTGCCATTGTGTTGCCCCTGTGCCTATGTATTATTGGATTCCATTACAGTGTATTTGCCAGGGATGATGGTTTCCCCTGTGCCTGTTTCGTTGATCGCTATTGGAGCGCATTTGTGTTTCAACAAAGGAATTAAGTACTTTTTTTTCCTCGTCAATCAATATACACACAATACCTTATAATGACAAAGCAAAAACAGGTTTTTAGACATTTTTGCAAATGTATACAAAAAAAAAAATACTGACATAATTATTCAGACCCTTTACTCAGTACTTTGTTGAAGCAACTTTGTCAGTGATAAAAGCTTCGAGTCTTCTTGGGTATGACGCTACAAGCTTGGCACACCTCTATTTGGAGAGTTTCTCCCATTCTTCTCTGCAGATTCTCTCAAGCTCTGTCAGGTTGGATGGGGAGCGTTGCTGCACAGCTATTTTTAGGTCTCCCCAGAGATGTTCGATTGAGTTCCGGGCTCTGGCTGGGCCACTCAAGGACATTCAGAGACTTGTCCTGAAGCCACTCCTGCGTTGTCTTGGCTGTGTACTTATAGTCATTGTCCTGTTGGAAGGTGAACCTTCGCCCCAGTCTGAGGTCCTGAACGCTCTGGTGCAGGTTTTCATCAAGGATCTCTCTGTACTTTGCTCCGTTCATCTTTGCCTCGATCCTGACTAGTCAAAATCAAATCAAATCAAATGTTATTGGTCACATACACATATTTAGCAGATTTTATTGCGGGTGTAGAGAAATGCTTGTGTTTCTAGCTCCAACAGTGCAGTAATATCGAACAATTCAACAATACACATAATACATACAATCTAAAAGTAATGGAATTAAGAAATATATAAATATTAGGACGAGTAATGTCGGAGTGGCATAGACTAAAATACAGTAGAATAGAATACAGTATATACAGTGCTGCTTGTGCAGTTACAGATTTTTTCCGTTTTTACCATGACATCTTCATTTAATCAGAACCAGTCATTTTGATCTGACATAGCAGGTTTATATTTACCCATACCATATGTTGGTGTAGAGGAAATCATGCGTGTAGTAGAAAAATTAAAAAGGAATTAGTGCAGGTGCAAAAATAAGTGAACCCCAAATTGTATTGGTTAAATCAAGTAGGATCAGGTGGGTAAATAATTAGCTACCAAATGAACCAATCAATGGAGAGATCGTTAGGCGTTTGGGCGGGACTCTGATAAATAGAGATAAGAAACCTGGTCAGCTTTGTGTTAACCATCCAGGTGAATGCAAATTACACCATACCGAGAGGAAAGGAGATCTCAGAGGACATCAGGATAAGAGTAGTGAGAGCACATCAGTCTGGGGAAGGCTAAAAAATCATCTCAAAAAGATTTGAGCTCCATCCCTCCACTGTGAGGCAAATCATTTACAAATGGAGAGCATTTAACATGACAGCAACTCGGCCCAGAAGTGGACGCCCTTACAAAATATCCCCAAGAGCCACAAGAACAATAATAAATCAGGTAAAAGCCAACCCAAAAATAACAGCTAGAGATTTGCAGACCTCCCTTGCTGCATCTCAGGTAACTGTGCATGCTTAAACAATAAGAAGAACATTGAATCGAAATGTCATTCACGGGAGGGATGTTAGGAAGAAGCCTCTGCTGTCAAAAAAGAACCAAACTGCCCGTCTTAACTTTGCCAGAGACCACCTGGACAAACCTGAAGGTTTCTGGAAGTCCATTCTCTGGACCAATGAGTCCAATAGCCTAGTGATGGCTATTTAACAGTGTGATGGCCTTGAGATAGAAGCTGTTTTTCAGTCTCTCTGTCCCAGCTTTGATGCACCTGTACTGACCTCACCTTCTGCTGCCACCACCATGCTTCACTGTAGGGATGGTGCCAGGTTTCCTCCAGACGTGACGCTTGGCATTCAGGCCAAAGAGTTCAATCTTGGTTTCATCAGATCAGAGAATCTTGTTTCTCATGGTCTGAGAGTCTTTAGGTGCCTTTTGGCAAATTCCAAGCGTGCTGTCATGTGCCTTTTACTGAGGAGTGGCTTCCGTCTGGCCACTCTACCATAAAGGCCTGATTGGTGGAGTGCTGCAGAGATGGTTGTCCTTCTAGAAGGTTCTCCCATCTCCACAGAGGAACACTAGAGCTCTGTCAGAGTGCCCATCGGGTTCTTGGTCACCTCCCTGACCAGGGCCCTTCTCCCCCGATTGTTGAATTTGGCCGGGCGGCCAGCTCTAGGAAGAGTCTTGGTGGTTCCAAACTTTGTTCTTGGGGACCTTCAAATGCTTTTTGGTACCCTTCCCCAGATCTGTGCCTCGACACAATCCTGTCACGAAGCTCTATGGACAATTCCTTCGACCTCATGGCTTGGTTTTTGCTCTGACATGCACTGTCAACTGTGGGACTTTATATAGACAGGCGTGTGCCTTTCCAAACCATGTCCAATCAATTGAATTTACCACAGGTGGACTCCAATCAAGTTGTAGAAACAGGATGATCAATGGAAACAGAATGCACCTGAGCTCAATTTCGAGTCTCATAGCAAAGGGTCTGAATACTTATTTAAATAAGGTATTTCTGTTTTTTATTTCTAAAAACCTGCTTTCACTTTGTCTTTATGGAGTATTGTGTGTAGATTGCTGAGGTTTGTTTGTTAGTTCATCAATTTTAGAATAAGGCTGTACTTTCGTAAGGCACTGTGTGTGAGTGTATATATATATAAACTCAGCAAAAAAAGAAATGTCCTCTCACTGTCAATTGCGTTTATTTTCCGCAAACTTAACGTTTGTAAATATTTGTATGAACATAACAAGATTCAACAACTGATACATAAACTGAACAAGTTCCACAGACATGTGACTAACAGAAATTGAATAATGTGTTCCTGAACAAAGGGGGGGTCAAAATCAAAAGTAACAGTCAGTATCTGGTGTGGCCACCAGCTGCATTAAGTACTGCAGTGCATCTCCTCCTCATGGACTGCACCAGATTTGCCAGTTCTTGCTGTGAGATGTTACCCCACTCTTCCACCAAGGCACCTGCAAGTTCCCGGACATTTCTGGGGGGAATGGCCCTAGCCCTCACCCTCCGATCCAACAGGTCCCAGACGTGCTCAATGGGATTGAGATCCGGGCTCTTCGCTGGCCATGGCAGAACACTGACATTTGTGCTTGTAGGAAATCACGCACAGAACGAGCAGTATGGCTGGTGGCATTGTCATGCTGGAGGGTCATGTCAGGATGAGCCTGCAGGAAGGGTACCACATGAGGAAGGAGATGTCTTCCCTGTAACGCACAGCGTTGAGATTGCCTGCAATGACAACAAGCTCAGTTTGATGATGCTGTGACACACCGCCCCAGACCATGACGGATCCTCCACCTCCAAATCGATCCCACTCCAGAGTACAGGCCTCGGTGTAACGCTCATTCCTTCGACGATGAACGCCAATCCAACCATCACCCCTGGTGAGACAAAATCGTGACTCGTCAGTGAAGAGCAATATTTGCCAGTCCTGTCTGGTCCAGCGACGATGGGTTTGTGCCCATAGGCGACGTTGTTGCCGGTGATGTCTGGTGAGGACCTGCCTTACAACAGGCCTACAAGCCCTCAGTCCAGCCTCTCTCAGCCTATTGCGGACAGTCTGAGCACTGATGGAGGGATTGTGTGTTCCTGGTGTAACTCGGGCAGTTGTTGTTGCCATCCTGCACCTGTTCCGCAGGTGTGATGTTCGGATGTACCGATCCTGTGCAGGTGTTGTTACACGTGGTCTGCCACTGCGAGGACGATCAGCTGTCCGTCCTGTCTCCCTGTAGCGCTGTCTTAGGCGTCTCACAGTACGGACATTGCAATTTATTGCCCTGGCCACATATGCAGTCCTCATGCCTCCTTGCAGCATGCCTAAGGCACGTTCACGCGGTTGAGCAGGGACCCTTGGCATCTTTCTTTTGGTGTTTTTCAGAGTCAGTAGAAAGGCCTCTTTAGTGTCCTAAGTTGTCATAAATGTGACCTTAATTGCCTACCATCTGTAAGCTGTTAGTCTCTGAACGACCGTTCCACAGGTGCATGTTCATTAATTGTTTATGGTTAATTGAACAAGCATGGGAAACAGTGTTTAAACCCTTTACAATGAAGATATGTTGAGTTATTTGTCCTGAAAAAGGGACGTTTCTTTTTTTGCTGAGTTTATATATATATATATATATATATATATATATATATATATATATATATATATATATATATATATATATATACACACACACATTAGAATACAAAAACACAGTCATGGTAAGCACAAATAAATCATCACAAATCACCACAAAAAACATTTACATTCATCCACAAATGTATCCCCAATCAATCCTTTAAATTGCCTGAACGGCACCAGAACATCAAGATGAAATTTATTTAGAATTTTGTTCCAGCAATACGGTGCATTAAAATTAAAAGCAGATTTACCTAGCTCGGTGGAGACCCTAGGAACCTCAAGAGTTAATCCTGTGAACGGGTTAGGCAACTCAGGTGTCTATACTTGAACAGCAAAGTTAGATAAGACAGAAGTTTATGAAGTAGGGCCTTCTAAACAAAAAGGGAGTAATGTAGAGATCTACGGGTCTTTAGCGAAGTCCAGCCAACGTTTTCATACAGGATACAGGGATGAGTATCAAAACTGTCACCTGTAACAAAACGAAGGGCACTATGGTAGATGGCATCCAAAGGTTTAAGAGTAGAAGCAGCTGCACTTTGATAAATAATATCGCCATAATCAAGAACAGATGAAAAGGTTACACTTAAAAATCTGCTTCCTACTGCTTCGAGAAAGGCACGATCTGTTTATGTAACTTTAAATCTTAGCTTCTTAACCAGCTCATCTATATGTTTTTAAACGTCAAATCCATATAAATCCAAATGTAGTTTTGACACAGCCAGATCAACAGTTGGGGCAATAGCATAAATAATAGTATAATCCGTATATAAATAAAGTTAACCATTTTTAACAGATTGACCAATGGTGTTTATTTAAATAGTGAAGAGAACAGGTCCCAAAATCGACCCCTGTGGTACACCTTTATATACTTCAAGAAATTCTGACTTCACGATGGCCTGAGTTCTGACACAAAAATAGCATGATCAACAGTATCAAAAGCTTTTGAAAGTGTCACGTCTCCTCCCGTTGCTCCCATCCGGCGCTCTGATTCGCCGGTCTACTGAGCCACCGGTCTGAGCGCACCACCTCGGCAACACCGGACTGGAAACCCAACGCACCCTAATCACCTCCAGCGCACCTGCACCTCATCATCTCATCACCACCCCTATTTAGCCCTGGACTGTTCAGTAGTGTTGTGTGTGATTGTTAAGCGTCGTGTCGTTTACACTCTCTTTGTTATTCTCTTTCTCATTATTAAGTAAACATTGACCTTGTTAATTCCTGCGTCTGCGTCCTGCCTCTTCGTATATCAGTACTCATCACAGACAGGTCCACAAACAAATCAGCACATATCATTTTAGTGTCTAAAGCATTGACAAGATCATTAACAACTAAAATGGTTGTAATAGTGCTATGCCTAGGCCTAAACCCTGATTGATTCAAATTATATTTCTTAGATAAAAAAGAGCAGTTGTACATTACCAAGGATTCGAGAATCTTAGCTAGACAAGGAAGCCTTGAAATGGGGCGATAATTATTAAGATCACTACTAACCCAATCCTTATGGAGTGGCAGTACAAGAGCTGATTTCCATATTTTGGAATATTTCCTGATAACAATGTTAAATAAAAAATGTGGGTTATTGAGCCAACAATGATGGGTGCTGCACACTTAAGCAGACCAGGATCCAATTTGTCGGCACCTGTGGATTTCTGTCTATTGCTAGCAAAGCATCCAGGACTTCATTGTCTGTAAATAGCCTAAAAGAAAGGCTTTGACTATCATTTCTCTGATCATTCAGCAAGTTTCCCCTTTCAGTATCCAGCCCAATATCATTGTGAATAGGCTTAGAAGTTCTTTGAAACAGATAGCCCGCTGAAATAAAATGGTGATTAAATGCATCAATGATGGAATGTTTGTCTGAATTAATTTGTTGTGGCAGAGAGGAGGAAGTAGAACCCTTCAGGGATTCAAATTTTGCCGGACTCCCATTACAATCTGTACTGAACAAAAATATAAACACAACATGTAAGGTTTTGGTCCCATGTTTCATGAGCTGAAATAAAAGATCCCAGAAATGTTCCATATGCACGAAAAGCATATTTCTCAAAAATATTGTGCACAAATTTGTTTACATCCCTGTTAGTGAGCATTTCTCCTTTGCCAAGGTAATCCATCCACCTGACAGGTGTGGCATATCAAGAAGTTGATTAAACAGCGTGATCATTACACCGGTGCACCTTGTGCAGGGGACAATAAAAGGACACTCTAAAATGTGTAGTTTTGTCACACAACACAATGCCACAAATGTCTCAAGTTTTGAAGGAGCGTGCAATTGGCATGCTGACTGCAGGATTGTCCACCAGAGCTGTTGCCAGATAATTAAATGTTCATTTCTCTACCATAAGCCGCCTCCAATGTCATTTTAGAGAATTTGGCAGTGCGTCCAACCGGCCTCACAACTGCATACCACATGTAACCACGCCAGCCCAGGACCTCCACATCCGGTAATAAAGCCCTTTTGTGGGGAAAAACTCATTCTGATTGACTGGGCTTGGCTCCCCAGTCATGTGAAATCCATAGATTTGGGCCTAATGAATTTATTCCAATTGTCCGATTTCCTTATATGAACTGTAACTCAGTAAAATCGTTGAAATTGTTGCATGTTGCCTTTATATTTTTGTTCAGTTTAAAAGAGCAGTTACATAATAAGCAGATTTAGCCTTTCTGATTTGTTTTACACAAGGATTCCTCACTTGCTTAAAAGCTTGCCAGTCCGGTGTCCCTGGCCTTCACCCAAGCATCATCTCTTTTATGAATTACTTCTGATAAATCCAGAGTGTACCAGGAGTCTACCTTTAACCCTTCATTTTGTGAAGGGAGCATGAATATCCCAAATACTATTGAAGATATCTGCAAAGAGGCTGAAACCTAAATCAGGTTCAGGGATAGCTGAAATACAATCAAGGTCACTAAAATAAAGATCATGTAAAATAAGCCTGTTCAATTAAGTTTTTTAAAGTCCCTCTTTGTAATGACATGAGGCTTAGATTTTTGTATTCTCATATCTCTAGCACAAAAAAACTGGGCAATGGTCACTAACTGGGCGAGGACACCTGTAGACACATATTTCTCTGGTGGATGCTAGTGGATGTTGATTTCTTGTCACGTTCAAGACCAAGGCCTAACAACTGATTGGTATAGACAGCTCATCCTGTCCATTAGATAACTTGAAACTCAGAAAGTCAAAAGTCATACCAGACATAAAGGTTGCACCTTTCAGCCCCTCCACCCTCCCAGACTACTGGGCATGTCTGCTCCTTTCAGCCCCTCCACCCTCCCAGACTACTGGGCATGTCTGCTCCTTTCAGCCCCTCCACCCTCCCAGACTACTGGGCATGTCTGCTCCTTTCAGCCCCTCCACCCTCCCAGACTACTGGGCATGTCTGCTCCTTTCAGCCCCTCCACCCTCCCAGACTACTGGGCATGTCTTCTCCTTTTAGCCCCTCCACCCTCCCAGACTACTGGGCATGTCTGCTCCTTTCAGCTCCTCCACCCTCCCAGACTACTGGGCATGTCTGCACCTTTCAGCCCCTCCACCCTCCCAGACTGCTGGGCATGTCTGCTCCTTTCAGCCCCTCCACCCTCCCAGAATACTGGGCATGTCTGCTCCTTTCAGCCCCTCCACCCTCCCAGAATACTGGGCATGTCTGCTCCTTTCAGCCCCTCCACCCTCCCAGACTACTGCCCATGTCTGCTCTGTGTGCCCCTCTGTGCCTCTAGGAGGGTAGTGGTAGCCCCAAATGATTATTTTCAAAGCGTATCCCTCCTCTAGTGTAGTTATGATAGACTTTTATCCCTGGACATGAAGGGTGGTTTCTGGATTGTCGGAGGAGAGATACTGACAGAGAAACAAAATAATAGAGGATAATTGAGGTCTATTAGCTAAACCTAGTGTTTACAGTCAAATGGTGTGTTACACACACGCACGCACACTGGATGGATGCCTTCAACTACTCTGACTTTTACGTTCCCTCTCTCAATTCAGTCTTTCTACCTCTCGCAATAAGGTATGCATAGAGCATACCATACTATACGTTGTCTGAAATTGACATGAAAGTCAATGTAATTAAAGACATACTCCGGAACTTTGGCGACTAGTAAGTATTTTTTAAACCTCCCACTTTAGGCTGGATGTGTCCATGTGTAGTTCGTACATGCATAATCTATGAGCAGAATTACTGTCTTACCTCGATTAGCCACGAAATCCATAGTTTGAAAGTGACTGTTTACTGGAAGCTTTGCAGCGCCATTTTCCCTACATTTTCCCCCACTTGGGCCAGCCCCCTAGCAATTAGAGTTCCAGCCAATGAGGTTCAGCCCCTCGGCATTTGAGTGACTGCTAGCAAGATGCACACACAGCAGAGCAAGAGAGAGCAATGACAGGGTGTACATCCACTGTATCTGCACATATGTAACATGGTATGCAATTCTCGGGGACCACTTTTGGCTCGTGAGCACTACTTTCAGAACTATTGGCGAAAAAGTATACAAAAGTACCAGAGAATCTCTTTGATAACAAACCAAGCACTCACTGTCTCTCCTTTCTTCTTTCTCTGTCCCCTTATTGTCCCTCGCTTACTACCCCTCTCCATTCCTCCTTCCCCTGTCCCTCCATCAGAAGCATCATGAGTGTGTGACCAGTTCGGAGTTCCTGATGTCTCTGAGGTCAGGGAAGCAGGGGGACTGCCCCCCTCCCCAGCGAGCCACAGGATTCACTGCCGCCTGCGTGGAGAGCTGCTCCAATGACAAACACTGCTCCGCCTCCACGAAGTGCTGCTCCAATGGCTGCGGACACACCTGCCAGGCTCCAGCCAATCTCTATAAAGGTGCGTCTTACTATAGGTCTGTGTTAAGACAAAAATACATGCATCTGACTGAACCATGTGCTGTGTGTCAGTAGCAGTAACTAGCCTTTGTTCTTCATCACCTCTATGACAAGTAAAAGCAAAAAGGTGTATACCTACCTGTGCTTTTACTCAGTGTTCTCCTCACCTGTCCCAGGTGTACCTCTGAAGCCCAGGAAGGACATGTCGTTCCTGGAGGACCAGCCGGGTCAGCTGGAGGTCAGATGGATGTCAAGGTTCAACGTGACCATTGAGCCGGTCCTCTACATCCTGCAACGCAGGTGGAACCACGGGATACACCCCAACGAGGATGATGCTTCGCCCTGGCACACCGTCTTCATGGTAACCAGCCCGACCTCCCACTACGACCTTTAATTAGCTTTTTAACTCAAAGTGCATGAAGTGAGGCCCAAACTGGATCCTCCAAAGATATTCAGACACTTGTGGAACTGTATATGTCTCTTTATTACTGAAAACCAACTAATTTTAGCACTAAAGCCTTCATCAAGGTACTAGTCAACAACATAGTCCACTCCAAGCTCATCACCAAGCTCAGGACCCTTAAACTGAACACCTCCCTCTACAACTGGATCCTGGACTTCCTGACAGCGATGAGGTAGCCTATAGGGACAAAGTCATAGACCTGGCAGTGTGGTGCCAGGACAACAACATCTCCCTCAATGTCAGCAAGACAAAAGAGCTGATCGTGGACTACAGGAAACGGAGGGGAGAGCACACCCCCATCCACATTGATGGGGCTATGGTAGAGCGGGTCGAGAGCTTCAAGTTCCTCCGTGTCCACATCACTAAAGAATTAACATGATCCACACACACCCACACAGTTGTGAAGAGGGAACGTCAGCGCTTCTTCCCCCTCATTAGGCTGAAAAGATTTGGCATGGTCCCTCAGATTCTCAAAAAGTTATACAGCTGCCAAATTGAGAGCATCTTGATCGGCTGCATCTCCGCTTGGTACGGCAACTACAAGGAACCCGACCACAAGGCGCTACAGAGTGTGGTCAGTACAGCTTAGTACATCACTGGGGCAGAGTTCCCTGCCATCCAGAACCTCTAAAGCAGGCGGTGTCAGAGGAAGGCCCCCAAAAAAATCTGACTCAAACCACCCAAGCCCTTGACTGTTCTCTCTGCTACCGCACGGCAAGCGGTACCAGTGCACCAAATCTGGAACCAACAGGACCCTAAACAGCTTCTACCCCCAAGACATAAGACTGATAAACAAGACTGCTAAATAGCTAATCAAATGTCTACCTGCATTGACCCTTTTTTGCACTAACTCTCTTGCACTGACTCTATGCACACACACTGGACCTTCCTAGTCAAGGTGCAATGATTGGGCTAGTGAGGAAAGGTTCTGTGAGGGACTACTGGACCACTGACCCCATGGTGCAGACCCCTTTTCTCTCAACCCTTTTCTCCCAGGACCGCTTCCTTGTCTTGCTGAGAGCGCTCCACTTTGTGAACAACGGTACTGCCAACCTCGCTGACCCCCTTCACAAAATTAGGAATGTCCTGGGCAGCTTTGACCAGGGCATTTAGAAGAGTGTTTGTGCCTCACAAGGACTTGTTCATTGGTGAGTCTCTCATGGTTTGGAAAAGGAGGCTTGCATTCCGCCAATTCATCCCATCAAAGCGCCACAGATTTGGAGTCAAGTTTTTACTTTTATGTGACTGTCTGACAGGATATGTACAGGACTTGATCATCTACACCAGTGCCACCACAGATACAGTATGGCATTTTGAGGGTCTTGGCATATCTGGATCAGTGGTGATCACCATGCTGCAGCCTTACCTCGGAAAGGGGCACAATGTATTTGTGGACAACTGGTACAGTAGCCCTACCCTTTTCCAGTACGGTTTGAGGGAGAACACAGGAGCCTGTGGCACAGTAAGATCCCACAGGAAGGGGTGCCAATATTCAAAAAGAAAATGAGCAATGGGGAGGAGGAATTCCAAACCAACAGGGCAGTGAATTGGCACGACAAACACGATGCCCATGTTCTGTCCACTTTGCACACATCCAAAATGTCGGACACAGGAAAACTGAACTATGTCACCGAAGAGAGGAAAATGAAGCCAGACTGTGTCTTGTAGTACAACAAGAAGATGGGAGCAGTTGACAAAGTGGACAGCAGGACAGTTTTGTTGAGTGTGCCAAATAGTCCCTCAAATGGTACAAGAAGCAATTTCTCCACCTAATAGACATAGCTCTCCTCAACGGCCACATTGTCCACCGGCAGGTCACAAGACAGGTGATCTCGTACCAGCAGTACAGGATAAACCTGATGTGGCGGCTCCTTGAGGACCACCGCACTCCTCATTGTCCATCCACTGGGGGCCGACCTGCATCTGACAATCCTCTACGCCTCATTAGACGCCACTTCAGACCACCCTGCAAGGGAAAAGCACAACGAGGTATTGCAAGGTTTGTCTATCATCAACCAGCGACCAAAACAAAGGAAGATGACCAAGTACATGTGCGAGCCTTCTAACACAGCCTTGTGTGCAGTCCCTTGCTGTGGCGAGTACCATACCCTCATGCACTACTGAGTGGAAAATAGGCCTATAGTGGCTGACAGGAATAGCTTATTGACCTATGACCTGTCTATTGACCTATGACCAATGACTGATAAGAGTAGAATCTGAGGGGGATAGTTGTTGCTTTATGCTGATGTTTTTTTACATGTAATATTGTAAAATGTATTGAAATATATGACTTGAGGTGTTTGATGCATGGTGGGTGAGGGGGGATTGGGGAAATATGTTTTAAAAAAGATAGAATTCTAAGATGTGTTTGTTTACCTGAAATGAAATACTTTGTTTGACTCCTGGGCTCCATTCCAGAAATAAAACAGAAGAAAAGTATGTAATCAACATTTGTTATTCCTTGATTTGTAATCAATTTCAATCAAACTTTTCAAAATCATATTTTCCCTAGCCAACAACCTTTAGCCAAACCTGTTTCATAAGCTGGCTGCTACTGCAGATATATTTTTCCTAGGAATATTTAGTTAGTAATACTTGAAGTTTATACAAATGTAACCACGTTTTGGAAGGAGAGCAATAACTGGTCCACGTAACATTCAGCCCTAGATGACGCCAAAGCATAAACCTAGATAATCCTGTCTAGCTCCATAGTTTATGATAACCCATTATCTCTACAACCTCGCCTCACTCATGCCACGGTCTCTGCATACAATATAGCTGATTACATGCACACACCATTCAATCTGATCACCCGCAAAACTACCTCACTTTGTTGCTTACATTTTTGACCAAATACAATGCTATTTTTCAGAGAACAAGTTAACTACTGACTTTCAGCATGAATATAGACAAGGGCACTCAACTTGTACTGCGCTGACTCAGATGACAGATGATTGGTAAAAAAAAAAAAGGATAATAAGATGATAGTTGGAGCTGTATTGTTAGATTTCAGTGCAGCCTTTGATGTTATTGATCATAAATTGTTATTGAAGAAACTCACTTGCTATGGCTTTACATCACATGCCATCACATGGTTGGAGGGTTATTAAGCCAATAGAACCCAGAGACTGTTCTTCAATGGAAGCTTCTCTAACATCAGATTTGTACAGTGTGGTGTCCCTCAGGGCAGTTGTTACTTTCTCAATTTTTACAAATTATTTGCCACTCATGGCAAATAATGTGCTGCGAGCTGCCCAGTGACACAAGACTTCCAGACGAGCTAAACCACTTCTATGCTCGCTTCGAGGCAAGCAACACTGAAGCATGCATGAGAGCACCAGCTGTTCCGGATGACTATGTGATCACGCTCTCCGTAGCCAATGTGAGTAAGACTTTTCAGCAGGTCAACATTCACAAGGCCGCAGGGCCAGACGGATTACCAGGACGTGTACTATGAGCATGTGCTGACCAACTGGCAAATGTCTTCACTGACATTTTCAACATGTTCCTGACCGAGTCTGTAAAACCAACATGTTTCAAGCAGACCACCATAGTCCCTTTGCCCAAGGACACTAAGATAACCTTCCTAAATGACTACCGAAACGTAGCACTGACGTCTGTAGCCATGAAGTGCTTTGAAAGGCTGGTCATGGCTCACATCAACACCATTATCCCAGAAACCCTAGACCCACTCCAATTTGCATACCGCCCCAACAGATCCACAGATGATGCAATCTCTATTGCACTCCACACTGCCCTTTCCCACCTGGACAAGAGGTACACCTACGTGAGAATGATATTAATTGACTACAGCTCAGCATTCAACACCATAGTGCCCTCAAAGATCATCACTAAGCTAAGGATCCTGGGACTAAACACCTCCCTCTGCAACTGGATCCTGGACTTCCTGACGGGCCGCCCCCAGGTGGTAAGTGTACGTAACAACACATCTGCCACGCTGATCCTCAACACAGGGGCCCCTCAGGGGTGCGTGCTCAGTCCCCTCTTGTACTCCCTGTTCACCCATGACTGCATGGCCAGGCACGATTCCAAAACCATCATTAAGTTTGCCGACGACACAACAGTGGTAGGCCTGATCACCGACAACGATGAGACAGCCTATAGGGAGGAGGTCAGAGCCCTGGCCGTGTGGTGCCAGGATAACAACCTCTCCCTCAACGTGACCAAGACAAAGGAGATGATTGTGGACTACAGGAAAAATAGGAGGACTGAGCACGCCCCCATTCTCATCGATGGGACTGTAGTGGAACAGGTTGAGAGCTTCAAGTTCCTTGGTGTCCACATCACCAACAAACTATCATGGTCCAAACATACCAAGACAGTCGTGAAGAGGGCACGACAAAGCCTACTCCCCCTCAGGAGACTGAAAAGATTTGGCATGGGTCCTCAGATCCTCAAAAAAATTATACAGCTGCACCATCGAGAGCATCCTGACTGGTTGCATCACCGCCTGGTATGGCAACTGCTCGGCCTCCGACCACAAGACACTACAGAGGGTAGTGCGTACGGCCCAGTACATCACTGGGGCCAAGCTTCCTGCCATCCAGGACCTCTATACCAGGCGGTGTCAGAGGAAGGCCCTCAAAATTGTCAAAGACTCCAGCCACCCTAGTCATAGACTGTTCTCTCTGCTACCGCACGGCAAGGGGTACCGGAGTCCGAAGTGTAGGTCCAAAAGACTTCTCAACAGCTTCTACCCCCAAGCCATAAGACTCCTGAACAGCTAATCATGGCTACCAGGACTATTTGCACTGCCCCCCCACCCCCACCCCCACCTCATATTTTTATGCTGCTGCTACTCTGATAATTATTTATTTACATGTACATATTACCTCAACTATCTCAACTAGCTGGTGCCCCTGCACATTGACTCTGCACCGGCACCCCCCTGTATATATAGCCTCCCTACTGTTATTTTATTTTACTTCTGCTCTTTTTTTCTCAACATTTTTTTGTTGTTGTTTTATTTTACTTTTTTATAAAAAAATTAATGCATTGTTGGATAAGGGCTGTAAGCAAGCATTTCACTGTAATGTCTACACCTGTTGTATTCGGCGCATGTGGCCAATACAATTTGATTTGATTTGATTTAGTCTTACACAAAGCTAGAATGACTTTGTATGCAGATGATTCCACACTCTACATGTCAGCACCCAAAGCCAGTGAGCTCACTGAAATTCTAATCAGAATGGGTGATTAATAATAAACTGGTCTTAAACACATCGGCTTCGGCTAATGGGGATCCCAATAAAATCAAAAAATCTACATGACTTGATCCACCCTGCTCTGACTCCCCTCCAACCAGGCTAAAACCTATCCAAGCCATAATACTCACCGCATTTGATGATTGCGAAATATCTTCCTCGCTTGGCAACGAGGCAGGTATCTGGCTGTCTGTAGTCTACATGTCCAGTGGTGATAATACAGTTGAAGTCGGAAGTTTACATACACCTTAGCCAAATACATTTAAACTCAGTTTTTCACAATTCCTGACATATAATCCTAGTAAAGATTCCCTGTCTTAGGTCAGTTAGGATCACCACTTTATTTTAAGAATGTGAAATGTCAGAATAATATTAGAGAGAATCATTTATTTATTAATATTCCCAGTGGGTCAGAAGTTTACATACACTCAATTAGTATTTGGTAGCATTGCCTTTAAATTGTTTAACTTGGGTCAAACGTTTCGGGTAGCCTTCCACAAGCTTCCCACAATAAGTTGGGTGCATTTTGGCCCATTCCTCCTGACAGAGCTGGTGTAACTGAGTCAGGTTTGTAGGCCTCCTTGCTCGAACACGCTTTTTCAGTTATGCCCACACATTTTCTATAGGATTGAGGTCAGGGCTTTGTGATGGGCACTCCAATACCGTGACTTTGTTATCCTTAAGCAATTTTGCCACAACTTTGGAAGTGTGCTCATTGTCCATTTGGAAGACCCATTTGCGACCAAGCTTTAACTTCCTGACTGATGTCTTGAGATGTTGCTTCAATATATCCACATAATTTTCCTTCCTCATGATGCAATCTATTTTGTGAAGTGCACCAGTCCCTCCTGCAGCAAAGCACCCCCACAGAAATGCTGCCACCCCCGTGCTTCACGGTTGGGATGCGGTTCTTCGGCTTCCAAGCGACCCCCTTTTTCCTCCAAACATAACGATGGTCATTATGGCCAAGCAGTTCTATTTTTGTTTCATCAGACCAGAGGACATTTCTCCAAAAAGTACGATCTTTGTCCCCATGTGCAGTTGCAAACCGTATTCTGGCTTTTTTATGGAGGTTTTGGAGCAGTGGCTTCTTCCTTGCTGAGCGGCCTTTCAGGTTGTGTCGATATAGGACTCGTTTTTACTGTGGATATACAGTGGGGGAAGAAAGTATTTAGTCAGCCACCAATTGTGCAAGTTTTCCCACTTAAAAAGATGAGAGATGCCTGTAATTTTCATCATAGGTACACGTCAACTATGACAGACAAAATGAGAAGAAAAAATCCAGAAAATCACATTGTAGGATTTTTTATGAATTTATTTGCAAATTATGGTGGAAAATAAGTATTTGGTCAATAACAAAAGTTTCTCAATACTTTGTTATATACCCTTTGTTGGCAATGACACAGGTCAAACGTTTTCTGTAAGTCTTCACAAGGTTTTCACACACTGTTGCTGGTATTTTGGCCCATTCCTCCATGCAGATCTCCTCTAGAGCAGTGATGTTTTGGGGCTGTCGCTGGGCAACACGGACTTTCAACTCCCTCCAAAGATTTTCTATGGGGTTGAGATCTGGAGACTGGCTAGGCCACTCCAGGACCTTGAAATGCTTCTTGAAGCCACTCCTTCGTTGCCCGGGCAGTGTGTTTGGGATCATTGTCATGCTGAAAGACCCAGCCACGTTTCATCTTCAATGCCCTTGCTGATGGAAGGAGGTTTTCACTCAAAATCTCACGATACATGGCCCCATTCATTCTTTCCTTTACACAGATCAGTCGTCCTGGTCCCTTTGCAGAAAAACAGCCCCAAAGCATGATGTTTCCACCCCCATGCTTCACAGTAGGTACGGTGTTCTTTGGATGCAACTCAGCATTCTTTGTCCTCCAAACACGACGAGTTGAGTTTTTACTAAAAAGTTATTTTTTGGTTTCATCTGACCGTATGACATTCTCCCAATCCTCTTCTGGATCAACCAAATGCACTCTAGCAAACTTCAGACGGGCCTGGACATGTACTGGCTTAAGCAGGGGGACACGTCTGGCACTGCAGGATTTGAGTCCCTGGCGGCGTAGTGTTTTACTGATGGTAGGCTTTGTTACTTTGGTCCCAGCTCTCTGCAGGTCATTCACTAGGTCCCCCCGTGTGGTTCTGGGATTTTTGCTCACCGTTCTTGTGATCATTCTGACCCCACGGGGTGAGATCTGTGTGGAGCCCCAGATCGAGGGAGATTATCAGTGGTCTTGTATGTCTTCCATTTCCTAATAATTGCTCCCACAGTTGATTTCTTCAAACCAAGCTGCTTACCTATTGCAGATTCAGTCTTCCCAGCCTGGTGCAGGTCTACAATTTTGTTTCTGGTGTCCTTTGACAGCTCTTTGGTCTTGGCCATAGTGGAGTTTGGAGTGTGACTGTTTGAGGTTGTGGACAGGTGTATTTTATACTGATAACCAGTTCAAACAGGTGCCATTAATACAGGTAACGAGTGGAGGACAGAGGAGCCTCTTAAAGAAGATGTTACAAGTCTGTGAGAGCCAGAAATCTTGCTTGTTTGTAGGTGACCAAATACTTATTTTCCACCATAATTTGCAAATAAATTCATAAAAACTCCTACAATGTGATTTTCTGGAATTTATTTTCTCATTTTGTCTGTCATAGTTGACGTGTACCTATGATGACAATTACAGGCCTCTCTCATCTTTTTAAGCGGGAGAACTTGCACAATTGGTGGCTGACTAAATACTTTTTTCCCCAATTGTATATATTTTTGTACATGTTTCCTCCAGCATCTTCACAAGGTCCTTTTCTGTTGTTCTTGGATTAATTTGCAAAGTACGTTCATCTCTAGGAGACAGAACGCGTCTCCTTCCTGAGCGGTATGATGGCTGCGTGGTCCCATGGTGTATATACTTGCATACTATTGTTTGTCGGGGGGCTGGGGTTAGTTGGTTATACCTGGAGTACTTCTCCTGTCTTATCCAGTGTCCTGTGTGAATTTAAGTATGCTCTCTCTAATTCTAATTCTCTCTTTCTCTGAGAACCTGAGCCCTAGGACCATACGTCAGACTACCGGGCATGATGACACCTTCTGTCCCCAGTCCGCCTGGCCTTGCTGCTATTCCAGTTTCAACTGTTCTGCCAGCTCGAAACCTACCGTCCCAGACCTGCTGTTTTCAACTCTTTAATGATCGGCTAGTGAAAAGCCAACTGAGAGACCTGAGCCCCAAGGACCATGCGGGACTACCGGCCGTGGTGACTCCTTGCTGTCCCCAGTCCGCCTGGCTTGCTGCTATTCCAGTTTCAACTGTTCTGCCTGCGGTTATGGAACCCCTACTGTCCCAGACCTGCTGTTTTCAACTCTTAATGCGTCTGACTATGAAAAGCCAACTGAGATTTATTCGCTGATTTATTATTAGCATATGCATGAACAATTTTGAACATCTTGGCATGGTTCTGTTATAATCTCCACCGAAAGACAGCCAGAAGAGGACTGGCCACCCCCTCATAGCCTGGTTCCCTCTCTAGGTTTCTTCCTAGGCTTTCGCCTTTCTAGGGAGTTTTCCTAGCCACCGTGCTTCTACACCTGCATTACTAGCTGTTTGGGGTTTTAGGCTGGGTTTCTGTAAACTCGAGATATTAGCTGATGTAAGAAGGATAAAATTGGATTGATTGATTGTACAGATGAACGTGGTACCTTCAGGCATTTGGAAATTGCTCCCAAGGATGAACCAGACTTGTGGAGGTCTACACAATTTTTTCAGAGGTCTTGGCTGATTTCTTTAGATTTTCCCATGATGTCAAGCAAAGAGGCACTGAGTTTGAAGGTAGACCTTGAAATACATCCTAAGGTACACCTCCAATTGACTCAAATGATGTCAATTAGCCGATCAGAAGCTTCTAAAGCCAATACATAATTGTCAGGAATTTTCCAAGCTGTTTAAAGGCACAGTCAACTTAGTGTATGTAAACTTCTGACCCACTGGAATTGTGAGACAGTGAATTATAAGTGAAATAATCTGTCTGTAAACAATTGTTGGAAAAATTACTTTTGTCATGCACAAAGTAGAAGTCCTAACTGACTTGCCAAAACTATAGTTTGTTAACAATACATTTGTGGAGTGGCTGAAAAACAAGTTTTAATGACTCCAACTTAAGTTTATGTAAATTCCGACTTCAACTGTTGCTTCCGCTGTAGCCTATGTTTTCCAGGGGAGAATAAATTAAATGAATTCAAAAAATGAACAAAGAGTATTTACGATGCCAGCGTTTTCTTTAGCCATGGTCGGCATAAGTAATATGCTCATACCCCGCTCTCACTTTGTTCGTCACTATCAAATACACCGGACCTACACCTCAGGTTTCCCGCCCTGTCTCACATGCGCAGCCCCTCAGACAAGCTAATACCAAAGCCTCTTTCAGATAATAACACATGTAATATAGATGATAATAATAATTATATAATGATCAATAATACTATAGATACTTGCTGCGACTACTATAGGAAAAGAGGATAAGAGATTGAGTGGTAAAAATGACTTCATATGAAGCAGACAATGCAGTCTTAACCTTTTTACACGTGCCAATAAACTGGTGTGATCATTCTACAGTGGACCCTGCAGCGTACGCTCAAACCGGTGTGATTAGAATGCTTATTTAGAACGTCCAGATTCGATTGACGCAACAGTCAGCATTTGAGCTAGCCACACTGTTTTTTCACAAAAACATGTTGCACAAACACAGTCCTTACGAAGTTATTTTTGGATGCAATGTTCAGACATTCACAGAAGTAGTGACAGCATACAAAATCATCCAAACCGGAAAATGTAGGCCTGTAGTTCTACTGTATCCTACAGTAGAAACAACAACATGATATACAGAAAATAAGGCAGTTACTTTGATACACACATGTCCAAAGTTATTATTTGTAAGGAAAACAACAATGAAGGCAATGCGAGAGCCAGCCAGAAAATGTGCCAGTTCGTGCAAGACTGCGCAAATGTCTGCATACTTGATCTGCGTTTGAGCAAGGAGGATTGCATTTGAAAGGTTTGAACAGGGCCTTTATGAATCATAGTATCTGAGAAAGGAAATAAGAAAGGATGCATTTGAAATGTTTGAACTTGAACAGGGTCTATAAGGAGTGATAGTATCTGACCTCTGCCCCCTGTAGACGATGGCGGACCGAGTGCTGCTAAAGGACATCCTTCCCCACAGGTGGTACCAGTTTAGGGTGAGCGCCATCAACAGCCAGGGCACCCGCGGGTTCACCACCCCCAGCAAACACTTCTTCTCAAACAGAGGTAAGGGGACGGAGTATCTCTATCACTCATAGTACCTTTCAACAGACTCTTCCTGTCTACAATGTATCTCTTCACTAAGTTTTGTCAAGCCTAACCTCTACCTCCTTCTCATAAAGTATGAATGTTGCATCTCCACTATGACTGATTTCCGTGATTTATTGAAAGTGCTTATCCCAGTGAATTCTGTTACAACGTTCACACATGCACACACAAGCACGCACAAACACTGCAAACACACACAGTACTCAGTCTTTGTGTGATCTGGGCTGCGCTGCCTGTCAGATGTTCTACGTGTTTTGAAGCGTTGAGAGGGATGTTCTGTTCTGTCAGAAATTAACCTTTTCCACAGCTGCAGTAAACAAAGGTTTCAGAGCACAGGAGGAGGTCGGGCAGCTCAGTCTTGTCTTGGCTGTCCTCTATACAGAATATGAGATGTTAGCCCAGGTCAGCAGACAGGAGGAACTTTATTTATTCAGAGATTAATCCCTCTCGTCTCTGATGTTTTGGAGGACAGGGCGTTCCTAATGCCAGACTGCAGGGAGGCGTTTGCCTGTTTGTGTATGTGCGTGTGTGCGTGTGAGTGTGTATGCTTGCGCGTGTATGCCTGCATTGTGTGTGTGTGTGTGTGCCTGTATTTGCTGATTGACATGTTTTACATCCACACCCACTCTCCCTCTGAAGGAGCCCAAAAATGGATGGTTAGCAGACTGAGGTAATAGGAATCCAATGCCAGGAATGGCTCCAGTCAAACTCCTTTATTTGAGTAATTACCCATGTTTGGAGTGAGTTCATGAGGGGAAAAGACAAATACGCTATCTGGGCTGTCCTTGGCTCGTGGGCTTAGTGCTAGTCAGACGTGTCCACCACTCAGCAGCACGCTGTCACACACTCTGAGATAAGTGTAGTAGGGCCGGATAATGTTAGGCTGCAGGCCAATAAGTCCTAACTTAACTGCTGTTGTTGGAGTGTTTCTCCTTTCTTTACCTCACACAGTCAGGAATGGAGGGACCTATATTGTCACTAGTATTGAGTATCCAAACTACAAACACAAAGACACATTATTTTTATAGTAGGCCCCTCTAGTATTGTAAAACAACTGTGTTTTGAGATTTTTTTGATACTCAGAGTTCAACACCTAATAAAGGTACAAAACAAACAGTGGAACAAAAACGGGGGATACAAAAGACTGCCGCTCGCCTCTGAGATTACAACCACAGTCATACCCACACTGTTTCCCCATAGATCCCTACTCCCCTGTCAGTCAGAGAGACAGGTCCTGACTGATGTACACAGGGGGTCTTTCTGAAAACAAACACACACACGAAGACACAGACTCTCTCAGTAGGGACAGAACCCTCCTTATTTCTCCTCTCTGTATTGCGTGTCACCGCATATTCTCCCAGTTCATAAAATGTTGATTAGGCAGGGCCAGAATCAAAGCTACTCCATATCAAAGCTATATGGCCCTAACATTGTACCCCAGACCTGTGGATTAGAATAACATCTCTGTATGTGGGAATTGCATTCTTAATGAGAGACAGAGCTAGACTTGTAGTTTAATGAGAGACAGAGGTATGTTTCAAGGTAATATACCCTAATGTAGCCAGAGGCTTTTGTTGAAGTTACTCTACAATTCAATTATGACTTGTAAACAGCCAGATCCAATGTCATTTTCATGCTTTGATTATCTGAACAAAGAGCTGAGAAATTGAATGAAAGTGACGGCAACTATAGCAGTTGACCCATTATTAAAGGTGTACCTGCAGCATTAGAGTTCAACCCCATGTTAATTACTGTCATTACACACACACACACACACACACACACACATGCACACACACCTCAAAATCACACTCTTCTCCTTTACAAAACCCTCTCTCAGGTATAGTATATTGCCTCCTTACAACCCCCCCTTAAACTTTGCAAATGTATTTCCCAAAAGTATGTTTGGTAAATTCACAGCTAAGCATTCTTCTTTCATTTCAAAGTGTCTGGAGGTTTATTTATCTGGGTTCACCTTCCCTCTCCGTGGAACATTAGCTGGGAGGAATCTCCTGCCTCAGCACGACACACAGGCAGCGTCTTACACCTCACTGTTTCTGTCATTCAGATTCATTTAAGTGCACACACACACACACAAACACACACACATACACACAAATTTCAGCTCATTTATTATACATTCTCACACCTAACCGTCACACTGGGAATGGACTGTACGTGTGTATTGTGTAACCTTGCTGAGTTTTGCTGAGCTATTCACACACGGTTGCTTTCAGAGGCACATTAGGGGAGTGTAATAAGTGAGTGTTAGACTTGACAGAGGGTGATAAAGTGTGGTAGAATATGTTCAAGCGAATCAAGACCATGTCGGTCGAAGCGTTGGAACTGCATCACTAGCTTCAATAAAAAATCACATTTGGGGGCAGTAAATTATTCCTTTTCATTGCTCTCTTTTCTTTGTACAAGTACAGTAATTGCTATATTTTCACAATATGCTAACCTCACCTTCACCTCTTCTGTCGTGATACTCCACAAGCTCGTGAACGTTAAAGGATAATGATGAAGAATACTAACCCCATCCTTCATCTCTCTTCCCCAAGACCCCTTCCCCCCGGAGACCCCCCAGAGTGTGCGTGTTGGGAACGAGACCCAGGGGACGGACGGCAGCAATGTGGGGGTACAGGTCCTCTGGGACGCTCCCAGAGAGAGAGACCTGCCTGTTCACCACTACAAAGTCACCTGGAGCCCCCGTCACGCCCCTCGCCCCTCCGCACAGGACAGGAAGGACAATGCCCGGGTCACTCATGGGGTAAGAGACTAACTACAAATTATTTTAAATCAACAAACTTTACATAAGGTAGCACTACTAAACTATCCAAGCTCACTCAACTCAGTAACCCTTGCCTGCAAAACAGTTCACTCAAATCTACTGTAACTCCATATCCCGATGTGTGGCTGTACAGTAGTCACACTGCTCGGACGATGTGAGAGTGTATGTTGTCTCTTGTTTGCGCAGACGTCTTGCAGGTGCCTTCTATACGTACAGTCGTGGCCAAAAATATTGGCACCCTTGCACTTTTTTCAAATAATGCACCATTTCTTCCAGAAAACTGTTCAAATCAAAAATTATTTTGTTATCTACATATGAATTTCTTTGGTTTGCAGTTGAACAAAACAAAAAAATCTGAATAATTGACTAAATGTTAGTTTATTACACAAAGAAATTCTAAAATGGCCCAGACAATATTATTGGCACTTCTAGAAGTAGTTAGAAATAATCGGATTTCAAGCAGGTGATTCTCCTTTACATTGGAATTGAACTTTATATTGCAGGTGCCTGCAATATAAAAATCCCAAATTCAACCAGTTTGAATAGAAAAAAGGACTCATTCTCCTGTTTTTGTGTCACTGTGTGTACCGCAATGAGCATGGAGAAAATAAAGAAAACCAGATAATTATCTGAGGTCAGACGCAAGATCTCAAGGCTACAAGTCTATCTCCAGAGACGTTGATGTTCCTGTTTCCACCGTACGTAATGTTATCAAGAAGTTTAAGGCCCATGCCACTGTAGCCAACCTCCCTGGACGTGGCCGCAAAAGAAAACTTGATGGAAGACTGCAGCGAAGAATTGTTCAAATGGTGGAGAAAGCACCTTGATCAAATGCCACACAGATTTAAGCTGACCTTCAGACACAAGGTACGACAGTTTTAACTTGCACCATCCAACACCAACTCAATGAAAGGGGGTTATATGGTAGGAGACCCAGGAGGACCCCACTGCTGAGAGAGAGACGTAAGAAAGCCCGACTGCAATTTTCCAAAACACACCTGAACATGCCAAAATCCTTCTGGGAGAATGTCCTGTGGACACACGAGACCGAATTAGAGCTCACCATCTCTATGTTTACTGAAAATAAAATGAAGCCTTCAAATAAAATAACACCTTCCCTACAGTCAAACATGGAGGAGGTTCAGTGATGTTTTGAAGTTGCTTTGCTGCCTCTGACACTGGGTGCCTTGAACGTGTGCATGACATCATGAAATCAGGAGAATACCAAGGCATTTTGGAGTGCAATGTCGGACCCAGTGTCAGAAAGCTGGGTCTCCATCGAATGTCATGGGTCTTCCAGCAGAACAATGACCCCAAACACACTTCAAAAAGCACCCAGGAATGGTTCAAGATAAAACGCTGGACTGTTCTGAAGTGTCCAGCAATGAGTCCAGATCTAAATCCCATTGAAAACTTGTGGAGAGATCTGAAAACAGCAGTTGGGAGAAGGCACCCTTCAATTCAAGAGGAGTGGGTCAAACTGTCAGTACAGAGGTGCAGGAAGTTCATCGATGGCTATAGGAAGCGCTTGATTGCAGTTAATTTGACCAAAAGCTGTGCTACCAAAAATTAAGTCTATTGTGTCAATTTTGTCGTTGCCATTTCTGTTTATTTTCTGATTTAAATTGATATATTAAGTTCTGAATCAAAACCAAAGGTTCTGTAATATTAACAGTGAAATAAAGAATTGCAGAGACGAAATACTTTGGTCAATTTCAACTTATTTTTAGGGAAAATTGTGAGTAACTTGAAAAAAGTGCAAGGGTGCCAATATTTTTAACCACGACTGTACAAAGCTACACACGTAGCAGTAGCAGCACCTGGACTTAATAAAGTGCTCTCCTCTGGAGTTAATTCTCTACAAAAACTTGGAGAACAAAAGCAGCAGCTGCGTGTTTTATTATAACTTAACCGTTCTCCCGTAAATCAACAGCTCTTGCATGGTTTTTATTACCATATTTGTTTTTACTATAACACCGACTTCTGGTATGAGGTAGCGTTCCATTTCACAGAACATTCTCAGGTAAAGAGCTACTTTTTGCACATGGCAGGTGAACCAAAAACATGTCAAATTAATGGAGTTTCATTGCGTTACAAATTGTGTTATAATTCGACTCCGATAACTCTTGTCAAATAACCCGGAGAGATTTTGAAAATACATCATATATACTGTATGTGAAACGTGATACGAATGATGTCTTGACCTCAATTTTGCCCTTTATTGATTAACATAAATATGCTGACTTCGTTTAGATACCAAGCACTATGACCAAGGCTTTGTCAAGGCTATTAGGCTTTAAGTCTGTGTTTCACATAAATCACATGACAGCGCAGCAGTCGTTGAAGAGCTGTAGAAGAAGGAAAAAGATGTCGAGGGTCACTTCATGAACACTAACAGTGCTTAACGGCCATTAACTAATGGCAATGGTAGTCAATGGAAATCACTTGTTTTAGTCCAGTCCAGAGCTCTATAATATGGTGAGTGAGTGGCCTGTTCAGGGTGTATGGAGCCAAGGCCATGGCCTTGGTGGGTTTGCAGGAGTAATAAAGGAACGGGCTGGACCATTTTAAAGAGCCCTAATCCCTCTGATCCCTTCTCCTGATGGAGATGGCAGTCCGGCCCTGCTTTGGGACACGGTCAGGAATTTTTACAAGGGATCCCAACGAATGCGTTCCCATCGAGAGCACAGGCAGCTGCGTCATGCGCCACACACTCATATACACACACACACACACACACATACTGTATATACACACATATACATGTACAAATACAAACATATGCATGCACCCATACATTTCTACTCCCACATCACCCACCCATATTGATAGTCACTCATTTCACTCACGTACTTCCTTAACACTATCACTGTCATACTGTAGGCCTACATATACAGTATGAACCAGACTTTGTCTATAAGGCCGTTGATGGCAGTCCCAAGCAGATTACCTGCCTTCGCCTTGCTTTAATCCACTTGTTTTGTCTGTAGTGAATGTCCATGCGTTGCTGTTGCAGAGGTAGAACGCTTCTAGCAATGGCAAATCATAACATGTCCAAGGTTGTGACATTACAGACCAACACAAATCACAATCCCCCTGTGTCTTTTCACACACACAAGGATGCACATGCACAGGCACATTAACACACACGCATGCACCCACACACATACACACCACACACATATACACACACGACTGTAAAGCATGTGTTTTGGCTATCTGTACGGCTATGGAAATAATGAATCCCACTTTTTCCATACACGTCAGAGAAGGGAATCTAAAAGCAACAGGCTTTTAAATCTCAGTATTGCATTAGTATCCATTATTATCTATCTGTCTATCATGTTAGTCAGGACCACTTGAAACCTTATTTTGATGTAATGGAAAACAGCTCTGTGTGCGTGCACGCGTGCGCACGTACATATGTGTAAAGATGATCAATCAGGATGCGAGAGGAGTCAGAGAGTGCTTCTAGCGTTCACTCAAAACGGTAATATGAGCTGGCCAAAACACTGCCAGACCACAGATAATGGATATATATGTATCTCTCTCATTAAAAGACGTATGTCATCAGAAACAAACAGATTTTAGCTGCTCTCGTGGCCTGTGAAGGTTATTCTCACTTAACAGTCATGCTTCCATACCTGGCTAACCTTCATCAGTCAAACTGGCCACATAAAACACTTACTGGCAACAATTATAACTGTGTTGAGTGGAGAGCTAAAGTATGCTGTGATCCAATCATATAATTAGAATGGATTCTAATGCCATGGTTGTGGTTCCAATACTGTTAAACAGCTTCCTTCCTCTCTTCATATCCTTCATGGCCACTGGTGCAAAAATATTTATTCTCAAATCAAGGTAATTCATATAAATGTACTGTCGTAGTAAGTTTACCAACGCTTCTGAAGATCGATTAAGAAATTCATAGACTTTAGATTGATTTCAGCTATGTATCATCAGTGCTATGTGACAAGACATATAGAGAGTTTATGGACAGAATTTGTTTGAAAAGATGACAGCAATTGTGTGTTTAATTGAAAACCTTGAATGTCTGTTCGTCTCAGTGGTCATGAAATACAGGAGATACAGTATTTGAGGCTAATCAATTATATATATTTGCCAGGCTATCCCTGTCAACTGACACTGTATTGCCTGTCCATCTCTCAAGCTATTGTTGATTGCTTGTTGATTGTTTGCAGTCACAAAAAAAAAAATGTATGCACGCATGACTGTAAGTCGCTTTGGATAAAAGCGTCTGCTAAATGGCATATTATTATTATTATATTACTGTGTATTATCTATGTCTCTGTCAGGCTCTGTGGTGACTGTGTTGACTGTGCTGCCCCTGTCAGTGGCTGTGACTATAATGACTGTGTTTTGTCTGTGTATTATCTGTGTCTCTGTCAGGCTGTGTGTGAGATGGATCTCCAGGGTCTGCTGCCAGGTACCTCCTACCTGATCCAGGTCCAGGCCATCTCCTACTGGGGACAGAAACGCCTGAAGAGTAGCCGTGCCCAGCTCACCTTTACCACTCAAACTACAGGTAAACTACTCTCCCTTACCACTCAAACTACAGGTAAACTACTCACCTATACAAATCACAGGTAAATAAACATTTACTACACAGACTACAGGTACATTACTATACCAGAGAAAGGTAAACTCATGTTGGATATCACAGCATAGGTACAAAAGAGAACTGGATAATCTCTACACTGCAATCTAACCACATGGTTCATATAGTCTACCTTCCAAACAGTGGCTCTGGGTGTCGACGCCTACCCTGACCTGGCTGCTTCCCTCTGAGGGCTAGGCTGAAAGACATTACCCTCTTCCTCAGAAGCTAGGGCCTGGCTTGTATCAGTCCTGTTGATCAGAGCTTATCAACGTCCCAATGGTTGTGAGGTCATCAGTAGGAGGGGCCAGAGACCACCATTTAACCTTTAGCCTGTCCTTTCAGTTGGGCGTACACACACATATATACGCATGCACCTGTAAAGTACGTCACACTGCTTGCTTAGCGAGTACCACTTCCTCCTGTTTCGGCTCACACCGAGGCTCAAACCCAGGACCTTGCTAGCACACGTTACAGCCCTCCTGAAGCTTCTTACCAGTCGGCGCCACCTGAAAAGCTAGCTATTCGGCGGCGCAAGTGGCGACACTTCAGGCTGAGGAGTAAGTTTCACACATCCCCATGTGCTACACACGCATGCACACACACACACGCACACATGTGCACACACCAGCATCCGCCACATTCTGTGGGTTTCTCTCCTGTTGTTGTTTCTGTTCTTAATTAGGTTGCATAAATCCTCACCCCAAATTCTGGCAGAAGCATTTCGAGATGCACACACACGCACACACACACGCATGGAAACGCATGCAGGCACACATGCACACACATATCATGGGGGCATTGGTTGAACCCTCACAGCTTTCTGTTGGTTTTGGTCAGTCCCACATGGACTCTCAATGGCAGGCTTAATTATCCTGCTAGCCCAATCCATTTTTCATAAAGTAGCTAAAACATGTTTGTTATTTTCCTATGGCCCAATTAATATAATTTTTCTTGTAAGTCAGCTCCTTTTTTATAAGTCTTACATTTTTTCATTCATTTTTATCAGCACCTGGTGTTCCCCTCATGTGGCCTTTAAAACGCAACTTGGATTGTAAAAATCCCACTTCATGGATATACCTTGCCTTTACGTGCTATACGCTGGCAATAAGGCTCTTTGAATGGCAGTTCAGGCAGCAGAAATATTTATAGAAAAGTGGTTGACCTGTGTAGGAGGAATGGTGCTTTACTTCTGTGCTGAGGAATGGTCCTTTACTTGTACAATAGGGGACAGGAGGAAAATGCATTGAGTTTTCAGCACTAAACGTTTAAGGCTGAGTGTGTTTTCCTAGTTTGGACACTATGGACAGACAGCATTAAGGTCATTTCTGATGGTACTAATTCATGTGTTGTTTGTATAACATACGCTGTCATCAAATGTAATATGATGTCATGTTTTAAGTTATACACAATCTTCATCCTGACTGTATTTCATATAGTGCTAAAGGGGCAAACTTAGTTGGTTTTTTAGTATTAGGGCACATATTGCAATGTTCTAACTGGTGTGAAGCAACATATTCTGCCCTCTTTCAATTCAGAGATCTTGTGCCAAATGAAACTGCATCTCTCTCTCCCCTCCACAATCTCTTCCCTCTCTCTTCTTCTTCTTCTCTCTCCCCTCTCTCTCTCCTTCCCCTTTCTCTCCCCTCCCCTCTCTCTCCCCCTTCCCTTTCTCTCCGCCTTCCCTTCCCTTTCTCTCTCTCTCTCTCTCTCTCTCTCTCTCTCTCTCTCTCTCTCTCTCTCTCTCTCTCTCTCTCGTCTCTCTCTCTCTCTCTCTCTCTCTCTCTCTCTCTCTCTCTCTCTCTCTCTCTCTCTCTCTCTCTCTCTCTCTCTCTCTCTCTCTCTCTCTCTCTCTCTCTCTCTCTCTCTCTCTCTCTCTCTCTCCCTAAATCAGCTTTGTCATCTCTACCTACCCCACCAGGTCCTATGCAGACTAAAGGAGAGTTCTCCAACGAGCTCCCCCCCGCCCCCCACCTCATCAACCCTGCTGCCTCCGAACCTGCCCCCCACCTCGCTACCCCACACAACCTGCACCTGGAAGCCGCTGCCCCCCACTACCACAATGACCAGCTGCAGGTCAAGGTCTTTTGGAAGAGATGGCACCAGGGCAAGTTATACAACAACAACAAAAAAGACAACAAGACGTTACACCCCTCCTAATCTCCTTGTTGATATTACAGCCACAGGAATCCCACAGAATGGGTCATGGGAAGGTTGGGAAACAGGCAGCACCCGTTACTCCTTTATGGTTTGGGTTCTTTCCCACAGTCACTAGGTCAGTTAGTTACTTAGTTAAGTGGGGTTCCAGGATGTCTCTCACATCTGCCCTTTCCCAGTCTGACAATTTTAAAGTGATACAGATGTAGGATCTTAATTTGATCACTGTTTTGTTGCTGAACATTTTCATGCGCAGCTGGAAATGCAAACTTGTAGTGTATTTGAGTTTTAAAAAGGCTTCTAAAGTTTGTAATATCCACTGAAATTTCAGACTTGATTTGCCCTAAAGAAAAATGTATCAACCCCTACAAAAATGCCCATTAATAATAATCCACATAATTCACATTTCCTTTTGCTGCAGGATTATTTTCCTGCTGTAGCAAACTGGCTCAAATTAAGATACTACATCTGTAGTGCAATCATATGTGTTGTCATAACAGTCATATGTGTTGTTATACCAACTACTTGTGTCTTTAGAATAGAGGCACCACTGTAGCAGCTGAGTGAACTGACTCCCAGTAGAGGTGTGAGAAGCCATCCAGGGAAACCACAACCCCCCCCACACACTACACAGACATCCAGAGCCAGAGACATTGCTGTGTGCTTGTTCATCTTTGAGTGTTTCCAATAAACACTGTTTTTCACAAAGCCCATTTCAAATATGCTCCATAAGCAACATCTTAGAATAGTGTGTTTGGCAAGGTGATGGCAGGCGTTGTGCTTCATAAATAAGAGGTGGTGATTGGACATTATCTGCCTGCGAGAGAATAAGAGGAACATGAGGACAAATTTAATAACATTAATATGGGAACATAACGGGGAGCAGATGTGTGTGTGAGAGAGAGAGAGATAGAGAGCAAGAGACAAAAGGAGCAAGAGAAAGAAAGATAGAGATAATTTTTGTCTGGGGTTCAACCTGGAGATCATGGGGAGATGGATCTGATGAAAGAAGGAAGCGATGGAGAGAGAGGCTATCCAACAGGCTACTCACGCTCCGTATCTGATTCAGAAACCCTGGTTCGAGACTGTGATAACACTCAAAACTGACATTGGGTCTTTGCTCTACTGGTGTTTGTACTACAACAGCCAATATGTTTCTCTATAGGCCTACATGACCTTATTATATAGCACCACAAAACATAACACTGTATCCACCTTCTGTTGTGCTACAGAAACCCCTAAGGACTTCACTACATACGTACTGAGGTGGTATCCTCATGTGTGTGCCAGCAACATCACCAAGACAGAGAAAAAAGCCACTGTGCAGGTAAGTTTCAGAGCCAGCCACAGATTTTAACAGCATTTCCACAACTCCGTTAGGCCAGATGGCTCTTGGCTGATATTGTGAAAGATTCCAATACTGTTTTATATTGAATTGTTACCGCCGTTTTGAAGGAGGCCAATGGGGTTTACCTTGGAATTGTAACTGCTGGTCTCAGTGATATGCTACGTTATATCCCTCAGCTTCTCCACAGTGTGTGACTATTGGATTAGTCATATAATGAATAAACTCTCCCTCCGCTGGAGTGGACTTTTAGTATCATGGACACAAGCTTTAACATGGTTTGCCACACCTCTAGAACTGTTTAGGCTCTGGTCAATCAGGACAATGTTTTCCCAAAAGGTAGAGACTGAGTTGGGACCCAATGGTGGGTTGTGACTGATTCCATCTGGTAGGTGATGACTAGATTGTATACAGCCAGCGAGAGACATTGGTTTGGTTTATTGGGTGAATAATCAAGAAGCTTTTTATAAGCTTTTGATGGGTCACAGCAGAAAAACAGTTTGGGAACCACTGATTGAGATTGAGAGCATATGAGCCACCTAGAAATGATATGACTCCAATGGATTTGACTGGAGTCCTATTCCCTCTAGTAGTTACCCTGGGTGTGTGTGTTTGGGGTTTGGAGGGTTTGGACTTCAGCAATAGAACCAGCCAGAGACCCAGAGGACATTGCTGCTGTTGTTTAATAGACAGAGGAATGTGACTGGCTGGCCAGTTCTGTTTGCTCCTGCCCCCAGCCATCAGGACAGAACAGTTTAGGGTTTAGATTACAACCTCAACCACATTTTAATCTATATCCAACACTCATAGGTCCCTGTCCTGCACCACAGGGATTACGATGCATAGAGAGTAGTGAGGTGTTGTCTGATATGGATGAGAGAGAGAAAAGGGTCTGGTGTTGGTGTCACAGAGTCAAGTATGTAATTTAATGCCTTATAGGACCAGTCCAACTCTGACTTAGACCCAGCCTAGTCATTTCAGCCAGCCCACCCCAGAACAGAACATGTTTCTCCATGGTTTCAGTTGGGTTGTGACTCAGATAACATTATTAGAGACATTTTAGTCATGCATAATGTTCCAGAAAAGTTATCCTTCTAGGGGAACTCATTCTAGGTGTTGGCAACTACCGCCACTAAATTATTTATGTACTGTGTTCTGTACTGTGCCAATGTACCACACTAGCAGGGAGGGCATCGGGAACAAATAGCATTAAACCATTGATTCTCTGGGCTCAAGGCCAGAGAGAACTGTAACAATTCCTCTTATCTCACAGCATCTCAGAGAGAGAGAGAGAGAGCGAGAGAGAGAGAGAGAGACCATATCTGCTAACTCTGTCTCTGCGCCACATATTGCTTCATACTGAGATCAGACTCTTATTGAGTGTAGCCTATCTTCTTCATCTTCATAAAAACGAGCCGAAGCAGATCTGCGACAGAAAGCAGTGCGGCTGCCAAGACCAGAGAAGCGAGGATCTGTAGCTAGCTATCTCCCACTGCATCTGTCATTTGGCCTGGCTGGGCGCTGTGTGTGTGTAATGGAACTGTGTGAGAAGTATGACCCGTCGCTTTACGAGAGAGGCTAGAGAGATCGCATATCGCAGCGTAGCGCACAGCTTTCATCGTCATAACTATTTTATTTATCATCCTTTTGTTCCTGTCTGTTTGCCTTTTACATTATTCCCTCATTTGAGACGAGAGTTGGTTGGCTGGCTGGCTGGTGAAGAGTTGTTCAGCTTTTTCTCTCTCTCTGCTACTGTCTTTCTCTCTCTCTCTCTCTCTCTCTCTCTCTCTCTCTCTCTCTCTCTCTCTCTCTCTCTCTCTCTCTCTCTCTCTCTCTCTCTCTCTCTCACACACACACTTCTCGCCTCTATGCTGTGTTGATTGATGATGTCTCCCTGTTCTTCTTTCCCCCTCTCATCTTCACTTTTCTTCTCTCCTCACCTCTCCCCTGCTCTCTTCTTTCTCCTCTCCTCTCCTCTCCTCTCCTCTCCTCTCCTCTCCTCTCCTCTCCTCTCCTCTCCTCTCCTCTCCTCTCCTCTCCTCTCCTCTCCTCTCCTCTCCTCTCCTCTCCTCTCCTCTCCTCTCCTCTCCTCTCAGGGAACACATTATGTTATCACAGGGCTGCTGTTCGCCTGTAAGTACTGGATCGCTGTGGCGCCCGTAGCATCAGAGGGGGATCAGAGGTCAGAAGCTTTTACCGTGGTAACAACCCCACCTTGGTGTGCGGTCAGGGCGAGAGGGGGCAAGGCCGTGCCCTGTGCCAGAGAAGGTATGGCCAGCTCCACACATGCCCTAACACACACACACACACAGCATGGAGCAAGTGAATATCTGACAGACTGATTGAATATCATCAGGAGTGTGAAAGCACTGTTTATGCAAAGGTTCTTCCTCTCAATGAGAATCATATATGTTGTATCGATGATTCTAGGACCTCTGGAATATTTAGGTCCTTTCTTTTGTACTAACTGTATATTGATTATGGGTCCAAATTATTATTTAGTAAGGATGTCTAAATGTGTGTTTCCCTGTGTCAGAGCGCCCCCTCGTGTCCAGGAAGGTGGTACTGCGTCCTAAGAAGCTGTCAGCAGAGTTCCACACGGTCAACGGCTCCCTGCAGGGCCTGTTCCGCTGGCATCTCTCCCATACTGCACCGGGGCAGACGCCCATTGCAGGGTTCCAGTTCTCCTGGGTCCAGGTGTCCTCCAGCGCCATGGCAACAGAGGAACAGGACACCCTCATCTCTCAGACACGGATAGTGGCCCCGGTGAGACCCTGTGTGTGGTTGTGTGCTATCTTCTCTGACTGCAAGCTATCCATATACTTCCCTCCCTGTGTACTCATGTTCTGCTGCTCTCCCTCCCCTAGGACCAGCACTCTTTGACAGTGGAGGGGCTGCAGCCAGACAGTGTGTACAAGCTGCAGGTCCAGGTGCTGTCAGCAAGGGTCAATGGCCCCTCAGTGGCCCGGACGCTTCACACACCTTCCCTCAACGCCACTCTGCAATGAGGTACTGCTTCAGGACCTAACATCTCACACACTCACAAGACAAACTACTCACTGACATAATAACCAATTCCTTAACAGCCAATTTCTACTGAGTCAAAAAATAAATTAAACAAACCCCCCTGTCAACTGGCTCCATGACCCCTGCTAGAGAGAGAGAGAGAGAGAGAGAGAGAGAGAGAGAGAGAGAGAGAGAGAGAGAGAGAGAGAGAGAGAGAGAGAGAGAGAGAGAGAGAGAGAGAGAGAGAGAGAGAGAGAGAGAGAGAGAGAGAGAGAGAGAGAGAGAGAGAGTGAGACAGAGAGAGAGAGAGAGAGAGAGAGAGAGAGAGAGAGAGAGAGAGAGAGAGAGAGAGAGAGAGAGAGAGAGAGAGAGAGAGAGAGAGAGGAGGAGAGAGAGAGGGAGAGAGAGAGGGAGAGAAAGGTGTGCGTGTAGTGTTAGTAACCCATAAGAGTGTGTGAGATAGAAAAGCTCGCTCTTCTAGGGTTGGGTTATTTCGCTCTTCTAGGTTGGGTTATTTATTTATTTTAAACCTGGCGAGAGTTGTGGAACAGGAACACAGAGTTAGTTCCATAGAGAAAAAGAGACTCCCAGAGACACTACCTGGTATGGTGCTGCAGTGTTCCATAATTCCCATTCAGAATGGACACTTGGAGGACAGTGGGAGCACTAGGAGAGGGAGCCAGAGAGGGAGAATCAAAGCTTTGGTACCTCAACAGAAAGAGCCTGCGTTTGTCCAATTTTGAAAGACGATGGAGGTCTCCCATCTCTGTGCAACTTCTAACTAATCACAAATTAAAATGGAATCTACTAAGATTGTCCTTTTATCAGGCCATAAGTCTTTATTTGGTGCACTTCTTTTAGCCACAGCCTTATGTCTTGCAGCTTTGGCCAAGCGTAGGGCTTTACATAGAGAACAGGGAGTAATTTGAGAAATGTACCGTATCGGATTTTTGTGAGAGTTTTTGGTTTGATTTGCATTAATGACACAGGTTGTTTATATCAAATATAACCTCTGCCTGATCCCACCAATCACCATCCTCTCTCTGTTTTTCAGGTTCCTCCCCCCAGCGTGCTTCATGCTCTGCCTGATCCCACCAATCACCATCCTCTCTCTGTTTTTTAGGTTCCTCCCCCGAGCTCTTCATCACCATCGCAGTCGCGCGTATTGAGAACATATCGCCACAGCCTGTCTGTTTACACACACACGCAAGCACGCAATCCCAGTCTCTATTTTGTCTTTATCACACAGATATATTGCATGATGGACATCACCTTCACCTGAAAGATCAAGTAAATCTATACCAAGTCTGGCCATTAAAGTTACAATACATGTATGTTCAATGTTTAGAGATGATAGTTTTCATGTATAATGTAATCATATTAGTATTTTTTTTTACACAAGTACTGAATTGTGTCATACAAGTAAAATTTCCCTGCATAAAGCAGTTTGTAATCTGTTGTAGTGTAGGATTTTTGTAATCCTATGCCATAAATTATTTCAAGCGTAGATAACCCCAGTGACTGATATATGTAACCCTCTGATATATATTCTTGTTCCAGTGTTATTTATTGTAATGTAATTAAAGAGTATTATAATATGTGGTGTTTTCATGACCTGTGGCTAATTCAAGAGGGTACACTGTTACAGAATGTTTAGATATACTTATGTTATGTAGAACAGACATTGTTGTTCGTCATGGTACATTTACAATCATGTCAGCTCTATGCATTGCATTTCTATCTGCAACGTTCCAAATGTTTCACCCTTCTGAACACAATCACCATCCTGGTAAATATGTTTGTGTCCATGTGTGAAAGGGATGGGGAAGGTTTGCCAAATATAAGAATAAACTTAAGCTTTAGTAGACAGGTACAGAGGCTAGGTGGAAGCAGTTATTCTCTTGTGTTCTGTAAGAGGCCTCTCCATTTACTGACCATCAAGAGGATGGTTGAGGTTAGAATGTGAGTCTAATGGCAGTGAAGTGCCATTGGAAACACTGTTGATTCATTGAGCTGCCAAAATACCAACATCCACTTTTGACATGGCAGCGTTGTGGGGCTTTTGCCTACCTTGTATCATAGCATTATTATTTTTTATAAATATTGTACTTGGAGTCATGTAAACTAGTATACATCATTCTTGCCATAAAATAAAGAAGTTAAAAAAGGTCACAACAAATTATCTGGCTTGGTTTGTTCTTGGTCAATAGATAAACATGAGAAAAGGAGAAACTTTGGTAGTTCATCACTGCATGTATCAAAGAGGCTCTTCACCTCCCATCCACAAGAGGTATGAGTAGCTGCAGCCCAATTTGGCGATCAGAGTATGGGTGAGTGGGTGTGTCGAAAGGAGTTGGTGTATAGAGAGCGAATCAACTAATTAGGCAGAATTGTTGCCACTCAAGACCGTTTTGCGTGGCTGATTGGGGGTGTGTTCGTAAATTCACTCTGGCCATCTACTCCGATTTCAGAGGACTCTCGTCTGAGTGTGCCAGAGCGCAGAATAACTCATGAATTTACGAACGCTCAACACCCGTTGAATATGTCGGCAAAAAAGCATAGTTAAATTGTTGCCAGCAGCACAGTTACAGTCACCAACGCTATGGATAACATGAAAACAGCCTAAACACCTCTGCTAGGGTAAGTAAAATGGTCAGAGTGAGATTTTCTCTAATTTGTGTCAAAGTAGCTAGCAAGCTAGCCAACATTAGCCAGTTAGATTGTGTGCTTGACTGCTGTTGTGAGGCCAGAACGCTCGGATCAACCCTACTCTTCCGTCAGAGCGTCCAGTGTGCGTTCTGAACGCTTCAAGAGTGAAACGCTCTGAATTTACTAACTGACAATCTGACAACGCACTGAATTTACGAACACACCCTTGGTTCTCATGACGGATTTGACTCTATGCGATGCAACACTGGAGACTTTCTTCAGCAAAGATGGCTGACAGAAATACTAGGATGGAAGCAAATGTAAGTAATATAACGTCAAAACGAATCATGCAAAACAAATTAGTTGAGAGGAATATGTTAGTTCATGTAGAGACAAACGGTTATGCATATTATTTTTGTCATAAAAATTTAGCAAGCAATTATTATTATTATTATCTTTGTTATTTATTATGCTAGCTGACTAGCTAATTTTATGGGCATTGGGCATTGTGACATGAGTATGACATTGTAATTAGTGTTGTTTCATGTTTTAGGGACTCCTGAGAAAACCAGGTAACAACATATCTGCCACACTGATCCTCAACATGGGGGCCCCTCAGGGGTGCGTGCTCAGTCCCCTCCTGTACTCCCTGTTCACCCATGACTGCATGGCCAGGCACGACTCCAACACCATCATTAAGTTTGCAGACGACACAACAGTCGTAGGCCTGATCACCGACAACGATGAGACAGCCTATAGGGAGGAGGTCATTGACCTGGCCGTGTGGTGCCAGGATAACAACCTCTCCCTCAACGTGACCAAGACAAAGGAGATGATTGTGGACTACAGGGAAAAAAAGAGGACTGAGCACGCCCCCATTCTGGTGCAGTCCATGAGGAGGAAACAGTGTTTAAACCCTTTACAATGAAGATCTGTGAATATTTGGATTTTTACTAATTATCTTTGAAAGACAGGGTCCTGAAAAAGGGACGTTTCTTTTTTTGCTGAGTTTATATTATAAATACATGTTCAATCTGTACTTCAATGCACACCTGGTGTACATTATAAAGACAGGAAGAAAGAGGAGGTGGGGAGAGATGTGTGAGAGAGTGTAAAAGACAGAAAGGGAAAGAGATAAGAACAGAGGAGCAGGGAAGACAGCGTATGATTAATGAATTACAGTGCTACCCTAATATTCTCTCAGTTCATCACAATTACATAATAGTGTCTCTAGCAGTGTCTCCCAACCAGCCTTGGGCCCCCAGTTGGCCTGAAGGTTATCTTGAGAGCGGGTGAGGTGGCGATGACGGGACTGGGGGTTGGCATCCTCTCTCACATCAAAACATACCTGCAGACGAGAGACAAATGGAGAGAGAGAGAGAGAGCATGATTAAGCCTTGTGTTTTTTTATTCTAACACTATGTCAGTCATCATAGTCATCAGGAGGTGGAATGCAAAACGTACTTTGGATCATTAACTCTGGGACTGCTACATCTCTATCTGTATTTCGATGTAAAGCATCTCTTTAATAATATTTCCTGTTGACCCAACCAAGTGACCTCTCACCTCTGATCATGCTGTGCCCTCTATGTAGGCAGTTCAGATGCGGGAGGGGTTCACCGACACAGCTGATACAAACTAGAGCAGGACTGCCCAACACTGTTCCTGGAGAGCTACCATCCTGTAGGTTTCTGCTCCAACCCTAATCTAGCACACTTGATTCTAATAATTAGCAGGTTGATAAGATTAATCAGTTTAGTAACACCTGGGGTTGGAGCAAAAACCTACAGGAGGGTAGCTCTCCAGGAACAGGGTTGGGCAACCCTGACCTAGAGGATTTAGGGAGAAGGAGAGAGACTGTTATTGAGAAATTAAGGTAGTTAAAGAGACAGTGTTCAGCTGGAATCTCTGTGTGTGGCCTAATATGCGTGTAAATTCATATGTACCTCCGTTAAAACCAACATAACGCTGTGCTGCATCTGCCAACTCAATGTTTGAAGTGGTGCGCTTTTAAAAATGTTTTTCAGTCATTCATATTTAAGCTTGAAATGTGGGAGCACCATGCTTTAATTAGGGTCCCTTAGTAAACCTTAATGTTAAATAACGTTAGGATATGTTAATCTGTTCTTGATTTACAAATCATTAAAGTTGGGAAATATTGCACCTTTGGGGGGCGCTACTGAGCACCCCATGGCCAGCAGGAGTATGGGATTGCACAAATAAATCTGATTCATCACAAATATATTTTGTGGCAAACCACAAGTCTGAGCTACAAAAAATATATACTTTTTTTAGATTCCATGACCAGACATGGCTTGTTAAACTAGAATGTTTTCTAGGGGTGTATAGAGCTTCATGGCAGAAAACAAGTGTATGTAAATACTTATAAAAACGGTGTTATATCAATATTGCAGCCTTGAGAACCTCAAAAATATACTATTTAAACATTCTACACCCTTTATATGCCCGTTCAACCCCTATATCTATTTTTACATTTACATTTTTACATTTTTTATTATTATCTGCATAATGGCCATAACCGCCCCTCTATTGTCATGGTCTTCGACACAGCATATTTCTGATAAGCAAGACAATTATGTACTGAATTCTCACTGCCTATCCAAATAGAGCAGCTGTGCCATGATTTGGCTTTCACCTTCAGAAAATACATCCATCCATCTGTTAGTTGCCAATAGAACCCAAGCAAATAAACGCACCTGTCGCGAAACATGCCGCATGTCAATATGATGCAGTGGTAGCCAACAGAAAGAATGCGCGTAAGGTAATAAACGTAATTGCATGGTAGGCTATATATACAGTATATAAGCTATGAGGATATACACGTAGGTCTATATGTATTTTAATCTATAGCTACTCCTAGGCTACTATAGGCCTATAATAAACTCTATGAAGATCCGCTTATTATCGCATAAAGCCCTATATTACCTAACCTATTAGAAGGTCAGTCAGCAATATACTAAGCCATAATAAGTGGTTCCCTCTTACAAATTGATTTAAAGAAACATCCTAAAGTAGCCTACAGTTTCTACAAGTAATATAATGGAAAGGGGACTATAGTGGTTTATGCTGCTGTGAAGCCGCATGTTTGGGTGTTAGGCAGATAATTGGTCATCCTTTTTTCACGTTGCTTGTAGGCTATTTACCGTATCTTGACTGTCTGACATAAGAATGCAATTTAATCTGGGGAAAGTAACAGTAGCACTGCGTGGCCTAAAGAGCACAACACTGTGTCAGCCCATTCAAAACGCCCTACCTAATTCTTCACCACACCCCTCACGCAAGTCCACTGATGTCAGAATTTGCCTACATATTTCATCTAAGTATTTGCTTTTCAAAATGCAATATTGCCTTTTGATGATTGTTTTCTCATTAGTCAAAAGAAAATCACTAGGCCTACTAAAGTGGTTCAGACCAATCCACTGCTCATAAGTAAGAGGTTCACTGCTCATAACCTATTGTATACCAGCATTGTTCCAGGTGCCTATCTTAGTAGGCTATAGTTTGTGAACTGTATACTGTAAAATTCTATTTTTTTATACCATGAATATATACATTTACATTCATTAAGTTTGGTAAAACAACTTTATCAAATCATATGCTGCTGTAAATTGGCATACTACTTTATTTCCCTCATTAGCCAGTAAGCTTCAATAGGACACATGGAAAGATGGTGTAGGGTACAATGCACTGCTGAAATATATGGGTTGGGCTACAGTACATTCTACTCAATATAAGATTATTATTGACACACAGTTAACTGATTTAAAGTCAAACAGAATAACAGCATGCTGCACTAACACTTTTTACTACGTCAAAATACTTCATTCATACTATGTAATCGATTGAAACACACACACACAGAGTTGTTAGTGCTTAGTGCATTTATTTATTTATTTATTAAGAACTTTACTTTATTTATTTTAACAGTCCCATTGAGACCGAGGACTCTTTTACAACTAACATTTCCCTGGATGGGTCCAGAGGTGAGGGTTCAGGGATCAACGTCGAGACCAGGCTGCTCCTGAGGGAGGTGGTGGCGGCCTTCTCCCTCTCCTGCGGGAGAGAGAGAGACCGAGAGAAAGAGGCAGGGGTGGTGTATGATATCAGAAAGCAAAGTCGTCATCTGACCTCTCAGCAATAGGACTATCTTCATCTGAATTTTCATCTTCATCAGTCATCAAAAATAGTCCCTTCTCCTAGAATCAGCTTGTGGTAGGTGTTCCTGGTGTTGTCTTGTGTCAGTTCATTCAATCTTCTCTTCAGGAGGCAGATAAGGCCATTCCCTACTCCCTCCCTCCCTCCCTCTGACAACTCCACTGCATTGCCTAAAAGTCACATGTAAAGCAGTGAATGATTGACAATTCCACTACACAAAATAGTGTGGAGGATATTTGTAAAGCAAGACAAAAAGTTAAGTCCAAAAATAGTATAAACCTCAACTTACTCTGATCTTGCAGCTGTTGGGACAGTGCCTCCAGAGTTCCAGCTGCTCTTTGTAGGCTCCCCCAGTGCCTCTTCATCTCTTGCACCAGGATCCTCCCTTCCTTCTGCAGTCTGTTCACCAACATCAGTCTGTCGAATATCGCCTTTTTGATGGTAAGCTGGCTGTTGCCTGTGGTGATATGAGATGTCAACTCACAGAGGTATATAACAGAACAACAGCAATGATTGAAGCCTACGCTGAAGGTAACAATTCAATCACAATAGATACAGTGAGGGAAAAAAGTATTTGATCCCCTGCTGATTTTGTACGTTTGCCCACTGACAAAGAAATGATCAGTCTATCATTTTAATGGTAGGTTTATTTAAACAGTGAGAGACAGAATAACAACAAAATAATCCAGAAAAACGCATGTCAGAAATGTTATAAATTGATTTGCATTTTAATAAGGGAAATAAGTATTTGACCCCCTCTCAATCAGAAAGATTTCTGGCTCCCAGGTGTCTTTTATACCGGTAACGAGCTGAGATTAGGAGCACACTCTTAAAGGGAGTGCTCCTAATCTCAGTTTGTTACCTGTATAAAAGACACCTGTCCACAGAAGCAATGAATCAATCAGATTCCAAACTCTCCACCATGGCCAAGACCAAAGAGCTCTCCAAGGATGTCAGAGACAAGATTGTAGACCTACACAAGGCTGGTATGGGCTACAAGACCATCGCCAAGCAGCTTGGTGAGAAGGTGACAACAGTTGGTGCGATTATTCGCAAATGGAAGAAACACAAAAGACCTGTCAATCTCCCTCGGCCTGGGGCTCCATGCAAGATCTCACCTCGTGGAGATGCAATGATCATGAGAACGGTGAGGAATCAGCCCAGAACTACACGGGAGGATATTGTCAATGATCTCAAGGCAGCTGGGACCATAGTCACCAACAAAACAATTGGTAACACACTACGCCGTGAAGGACTGAAATCATGCAGCACCCGCAAGGTCCCCCTGCTCAAGAAAGCACATATACAGGCCCGTCTGAAGATTGCCAATGAACATCTGTATGATTCAGAGGAGAACTGGGTGAAAGGGTTGTGGTCAGATGAGACCAAAATTGAGCTCTTTGGCATCAACTCAACTCACCGTGTTTGGAGGAGGAGGAATGCTGCCTATGACCCCAAGAACATCATCCCCACTGTCAAACATGGAGGTGGAAACATTATGCTTTGGGGGTGTTTTTCTGCTAAGGGGACAGGACAACTTCACTGCATCAAAGGGACGATGGACGGGGCCATGTACCATCAAATCTTGGGTGAGAACCTCCTTCCCTCAGCCAAGGCATTGAAAATGGGTCGTGGATGGGTATTCCAGCATGACAATGACCAAAACGCCAAGAACAAAGGAGTGGCTCAAGAAGAAGCACATTAAGGTCCTGGAGTAGTTTAGCCAGTCTCCAGACCTTAATCCCATAGAAAATCTGTGGAGGGAGCTGAATGTTCGAGTTGCCAAACGTCAGCCTGGAAACCTTAATGACTTGGAGAAGATCTGCAAAGAGGAGTGGGACAAAATCCCTCCTGAGATGTGTGCAAACCTGGTGGCCAACTACAAGAAACGTCTGACCTCTGTGATTGCCAACAAGGGTTTTGCCACCAAGTTCTAAGTCATGTTTTGCAGAGGGGTCAAATACTTATTTCCCTTATTAAAATGCAAATCAATTGATAACAGTTTTTACATGCGTTTTTCTGGATTTTTTTTTATTGTTATTCTGTCTCTCACTGTTCAAATAAACCTACCATTAAAATTATAGACTGATCATGTCTTTGTCAGTGGGCAAACGTACAAAATCGGCAGGGAATCAAATACTTTTTTCCCTCACTGTACCTTCTGCAATCATACTTACTGTTGCCAAGTCTCTCCCATGGCCACACAAAGTTGTCAGTATTGAGCAGCTCATCTACTGTGGGGAGCCTACACTCTGCCTGCTGCTCGTGAAGTTGAACAATGGCAGCTGTCAAGGTCGCCTTGTCCTCAAAAATGTATCAGAATCTGATGCCTCCTATTGTTGCCATTTGAATAAAAAGGGGTAATTTGAAAAAAAGTGTTTAGATTTAAGTAATAAGGCCCGAGGGGGTGTGGTATACTGTCTGATATACCACGGCTATGGGCTGTTCTTAAGCACGACGCAATGCGGAGTGCCTGGATACAGCCCTTAGCCGTGGTATGTTGGCCATATACCACAAACCCCCGAGGTGCCTTATTGCTATTATAAACTAGTTACCAATGTAATTAGAGCAGTAAAAATAAATGTTTTGTCATACCCGTGGTATACGGTCTCATATACCACGGCTGTCAGCCAATCAACATTCAGTGCTCGAACCACCCAGTTTATAATCAGATATATTACTTGACTATAAGTTATAGAGCTACTATAGAGGCACAAACAAAGAGAGTATAAAGCATTAAACTAATTTCTAAAGCATTTGTTGTCATGCAGTTATAACATTATACGAGGCATGCACAGTTGTGGCTCACAAGTTACTATGTTGTTTACTGTCACATAATTTTTCAGTTTAATGAAATGTTTTACATTACATCAATTAATAACATAGGTCATGCCTACATTTGATTATAAACATAGTCTGATGTGTATGAATAATGTATTTTATTTCACAAATCAGTTTTACTGCTTGATGAATAATGTGTTTGAGGTCATATTGTTGTTGGGCCTTACCTGTCAAATGGTAGAGGTAGTGTTTCCTCTGTTTCACACTGAGGTAAATCCCCTCAATCTTCTTCTGGAGATGTCCTGACTGACTATCCTGAAGTGTGGCTGTCAAACATAGGGCAAGTTACAAACATGATTCCACTGCCATCAATGCAATTCTGAAGTTGAGAGAGAGAAACATTCACTTTTCTACCTTCAGGCTGTCATGTAAAAATCTTCCCAGCGTGAAATAGTTCCCAATCGTTCTGATTGTGTTGTGATTGTGACGTCATGTTGCGTGTGTCCACAAAACAGTTTTTCGAGGTTGAGGAAGGGTGTGAGAGAAACATCCGCACGAGCTCAGCCATCCACATAAAGAGATGTGCGTGCAATTATTGAACTGGGAACATTTTCCACGCTGGGAGAAATTTTACAGCATGATGTCACAATCAGAACACAATCAGAACGATTGGGAACTATTTCACGCTGGGAAGATTTTTACATGACACAGGCCACTGCTGCACCTCAGCAACCCACTCCTGAAGCAGGACTTCCTCTCCGGTTGTGTTGCCGGCACCAGGCTGATTGCGGCCTCCCCATTTGAGCTACGATGCCATAATGAACAATGTTTTACATTTGTATATAATGTATTCATTCTATTATTAAAAATGCATTACAATATCCTTTCTGCATAACACAAAAACAGTCCTGAAAGAAAACAATTATCTCACAAGACCATTCATGCGCCTTCGCATTCATAACGTAGAGGAAAAGGTGCATTTTTAGAAGCTCCTCCAACTCTGGGCATGCCTGCACAACTTTCTGCAAATATGGCCAGTATTTGCATGCAACATCGCAGCAAAATAAGCCCACCGTGCCAACAGAACACAACTCCTTCTGCAAGTACATTGCGTAGGCATACATCTTGCCTCTGTACATGTTCAGGGCCTTGAGGAGCATGCTGTGTCGGCAATCTGCTATCTCAAGGCCCTCCTCATCTACTTTGGCAGATGGTTTTCCTGACGTCTCGTTGGCCGCTGTCCACTCTGACGTGCCACACACAACTTTGCCTGGCATCTACAACATAAAAATTACAGTGAAGTGCAGAGACTAAATTAAAAGAAACAAGTTCTAAACTGGGTGACTTTAAGAAGGTATAATTACACCCTGAACAAAACATCAACACATAAGAAGGCAGTACAAATCCTGATACTTTCCGGAAGCGGTATTGCTTGCGATTCCCATCCACTGATATGGCATGCATCTCCTGTGAGCAGGCAGGACAATGGAGGAGATCGCTTCCATAAAGCTTGTCTATTTCAAACCGCCTGTACGTACACTCGAGGAACGCCTTCTGGAATGTGTCGCCACATATCTTTCTACTCTAATAACATGCAAAACATACAGAGGTATAAGTAAGGGTACATTTTTATATTAGGGACAAATATTAACCACTAATAAATTATCATTTGATGAGTATATACACACTTACCCTGCCAAAGTGCTTTGTTCTTCCCACAAAGGCTTGACGGAAGCATCCTGGGGCCAACACCTTCATGTCTTCAAATGACTTGAAGAGGTCCACTGTGAAGATGGTCTGGTGAGTCACGGTGGCTGGCCAGTAGCCACTCTTTACACGTTTGTCCAGCCCCACTCTCCAATGTCTCAGACACCCGGAGCAGTTCAGAACAGGAAGGGACAGATTATAGCGCCCTGAGTCAGGAGTAATTATTACATAGGAAGTAATGAATTACATTCTTTCAAAACTTCTGAATAGAAGTAAAGTCCTTAAAAATCACAGACAGATTTATTCCAATCAGGATTAACTGCTTACCACTCATCACTGTAAGGGCACTGGGGAGGGGCAAACACAATGCTGTGGTTTTTGCGACTGCACTTGAATACATTTTCCGGATTGACTGACCTTCTTGTCATAAAGTAGTGATTGGCTGTTGTTTCTCTTTGCTTATTTGAGCTGTTCTTGCCATAATATGGAATTGGTATTTTACCAAATAGGGCTATCTTCTGTATACCTATCCTACCTTGTAACAACACAACTGATTGGCTCAAACACATTAAGAAGGAAAGCAATTCCACAAATTAAGGCACACCTGTTAATTGAAATGCATTCCAGGTGATTACCTCATGAAGCTGGTTGAGAGAATGCCAAGAGTGTGCAAATCTGTCATCAAGGCAAAGGGTGGCTACTTTGAAGAATCTAAAATCTAAAATATATTTAGATTTGTTTAACACTTCTTTAGTTACTACATGATTCCCTATGTGTTTTTTCATAGTTTTGATGTCTTCACTTATTCTACAATGTAGAAAATAGTACAAATAAAGAAAAACCCTGGAATGAGTAGGGTGTGTATAAACTTTTGACTGGTCCTGTATAATGTAACTTAAATGCATTAGCATAAGTGTGTTTTTTGGGTGAAGAGATGAGAATCCACTATGACATATATGTCATAAAATTATGATATACTGTAGGTCATTATATTATACTGAACAAAAATATAAACACAACATGTAAAGTGTTGGTCCCATGTTTTCTGAGGTGAAATAAAAGATCCCAGAAATGTTCAATACGCACAAAAAGCTTATTTCCCTGCATTTCTCCTTTGCCAAGATAATCCATCCACCTGACAGGTGTGGCATATCAAGAAGCTGATTAAACAGCATGATCATTACACAGGTGCACCTTGTGGGGACAATAAAAGGCCACTCTAAAATGTGCAGTTTTGTCACACAACAATGCCACAGATGTCTCAGGTTTTGAGGGAGCGTGCAATTGGCATGCTGACTGCAGGAATGTCCACAAGAGCTGTTGCCAGAGAATTGAATGTTAATCTCTCTACCATAAAATGCCTCCAATGTTGTTTTAGAGAATTTGGCAGTACGTCCAACCGGCCTCACAACTGCAGACCACATGTAACCACGCCATCCCAGGACCTCCACATCCAGTTTCTTCACCTGCGGGACCATCTGAGACCAGCCACCTGGACAGCTGATGAAACTGTGGAGTATTTCTGTCTGTAATAAAGCCCATTTGTGGGGAAAAACTCATTCTGATTGGCTGGGCCTGGCTCCCCAGTGGGTGGGCTTATGTCCAGTCATGTAAAATCCATAGATTAGGGCCTAATTAATTAATTTAAACTGACTGATTTCCTTATATGAACTGTAACTCAGTAAAATGTTGCGTTTATAATTTTGTTCAATATAGATATACAGTGCCTTCGGAAAGTATTCAGACCCCTTGACTTTTTCCACATTTTGTTACATTACAGCCTTATTCTAAAATGGATTTAAAAAATATAAACAACCGTTCAAATGTTTGGGGTCACTTAGAAATGTCCTTGTTTTCCATGAAAACATACATAAAAATCAGTTTGAGTAGGAAATATAGCAAAATGCATAGGAAATGTAGTCATTGACAAGGTTAGAAATAATGATTTTTAATTGTGTTTCAAACTTTGCTTTCGTCAAAGAATCCTCCATTTGCAGCAATTACAGCCTTGCAGACCTTTGCCATTCTAGTTGTCAATTTGTTGAGGTAATCTGAAGAGATTTCACCCCATGATTCCTGAAGCACCTCCCACAAGTTGGATTGGCTTGATGGGCACTTCTTGCGTAACATACGGTCAAGCTACTCCCACAACAGCTCAATAAGGTTGAGATCCGGTGACTGTGCTGGCCACTCCATTATAGACAGAATACCAGCTGACTGCTTCTTCCCTAAATAGTTATTGTGTAGTTTGGAGCTGTGCTTTGGGTCATTGTCCTGTTGTAGGAGGAAATTGGCTCCAATCAAGCACCGTCCACAGGGTATGGCATGGCGTTGCAAAATGGAGTGATAGCCTTCCTTCTTTAAGATCCCTTTTACCCTGTACAAATCTCCCACTTTACCACCACCAAAGCACCCCCAGACCATCACATTGCCTCCACCATGCTTGACAGATGGCATCAAGCACTCCTCCAGCATCTTTTCATTTGGTCTGCGTCTCACAAATGTTCTTCTTTGTGATCCGAACACCTCAACTTCGATTCGTCTGTCCATAACACTTTCTTCCAATCTTCCTCTGTCCAGTGTCTGTGTTATTTTGCCCATCTTTTATTTTTATTGGCCAGTCTGAGATATGGCTATTTCTTTGCAATTCTGCCTAGAAGGTCAGCATCCCGGAGTCGCCTCTTCACTGTTGACATTGAGACTGGTGTTTTGCGGGTACTATTTAATGAAGCTGCCAGTTGAGGACCTGTGAGGCGCCTGTTTCTCAAACTAGACACTCTAATGTATTTGTCCTCTTGCTCAGTTGTGCACCGGGGCCTCCTACTCCTCTTTCTATTCCGGTTAGAACCAGTTTGCGCTGTTCTGTGAAGGGAGTAGAAAACAGCGTTGTACGAGACCTTCAGTTTCTTGGCAATTTCTCGCATGGAATAGCCTTCATTTCTCAGAACAAATATAGACTGACGAGTTTCAGAAGAAAGTTATTTGTTTCTGGCCATTTTGAGCCTGTAATCGAACCCACATTTGCTGATGCTCCAGATACTCAACTAGTCTCAAGAAGGCCAGTTGTATTGCTTCTTTAATCAGCACAACAGTTTTCAGCTGTGCTAACATAATTGCAAAAGGGTTTTCTAATGATCAATTAGCCTTTTAAAATGATAAACACAACGTGCCATTGGAACACAGGACTGATGGTTGCTGATAATGGTCCTCTGTACGCCTATGTAGATATTCCATTAGAAATCAGCCGTTTCCAGCTACAATAGCCATTTACAACATTAACAATGTCTACACTGTATTTCTGATCAATTTGATGTTATGTAATTGCTTTTCTTTAGAAAACAAGGACATTTCTAAGTGACCCCAAACTTTTGAACAGTAGTGTATATCCTCAGCAATCTACACACAATACCGCATAATGCCAAAGCGAAAACAGGTTTTTAGAATTGTTAGCAAATTTATTACAAACAAAAAACAGAAAAACCTTTTTGACATAAGTATTCAGACCCTTTGTTATGAGACTCGCTAATTGAGGTCAGCTGCATCCTGTTTCCATTGATCATCCTTGAGATGTTTCTACAACTTGATTGCAGTCCACCTGTGGTAAATTCAATTGATTGAACATATGATTTGGAAAGGCACACACCTGTCTATATAAGGTCCCACAGTTGACAGTGCATGTCAGAGCATACACCAAACCATGAGGTTGAAGGAATTGTCCGTAGTGCTCCGAGACAGGATTGTGTCGAGGCACAGATCTAGGGAAGGGTACCAAAAATGTTTTGTAGCATTGAAGGTTCCCAAGAACACAGTGGCCTCCATCATTCTTAAATGGAAGAAGTTTGGAACCACCAAGACTCTTCCTAGAGCTGGCCGCCAAACTGAGCAATCGGGGGAGAAGGGCCTTGGTCAGGGAGGTGACCAATAACCTGATGGTCACACTGACAGAGCTCTAGAGTTCCTCTGTGGAGATGGGAGAACCTTCCAGAAGGACAACCATCTCTGCAGTACTCCACCAATCAGGCATTTATTGTAGAGTGGCCAGACGGACACCACTCCTTAGTAAAAGGCACATGACAGCCCGCTTGGAGTTTGCCAAAAGTCACCTAAAGACTCAGACCATGAGAAACCAGATTTTCTAGTCTGATGAAACCTAGATTGAACTGCTTGGCCTGAATGCCAAGCGTCACATCTGGAGGAATCCTGGCACCATCCCTACAGTTTTTCAGCAGCAGGGACTGGGAGACTAGTCAGGATCGAGGCAAAGATGAACGGAGCAAAGTACAGAGAGATCCTTGATGAAAACCTGCTCCAGAGCTCCTACTGGGGTGAAGGTTCACCTTCCAAAAAGACAAATACCCTAAACACACAGCCAAGACAACGCAGGAGTGGCTTCGGAACAAGTCTCTACTTGAGTGGCCCAGCCAGAGCCCGGACTTGAACCCGATCGAACATCTCTGTAGAGACCTGAAAATAGTTGTGCAGCAACGCTCCCCATCCAACCTGACAGAGCTTGAGAGGATCTGCAGAGAAGAATGGGAGAAACTCCCCAAATACAGGTGTGCCAAGCTTGTAGCGTCATACCCAAGAAGACTCAAGGCTGTAATCACTGCCAAAGGTCCTTCAACAAAGTACTAAGTAAAGGGTCTGAATGCTTATGTAAATGTCATATTTCAAGTTTTGATTTTTAATAAGTTAGCAAACATTTCTAAAAACCTGTTTTTGCTTTGTTATTATAGGGTATTGTGTGTAGATTGATGAGGGGGAAAAACAATTTCATCAAATTTAGAATAAGGCTGTAATGTAGCAAAATGTGGAAAAAGTAAAGGGCTCTGAATACTTTCCGAATGTACTGTATATCTCATTAAATTACAAGTGTATAACTATGTGGTTTTAATCTACATTTGCTGTGGTTTCTCTTGTTTTGGGAGTAATATAATATTTTGAATATATTTTCAATACATGCAACCTAAGAGTTTATGCCTGCAAAACAGAGGCTTAGGTTACAGTCAATCGGTCTGAGGATTTTACATTTTTATAGCACTACTTTGTATTTAATCATACATTGAAATGAAAGCCATTGAGCCAGCTAAAATTGGTCAGTATATTGCAACTGCATTTAGTACTAGTTAGAAATGTCCTAACAAGGTAGTTATGCTGCCTGACAGTTGAAATACGCTAGTCTTGATAAGTCTGTTAAGAAATCCCCCAAGGGAGATCTCTCTTTTGGCATCTCCCTTTTGGAATGTCTGGGGGGGCCCCAGGAGAGGGTTGGGAAACAACCTCTCCTGGGGCCCCCCCAGACATTTAACATTTATTTTATTTTATTTTATTTACCCCTTTTTCTCCCCAATTTCGTGATATCTAATTGGTAGTTACAGTCTTGTCCCATCGCTGCAACTCCCGTACGGACTCATGAGAGGCGAAGGTCGAGAGCCATGCTTCCTCCGAAACACGACCCTGCCAAGCCGCACTGCTTTGTGACACACTGCTCGTTTAACCCGGAAGCCAGCCACACCAATGTGTCGGATGAAACATCGTACAACTGCCGACCGTGTCAGCGTGCATGCACCGGGCCCGCCACAGGATTCGCTAGAGCGCGATGGAACAAGGACATCCCGGCCGGCCAAACCCTCCCCTAAACCGAACGACGCTGGGCCAATTGTGCGCCGCCTCATGGGTCTGCCGGTTGCGGCCGGCTGCGACACAGCCAGGATCGAACCCGAATCTGTAGTGACGCCTCAAGCACTGCGATGCAGTGCCTTTGACCGCTGCGCCACTCATGAGGCTCCTACATTTTTGTTTTAACCCTTAACTGGCACACCTGTTTCAATAAGTCAACTAGGAGAAGGAGATGGTTGAGAAACCCTGCTTTAGGGTCAGATGCCCCAGGGCGCATGTCAAACTCAGTCCACTGAGGGCCGAGTTTCTGCAGGTTTTCGCTCCACCCTTGTACTTGACGGATGAATTAAGGTCACTAATTAGAAAGGAACTCCCCCTCGCCTGGTTGTCTAGGTCTTCATTGAAATGAAAAACCAAAAACCCGCAGACACTTGGCCCTCCGTGGAATGGGTTTGACACCCATGCTCCAGGGTCAATCTACTTAGGGCGATACTCACCCCCGCCATTAGCTGCAATATGGTCAACTGTTCCTCCGCTGTGACTTTTGATGACAATAATATACAATTATCATGAGGCAGCCAGGACTGGCATATGCTATCTATTTAGAAAACAAAAAGTACACTTTTACATGCGTAAACAAACACACAAAAACTAAATAGGTACATAACACTTACCATGTCTTGAGGTCTTCTTAGACCTTTTTTTGTCCAGGTCTTTGGTGAATTATGATCCCTCTGCTGTCCCTCTTTATGCATTGGACAGGGGCAAGGCTAGTGGCAGGAGCAGGTGCCTGTCGCTTTGCAGCTCACTCCTTCTGATCCTAAAGTATTTATCAAAATCTAACATAGAATGGGAATCTGTCTGTGATTAAAATTAGAACACAACAACATTATGGTATGTACCCACAATTCAAATGCCCTACAAATATACTGGGGAAATGGGAAGAAATATCACTTACAGCTACATATTGAAAGTGTAATGCTGTGTGATCGCTTTCTCGAAGTACCTCCTCAAATCCCACCCGTGCTGTATCCCGCTCTTTGCTCATTGCTCTATTTGGTTGAACATAAACATTATTGTATGTTTAACGTAGAAAAACAAGTATCAAAATGTGTGATTAAATACTGAGAGACAATCAAATATATATAGTAGATTCACACATGACAGAAGTAAATTGGTATATATTGTGGATGGTTGATTTTCATTATTGTGGGGACTGCATTATATTGTGCAAAGGCAAAGCCTCCAACAGTTAACACTCAAATGTTTTTGTTATTGATCTGCTTTAATTAATTAAAATCTTAGGTGCGAGCAATGCTGGTATTATTATTTCTGAACTATATTTGTATATTTACATTTACACATTTGGTATACAGGTAGCAAAAAGATCATTACAGTTTACAGTTTTAAATGTGCAGACACCAGCAGTGGCGGCTCCTGAAAAAAATTCTCAGGGGGCAATTTTTCTGATGATTTAGGTGACCTACACACATTTAAAAAAAGATATGTCCAGAAACAACATGAAGACAGGGGCAGCATATAAGTCAATGCCAGAAGCATTTATTGACTGATCTCAAAAGTGTTGGCTTACAAAAGCAAAATAAGTTATCACAGTAAAAATAATCAAGGGTGTTCTTTCACATTCCTCAACACTGCATAAACAATATGCATTTCCATAAACAAATGAAATATCAGCTGAAAATACAGCATCTTGGTATTTGTTCAGATTGCAGGATCAACAAGAGCGTTTACCACATTGTTTGCCTCATGGTTGAATTGGAAATATGTGCACCTGAGCATAATTCACAACAAGCAAGCAGGAGCTTTTGATAGAGGCTACTGAAAACATTGATGCAAGTTATTGGTAATAAGAAATTTTTATAGACTTCCATATTCTGCCCTCTTGTATAGATTTGTGAAAATGAACAGTGATAGACATTTTGCCTGAAAACAGAATTTGAAAATAATTTATAGAAAAGGTAAACACAGCTATCTGTATGGCTTTGTAAAAATGAACAACCATATTCTGGCCAATTGTATAGATTTGTAAATATGAACAACCATATTCTGGCCAATTGTATAGATTTGTAAAAATGAACATGAACAGATTATTATTTTTTTTTAACTTTTTTTTTAATGAAAAATAACTATTTTAAACAACATCAACTGTGAACTGATTTGGGCGTGTGTGTGTTAAAGAGACAGACAGGGAGGGACAAAGAGAGAGAGAGGCTACATTACTTGTACTGAAACTGTTCTCTTCTCTCTTTCAATGCAGCAAAGCGGTCAATGACTTTCTCATTGAAATCAGGCATGCTGAGGACTAGTTCCCTCTCCATGGAAAGCATGGCCAGTGCATTCAGACGTTCCTGGCCCATTGAATTTCGCAGGAATGTCTTAACTCGTTTCAAAGTTGAGAAACATCTCTCAGCTTCAGCTGTTGTCATGGGGAGTAGTTATGAGGATGTTCAACAGAGTCACAGTCTCAGAGGAACGTCTCCTGGAGGTTGTAGCTCATGAGAACCTGGTACAGTGCCAGTGCACCACAGTTTGACTTTCACGTCGTCGGCAAAAGACCGTTCAGTCTCTCCAAAGCACACTGGCGATTGAGACTGAGGTTGATTCCGAGATGGGAAGGAACTCAAAAAAGCGCTCCTGCACTTTGTGGTTGCTATCTATGTACCTCAGCACAAGCACCAGCTGTGTCTGTGTAGAAACGTCCGTGGTCTCGTCAGCTTGGATAGCTACGAAGTTCGCCGACTTCACCTCCTCCACAATATGTTCCCTCATGACCGCTAGCATACACTCCAGTAGCTCGTTTTGAATGGTCTTTGATGTGAACTTCTTTCAAAGAGACAATCGAGTTGCACTGAACGCTAGCCATGTTGATAGTAGTACGTGAATTGATTGACGCTGCTACCCGCTCTTTTCTTAGTTACGTTCATGGTTGCGTTACGTATGACGAAAGCGCGTAAGTGCAAGCCCTCAGAAACCCATAGAGATTGTATTGAAAGCTCTGATATTTGAAAAAAAAAGATTTTACATGATAGTCTATGAGAGACCCCTGGGCGATTTTCAACCTGACTGAAATCGCCCCAAAAGGGGCGGGGGCATTTGAAGCACGACTTTAGCCTGATTGGACATTTAGTGGCAGATCAGACGTCTAGATTAGAACACTGATAACTACTGTTGCCGTGATATAATTGATTAGAAAAAAAATCCCTTCCTTTTCCCGTTTGGCAGTGCGTCGCCCATATCGCCCTAATGAACACACCGCCCCTGGACACCAGTATAGCTATGGAATCATATTTCTATGGGACACATACAGGCCATAAATAAACTAACTACACCATCAAAGATCTAATTAAAATGCAAAATAGTTTATTCTGTTTATTATATGTTATGTAATATATGCAGAGTAATTGCTTATTTTAAGTTGGGTGAGGTATTCAACACAACCACTGAGGTATAATAAGAACAAACACAACACGGTCAGTTCTGGTACAAATGATACAACGGACTGTTCCGGTACTACAGAATCATGGGAGATTGAGTTTCACAGTCCGTCATCTTCTTCTTCTTCTTTGGTATAATGGTGTTCGCAACAATTTGATGTGCATTCCGCCACCTACTGTGCAGGTGAATAATAATATCATACAAACTATCAAAAGAGAAATTAACTAAACAAAATCAACCTGCTTTTCTGTAAAAAACAACAACATTCTAATCAGGTCCCTACACAGGCTCAAAAGACTCCTGTGAGTCTTTTCAAACCATGACGTTTTTTCTGCCAACTTTAGCATCCGGCAACTTTTTTTTATACTGTAGCAAGAAAGATGTGTTGGCATCGAGTAATTGTCTCTGGCCTCCTCCCAATTAGGCGGAGTGATGAGCTCTACAAAAGACTTGATCAACTCAATCGCTAGTTGAAAACTGTTTTCTGCCCCTCCCAAAAGATAACTGGCCCTCTTTCTGGGACTCACCCACAAACAGGACCAAGCCTGCTGAGGAGTGATGAACTCCATCCAAGTTGCTCTCAACTTATCTATCAACATAGACAGGGCTTTAACTCCTCTAGCTCCACAATTAGATAGGGCTCAGGCCAGGCAGCAGGCTGTTAGCCAGCTTGCCAGATTAGCGGAGTCTGCCCCTAGCACAGTAAATGTAGTCAACTCAGTTTCCCCATTGAGTGTCTGTGATTATATCTAGGTCTGGCAAAACTAAACATGGTGGTGTTTGCCTTAGGAATCTCACTAGAATAAAAACTCTCCATTATTGAAAGAGACTACTTAATGTTAGATTCCTTACTTCCAAGACATTCATAGTCAATGAACTAATCACTGATCATAAACTTGCTGTGATTGGCCTGACTGAAACATGGCTCAAGCCTGATGAATTGACTGAGTTAAATGAGGCATCTCATCCCGGTTACACTAGTGACCATATTCCCCGTGCATCCCGCAAAGGAGGAGGTGTTTCTAACATTTATGACAGCAAATTTCAATTTCCGAAAAAAAGGACTGCGTTTTCGTCTTTTGAGGTCCTAGTCATGAAATCTATGCAGCCTACTCAATCACTTTTTATAGCTACTGTTTACAGGCCTCTTGGGCCGTATACAGTGTTCCTCACTGAGTTCCCTGAATTACTAATCGGACCTCGTAGTCATGGCAGATTAAATTCAAATGTTTGGTGACTTCAATATTCACATAGGCCCACGCCAAAAAGGCTTTCGGAGCCATCATCGACTCAGTGGGATTTGTCCAAAATGTCTGCGTGACCTACGCATTGCCAGCAATCATACCCTGGATCTAGTTTGTCCCATGGAATAGATATTGTGGATCTAAATGTTTTTCCTCATAATCTTGGACTATCGGACCACCATTTTATTACGTTTGCAATTGCAACAAATAATTTGTTCAGACCCCAACCAAGGAATATCAAGAGCCACGCTATAAATTCTCGAACAACGCAAAGATTCCTAGATGCCCTTCCAGACTCCTTCCAGCTACCCAAGGATGTCGGTGTACAAAAATCTGTGAACCACCTAACCAAGGATCTAAACTTAAAGAAAATATGATGATCATTACAAAGCAAATTACAGACTCCTCGGTGAATATGCATATTTCTCCAAAACTCAGTTGTCCTGAGTCTGCACAGAACTGCCAGGACCTCGGATCAATGGAGACACTTCCTTTTTAAATCCTGTATCTCTCGACACATTCACAAAAATAGTAATGGCCTCTAAACCTTCCTGCTGCCTACTGGACCCTATTCCAACTACACTACTGAAAGAGATACTTCCTGTGCTTGGCCCTCCTATGTTGAACATAATAAACGGCTCTCTATCCTCCGGATGTGTACCAAACCTACAAAAGTGGCAGTAATAAAGCCTCTCGTGAAAATCCAAACCTTGACCCGGAAAATTAAAAAAACGACCGCCTATATCCAATCACCCATTCCTCTCAAAGTAAAAAAAGCTGTTGCTCGGCAACTCACTGCCTTCCTGAAGACAAGTAATGTATACAAAACGCTACAGTCTGGTTTTAGACCCCATAATAATACTGAGACTGCACTCGTTAAGGTGGTAAATTACCTTTTAATGGCGTCAGACCAAGGATCTGCGTCTGTCCTTGTGCTCCTAGACCATAGTGTCGCCTTTTGACACCATCAATCACCACATTATTTTTGGAGAGATTGGAAACCCAAATTGGTCTATGTGGACAACTTCTTGCCTGGTTTAGATCTTATCTGTCAGAAAGATATCAGTTTGTCTCTGTGGAAGGTTTGTACTCTGACAAATCAATGGTACGTTTTGATGTTCCTCAAGGTTCCGTTATAGGACTACTATTGTTTTCACTATATATGCCACCTCTTGGTGATGTCATTCGAAAACACAATGTCAACTTTCACTTCTATGCAGACAACACACAGCTGTACATTTCGATGAAACATGGTGAAGCCCAAAATTGCCTACCCTGGAAGCCTGTGTTTCAGGCACAAGGAAGTGGACGGCAGCAAATGTTTTACTTTTTAAACTCGGACAAAACCGAGATGCTAGTTCTAGGTCCCAAGAAACAAAGAGATCTGCTGTTTGATCTGACAATTAATATCGATTGTTGTTCAGTCGTCTCCAAATAAAACTGTGGACCTTGGCATTACTCTGGACCCTGATCTCTCTTTTGACAAACATATGTTGTGGGAAATTCACCAACAGGGACTCAAAGTCAAACATAATGAATCATTATTTATTATCAGCAAGTTGGAGTCATATTAGAGTGCTATCTGAAAGTCATCTGAATATTATCATTCACTTTGTTACTTTCATTAGTCTACATATCTGTTTCCTTCAACTAGGACCCTTTCTTCCCAATAGGAATACCCTCTCAATCACTACTGCTAATACACATGGATCACTATCAAACAATGTTCTGCTTGTACCCTATTGTAAGGTTTAAAACAAACAAAACAAACATGATAACTTTCTCCTTATTGAAAGGCATTGTTTTCATTTTAGTCTACCCTAACAATGTTACTCTATATATTTATTAGCAATTTCTGTTGGATCTTCACTTTCTGCTTCATACTTATTAAATGTCAATTATTTTGAGATGAATATGTAATGCGCCAAAACTATAAAATACATCGGCCAATTCAGAAGGGGGAGAGATAAACTTGGAGGGAGCTTCCTTTTTAAGGTAGCTCTGATATTAGAGTCTCTTTCTGAGATCAACTTAACTGGGCTGGCACTGTCTATCAGTCCACTGTAGATGGAGTGCTCTGTCCATAATAAGTCTGGCACCTGAGACAGGATAGACTGGGAAACAGAGCTAGTTTCCCGACTCGTCTCGGGAGTGATTCAATATTGCCTACTCACAAATCGGTTTAGAACTTCACCATTTGGGATATCAACGAAAACTCCATCGGGAGTACAATAAATTGTAGCCTTAAGTTTAGTTTACAAGTCTCTACGTGTTCAACATTCATTGGTTCTATTTAACAGGGCATGGGTTTGTTATAAAATGTATTACCGGGGTGGAGGAAATCTCATAAGCATTTATAGTTTTATTGGTTATGGGTAAGTCAAGTCCTCGTGACCTTTACCAAAAGTGGATACGTGCCAATCTTTGTCTGAGACCTCTGTTTCCCAGACCCTTTAGACAGTCATACTTTCTCAAATCTCTAGTAACCCATTATACCTCCTTTGGACTAGTGTTATATTCATACAGGGGTTTAAATCTTTACACTAGTGTTCTATTTAACAGCATATTTGGGAATAGTACTCTCTGCTTTCATATCTTCACATACAGAACCCCTATATAACATTATAAATCAACTTAGGTATTCTTCATCCACACCACCAGCAACGATCACAGCGCAGCCAGCCCGAAAGGTACACATATCATGTTCTCGAGGAAATCTCAGTGTCCGGGGGCATCAATGAACAGCCCTTACCCATCTCAGCTGTTACCCTCTAAAACTTTTCAATGTCTTCACCTGTCAGTGCTCTCCTTCTTACTCCATGTGCATCTTCAATGATTCTCTTGTTGTTACATCCTATGCACCATATGTATCTTCAACGGTTCTCTACAGTCACAATAGACTCTACAGTATCTATAGTATTGCGTATCTATAGTCTCTCAGTGTCTATAGTCTCAGTAGTCTAAATAGTCATAAATGCTATAGTCTCTATAGACTCTATAGTCTTGCCGCTTCCTAAACATATAGAATAACACCTTGTGCTCAATAACACCTCGTGCTATTACTTAAGACTAGTGGTACCTTATTATGTTTAGTTTTATTGGTTTTATTATTTGTTTTTATTTTTATACAAATTAATTTAAATTGACTTACTGAAATTCAGTCGCTGTGTCCCTCAATTGATCGCGGATGATGTGTCTCCTCCTGGGCAGCTCACATTAAGGGTCTGGGCGGGTCCTCGTCGTCTTTTGGTCAGACGGGAATTTCCCTCAAGCTTCATAAAATGCGCCACAGGTTTTCCTCACTGGAAAGCTCCGCAGGCAGAATGAATAATATTTTTGTGATGCCAAATTGTTGTGTAAATTCACCACCAGGGACTCGAAGTCAAACTTAATGAATCATTCTTTATTATCAGCAAGCTGGAGAGATTCCACAAACTTAATTCACCATAGAACACATCGGTCTGGAGTTCTGCGGGGCAGTCCCGTTAGTTCTCTTATATACGGCTAACACAGACAAGTTATATTTGAATTTTACATTATTCATTTTTCATCATTAATTAATCATTAACGTTTGGTTCCTGCATGTGACCGACCAATACCTCATGAGGCTTCTTCTCTCCAAGCTGAGACCTTGAAACTGAGATACGCCTTTCGGTTCTCAAGGCAATGTTCTGGGCATACTGCCAAATTGCTTATACTGATAGTGAGGATTCCTCCCAGGCACGATCAATCAGTCACTTGCATGAACCCAGTCGAATTGGTTATTAGAAAAGCACAAACATAACATTTTCCCTCACACATATAAAAAATATTTCAAGAGCAGCTTTTTTCCATCTTTGTAACATTGCAAAAAACAAACTTTTTGTCAAAAAATGATGAAAGGCTAATCCATGCTTTTGTCAACATTTGATCATATTACTTCAGTGCTAGCCTCTTCCTGTTAAGACTAGGGCTGATTTCAAGGTTTTACTGCAAACCTACAAAGACTTGCTCCTACCTATCTCTCCAATTTGGTCCTGACGTACATAGCTACACGTACGCTACAGTCACAAGATGCAGGCCTGCTTATTGTTCCTAGAATGTCTAAGCAAACAGCTGGAGGCAGGGCTTTATCCTATAGAGCTCCACTTTTATGGAATTGTCTGCCGATCCTTGTGAGAGACACAGATTCGGTCTCAACCTTTGTCTTTACTGAAGACTCATCTCTTCAGTAGGTCCTATGATTGAGTGTAGTCTGGCCCAGGTGTGCGAAGGTGAACGGCAAGGCACTGGAGTGACAAACCACCCTTGCTGTCTTTGCCTGGTCGGCTCCCCTCTCTCCACTGGGATTCTCTGCATCTGACCCTATTACGGGGGCTGAGTCACTGGCTTGCAAGTGCTCTCCCATGCCGTCCCTACGAGGGGTGCATCACATCTTGCCATGCTTTTTTCGATATACTCAACTTGAGTGGGTTGAGTTACTGATGTTATGTTTCTGTCCAGTCTTGCGCCCCCTTGGGCTTCTGTGTTGGGGGAGATCTTTGTGGGCTATACTCCGCCTTGTCTCAGTGTAGTAGTTGGTGGTCTGTTGATATCCCTCTGGTGGTGTGGGGGCTGTGCTTTGGCAAAGTCGGTGGGGTTATATCCTGGCTGGTTGGTCCTGTACGGGGGCATCGTCGGACGGGGCCACAGTGTCCCCCGTCTCAGTCCCCAGTATCTATGCTGCAATAGTCTACGTGCCGGGGGGCTAGGGTCAGTCTGTCCTATCTGGTGTATTTCTCCAGTCTTATCTGGTGTCTTGTGTGATCTTAAGTATGCTCCCTCTAATTCTCCCATCTCAATTCAATTCAATTTCAATTTAAGGGCTTTATTGGCATGGGAAACGTGTGTTAACATTGCCAAAGCAAGTGAAGTAGATAGTAAACAAAAGTGAAATAAACAATAAATATTAACAGTAAACATTACACTCAGAAGTTTCAAAAGAATAAAGACATTTCAAATGTCATATTATGTATATATACAGTGTTGTAACAATGTGCAAATAGTTAAAGTACAAATGGGAAAATAAATAAACATAAATATGGGTTGTATTTACAATGGTGTTTGTTCTTCACTGGTTGCCCTTTTCTTGTGGCAACAGGTCACAAATCTTGCAGCTGTGATGGCACACTGTGGTTTTTCACCCAGTAGATAAGGGAGTTTATCAAAATTGGGTTTGTTTTCGAATTCTTTGTGGATCGCTGTAATCTGAGGGAAATATGTGTCTCTAATATGGTCATACATTTGGCAGGAGGTTAGGAAGTGCAGCTCAGCTCTCTCTCTCTTTCTCTCTCACCCCTCCTGGAGGACCTGAGCCCTAGGACCATGCCTCAGAACTACCTGGCCTGGCGACTCCTGGCTGTCCCCGTCCCCAGTCCACCTGGTCGTGCTGCTGATCCAGTTTCTGTTGTTCTGCCTTCAGCTATGGAACCCTGACCTGTTCCCCTGGACCTGCAACCTTATCACGGACCTGCTGTTTCGACCCTTTCTCTCTGTCTGTCTCTCTCTCTCTACCGCACCTGCTGTCACAACCTCAGAATGGTTGACTATGAAAAGCCAACTGACATTTACTCCTGAGGTGCTGACCTGTTGCACTCTCTATAACCACTGTGATTATTATTTGACCCTGCTGAGCATCTATGAACACTTGAACATCTTGAAGAAAGATCTAGCCATAATGGCCATGTACTCTTATAATCTCCACCGGCACAGCCAGAAGAGGACTGGCCACGCCTCAGAGCCTGGTTCCTCTCTAGGGAGTTTTTCCTAGCCACCGTACCTCTACATATGCATTGCTTGCTCTTTGGGGTTTTAGGCTGGGTTTCTGTATAATCACTTTGTGACATCTGTTGATGTAAAAAGGGCTTTATAAATACATTTGATTGATTAATTTGATTGATTGTACATTAATGAAATATGATTAGTGCTTTAAATCCATATGTACATGTACTAGCTAGCGCTGTAGTAGTACCTAAAATCTGATACTTTTATCAGGTGTTATAGATTAACTTCATGACGATGAGTTTCTACCAATGGCCACCACCACTCCTCCAGCCACATCTGGAACTCCAAGACAGACAGACAGGCAGGCAGGCAGGAAGGCAGACAGTCTGAGAGCTGGGCAAAATAGACAAATACAAAACAAATGTTGCTATAGGTTGGACCCCCGTCACAGGGGGTGGAGTTCGTTTTGCATGGCCCGGTGCCCCAGGTGGGTGGAGATTTCACTTAAGGACCAATGGAATGATCTGAAATTACTAAACTCCGCCCACCCGGGGCACTGGGCCATGCAGGAGGTCCTCTGTAGCTCAGCTGGTAGAGCACGGCGCTTGTAACGCCAAGGTAGTGGGTTTGATCCCCGGGACCACCCATACACAAAAAGAAATGTATGCACGCATGACTGTAAGTCACTTTGGATAAAAGCGTCTGCTAAATGGCATATTATATTATTATATTATGTTATGCAAAACAAACTCCACCATTGTTATGCACGCTCTCAAGCTCCCCTCTGCCGGCGGCGCCATAGTGGTGCCCAAAAGTCGTGATAGATGGAGGCTAACAACTGTTTAGTCTAAATAACATCTCATTCCAAAATCATGGGCATTAACATGGAGTTGGTCCCCCCTTTGCTGCTATAACAGCCTCCACTCTTCCGGGAAGGCTTTGATGTTGGGCAATTAGGCCTGGCTCGCAGTCGGCGTTCCAATTCATCACAAAGGTGTTCGATGGGGTTGAAGTCAGGGCTCTGTGCAGGCCAGTCAAGTTCTACCTCACTGATCTCGACAAACCATTTCTGTGTGGACCTAGCTTTCATGCTGAAACAGGAAAGGGCCTTCCCCAAACTGTTGCCACAAAGTTGGGAGCAGAGAATCGTCTGGAATGTCATTGTATGCTGTAGCGTTAAGATTTCCCTTCACTGGAACTAAGGGGCCTAGCCCGAACCATGAAAAACCTGTAGCTCAGTTGGTAGAGCATGGTGCTTTCAATACCAGGGTTGTGGGTTCGATTCCCACAGGGGGCCAGTATGAAAAATGTATGCACTCACTAAAACTGTAAGTCGCTCTGGATAAGAGCGTCTGCTAAATGACTGAAATGTAAAATGTATTCCTCCTCCACCAAACTTTACAGTTGGCACTATGCACTGGGTATAGTAGCGTTCTCCTGGCATCCGCCAAACCCAGATTCGTCTGTCAGACTGCCAGATGGCGAAGCGTGATTCATCACTCCAGAGAACGCGTTTCCAGAGTCCAATGATGGAGAGCTTTACACCACTCCAGCTGAAGCTTGGCATTGCGCATGGTGATTTTAGGCTTTTGTGCAGCTGCTCTGCCATGGAAACCCATTTCATGAAGCTCCCAACGAACAGTTGTGCTGATGTTGCTTCCAGAGGCAGTTTGGAACTTGGCGGTCCCGTTCTGTGAGTTTGTGTGGCGTACCACTTCGCGGCGGCTGAGCCGTTGTTGCTCCTACACGTTTCCACTTCACAATAACAGCACTTACAGTTGACCAGGGCAGCTCTAGCAGGGCAGAAATTTGACGAACTGACTTGTTGGAAAGGTGGCATCCTATGACGGTGCCACTTTGAATGTCACTGAGCTCTTCAGAAAAGGCCATTCTGCCAATGTTTGTCTATGGAGATTGCATGGCTGTGTGTTCGATTGTATACCCCTGTCAGCAGCGGGTGCGGCTGAAATAGGCGAATCCGCTAATTTGAAAGGATGTCCACATAGTTTTGTATATATAGTGTATAATCATGCAAGCTAATTGTTTCAATGCACCTTCCAAATGTGAAAGTACAAGACAAAAAGGACACTTACCTAAGATGTTCCTCTATGTCCTATTGGTTGTGAAGGTAAGGTAACTAGCTATCTCGTTCCCAGAGACTTCCGCCAAAATGCACAGTCCATGTGGGTCTAGAATATGAAGTAAACTCCTGACTGTTTTGGGTCAACACATACACTGATAGGCTGCATTTAAGATGCATTAGTTTGTATCCCTGAAACTTCCCATGTCAGCCCAGTTGATCAAGAAGGAATAACGCTATGTCAAGGAGGTCCGATTGTTTTTTCCGTCTGCTGTAGAGCCGTAGAGAACTCTGATTAATAAATTATATTGAACTGGAGTACTCCAAAAAAATTCAGAGACTTGTCCCGAAGCCACTCCTGCATTGTCTTGGCTGTGTGCTTAGGGTCGTTGTCCTGTTGGAAGGTGAACCGTTGCCCAAGTCTGAGGTCCTGAGCACTCTGGAGCATGTTTTCATCAAGGATCTCTTTGTACTTTGCTCCATTCATCTTTCCCTCGATCCTGACTAGTCTCCCAGTCCCTGCAGCTGAAAAACATCTCCACAGCATGATGCTGCCACCACCATACTTCACCGTAGGGATGGTGCCAGGTCCAGACGTGACGCTTGGCATTCAGGCCAAAGAGTTCAATCTTGGTTTCATCACACCAGAGAATCTTGTTTCTCATGGTCTGAGAGTCCTTTAGGTGCCTTTTGGCAAGCTCCAAACGGGCTGTCATGTGCCTTTTACTGAGGAGTGGCTTCTGTCTGGCCACTCTACCTTAAAGGCCTGATTGGTGGAATGCTGCAGAGATGGTTGTCCTTCTGGAAGGTTCTCCCATCTCCACTGAGGATCCAACACAATCCTTTCTCGGAGCTCTACGGGCAATTCCTTTGACCTCATGGCTTGGTTTTTGCTCTGACATGCACTGTCAACTGTGGGACCTTTCCAAATCATGTCCAATCAATTGAATTGTCCACAGGTGGACTCCAATAATCTCAAGGATGATACATGGAAACAGGATGCACCTGAGCTCAATTTCGAGTCTCATAGCAAAGGGTCTGAATAGTTATGTAAATAAGGTATTTCAGTGTTTTTTATTTTATATAAATTTGCAAAAATCTCAAAAAACCTGCTTTGTCATTATGGGGTATTGTGTGTAGATTGATGAGGAACATTTTTAATTTAATCAATTTTAGAATAAGGCTGTAATGTAACAAAATGTGGAAAAAGTCTGAATACTTTCCGAATGCACTGTATATATTAAATCAATAAAAAAACATTTTTCCTATTTTGTTGCCTTACAACCTGGAATTAAAATGGATTTTTTGGAGGTTTGTATCAATTGATTTACACAACATGCCTACCACTTTGAAGATGCATTTTTTTTGTGTGTGAAACAAACAAGAAATAAGACACACAAAAAAACAGAAAACTTGAGTGTGCATAACTATTCACCCCCCCAATGTCAATACTTTGTAGAGCCACATTTTGCAGCAATTACAGATGCAAGTCTCTTGCGGTAGAGTGGGGAAAAAAAGTATTTAGTCAGCCACCAATTGTGCAAGTTCTCCCACTTAAAAAGATGAGAGAGGCCTGTAATTTTCATCATAGGTACACGTCAACTATGACAGACAAATTGAGGGAAAAAAATCCAGAAAATCACATTGTAGGATTTTTAATGAATTTATTTGCAAATTATGGTGGAAAATAAGTATTTGGTCAATAACAAAAGTTTCTCAATACTTTGTTATATACCCTTTGTTGGCAATGACACAGGTCAAACGTTTTCTGTAAGTCTTCACAAGGTTTTCACACACTGTTGCTGGTATTTTGGCACATTCCTCCATGCAGATCTCCTCTAGAGCAGTGATGTTTTGGGGCTGTCACTGGGCAACACAGACTTTCAACTCCCTCCAAAGATGTTCTATGGGGTTGAGATCTGGAGACTGGCTAGGCCACTCCAGGACCTTGAAATGCTTCTTACGAAGCCACTCCTTCGTTGCCCGGGCGAAGTGTGTTTGGGATCATTGTCATGCTGAAAGACCCAGCCATGTTTCATCTTCAATGCCCTTGCTGATGGAAGGAGGTTTTCACTCAAAATCTCACGATACATGGCCCCATTCATTCTTTCCTTTACACGGATCAGTCGTCCTGGTCCCTTTGCAGAAAAACAGCCCCAAAGCATGATGTTTCCACCCCCATGCTTCACAGTAGGTATGGTGTTCTTTGGATGCAACTCAGCATTCTTTGTCCTCCAAACACGACGAGTTGAGTTTTTACCAAAAAGTTATATTTTGGTTTCATCTGACCATATGACATTCTCCCAATCCTCTTCTGGATCATCCAAATGCACTCTAGCAAACTTCAGACGGGCCTGGACATGTACTGGCTTAAGCTGGGGGACTCGTCTGGCACTGCAGGAATTGAGTCCCTGGTGGCGTAGTGTGTTACTGATGGTAGGCTTTGTTACTTTGGTCCCAGCTCTCGGCAGGTCATTATATAGGTCCCCCAGTGTGGTTCTGAGATTTTTGCTCACCATTCTTGTGATCATTTTGACCCCACGGGGTGAGATCTTGCGTGGAGCCCCAGATCGAGGGAGATTATCAGTGGTCTTGTATGTCTTCCATTTCCTAATAATTGCTCCCACAGTTGATTTCTTCAAACCAAGCTGCTTACCTATTGCAGATTCAGTCTTCCCAGCCTGGTATAGGTCTACAATTTTGTTTCTGGTGTCCTTTGACAGCTCTTTGGTCTTGGCCATAGTGGAGTTTGGAGTGTGACTGTTTGCGGTTGTGGACAGGTGTCTTTTATACTGATAACAAGTTCAAACAGGTGCCATTAATACAGGTAACGAGTGGAGGACAGAGGAGCCTCTTAAAGAAGAAGTTACAGGTCTGTGAGAGCCAGAAATCTTGCTTGTTTGTAGGTGACCAAATACTTATTTTCCACCATAATTTGCAAATAAATTCATTAAAAATCCTACAATGTGATTTTCTGGAGAAAATAATTCTCAATTTGTCTGTCATAGTTGACGTGTACCTATGATGAAAATTACAGGCCTCTCTCATCTTTTTAAGTGGGAGAACTTGCACAATTGGTGGCTGACTAAATACTTTTTTTCCCCACTGTATGTCTCTATAAGCTTGGCACATTTAGCCACTGGGATTTTTGCCCATTCTTCAAGGCAAAACTGCTCCAGATCCTTCAAGTTGGATGGGTTCCGCTGGTGTACAGCAATCTTTAAGTCATACCACAGATTCTCAATTGGATTGAGGTCTGGGCTTTGACTAGGCCATTCCACAACATTTAAATGTTTCCCCTTAAACCACTCAATTGTTGCTTTAGCAGTATGCTTAGGGTCATTGTCCTGCTGGAAGGTGAACTTTTGTCCCAGTCTCAAATCTTTGGAAGACTGAAACAGGTTTCCCTCAAGAATTTCCCTGTATTTAGCGCCATCCATCATTCCTTCAATTCTGACCAGTTTCCCAGTCGCTGCTGATGAAAAACATCCCCACAGCATGATGCTGCCACCACCATGCTTCACTGTGGGGATGGTGTTCTCGGGGTGATGAGAGGTGTTGGGTTTGCGCCAGAAATAGCATTTTCCTTGATGGCCAAAAAGCTCAATTTTAGTCTCATCTGACCAAAGTACCTTCTTCCATATGTTTGGGGAGTCTCTAACATGCCTTTTGGCGAACACCAAACGTGTTTGCTTATTTTTTTCTTTAGCAATGGCTTTTTTCTGGCCACTCTTCCGTAAAGCCCAGCTCTGTGGAGTGTACGGCTTAAAGTGGTCCTATGGACAGATACTCCAATCTCCGCTGTGGAGCTTTGCAGCTGGTCCGTGAGTTTTGGTGGGCGGCCCTCTCTTGGCAGGTTTGTTGTGGTGCCATATTCTTTCCATTTTTTAATAATGGATTTAATGGTGCTCCGTGGGATGTTCAGTTTCTGATCTTTTTTTATAACTCAACCCTGATCTGTACTTCTCCACAACTTTGTCCCTGACCTGTTTGGAGAGCTCCTTAGTCTTCATGGTGCTGCTTGCTTGGTGGTGCCCCTTGCTTAGTGGTATTGCAGACTCTGGGGCCTTTCAGAACAGGTGTACAGCTGTGGAAGAAATTAAGAGACCACTACAAATGTTTCTTAAATCAGCATCTCTACATGTATGACAGCCATTCCATTCCAGTGTCTGTTGAATTCCAACACAGGCACACCTCATTCTACTGAATTAGGTACTGATTAGGTGATCACATGAACCAGATCTTATTTAACGAGGAAAAGTATAAAAACCACTGCTGTGGTCATCACTATTCTCTTGCAATAGGACCAGCTGGATGGCAAAAACAGTGATAATAGTACCTCAAAAGTAATATTAATTTTAAAAAATAACTATTGACCATGCCAAAAGAGTTGAAAAGGAAAGTTTTGAGTGAGGAAAAGAAGGGTTCAATTATGGCTTTACTGGCAGAGGTATACAGTGAGCGTCAGGTTGCTTCCATCCTTAAAATTTCAAAGACGGCGGTTCATAAGAACAAGGTCAAGCAGCAGACATTGGAGACAACAAAGCTACAGACCGGCAGAGGGCGAAAACGACTCTTTACTGACCGGGATGAACTCCAACTCATTCGAATGTCACTCAACAACCGTAGGATGACATCAAGTGACCTACAAAAAGAATGGCAAACGGCAGCTGGGGTGAAGTGCACGGCGAGGACGGTTCGAAACAGGCTCCTAGGGGCAGGGCTGAAGTCGTGCAAAGATAGAAAAAAGCCCTTCATCAATGAGAAGCAAAGAAGAGCCAGGCTTAGGTTTGCAAAAGACCATAAGGATTGGACCGTAGAGGACTGGAGTAAGGTCCTCTTCTCTGATGAGTCCAATTTTCAGCTTTGCCCAACACCTGGTCCTCTAATGGTTAGACGGAGACCTGGAGAGGCCTACAAGCCACAGTGTCTCGCACCCACTGTGAAATTTGGTGGAGGATCGGTGATGATCTGGGGGTGCTTCAGCAAGGCTGGAATCAGGCAGATTTGCCTTTGTGAAGGACGCATGAATCAAGCCATGTACAAGGTTGTCCTGGAAGAAAACTTGCATTGTTCCGCAACTCTGAGGATTGGTTTTTCCAGCAGGACAATGTGCCATGCCACACAGCCAGGTCAATCAAGGTGTGGATGGAGGACCACCAGATCAAGACCCTGTCATGGCCAGCCCAATCTCCAGACCTGAACCCCACTGAAAACTTCTGGAATATGATCAAGAGGAAGAGGGATGGTCACAAGCCATCAAACAAAGCCGAGCTGCTTGATTTTTTGCGCCAGGAGTGGCATAATGTCACCCAACATCAATGTGAAAGACTGGTGGAGAGCATGCCAAGACGCATGAAAGCTCTGATTGAAAATCAGGGTTATTCCACCAAATATTGATTTCTGAACTCTTCCTAAGTTAAAACATTACTATTGTGTTGTTTAAAAATGAACATTCACTTATTTTCTTTGCATTATTCGAGGTCTGACAACACTGCATCTTTTTTGTTATTTTGACCAGTTGTCATTTTCTGCAAATAAATGCTCTAAATGACAATATTTTTATTTGGAGTTTGGGAGAAATGTTGTCAATAGTTTATAGAATAAAACAAAAAAAATATTTTTACCCAAACACATACCTATAAATAGTAAAACCAGAGAAACTGATAATTTTCTCTTATTTTTTCCGCAGCTGTATATATACTGAGATCATGTGCCAGATCATGTGACACTTAGATTGGACACAGGTAATCTTTATTTAACTAATTATGTGACTTCTGAAGGTAATTGGTTGCACCAGATCTTATTAAGGGAATTCATAGAAAAGGGGGTGAATACATATGCACGCACCACTTCTCCGTTATTTTTTCATTTCACTTCACCAATTTGGACTGTTTATGTCCATTACATGAAATCCAAATAAAAATAAATTTAAATTACAGTTTGTAATGCAACAAAATAGGAAAAACACCAAGGGGGATTAATAATTTTGCAAGGCACTGTTTTTGTCAAAAGGTCCGCAGTGGGTCTGTGTAAGCTATGCAATTATATTGGAGACAGGTTTATAGCAGTGAATGTCATCTATTAATTTACTGTTATAGTATTTCTAAGTAGAAGCCATATAACAGCCAGGGAAACTGATTGTCATTTTATGATAGAACGTTCAGATATTTCTGCCTGACTGTGGCACTCTTTACCTGAATTGTTAAGATTTTCATGTGATCACAAAACTACTTATTTTACTCAACTAGAGATGGAAATAAATGGTGTCTTTGAAAAGATGGGCCTGGCTGACATGAAAAATACATTCAGGGGAAAGGATCCACAGACACAGAGGCGGATTATCTTTTTGCACATCTCTTTATTTACCATGCTGGCTGCCATGGTTAACACAAATGCAGAACATTGAATGCTACCTGAATTGACTTAAAAAAGTAACAGAAGTAGGCCTACAGTATCACAGTGAAGTCAAACAGGTGTGTGTGTGTGTTCGTCAGATTATCCAGTGTCCACAGCAACTCTATTGATTATTCTCTACCCCCATTGCATATGGTGTACTATGGTAGCCATGCTCTCACTAACCCTCATATTTTCTCTTTCTCCGTCTCCCCTTCATGAGGCTCTTGGACCATGACTGATGATACCCTGGCCTGACACCTGGACGTGCCTGGCCCAATCCCATCTGGCCCCCTTCTACCTGCCTGTTGCTGCTTCCACTGGTTCTTTCTCCCCCTCCAGTCACTGACTTTCCACACACCCAGAAACTTGGATTCCATTACGTCTTTATGAAAAGCCGTCTGACCATACGGTCCTTTCTCTCTAGTCATTATCGATATTGTCAGAGCCTGTCTATTAATACTGGTATTGCTCTTTCCTTATTGAAATGGTGAATAAAGGAAGACTATGCTTTTATTTTCAATGAAGACATTGTTAGATTGAGTGTATGCTTTTATATGGTCTGTATCTCTGAATTACAGCAAGTCAAATAAAGATTTGTGCAAACTGGAAGTGTGACTTCTTCCCACAATGATTGACTAAGGCGGAGGTATTTTGTAAGTTATCAGTTATTCCATACCAAGGCTAGATGAGGCTGAATGGCAACTAATTAATCGCACTGGTACATGACTGTTCAGTCTGTTGAATACTCATTGGAAAGATGGATTTCTTGTCTGAATTAAGGTTTTATTAGACCTTCAAAAAGGGACACAGATACACAATAAAAGGAAGTTTATCACAAAGTAATTGACAGGAAAAGCAATTTACTACATAAATTATAGTCAAAGCCTCTCCCCTTCATTTGATTAACTGGGGGAATGGGATGGAGAAATAGTTTACAATAGGTAGGGTGGGGCTCAACAGGCAGAATGAGTTCAAAAGGGCACCCTTTTCATAAAGACATCATGGTAAGTCATGGAATCCAAGTTTCTGGGTGTGTGGGGAGTCAGTGACTTGAGGGGGAGGAAAAGGCCAGGTGATATTGGGCCAGGCACCTCCATGAGTCAGGCCAGGGTGTCCTCAGTCGTGGTCAAAGAGCCTCTGGCCCCACGGAACGGGAGACAAGAGAAAAGATGAGGGTTAGAGAGAGCATAGTACACCACATGCACTCGGGGTAGAGAATAATCAATAGTGTTGCTGTGGACACTGGATAATCTGACTGTGACACACACGTTTGACCTCACTGTGATACTGTAGACCTACTTATGTTACTTTTCTGAGTCAATGTAGGTAGCATTCAATGTCCTGCATGTGTGTTAACCATGGGAGCCAGCATTGTAAATAAAGAGATGTGCAGAAAGGTAATCAGCCTCTGTGTCTGTGGATAATTTCCACTTAATGTACTTCATGTCAGCCAGGCCAAACTTTTCAAAGAAACACAATTTATTTCAATCTCTAGTTGAGTAAAATAAGTAGTTTTGTTCTGGTCACAAGATAATCCCCCCATAATTGCGGTAAACAGCGCCACACCGAGGCAGAAAACGTAATGTTCTATTCTCTGCCAGGTCCATCTTTTCAAATAAAACAATTTGAGCAAAATAAGTAGTTTTGTTGTGATCACAAGAAAATCCTCACAATTCAGGTAAAGCGTGCCACAGTCAGGCAGAAAAATCTGAATGTTCTATCGTAAAGTGATAACCAGACAATCCCAATAATTTAGGTAGCCTAGTAAAAGATGCTCCCCTCTGGTATGTTCTATAGGCTCTATCAAAGATTTTCTCTCGAACTGTCTGGGACTCGTTGTTGTTTCACTGTTTACTACTCAAAGATGTTTTAATTAAGTCAAAGACGAAATTAACTGCAATACACTGGTCTCAAATATATTAGTATAACTATGCTACACAAAACCACGGCAAACCAATTGTAAAATTAGAGGCGTTTTACCATATTAAAACGTGTCCCAATGCAACATGCCTAGCTCTACGGATCGAGCTCTCACCACAAGGGCAATAATTCGAGTCAAACTAATTGTAGGCCGTCACTAGTTACCACAGCCACAAAGTAATACAGGCCGCCTATTTCTACAATTGTATCATCTTAAAATGTGATCTTAAACCTAACCTTAACTCTAGCCTTAACCATACTGCTAACCTTATGCCTAACCCTAAATTAAGACCCAACATTGTTTTTGGGGTTTTCATGAATGTTTATGATATAGCCATTTGACTTTGTGGCTGTGGTAACTAACTGACACCTTCATTATATGGTTTACAGATGTAGTAGACTGACTGTAGCTCCAGATTGGATTAGATTCCGGCTGGTGACACCGTAACAGTTTGTTGCTCCTAGTTCATTCATTGTATTATTCAGACTCAGACATGAGTTAACTACCACCATTATTTAGTGTTGCCCTAGGCAGTACAGAATACACGTGTGTATGACCTACGAACTAATTTGCAAATCCGACTTGTTGGTTAACGTTAGGTAGCTGACGTTAGCGTTTCAATCGGTGACGTCACTCGCTCTGAGACCTTGAAGTAGTTGTTTCCCTTGGATTTTGTGAAGCGATGGGTAACGGTGCTTCGAGGGTGACTGTTGTCGATGTGGTTCAAGCCCAGGTAGGGGCGAGGAGAGGGACGGAAGCAAAACTGTTACATAGACAATACACAAACTTGTATGAGTAGCGACCTAACTAGCTAAATTGTAATGAGGTAGCTAGCCTGCCTCGCTATATAAAAATATAGCTACAAAACCAGTTAGCTAAATTATAGCTGAGGTCATTATATTCCAGTATCTCTGGTTATGCTCACCACCACTTGTTGGACAGCGGAGCGCCATTCAATGGGCGGATTCGATTATGCTGAGCCGCGGGGCACCTTTCAATGGACCGTGACGTTAACGGGAAAAATCGGTGAGGCCGGGAGGACCACACTTCTCAAATCGATAAGTATGCCGCGTTCTGAACAATTGGGAACTCGGAAATCTCCTACTTTCGATTTCAGTGCGTTCACGACAACTGGGAACTTGAAGAAAAAAAACTGACTCCGACTGGGAAAAATAGTTTTGAACGGTCATCCAACTCGGAATTCCAAGTCGGGAACTCGGGCCTCTTTCTTGAGCTCCGACTTTCCGACCTGAAGATCACTAACGTCAAGATTTGACCTAGTTTTCTTCCGAGTTCCCAGTTGTCTTGAAAGCACCAGTAATCTGAGCCATTCAATCAAGAAGGCAGCACGGTGCATCGTTCAGAAACATACTCTTTTCCATAAAATATATGTTAGAATTTTCATTGGGAAGGCAAATAAAGCGTTTTTATTCAAATAAATAACTTTTGCATGTGAAAACAAAGACTCCTACTCATTACTCCACGTGCTAATTATGTCACTTTTGTTTTGAGGCGATTTCGCCAATGGCTTTGAACAGGGCAATGAAAACACACCAACCCGGGCGCCCGGGCCAGATTAATCGAGTCCCCTCAATGAAGGGAAACGAAGTGGGAGGATGGGCGATTTGCACGTGGAGCTTGGCAAAAGGGGGCATGATTTGTTGACATAATTGTAATCCAAACCCAACCTTCATTTACTCTTGACGCACTGAAGTTCCAAACTCTGTTTTAAACGAGACGGACAAAAATGATCCTATTTACACTATGTAGTTAATTTTGACATTAGAGTAAATGTTTCGGCCTCATATTGATGCCACACAGGCCGTTTTCAAAAGGGATTAGTTGTTTTTAGCGGCAGTCGTTCTTTAAATTAAGGGTTAGGTAAGGATTTAAAGGTAGGGTAGTCCCAAGGATTCCAGATAGCAATGACTCTTTCGACACGCCCACTACTATCCTTTTGACACGTGGGTCGCCAGAAAGGGCTGCAGCATAGAGATAGATAGAGGACTCATCTTTGTTTGCTTGCCGACTCTAACTGAATTCTTCCGCTGCTCTATCGTTCATTACATACTTCAGTCTGAGACTGCCATCGTTGAAGTCGTTTGTGGTGATGTCAAAATGAGGGTGTTGTACAAAACAAAGTCAGCGATTGGATCATCTCTAACCAATCAGAGTATCAAAGCCAATGACGAGTTTTTAAATGCCGCTTTACCCATGTATACATTTACATTTAAGTCATTTAGCAGACGCTCTTATCCAGAGCGACTTACAGTTAGTGAGTGCATACATTCTTTACATTTTTTCATACTGGACCCCCGTGGGAATCGAACCCACAACCCTGGCGTTGCAAACGCCATGCTCTACCAACTGAGCTACATCTCTCCCGGCCATTCCCTCCCCTACCCTGGGGCAATTGTGCGCCGCCCCATGGGTCTCCCGGTCGCGGCCGGCTACGACAGAGCCTGGATTCGAACCGGGATCTCTAGCGGCACGCCTTAGACCACTGCGCCACTCGGGAACACATGTGTGTTCTGGCCCAACCCATCGGTTTCTGGGATCAGACGGTCTAGAATGGATTTTCATCTAGAAATTGTCGGGGAGGTACTCAGATCCTTTGGTTTCTGGGACCAATCAGATGGTCTAGAATGGATTTCCATTCTAGAAATTGTCGGGAGGTACTCAGATCCAGATTCATTGTGGAGAAGAAAATAACGTCTGTGGGCGTGGTGTAGCGTTTGGCCAGAGCAAGGAGTTTGGATAGCCAGGCAACATTTTTCTATCTGAGCCACTATAGCAACTGACAGCATAGGCAGCGCCGTGAGGCTATCTCCATTTTTAAGTAGTCAATTTTCTTCTTTATGATTGGTTGATCCCTCCTGATGACCTGGTTGGACATGACTCCAACCGGGTCACCAGGAGGGATCGGTCAATGAAGTTGGAAGTCCCACCCAGTTGACTACATTAGAATGGTGGACGCTCTCAATTGCGCTGCCCATGCTTATAAGACCTTTTGGCCACTAGAGGCCTCTATCATTCTCTATGGTGTAGTGTTTGCGCTGAAATGTCACGCAATCAGTAAGCGACGGCTAACTAATGAGACCGATTGTTTGACCACAAGTGAGAGTTGTTTGATATCGTTGTAGTATCGGTGAAACTTGTTTTGCTATTGCAGAAATGTGGTAATGTATGTGCTTTTTATTTGTCTTTCAATTAGCGAGTTATCGTTACTGGAAGAACGAGTTAAAGCAGTGTTTCTGTGCAGACCGATCGCATTTTCAGCCATGGAAATAACAGGAATAACCATTTGTGTTGGTAGCTAGTCAGCTTGCTATGCTAGCAAGCTTGTTCGCCACTCCTTCGTTGTCGTGGCTCTTCTGTGTTTTGATACAACATTCATACACATGACAACAAACAGTAGAGAAATAGCCTTGCCTTATCCAACCATCGATTGCAAAACGCAAAAGCAGGTCCAAGTTATATTGTAAACATGGCTGAGCATACTAGCTAGGTAACTGTGGCGGCAGGTAGCCTAGCGGTTAAGAGTGTTGGGCCAGTAACCGAAAAGTCTCTGGTTCGAATTCCCAAGCCAACTAGGTGAAAAATCTGTCGATGTCCTTAAGCAAGGCACTTAACCCAAATTGCCCCTGTTAGTCGCTCTGGAATAGACCGTTTGCTAAAATAAAATACTTATGTGAAACTAGCCACAATAGAGCTTGCCAGTTTGTAGTCCTAAAAACCGGAAATTAGTAACCTCTGGTTGTCGTTTCTATGGGGAAATAATAGGGTTTTTGGATTAACGCAAAAATAAGGTCTGAGGTTTACGTTAACACAGGCTTAGGAGATCTTATACGTTAGGTTCTATTAGATAATATCAGTCAGTTAACATGACCGTTATGAATAATGAAGCCATTTATGTGCTTTATGTACTTTTTTTTATTTATTACATAAATGCTTCAAAATTCACAAAGTGACGTTAGCTGATTGATGATCTCATAGAACAAAACGTATACGATCTCCTAAACCTGTGTTTACATCATACCTTATTTTCGGCGTTTATCCAAAAACCCTACAAAAACTATTTGGCCATAATAAGCTTTGCCCAACGAACCATGGCGGAGTTAGTGCCAACAAAAATACGCCATTAATATTGCTCTTAATATACCCCATATATTTACATTTTAGTAATTTAGCAGAAGCTCTTATCCAGAGCGACTTACAGTTAGTGAGTGCATAAATTATTTTTATTTTTTTCATACTGGCCCCCCGTGGGAATCGAACCCGCAACCCTGGTGTTGCAAACGCCATGCATTACCAACTGAGCTACATCCCTGCCGGCCATTCCCTACCCTGGACGACGCTGGGCCAATTGTGCGCCGCCCCATGGGTCTCCCGGTCGCGGCCGGCTACGACAGAGCCTGGATTCGAACCAGGATCTCTAGTGGCACAGCTAGCACTGCGATGCAGTGCCTTAGACCACTGCGCCCCCAATGCAATTCTGAAGTGTAATACATCCACAGTGCGATTTCAACAGATTTATTTTAGTGTCAAATTAACAATTGTCTTTTATTGAATTTATATAACAACTCTCCAACCTTGTTTAGCATTATGATGCCGTTTGCATCACCTTTCAAATGGGTGACCTTTATTTTGAAGGCGAACAGCAAATTCCACTAGTGTGGCTAATCCTTATTGTGGCTAACTTCACATAGGTGGTAACTAGCTTGCTAGCTAACGACCTCAAAGACAAGTTCAGTTGCTGTTGATGTTAGTGGCTCAGAATGGTTTATTTATTAGACACCATTATTAGCTGTAATACGCGTTACTTTAGGAAAGGATTAGCCCTATAAATAGTATGCCAATGATATTAATAATAAACATTTACATTTGGATATTGTATTTTTTTATTTACGTAATGATAAAGACAGTAAATGTCAGAATCGTAAATATAAATGTCACATCAGTATCCTAGTTGCAGTCGAAGCTAGAAAGTTATGACCTAATAGACCTAACATGACGACCAAACTGCCTCCGCGCCATCGTTTGCATGTTGAGTTTGTCTATCCCCACCAGACACGACCAGGACAAGCAGGTTGAAATATCAAAACGAACTCTAAACCAACTATATTCATTTGGGGACAGTTTGAAACATTCATGGACATTTAGATAGCCATCTTGCTGTTGCTAGCAATTTGTACTGGGATATAAACATTGGGGTGTTCTTTTACTTGAAATGTACAATGTCCTTTTTTTTGTTGGATCTTTGTAGAATATCGACCAATTTTGAGTCAAATAAAATCGTGTCTTCTGTACTCCGACAATTAATCCACAGATAAAAGGGGAAACCTAGTTAGCTTCTAGTAATCTCTACTAGTTCAGTTGTCTTCTTCTGTTGATTTTATATGGTGGTTGGCAGTGGAGGCTGGTGGAGGGAGCTATAGGAGGATGGGCTCATTGTAATGGCTGGAATGGAATAAATGGAACGGTATCAGACACATCACACATGGAAACCACGTTTGACTCTGTTCCATGTGTTCCATTCCAGCCATTACAATGACCACATCCTCCTATAGCTCCTCCCACCAGCCTTCACTAGTGTTTGGCAACCAACTTTAAGGTGCATTACTGCAATGAACTGGACTGGAGTATGGACCTCTTTCATCTTTCAATCAATCACTCACAAACACATTTTATTTATAAAGCCCTATACAGAAACCCAGCCTAAAACCCCAAACAGCAAGCAATGCAGATGTAGAAGCACTGTGGCTAGGAAAAACTCCCTAGAAAGGCAGAAACCTAGGAAGAAACCTAGAGAGGAACCAGGCTCTGAGGGGTGGTCCCCTTCTGGCTGTGCCGGGTAGAGATTACAACAGTACATGGCCATTAAGGCCAGATTTTTCTCCAAGATGTTCAAACGTTCATAGATGACCAGCAGGGTAAAATAATAATCAATTAAAATCACCGGTTAGTCGAGGTAATTGGGGTAATATATACATGTTGGTAGAGTTATTAAAGTGACTATGCATTGATAATAAACAGAGAGTAGCAGCAGTGTAAAAGAGGGGTGGGGGGGGCAATGCAAATAGTCTGGGTAGTCATTTGATTAGATGTTCAGGAGTTTTATGGCTTGGGGATAGAAGCTGTTTAGAAGCCTCTTGGACCTAGACTTGGCACTCCGGTACCACTTGCCGTGCAGTAGCAGAGAGAACAGTCTATGACTAGGGTGGCTGGAGTCTTTGACAATTTTTAGGGCCTTCCTCTGACACCGCCTGGTATAGAGGTCCTGGATGGCAGGAAGCTTGGCCCCAGTGATGTACTGGGCCGTAGGCACTACCCTCTGTAGTGCCTTGCGGTCGGAGCCCGAGCAGTTGCCATACCAGGCAGTGATGCAACCAGCCAGGATGCTCTCGTTGGTGCAGCTGTAGAACCTTTTTGAGGATCTGAGGACCCATGGCAAATCTTTCAGTCTCCTTAGGGGGAATAGGTTTTGTTGTGCCCTCTTCACGACTGTCTTGTTGTGCTTGGACCATGTTAGTTTGTTGGTGATGTGGACACCAAGGAACTTGAAGCTCTCAACCTTTAAAATGGGGGCGTGCTCAGTCCTCTTCTTTTTCCTGTAGTCCACAATCATCTCCTTTGTCTTGATCACGTTGAGGGAGAGGTTGTTGTCCTGGCACCACACGGCCAGGTGCCTGACCTCCCTATAGGCTGTCTCGTCGTTATCGGTGATCAGGCCTACCACTGTTGTGTCATCGGCAAACTTAATGATGGTGTTTGAGTCGTGCCTGGCCATGCAGTCATGAGTGAACAGGGAGTACAGGAGGGGACTGAGCACGCACCCCTGAGGGGCCCCCGTGTTGAGGATCAGCGTGGCGAATGTGTTGTTACCTACCCTTACCACCTGGGGGCGGCCCGTCAGGAAGTCCAGGATCCAGTTGCAGAGGGAGGTGTTAGTCCTAGCTTAGTGATGAGCTTTGAGGGCACTATGGTGTTGAACGCTGAGCTGTAGTCAATCAATAGCATTCTCACATAGTTCCTTTTGTCCAGGTGTGAAAGGGCAGTGTAGAGCGCAATAGAGATTGCATCATCTGTGGATCTGTTGGGGCGACATGCAAATTGGAGTGGGTCTAGGGTTTCTGGGATAATGGTGTTCATGTGAGCCATGACCAGCCTAATCACAGTGGTTGTAGAGGTTGCGACAGGTCAGTACATTAGGCGTAAATGTCACTTGGCTTTTCATAAGAGAGTTGAAAACAGCAGGTCTGGGACAAGGTAGCACGTCCGGTGAACAGGTCAGGGTTCCATAGCCGCAGGCAGAAGAGTGGAAACTGGAGCAGCAGCACGACCAGGTGGACTGGGGACAGCAAGGAGTCATCAGGCCAGGTAGTCCTAAGGCATTGTCCTAGGGCTCAGGTCGTCCGGGATGGGAGGGAGGGAGAGAGCATCACCCACGTGGGTATATGCTCCTAAAAACCAATGAGGAGATGGGAGAGGCAGGACTTGCAGCGTGTCAAGTGTCTAAAATAGAACAAAATACAACCAAGTTATATTTTAGTGCCTGGCTATGCAGACGCTCGCTTGAAATGATTGAATAACATGTACGTGTAAATTTATTTTGTAAACCTCGCGCGCACAATGCGTCCGGTGTGGTCAGCATGTAACTAGCACCTATTGATGAAGTATCTTCTTCCTGGGGGACTTTTGTTTAGAAGAGCCCTGATGCTCGGTCTGAACGTGAACACGCATCGCTTGCGGTACGGTTTTGGAAACCTAAGGAACGTATCTTTCGTATTAGCAATAAATAATTGTCAAAACATAAAAGGTTAAAGCTGCAATATGTGACTTTTTGGGTGACCCGACCAAATTCACATAAATGTTTGTTACAGATCTGTCATTCTCATTGAAAGCAAGTCTAAGAAGAGGTAGATCTGTTCTATGTGCGCTATTTCTATGCTTCCCGTTCTTTAGTTAATTTTTTTGCGTCTTACTTTAGGTAACACCAGCTTCAAACAGCTTAAAATACAATATATTTGGTTATGGAAAATATATTTCACATGGTACAATGATTCTCTACACTATACTTGCTTGTTTTGTCACAAGCTAAAATTATGCTAACGATTAGATTTTTTACAACCAAGAAACGGTGGAGCGATTTCTGCATAGTGCATCTTTAAATTACTACACACCTTTTATAAGGTTAGGGTTACTGTTCCCACACGGCCATATCTCCATGTTGCAGCGCGTGTGCTAATTAGCTATCTAGTATGCTCCAAACACCTTTGTGTAACGGAAGAAGGCCGCCAGAAACTTGTTGTAACTGAAAAGTACTGTTGGCGGCATCTGTGATAAAGCCGGTTTAAACAGTGTACAGAAAGTGTATATTTTGCATTTGTGAAATTATTTTGATGTGATATGAAAGTAAAGGGCTTTATTTTTCAAGAACCGTTTTGCAATTGAGAAACGATTCACGTTTAGATGGAGTATTTGGCTGTTTTGGCTACCAGAGGCAGTCTACCTCTGAAAAGAACATATAAGATCCTTGAACTTAAGGAGTAACTGTAGGCTCTCCTACACTCCTTAAGATAACATTTTTGAGCTAGGAAAGGATTAACAATGTGTGATAACGTGATATGACAACCCAGGTCACACCACTTTCTTCTAATAGGCCTAGCTATCTATCTACACAGTACTGTTGTTGTCATCAAATTGCACTCAGTTATTTTCACACATTAATTAATTATGTGTACACATTTATCCTAACACTGCTCTCTTTACTTGAATGCAGCTTCTTCCTTGGCTACTAAGAAGATTTGTCCGAGCAGGTCGTTAGAAGACCACCCACGGAACTGAATGCTTCTGGTACGGTGTATGTTCACAGTTTCACAAACGCGCCAATCCGGAGTACTGCTTAGGGAAACATAGGAGGAGCAGCAAGCCTAGTCCCTGAGAATCTACATCCTCCACCATCTGAGAGACTGGGGTGAAACTCTCATCTAGAGTCCATCCACTGGGAAGCTCCATGGTTCAGGGCCCCTAAAGGGCTGGGACCAGCACTGAGGGCCAGAGGCAGCCGTGGAGGAATGGGGTAGGGGCTGAGGACAGAGCCATGGTTCATAACGGCTCAGTCCCCCACACGCCACCACCCACGCCTCCGCCGCCGACACAGGTGGGCACCAATGGCCGCTCTTCTGAGAGGAAGAGGACACCCAAGGCATGTGACTGCTGTGGGCCCAACTCTAAGCTCCATGATGGGAAGGCCCCACATGGGAAGACTCCGGGTGGCAAGTCCCGACAACGCAGGGCCCAGCCGGGGAAGGGCAAGGGCCAGGCACTGGGGGAGACCCCTAAGAGAAAGGGTGGCCGCCCCTCTTATAAGAAGACCCTGATGACAGAGGAGCAGGTAACAGCCATCCGAGAGGAACTGGAGAAAGAAACTGCTGTGGAGCCGGTAACAAACTCTTTGGCTCCACCTGTAACCAACTCTGTTGGTCAACCTGTAACCAACTCTGTCGGTCAACCTCAAACTGTAACAAACTCTATGGGTCAGAAGTTAATGTACACTGTGGTTAAACTAGTGAATAAGTCTGTGGTTCAACCGGTAACGACATCAGTGGTTGAGGATTTTGCTGATTCAGAAATGGAGCAGGAGAAAGCCTGTGAAGGGGCTGTGTGTGAGGGGGAGCAGGCCCCTGGTTCTGGTTCAGTCAAACAGCCGGTTACAGATCCTAAAATGGAAGTCGTAAAGCAGCACCAGCCCCAGGCTGGTGACCCAGCTGTCTCCCTCTCCAACGGTACATCAGCTGTCCCCAAAGAGGAACCAACAGACTGTAGCGCCCCTATGGAGGTGGAACCATCAGCCATAGCCTGTGTTTCCCCAGGCATTATTATGTGCAGCACCCTCCACCCCTTTGCTCTGTGGGACCACCGAGATTACTGCAAGACAGGAGTGTGGGCTCCAAGCCCTGAGCCGGAGAAGGAAAGTGCCACAGACTCAGCACAGCAGACCCAGCCATCACCAAAACAACCCAAACCTGAAGAGGGCAACCATGAAGGAATCAGAGACCTCATCCATGGTATTAGACTTTTATTGCAACTATGATTTCAAATGTGATACATTTTTAATTTCACTGGTTATGACCTTTTTACTTATTTAAGGTGACTGTCTTGTCTCTCCCTCAGAGTTCCTTGAGCTCTTCTATGTGAAGTACGGGAGCTTCATCCCCCTCAGTGAGACTGATGTCTTGGAGCACCTGAAGAACAAGTGTAACACTGACTTCGATGACAAGTATGAATCATTTGCGATACACCCCACAAACCAGTTTTACTTTCACCACTGACTTCCATCGCTATGCTAATAGAATCTCTGTGCTTTTGTCAACTTGTTATTCCATTTGACCCTTGGTTTGACCCGTCTCATCCCTCCTCTGTACCAGGAAGCTAAACATCCACTCAGAAGTGGTGAAGTACAAAGCGGGTCTAGCCTCCACCCCGATGAACTGCTTTAAAGTGGACTACAACAAGCACACTCTGACCCTGGAGGATCTGTCCACGCTGGACGACCAAAACTGGGTCAACGACCAGGTAGCTATGGCCCATAGAAAACGGTGTGCTTGCTGCTTATCAACCTGATTCACTGTTGTTTTATCTAACCTGAAAATCTAAAAAACTTGAGTACAGGCCCTATGTTCCACCACGAATGACGAGGATTAAGTAAACATTTTCATGTTTCTATGTCTTGTGTGTGTCCAGGTGATAAACATGTATGGCGAATTGATCATGGAGGCTACAGAGCACAAGGTGAGAGTGCATTCATTTTGGATCCTTGATCAGAATGTTCAACAAAGGGTTATTGGTAAAAGGGAGTTGTTAGGATGGTGGTGGTCTTCTGTTGGGTTTCCAAGGTTACTGAATTTTCTTCTGTTTTTTTCCTGCAGGTTCATTTCTTCAACAGCTTCTTTCATAGGCAGCTGGTGGCCAAAGGCTATGAAGGGGTTAAGCGATGGACCAAAAAGGTAAGCTGATGGTAGGTCAGATCATTAGCTCTGTAGTGCTGAGCGATTAACTGAAATTGTGGTTATTAAACAACTAATTGACCGACGTTGGTTCAATTACTTGAATTCCATTTAGTTTTTAGTTGTGAGCCCAACGCGTCATTTCTCTAGAGAGAAATTAAATCATTGACGAGATAAATCAAGTCAAGAACTACAGTGAGGGGGAAAAAGTTGATTTTGTATGTTTGCCCACTGACAAAGACATGATCAGTCTATAATTTTAGTGGTAGGTTTATTTGAAAAGTGAGAGACAGAATAACAACAAAAAAATCCAGAAAAACGCATGTCAAAAATGTTATCAATTGATTTGCATTTTAATGAGAGGAAATAAGTATTTGACCCCTCTGCAAAACATGACTCAGTGTGGTCCTCTGTAGCTCAGCTGGTAGAGCACGGCGCTTGTAACGCCAAGGTAGTGGGTTCAATCCCCGGGACCACCCATGCACAAAAAAAAATGTATGCACGCATGACTGTAAGTCGCTTTGGATAAAAGCGTCTGCTAAATGGCATATTATTATTTATTATTATTACTTGGTGGCAAAACCCTTGTTGGCAATCACAGAGGTCAGATGTTTCTTGTAGTTGGCCACCAGGTTTGCACACATGTCAGGAGGGATTTTGTTCCACTCCTCTTTGCAGATCTTCTCCAAGTCATTAAGGTTTCGAGGCTGACGTTTGGCAACTCGAACCTTCAGCTCCCTCCACAGATTTTCTATGGGATTAAGGTTTGGAGACTGGCTAGGGCACTCCAGGACGTTAATTTGCTTCTTCTTGAGCCACTCCTTTGTTGCCTTGGCCGTGTGTTTTGGGTCATTGTCATGCTGGAATACCCATCCACGACCCATTTTAATGCCCTGGCTGAGGGAAGGAGGTTCTCACCCAAGATTTGACGGTACATGGCCCCGTCCATCGTCCCTTTTATGCGGTGAAGTTGTCCTGTCCCCTTAGCAGAAAAACACCCCCAAAGCATAATGTTTGACAGTGGGGATGGTGTTCTTGGGGTCATAGGCAGCATTCCTCCTCCTCCAAACACGGCGAGTTGATTTGATGCCAAAGAGCTCCATTTTTGTCTCATCTGACCACAACACTTTCACCCAGTTCTCCTCTGAATCATTCAGATGTTCATTGGCAAATTTCAGACGGCCCTGTATATGTGCTTTCTTGAGCAGGGGGACCTTGCGGGCGCTGCAGGATTTCAGTCCTTCACGGCATAGTGTGTTACCAATTGTTTTCTTGGTGACTATGGTCCCAGCTGCCTTGAGATCATTGACAAGATCCTCCCGTGTAGTTCTGGGCTGATTCCTCACCGTTCTCATGATCATTGCAACTCCACGAGGTGAGATCTTGCATGGAGCCCCAGGCTGAGGGAGATTGACAGTGCTTTTGTGTTTCTTCCATTTGCGTATAATCGCACCAACTGTTGTCACCTTCTCACCAAGCTGCTTGGTGATGGTCTTGTAGCCCATTCCAGCCTTGTGTAGGTCTACAATCTTGTCCCTGACATTCTTGGAGAGCTCTTTGGTCTTGGCCATGGTGGAGAGTTTGGAATCTGATTGATTGCTTCTGTGTACAGGTGTCTTTTATACAGGTAACAAACTGAGATTAGGAGCACTCCCTTTAAGAGTGTGCTCCTAATCTCAGCTCGTTACCTGTATAAAAGACACCTGGGAGCCAGAAATCTTTCTGATTGAGAGGGGGTCAAATACTTATTTCCCTCATTTAAAATGCAAATCAATTTATAACATTTTTGACATGCGTTTTTCTGTATGTTTTTGTTGTTATTCTGTCTCTCACTGTTCAAATAAACCTACCATTAAAATTATAGACTGATCATTTCTTTGTCAGTGGGCAAACGTACAAAATACTTTTTTCCCCTCACTGTATGTGGGACGGTGGGCTGAAGGAAGTTGTAGTTTTATTAAGCAAATATTCAACCTAGTTCATCGCAGAAACGTGGTAATTAACAAAAATATAAACGCAACAATTTGAAAGATTTTACTGCGTTACAGAAAATCAGTAAATAGAAAAATGTGGCACTGACTGGCCCATGAATTGATGTTTCAGCATTGTCTCAATTAAGAGTTCAGCGTTCGACTAGCCACATGCGACATGCACGCGCAGTTACAAGCCTGCTAGAGTTAGCGGCAGGCGGACGAGCAATATCCACGGTCGTAGTATGGACGAAGCCTGAGCTAGAATGTGACGCTAACTGAAGCTGGCTAGCTTTTGAAAACCAGAGTAGATCTTACTTGCTTCATAGTATACCACTCGGGTCTCTCTCTCCGTTTGGCAGGTGGATCTGTTTTCCAAGAGTCTGCTGCTGATTCCTATCCACCTGGAGATCCACTGGTCCCTGATCACAGTAGACATGGCCAACCACCACATCCACTACTACGACTCACAGGGCATCGTCTTCAAATACACCATAGAGGTATGCTCACCCACACTTTACAGTTCTCTGCTGCTCAATGAAACTCTGTTGCTTCTCTGAATTTAGTCCTAGACTTGAACATTGATTTGATAAGCATGGAAAATATTAACATTGGTCTATGTCAAGCATGGGCAACTGGCGGCCCCCCTTTTGTAGGCCCGCTGACTTCTATTTTTATTAATTTTTAACTCAGTCGGGGTCTCAACTTACGGTTGAGTTATAATATAATTCACAGGGTGCAATTTAGAATTGTGGTTGTGCATCAGCAGTCAATCAATTAGCCCATGTCAGCAATTGTTTTTGGGATTGGTAAGTTAGTCTAGTGGCCAGCTATCTAAACTTGTAGTAAGCATGGTTGAATTACCAACCAGGGTGGGGCCCATTGATCATCAGTTATCATATCAAAAATGGCAAACATTTGCCTCCACCCCATGGCAAAATGTGTAGAATTGTAGGAAATTGGCTGTAAAACATTTTTCTCCCTGCCGCATGGCAAAATTTGTAGAATTGGCAAAATGTGTAAAATTGCAGCAAACATTTTCCATACGCCCCATGGCAAAATGTGCCATATTGCAGGAAATTAACTTTAAAACATATATTTTTTCTTTTTGCTGTCACGAGGGGGGCCAATAAAATGTTTTGCTCACAAGGTTGTGGTGGTGGGGAGGGGGGGTTGTATGGATGTGGGTACGCAGACCCACGAGCCACTGCGGCCCCTCATGAGTTCCGTTTTCTTTTGTGGCCCCCACCCCTATCAAAGTTGCCCATCCCTGGTCTACCTAGTCCACATTTTGGGAACCCTGAAGGAGTCAATGTGTAACTTAACCTTTTTTGTTAACTAAACCCTTGTCTTCCTCTGGTTATTTGCCCCACAGAACATCATGAGATACATCCTGGCCGAGGCGAAGGAGAAGAATCAAGCTACCTATCAGAATGGCTGGAAGATGATTATAAACAAGGTATTGTTTCATATGACACCATGTGACCGTGTTCTCTCTCACGATTGGCTCTGTGTTTTGACCTCTAACTGTCTCTGGTTCTCACCCTCAGGGTATTCCTCAACAGAAGAACGACAGTGACTGTGGAGTCTTCGTATTGGAGGTGAGTGAGGAATTTCCCTCTCATACCACAAATTCCCCACACACTGCTGTGGTGAACCTTTTTTATTTAATGTTTTTATCTCTGCTTCTCTCACAGTACTGCAAATGCCTGGCTTTAAAAGAACCTCTGCAGTTCACACAGCACGACATGCCCAAAGTCCGCAAGAGGATTTACAAAGAGCTCTGTGACTGTAAACTGAGTGACTGACTGAACACAGCAACACAGCTGAGAAAGTACCCCTGCCTTTCCAGTGGACCATGGGTTAACAACTGTTTGACCGTTATTGTATAATATTGTATAAGGGCCATTAACACTTTTTTTTTTAAACGACAGGAGCCAAGGAGAAACGGAAGGAAATGCCCTGGAAACAGGACACGTAATTTGACTAACGACACATATGGTGACAGTCAGTCTTTTCTCGCCTTCAGAGGAGGGCCAGCGGTGCATATTCGGCCAGTTTTTTTGTTTTGTTTTTTAAAATCTTGATAACGGGAGGGAGGGATCTGAGACTTTCAATTCCTTTGGGAGTCGACGTCCACAAAGTTTCCACTGCTGACTGACTGTCCTGGGTCCGGAACTAACGCTGCTGCTATAAGGTTTCAGATGCCAGTAACGGACCTATATGTACTGATAACGTTTCCTCACTTCAGTTCTTGAAATGTAAGCAGCAGATTATATGGGACATTAGGTGAAACTTGAAGGTTCTTCTTTTATATCATGTAATCTCCACCTGACTGTAGTGTGAGGTACAGAACAAGAAGACTCATCAAAGGCTAGCTTCGAATTGAATGTACTGTTTTGTTGCTTCTTAATCTCAAACAGCTCTCTAGGGCTAGATTCAATCTGTATCGCGGAAGATCCGTATTAAAAGTTAAAGGTAATTTCCAATTGAGCTGACATATGCAGCGTTTGCGTGGATGCAGTCTCCGCGAACGCGGGAACATTGCCTTGAAATTTCAATAGAGCGATAATGCGGATCTTCCGCGATACGGATTGAATCCAGCCCTTAGTTCTTGTGAAACTCCACTTTTCGCATCAAAAAGCAGTTGAGACAAGGGCCTAGATTCAATCCGGAATGCGGAAGATCCGAACTATAGGGAGATTGCCTTTTTTAAATTTAAATTTTTCCGCATTCGGTAAACATTGCATATGTCAGGTCAATCAAAAATTACATTTACATTTAAATTGCGCTATTACATGGATCTTCAGGAGGAAAGTAAGAGTTAAAGTGGAGGTATTTAGTTACAATTGGCCATCCTACTCCACTGATAATAGCTTCATGACAACACCGCTCTTTCTGATTCTGTTGAAAATACACTTTTTCTTATTGTTTCAATAGCGCATCTTGACATAGTGTACTGAGGAAGAAGTAATGCTACTGCAGTAGAACAGGTTTTTTTTTGGTGCCTTTTATTGTACGAGGGGCTGGCAAGCTATGGTTCTCATTGGAGGACCACCAAGCACTTGAACTGACTCCATTGGTGTCAGTTACCCATCTTAGGGAGCTGGTGCTGGTCCACAGACTGGATGGAGTTGGGAAACGCTGCTGTAGAACATGCTGAATCCCATCTATTCTGTCTGTCATCCATTTCATTGATGTACACTTGCTACCATTAGAGATCATGTTCACATCATTCTCTGTACTATGGTTAAATCTGTTTGATCTTCGTTGAAGGAAACGCTTTCTGGTTTTGATTTCATTTTGTTCAGTTCTTGATTTGTATTTAAGTTGCGATGGTGTAGCCTGAAATATTGTATTGCAATTTCTTGAAGTAATGCAGGGTTACACTTACAAATAGATACCCAGAGGGGTTAAATTGGGATTCTCTAGATTTGTAAACTGTCCTCAAAATTTGATGGTTATGGAAGTTCCCAATGTATGCGTCTCATCCTAAAATGGTGGAACAGTTTCCTTCCCAAGTTAACCCCTGAATACATTCATACACAAACACATGATGTAGCTTGTATGACACAGGCATTCATTTTCTCCACTTTGGTTTTAAATCATGTTTTTTGGTTTTAAATCATGTTTGAGAGATTACTCCGGGTTGTTGCAACAGTGTTGACAGGATGCCCAGCCACACAGAACAGAGGGGAATCCTACAACACAAGCTAGATTTACTCAGGGTTTCCTAAAGCTAACCAGCTTCTGTTAGCTTCACATTCCAGGTCTGGCTTCATCTGTACTAGGACGGTGGATATTGTTTGTCCGCCTGCCATTAACTCTAGCAGGCTTCTAACTGCGCGTGCATGTCACACATGGCTAGTCGAACGCCAAGCTCTTCATCGAGACAATGCTGAAACATCAATCCAGGGGAAAGTCCGTGTCACATTTTCATTTGTGCTGAAATCAAAATGAATACTTGCAAATTCAGCAAGCTATAGGCTCAATCCTAATGGTGTGAAATAGGCTTTTAGAAGTGCTGGCTTAATTGTATTATTTATCGTTAATGCCATCTTTGGTGTGCTTATCAATGCATAAGCACCTTTTCCCCCCCACTCCTATTGATAAAAATAATTGTATCAATTTTATTTGTCATACAAAAGTTTGTGTGTGAAGTTTCAAATGCATTCTGTCAATACTAAATAATGTGATAGGTATTTTAACATTTTACTATTTTTAACAAAAAAAACATTTGATTAATAAAATATTTAATCAGTCTTTTGCAAATGAAGGGGATGATGATGACGCAATCTTTGCGAGAGGGAGGGAATCTGATTTAAATCGTCCTCAACTCGCAGCTCAGACACTTCATTCAGGATAAATGGAGTTAGCCCTGAGTTAGCCTCCCCCGGAGCAGGTTAGTTCTGAAGGATTTGTTGCCATAGAAATGTACCTGACTAAAAGGTGAGCCACATTCTTATAACTAGTTATCACGAGTTGAAGTCCAAGTTGACAAGTTACCTCCCTAACTCTTCAAACCTGATTTGTAGGGTAGCCATCTGGAGCAATGATGGCCTTATGGTTTTGTATTTTTATTATGTAAAGAAAATACTACTACTGTGACCTTGGCAACAGAGCAGATATGTTTGTCAACTCAGCATGTTGGTGACTGGGTGGATCTGTCAATGTTAACTGCTTCAGCAAACAATGTCCCATGTGAGGATGTTTTTAATGATCAAATTATGGGCGGTGATGTGGTGTTTGTAAAGTTACTTGAAGTGTAACAAAACTGTTTCTCTGACAGAGAGGAGCCAATGTGTGGTGATTCCATGATACTCAGGCTGTTATTCAATCCGATCGCGGGTTAGGCATCACGTCTTTTAAAAAGCAATTACCCTAAAAAAACAACTTATTTTTGGTCAGTCTTGTCCAAAATTGAGTTTTGTGAGACTTGTGATCTTGACTGCATCACAACCTAAATGAAGGCTGGGTTGGTTTCAATCCTGCCCGCTGCTGGCCACACACAAGTAATCATTAATTCTGAGTGCAGCTGCACGTGACCTGATCGTAATGCCTTTGGTAAATTTGGCTTCACTTTGGATATCCCTATGGAGCTATAGGGACCATTTGGTAAATTACTAATTGTAAATAGAACAACATATAAAAATCGCAATAGCTCTACATTTCTATTACTTAACCTCAAAACAACTATAAATTGTAGAAACTCTTATACAAATATAGCTGCAAGCAGCAATGCCGGGGTTCATCTATGACTGTGCCACCATCAGGAAAAAATTGACACATTGCCCTAGGATGAGTTACTTCTTTACTGTTTACCACGCTTGCCAAATATCAGAACTGAAATCAAACTGATCGTGCCATTTAATATGCTTTTGATGTATTTTGGATCAACTTCACTGATGTTGACTACTTTAAAACGTCTTCCCCAGAACCGCTGGACCGATCGGCACCAAATTTGTTATGTAGCATCTACGTATGCACATCTTCAAATGCAATATTTTCCAAGACTAGCTGAAACAATATGGCCGCTATGAGCTTGCATTGTCATGTCAGTGATTCTCTCGTTAACACAGGTGAGAGTGTTGATGAGGACAAGGCTGGAGATCACTGTCATGCTGATTGAGTTAGAATAACAGACTGGAAGCTTTAAAAGGAGGGTGGTCCTTGAAATCATTGTTATTTCTCTGTTAACCATGGTTACCTGCAAGGAAACGTGTGCCGTCATCATTGCTTTGCACAAAAAGGGCTTCACAGGCAAGGATATTGCTGCTAGTAAGATTGCACCTACAGTTGAAGTCGGAAGTTTACATACACTTGGCATACAGGTTGGAGTCATCAAAACTCGTTTTTCAACAACTCCACAAATGTCTTGTTAACAAACTATAGTTTTGTCAAGTCGGTTAGGACATCTACTTTGTGCATGACACAAGTAATTTTTCCAACAATTGTTTACAGACATTATTTCACTGGATCACAATTCCAGTGGGTCAGAAGTTTACATACACTAAGTTGACTGCCTTTAAACAGCTTGGAAAATTCCAGAAAATGATGTCATGGCTTTAGAAGCATCTGATAGGCTAATTGACATCATTTGAGTCAATTGGAGGTGTACCTGTGGATGTATTTCAAGGCCTACCTTCAAACTCAGTGCCTCTTTGCTTGACATCAAAATCAAAACAAATCAGCCAAGACCTCAGAAAAAGAATTGCAGACCTCAACAAGTCTGGTTCATCCTTGGGAGCAATTTCCAAACGCCTGAAGGTACCACGTTCATCTGTACAAACAATAGTATGCAAGTATAAACACCATGGGACCACGCAGCCGTCATACCGCTCAGGAAGGAGACGCGTTCTGTCTCCTAGAGATTAACGTACTTTGTGCGAAAAGTGCAAATCAATCCCAGAACAACAGCAAAGGACCTTGTGAAGATGCTGGAGGAAACAGGTACAAAAGTATCTATATCGACATAACCTGAAAGGCCGCTCAGCAAGGAAGAAGCCACTGCTCCAAAACAGCCATAAAAAAGCCAGACTATGGTTTGCAACTGCACATTGGGACAAAGATCGTACTTTCTGGAGAAATGTCCTCTGGTCTGATGAAACAAAAATAGAACTGTTTGGCCATAATGACCATCGTTATCTTTGGAGAAAAAAGTGAGACGCTTGCAAGCCGAAGACACCATCCCAACCGTGAAGCACGGGGTGGCAGCATCATGCTGTGGGGGTGCTTTGCTGCAGGAGGGACTGGTGCACTTCACAAAACAGATGGCATCATGAGGAAGGAAAATTATGTGGATATATTGAAGCAAGACAGTCAGGAAGTTAAAGCTTGGTCGCAAATGGGTCTTCCAAATGGACAATGACCCCAAGCATACTTCCAAAGTTGTGGCAGGACAACACAGTCAAGGTATTGGAGTGGCCATCACAAAGCCCTGACCTCAATCCTATAGAAAATGTGTGGGAAGAACTGAAAAAGCGTGTGCGAGCAAGGACCCCTACAAACCTGACTCAGTTATACCAGCTCTGTCAGGAGGAATGGCCCAAAATTCACCCAACTTATTGTGTGAAGCTTGTGGAAGGCTACCTGAAACGTTTGACCCAAATTAAACAATTTAAAGGCAATGCTACCAAATACTAATTGAGTGTATGTAAACTTCTGACCCACTGGGAATATGATGAAGGAAATAAAAGCTGAAATAAATCATTCTCTCTACCATTATTCTGACATTTCACATTCTTAAAATACAGTGGTGATCCTAACTGACCTAAGACAGGGAATTTTTTACTAGGATTAAATGTCAGGAATTGTGAAAAACTGAGTTTAAATGTATTTGGCTAAGGTGTACGTAAACTTCCGACTTCAACTGTAAATCAACCATTTATTGGATCATCAAATGGTCCTCTGTAGCTCAATTGGTAGAGCATGGCGCTTGTAATGCCAGGGTAGTGGGTTCGATCCCCGGGACCACCCATATGTAAAAATGTATGCGCACATGACTGTTAGTCGCTTTGGATAAAAGTGTCTGCTAAATGGGATATTATTATTATTATCAAGAACTTCAAGGAGAGAGGTTCAATTGTTGTGAAGAAGGTGTCAGGGCGCCCAAGAAAGTCCAGCAAGCGCCAGGACCGTCTCCTAAAGTTGATTCAGCTGCGGGATCGGGGCACCACCAGTGCAGAGCTTGCTCAGGAATGGCAGCAGGCAGGTGTGAGTGCATCTGCACGCACAGTGAGGCGAAGACTTTTGGAGGATGGCCTGGTGTCAAGAAGGGCAGCAAAGAAGCCACTTCTCTCCTGGAAAAACATCAGTGACAGACTGATATTCTGCAAAAGGTACATGGATTGGACTGCTGAGGACTGCGGTAAAGTCATTTTCTCTAATGAATCCCCTTTCCGATTGTTTGGGGCATCCGGAAAACACCTTGTCCGGAGAAGACAAAGTGAGCGCTACCATCAGTCCTGTGTCATGCCAACAGTAAAGCATCCTGAGACCATTCATGTGTGGGGTTGTGATAGATTAATTATTAATGACTAATTATTACACCCTGAAACTGTGTGGAATGTGTTAGAATGTGTGAGTGTAGGACCAGTAAAGACTATGACATTGAGCTACTATTCAGCAATGTGAGTAAGAGTTAGGCCAGACAAAGGACAAGGAGAACTGTCTACAGACAACTGAGAAACCAAGATAAAGAGGCCTTCCAATTTAGGGAGGAAAGAAACTGTTATGAAACATGGTGCAGAATATTGTGAGAACGGCGATAACTGAGGAATGCAGGGAGTAGGCTATGATAAGAAAGTGTGTATGTATGTGTGTGTGTATGCATGTGTGTGTGTATGTATGTGTGTATGCATGTGTGTATATGTGTGTGTGTGTGTGTGTGAACTGATGGTCAGGAGAGCAGTTTTAGAGTGGAAAACTACAGCCCGCCTACAGAGGGGAGGGATTTTTTGTATGACGTATGAGTATAAAAGATGGACTCTGAAATTGTGATGGCAGAATTCTCAATGAATAAAGATCTCTGACTATGCAGATCGGGACTCTGTCCGTTACTTAAATCCCAAAAGACTTACAACCTTTTGGGAGACGCACAGAGACACAGAATAGTTTGATAAATAATTCACGTAACAGGTTGCTTCTCAGCCAAGGGAGTGGGCTCACTCACAATTTTGCCTAAGAATAAATCCATGAATAAAGAATGGTACCAACTTCTCCCAACCATCCAAAAACAGTTTGGTGACAACCAATGCCTTTTCCAGCATGATGGAGCAGAACTTGCAAGGAGAGAGGTCAAGGAAGGTGTAGAGCCTAGAAAGTGCAAGGCCAGGGAACGTCTAAAGACAGCTGGGGACATCTTTGGGCCCATGGCCAGGAAACTCCCCAGACCTTAATCCCAGTGAGAACTTGTGGTCGATCCTCAAGAGGCGGGTGGACAAACAAAACCCCACAAATTCTAACAAACTCCAAGCATTGATTATGCAAGAATGGGCTGCCATCAGTCAGGATGTGGCCCAGAAGTTATTTGACAGCATGCCAGGGCGGATTGCAGAGGTCTTGAAAAAGAAGGGTCAACACTGCAAATATTGACTCTTTGCATAAACTTAATGTAATTGTCAATAAAAGCCTTTGACACTTATGGAATGCTTGTAATTATACTTCAGTATACCATAGTAACATCTGACAAAA